>NC_133394.1:53972500-56372500 GCF_047511655.1 Castor canadensis
CACATTGGTCATTGTGTTGGATCTTATTGAAGGCTTTTTCTGCATCTATTGAAATGATCAAGTGGTTTTTGTCTTTGCTTCTATTAATATGCTGTATTACATTTATATATTTGCGTATGTTGAACCACCCCTGCATCCCTGGGATGAAGCCGACTTGGTCGTGGTGATCTTTCTGATGTGTTGTTGGATTCAGTTTGCCATTATTTTATTGAGGATTTTTCCTCAATAAAATGTTCATTAAGGAGATTGGCCTATAGTTCTCCTTTTTGGAAACGTCTTTCTCTGGTTTAGGGGATGAGTGTAATACTGGCTTCATAAAATAAGTTAGGCAGTATTCCTTCCCTTTCTGTTTCACGGAATAGTTTAAGGAGAGTTGGTATTAGTTCTTCTTTAAAGGTCTGATAAAATTCAGCAGAGAATCCATCAGGTCCTGGACTTTTCTTTTTTGGGAGACTCTTTATTGCTTCTTCAGTTTCATTTTGTGCTATAGATCTATTCAGACTGTTAATATCCTTTTGGTTCAGTTTTGGATGGTCATAAGTATCTAGAAATTTGTCCAGGAAATGCCTATTTCAATCAATACTGCATGTTTAGTTCTTTGAATGGTGCTTGGCACATAATAGGTATCAAATATACATTTATTGGACAAATAAATTTAGGACCTTGACAAGAGTGAACCTTTAGTTAGATGCTGTAATGATCCTTGATTCTGTCAGTTGAATTAGCGGCTAGAATTGGGAACTTCTTTATTCTATGGTTTGAAGTTGTTCCTAATGTTATATGTTGGAAACTTAATCCCCAATGCAACATTGGTGGAAAGTGGGGCCTAATGGGAGAAGTTTAGGTCATGAAGGCCCTACTCTCATACATTGATTAATGTTTTGTAAGAGTGCATTCATTATCAGGGGGCGAGTCTCCTATAAAGGGGAGTTTGACTCCCTCACCCTCTCTCCTGGCCTCTCTTCACTCTTCTGCTATGGGATGATGTAGCAAGAAGACCTTCACAGATTCACATCTTGAACTTCCCAGCCTCCAGAACTGTAAGAAGTGAATCCATTGCTTGTATGAATTACCCAGTATTCTGTTATAGCAACACAGACTCTTGACTTTCACAGACACAATTCTGCTTTAACATAATATGTTTAAACAAGATGATGTTTTTTTCTTTACATTAGATTCTGATAGATGAACTGGATATTCCTAGTTTAAAGGACCTTCGGTTTTCACGGAATTAAAAATCTCACATTACAAAGTATTTTCATTTTCCTTCACTTTAAAGTTGAGAAGTTGACCCTGAGAAAAGGTGGCAGAACTTATATTTATTTTCCATTCTAATCATTCCATTTATTCAACCTCTTCCTTGTTTCTACCAGATACAAAACCAAAAACTAATGTAATTTTTATTCATGCAAAACCTTAAGACAGGTACATTAAAGATACTACTGGGTCATAATATTTTACGTATGCACCTCATGATGTGTGAATACACAGGTACCACCACACACACTCCTAATCAGACCTACCATAATCTATTTAGAGCAATAAGCTCTGTAAATAGAGCAAATCTGGTGCAAGTAAAGATGGAGTGCACCCAAGTATTTTTCAAGGTTTCTGAATAAATTCCAAGATATTTTCAAAACTTTTTTTATCTGAAAAATTCATCTTACTAATTGCCTTCCTTCCAGTGCCATGCTTTATATTGATCAGCATCACATATTTTTATTTGGTTAAATTTTTCTTTGATTTAAAATTTTGTATTCTTGTAGTCTTGTAATATTTATTTTTTTATTTATAGTCTTGCTCTATAACCCAGCATGTACTTAAACTCACTATGTAGCTCAGGCTGGCCTTGAACTTGTGATCTTCCTACCTTAGTCTCCTTAGTGCTGGGATTACAGGTATGTACCACCATACCCAGCTCCTTTTGTGTTTTTCCATATCCTCTCCTCTTTAACCAATAATTACTGCCTCCATTTAGGCTTTTACCACCTCTCTCTTGAATTTCTGCAATAGCCTTGTGACTTACCAGTCTTTTATTGTTCCATTTCCAATTCATTCTCCTTCTAGCTATCAGAATTATTTTCCTGAAGTGCTAATATAGATTGAATAGAGTCCAAGAAATTTTTTTTGTTGTTGATACTGGGGTTTGAGCTAAGGGACTTGCACTTGCTAAGTAAGCACTCTACCACTTGAGCTACTCCTCTAGCCCAGAGTATAAGCAATAAAAATTTGATGGCATAAACAGAAATAGAAATGCTGGATAAGAAATCCTGAGACACAAGTCTATCAACTTTATTCCTTGCTTTTAGTTACAGAACATTTGATTTTCTGTTGAGTGGGTTTTTTTGTTTGTTTTGTTCAGAATGAAGACATATCTCATCTTCCTTTATAGCAAGGAGACACTATTAAGTAAGTTTGGGCCAAAAAATTGTAAATGGAAACACTCCATGGTACTTCAGGAAAGTTCACTTAAGGGGATTTTATTCTTACTCTTTCTGCTACTAACCTGGATGTGTTTATTACTCTTGGAACCTAGGTGATTTCAAGGATGGAAACTAACTGATAAAGGGTGGTAGACCAGAAAAATAGTGACCCTGATGTCATTGTCAAATCATTGCACAAGTTCAGGACATCTTTTATGTGATACAGAATTAACATTTTCTTTTTTGCTGTTGTTCATTGTTGGACTTCAGTTAGATGCAGAACATATTAACAGAGTCAGCATGGGATGAACAACATGAGCATCAATGTGTTTGAGTTTGAAGAAATAGATGAAAGTTCTGTGGGAGTTATCCTATAAGTAGTTAGAACTTATGGGACTGAAGATGGGTTAAAAAAAATTAAGAATTGTCTTTTTCACAAGCTCTCTTGAAATTCCACAATGTGTCAAGCACTGTGCAAGTCCAAAAAAAAAGCTCATAATTGTATTAAAATTACCCACTCTCTATTCACAAATAGCTTACAGTTTAGTAGTAAAATATTTTAAAATGTACATTATAATGTGACAGGTGAGCAAATAAAGGTCAAAAAGAAGATAAGATTAATTTCTTTTTGGAAATTAGGGAAGACTCTTATAGTGTCTTCAACCACCTTGTGTTGCAAAATCATTTAGCCACTTTAAAGTTTCCATATTATTTGATCCCTCCAAACCATTTACATAAGTGATGGGAGAAAATTGTATTTTCTAAAGATAACTGTAACATTATGTCCCCTATTACAAATTCTTCTACAACCTTGCCATTCCTTTATGAAGTGACAGAGTCTATTTCCTTTCCCCTTGAATCTGGGTATGCATAAAACTTGCTTGTAATCAGTAGAAAGCAATAGAAGAAGTGAGGCTGCCTGGCTTCCCATGCTAGGTCACAAAAGATGAAACAAATTAAAATACACCTGTGATCACTACCATCACCTCCCTGAGGTAAGCAATTTGTCTAAAGAAGGAATTTTGCTTTCTGGTAGAATTAGAGATTCTAAGTCTCCTTCTGATGAATGTACCACCATTTTAACCAGTTCATTTGCATGATCAAGAACATTCCACTTCTCCTGGAGTGTTTCAGGAAGTATTATGGTTTCTAGTTCTAAACCATATTCAATATGAAGGGTGTGATTTAATACTCTGAAGCCAGGACTACATTTCCTTTAATTGATCCAAATATCAATGGAACCACATTTATAATAATTATTCAGCTATAAACAGGCCCCTAGATAACCTTATGTTTTAGTTATTGGTGAATTATTCACACTTAGGTTGTATACAAGATGATTACATTTTTTGCATTGGCCACCCCTGTTTGGCAAGTGTTTATATCCTTTAAGTTAAGTGAGACAAGTGTGTATATCCTTTAAGTTATCCTTGGAGACAGACCAAAGCAAATGTTCTGTCATCAGCTCTGGTTTAAAGTAAGCTATGTAGTAGGATTGCACTGGCTCAGGCCATACCTAGAGGCATCTCTGTAGCTGAGTAGGGATGCCAATGGGGAAATTAGAGATAGGGGGACCTAAGGAAACAGGTTCCAGTACAAGTTGGTCTCCTTACTATACACATAGAACATACACAGCTACCATTTCTTTTGCCCACCAGCTCTCTCTTCATTATGGTGATTAGGAATCAACCTTAGATTGATGCTTCTGCCCTAGGCAATGGGCTTCCTGCCTGGGCTATTCTTGGTATAGACATACCTAGTGTTTCTTGCCAGAAAGCAGCTCCATAGTTAGTCCATTATGCTGGGCCTTGTGCCACTGACCACAGAGACATGCCAATGCTCATTTGATTTATAGAATGCCTTGGTGTAGCTTGAATGATAGTCATTAGTGTTGACTGGATGAAAGAGTCCTAGAAATTGTGGATTCGTTTATGACAGAAAATATAGTGTGAGTGATTAGTATGTTCCAGCATTGCTTTTTAGCAATGGTTTCTTAACTTAAACAATAACCAAAATTTCACAAGAAGCTTAAATACAGATTCAGGTTCAGGGTATCTTTGCTAAGGACAGGAATATTTAACTAACCCATTTGGTCAACCACTGTTTTATGTGGGTGGATGCAGTCTCTGAGTACAGATGAAATGACCTGAGCAAGAAGGAACAGGGTATCATACATGGTGAAGGGAGGTTTCTTTCAGGGATGATTTATTTAGTCTTTGTTTTATTGTATCTCTTTAAAAAACTTACATTTGTTTGCACAACCTTAGAACAGATATAGCCATCCTTATGTTCCAGTTTTTGTAACTGGTTTTATGTGATTTCAATAGTTCTGTATTACTCCAACATTTTCAAATGTTTCTCCTGTTATCACCTCAATAAAGCACTTTGGAACATTGTGTGGGTGTGTGGTAGGCACTTCCATTTTTCCTCCTGAGATTCCGTCATCACTAAGCTTGGTGGAAGACAAATGAGAAGAAAAAGACTACAGTATACAGCTGAGATGAAGGCAAGACAAATGAGTGGTAAGAGACTAGAAGAGAAAATAAAGAAGACCAGGCAGAAGAGCAGGAGCGTGGAGGAAGAGCGAGTCAAGAGACACGATTAGGAAGTGAAGGAGGAGGAGAACAGAAAGAAGAGAAATAAGTTTCCTCTCCACAACTGTTTACCTTATGATATTTATTTCTTATCAACACAATTACTATAAAGAAACTTGTGAGCACACAAATGAAATGCCATTCAGCATTACTTTGAGAGAATATCTTAGTGTCTGGTGGTAATCTAATAGAAAAAATTTGAGCTGGCAGTGGTGACTCCTGTGTGGCATCAGTCGCTGGCCTGCCTTGCAAGGTGCCATTTCCTGCTTTTTTTCTTCTGTGGAATGAAGGAACCACTTTGGCTAAAGTTGGTTCCTGGAGGATACCTTCTGGACCCATAGCTTGACATGGTTCATCTCCCAATTTTATATTCTTATGGCTGTTTTCTAATACCAGGATTTGACAGGTTTTTTTCTAATAATTTTTTGAATAGTGGGATATTTTATGATGTAGTCCATTTTTTCTCCTGCATTCTATCTTGTTACTTCTCTCATTCAATTTCCAGCCAACTCTGTGCCAGAGAAGAAAGCATGGTAAAGAATAAACTTTTGTGATTTTTTTTTTCTGTCCTACAGCTCGTGAACCCTAGTGTGAGAAGAATTTCAGGTACAGACAAATGTCTTGGCCAGAAAAAAAAGCATGAAAGGAAGCTTTTTCCAGAGTTTTGAAAATACTCCATCCCTGGAGGTAGAAGTTGAGAGGAGCAGCATCCCTTGGCTCTGGCACAAGAAGGACGAGTTCCCTGCTCCCTTGCAGCTCCCAGGAAGAGCAAAGCTTAGAAGCAGAAAGGCCACACTGCAAGTCCAGAGCTTTGAAGTAAATGAATCAGAGCTGGCACCAGCCTTGTCACTCAGCAGAGGAGCTCTCTGCTACAGCACCAGAGGTCCTTCTATTGTATAAAGCAAGGCCCAAGAATTAAGGACTTGTGGCAGGACCTGGCCAAGATGAATGCTCACATTGGCAGGTGTACTAAGGTACCATAACAAAGAACCATGAACCAGATGGCTTAAACAACAGAAATTCCTGGTTTCACAGTTCTGGAGGCTACAAGTATGAAATCATGCTATCAGCAGGGTTGATTCCTTCTAAGGGCTGTGAGGGAATCAGTTCTGTGCCTCTCTCTCACCTTAAGATAGTTTGCTGGCAAGAACACATTAATGAAATTGAAAGTCATTTCCTTTCTGCATTTGGTCAATGGTCAGAATACTACAGAGAGAGTTTACAATCAGCACCTTTACTTTCAAGACTCAAGACATTAGTGTCTACAAACACATCACTTTCGTGGCATTACAGTAAGTTATCTAAAATATGCACACCACATAGAAACACAATAAAACATAAAAAAGAGTGAAGCAGAAATTTTAAATAGCTCATTGTTGTTCCCAGCAACATAGAATGAGCTGGTCTTTGGGAAATATTTATTGGATGAGAATATGAAATCTAAACACATGCCAGTTTGGCAAAAGATTGTTTGAACTAAAGGTAATTAAGAAGCAGATGCAGAAAAGCTGTCTGTGCATCCTCTTTTCCCATGAAAGTAGGACGTAGATTCACAAAAACAAAAGGTATCTTTACTCTCCTTCCCCATCACATACACCAAGAATAAAGACAAACCACTGAGGACAATCATAGACCATTATGGTCTACGGATGGCACCAGAGGAGTTTATAGAACAAGCTTTACTAAAATCTACACTAACAAGCTTTATTAACTAGTTTTGTCTACCATTTCTTTACCATCCCATGAGTTTCTACTCCTAGACTCCAACATCCTTTCCTTTGTCTTGTCACTTCTCTAAAACTGTAGCACTTTGTTGACAACGCTATATAAGCAGAGCTTCAAAGCTACTTCTTTGTGGATTAACTACTCATTCCTTAGTGTCTCTGTGTGTATATGAAATACACGTTAATAAATTTTTTTCTTGTAAATTTTCTTTTGTGATAAGGGTGTTTTTCAAGCAAGCACTCATAAAGATAGAGAAAAAAAAATGTTTTTCTTCCCCTGTACTTTCTCCTCACAAGATGGGCATCAGAGGCGTTTGTGTTTAGCTGTGTTTCTCCCTGATCAGAGGCTGAGTTGGAACACCTGGTTTCAGATTGGGGCTAAGGAATGACACAGAGCAAGTTTATATTAAGAGAAATAAGTGCTACCCCCAGGTAAGATACCATGGTAATGAGTAAACAAAGGGAAGGGATGCAGGAAAGGAGGGCAGTGTCTTCATGAGGAATGGTGCTGAGAAGAGCATCGGGAAATTTACCTCCATAAAAATAATTATTACTTGTCGAACTCCTTACAGTGGTAGACAAATGCATCTAGTAAATAAGAATTATTTTTCATTAATCAATTAAGCATTTTATGTCACATATTCTTTCTACTCTATCCTTAACTAATACCATTCCTTCTTTGTATTTAAAATTTTTTTACATCTTAGCAGGATTCATGGAGAATCCATTTTATATTCCTGTTTTAAATGTTTTTGTTGTTCTATTGAAATAGTGTTTTGAAATAAATGGCTTATACCTGCAAATTCTTGTATGAAAACAGAAAAAGAGAGTGATTAAGATCTTTGGAGACGGAGTTCCAACTCTTTTATGAACTAGTGGTGTGACCTGCAGCAATTATCTTCCCTCTCTGATGCTTAGTTTGCTCATCTGTTACATGAAAGTGATAATAATAGCATATTATAAATTTATAGATTGAAAGAGATTATGTACAATGTGAGTCAATGCCCTGTATAGCTATTCTTATCTCAACCAGCAAAAACCCTTGTCCCTTCCTATTATTGCTTATACTCTCCCTACAACAAAATTAGAAATAAGGGCAAAATTGTTTCTGCTGGGTATTGAGGGAGGGGGGAGAGAGGGAGGGGGCGGAGTGGGTGGTAAGGGAGGGGGTGGGGGCAGGGGGGAGAAATGAACCAAGCCTTGTATGCACATATGAATAATAAAAGAAAAAAAAAGGTGAAAAAAAAAAAGAAAGATTATGTAGATACAAAACACTGCATTCTTGGCATATAGCAAATAATCAATAAATTGCCATTGTTTATTATTATGAAAACAAATTGAGCTACAAAAAATGGAAAGATTCAGTACAACTGTAAATTTTATTCAACAAAGAGAGTTGAGAATAAGTAAATAAAATCAAGAGATTTGCCCATAATTTATTTTGTTTTGTTTTTGCTTTATAGTGGAACTGAAATTTGAACTCAGGGGTTCACACTTGCAAAGTAGGCACTCTACTATTTGATCCCTATCTCCAATCTGCCTATAATTTTTTGTTTTACTGTGATAAGTGCTATGAGGAGTAAAAGAATATAGACGCAATAAGGAATGGTCTTCAATAA
Organism: Castor canadensis; assembly: GCF_047511655.1. Taxonomy (NCBI): domain Eukaryota; kingdom Metazoa; phylum Chordata; class Mammalia; order Rodentia; family Castoridae; genus Castor; species Castor canadensis. Next base: position 53,980,861 of record NC_133394.1, read on the forward strand.
TAACACTAGTGATTGTAAGTATAACCTTTCAAGAACGTACTGTTTTTGACTTGACCCAGAAAAAAAAAAGACTACATATGAAATAATTTGAGAAAAATAGTATGCCATAGTACCCCCCATATCCACAGTTTTGATTTCTATAATCAACCACCATTTGAAAATGTTAAATGGATAATTTCAGAAATAAATAACTCATAAGTTTTAAACTGTGAACCTTTCTGAACTGCATGATGAGATCATGTGCCATTCTATTCAATCTTGCTGGGCATGAATCATCCCTTTGTCCAGCATACCCATGCTGTGTATTTGACTTGCCTGTTAGTCACTTAGTGGCCATTTGGTTTTCAAATCTACTGCCTCAACATTGCAGTTCTTGTGATCAAGTAAGTCTTACCTAGCATCCCGATGCCACTTTAGGACACCTACTTCATGCTGCTCATTTCATCTCATCATGCAGGCATTGCATCATCTCGCATCTTCACAAGAAGTGTGGTTACAGCACAACCTTCTTCTAATGCTACAAAATAGAAGCTATTTTAAGAGAGAGCCCATTCACATAGTTTTTTTATTGTAGTATATCATTTTAATCATTCTATTTTATAATTAATTATTGTCAATTATTTGCTTGCCTAGTTTATAAATTAAACCTTATTGTAGTTGTGCATATATAGAAATAAACATATATATATATATATAATATATAATCCTATAATATATAGGATCTGGTGCTTTCTGTGGCTTCATGCTTCCACTAGGGGTCTTGGAATGTATCCCCAATGGTTAAGAGGGGGACTACTGTGTTCATATTATTATTTAATGAGAGTTGAAATTAATGAAAGTCCATGTGGGGAACGTTTCAAGGAGGAAGTTGAAAAATAATGAGTCTTGCTCTAGATAATAATCTTATTAATCTAGTAAATATAGTAGCACTCACAGGCACTGTAGATAAGAATAATTCAAGCCAAAGTGACCTTTGCCTACAAGTGATTCTCTAAGAGCAAAAGTATTGAAAATAGAAGAAATCAGTAATATTTCAGCTCTGTACCTTCTCAAGTTAATTTGAAACGATATTTGCCTGTTCCAATGAGACTATTGTAAAGGTAGAAAAGACACTTGCTCAGTTTATCACAACTCCTCTGCCTCCAATTCCTCCTGACTCTCTCTTGCTTGAATCTGGTTGCAGACAACTGAAAAGTTTTCCAGATAAGTTGTACCAGTATTAAAGCAAATGGAACTGTCCTTGTATCCTAAGCTGTTTCAGAAAAATCTAGATCCAGATGTATTCAGCCAAATCACTAAAACTCTGCATGACTTTTACACTGAGAAAGAAAAGCCATTACTCATCTTTGAACTCTTACAACAACTTTCTGAACTAAAATATTCTGATACGGCAGTTATGTTTATTTTTGAATCTGAGTAAATGATTGCACATGTATTAATCAATCACATAGAAAAATCAGAATTGAAGGATAATTCTGTTGAAGAAATATATGGTGGTTGATTTTCATTTTTACTGAGATTATTTTTTACTTTCACAAGTAATTTTTTTCTACTAAGAATGAAGTGCACTATTGTTTAAAAATGAAATCGTACAGGAAAGGATTCTGTTTGGATATATGTTAATTGACCATAAAGTGAATTGTATTACAACTAGTTATAAATGTTTCAGGTAAAATATTTATAAGTTTTTCTGAAAACAAAAAATATAAGTCATAAGAAAAAAAATGAGTCTTTTATTTTATATAAAAGAAAGGGAAGGAGAATCCTGACAGCTGGTGGCAGCCAGTGGCCACTAAGGAAGAATTAAATAAGCAAAGCCATGGAAACTGGAATATAATCTATCAGTGGTTGGAAAACCGGTGAACTGTTTTAATGTTTTTTAAGGAAACATTTGTTAAGGGAGTCTTCTTGCAAATTGCTTTCTTTAATCTTTCTACAATGCTCTAAGGCAGGTATTATTTGCATATTTTATGGACTGCCAAAGAACTCATACATAGGTAAGGGAGTTTGGGATTGATAGTGGAGAAAGTAGAGACCTACTGTAGATCTTGGGCAGGAGTGCAGCAGGTTGAAGGTGGTGTTTTAAGAAGGTGAAAAGACCAGGTTGCACAATGAAGGCTTTACTAGATTGTTAACATCAGAGGTCACCAGGAAATGAAAAACTACAGTCAAGTTCAATGAATAAAACCAAGGCCTTGCATGGGACCTGACAGAGTAGATGAAGAAGAATGAGGAACAGAAAATAACAGCAACATTTCTTGTTTGGGAGACGAAAGGAACTGATATTGCTAACAATATCAAAGATGGTTGAACAAGTAAATTTATATTGAATACTTTGGGTTTGGAAACTGCTGGAATATCTACCTAAAATTTTTGGAAATATGTATCTATGGTTAGACGAGAGATTAGAATTAGACTAAAGCCTCAGAAAACATTCATCAGGGGAGTGGAGGATCTCCAACAATAAGTCTAGAATGAGTTTAAGATTCACCTAGTTAAAGAATAAGGGATAAAGAGTAACAAAGAAGAGAAAAAGATGAGATAGAGTAGTCATGAAAACAGAATGGAAGAATTTCATTAATTCGGGGTTATACTAAGGGGTATAGCTATTAAACACAGGAAATTTTCATTTTCTGTAGATAGTAAAATAGTCTGTGGGAAACCCAAGAGACTCAGCTGAAAATCATAGCATTAATAGAGACATCAGCAAACTACCTACATATAAAATAAATATATAAAGATCAATTATTTTTATTTTCATTTAAATCTGCTAAAACCAGTAAGAAAGCAAAATGAAAAGACTGATTTTGTTCAGAACACAATATGAAACACAAATACTAAGAAATAACTTTCATAAGAATTGTGAAAAAACAGCAAAACATCAATGAGAGACATAAAATAAAATTTGAATTAAAGAAAGACTGTTGTGAGTAGGTAAATTTCTTTCAAATTAGTTGGTAAGTGGAATGCTGTTTGAAAAAAATCCCAATAGAATTATTTAGGGAACATGAAAATTTAATCCAAATGTTATTAAACAGATGAATAAGAATACCCAAGATATTAAGTAAATTAGAGAACAATAAGGAGGAGACTATTAAAAATAAGACATCCTATAAGACAAGTAGTTGGGTGGTAGAGTTAACATTAGCAATGAATCAATATATTTTTTATGATATTCACCCAGATGTTGAATTTCTTGAGCACATAGTTTTCCTTACTGAGATTCTGAATGTTCTCAGCCTAGTGCAGTGACTTGTCAAAATTACAGATCCCAGAAGTTGTCAAGGAAGTCTTAAGGTTTCTCAGATATCAGTACTATTTTTGGAGTTCTCTTTTCCATGGCTGGCCACTGCTCTTTGTGCTTTTCAGTTTCTACCTACCCACTCCTTCTGGTGACTAGTTACTCTTTACTGTTGATGTTAGCTATTTATCTGACACCCCCTTACATCAGCTCACTGTCTTTCAACAGTACCCTTTTGTTTGCATTGGCCTCACTCTCCTGAATCTATTTCTGAATCTATTTCTCATAGATTTGGAGCAATCAATGAGATGAGTTCTTTGACAGCAGGAAATTACTCTGCCTTCCACTTACCTCATCTAGAGAAAACAATCTGATAAAATTATTGCAAAGATATCAAAAATAATTTATTGCTTATAAAAACTAAAGAGAATCCAGAAGCACATGTTTCTGTACATATATCTATCACTTGTGGCCTGTTTTCTGAGTATAGTATATTAATCTGTCTTTAGTAGACATACTTTAATTGTTCTCTGCTCCTGCAAGTGCTCTGTACCTTGAAATTCAATTACTTTTTTTTTTTTTTAAGGCAGGGTCTTGCTATGTAGCCAGGCTGGCTTCTAACTCATGATTCTCTCGCCTCAGCCTCCCAGGTGTTGGGATTGCAAATGTGTTACCACTGTGCCTGGCTTCAGTTACTCTTTTGCTACAAGAAGCTGTTAAATAACTTAGATTTAAGGTGTCTGTATTTTCTATTTGTTCCTTATGTAGGTAAGAGGAAAATCTTGATTTGATATTTTAAAAAAGTATTTCGCTTTGAGAAATTTGATAAACAGAGACTCTTTTTAATGCAGTGTCATCTCTAATGGGAGAGAACACTTAGGTAAGACTAGAACTGGGTAAAATTAGGAAGTACTTAGGTCAAGAATGACACATATAACTTATCCTTTGTCTAAACATTTGAAAAAGAGTTTATTTCTTTTTATGATTGACCCCTTTTCTTATCACTCTTTTTCTCTGAAGAAATGAAAATCTCACCATGTCTATGAGGTAATATTAGCTATTCAGTGCAAGCAAATTGAGAGTGCTTGGCTAACATTCAAGTGACAATCTGCCAGGATCTCAGAGGTCCTTGACCTGAAAGAGCATAGGGCAGGAATGAACAAGACAGGACACACAAAGGGTCTCACTCACTCAGGAAGCGAATGACAAAACACATACTGAGAGGGCCAGTAGGCTGATGACCAACGGGCAAAGTTTTATTTTTCTCAGCAAGCTTTATACAAAAGAGGAAAAGACATAAACATCAAAACACTCTGACCTAATTACAACCTCTCTGTTTTTGCCATCCTGTATTTTTTACTGCCTGTGTCCTTGACTAAGTATAAACTTCTTTTCAGTCAATGGAAACCATTTAGCATTCCTTCCCACCGTGATGGAGACATGGTGCACCTGCAGATTCCAACCTTGTCGGAATGCTGCTAAGCCACAGTGACCTTGTCAGATTGTGGCTTTTGGTTCCCAACATCTCTTCTCTTTTATATTTTTTAATTGAACATGGCGAAAGTCTGCTTTTAATTTGAAGAGCTGGTACGTGCCAATACGGCAGATGACTGGAAATAAATAAATACATAATAAGCAAAATCAGAAAAGCCATTCCAAGCATAATCCAAAATGAGTGTCTTAATATGTTAAAGGGGTTAAAACCCTTTAACGCGTCTAACACATGGGTGGCCACATCTGAGGGTTGAATGATAGGCAAATTACTGTTTTATAAGTCTAATATTTTTTGATGCAAAGTAACTAAATCTAAACTCAGGTTAGTATGAGACCAGACTCCTTCCAGATGCTGCTTAATACATTCCCAGCTCCATTGAAATTGAGACTCATTATAAGGTTTAGCTGTACTGACGAATGGATTAAGAAAATGTGGTATCTATACACAATGGAATTTTATGCAGCCATGAAGAAGAACGAAATGTTATCATTCGCTGGTAAATGGATGGAATTGGAGAACATCATTCTGAGTGAGGTTAGCCTGGCTCAAAAAACCAAAAATCGTATGTTCTCCCTCATATGTGGACATTAGATCAAGGGCAAACACAACAAGGGGATTGGACTATGAGCACATGATAAAAGCGAGAGCACACAAGGGAGGGGTGAGGATAGGTAAGACACCTAAAAAACTAGCTAGCATTTGTTGCCCTTAACGCAGAGAAACTAAAGCAGATACCTTAAAGCAACTGAGGCCAATAGGAAAAGGGGAACAGGTACTAGAGAAAAGGTTAGATCAAAAAGAATTAACCTAGAAGGTAACACCCACGCACAGGAAATCAATGTGAGTCAATGCCCTGTATAGCTATCCTTATCTCAACCAGCAAAAACCCTTGTTCCTTCCTATTATTGCCTATACTCTCTCTACAACAAAATTAGAAATAAGGGCAAAATAGTTTCTGCTGGGTATTGGGGCGGGGGGGAGTGGGTGGTAAGGGAGGGGGTGGGGGCAGGCGGGAGAAATGAACCAAGCCTTGTATGCACATATGAATAATAAAAGAAAAATGAAAAAAAAATAAGGTTTAGCTGTGACACAAATCCATTGGTAAGAAGAGTGACAGTGCAGGGACACACGGGTTTTCATGGCTTGTACCTCATCCCCAAGCAACACATTCTACTGATTCTAAGGCATCAAGTTGTGTCTCAATCTTTTTGTCAATAGCTTCTTGAGACATTAATGTTAAAGACACATTTTTAGCCAAAGGATTATCATAATGAGCTGTTTGGATACTTTGTGACAAGGCTGCAGTGGATGCCACAGCAGAAGCAATGAGTGACACCAGAGTCAATACTCCAACAATAATAAGACCAACAACTCTTTTGTGCCTGGTTAAAGATTTTTCAATTTCTAGTAAAGCCTGTACTCCTGGATTATCATATCAAGTACCATTTATCTGTACAAGCAGTATAACAAAGGCAGGTTGCTTCACTATCAGTATCTTTTCTTGATTTAAAGGTCTTGAGTTATTAACACAATTAGTTAAAATACAATGCTCATAGGTAATGTCATACTAAGGGTAAGGGGTTCTATTACTACGTTTAGCTATCCTGACATTACCTGTTAGTAAAAGGTAAGGTGGAGAGATACAAGCAGTTATATTATGATATACAATCTGATAGTGCTGTGTTGATGACACCGTCACAGGACCCATAGCTGCTACCAACCGCCAAATATCCTTTTGCATCACTCCAGAAGACATAACCGATATGTGAGAGATCCATCCTGCAGTTGTGACCCAATCCTCATCATGGGTAGACATAGTTTGTCTTTGAGACCAGTCCCAGAGATGTTCATTTGTCCTGTACCTATCCAAGGGTCGCTTAACAGGTGTAGGGTATGCACAATCCAACCAAGGAGGAGTTCCATAAAACTTCTCATCCAGATCAGGACAAGGAGGAAGGCCCCCAAATGGCCCTCGTTGATCAAGAAAATAATGACTGGGAAATCCCATCTTAATAATAGTATGCCAATGTAATTCAGTAAAATCATCTTGTGAGCCCAAGGCACTGGAAATTTGAGTAGTCACTGAACATTCAAACATGCAATGTCATCATTCCAGGATAAACACAGAGGAGGAGAAAATGACCTTGCAGAATAATTGAAGGAGGTCTGTTGATAAGGAATATGGGAAGAGTCAGAGCCCCCCCAATAAAGCAGTATCATTAGTAGAAATCTTGATGCCGGTGTCATTCCATGACACAGGATGAAGAATAGGGGGATTGGGGAAGTATGCCCAATAAGTTTCTCCAGAAATCCCACACACCTGACAGGAGAGTATGGCAACCATGGCCAAAAACAAGGCCTCTGATGTCTGAGGTTGTGTTGTATGTTGCAGCAACAACTTGCTCTCTGTGGCCAACTTTTTGACTTGACCCCAAGTAGGCAGAGGAGAGGCATGGGTATTACATGCCTTCTTTACCAGACAAGGGGCAATCTCCGAGTTATCCTTTTCATTCCTCGGTTGATCTCGTCCACCACTTTGGGCAGCACCAGAGAACTCATGATGTCTCACCAATCTTTTTGGAATCCCACGAGGAGAATCAGCATCCCTGGGGAAAATACAAAAAAAGCCTCTACCCCACATTAACACAGGGTCAGGACCTATCCATTGATTTGTCAGTGAATCCTTCCACATGACCAGAGGATGAGCCTGTTTAGAAGGGCCCCAAAATCTTTCTGCTGCTGAGCATCCCTGTTTATATACATTTAAAAAATTTAAAACAAAAAAGAGTATGATTAAGTCTATTAGCAGGAGTGGCATACTCTATTCTCCCTTTTTGTTTTAATAATTGAGTTTTAAGCATTTGGTGTGTACGCTTAACAATACCTTGACCTAATTGACATATCTACATATATGTCTATATACAAGTCTATACATATTTATATAGAACAATTAATACAACAAAGATGGAATATGTATTTTTTAAGTGAATAGTTAAAGCAACAATTTTTTTTGAGTTATTAAGTCTCAACAAATATCAAAGAACTTATCAGAGAACATATTTTTTGACAATATTGATATTAGGCTAGAAGTCATTGGTTAAAAAAAATGAAAGTCTTTAGTTACCTGAAATGATGTAAAATAATTTAATTATTTGTATGCCAAAAAAGAAACGATAGAGATTTAAAATCTTTTGGAATAAAATACAGTATAATATGACACAACACTTGATAGGGGAATTGATACTCTTGTCACAACATGAGAAAAGAAGAAAGGCTGAAAAATAACTGTCTAAATATTAAAATTAAAAAATTAACACCTGGTTAAAGAAAGTGTAATTAATAAACTAATAATATTAATTAAAAAGCAAATAGTGAAAATCAAGTCAAAAGTTGGTTTACAAAAAAAATGTAATAAAATTAGTAAAATTTACCAAGTATGGTTAAGAATAAAAGAGAAAAGATACAGAATACTAAATCAGGAACAAAATGAAGTAACCCCATAATACATTTTACAAAAATAAAAAGACATCATAACTTGATACCTATAAATTTTAAAATAATCATGAAATAGCAAGCTCCTTGAAAACAACAATTTACCAAAGCTGGTGCATTTAGAAAAGGAAATTTTGAATTGGTTTATATCTTTTAGAAACATTTTTAGACAATAGAAAGAGAAATAGCATTTTAAATATAAAGTAATTTTATGACGCCTACAAAATCTTAAAACTAAAACTTGGCAAAGTCTTGTAATTGGCAGAATGCAGGAAACAGTTGCTCTCATAAAGTTTTAAAAACAGCTGTCAACCTCTGAATTTTTGTCTGGTGAAACTGTACTGACTTTTTTCACTCCAGTTTTATTGAGATAGAATTTACAAGAAAAATTTTATATACTTAAGGTATACAAGGTGATTATTTATTGTATTACCACAATGTTTACCAGGGTCAAGGTAATTAAGTAATTAACACAACCATCACCTCACATAGTTGTGTATGTGTTTAAAACACTTCCTCTTTAGTAACTTTAATTACATAATACAGTATTAACCATAGTCACCATGTTGTACATCTGTTATCAGAGTTTACCCATTTTCATAACTGAAAATGTTTACCCATTAATTAGCATCTCTATTTATTTATTTTAATTTTAACCCAAGCCTTGGCAAATACTTACCATTTTGCTTTTACTTTTTATGATTTGACTTTAAAATTTTTATACAAGTTATATGACACAGCAGTTGAGTGTGTGTGGTTAATTTTACCTAACATGATAAATTACATGTTTACTTATGTGATTAAAAATGGGAAGTTTTTTTAATACTATATCATATATATATTTAATTGTTTGTTTGTTTATTTATGTACTGGGGACCAAACCCATGTTTTTAACATGTCAGGCAAACACTATCATTGAGTTGTACCCCAGATCTTAAAATTTTAAATTTTAAATAAGAAGCCTATATTACTGATTTTTAAAAAGTAATAAACAGTACATTAACCATCTATCTTTACTTTTATATACATTTGTAAGTGACATTGCAGTTAAATGTAATATTCATGTTTAATATTTACTTATATTTTTTGAGTTTATATAAATGTATTTTATGAATTAGTACATTAAATTTTTTTAACTATCTTATAGACCTCATTATTATTATTTTATAGATGATAAAACTACAGTTTATAGTGATTTGTTTATGGTTATAGTATCCAATGGATGTTAACATACATTTTTGTTTTACCTCATGGTTCTGATGGACTTGTTAACAATGAGGTCCATTGGCCTGGGGTAAATAGAAGAGTGAAGCATTGTAGAAGGATTTGTGATCTTAAAAATGAAATAGAGAGAGAGGTGTGTTATAGTTTTGTCTCACTTTATTTAGAGTCTAGGCCTAAAAATCACTGTCCATTTTTGGTTTCTCAGATATGAGGAAAATAGACAGGAGAATCAATCAGCGTTTTTTACTTATTTGCATCTTGGGTTTTTTTAAGAGTAGTGAAGGCAAATGTATTTCCTCTGATTAAATCACATCTAAGATACATGCCAGTTTTAACATTTTGTAGTTTACTTTTTAGAAATGGCCTAAGTGTGAGAGTTGTTTCAACTCTTTTTTTAAGCAAGACAGAAAATAAGCACTTCTATGAGAATGTTAAATTTAATATTTTTAGAAGTTTTTTTTGTAGTGGAAAAATGATACACTAAGTGGTAAAATTGTTTTAAGGGAGAGGTTTTTTTTTTTTTTTTTTTGTCTTTTTCTTTTTTGGTGCTGGGATCGAACCCAGGGCCTCAGGCATGCTAGGCAAGCGCTGTACCACCGAGCTACATCCCAGCCCGTAAAATTGTTTTAGGGAAGAGTCTTTTGTGCTGTCTCAACCTCAAGACTTAAGAATATACACATGCTGATTAATAGATGTTTTGTAGGGAATTTGTAGCTGTAATGTGGACTTGGAACACATCCATAATGCAATGGTATGAAATAAGACTGTTGAAAAATGGATTGTCATTTTTTTAATTAATAGAGTAAGTCCTTAATATCACAGAGTGCCGGGATCCAGATTTTGCAAAATCCTGTAACTCCCAAGAAACCTCTAAGCTGTTTTATGGTATGGGGGAGTGGGAAATGAGGATTAGATTTGTTTATGACTCAGAAAGTGAGCCTGTCCCTTTAAGACCACACCTAGGTAGGTGACTCAGGGAGTGAGCCTGTCTCTAAACCCTTGTGGTAAAACTGTTTAAGTTAGTTGTTGTGAAGGGTTTGTGGCATCTTTAAAGGCAAATAGGGGCTGACTGTCAGGATGCAGGTTAAATGTAACACTTTTGGATAAAAGAGAGCTTTAGCTCATCATTTTACATAAATTGACACTTTTAACTTTGTAAATATTTGTATCATATTTAGATAAAGTATAGACACAGAACACAGTTATAAGGTGGTCATTTAAAAGACCTTTGCATGAGCAAATATGTAAACTCTGATTTAGTAGTACTTAAAGCTTGAGAAGATCAACAGAAAACACAAATAATTTTTTTTGATAAAATTTTTTTATAACAGTATTTTGTAGATGTTACTCAGAGCAGAACAATATTAAGATAGTCTTGTTATGTTATGGACATAGAGAATTAGATTTTAGTTTGCTATGACCCCAAGATATCTTTTAGGCAACTTTTAGATTATAGTTAACTTTAACTTTATCAATTTGTAACTTGAATATTAAAATAACTTTTATAATAATTTTAAATTTAAATTTAAATAAGTTTTTTTAAAAATTAGCCTTATTTTTATTATATAGACCCGTATAGAAAAGCAACTTTAAATTGTTTTTATACAATAAGTAACTTATAAAGACACCATTTGTTAATAGATCTAATAAATATAATATAATATTTATTATATATTATATATACTTATAGTTCAATATATATAGGTATAATAAAGGAATTGAATGTAAATTACTTATGACAAAATGAAACAGACTAAGGTTACTGTCCATAAAATATTGCCTATAATTTAGTTAGACCTGATTGCTATAACCTTTAAAAAATTGGTTTTTCTTAAAAGTAGCAGCAGAAGAGGTGGGAGAGAAAAGAGAACAGAAGCCTTTACATTAATTTTATAATAAGAACCATCTTAAAGATGTTTAAATATATGCATATGTAAAAAAGTTTTAAATTAAGCATGCCATAAATGTCAATTTAAGTATGCATAGATTCAAGAGCTCAAGAACATGTAAGAAATAACTAAGTGACCATAGTACATTGATAAGTTATTTTTAAAAAACTTTTAGGTGTAGATTGAGAAGTGTCCCATTCTGGTTTTTTAGGACTCATTTTGGGTGGATTGATAGCTGAAGTATGAGTCAATTTTAGGAACAGTGCTTTGAGTCAAACCCAGTTTTTAATAAGACTGTTATCATAGCTATTAGATTTTTTGTCTCTAATAAATTAATCATATTATAGACATACACAAAACTTACACAGTGAAACACAAAACAATTACAACAATTTTGAGTGCACTCTTGGACATAAGACAAAAAAAATAAAGCTGACTTTAAGACACTTTACAACCTCTATTATAAAACATTGAACATAAAATTTCTGTAAAGCGAGCCTGCTCCTTACTTACTTGTTGGCCCATTTCTCTCTCGATGTTTCTCTGTATCATGTTTGTACACACCTCCGGACCCTTCCTTACCTTAAGCCTCTGTTCTGGTCCCTGTTCAGGGGTGCCACCTGCCTGGATCTCAGAAGTCCTTGACCCTGCTCAAGGCAGGAATGAACAAGACAGGACACACAAAGGGTCTCACTCACTCAGGAAGCGAATGACAAAACACATACTGAGAGGGCCAGAAGGCTGATGACCAACGGGCAAAATTTTATTTTTCTCAGCAAGCTTTATACAAAAGAGGGAGACTTAAACATCAAAACACGCTGACCTAGTTACAACCTTTCTGTTTTTACCCCCCTGCATTCTTACTGTCAGTGTCCTTGACTAAGTATAAACTTCTTTTCAGTCAAGGGAAACTATTTAGCATTCCTTCCTACCATGATGGAGACATGGTGCACCTGCAGATTCCAACCTTGTCAGAATGCTGCTAAGCCACAGCGACCTTGTCAGACTGTGGCTTTTGGTTCCCAACAGCAATCATTTCCAATGAACTCAAGAATTACTGTGTTTATTGGCCATACCTGTTTTGAAGGAACTTTGAAATCCTGATTCTCAAGGCCATTCTCTCAGGAGCAGGCCAACCACAAGTGATTTTTCAGGGAACTTTTCTCCCACAAAATCTCAATTCAAAAAAAGATTAAAAAAAACAAAAAGGGAAACCAATTTATCAATGGCGTATACATTTGTGGAGATCGGTGCCTCAAAGTAGATAAGCTTAAGCAAAACCAAAGCTGTTCAATTGCAGAAAAATCTTATGCCTTTCAGGAACTAAAACTTGGATGCATTATTTCTTTTGCATCTAAATATTTCTTTTTCTCTTTATTGGCCTCAACCTTTAGTTCAGTGCTTTCAGTTTCTCCAAGGAAAAATAAATTTTGATGAAAAGGGCAATCAAATAAAGTGCACACAATCATACCTGGGACTCTCTTCCTGAAAGCCAATGTTGTGATGTAAAGGACATATTAGGGTTATCCATTTTTCTTATTAAACTTATTTTTAAATGACAAAAAATAAATACCATGGGGCATTTATTGTAAACCCAAGTTGGAAATATTTGGGTTTCAAAACAGCAAAGTAGTGTCTATGCCCTTCTTGTGCCTCACAATATTGGACAGCTATTATGGAGAGTGAAGGAGAAGAGCTAAGGGCCACATGGTCTGTGTGACAGATTGCAATTTGACAGCTCCAATAAAGAGAATCCCCAAATCTGAATCTCCTGGACAACAACATTAGGAATTTACTTATTAAAATGCACATACTCATGCTTGCATTTCCTTTGTAATTAATATTTTAAAAATGTAAATACTATTTAGGAATAAAATCTTTTTTGAAAATATTTGGGACTCATTTTATCCATATGGCAATTTATGGGCTGCAGGCTCCAGGAAGATAATAACACAAACATAAATAAATGAAATAATCTAAAAAGAGGCCACAGTGTGGGGTGCTTGTGGTGAATGAGAGAGTGAGAGCCACCTGTGGGGCTCCCTCACTCGGAGGAGGCCAGGCGCTGCCACTGAGAATGAGGGTCTGCTATTTGCCAGAGATCATTTGTGAGAGAAACCACAACCTTGGATCTGATGTACAACCCATAGATTTTAGAAGGTTATCAACTAATAACAACTTTAAAAAAAATCGCATCGATCAAATATTCTGTAAGCCCAAGAAATCATACCTGTAAGCAAGACCCCAACCAGGAGTTATCAGCTTTCAGTCCACATTATCCTCTATTCAACAGAGGTCTTAAAGTTAGGACATTTCCTAGGGAGGAAAGTTTAATGATAACATCAGGGTGTGCTTGATGAAGCAAATGTAATGTATACACATTTTTTACAACCTAATTTAAACAAACCACTTGTAAAAAATATTTTAATGAGGAAATTTGAATTCAGAAAGTATATTGGATAATGCTGAGGAATTATTGATTTTGTTAGTTCTGATAATAAGCAAGTGGTTACATAAGAACGTTTTCATACTTTGAAAAACACATACTATGACTTTTAAAGGTGAAGTGATGTCTCAGATTTACTTTAAGTGCCTCAGCAAGAAATAACAAGATACATGATAAAAATGAAAGATAACATTTAATGGGGTAGAAATATACTGTTTTCTTCCATATATCTACCATTGCAATGATGCCTTCTCTCATCCTCCCTCCCTCTCATCTTCTCTTTTATTCTATGTGTATTGGCACCTTGAGCACACGCATCTCCCAGAGGCTCTAAATATTCTCAACTAAGACCAGTGGCTTATCAAAATCATCAAGCCCACAAAATGTTAAGGCACTTGCCAAGAGTTTTGCATTGTGAGCTAGAAGAAGAACTGGAAACCAGGGTGAGGTAAAAAGACAAAGAAGGTACAAATCTTGTGAAGGACTTTTGTCTAATCAACAAGAAGTCTAGGAAGACAGAAGTAATGCAAAAACTGTCATATAATGTAAGCACAGTTATATTCATTGTTGTATTAGTTTGGCCAGTGTATCAACTTGCTAAGTACTTTCTGTAATGAAGTACCAAAAACTAGTAGCTTCAAACAACTTAAGTTTATTCTCTCACAGTTCTAGAGGACAGAAACCCAGAGTAAAAGTGTTGATTCCTCCTGAGTGCTTCGAGGGAGAATATACCTCATGCTGTGTCCTAACTTCTAGTTGTTGCAAGTAATTTTTGGTGTTCCTTGACTTAGATATGCATTATTCAATCTCTTTCTCTAACTCACACAGAATTCTCCCCTGTCTATGTCTGTGTCCAAATTTCCATCTTTTCCTTATCCTCATCTCACCTCAATTACATCTGCAAAGACCAAGTTCCAAGTAAGGTCACATTTTTTTCTTAATTCATTTATTCATATGTGCATACATTGTTTGGACCATTTCTCCTCCTTGCCCCCTTTCCCCTCCCTGTCTCCCCCATCCCCCTTACTTCCAGGCAGAACCTGTTCTGCCCTTTTCTCCAATTTCATTGAAGAGAAGACATAAGCAATAGTAAGAAGACATAGTGTTTTTGCTAGTTGAGATAAGGGTAGCTATTCAGAGAGATTCTTAGCATTGTTTCCATGTACAAGTGTATTACAACCCGAATTGTTTTATCTCTACCAGACCTCTTCACTACTTCCCGGTCACCTTCCCATATTGACCTCTGCCATTTTAAGGTTACTGTATTAGCTCCTCTGCAGTGGGGACATCAAACACTTTCAAGTTTTGGGTTTCCTGCCTTTCCCTACTCCTCCTGTATGTGTTCTCCCCTTAGCATGTGACCCAAGTCTAATAATATTACTGCATTTGCTTTAGATCTAAAGTCCACATATGAAGGAGACCTACGATTTTTGGTTTTCTGAGCCTGGCTAACTTCACTTAAGATGATGTTCTCCAGTTCTACCCATTTACTTTCAAATGATAAGATTTCATTCTTCTTCATGGCTGAGTAAAATTCCATTGTGTATAAATACCACATTTTCTTAATCCATTTGTCAATAGTGGGGCATCTTGGCTATTTCCATAACATGGATATTGTGAATAGTGCTGTAATAAATATGGGTGTGCAAGTACCTCTGGAATAACCTGAGTCACATTCCTTTGGGTATAACCCTAGGAGTGGGATTGCTGGATCATACTGCAGATATATGTTTAGTTTTTTAAGAAGCCTTTATATTGTTTTGTAAGGCCACATTTTTAGGAACTAGGAATTTGGACTTGAAACATATTTTTTTGGGTTCAGTTCAGCTCACAACAGGCAGGCAGAGAACATGATGGTAATAAGAGAAAGGAGCAACAAGTAGCTTGGTAGAGGAGTGGAGACTTCTCAGAGAAAGTGATGCAAGAGACAGATCTTGAAAAGTAAGTAGTTATCTGTCACATAAAGGACAAGGGAAGGTCATTTTAGACATCTATCATAGAATGTGCCAAAATGGACACCTTGGGAGAATAATAAAATGTTCTGTGTAGTGAGGTATAAGACACGAAATGTTGGTGCTCTGCACAGAGGCTGAACATGCAGATTGAAGTCAGTTTGAAAAGGGCTTTATAGGCATGGGAGAAATTGGTCTTCATTATGAAAAAATGGGCCTCTGCCAAGGCTTTCATGAAGGAGTAGTGTGAAAGCAGATTTGTGTTTTAGAAAGATGTCTGTGCTTTGTTAGCATGGATGGGAGGTGGTTGAGAACGTTTAGGTAGCTCACTTGGTTCCCTGGCTATTGCGGTAGTTCAGGTGAAAGAGGATAAAGGCACAGGCTACAGATGTTGGAGGCAGCACTGATCAGATTTAAAGAGGAAGGAGTGAAGATTTGCTGAATTTTTTAGGTTAAGGAATGGGTGGAGTATGAGGTTGCTTTTTATGACAGAAGCAGAGAAAGTAGGGTACCTCATCTCAGAGTTGGAGGTACTCAAAGTTATCAAGTAAGAAGATATTAAAGGATTTGGAGTCTTAGTTTGGAAATAATTGTGAGTTGCCGGGAAGGCATTAAAATGAAGACTTTGGACTTGTTTGCTAGAGTCTTGTGGAATTGCTTGATGTCACTAAGATTCCTTTTAGCTTTTCTATCTGATATTTTTCCTGGGTGCAAATTTTGCCAGCAGAAGTCAGAAAGTGGTAGGCAGTTTGCAGGAATGACATAGTTACTGAGAATCCTCTGTGGACCCAAATGCAGTTTTAAAATGTGAGGTACAGAAAGTCCTAGATCATCGGTTGAAGGACCTAATGATCAGAAGGTCTTGTCTTTCAAAAAATTCTTGGGCTTGTATTACACTCACTGAAAGAGATAAGTAGAAGCTTCTGTGTTGTAGTCCTTTGAGGAGCTTCCCTTCAGTGCTGTGGGAGTGGTAAGCCAAAGGACTGAGTAAAATTCTTTGCTAAATGCCATGCAGTAATATAACACTTATCACATGCAGTTTAATCTGTATACTTTTCTAACAATATCATTACAATGAATCTTCAAAATGTAACAAATGTTGTGAGTTTGGAATGTAAAGGATTGCTTTCAACTCTTGAAATCATACATGTGAACTTAGCTAAATCCAACTTTTCAATGGTGTTCTGGGGAAGATAGTGTTCTCTAGGGGTATATAAAATGGATGACCCCGAGTTTCAGGAAATATAATTGATTTTTCTTCTATCCTAGAGGGATAAATTATTCTCTCTTCTTTCTCTAACTACTTTCCTCCATTTGTAGGAAAACTTTTTTATTCAGGAATGCACAGACTAGTGTATTCCCTTTCTTCTATCCCTTGGGTGCTCTTCTGCCTTTCATTATACCTCTAGCTTGTTGCTTCTGCAGTTTTTTCTTGGCCTAAGGCAGAATGTTCTCAAAAAAAAAAAAAAAAGAGATTGTCAAATGCTAATGGTAGTTGTTAAAGGCAATTAGTAAATGCTTGAAATTTTGCACCAGTGTAGTAAGAGGAATTTAAGAAAAGCCTAGATAAATGTAGTGTTTTGAAGAGAGTGTGTTGGACTGGGTTTTTTTTAATGTGACTTTTGGAGCTGGAAGCTGAACCTACAGTCTCTTCTGCCAGCCAACTTATGATATAAACCACTTATTAGCCAGTAATCTTTTGTGCTTAAATTTAATGCCTTCCATTGGATCCCAGACAACACAATATTCAATATCAAGAACAGTGCAAGCCACGAGCTCCTAAGGAATGTGAGTATAGACCAGGTTTTCTGACTTGATTGTCTTTAAAGGCAGAGAACTGGACACTAGAAACATCAGTATTAAAAAGTAAAACATATACTTGAATACCTGGAATGAAGGGTTTGCTGAAAAAAATGGCATTGTTGGAACAAATGGTTTCTGAGATGAACCATCATGACAAGAACAAGGAATACAAAGACAGCAGCATGAGATACATAACTAACTGCACTAGGGAACTTAAGAAAATGACAAGGCCCAGGTTTTTAATTCAAGACATGCTCAGGGGGCTGGAGACCTTCCACTGCCACAATGAAAGGATCTCTTTTTATCTCTTTCAGCTCCAGAGCTGATACAGTTCATAAGTCAGAGCAAAACCTGATCTTGTCGTTTGTTCAATTAATGTATAGGTTTAATTTACAATTTACCAGTTCTCTTATATGAGTTATGACACCAAATGCGGAAAAGTAAGACCCAAAGAATTGGAAGAGGGACCTTTTAGAAATGCAGATGTACATGAATTCTACAAACTTCCCAACCTCCCCAGATTTCCTTTATGAGCAAAAGCAAACTCTCCTCCTTGTGTGCTAAGTTGTTCTTTTATTTTCTAAAGAACTTCAATGACCTCGCTTAAGCTGGCTGCCACACACTGAGGTGCCATTTCCAAGTCACAGCCCATTATATTGCTTCTCATTGTCAATAGACCTGTCCAAGTCTGTTGGCATACCAGGAAGCAAGTAAAAAGTCTACCCTATGAGAAGACTTAGACACAAAAAGGATTGCACTTTTTTACTAATGTATACAGGCAGAAACCTGGAGGGTATTTGTGAAGATGTATTCTAAAAGCACTTGACCTACTTTGTGAATATGAGTACAAGTGTGTATATAAAAGTTAAGGTTTTACTGAGTGACTTACATACTCAGGGATCCCAGAATAAAGAGAAAGTGGTCCTTGTGATCACACTCCTAGCCCATAACAAAAATCTTCCTCCTTACCTTTCTTGAAGACACCTGGAACTATTGATTGATGTAACTATACCCTTGAGAAAGGAAATAACTAGAACTTTGGGGTTATTACTTCTGAGCTGCTGATAATCCTTACTGATTACCAAAATATCCACTGAATATTCTGGAGGCTATCATAACACACACCATTACTGTGGCTCATTGGTGGTGGGAACTTGTGTGGGTCATATGAGAAAAAGTTTTGGCTTGATTATTTTTCTTAGAGGATACTATTGTATTTCTGGGACACTATCATTGTTTCTCCATTTCTAGGGTATATGACTAGATCAGACATACGTGGGAACCACCAGAATTGCTCCATTTGTTTCTTGAGTCATAGACTAAGGATTACTTTGATAGGTAGAACCCAGTGAAGGCCTTTGAAATTACTGTTACTTACCAAATTAATATATCAAAATTTTCCTCAAGCCAGAGAAATAAAAAAGAAAAGGGAAGGTGCAGAGGTGGTTATTCTGGTCACATTCACATTTAGTTTCTGCTGCATATATTTGGCTCCTGGAAATATACAGTGGTTCATAAACTTAATCATGTGTTGAGTATAATTGCATCTGGTGTTCCAGATAAGGCTGCCTACTGAAACAAATCAGTACAACTCCTAGCACTTGTAGGTAACTATTAATCTTTCAGAACTTTGTTTTTCTTTCTTTCCCCTCTATTTCAATAAGTTGACAACACCAGAAGTGTGTTGCTTTTTCCTGGCAAGTACAGCATCCAAAAGTGAACTACTGTAGTGTTTCAGTTCCATGTGGAGGTGACTGGAAGATACCAGAGAAAAGGAAATCTTCCTTCTCATTGGGCAGAACATCAAGGAACAGATCCAATTTGCTGATATCCTGTGGGAAGCCATGTAGCGAGGCCTTGGTCCACCCTGACTGAGGAGCTGTGGATAATGCTTTGGTGGGAAGGATAAGATTGGAAGATTCATGACAAGGAGTTTTGGAGAAAAGTGTAATGTGAAGAAATCTTTCAGAATAGGCTTAGACTGGAAGAACATTTGTGTGCCATGTAAATGTTTACCAAATGTTCCCACCTGCACACGGCAAAATCTGGAAGACAAAGAGGACCTAAACAATACTGGGTGTTGTAAAGCACTGCAGTTGATAATTACAAAATACATTTTCTTTTTATGGTGCATTTTATCTAAAACCATATTCAAGGTAATAGAATAGCCCCAATACTTTTTTTAATTTGAAATTGTATAGAATATATTTTTCTCCATTTTGGAATTACAATATCAATAACATTAAAAGCTAGAAAAATTCTTAATATATGACAATTAAACAACACATTTCTAAATATAAATGAAAGGAGATTTATGATTCAAGGGAGCAATCATGAAATACTTTGAATGGAAAGACAATAAAAATACATTAACTTAAACTTTATAGAGTACAGCACATCTTAGAAGACAACTTATACTTTTGAATGTTTATACTAGGAATGAGAAAAAGGCTAAAACTTAATAATGTAAATTTCCACCTGAAGAAGCAGGAAAAGGGTCAGTTGTGTGTCACAGGTTAGCCAGCTACTCAGAAGACAGAAATAGTAGGATAATGGTTCAAGGCTACCCAGGGTGAAAATGTCAGTGAGACCATGTGTCAAAAACAAACTTGGTATAGTAGTACATGTGTGTAATATCAGCTACTAGGGAGATGAAGGTAGAAAGATTGCACTACAAGATCATCCTCAGCAAAAATGCAAAACCTAATCTGAAAAAAAACAGTAAAAGTGAGCTGAGTACAGTGGCTCACACCTGTAATCTCAGCTACTCAGGAAGTAGAGATTGGGAAGGTAGTGGTTGGAAGCCAACCCAACAAAAAGTTTCTGAGACTCCCATCTCAACTAATAAGCCAACTGTGGTGGTATATGCCTGTCATCTCAGCTGTATAAAAGGTATAGGGCCATCACAGTCCAGGGTAGTCCAGACAAAAAAGCCAGATACTTTTCTAAAGATTAACAAAGTAGAAAGGGCCATTAAAACAAAATACATTTCTTATCCACAGATACCTTATTTTTCCATTTTGCTTAAATCTCCTTTAATATATTCCAAATAAAGATTCAAGATTTTTCTCTAGATAAACTTTATACTTATTTGTAAATAACTTTATATAGTTTCATTTGTTGCTGATGTATATAAACATAGTTAATTTCTGTAATAAGAAATTAAATGCAGCTACTTTGCTAAAGTCTTTTATTCATTCTGAAATTTGACAGGGGCGGGAGAGGAGTTTCTGATGTAGACTGGTGTTATTCTGTGTTGCATGAACCAGTGCCAGTTTGTTACTCATCTGTTTGTTACTGGTCTGAAATAGGATAAGTTGAGTCTAAAATTTCAGAAATATTCTTAGCAATTCACTAGAGCAAGTATATACATATATATACTTATACATATATATGTATGTGTATATATATATATATATATATATGTATGTATATATATATATATATATACACATATATAAATATGCTGAATCTGATAATAAAATTTAATGTTTGTATCTTATATGTCTTTTTAACAGAAAATTTCCCAAATCTAGAAAAAGCCATACCCACTCAGGTACAGGCAGCCTCCAGGACACCAAACAGACTTGACCAAAATAGAACAACCCCACGACATATCATCATTAAAACAACAAGCACAAAGAATAGAGAAAGAATATTGAAGGCTGTAAGAGAGAAAAAAACAAATAACATATAAAGGTAAACCCATCAAAATCACAGCAGATTTCTCAATAGAAACCTTCAAAGCAAGAAGAGCATGAAGTGAGGTCTTCCGGGCACTGAATGAAAATAACTTCAACCCTAGGATACTTTACTCTGCAAAACTATCATTCAAAATAGATGGAGCAGTAAGTCTTCCATGATAAGCAGAAAATAAAATAATATGTGACCACCAAGCCACAACTGCAAAGGATTCTGCACACAGAAAATGAAAGCAAACAAAACCATGAAAGGACAGGCAGAACCAAACCACAGGAGAAGAAAAGACAAGGAATCAGAGAGTAACATTGATTTGGCTGCACACAAAAAAATCCTTGAGCAACAAAAAACAACTAAATGACAGGAATCACCACATACCTATCAATATTAACACTGAATGTCAATGGACTCAACTCCCCCATCAAAAGACACCGTTTGGCAAAGTGCATCTCTAGCAATAAAGGAAATGCAAATTAAAACCACACTAAGATTCCACCTCACCCCTGTTAGAATAGCCATCATCAGCAACACCACCAACAACAGGTGTTGGCGAGGATGCGGGGAAAAAGGAATCCTCTTACACAGCCAAGATGCCCCAGCACTGACGAATGGATTAAGAAAATGTGGTATCTATACACAATGGAATTTTATGCAGCCATGAAGAAGAACGAAATGTTATCATTCGCTGGTAAATGGATGGAATTGGAGAACATCATTCTGAGTGAGGTTAGCCTGGCTCAAAAAACCAAAAATCATATGTTCTCCCTCATATGTGGACATTAGATCAAGGGCAAACACAACAAGGGGATTGGACTATGAGCACATGATAAAAGCGAGAGCACACAAGGGAGGGGTGAGGATAGGTAAGACACCTAAAAAACTAGCTAGCATTTGTTGCCCTTAACGCAGAGAAACTAAAGCAGATACCTTAAAGCAACTGAGGCCAATAGGAAAAGGGGAACAGGTACTAGAGAAAAGGTTAGATCAAAAAGAATTAACCTAGAAGGTAACACCCACGCACAGGAAATCAATGTGAGTCAATGCCCTGTATAGCTATCCTTATCTCAACCAGCAAAAACCCTTGTTCCTTCCTATTATTGCCTATACTCTCTCTACAACAAAATTAGAAATAAGGGCAAAATAGTTTCTGCTGGGTATTGGGGGGGGAGAGGGAGGGGGCGGAGTGGGTGGTAAGGGAGGGGGTGGGGGCAGGGGGGAGAAATGACCCAAGCCTTGTATGCACATATGAATAATAAAAGAAAAATGAAAAAAAAAACAACAACAAAAAAAGGAAGATCCAACAATCTGTTGTTTGCAGGAGACCCATGTCATTGACAGAAACAAGCACTGGCTTAGGACAAAAGGCTGGAAGAAGATTTACCAAGCCAATGGCCCCCGAAAACAGACATTAAAATGAGTTTTTTGTCTTTGCTTCTATTAATGTGCTGGATTACATGTATAGATTTATGTATGTCGAACCACCCCTATATCCCTGGGATGAAGCCGACTTGGTCGTGGTGAATGATCTGTCTGATATGTTGTTGAGTTCAGTTTGCCATTATTATTAGTGAGGATTTTTACATCAATGTTCATTAAGGAGATCGGCCTATAGTTCTCCTTTTTAGAGGTGTCTTTGTCTGGTTTTGGGATGAGTATAATACTGGCTTCAGAAAATGAGTTAGGCAGTGTTCCTTCCCTTTCTAGTTTGTGAAAAAGTTTAAGGAGTGTTTGTATTAGTTCATTTTGAAAGTCTGGTACAATTCAGCTAAGAATCCATCAGGTCCTGGAATTATCTTTTTGGGGAGAATCCTTATTGCTTCTTCAATTTCATTTTGTGTTATAGTCAGGTTTGTCAGGAGTCTGTCAATTTTGTTTATTTTTTCAAAGAATTAGCTTTTTGTTTCACTGATTCTTTGTATGGTTTTTTGTGTTATAGATCTATTCAAGTGATTAATATCCTCTTGGTTCAATTTTGGATCGTCATAAGTATCTGGAAATCTGTCCATTTCTTCAAGATTTTCAAATTTATTATAATGAGGAGAGAAAAACCCAAATCAGTAACAACAAACACCACAGAAATCCAGGAAATCATCAGAGACTATTTTGAAAACCTATATGGTTTTTTGTTTCTATTGCATTAATTTCTGCCCTTGTTTTTATTATTTCTCTCCTTCTGCTTGTTTTGGGATTTGCTTGTTCTTGTTGTTCTAGGAGTTTGAGATGTAGCATTAGGTCATTGATTTGAGATATTTCTGTCCTTTTAATATATGCATTCATGGCTATAAACTTTCCTCTTAGGACTGTCTTTGCTGTGTCTCATAGGTTCTGGTATGTCATCTTTTCATTTTCATTGACTTCCAGGAACCTTTTAATTTCATCTTTTATTTCATCAATGACCCATAGGTCAATGTGTTTTTCAGCTTCCATTTGTTTGCATGTTTTCTACTGTTGTTTTGTTGTTGATTTCTAGTTTTAATGCATTGTGACCAGATAGAATGCATGTGATTATTTCTATTTTCTTATATTTGCTGAGGCTTGCTTTGTGCCCTAAGATATGATCAATTTTAGAGATGGTTCAATGGGCTGCTGAGAAGAATGTATGTTGTACAGAAGTTGGATGAAATATTCTGTAGACATCAGCTAGGTCCATTTGATCTATGATGTGATTTAGTTCTAGAATTTCTTTATTGATTTTTTTGTTTTGATGACCTATCTATTGGTGATAAAGGGGTATTAAAGTTTCCCACTACCACTGTGTATGTTTGATGAGAGTGGCTGCAGTGACGTTGGGTGCATTTAGGCTGATAATTATTATTTCCTTTTGGTATATTTCACTTTTATTAGTATGGAGTGTCCTTGTTTATCTTGTTTGATCAATGTAAGTTTGAAGTCTACTTTGTCCAAGACAAGTATTGCTACTCCTGCTTTTTTATGACATGAAGATGCTGTTTGCTAATATGGGATAGATGTTTGAAAGATTAGAAACGCAATATGGGGTAAGATGTATCTCATAGAACAAATCGAGAAACTGAATTGTGTTACCCACTTGACTGTGGTTTGAAAAAGCCTGTGTTTGATTGAAACAATATGTTCCTTTTGAACCCTGGGATAACTTGTTTGTAAAACATTTTTTTTGTGTGGTGCTTATATAATGGGGAAATGTCTAGCTGATGGCTTAATGGACTATTTGAGTCATAGCAAAATACATTATGACATGGCAACAAACAACATTTAAATTTCAGGGTCTTGACACAAAGATCTGTTTCTCCTCCCTGTCACAAGTCCAAAGCAGGAGTTCCTGCTCCTCATAGTCATCTGGGGTCTTAAGATCCCTTCCACAATTACTGTGCACAGATGAGAGAAATGAAAATCAGAGCATTGTCAGTTAAATGCCTCAATCTGAAAGTAATGTCTCTTCTGCTTACATCCCAGAGGCAAATGCTGTGATAGGGCCTGTCTGTCTTCATGGAGTGAAAGTTGTATTCTTTTATACAGAAGTAAAGGATAAATCAGTAAGATGTTTTTCTGAGACTTTTCCAAGTTTGCTTATTTTTGTAAAGATAAAGCATAATGTTACTTATGACATTTGTTTATGGCTATTTTGATTTTTACCAAATCAATAGTTATGTTTCTTTTGTCATTTATAATACTTTTTTAGTTTATGTATTTATTCTTTTGTCAAATAAAAAAATTGCAACAGGGAAGGTTTGGTTATTTTAGCTGTTAATAAAAACTAACAACATTACCAAATTATTATGTAATAATTAGAAAAGGAAGAGATAAGCTATATGAATAGAATATTAAGTTCACAAATAATGTTAATTATATTTCCTTGCTTCCTACACAGACTACCGTTAAAAGTATTTTTATTTTAGAAATTACTATTTAAAATATTTTTTATTTTACATATTCTAATGTAAAGGCCCAAACAATTGTACTGAGGTTTTTCTAAATTTTAGCTGATTAAAAGTAACATTAATAATCAGGGCTCTACCTGACAACAGTTATGTAGAGGTCTGACATTGGAGGTGGCCCCATAAATGTATTCACATATAAGTAAATGTAAAAATGATAAAATAAAATTTAAAAAATAAATTCTAATGTATTCTGATAAAAAAAAAACCAAACTGCAATTGAAAATTAGCTTAGAAAATACAGACAACATCAGGCAGAATGGCAAAAATCTATGTGTATGCACAATAGATTTTGTACTAAATTTCCAGCTAATTATGTTTGAATTTCTCTGTTGAATTTTTCTTGGGGTCTTGGGTAGCCACCTGCAAACAAAGGCAGAGGTGAGAAAATTGAAGAATGTTTGCTTTCCCTAATAAAGATGATTGGTATTTTGATTGGCTTTCTCAACCTCTATTCTGCTTGTCTTCTATTTAAAATGATAAGGAGGTAAAATCGACATTTCTCATTTTTGCTTACAACCAGATGCACACTACTAGATGGTAGGTGGGAATGAGGCTAAGGACATCTTACAATATGTACTTACAAGATGTTCAGCTAGATGTATGAGTGTTAGCATGATGAGTTTCAGTTCACCAGCTTTGTGAAATAAGAGCTGGTTATGGAGGCAGTAGAGGTGGCAGAAGAAGCAGTCTGTCTTTTTGGTTGCAGCCCCTCACTTCTGCTCCTACAGCTCTTCTTGTAAGCAAAGAATCCCCTGTGGTAAACCTCCAGCTACTTCTGTTTTTCTATGCTGACCCATGACTGATTCAAAATGGGGTGTCAGAAGTAATTACAGGAAACACACCCTCAAAGATGGGTATTTCAATTGCTTATCTAGCCTGGTTAGATTGAAAGAAGTGATGATCCTACAGCCTTGGAAAAAAGGATACCAGTAATCATGACATGAAGTGTCAAATATTTACTTAAATTATTATATGTGATCACCTGGAACTTCACAAATCTAGAGGCTATTTTTTAATAGAAATAAAGGATATGAAACAGTGCAATGTGCTGGGTATTTCTGTTTCTGACAGCACTTAAAATAGTCTAGGAGTTTAAAATTCCTTGTTTTTTTGTTTTTTCTTTTTTGATGAAATTTTCAGAGGACCCGGGAATTACCATAATTGGTTTCCAAAAATAATTGCCTTTTGTAGCTCTAGGGCTGGCATAGCCAACATGAGTCTAATTTTGAGGGTTACTGAATTATAAGCTCATGAGGAGTGACATATGAGAGTCAGGATTATAGGAGGAGAGCAGGAACAAGATATTTGGAATGAAGATATGTGGGTGAATTCAGATGTCTCCAAGATCCTGGACCTTTATACCTCACTGAGTTTTTGTTGCCAGTGGTTTTCTTAATAAAGCATCTAACACGGACAGCTAGCTTCATCAGAGCAAGTAGGCAAGAAAGCAACAGAAAGTGCCAACATGAGAAAGGGAACTAGCAAATGTACAGGTTTTGTAACTTCACCATGGAACTGACTGTTCCCATCACTGTTGCTGGATTCTATCCGTTAGAAGTAAATCACTAGGTGTGGCCCACTCTCAATAAAGAGGGAATTTCACAAATGTGTGAATAGCAAGACGTAGGAATCATTGTAACCTTGCCAAAAGTTGTCTACCCTAGAGAACATACAAAATTTTCCAGAAATTTTATTAAATTTTGTGCAAAATTCAAAAGCATGTAAAAGTAAACTGTGCCTCATTAAGGCTTATTTATTCATTTAGTGAGACTATGAGAGGAAGCACAGTATTCAGGACAGTCATTGATCATAAAGTAGAAAAACGATGATACCATGGTAAAGGGCAAAAAGGGGCCCTACCTCTCTATACAGATTTCATAACAAAAAAATTTAAAGAGAAATAAAATTATCTTTCTCTTTCCTGGTCATGTTGGGGGCCAAGAGAAAAGCAGCCAAAGGTCTGTTGAAATCTAAGGTACTCAGTCTTTCCTGATAATTTCCTGAGGAAGAGTTTAAATGTACAAGAAATGAGGTTACAAAGTTTTTTAGCCCTAGGAAACATGAGACAGGCATGAGATTGCCATCACCTACATCCTTCTGACCCCCAGCACCTAGGTTTCTGCAGACTCCCGACACCATAAAAACAATAACCTCAGTAAAAACTTTTCCTTCTTATCACAATTCTTACCTGTAATACATGACCTACCATCATTCCTGCAATTAATCCACGTGGATGTGGCTAGAAGAATACTAGAAAAATTCAGCTTATAGAACCTAAAAGACTTTTGACTTTCTGAGATGAGCTTGAAATTTGACTCAGGAACTTTGCTAGTGGTAAGAGTACCATGTTATTAATAGAATTTCCTTTTTAAGATCTGTCAGCCAACCTGTAGTTTATGTCTTAATGTGTATTTCTCAAGAAAAGAAATTCAAAGTGGAGATACATCGTGGAAGCCATAACTTACTTGGTGGCTATCCATGTACGGATGGATCTAGGCTTGAAATTTTGTTCAATCATTTGTTAACTATGTGATCTTGGAAATTTTGCTTAAACTCTCAAAAATTCTATTTCATTGTGTGTGAAATAAAGAAAATAGAAATGGCTGTGAAGGTTTGATGTGAGGATTATATTATGTGTGTAAACACTGAGTTCATTAGAGATATCCAGTAATTGTTAGCTATATTTTATATGATTTGATTGTGTGTTTTTCTGAATCAACATGAAATGCAAAATTATTATGGAGATTAATTTATAACTTCAAACAGGAATAATCCCCATAGCTCCATAGGTTGCATATGTAGGGAATTTCAAACTTTCCTTTTGAAGATTAAATAATTGAACCTGCTGAATTAAACTGATAATAGACAAATCAAGAGAAGAAAAGGCATACACATTTATCAACATGCACATATACACAGAAGCCATGCAACCTACAAAATCAAATGAGGGACACAGTAACTGAAGTTTTTATACCCAACAATAAGGAATAGGGGCTTGAGGATCCCAGAGGGTGATGGCAACAAACCATGGGAGGGTAAGGGAAGACATGCACTGAGAACAAAGGTTGTTTCATTATACAGAAAAGGGCTCTCAGGTAAATCTCTTTAAAGAGTATGTGACATTCTGTGGCAATCTCTGGATAAGAGTGTTGAAGTGATTTTTCCTGCATCCAGATAAGGTAGCTAAGGAGGCCAAAACACGCCAAAGAAGCACACTTCAGGGTGGCATGTTTTGATCAAACTAGGGCCTTGCGTATGGTGGGCAAGTGCTCTGTCACTGAGCTATGCTCCAGCCCTAGGGCATGGCATGTTTTGATTTCCCATACTGAATTCAGAGAATGTAGTGTTAGCATTTTAGTATTCTAAGGACTTTTTCCCCTGTGGGAAATTTTAAACACTTTAAAATTACTGAAAGAAATTCAGTTATTTCTCCAAGAACATCTATTAAAGTCTTGGGAAATAGAATTTTCTAATTGACTTTTGCTAATATTTTAAAGCATTACATCTGGTGGGGGAGGGCAAACAGATAGAAAGACAGAGGATAGAAAATGTAAGAGAGCATCTGTTTCTCCTTTCATAATGGCTTGTGTTTTAATCCCATTCATTTCTGATGTTCTGAGCTACAGACTTAAAAATGATTAAAATAAATTGTACAATTCATTATGGATAAAATATATTCCTGCATGTATTGCTTTTTCCCTCAGTATTGTCAAGATATAATTGACAAAAATTGGATATATTTAAGGTGTACAAAGTGATGTTCTGATATAGGTATACATTGTAAAGTGACTACAATCAAGTCAATAGCATATCTATCACCTCACGTGGTTTATGTGCATGTACTATGAATGTTTAAGATATACTCTCAAAGCACAGAAAATGACATTATCAACAATAGTCAACATACTGAAATTAGATCCCTAGAATTTATTCATCCTGCCTAACTGAAGCTTTGTACTCCCCCATCCGCTTATCTCCCTTCCCCAACTCCTGGCCACCACCATTCTCCTCTACGTTTCTATAAGTTTGAATGTTCTAGATTTCACAATGCAATATTTGACTTTTTTCCTAGTTTTTTTCACTTAATATAGCCTTCTCCAAGTTCATCCATATTGTCACAAATAATAGGGTTTTCTTCTTTTTAAAAACTGGATGATATTCCATTGCACACATTTATCACAATTTTTTTATCCATTCATCTGTGGGGGGACACTTACGTTTTTCTCCTATATTGACTATTCTGGTCAATGCTGAAATGAGCATGGGCATGCAAACACCTATTGAACATGCTGATCTAATATCTTTTGGACATATACCCAGTGATGGGGCTGCTTGAACATACAGAAGTTGTATTTTTAATTTTATAGGGAGCTTCCATATTGTTTCCCATAATGGCTATACTACTTTACATTCTTACTAGAAGTATACAAATGAAATTTCCTCCACATCCTTGCCAATATTGGTATCTTTGGGGTTTTTTGATATAGTTATAAAGTGATAACTCATTATGGTTTTATTTTTGTATTTCCTTAAATATTAAGGAAAGATAGTTCAGAATTTTTTCATATAACTGTTGTCAATTGTGTATCTTCTTTTGGGAAATGTCTACTCGGGTTCTTAGTCTATTTTAAAATCAGAACATATAGCCCGGGTTAGACTGATAGGGAGGGTCCTTGGCTAAAGCCGAAAAGCAGATCAAAGTGGTGGTATTTGCGTGGCAGCCATGGAGACTAGAAGCTCTAGAGGCAGACTCCTCCTGATCCTGGTCATCTTCACTTGCTCGTCTCGCCTTTGGCCCTGGTGCCATGGAGAAGACAAGCTGATCCAGAAGGCAAGCTGGCTGAGCAGGCCTCTGGCATGAAGGCCTGGAACTGTCCAACGGGAAGAGGAGTTGCCTGCAAGAATGTGGTGGGTCACCAGTCCCCCTGGAGGGTCATCTAGAGCATCAGGCAGAAAACGGACAGACACCTAGGACAAGAGGCTGCGCCTGATTAAGGACTATCAGAAGAATGTCTGAGCTGAGGTCCATCTGCACTGTGGTCCTGGAATTGTTGGATAAATATTTAATAGCCAATGCAACTAATCCAGAGAGTAAGGTCTTCTATCTGAAAATGAAGGGAGATTATTTCCAGTACCTTGCTGAAGTTGCATGTGGTGATGACCGAAAACAAACGATAGACAAAGGAGCTTAGCAAGAGGCATTTGATATAAGCAAGAAAGAGATGCAACCCACACACCCAATCCACCTGGAGCTGGATCTCAGCTTTTCTGTATTTTACTATGAGATCCTTAATAACCCAGAGCTTGCCTGCACACTGGCTAAAATGGCTTTTTGATGAGGTCATTGCAGAACTTGATACATTGAATGAAGATTCATACAAAGACAGCACCGTCATCATGCAGCTGCTTAGAGACAACTTACCATTATGGAAGTCAGACAGTGCAGGAGAAGAACGTGGTGGATGGGGCTGAAAACTAAATGCAAACTGGATGTCATCCTTCTTCCCTTCAAGAAACCTTTTTACACATCTCCATCCTATTCCACTTGGATTTCCTGTAGCAAAGAAACCCATTCAAGTGAAGGGAGTCAACTGTTTAAGGTCTTTTCACACTGCAATTTTGGGAAAACTCCATTCCTTGATTCCTGTCTTGTCTTGGCCTTCTTGGTGTGCAGTTACTGCTGCAGAAAAGTTCATATACACATAAGTACCTTTCAGACACTTAAGTTGAGGACTAAAAATGATTCTGGTATTTAAGTAATCTGAACCAGTTCTACAAGTGACTGTTTTGTATTACTGTGAAGATAGGAAAATGTAGTTAATTGAGTGTTCTACATAACTTCTTAATTTTTACATTTCCCTCCCTTATTCTTCTTTGGGGGTTTCCTTTCAGAAATCAACTTTTCCATGCTTGTCCTATAGTCCTTTTTAGCAGGAATCCAGGCATGCTAGATTGAATGGGAAAGTACTTGATGTTTCTGGGCTGGGGGCGGGTCACAGCTAATCATTGACCGTATTCTCAAAAAAGCTGTGTAAAAATATTATGCTCTATACGACAGCAGAGTAACATAAAATGAAATCACATTTTATAAAACCCAAAAAAAATTCAGAACATATATATTGCTATGGAATTGTTTGAGTTCCTTTCTTTACATATTTAAAAATTAACCCCATATCAGATATATGTATGATTTATAAATCTTTTC
Organism: Castor canadensis; assembly: GCF_047511655.1. Lineage (NCBI taxonomy): Eukaryota > Metazoa > Chordata > Mammalia > Rodentia > Castoridae > Castor > Castor canadensis. Next base: position 54,012,224 of record NC_133394.1, read on the forward strand.
ATAGGTTGCCTCTTTACTATGTTGAGTAGTTCCTTTGCTGTTCAGAAGTTTTTCTGTTTGAAGCAATGACATTTGTCTCTTTTTGCCCTTGTTTCCTGAACTTTGGGGATCATATCCAAAATATTTTTGCCAAGACCAATATCAAGAATGTTCCCCTACATATTTGTAATATTTTTCACACTTTTAGGTTATGAACTTGAGTCATTAATCTATTTTAAGATTTTTTTTTTGGCGGTACTGGAGTTTGAACTTAGGGCCTTGTGCTTGCTAGGCAGGTACTTGAGTCACTCTGCCAACCCCAAGTTTATTTTTTATATACTACAAATTAAGGAATTAATTTTATTTTGCATGTGGATACCTAGTTTTCCTAACAGCAATTATTGAAGACACTATCCTTTTCCCAATGTGTGTTCCTGGCACTTATGTTGAAGATCAATTGACTATAAAAATGTGGATTTATTTCTGAGCTCTCCAGTCTGTTCTATTGGTGTATATATCTGTTTTGATTGCTACAGCTTTGTAATACAGTTTGAAATTAGGTAGAGTGATGCCTCCAGCTTTGTACTTTTGGTTCAGAAAAACCTTGTCTGTTTGGGGTTTTTTGTAATCCTATCTGAATTTTGGAATTTTTTTATTCCTATGAAAATTGTTATTGGAATTTTGATGGGAATTGCATTGACTCCGAAGATTGCTTTGGGCAGTGTGGACATTTAAACAATATTAAGTCCTTTAATCCATGAATATCTTTATATTTATATCTTCTTTAATTTCTATCATTGTTTTATAGTTTTCAATATTAAAGTCTTTTACTTCCTGTGTTAACTTTATTTCTATGTATATTTGATGCTATTTTAAGTAAGACTATTTTCTTGATGTCATTTGTGTTACTTCATTATTTATAGAAATGCCAGTGACTTTTTTATGCTCATTTTACATCTTGAAAATTTATTAAATTCGATTTAGTTCTAACCATGCTGTGTGGATCTTTATGAGTTTTCTACATAGAAAATCATGCTATTTGTAAACAAAGACTATTTTCCTTTCAGCTTGGATGATCTGTTTCTTTTTTCTTGTCTGATTGCTCTGTCTAGGACATCCAGTACTATAGCAAAAGGAAGTGATGAGAATAAATATTTTTACCTTTTTCCTGGTATTAAGGGAAATGCTTTCAGCTTTTCATCATTGAATGTGATTTTTAGCTATGGACTTGCCATAGATGACCTTTGCTATGTTAAGGTATATTCCTCCTGTATTAGTCAGTTTTCCATTACTATAATGAAATATTTGAGTCTGAATATCTTATAAAGAAAAGAAATTTATATACTATAGAGCCATAGCAATAAAAACAGCATGATACTGGCATAAAAACAGATATGAAGACCAGTGGAACAGAGTAGAAGTCTTAGATATGAATCCACACAGGTGTCAAAAGCATAGGATGGAAAAAAGATAGCCTCTTCAATAAGTGTTGCTGGGAAAATTTAATATCTACATGTAGAAAATTGAAAGTGGGTTCATGTCTTTCACCCTGTACAAGTATCTACTCAAAGTGGATTAAGGACCTTAAAATAAGACCTGAAACTTTGAAGCTGGTGCAGGAAAGAGCAGGGAAGAAATACACTGGAATTAATAGGCATAAAAAATGACTTCCTGAATAGAACTAAAATGGCTCAGCAACTAAGAGAAAGGATGGACAAATGGGACTACATGAATTAAAAAGCTTCTGCACAACAAAAGAAATGGTCACCAAATTGAAGAGGCTGCCCACAGAATGGAGAAAATCTTTGCCAGTTATACATCTGACAAGAGATAAATAATCAGAATAAACAGAGAGCTCAAAAAAGCTAAACTCCCCAAAAATCAGTGATCCAAGGAAGAAATAAGCAAATTAACTGAACAGAGCTTTTTCAAAGAAGTCCAAATGGCTAAGAAACGCATGAGGAAATGCTCAACATCATTGGCCATAGAGGAAATGCAAATCAAAATCATGTTAAGATTCTACTTCACTCCTGTTAGAATAGCTACCATCAAGAACACAAACAACAAATGTTGACAAGGATGTGGGGAAAAAGGAACCCTCATACAATGTTGGTGGGAATGTAAGCTAGTATAACCACTATGGAGACTCCTCAAAAAACTAAAAATGGAAGGGCCATATAATCCAGCAATTCTACTCTTAATGTAAATCAGGTTACAATAAAGTCACCTGCACATCCACATTTACTGCAGCATTATTACAATACCTAAGCTATGGAAACAGCCAGGATGCCCCACGACTGATGAATGGATCAAGAAAATGTGGTATTTATATATGATGAAATTTTATTAAGCCATAAAGCAGAATGAAATTTTGTCATTTGCAGATAAATGAATGGAAATGGAAAACATTATTAAAATGAAGTTATCCAGGTTCAGAAGGCCAAAAACTGCATGTTTTATCTCATAGGTGGAATACAGGCTTAATACAAATGTAGCAATATTATGAAAACCAGATCAAGCTAAGGTGAGGTCACATATGACAGGGGGAGGAAGTTAAGAAGATGAATACAGTTGATGAGCTTTCTAGACAAGAATGAATACAGGTTTTTAAACCTGTGAAACCACATGAGAAGGGGACTAAGGTAGAAAGGAGAAAAATGAAGGAGATGAACCAATTTGGGTTGTAATACATATATACATGGAAATGTCACAAAGAAACTCTCTGTGTAGCTATCTTAAATAAACACACGTGTCATTGTTTTTCTTTTACAAAATCAGAGAACAGAAGGGTGAAACAGGTCCTGAATGAGGGATGGGTATCAGTGGGAAGGGGGAGGAAGAAGGGAAAGGGTGTCGGAGGGTGAATATAGTGCAAATACTGTGTACACATGTATGTAAATGGAAAAATGAAGCCAGTTGAAACTATTCCAGGAATGGGGGGTGGGAGGAAAGGAAATGGTGGAGGAGTGAACTCAAGTATGATATATTTGATGTATTGTAAGAACTTTTATAAATGCCACAATGTACCCCACCCAGAACAACAATAAAAAATTTATAAAGAAAAGCTTATTTAGCTTATAGTTTGGGAGGTTGAAAGTCCAAGGAGCATAGAGCAGGTGGACAGCTGCTTCTTCTGGTGAAAGCACCTGGCTGCATTATCTCATGGCAGATATCACAATGGTCAGAGCACATGTGAGAGGCAGAGACCACATCACAAAACAGGAAGCCAGACTGAGCAGAAGGGGCCAGTTTATGACCTCCTAGTAGGTCCTACCTCTTAAAATTCTATCACTTCTTAACACTAGCACATTGGAGATAAACCTACCAACACATGAGCTACTTTGTTGAAAGTTTTAAATCATGAAAGGATGTTGGACTTTGTCAAATGATTTTCTTCGTCTATTGAGATGGTAATGTTATTTTTAGTGTTTTTTATAAATGTGATATATTACACATATTGGCTTATGCATCTTTATATCCCAGAGATAAATGACATTTCTTCATGGTGTATGATCATTTAATGTGCACTTGAATTATGTTAGCTCCATAGTTTAGATCTGAAATGACCTTCAAAGGTCCATGTGTTAAATGCTTTGTTCCTAGCATGGCACTGTAAGGAGGTTGTAGAAACTTTACGAGATAGGGCTTTGAAATCTTCAGGTCAACAGAAGCTTTCCCACCGAGGGGATAGTAGTAGTACCCCAGCCCTTTCTTCTCTTTTACTTTCCAGTCATGAGGTCATGTGCTTCCCACCACATGTGCTGCCTCACCATAGGCCTAAAAAATGGTCCAACTGACCACAGACCTCAAAAACTGTAAGCTAAAATTAACCTGTTTTTATAAGCTGATTATCTCAGGTATTTGTTACAGTGATGGAAATTTGACTAATACAGTTTACTTGTATTTTGTTGAGAATTTTTTAATCTATTCTCATCAGGGATGTTGACTTGAAATTTTTTTTTCTTGTACTACCCTTTTTTGGCTTTGCTATCAAAATAATGAGGACTTATAAATGAGTTTGGAAGTGTTCTTTGATCTTTAACATTTTGGAAGAATTTTAGAAGAATCGATGTTAAGTCTTCAAGCATTTGGTGACATTTATCAGTGAAACCATGGAATCCTAGGATTTTCTTTGTTGGGAGATTTTTGATTATTGTTTTAATCTCCTTACACATTCTATTTCTTCATGAATAAATACTAGTAGATTGCATGGGATCAATAATTTGTCCATCTCTTTTAGGTTATATGATTTGTTGGTGTCTACTTGTTCAAAGTAAACACTTACAATCCTTTGTATTTCTGTGGAATTTGTTGTAAGGATTCCTCTTTCATTTCTAATTTTATTCAAGTTTTCTCTTATTCTTAATTTAGTTGAGATTTGTTCATTTTGTTTATCTCTAAAAAAATAATTTTCAGTTTCATTTAATTTTTTCCTACAGTTTTTCTATTCTTTATGACATTTATTTCTGCTCAAACATTTACTAATTTCTCCCTTCTGTTAACTTTGGCTTGGTTTTAGTTTGCTCTTCTGTTCTAATTCCTTGAGATATAAAGTTAGATTGTTCATTTGGAGTCTTTCTTTTTTCTTAGTGTGGGCATTTATCACTATGCGATTTTCTTTTACAACTGTTTTTGCTGCATTCTGTGAGTTTTAGTATGTTAGATTTCCTTTTCTTTTGTCTCTAGGTATTTTTTTAATCGCCATTTTTGGTTTCTTCTTGAACTTCTTTTTCAGGAATGTGCTAATTTCCACATATTTTTGAATTTTCTATTTTTCTCCTGTACTGAATTCCAATTTATTAATAACACTGGCCTGAAAAGATACTTGATATGACTACAATCTTCTTAAATTTGAGACTTTTTTTGGTGACCAACGTGCAATTTATTCTGGGGAATGTTTTGTTTGTGCTTGAGGATAATGTATGTTCTGCTGCTACTAGATAGAGTGTTCTATATGTCTGATAGGTCCAGTTGGTCCAATATCATTCAAGTCTGCTATGTCCTTATCTATTTTCTGTCCGGATGATCTATCCATTATTGAAAATAGAACATCTAGGTTCCCTAATAGTATAGTATTGCTATCTAGTTTATCCTTCAATTATGTTAATATTTTCCTTATATATTTAGGTGCTGTGATACTGGTACATTTATTTATAGTTGTTATATTATCCTAATGAGTTTACCTCTTTGTCAATATATAATGACCTTCTCTGTCTCTTATGACAGTTTTTAAATTAAGATCTATCTCATGTGATAAAAATACAATCACCCCTCTTCTCTTTTGGTTACTATTTGCATGGACTATATTTTCTATTTCTTCAATTTCAGTCTACATGTACTCTATAATCCAAACTGACTCACATCTAGGCAGCATATAGTTGGGTCTTACTTTAAAAAATTTACCACATCATTCTATGTGTTTTTATTGAGGAATTTAATATATTTGTATTTTATGCTATTGATGTTGTAATTTTCATCTTTTTATAGTGTATTCACTGGAAAATTATTCCAGTTATAGCCATTTTAATACTTTTGTCTTTTGCTTTTAATACTTTTGTCACTCTTGTTAAAAGTGTTTTTTATACTACCATTAAAGAATTAAAGGATTCTAAATTTGACCATATTTTTCACCTTTACAGTAAGTTTTATACTTTGATATTTTTTCATATTACGACTTAGAGTCCTTTCATTAAACCTGAAGAAATTTCTTTAGCTTTTATAGTAAGGCAAGTTTAGTGTTGAACTCCAATGGCTATTGTATGTCCCACAAAAATCCATATCTGTTTTATTTTTGAAAAATAGCCTTGCTGGATATTGTATTCTTTTAATATATCCTCTCACTGTTTCATGGCCTGAACAGTTTCTGTGGAGAGATCTGCTGATGAATATATGGGTGTTCCCTTATATGTAATGAATTGTTTTTCTCTTGCTGTTTTCACAATTCTCTCCTTGTCCTTGATTTTTGAGAAATTATTATAATATGACTCCATGAACAACTCTTTATATTTTATCTGTTTGAGTTTTCATGGATCTGGGCATTCATTTCCCTTTATAAATTTTGGGCTTTTCTGCCACTATTTGGTTATATAAGCTTTTATCCCCTTTCTCTGCTCCTTATAGTACTTCCATAATGCATATATTGGTTTGATTGATAGGGTCTCATACATCTGTAGTCTTTCTTCATTCTTCTTTTTGTTTCTCTTCGTGATTTCAAATTACCTGTCTTGAAGCTCACTGATTCTTTCTTCTGTTTTTATCAAGTATGCTGTTGAAGCTCTTCACTTAATTGCTTTTCTTTTTTTCTGTGGTAATGGAAATCAGATTCAGGGCCTTGTTCATGCTAGGCAAGTGATTACCAGCTCTTCTTTGTCATGTGTCTCAGCTCCAGAATTTTGGTTTGGTTCTTTCTGTTTCAATCTCTCTGCTGAACTTCAGTTTTTGTTCATGCATTGTTTTGTTTATTTTATTGTTTATAAAATTTTTCTTGTAATTCCCTGAGTTTCTTTAAGATAATTACTTTTATTTCTTTGTCAAGAACAATTGTAGATCTCATTAGGGTTAGTTACTAGGTACTTTATTTTGTTGTGGTGGTGGTTATTCCATGGTCGACTTGCATTGGTGTGTGCGCATTTGAATAAGACTCTACTTATTATCTTAAAGACTGGCTTTGATAGAGAAAACACTTTGCCAGTTGGCTCATCCAGAGATTCTGAGTAGGTGCCTGTTAATCAGTGAGATTTGCTAGTTTAGTCTTCAGGAAAGATGCCTTTTTGCCTGGGTCATGGGTTGATAGAACTGGAGCCTGGGTCCACAAGGATAGTCCTAGAGCCTGGGTCCATAAAAGTCAGCCTAGCTCTGAGGATGGTCTTACAGTTACCTTCATAGGTATGGACTTTGTCCTGAATCTTCAGGGGGCAGCTGAATGCCTTGGTTCACTAGGGCAATCTTAGCATCTGGGTCCAAGGGGGTTGGACAGGGTTTTGGGCCCCTTGGGATCTAGATTGGAACCCAGCTTCATAGGGGATGGTTCATCACTGCTATATTCTGAAGTGGATCTGGAATCTGGGTCTGCTGAAGTCTGGGACCCCAGGAGATGGCCTACTGGCCTTGCTCTGGAGCTGTCCCAAGATGTTGGCCTGACATTGGGGAAAAAGCCTAGCACCTGGGATTAAAGGCTTGAGGCTTTAACTATGGGTGCTGACATGGAGATTTGAGTCATAGATGCCAGTTCAGTACTGGAGCAGGTGTAGAACTTGGGGCCTTGAGGGCTGGCCTAATATCAGGACAAAGTGAGTTGGGCCTGTTGCTAGGATACACAGTAACATTGGATGCTCATTTCACTCTGTTTCCTCCACTTACATGGTATCTTTGTACTATACTGCATGTCTCTGCTGCTTCATGTATGTGTAGTACATGTCTTTCCTACCATCTTCAACTCATCTTTCTTATTTCTGTGCTTTACCTAGGTGTTATAATCTCTCACCTGGATTCCTTAGCTTTTGTGAAGGTATTTGTGCATAAATAATTGTTCAAATTGACATTTTTGTGAGAGAATAAGCACTTGAGCATATCATTATGCCATCTTGCTGATGTCAATCTTGAAGTATTCTGTCTTTGTTTGCATCTCACATTGTTTATAAAGTTAATAAAGTTTATAAAGACATAAAATTGTATAAGAAAAAAAGAAGGAAATGGGGTCAGGTCAAAAGGAAGAGAATGCCATTAGTAAGTTAAGTTGACAAGGCACATGATAAGTTACTGACAGAGGTGTTCAGTGGCTGGTTCACATGAGTGTCCTTTCCTTTCTGTTTTGGGAAGCCAATGCAAGAAAAGAAATGAAAGCTATATTATTCTTGATCTATAAAATTATAATTACCATTGCACAGAAAAAGTATAATTATTTTAAGTACAGAGACCCAGGAAATAATTTCCTAATAGATCAAAAAGTTATCTCTATTGCAAGCTAGCTGATAAAAATATTTTGTAAGATAAATAATTGCCCCCATCCTCTAAGAGTCACATTGTTTTCCATACTTTTCAAGCACATTTTGCTGACTTTAATATCCACTGAAAAAATGTATTTTAAAGTCCTTGAGTTTGGAATGTATCTCACAATCAATTGCATCTTAGTTTCAATGAAATATGTGGGTTTGGGATTGAGTTTCACTCAGAAATCTAGTGGATGTTTAATATGTACGAATCTTTCCTTTCATTATGTGCAAATCTTAGTGTTTTAAAATGTTGCATTAACACAAAGAAGTCATTTAACATGCATCCTACACAGAAATATTATAGTAAATTTTACTTCCACAAAGTCCCCTTAAAATAACTTTTATTTGGATGTCTTAGTCATGTTGCATATTTACCTGTGTTCATTGTTTGCTTAACATAATACTGAATTTAGTTGACATTTCTAAGGCTTTAAGAACACAAATGTCTGGACAGTACTGGACAACAGCCTTGTTTGGAATTTGAAAGAATATGTATAGGTAATGTAGCAGGAATTAGGAATAGTTATGAAGAGGTTAACAACATTTCAGGTGTACTAAAGTGTTTAATTTCACTCTCTTTTACAGATGAATAAGCAGTGCCACTTCTATGAAAGACACTGTCCTATTGTTTAATGTATTTGAAGAAATTTGATAGTCTGTTAAATTTTTCTGAAAGAGTGGAGACAGCAATTTATAAATATGGCTGATTTAAGATTGAAATTGGGATGTTCTGACTATTCTGTACTTCTAGAGATACTTTCAAAAATCACCCTCTCTTTTTATTGGCAGTATTGGGGTTTGAACACAGGGCCCTGTGCTTGCTAGGTAGGCCACATGAGCCTACCTAAAAAATTCCTTTGAATTAAAAAATGGTTCCATCTGAGAGAAGAGTCCTATGATCTAAACATAATTTAAGATGTTGGGTATAACTGATTTTCTCGTGTGTTATTAGTACCACTTATTAAAACCAAAGTAAATATGCTTCAATTGCCATACAACAGAAAGTCCCAAAAGCAAAATGAAGCTAATTCAATATGAATTCCATCATAGGCTAAACCATTTTTTCAGATCTTGGAAAAAGCATTTAGAAATAATAATGTTTCTTATTTCATTTACTATACTTATTAAATTAGCTTGATAATTAAGGATAGAAGTATATTATATAAAATAATAAACTTCATGATATTATGATTAAAATAGGTATCAACTAAATTGATTTTCAGGAAGAGATCTAGGAACAACAAATGAAAAGGCTCAGCAGAAACAAAGTCAAAAATAAAAGCCCATATTATTGTAGAGTATAAATAGTTATGTATCTTTCTTTGTTTTAACTTAACTGGCTCTGAATTTAGACAGCCTGGCTTGAATCCTTAACTTACGTATATCTCTGTTTTCTGATCTAAATGTGGGAATGATAATAATAGTTTCTTATTAAGCTTTTTATAATAAAAAGAGTTAATATATACAGTATTTAATTGAACAATGTTTGGTACATGATAAGAATCCAACACATGTGAGTTAATATTGTTGATTTGAGACATTGTTGATGTTATCAGAATAAGCATTTATAAACAAACATGCAGGAATTGAGAAAATAATCAAATCATATAGATATTTACAAGACCCCAAATGATATAATCTTTAAGCTAAAAGGAAACTAATTCATTTATTTTATAGCTGAAGAAATAGCTTCTTATGTACAAAGAGACTTGTTTGGTACCAGACAAGAAATTATTGCCATATTAAACTCTAGAACCTTGAACCATAAATAACCAAATCTAAACTTGAAATATTTTAAATGAAGGCTGTGAATTGGTAAGGTCAACATTTGAAATCTGAAAGGAAAAGCAAGGCTGAATTTATTGCTTAACTAAGGAAGAGCCAGACTGGTTAGGTAAAATCTCATTAAGCAAGCTGATGATTGTATATAGAATTTTAGGGAACAGATTTTTAGGTCATGCAAGTTTCTGGGGAAGGAATGAGTTGATGACAGTCCAAGGGGCAAGGTTGTGGTACTTATGCAGTAAAGTGTGTTGACAACAGTGTATTGGCATCAGCCTTAGAGGAAAGTTTCATGGAACCAATTGGTGCTGACTAGATAACTTTAATGTGTGACCATGGGGCTGGGCATGGTGGGGGTCAACCATCCAGAAGCTGAAGATTGGGAGAATTTCAGTTAGCAAGATCTCCTCTTAACAAATAAGCTGGTGTGGTGGTGCAAGCCTATGATCCCAGGTGTGTGGGAGGCACAGATACGGAGATCACAGTCTAAGACTGGAACCTGGTAAAAATATGAGATACTATCTGAAAAATAATTAAAGTTAAAAAGGACTGAGGCATGGCTCAAGTGGTAGAGTGTTTGCCTTGCAAACATGAGGCCCTGAGTTCAATTCCCAGCACCACCTAAATAAATAAATATCATAAGGTGTCACTAATTGGTTGGCTTTCAGAGACAAGTGCCCCAAGGCAGGTTGTCACTTATTGGTTAGAGAGATTAAACCAGCTCAGCTTTTATTTATTACCATGACTATAAAACAATCATTTCCTAGACGTGTGGAACATTTTTTTATTTTTTATTTTTTTCACTGAACAGTATTTCAGTGAAAAACTGTTCAGGATGGATAACAGGCAATTATGTAGAAGATTTTAGCTTATTTTATATTATATGGAGGCATCCTGTAAAAAAGAAAGAAAAAAAATATACAGAGAAGCAGAAGGAAACCTAGAGTGAAAAAGACATGATTTTTCCTCAAAAGAGTCAAAGAGGCCATCCTCTCCTCCCTTTTATTGGTTGATTAAGGAGGAGGAAGAAAATGGTGCTTTTCTTTTCAGCTGGAGACTGGAAATTCAGACTTAACCTCATAAATGAGCCTTTTTGGCCATAGCACTGAGTGCACACTTCTCTCCTGGTCTCTCTTACCATGTTTTCTTGAGTACGGTATCATACTTTTATTTTGAGGGCTCTACCATTATCCTTAGGTCTTCCTCTTTATAGTAGGGTTCTGGGTCATAAAATATGTTTAATGAATCAAACTATGTTCCATCAATCGGGAACACGTACACATATATACCTGCTCTCCCCCTGACCTACCCAACGTATTTCCTATACTAGATGTATCATTATTTAAATAAAAATAATCAAGGATGTGTTGTAGAATAGAACATTAAACAACCATTAAACTTAACTACTAGAATAATATTTAATAGTATTTTTAATGTCAATTATTAGTTATATATTGATTATTGAAAATTTAACTTTTAAAAATGATCTAAAGTAGTCAAAACCATAGAAATAGGAGGTAAAATGATGGTTGTCAGAGACTGGGAGAGGGAGAAATGAGTTATTATTTAGATGAATTGTTATTTACTGAGTACAGAGTCTCAATTTTGCAAGAGGAGATGTTCTGGAGTTAGAACACACTTAACACTAATGAAATGTACACTTAAAATGGTTAAAATAGTAAATTTAATGTTTTTATATTCCACCACTGTTTTAAAATATTTTTTAATAAATAAAAAAAGTCAGGGAGAAGGGACTGCTGCTTTTCTTTCTTCTACAACTATGTTTACCTGAAAGGTAAAAACCGACAAATGAATGACTTCCAAAATTAAGAAAGTAACTACTGAGAGTTGTCTGTTCAATTCATTTGCCCATTTATTAATTGGATTACTTGTTCTTTTGTTGTTTAGATTTTTAAGGTCTTTGTATATTCTGGATACTAATCTTCTATCTATTTAATAGCTGACAAAGATTTTCTTGCATTCTGTGGGTTGTTTCTTGGTTCTGTTAACTATGTATTTTGATGTACATAAACTTTTTAATTTTACATAGTTCCATTTGTCACTTCTTGCTCTTGTTTCCTGAACAAAGTGGTGTTCTATTCATAAAATAATTACCTAGGCTTATCATTCCCTATCTACTCCTGGGCATATAGGAGTGTAAATCAATAAACACAAGAGATACCTTTATACCCATATTTTTTGAAGCTATGTTCACAACAGCTAAACTGTGGAATCAGTCAAGGTACCCAACAACTGATGAATGGATAAATAAACTATGGTATAAACATACCATAGAATATGACTTAGCCATAAAGAAAGATAGAGTTATATCATTTTCTGAAAAGTGGATAGAACTGGAGATCATTATGTTGGGTGAGATAAGTCAAGCTCAAAAAGCCAAATATTGTATTTTCTCACTCATTTGTAGAACTTAGACCTAAAATGATGGTGATGATTATGATGGTGATAATAATGAGACATGAATATGAAAGTGGAACAATCTGAGAAGGGATCAGTGAGCGGGAGTAGAGGAAAAGGAAAGGATACTGAGGAGAGAAGAGGACCAAAATAAACTACATGTATGTGTTTGAATACAGCATAATGAAACTCACCAAACACTGTAGAAAAAAAGGGGAGTGGGAGAGAAAGGAGCTGGGAATGGGAATATAATGGAGGGGTGACCTTGTTCAAAGTATACTGTACACATGTATGGAATTACCACAGTGAAGGTCCCACATATAATTAATGTATACAAACTCAAAATAGAATAAAAAATAAATATTAAAAAAATGTTGAGGGTCAACAGATACAGCATCATTGGAAATCAACTTTCAGGGAAAAAAAAGAGTGTCTTATTTCTGTTCTTCAGTTTGTTCATCTAACCTAAACCTTGTTGTGATTATATCTGAGTTGTGCCTCCTCTTCGTATCAAGGGCCTCTACCTTCACTTTGAATTCATACCAGCTCTTACTTGAGTCAGTGCCATTGGTTCCTCTCTGCTCTGCCTACCTCATCTAGGACTGCAAGTGATGCTATCTTTGTGCTAAAACTTTGATTAGGCCTCTTCCCTACCCAGGAGTTTCTGTAAGCATCAGAAGCTCTAACTTATGACTTAGAGACTTTTACTTAAGTATTCTAAATGTCTGGTAGTCAGGGTTCTCTCCCTCCCTACCTTGGGGCACAGCACACACTAAGGAAAAGACATGGGCCAAACACATTTGTGATTGCAGGCACAAGGTAGATGGTCAGACACCTCAGAATTACCATTGTTAAATAAAAATGATAAAAAAAACATTGTTTTGAATTGAGGTTCTTGGGTTAGACTCCAACACACCAGACCAATCCACAAGTCACTCATACTAAATGCCATTTAACCAAACAGAAACTTTAATGAAGCTGTTGGATTCTGAAACAGACCAGTTTTTGCTGAAAACAGGAGATTTCAGTCTGTCCAAGCCCACATAAAAAGAAAGTCCCTTCTGCTTTAATCTTTACAAAAAAAAAAAAAAGAAAAAGAAATCGGGACCTAAAGTAACCCAAAACTACCCAATCACTTGTTTTTAGTATTTTTTATTTCCTGTTGCTCTGTTTTCTTGTTCCCACCTTACAAAATCCAGTATTCTGCCATTACCCAATCGGAGTTCTTGTTCTGTCTTGTAGAAAGAGTTGTCTTTATTCATGAATTGCAAATAAAAGCCAGTTAGATATGTAACTAAATTTGTTGTAATTTACTCTTTTTACCTTATCTCAGTCTGTCTAGGAAAGCAGGACTGTAGGCAAATGAATGCATTAAACTCAGGAGCTAGCTCCTGGCCACAGCTACCAAGAAAAGTACTGACACTGTCCAAAAGAAAGCAACTTTCTTAGCACACTTAAAGGAAGCATCAAAAGTCTTTTTTTTTTTTCTACTTTGTGGGTGCTTAGAATTGAATCTGGGGCCTTATATGTGTTAGGCTAGCTCTCAACCACTGAGCTACCCTTCAGTCTTGGAAGTCATTTGTAAAGGAAGGGCTATTCTAAGTTACATAGTAGTTTTTGTAGTTGGTGTTTACCTGCCAGCATTGAGACTACATCTATAATACCAGAGATTAGAATGAAACTAGTATTTATTGAAATTCAAGATGTGCAATAGTCTTTACATTAATTACCTAAAATCCCACAAGACAGGTATTATTACTCTATTAATCAGAAGAGAACATTGAGGCTCAGGGAAATTAAATTATTTGCCTAAGGTGAGTTGGAAAGAAAGAACTAGCATGCACATTCCAGTTTATTAGCCTCCAAAGTCCATTATCTTTTATATCACATTACTCCTCAGAAATAGTTGTTTTAAATAACTGAAGTAGGATTTTCTTTGCTTTATGATAGATGTTATAAAACAAATTAAAATGCGACATATCCAAAATAAAAAGTTTATTAGAGAAACAGTATTCAGGGTGAGCATGATGTCACATGTTTGTAATACTAGCTACTTCAGAAGTGGAGATCGACAGGATCACAGTTCGAGGGCAGTCCAGGCAAAAAGCACAAGACCCTATCTGAAAAATTACTAAAGCAAAAGAAGACCGAAAGTGTGGCTCAAGTGGTAGAGAACAAGTCTAGCAAGTATGAGACCCTGACTTCAAACCCTAGTACAGTCAAAAACAAACAAATAAAAAAACCCAAAAAACAGTATTTGGTGTGGAGGAAGTAACAAAATGTTGCGTGAGGTTGAGTGCAAGAGATACATTCAGTTGGGGTTATACTCAGAATGAGAGGTAAAGGGTCCTGTGTGTAAGAACTGGAGACATGGACAACACAAAGAACACGGGGGCTTATTTGGTATTTCCCTGCTTTATTTTCTTGCTTTTGTGTCCCTCAGTATCTACTGTGGAGCATATTTTTAGGAAATGCTTGTTAAATGCATAGGAAAATTGTGGTAAGATTAGAGATTGGCCCCTTGCTTAGAACCTTGAATTCTGAGCTCTCGTGGAGTATGTAGTAGTCTTCTCAGACTGCCATAAAGTACCACAGCCTTAATGGCTCAAACAACACAAAGGTATTTTCTCACAGTTTTGAAGTGTGGGAAGTCTATAATTAACATGATAGTATTTGATGTCCTCAATGCAAAGGGACTAATGCAGAAACTTTAAAGTGACAGAGGCCAACAGGAGGAGGGGATCAGGAACTAGAGAAAAAGTCAGTTTGAGAAGAGTCAACTGAGAATGCAACACACATGTACATGGAAGCAATGCTAGGAATCTCCCAGTATAGCTATCCTAATCTCAAATAGCAAAAATGCTTTGTCTTTCTTTTTATTGTTTATACTCTTTCTTCAACAAAAGTAGAGATAAGGGCAGAACAGTTTCTGCCTGAAAGTGAGGGGGTTTGGGGGGAAAAAGAGGGGGTAGGGGGGAAAGGGAGGGTGCAAAGGGTAAGCAGGAGAAATGACCCAAACATTGTATGCACATATGAATAAACAAAAAAAATATATAATGTCCACCTCAGTTTCTAGCAAGGGCTCTATTTCTGTCTTAAAGATAGCAATCTTCTCTTTTTTTTTGTATATACATAATTTTATTTTTTTCTTTATTAATTTATTCATATGTGCATACATTGTTTGGGCCTTTTCTCCCCCCTGCCCCAACCCCCTCCGACTCCCCCCCACCTCCTTTACTTCCATTTGTCTTCACTGCAACATACAAAAGCAGAACAGGAACATTTTTTTAAAATCTCTGTGGCCCTTGCACCCCAAACATCTTGAATTGTGCCTGGCACATTGTAAAACTTCAGTAATTACTTATCCAGTGAATGAATGAATGAATTACTGTTCAGTCTTAACTGCATCCCTGCAGCCCAGAATTAAAATCTTTTTTCCTGCTCTCAGTGGAATCAGCCCAGGTTAATTTGGAGTGGTGCTGGAGATCAAGTTCTGCCCACTACTTTTCAAGCCCACTCAGGGGCAGTTAGCCTCTCTGTGACTTGTGATTTATCTTATACAAGATTAAGTTTGAAGTCCCACTTCCCTATTTCAAAGGAATGATGTAACTGTAAATAAAATTAAATTTCAAACCTTTTAGACAAAATTCACTCTAAGCCAGACACTACGTAAGTACTTTCCATCCTTCAGTTGTGATTAGTTGGAAAAATACTTTAAAGCTTGAAAGATTGCCTTAGGGAATGTGGGATACTATTACTGGGACACCTCAGATGGAATCAATTTAGTTAATAGGCACAAATATTATGTTATGTTAAATGTCCTAATATTCCTCCTGAATTTCTCTAGATCTTTGCCAGATGATTTAGCCCCTTTACCATATATTAGAAAAACTATAAAAATGAGAACTTACATTCAGATATTACTTGAAATTTATTTAATTTTTAAAAGGCTGTCTTTATTTTTAAAGATGTCATAGTGCTTCTGCTCATGGTTGAACCTGGAATGTATTAGCTATTATAATACTAGGGGTAGCAGTCATTGGGTAAAGTGCTTTATGTATTATCTTACTTTTACTCTCCATAACTCTTTAAAGTAGTTGCTGCTATTCTCATTTTAACAGAAAATAGAGGCTTAGCCTGGTAAATTAACTTGTCCAGAATGTGTAGTAGAGTTGGGGTTTAAACCAGATTAGTTTGACCTACTAGGTCACAAGCCAGAAAGCCTAACACCTATGGGTTTTGTTTGAGAATATGTGGATACAGTCTTTGTGCATGATATAGAAGAAGTAAAGGTAATATGGCCAAAGCAGAGGACACAGAGCACTTTCAAAGGCATTCCAATCTAAATCAAACAGTTATAACATAAAACCACTTCATTACAGAATACAGACCACCATTTGGAAATCATGCAGACTGGACTCTCCATGAGGTAAATATCTATCTTTGCTCACCTTTATGTCCTCAGTGGTGACCACAGTGCCAGCAGGCACATAGAAGATGCTCAAAAATATTTCTTGAATAAATGACTTAAGAGCCTGTGTCTATGGCCTTCAGAGCTATACTTCATTGCTTATTCAATTTAGGAACAAGTTAATCATTCTATTGTTGAATGGTATATTACTGGCTGTACTGACTTCAAGGACTTACGTGTTTTTTACAAGAGCACTTTAAAACAGTCAGTACACTCACTCGACTCATCATAAACACTGAAATATATTCTAAATAATATTAAAATAGGATGACAATGTCCAGGTCAATCATTTTTCTTTAGCCCAAATAATTTACTCTGGCACTGAGTGTTAAGAATACCCAGCTAGGAAATAAATAAGTTGGAAACAGGATGTAAACAAATTAAAGATTATGTGATTAAATAATCTCTAATGCTTCATAATTATGTTTCAATATTTTCTCACAGCAGTGTCTTAGAAATTATATCTCAAATTTAAAAGTGTGACTCTTAATTCAAAATACTTATAAGAAAGTTAAAGTTGCAATTTAAAGTTTTAATTTCTGAATGTGGTTTAAAATGGCACATTAAATTCACAATCCCTCTGCACATCCACATTTGTTTTGAGACAGGGTCTCAATATGTAGCCCAGACTGGCTACAAGCCTCCTAAATGCTGGGATTACAGGGGTGACACACCTGAGATAAATACATATTTGAAGGATATTTAAAAAGTACAAGAATGGCTTAATGTTAACATGGAAGATTGAACGCATGAATTTATTTTAATTTTACCCTTTCTAAAACTCTATTAAAGCTGCTTGAGTGAATTTTTAAAGAGATGCAAAGTGAAAAGGAGATAATAAGAAAGGAGAAAATTTAAATAAAATTTGGTCTGTTGAAGAGAAGTTATACAAATGAAGATTGATTTAGCAGACCCTGGACACCCAAAGTCACATTAACTGCAGGGATACCAGCACCAAGTCAAGGAGGAAGAATTCTCAACAAGTATGGGACAGTAGTACCAGGTGTTTCTAAAGCTAGAGATTGGTTTGGAGTCAGATGCAAATAAGCCCATGTGGAAGCTATTTAAGAGGCATTGGATCCCTCCATTCCTTCACTTACTACACAAGCTAACAAATACACTTCTCCCACCCTGGAAGAAGTCTGGGATTTTATTCTAGGGAGAAGGTAAAAAAAGAGTATCTTTAATTGGAGAGGCTGTGTTCTTTACACAAAAAATAAGGCATTAAATGACCTTAAGCATAATTGATGCTGAATACAGAGATGCAACCTTCCTCCCAGCAGGCAGCCAGATTCTTAACCTCTATGAAGGAGATGGAAAGTCTCCGCTTAAGAATTTGACCAGCTCAAGAAGAAAAGATTTAGTAATATTTACATTGTAATTTAGGTTCAGAGGTTTCTAAAAGAATGCTTTACAATAACACCTCAAGTCTACAAGCTTTACCCATATGCTCAGAGATTCTAGTTAGCATTTCAGTCTTGCACTCTTAACATGAACTGATGGCCGAAGAGTAATGGATACCTGGGGAAAGTTTTTTAACTTGGAAGATAGCCAAAACAAACAGACAAAAAAATTAGTAAGAGAAGAATGGAACAAAAAAGAAAAATTCAGGGAATAAAAAGAGCTACTGGAAATTAAAACTATTATGGAAGAAATGAGAACTCAGTGAAGGGATGGAGGATAGTGTTGAAGATACTTCAATGAAACAAAAAGAAAAAAATCAATTTAGGGAAAATTGACATACAAAATAAGAAATGCATAAAACAGTCTAGAAAGTCTAAAACATGTATGATAGACATTCCAGAGAGAGCAGAATGAGTAATGGATAAATTATTAACAAAATAATTTACCCAGAACTGAAAAATGTGACTTTCAAGAGAATGGGTCCACTGAAAGCCCAGGAAAGTGGATAAAAACACTGAGGCCCATGGCTATAAAATTTCAGAAAAAAAAAACAGGAACAAAAAGAAGATTCCATTAACTTCCAGAAAAAGAAGAAAGTCACATACAAAAGATAAAGAATCAAAATGATTTGAATGTTTCAGTAGAAACACTGGACTTGAGAAGGCAAAATTCTGAAAAGATATTTCAGGGACTGGATTGTGTAGTTCTAAAGTTCTAAAAAAAATGTATTTTTCCCAAATCTTGTATTAGGAGAATATGCTCTATCTAAATAAGAGAGTAAGTCAATAAAGTAGATGCATAAAAAGGTGTTTCAGCTTTGGAAAGCGACAAAGACTCTCCAGGTGCATTCTGAGGAAAGATCCCATGTGTACAGCTGTGGAGCAGACACAGAGAGCAACTAGGCCACCTTAGGGTGGGATGATTCAAAAGATGAATATGTTCATTCATTTACTTACCAGATATGTGCTGAGCTCTTACTATGTGCCAGACACTCTTCTAGGCCTTTAACATACATCAGTGAACAAAGCGGGTACCTATCTTCATGAGGAAGAAGAAAGCAAACAACACACAATTAGTAAGTAGAATACTCAATGTGTTACAAGTTGTTCTGGTAATCTGGCAAAATAACAAACAGTGTCAGGGCAGCATAAGGGGATTGAATGTGTCAGGAAATAGGGGTAATTAATAATATTAATGAGTTTGGATAGGGCTCTTTGAGGAAAGATGATGACTTGACAGAGGTGGGAATTTGGCTAAGTTGATATTTGGGGTAAGAGTGACCTTGGCTGAATGAATAACTCAAGCAATACCTTAAGTTTGAGAACATGTCCAGAATCCCGATATGCTTGGGAAGCTGCAAAAAAATTAACAATAATGATAATAAAATAAAGCCACTGAGCCTAGCATGAAGTGATCTATAAGTATTTTGAGAATATCAGACAAGCAGAAGGAGATGACTTTGTAGGTTAATATAAGGTTATGAAGTCCTATTTGTCCATTCTTTCTCTTAGTTGCTGGGCTGCTGGGGTTCTATAGAGGAAGTCCTTGCCTATACCTATTAGTTCCAGAGTGTTTCCTGCTCCTTCCAGTACTAACTTCAGTTTCAGATCTGATATTAAGGTCTTTGAAACATTTTGAGTTGATACTAGTACAGGGTGATAAACATGGATCTAGTTTCAGTTTCTTACAGACAGATAACCACTTTTCCTAGAAACATTTAGTGAAAAGACTGTCTTTACTTCATTGTATACTTTTGGCACCTTTGTAAAAAGTAAGGTGGGTAGAGTTGAGTGGATTTATATCCGGGTCCTCTATTCTGTTCCACTGGTCTTCATGTCTGTTTTTGTGCCAGTACCATGCTGTTTTTATTGCTATTGCTTTGTAATATAGTTTTAAGTTGGGTATTGTGATACCTCCAGCATTGCTCATTTTGCTGAGTATTGCCTTGTCTATTTGTGGTCTTTTGCATTTCCAAATGAAATTTAGGGTACTTTTTCAATCTCTGTGATGAATGTCATTGGGATTTTCATGGGAATTGCATTAAACATGTAGATTTCTTTTGGTAGTGTAGCCATTTTTACTATGTTGATTCTACCAATCCATGAGCATGGGAGATCTTTCCATCTTCTGTAGTCTTCCTTGATCTCTTTCTTCAGGGGTTTGTACTTCTCCTTGTAGAGGTCATTCACATCCTTTGTTAAGTTTACTCCAAGGTATTTGATTTTTTTTGAGGCTATTGTAAATGGAATTGTTTCTATATATTCCTTCTCAGTTTGTTTGTTGTTGGTGTATAGAAAAGCTAATGATTTTTCTAAGTTGATTTTGTATCCTGCCACCTTGCTATAGCTATAAATGCTGTATAGGAGTTTTTGGGTAGACTTTTTGGGTGTTTAAGGTATAGGGTCATATCGTCTGCAAATAAGAATATTTTGACAGTTTCTTTACCTATTTGTATTCCTTTTATTTCTTCTTCTTGCCTAATTGCTCTGGGTAGAAATCCCAGTACTATGTAGAATAGGAGTGAGGATAGTGGGCACCCTTGTCTCGTTTCTGAATTTAGGGGAAATAGTTTCATCACACCATTGGGTATGATGTTGGCTGTAGGTTTCTCATATATAGCCTTTACAATGCTGAGGTACATTCCTTCTACTACTAGTTTTCTTAGAGCTTTTGTCATGAAGTGGTGTTGGATCTTATCAAAGGCTTTTTCTGCATCTGTTGAGATGATCAAGTGCTTTTTGTCTTTGCTTCTATTAATGTGCTGTATTACATTTATAGATTTGTGTATGTGGAACCACCCCTGCATCCCTGGGATGAAGCCGACTTGGTCATGGTGTATTATCTTTCTGATGTGTTTTTGGATTAGGTTTGCCATTATTTTATTGAGGATTTTTGCATCAGTGTTCATTACAAAGATTGGCCTAAGTTCTCCTTTTTGGAGGTGTGTTTGTCTGGTTTTGGGATGAGAGTAATATTGGCTTCATAGAATGAGTTAGACAGTGTTCCTTCCTTTTCTATTTCATGGAACAGTTTAAGGAGGGTTGGTATTAGTTCTTCTTTAAAGGTCTGATAGAATTCAGCAGAGAATCCATCAGGTCCTGGACTTTCCTTTTTTGGGAGACTCTTTATTGCTGCTTCAATTTCATTTTGTGTTACAGATCTATTTAGGTGATTAATATCCTCTTGGTTCAGTTTTGGATGGTCATAAGTATCTAGAAATCCATCCATTTCTTCAATATTTTCAAATTTATAGCAATATAGGTTCTCAAAATAGTCTCTGATGATTTCCTGGATTTCTGTGGTGTTTGTTGTTATCTCCTCTTCTGCATTTCCGATTTTACTGGTTTGGATTTTTTCTCTCCTCATTTTAGTCAGATTTGCCAGGGATCTGTCAATCTTCCTTATTTTTTCAAAGAATCAGCTTTTTCTTTCATTGATCCTTTGTATGGTTTTTTGTTGTTGTTGTTATTTCTATTTCATTGATTTCAACCCTCATTTTTATTATTCCTCTCCTTCTACTTGTTTTGGGGTTTTCTTGTTCTTGTTTTTCTAGGAGTTTGGGATGTTGCATTAGGTCATTGATTTGAGATCTTTCTGACCTTTTCATATATGCACTCACGGCTATAAACTTTCCTCTTAGGACTGTCTTTGCTGTGTCCCATAGGTTCCAGTAGGTCGTGTTTTCATTTTCATTAACTTCCAGGAACCTTTCAATTTCCTCTTTTATTTCATCAATGACCATAGTTCATTGAGCAATGTGTTGCTCAGCTTCCATTTGTTTGCATGTTTTCTGTTGTTGTTTTTGCTGTTGAGTTCTAGTTTTAATGCATTGTGGTCAGATAGAATGCATGGGATTATTTCTATTTTCTTTTACTTGCTGAGGCTTGCTTTGTGCCCTAAGATATGATCAATTTTGGAGAAGCTTCAATGGGCTGCTGAGAAGAATGTATATTGTGCAGAAGTTGGATGAAATATTCTGTAGACATCAGGTAGGTCCATTTGATCTATAGTGTGATTTAGTTGTAGAATTTCTTTATTGATTTTTTGTTTGGATGACCTATCTATTGGTGATAGGGGGGTATTGAAGTCTCCCACTCCCACTGTGTTGGAGTCAGTATATGTTTTTAGGTCATTCAGAGTATGTTTGATGAAATTGGGTGCATTGATACTGGGTGCATATAATTAATAATTGTTATGGTCTTTTGGTGTATTTCCCCTTTTATTATTATGGAGTGTCCCTCTTTATCTCATTTGATCAATGTAGGTTTGAAGTCTACTTTGTCCAAGATAAGTATTGCTACCACTGCCTATTTTGGGGGGCCGTTGTCTTGATAAATCTTCTTACAGCCTTTCACCTTCAGCCAGTGCTTGTTTCAGTCAATGAGAGGGATATTCTGTTGGCAGTAGATTGTTGGATCTTCCTTTTTAATCCAGTTAGCCAAACAGTGTCTTTTGATGGGGGAATTAAGTCTGTTAACATTCAGTGTTAGTATTGATAGGTATGTGGTGATCCCTGTCATTTAGTTGTCTTTGTTGATTAAGAATTTGATTGCGTGCAGCTGAATTAATGTTACTCTCTGATTCCTTGTCTTTTCTTCTCCTGTGGTTTGGTATTGCCTGTCTTTTCATGGTTTTGTTTGCTTTCACTTTCTGTGTGCAGAATTCCTTGCAGAATCTTTTGTAGTGGTGGCTTGGTGGTCATATATTGTTTTAGTTTCTGCTTATCATGGAAGACTTTTATTGCTCCATCTATTTTGAATGATAGTCTTGCTGGGTAGAGTATCCTAGGGTTGAAGTTATTTTCATTCAGTGTCTGGAATACCACACTGCATTCTCTTTTTGCTTTTAAGGTTTCTGTTGAGAAATCTACTGTGATTTTGATGGGTTTACCTTTGTATGTTATTTGGTTTTTCTCTCTTTCAGCCTTCAATATTCTTTGTCTATTCTCTGTGCTTGTTGTTTTAATGATAATATGTCACGGGGTAGTTCTATTTTGGTCAAGTCTGTTTTGCATCCTGGAGGCTTCCTATACCTGAATGGGCATAGTTTTCTCTAGATTTGAGGAATTTTCTGTTATTATTTTGTTGAATATATACGCATTCCTTTTTCTTGCACCTCTTCTCCTTCTTCAATGCCCATGATTCTCAGGTTTGGTCTTTTGATGGAGTTAGTGAGTTCTTGCATATTCCTTTCACAGGTCTTGAGTTGTCTGACTAATAGTTCCTCAGTTTTTCCTTTAGCTACCATTTCATCTTCAAGTGTTGAGATTCTTTTTTCTGCTTGTTCTAGTCTGTTGCAGTGGCCTTCCATTTTGTTTTGTATTTCTGTTCCATTCTTTTTTCTGAGGTTTTCCATATTGTGGGTCACTTACTCTTTAATATTGTCAATTTTTGTCCTTAATTCATTTATTTCACTATTTATGGTATTCTCTGTTTCATTTGGCTTTTGTGTAGGGTTCCTATGATTTCATTTATTTGTTTTTGTGTTTTCTCATATTCTTTATATTTTTGTTCTCTTGGAATTTCTTGAGTGCCTCTTGTACATTTTGTTTGACCGTGTCTAGTTTCGTCTCTATGAAATTCTCATTGATTACTTGCAGGATTTCATCTTTCAGAATGTTCTTGTGGGCTTCATTGGGTTCCTTGGTACAGTTTACCTTTGTTTTGTTGGGTCTGGATCTGGATATCCATTTTCTTCATTTCCCTCTGAATCCTGTACTCATTTATTTTTGGGGGGGAGAATGGTTTCCATCCTTTTGTCATCTTCCCATCATTCTGCTTGGTACTGTTTCTGTCCCTGGTCTATGTGTAATTTAGCATTAGCTAACTTACAATAGTAGAACTAACAAAACCAAGAAAGAAGGAGAAAAAAGAAATAGAAAAAGAAGGAAAAAACAATGGAGAACCAAAAAAATCCTCAGGGAGATATGGTGGACAGACAGTGAACAAGATGAACACTTCAAGAAAAGAGAAAAAAGAAAGAAAAAAAATCCCAAGTTCAGGAACAGTAGAATTTTAGTCTTAGTTGTTCTAGTGTTATTCCTTTAGCATACAGTCCTGTTTGTCTGCATCTCCTAGGCAGGTTTGGAGCTGGCATCTGGTGGTACTGGAGCCCTCCTATGGTGGGTATAGGCTGGTGTGCTGGCGGGCCGGCAGGTGGGTGGGAGCCTAGTGGGCCAGCAGGCTGCAGTTTGGTGGGTCTGCAGTGTGCCAGCCTAGCTGGGTGGCAGGGTGGAGGCCCATCAGACAGCAGTGGTATGGGGGCCACTTGATCTTTCAGTGTATCATACCATTGAGAAAACTTCCACAGGCTAGGGGTTCAGTGTGCTGAAGTTTCAGCTCTCCCTTGTGCTTTACCTCAGCCAAGCATGTCTCCAGCATCTCAGCAAGGTCCCTGATTCACAGAGCTCATGCAGTCTGCGTCTGTGTCCCAGTCACCATTTTGGATCCTCTGGTGTTGAATCTGATCAAAGGCTTTTTCTGCATCTATTGAGATGATCATGTGGTTTTCTTCTTTGCTCCTATTAATGTGCTGTATTACATTTACTGATTTGCATTTGTTGAACCATTCCTGCATCCCTGGGATGAAGCCAACTTGGTTGTGATGAATGACCTTTCTGATATGTTTTTGGATTCAGTTTGCCATTATTTTATTGAGGATTTTTAAATTGAATTTCATTAAGGAGGCTGGCCTGTAATTCTTCTTTTGGGTGTGTCCTTGTCTGGTTTTGGGATGAGTGTAATACTAGCTTCATAGAATTAGTTAGACAGTGTTCCTTCCCTTTCTATTTCATGGAAAAGTTTAAGGAGTGTGGTATTAGTTCTTTTTTGAAGGTCTGGTAAAATTCAGCTGAGAACCCATCAGATTTGGAGACTACTTATTGCTGTTTCAATTTCATTACACGTTATAGATCTGTTTAGGTGGTTAATATCTTCTTGGTTCAGATTTGGGTGGTTATAAGTATCTAGAAATTTGTCCATTTCTTTAATATTTTCCAATTTGTTGGAATATAGGTTCTCAAAGTAGTCTCTGATGATTCACTGGATTTCTGTGGTGTTTGTTGTTATCTCTTCTTTTTCACTTCTAATTTTGCTAATTTGGGTTTTTTCCTTCCTTATTTCAGACAGATTTGACAGA
This sequence comes from Castor canadensis, assembly GCF_047511655.1. Lineage (NCBI taxonomy): Eukaryota > Metazoa > Chordata > Mammalia > Rodentia > Castoridae > Castor > Castor canadensis. Next base: position 54,037,406 of record NC_133394.1, read on the forward strand.
GGCTTGTAAATCTTGTTCGTTTTTTCAAAAAATCAGCTTTTTGTTTCATTGATTCTTTGTATGTTTTTGGGGGGGTTGGTGTGTATTTCATTAATTTGGGCCCTTATTTTTATTATTTCTCTCCTGCTTGTTTTGGGTTTTGCTTGTTCTTGTTTTTCTAGGAGTTTGAGATGTAGCATTAGGTCTTTTATTTGAGTTCTCTCTGTCCTTTTGATATATACACTAATGGCTATAAACTTTCCTCTCAGGACTCCCTTTGCTGTGTTCCATAGGTTCTGGTATGTAGTGTTTTCATTGTCATTAGCTTCCAGGAACCTTTACATTTCCTCTCTTATTTCTGCTATGACCCACTATTTATTGGGCAATGTATTATTCAGCCTCCAATTATTTGCATGTTTTCTGCTATTGTTTTGTTGTTGAGTTCTAGTTTTAACACATTGTGGTCGGAAAGAATTCAGGCAGTTATTTCTACTTTCTTATATTTGCTGAGGCTTGCTTTGTATCTTAAGATATGATCTATTTTGGAGAAAGTTCCATGGGCTGCTGAAAAGGATGTATATTGTGTTGTTCATGGATAAAATATTCTATAGACATAAATTAGGTCCATTTATTTATGGTGCCATTAATTCAAGAACTTCTTTATTGATTTTTTGTTTGGATGACCTATCTATTGGTGATAGAGGGGTATTAAAGTCTCCCACTACCACTGTGTTGGAGTCTATATTTGCTTTTAAGTCCTTTAGTGTATATTTGAGGAAATTGATTGCACTGACATTGAGTGCATATAGGCTGATAATTGTTATTTTCTTTTGATGCATTGCACCTTTTATTAGTATGAAGTGTCCTTCTTTATCTCATTTGACCAACGTAAGTTTGATGTCTATGTTGTCTGATATAAGTTTTGCTACTCCTGCTTGTTTTCGGGGGCCATTGGCTTGGTAAATTTTCCAGCCTTTCACCCTAAGCCAGTGTTTATTTCTGTAAATAAAATGGGTCTCTTGTAAACAAATTTTCAAATCTTCCTCTTTAATCCAGTTGCCAAATAGTGTCTTTTGATGGGGGAGTTAAGTCCATTAACATTCAGTGTTAATATTGATAGGTATGTGGTGATTCCTACCATTTAGCTATTTTTGTTTTTTCAGGGTTTGATTGTATGCAATCAAATCAATGCTACTCTGATTGCTTGTCTTTTCTTCTCCTGTGGTTTAATAATTCCCGACATTTCATGGCTTTGTTTGCTTTCATCTTCTGTGTGCAGAATTCCTTGTAGAATCTTCTGTAGTGGTGGCTTGGTGGTCACTGTTTTAGTTTCTGTTTATTGTGAAAGTTTTTTTATTGCTGTGTCAATTTTGAATGATAGTTTTGCTGCATAGAGTATCCTAGGGTTGAAGGTATTTTCATTCAGTGCCTGAAATACCTCACTCCATGCTCTTCTTGTTTTTAAGATTTCCATTGAGAAATTTGCTGTTATTTTGATGGGTTTACCTTTGTATGTTATTTGTTTTTTCTCTTTTACAGCCTTCAATATTCTTTTTCTGTTCTCTAGGCTTGTAGTTTTGATGATAATATGCCATGGGGAGGTTCTATTTTGATCAAGTCTGTTTGGTGTCCTGGAGGCTTCCTGTACCTGAATGCACAAAACTCTCTTGAGATTTGGGAAATTTTCTGTTATGAAATTGAATATGTTATATATCCCTATGGTTTGCCCCTCTTCTCCTTCTTCAATGACCATGATTCTGAGGTTTGGTCTTTTGATAGGTCGCTGAATTCTTGCGTAATCCTTTCACTGCTCATGAGTTGTTTGACCAAGATTTCTTCTGTTTTTTCTTTAATTTCTATTTTATCTTTGAGCTCTGATATTCTGTCTTCCACTTGTTCTAGTCAGCTGGAGTGGCCTTCCACTGTGTTTTTTGTTTGACTACAGGGACTTTTTATTTCCAGGATTTCTGTTTGATTCTTCTGAGATTTTCCAAATCTTTGTTTAACTCTTCTTTTTTTAAAAAATTTTTTATTCATTTATTCACATGTGCATACATTGTTTGGACCATTTCTCCCTCCACCATCCCACTCCCTCCCTTTCCACCCAATCCCCCTCGCTTCCAGGCAGAACCTGTTCTGCCCTTATCTCTAATTTTGTTGAAGAGAAGACATATCCAAAAATAAGAAAGACAAAGTGTTTTTACTAGTTGAGATAAGGATAGTTATACAGAGAGATTCCTTGCATTGTTTCTGTGTACAAATGTGTTACAATCCAAGTTGTTCAACTCTTCTTTTATAATTTTTTGTTGTCCTCTTCAATTCATGTATCTCTTTTTTTCATAGTGTCCTTTGTTTCACTTTGGTGTTTGTTGAGGTCCTTTCTGAGTTCTTTTATTTGTTTCTGGGTCATCTCATGGTCTTTGTTTTTGGTGTCTTGAAATTTCTTGAGTGCATCTTGTACATTCTAATTGACCATGTCTAGTATCTTCATGCATTTCTCAGAGAGTTCTTTCCAGATTTCTTCTTTGAGTGTTTTTTTGTGGGCATCATTGAGTTCCTTAGTTACATTTATCATTTTGTTGAGGTCAGGGACTGGGTATCCATTTTCTTCATTTCCCACTGAATCCTGTATTGAATTATTTTTTTGAGGAGAGTGGTTTCCATTCCTTCTTCTTCTCATCACTCTAGTTGGTGCTGTGCCACTATATTTTTGGTGGGCTAGTTGGTGGATTTGATTGCCCGATTTCTTTCCCTGATTTAATTTGTGTGTTCTGGTTGACTTGGTTGTTTGCTAGGTTGATGTGCTTTATCTGACCCTGATCTAGGGGTGTAATTTAGCATTAGCATGTTCACAGGTACAATGACAGACCTGTTAATGTATTCTGTAGAAAACCCCTTGATGATAATATCTATAAACAGTAGGAGCTGCATGGGGGTTGGTAATGGTTACAGGTAAAGATGGCACTAAAAACAGGCGAGGTGGGAAAAGGAGTGAGTGGTTGTGTTAAGAGTTATGGGGGTTGCTGGTTTTTGTGGCCCTTGTGTGTGCTTGGGTATATTTCTGTTGTTGTAGTGGAGGGTGTTTGTGTCAGCAATTGCAGGGGCCTGGGGTTGTGTGCAGTTGGTAGAGTAGGCTGGTCAGCCGGTAGTGAATGTGTAGGAGAGAGGGGTAGTGTGGTGACAGGTTTGGGGAGGTTGGGAGGGGAAAGTGAAGACAGAGGAAAGAGTGGAAGAGAAGGGGAAGAAAGAGTAGTTGGGAGGGAGAACAATGGATTGTAGTACAGGAGAAGAAGGAAGAGTGAAGAGGATGAGGATAGGGATAAGAAAATAGTGTTGATGAAGTTAATAATACAGGAATAGAAAAAGAAAAAGAAAGAAAGAATAAAGAAACACACACACACACACAGAAACACCAGGTTCAGGAACCTGGTTTAGTAGTTCACTCTATTAATAAAAGTTCTGGAGTTATTCCTTAGATGTCCAATCCTGGTATTGGTGTTCAAGTGGAAGCTCTGATGTGGCCTCACCGGATAACTGGCTTGTGAGTGGTACTTGGACCTTCTGTCCACAAGATTAGTTGGAATTGTGACGTGAGGTAAGATTGCCACCTCATACCGCGTGGTCAGAGCTGTTTTCAGCAGGTGGCATCTGTGTTGTTCTTCAGCTGCAGCTCTGTTGGGTCAGCTCCTCCCCCAGCAAGGTGGAGCAATTCACTTTTGAATGCTGCCCTCTGTCCTGGAGATTGGCTCTGGGATCCACCTCCTGCCCTGCTTTGGGAGGTTAGTTTGTCACTCTTCTCCCTCTCTTAGCATTTATGCCTCTCCCGATCTCTGCTGGGTGCCAGTGGCTCCCCTAGATGGTTGGGTTGTCAGCCTGCCTCTGCTCTCAGCCTTTGCTGCTTTATGATGTGTCACTGAGAGCTCAGTTCCTTCCCTGAGCTCACACCCCACACCCCTGACAGTTCAGCAGTGAGAGATGGCTCTTTGCCCTTCCCCTGTTCTCCAGGGCAGGTTTAGTATTCCACCCACCTTCCAATGTGGGTGTTAGATTACAATTCACTGTTTATGGTTTTCAGTTTTGCTTGGGGGAGTGGTTTTCAGTCCACTTGGGGCTGCACTGGATTATTTTCCCAGGGTGGCATGGGGTGGGTAGGGGAGTCACACATGGTGCGTGATGCTCACCTGTATTTTCTCCAATTTTACTTGGGCAGCTTTGGAGACAGTTGTCAGGGAGAAATGGCATCATTTGGTGTGGCATAGCAAGGATTTCCATGGGCTAAGGGTCCAGGATGTTGTAATGTTTGATTCTGATTGATGCTGCCTTCTGCTTGTTTGGAGAATGAAAAGAAAAAAAAAAGAAAGAAAGAAAAGTGAAGTTGACTGGGGCCTTTTTTTCTAGGGCTGGAGCAAGACACACCTTGCTGGCTGTGCTGGGGGGGAATTTTCATGGCTGTTAGTTGCAATTAAAGGCTGATTTAAGGATCAGTCTTTGAATTTTATCTGTGATGTGGTTATTATTTTGGCTAGGAGCAATCAGAATTACCCAAGTGTGGCTCCAACATCTCAAGGAGGTTTCTGAAGTCATGGAGATTAGGAGATTTGATTCCCTACCTTAGCCACCATTTTTTTTTCTCCCCAATTAGTACATTTTAAACAAAATTATTTGAGTTGAAAAAGTTATATATGTTATCCACTTAATTTTAAATATTTTTAATGTGAATAAGTTAGAAGTGAGGCATAATTCATATCCATCATTCTGGCAATTCTCCATTTCTTCTTTAAGAGCAGTTCAGCCGAGGGCTGGTGGCTCATGCCTATGATATATCTACTTAGGAGGCTGAGATGGGGAAGATCATGGTTGGAAGCCAACCCAGGAAAATAGTTTGAGAGATTCCATCTCAACAAATAGCTGGGTGCAATAGCATACACCTGTCATTTCAAGCTAAAAGGAAAGTTGAGATAGGAGGATTGCAGTTCAGGCCAACCCCCAGAAAAAAAAAGCTCTTAGTCTTCCATCTCAACAGAAAAATCCTGGGCATTGTAACACATGCCTTTCATCCCAATGGGCAATATAAAATATGAGGATTGCAGTTCATATCAGGCAGGGCAAAAAACCAGATGCTATCTGCAAAATAATCAGAGCAAAAAGAGCTAGAGGTGTCTGTAGCTCAAGTGGTAAAGTGCCTGTCTGGCAGGCATGCAGATTCAGGCCTGATTTCAAACTTCAGTACTGCTGAGAGAGGAGAGAGAGAGAGATATCGAGAATCCAAACATTGTTTTGAGGCAATCTTCACTCTCTCACTCTCCTAGTTAAACTTTATTGTTTTATTCTGTGAGTTGTTGTACACAAAGTTGCACACCTCTTAAAGTGGTTATTGTGTCTTTTTCATTTCCAGTATGTAAACAGGGATTATTTCTTCATCTTTTTTCCCCACGCACCTAGCAAAATTGGGTCCTTTAGGTGGTCACTGAATGCTGAAAAGACATATGGTCTTTCTTTTCCCCTTACTACAGGAGAAGAATCCTTTTCATCAAAGGCTCATTTATTGCAAATCTTTGGACATCCTGTTCAGTCTTAAGGCCTTCTGCTTCCTACATGCCTGTGCTTCATTGCACAGTTGAAGAAGTTCTAGGTGGGTGATTTGCTTGTTCTTTTTTCGTAGTGGTATTCTCTATTTAGCACCAGTTTAAATTGAGATTCATGAAGGTCAAACATCTACATAACCAAGACAGATTATTGTGTAGTGTGCCCCAGTTCCATTTCTGAGTTATGACAGATGCTTTTTTCTTGCATCCCACAAGAGCTTGTTCTAGAAACATTAACTGGGAGTGACAGGGGATGCCAGAAAAGACCACAGACAGAAGACCAAACATGCATAAAGCTGGGGCCAGGTAGGCTGGGGACTCTGAAGGAGACACAACAGCCCCCTGCACCTCTAATGAGTTTATTATACACAGTTGCAACATGAGGTGGAGAGTCCATTTCTCAGGGGAGAGCACATGACATTGTAATCCTCGGGAACAGGAGAAACCTGTGACAGCTTCTCTCTGAACATAAACATCTTAGGAAAAAACTGCTGTACTGCATCTTGCCCACTTCTTCAGCTGAGGCTGTCCCAACTCAAGCATGCAATTTATTGTGCATGACTATGCTTGCTCCCTTCTGCAGTTTGGGGCTCTGTCAAACTCAAACCTGCAGCTTATTTTTTTTCTTTTTTTTTCCACTTATTTTTTTTCTTTTATTATTCATATGTGCATACAATCCTTGGGTCATTTCTCCCCCCTGCCCCCACCCCCTCCCTTACCACCCACTCCACCCCCTGCCTCTCCCCCTCACCCCCTCAATACCCAGCAGAAACTATTTTGCCCTTATTTCTAATTTTGTTGTAGAGAGAGTATAAGCCATAATAGGAAGGAACAAGGGTTTTTGCTGGTTGAGATAAGGATAGCTATACAGGGCATTGACTCACATGGATTTCCTGTGCATGTGTGTTACCTTCTAGGTTAATTCTTTTTGATCTAACCTTTTCTCTAGTTCCTGGTCCCCTTTTCTTACTGGCCTCAGTTGCTTTTAAGGTATCTGCTTTAGTTTCTCAAACCTGCAGCTTATTTGATGCATCTGTCAGCTCCCCACACTTTTTTGTTGACTAATTTTTATTATGGGAAATTTCAAACACATACAGATTCATTGAGAAATAATTGATAAATAACAAATTGTACATCCTTCAATTGTCTACTTTTATCAGTTCATGCATACATGTACACCCATGAAACTATCAGCATAAGACAATGAGAATACCCTTTACTCCCAAAATGTCTCATACCCCTTTATAGTTCCTCTCTCACACTCTGGAGGGTTTTTATATACTCATAATTCATATTCTTTTGTATGTGCATGGTCTGGGGATTGAACTTTGGGCCTCACACATACTAGCCAAGTGCTCTACCACTAAGCTACACCCCAGCCCCACAATCCTTGCTCTTACAAGGTAAAATATCTTGCTTAACTTTGCAAACCATAGATCCCTCTTCCACATCCAAAGCTGACCTCCTTTAAAGCTATAACTAATACTATCCATCTCCATTTCCTACCTCATTTCTGTTATGTGTCAATATTTTATAAATCTCCTTTATTCACCAAAGGCTTTAAAAACTCAAATCATTATCTTTATTGCTATCTCAAGCACCCATGAGATAGTCATGTGGACATCAACCAAGATTTGTTGAATAACTCAGCCAACAATGGCCTCTGGTTCTTTGGCCTCCTCACCTGCAATGGTCTCCTTCTCAGTCAAAAACTTTCATGATCCCTCTTCAGACTATATTACCTGTTACTGAACCTCCTCCCAAGTGTTGATTTCAGGCATCCTCCTCTCTAACAACTATCTTCTTTCATAGTTTCCTTATCCTCAGGTGTCTGAAAAGTTGTCAGCCACCTTCAATAACTGCTTGCAATTCACACACATCTACCTCCTCTCTTCATTACATACTCAAGATAACTCTTGGTGTGGTTTTCTCAGAACACATGAGGCTTTTATTAATAGCAACATTTAAGCCAGGCACTGTGGTGCACACTTGTCATTCAGCACTCAGGAGGCTGAGGCAGGAGGATCACAAGTCAATGCCAGCCTGGAATAAATAGGAAGACCCTGTTTCAAACAACAAAAAATATACCAAGCTTTCAAAATGAGTAAATTCAAACTACTATTTCCTACAGCTCTCATTTTAAATGACATGAGGCAGAGACTTTATGAAATATCCAGCCCTAGTTAAACACGAGTATCTGATTTCCTCGGCCTGAGAAGCTGGAAATTCTTGGAAAAGCTGATACAACCTAAGAGAAACACCTAAGAAGACATTTAACACCATCTTTCAATTTTACTGTAATTCCCTAGCTCTTTTGCCTCTTATTTTCTGAGATTAATATTTTGTTCCTTCTCTATTTTCTCATCTTAAATGACCTCTATTTTCCCCATCACTCTCAGTTGATGACTCTTCCTATAATTTTTTTGAGGAACACAGACGTATTCAGAAGGTGATCAATGCTACATTAAATCTGCATATTTACACAAATACTATTTTCCTCCTTTGGAAACCAAATCCTTTTTTTTATAGCCAATCACTATATTCCTGTTTGTGAATTTATACTCTTTCACCTTTCATGGACTTTTCTCATTCATTTGTCTTCCTCATGTCTTCATGATAAGTTTCTCCTTCCTTAATAAATATTTACATTCAGGTGTAAACTTACTCTAGTGTTTATCATTAAAAATTGATCTATTGACCACAAATACCCTTGTTAGTACTATACCATTTATCTCTTCTCATTGAAAAGTTTAAAAAATATTTTTAATTCTATTTATACTGCCTCCCCTCCTGCAACTCTAATCAGGACACATAACCATACAATGAAATAAACAGGTGATGTTTAATATACAGAATTATAAGCCACAATGAGAATAACTATAAGACCATGGTACCATATGTCAGGGTGCTATAACAAAATAGCATAGAGTATATGGCTTATAAACAACAGAAGTTTAATTCTCATACTCTGGATATTGAAAAGTCTAAGATTAAGATACTGGAAGAATTAGTGTTTAGTGAGTGTCCACTTTCTGGTTCAAAGACAACTATCTTCTCGTATTTCTTGAGCATCTTTTGCTCAAGCCCATTTCTAGGGCTCTACCTTCATGTCCTTCCAAAAGTATCATCTAATACTATCATATTGGGTTTGGGATTTCAACCTATGAATATTGTGAAGGAATGAACATTCATACTATAGCAGAAAATATACAAATAAATACACATATATAAGGGAAGCTCTTCCTCTAGGACTGATATTCAGACTTTGTTGGAGAAAGGGAAGTTGTTGCATACTGGATGGCAATGATATTCACTAATTTTCCTGGAGCTGGACTCACAAGGCACATAAGATGTGGAGATGCTACGTATGCTGCAAAGAGGTTATCACCATTTCGAGACTTATAGAATACCATTAAATGTACACATATCCAAGTTATGAGAGTTTTACAAGATGAAAAGAAGGAAAAAGTATAAAAGAATTATTCAATAAGATGATAGCTAAAATTCCCCTAATCATGGGGAAGATATGGACATCCAGGTATAGGAGGCCCAAAGGACCCCAAATAGATTTAACAAAAAAAAAAGATCTTCACCATGTCATATTATAGGAAAATTGTCAAAATCTAAGACAAAGATAATTTCAAAAGCAGAAAAATTGCCAAGTCACATTTCATGGAAACTTCATTAGGCTAACAACATATTTCTTAGGTTCAAAGCACTAAGTGCCTGCATCAAAAAAGATGATTTCAAATAAACAACTTAATAATGCATTTTAAGCATCATATTTGAGAAAGGGTCTTGCTTTAGGCCAGGCTGGCCTGTATCATGATCATTTTATTTACACTTCCAGCATAGTTACGATGACAGGTGCACACCTCCACTCCCAGCTATTGGTTGAGATGGGGTCTTGAGAACTTTTTTCTCTGGCTGGCCTTGAGCTATGACCCACCTTCTAAACAGCTAAGATTATAGGCTTGAGTCACTGTGCCCCGTCTCCAAAAGTAAACTTCAATAGTGACCCTCTGTTATATTAATTTATAAAGAATATGCAGAACCTCTTTCAAAAATAAGACTTCCTGCTTTGGAGGACTTTAATACATATTAAAAGCATGTGCAGTATATGCAGAAACAACATGAGGGAACATGGCCTGGTATAACAGACTCAATGAATACAAACAGAAGAAAATGAAATATTTATAGAAAGCTGCAGAACATATATTTTAGGAGGTGAAATAGCTGAAGGGAGAAAGCACCAGCTGTTGCCATCTATTCTACAAACATATTCTACAAGTTTAGTAGAACTAATTAAATGACAAACTTTGATTTATTGAATTGCGTCAGAGGCAAAGGCAGGTGCACGATACATTACGATCCTAGAGAAGAAAATCCTATGGCTGGTATTTTTAGGGGCTTAATATTATTTCTCCCTAAGTTCCTCTTGTATTATGCCATTGGCACCCATGTCCACAGATGATATTTTCTGTAACGGTACTGAAACTTACATGAAGTAAACATCTTAACTGAGAATAGAACAAAGCAAATAAAAGTGAGGGAAAAAATCAGGGAAGATTAAATTCAGTCAAAGTATAAGTACAAAACCACTGAGTTATACTGTTTATCATTAACAAAAATAATAAAATATTTTTCTAGAATACTACATTGCAGATTTCTTAAAGTAGCAGATACAATTATGTGCCTTTGGACATGAGAAGGAAGCAAGCATAATTTTGTTTGTCCATATATTAATTGGGTTGTTTGTTCTTGTAGAGCTTAGTTTTTTGAGCTCCTTGTATATTCCAGTTTTTTAGCTATCAGATGTATAACTAGTGAAGATTTTTTTCTCATTCTGTGGACTGTCTCTTCATTCTAGGAACTGTCTTTTGTTTGGTTTGCTTGGTGCAATCTCACTTGTCAATTCTTGCTCTTGTTTGATTAATTATGTTATTGTCAATTCAGGATGCTGTTGCCTATGTTTTCCTGTAGTGCTTTCAGAGTTGAACATACTGGGTTAAAACAGTTGATCCATTTGGAGTTCATCTTTGTACAGGGTGAGAGATAGGGGTCTAGTTTCAGTCTTCTATAGCAGATACCAGTTCTCCCAGCACCATTTGTTGAAGAAGCTAAGCTTTTGTCCAGTGTATGTTTTTGGCTCCTTTGTCAAAATTCAGATGGCTGTAGCTGTGCAGGTTTATCTGTGTCTTCTTCTATTCTGTTCTATTGGTCTTTATGTCCTTTTTTTGTGCAAGTATGCTATTTTTGTTATCATGTCTCTAACTATAATTTGAAGTCTGGTATTGTGATACTTCCAGTGTTGCTCCTTTTTGCTTAGAATTTTTCTACTTGGATTCTTTAAGCTTCCATATGAATTTTAGGATTGCTTTTTCTATTTCTGCAGAGGAGGACATCGGAACTTTGATGGGCACTTCATTGAATCTGTATATTGCTTTCCATAGTATAGCCCATTTCGTAATATTAATTCTGTCAGTACATGGGAGGTTTTTCATTGTCTAGTGTTTTCCTCAATTCCCGTCTTCAAGGTCTTAGTTTTCATTGTAGAGTCATTTTATCTCATCAGTTAAGTTTATATGTCAGTATTTTTTGAAGCTATGGTGAATGGAATTGTTTTCCTGATTCCTTTTTCAACCTGTTTATTGTTAATGTATAGAAAAGTTACTGATTTTTTATTTTCAATACTGGGGCTTGAACTCATGGCCTCATGGTTGCTAGGCAAGTGCTCTACCACTTGAGCCAATTCGCTAGCCCCTTTATTTGTGTTCGGTATTTTTGAGATAGAGCTCACTACTATTTGCTTGGACTGGCCTTGAACCATGATCCTCCTGATCTCTGTCTCCTGAGTAGCTAAGATTACAGGAATGAGCCACTGTCGCCCAGAGAAAAACGACTGATTTTTGTAGTTGATTTTATATCTTACCACATTGCTGAAAGCGTTTATCAGATCTAGGATTTTTTTTTTTTTTTGGTGGACTCTTTAGATAAGATCATATCATCTGCAAGTAGGGACAATTTGATTTCTTCCTTCTGTATTTGTACCCATTCTATTTCTTTCCTTTCCCTTATTGCTCTGGCTAGGAATTCCAGCACTATATTGAGTAAGAGCAGGGAAAGTGAACACTCTTGTATTGTTCCTGACTCTAAAGGAAATGATTTCAATTTTTCACTGTTCAGTATGATGTTGACTGTAGGTTTGTCATATTTATTAGCCTTAGATATCTCCTTCTATTCTTAGTTTCTTTAGAGCTTTTTGTTGAATTTTGTAAAAAGGTTTTTTCTACATCTAGTGAGATGATCGTATTTTTTTCCTTAATTCTACTTATTTACTGAATTACATTTACTGTTTTGTGCATGTTAAACCACTCTTGCATCTCTGGAATGAAACCATCTTGATCATTGTGTATGACTTTTTAATGCGTTGTAGGATTCTGTTTGCATATATTTTATGGAGAATTTTTTGCATCTGTTCTTCAAGGAAATTGGTATGACTTTTTTTGTTGTGTTTTTACCTGGCTTTGGTATTAGGGTAATACTGGCTTTGTGGAATAGCTTTGGAGGTGTTCTTTCACTTTGTGTTTTTTGGAATAGTTTAAGGAGCATTTGGTGTTCTTCTTTGGAGGTCTTTTAGAATTCAGCAGTGAATCCATCCAGTCCTAGGCTTCTCTCTTTTGGAAAATTTGCTGTTTCAATATCCTTACTCATTAGAGATCTGTTTAAATTGTTTATATCCTCTTGGTTTAGTCTTGGTGGTTTATACATGCCAAGGAACTTACCTATTTCTTCTTGATTTTCTAGTTTGTTCGAGTATAAGTTTTCAAAATATTCCTCAATAATCTTTTGAATTTCATTAATATCTGTTGTAATATTCCCTTTTCATCTCTGATTTTATTAATTTGGATCTTCTCTTTTTTAGTTAGTTTGGCTAAAGAATTTGTCTATCTTGTTTATATTTCAAATACCCAACTGTTTGTTTCATTTATTATTTTTTTTGCATTGTTCTTTTGGTCTCCATTTCACTAATTTCTGCCCTAACTTTTATTTTTTCTTTCCATCTCCTGGATATGAGATTGGCTTGCTCTTGTTATTCTTACACCTTGAGGTACCTCATTAGGTTATTTATTTAAGATCTCTCTGATTTTCTGATGTAGGCACTCATGTCTATAAACTTTCTTTTTAGCACTGCTTTTGTTGTGTTCCACAGGTTCTGGTAGGTTTTGTTTTCATTTTAATCTTAATCCAGGATTTTAAAAATTGTCTTTCCTGATTTCTTCAATGACCCACTTGATCATTCAAAAATGTGTTATTCAATCTCTATGTGTTTGAATAGGTTTTGTAGTTTTCCTTGCTATTGATTTCTAGTTTTATTCCAGCATACTCTGTAAGGATGTAGCAAATTATTACCAGTTTTTTGCATTTGTTGAGACTTGTTCAATGACCTAAGATATAATCTGTTTTATAGAAAGTTCTGTGGGAACATGCTGCTGAGAAGCATATGAAATTTGCTGAAGGAGGGAATACGCTATAGATGTCTGTTAAGTCCATTTTCATTGACGATGTTTAGTTCTAAGATTTCTTTTTTATGTTTTGTCTTAATGTTCTAGCTATTGATGAGAATGGGGTGTTTAAGTCACCCACTACTATTATAACAGGCCCTATCTGTCCCTTTATGTTCAGTAATATTTGTTTTATGAACTGTGGAGCATCAACATTCAGTATACATACATTTAGACCCATTATATCTTCTTGACAGATTTTCCCTTTATTAATATGTAGTGATCTCTATTTATTCCAACTAGTTTTTGCTTGAAGTCTGCTTTGTCTGATATAAATATAGCTACTTCTGCTTGCTTTCAACTTTTGCTTGCTTGGTATATCTTTTTCTGTCCTTTCACTTTTAGTCTATGTGTGTTTGATTGAAGGTGTTTTTCTTGTAGACAACAAATTGTTGCATCTTACTTTTTGATTCAATCAGACAATCTATGCCTTTGGAGAATTGAGTCCATTTACATTTAAGGCTATGATTGACAGGTATTTACTGTGATCTGTTGGTTTTTCCAGGTTAATTCTAGTGTTTCTTTTTCTTTTCTTTAGCCAAACTTCAGGGTTTGCTAGTTTGCTGAATTGGGTATGCTTGATAATTTCCTAGTTCTCCTGTGTTCACCATTCCCCTTTTGAATTTTATTCTTTCTTGGACTCTCCTGGTTGTAACTTTCTTTCCTGTGTGTAGTATTCCCTTAAGATCTTATGCAATGTAGGCTTGGTGGACATGAACTAATTTAATTTATTCTTATCCTAGAAGGTTTTATTTCTCCATGATAGCTTTGTTGTATATAGTATTCTTGGTTGACAGTTATCTTCTTTCAGCACTTGAAATACATTTTTCCATGATTTCCTAAGTTGTAGGGTTTGTGCTGAGAGGTCTGAGATGATTCAAATGTGTTTACCTTTGTATGAAAGCTGGCACTTTTCTCTTGCAGCTTTCAGTATCCTTTCTTTGTTCCATGATCTTGGCATTTTAATTATGATGTGACATGGAAATGTTCTTCTTTGGTCATATCTATTTGGAGTACTAAAGACCTCCTGTGAAACATTTCTGCTATGATTTCATTGAATAGAGTTCCCTATGCCTTTAGCTTGTATTTCAGCTCCTTCTTTTACCTCCTGGATTCTTAAGTTTAGTCTTCTGATTATGTCCCAGAGTCCTTGAAGCTTATAATAAGTTTTTCATTTTTTTCTTCCATCAGTGATATTCTTTTTTGTGTGTGATTTTGTCTGCTGATCATACTATCCACTATGGTTTTTGGGGGTTTTTTTTGTTTGTTTGTTTATTGAAGTTTTTATTTCTAACATTTCTGTTTACTTATTTCATAATTTCCATTTCTTGGCTGAATTTCTCATCCATGTTGCTGACTTTGTTGTCTGGTTCTTAAGTTGATTTCTTAACTTTATTTATCTATTTATTTGAATCTACTTTGAGCTCATTGATCATTTTTAAAAGTAGGCTTCTGAATTCTTTATCTGACAATTTGTTGTCTCTGGATTCTGTTATTGAGTTTTGTGATATTTAGAGGCATTGTATTGCCTTGTTTATTCATATTTGTGGGACTGGAGGTGTGACTCAAGTGGTAGAGTACCTGCTTGGCAAGGTACAAAGCTCTGAATTCAAATCCCAGTCCCACCAAAAAAGCAAAACAATCAAATAAAAAAACATATCTGTGCTTCTATGCTGTAATTTGCATATCTGCTGTGGAGAATTTCTCTTTTACTTCCTCTCAGATGGAAGAGAAGACTGAAGTAACAAGGGTCAGTAATTGAACAATAAACCAAATATTTAAACAAAGTAAAAAGTGAGAAGAAATCTCAGCTACCTCTCCAATAAGGTTGTCTGGGGATGGAACTCAGGTTGATAAGGTATAAACTGGGGGCTTAAATGTATTTAAGCATGTAAGTACTACAAATGAAGTGATTTAAAGGATGGGATGCAGGGAGGAAGGAAATAGGAGGATAGGGAAGGAAGGGAGAAGGTATAGGAAATAATAGTATGAGAAAGCACTGTATAGTATTTATAGAGAGATTAGAGGATGCTTTAGGAACTAGATAAACCTAAAAGGGGAAAAAAAACCCAGTGTTGAGTGTATTTGGTCAGCAGATAAACACACTAAAATAAACAGGACAGAAAAAAAACCAAAGCAGCCTGCTTTTCTCCTTGCTGAGAAGTATTGAAACAGGTGACCCTGTCCAAATTCTGATATTCTCTTTGGCCTTCAGAGACTGTGTCTTTGAATACTGTGGTCCTCTGAAAACTGGAACCCCTTCAGAGGGGCATGGCCTCCAAGTAGGACTGCTGCCCGGATGTCAGAGCGCCTTCTGGAGTCCAGGACCAATCAAGTTGTGCTTCTCGGTTCAGCAATTTTTCCGGAGGGTGGGGATTCCTAACTGCTAAGCTTGCTGTGTTGCGTCGCATCCCAGTGCAGCCCAACAGGTTTCTCAGAACACCGCTAAGTGGGTGTGTGGGGTGTGTGGGCGGGGAGACTCCTAACTCCGGCAGTACAGGTGCAGTACAGGTGCTTTGAGGTACGATTGCTCAGTCTCAGCAGGCAGGGCAGGAAGGACCTCAAGCTTCTGTTCAGTCAGGGCTACTACCTGAAATGGAAGCTATGTATGTGGGTGTGGCTGCTCTCAGGAAACAATCGCTGAAAAACTCCCAAGTAACACACTCCAACTAAGGTTCCTGCTTCAGGAAGCCTGCACTCTTCCGAGTTCATCGGACCTTCAGTTGCATGCAGCAGCTCCCCCTCCGCTCAAATAGAGCCGTGTCTGTGGAACAGTGTAAACCTCCACTGATTTGTTGGGTCCACACTGAGTCTCAATTGGAATTTTGTTTGGCTAGTGGGATTTGGGAGGGCATGGGGGTTAGAAGAAAAGCAAAACAGACAAAAGAAAATCCAAATGTGTGGTTCCAGCTGGACACTTGTGTTGTTAGTGTATAAGGATGCACTGGAGTTTTTGCTCTGGCTTGTTACTGCTGGGCAAATTTATTTATGGAGAGTGTTGTATACTGGAACAGTCTGTATCTTACCAAATTCATGTTTTATTTTGCACTTGGAAATGCAATTCTGTCACTATGGTCCTTTGTCTTACCTTGTTGTCTTTAGTTTCCTTCCCCCTTCCAAGATGAGTTTGGGACATTAGTGTCATTCAGTGGCCATCATTTTAGAGGTAAGAGGACTTATATGAATACACACAGGCAGAGTTCATCTATTTTAGTAATTCGTATTATGTTTATTTCACTCAAAATACTAAATCTTATGCTACATTTTTAGAAAGAAATAAAAGTCAAAGAGCTAATAAACTTAATATTTTCTGGTCGTAAATGGTTGTGGTTACTAAGATATCCTTCTTGTGAAGGATAGATGATTAACAGAAAACTTTGAAACTCAAGTCATAACTTTTTAAACTAACGCTATTCAACTTTGATTGTGCCTGTTGATCCTGCTATAAAATCTGAAAAAATGTATACATTTATATTTCGTTCTAATTCCTGCTTCATCCATCTAAGTTTAATTATAGAATGTTTACATTGTTCAAGTATGTGAAAATTATATTCTGTCTTGTCACCATAATTCTCACATTTGTGTAATCTTATCCTGTATTTGAATTGCTCAAATGCTTACTATCTGTGATTTTTCAACTTACAGTCTCTTTATTTTATAAAAAATAAATCTACTGGTTGGCTAGATTTTGTCTACAAAGTGCTAATTGCTTGAAAACATCATGAATACATAATTGGAGGACAACATGGAGAGTGCTATTCTCTCTTCTGTTTCTAAGAGGATGTTTTATACTATTGTGGGGTCAGTCCAGAGATTTCCCTTCTGTGTATTACTTCCTGGTGTTGCAATATTCTGCCCCAACAAAGATTTCTCCCAAATGGTCTTTTATTGTTACTTGTGGCCTTTGTCATAGGTAGAGCAGACTGAGCTGGTAACAATAAGAGCAGGTGAAACCCTGGGCTTCTTGTCTCAGCACCTGGTAGCAACAGCTAGAATGTGGCTAGAGAGTGATTCCAAAGGCTGTTAACCTCTTGAAATCCCATGGCTGTTAGCCCTCAGCTCACTTAGCAGTTAGAAGGTAGCCAAAGAGTTCTAGAGAGTTGGAGAGATTACAGAAACCACCAAGGACTGTGGAAGTGCTAAGGTAGCAAGAAACTGAATAACAGAACTGTAGTCCCCACTCTCTGGAAGAGTTTCAGACAGCTGTCAAGGACTAAGAGCCAAGGGTCTTGACCCCTGAAGTCTAGGAACTCTAGCACTAGCTACTGTTGAGAGCAAGGGTCTTAACACTTGAAGCTATGGGGCTGTAGCCCTAGATACCAGGTGCAAGGCCACTAACTTTGAAGGTCCAGAGCTTTCTCTGAGCGCCTAGAGCAATTAAGTCTCTAGCTCTGAAAGCTGGAGCCATACATCTCTAGTTTTAAGCCTTTGAGGTTTGAAAGCCTGGGCTATGAACCTTTGGCCCCCAGGAGCTCAGGGTTGCCAACAATGACGAAGCTGTCTCTTGACAGTTTGTGATTTCCAACTGAATAGAGCAAAAGGACTCCCAGCCAGCTGTTTGTGACAGAAATAGCCATACAGTTAGAGACAATAGAACTGAGTTGTGGCTGCCAGTAATATGCTTCTATTGCTACCCACATAAGGTCTTCAGCACCATTATCATCAAATATCAGTGACACACACACTGGTAGATATTGGAAAAAACATTTAGATGACAAGAACATAATAAAAGTGAAGATAAAGAATATATGCCCAGTTGTATCACAGAAATGGTGATTCAAAGAAGCAAAAGAAGTACTAAACATTTTTGTATAGTTTTTCCCATTGATTTCTCAATGAAATTAAGGAACTCATGTTCTCATGATAAATAATAATTTGAGGAGCAAGTATAAGAGTACAAAATGGATTATAAAACACAAATGGGAAATGTAAAGTGAACTGCTCAAAATCAGGGAGAGAAAAATAGAATAAAAATATAGAACTGCATGTTATGTTAAGAGAACATAAAAGTAAACTTCATGAAAGACAAGCTTGAGGAAATCATGCAAATGAAACAGGAAAATCATATAAAATTATGAAGATTTTAGACAGGGTATTATCTTGAATGTACTATACCAGAAACATAGATGGACATGCTTGTGACTTGCCAGAATGTCAGAATTACTGAATAACAATAAATATATAAATGCATCAGTTTCATTGACTTTAGTGTGCCAAGTACTACTGACTTCACCTGGTAGCCATAAGCCATTGGCAAACACAGGTTTTTTATTCCAAATTTAACTACTAATATTAACTCTCAGATTGCACATTACACATATTCATATGTGTACATATATATACATATATGTATATATGTGATTATGTGTGTTACATAATATTTATGAAAGCATTAAGGAGGTTACAGAATGTAGAGGGCTATACTTAAGACACAGGCAGAGAGCTGATGTACATACAAAGAAAAGCCTCTCTAGGGGATTAGATAAGATTTACTACCACAGGTGCAGAGTTATTTGGGCACAGAGTTGTCAAAATGCAGGTACGAGTAGTAGAAATTTTAGAATGTCGGTTTGAAATGAGCTGTGTGTCACAGGTAAGAAAAACTGTGTTCAAACTAGAGATGGAGATCCTTCACTGCACAGATGGAGGACCTTCACTGCAGTGATTTTCCTGGATGAGACTTGTGATGAGTGACTGAATGACAGGTCAGTATGCTGGCCATATGTGTCTTGGGGTGCCCTTTCTTTTATAATCCCTGGTGAGAGAGTTGCATCTGGTGTGATTGGTATTTCTGATATGACTTGATATATTTACAAATATAATTATTTATTGGCACAAGAAAGTTATCAGTTTGTGCTTCATGTTGTGCTGACAGATGGTAGGTGTTCGCATAAACAAGATGTAGAATCATTCTATCATGTCTCTTTTAATCAAAATGGAGTACCTCATGTCAAAATTGTTAACAAAATGGAGTAACTCAAGGCTAGGTATAGCCTTAAAACTGTTCTTCTATATAACATGGAGTAATCCAGAGTAGGTCCAGTCTGTTCTCCTCAGGAAATAACTTAAATCCATCCTAAATGATCTCAAGCAGATTTAGAAAAATTTTCTTCTAGAAAGGCAGAGAGTAAGTATTTTAAGCTTTGCAGGATATGTAGTCCCTATTGAAATGACTCAACCTTGGTATAGTGAAAACATCCAGAGATACAATGTAAAAGAACAGGCCTGTGTGTTCCCAAAAATCTTTATTGAACAAAAACAGGTAGAGGACTCTATTTGTCTCATTGGTCCCATTGTTTGATGACCCTTGATCTAAAAGATTAAAAAGTAAAAATATAGTTGTATTTAAAGTATACAAAATGAAAAATGTAAACTAAAAGAAATGGAAAACCAGAAGAATTTAAATAATTTGGGCTTCCCAGGACAGTCGTCTTCTAAAAGATTTGAAATTATTTCTAAAAAGGCAAAAATGCAAATCTTATGTAATGAACATAGTACCTTATATTAAAATTATAAAAATGAAGCCAAAATCTTAATTTCATTAAAAACTTAATTAAATTTTAATGAAGTTTTGTAAAAATAAAGCTGTTCAATTCTACCGTCCAGTGTCCATTTACATCTCACGCTAAGTCTAAATCAGCATATATACAAACTTGAAACTAAAATGATTTGCTTAATATTACATAATGTTCTTCAGCAGTCAATATGTACACCTATTATGAATGCTCTGCTATTTAATGTTAACCTCCAAAACTATGAATTGAGTCATGAAGAGAAACAAGAAAATGGCCACTTGGTGCTACTCCATACTTCATTATAGAAAAATATATAATATTCAAGCACTTAGGAAGAGCTTGACAAGGTAATTGCTGTCTACTGTCTTAACTAGGATCTTTTGCTTCTCAAATCCTTACTGAACTTAGAAGCAAAAGACTATGTCTTAGTTTGGCTGCAACACAATCCTTAATCCTTTCCAGCCTTAGAGTTTAGCTACATTTTATTTTGAGGACAAAAAGCCAGAGAAGAAGCATTTCCCTGGGACCTGACCAAAGTTAGCCATCAAGGTCTGTTTTATGTTGCATTGTGCCCACTCTAAGTGTTGAATCCTGAGTGACAGAGGAGCCATGTGTTCTTCAGTGTGTGTGTGTGTGTGTATCAAAATACTTGGAGTCATTTCAGAAGTAGGATCCAGAACACTGACTACTAGTGTCTGAGTCCAAGGACAGAATTAGCTACCAAAAAGATTTGCCTTCTAGATTGTCTTCTAGCCCCTCCATTTCTTCTATTACAGCACTTGTTTTTCTTCCACATTTATTATTTGTTTGCCATTGTATGCCTCCCACCAATCAAAATTTCCCAAAGTCACTCTTCTGGTTCATTGCTGGGTTCTCGGTGACCAGTACATTATCTGGCACATGCGAGAGTCTGAATACAAATCCTTAAACTTGTATATAAGAACTTCTCAGATCCTGCTTTAAGCAATATCTTAGTGTCATTTAAAATGAAAGCCATAACAAAGCAGTAGTTGGGGGTTACTAATTAAAATAAAAAATTTAGATATTGATATTGACAAAATTTCATCATGTTCTAGAAAATAAATCTCATGCATTTGTTAAGATGGCAAACCACATCTGGGAGTTAACCTGAGTGTTTGACAAAGAGAGGAGGTAGATGACTGTCAAATATGAACAGATACTGAACCTGGCTAACATTTTAAACACCAGAGACACTGTCAGGTTGAAAACTTTATTCACAATAAAATATGGCTTTTCATGACAAATTATAAAGCGTCAATCAACACAACTAAAAGTGGTCCTGAATGTATGTGTAAAGGCAAATCCAAGGCAAAAAAATAAATAATAATAGCTAACATTTACTTCATGCTTATATGTACTGGATACTGTTTTATGCACTTCATGTTTATAAACTTAATGAGGAAAGTATTACTCTTTTCATTTTTGTTTTTAAGGAAACTGAGTACCAGAGATGTTATATAAGATCATGCTTATGAATTGTGGGTAGAGAATCTGAATGTATGCATTCTGACTCAGGAGTTTTTGGACTTGATTGCTAAAAGTATTAAGATCTTCACAGCAAATGGTTATTTAACAAATATGATATGCAAAAAAGAAAACACTAAGTCAGACAATAAACCACGCATGTTGAAATTTTAATGCTACAGTCACCCTCATATTGACCGGGAGAATTGACCATCTCTAGTCTATGGAATAGTGACAATATGATCTAAAAATAATTGTGCTATAAATTTTATGGAATGTGAGAGCATTAATATTTAAATTGATGTATTATGTTTATTTCTAAGTGACTTTACAACTTTTTTCTATGGATTCATGATAAAAGTCTAAATTTGTTATTAAAAAATGACATTTGTTTTATTAATGCTGAACAAAATATGCTTAATGTAATACTTTGGAAAATATAAATAACTGAAAGAAGATAAAGATGACCTATGCTGACAATATACAGATTCATTACTCTACCAAAATTTTAAAGACATTTTTCACAGAAACTGAAAAAATAATTCTAAAATACATTTGGAGCCATGAAAGATCCCAAATAGCCAAAGTCATCTTGAGAAAGAACAAAGTTGGAGGCGTCACATTTCTAGATTTCTAAGTATGTTACAAAGCTAGTAATCCAAACAAGTCAAAACTAGCATAAAAACAAACACATCATGCAATGGAACAATATCAAGAGCCCAGAGATAAACCAAGCCTGTATAACCAGCTAATGCTCAGCAAGAGCTCCAAGAACACACACTGGGGAAAGGACAGTTTCTTCAACAAATGGCATTGGGAAAACTGAATATCCATAGGCAAAAGAATTAAATGAGAGCCTAAACTTATATCATACACACAAAAAAATTCAAAATGGTTTACATCTAAGACCCTAAATCATAAAAGTCCTAGAATAAAATATAGAAGTTTCAAGGCAGTGATTTCTTGACTGTGACTCAGCCAGAAATAAAAAGCAAAAACAAATAAAATGGAGCTGCATCAAACCAAAAAGTTTCTTCACAGCAAAAGAAACAGTAACATAACAAAAACGCAACTTACAGACATTGAAAAGGTTTGCAACCTACATATCTAATAAGGGATTAATATCCAGAATATATAAGAAACACACATAACTTATTAGCTAAAAACCAACCTGATTTTAAAATAGGCAAAGGACCTGAATAGACATACAAGTGACTAACAAGTATATGAAAAGGTGCTCAATAATTGACCATAAAAAAATTAAAACCAAAACCATGGTGAGGTATCAACTCAAACTTGTTAGGATGAACATTACGAAAATGGCAAAAGATAAGTGCTGTTGAGGATGTGGAGAAAAAGGAGCCCTTGCACACTGTTGGTGGGAAGGTAAGTTGGTATAGTCAATATGGGAAGCAATATGGATCTTCATTCTATACAGGATTATACAATAAGTGAATTTTGGCATCTGATATTTTTTGCTCAAGTACCTATGAGATTTATTCATGTCATTGCATGAAACAGTAGTTTGTTTTCTCATTGTTGTGAAGTACTCATGTTGCGAATGTTTCATGGTAATATACTTACCTTTTCTACTGTTGATGGGCAACTGGGCTGCTTCCAATTTGGGGCTATTATGTTTAAAGCTGATATATATATTCTTGCTCATATCTTTGCTAAAGAAAAAATTGTTACACTTAGGTATATATTCAGGAGAGGAACTGTGTCCCAGGGTCCATGTTCAGCCTCAGTAGAGTTCTAATTTACAGTCTTATTAGCAGTGTGGGAAATCTAGGTATTTTACATTCTCAGCAAAAGTTTGGCTGTGAATTCTTTCTGTTTGGTTGGTTTTAATTACGATTGATTTGCAATACTGTGCAATAGTGATTTGAATGCATTTTTTGATACATGATGATTTTTACCCTTTTTCATATGCTTATTAGTCATTTGGTCATATTACTTTATGAAGTCTTTTGTTCATTTTTAAAGTTGGAGTTTTACTCTTACTTATTACTCTGGATAAATTATTGTGTAAACAGTATAGAATTTTTTTTTAACCCACTTTGACAAGCTTTGTCTTGAAATTTATTTCATTCATATGTAATATAATTACTGGTATAGTTTATTTGCTTTTGATTTTTGACATGTAGCATATCTCAACTTAAACAAAAAGTTTATGAAATTTTCTTTGAAGAATCATTTTTGTGAACCAAAGGCAAAACATAAACTGCTGGTCGAAGAACTACAAGTGTAGTTCAAAACAGCCTTCAAAGTGCAGGGTGATAGCTTAATATTTTCTCTGTTGATGTCCTGATGTGCTCACTTGATGTGTATTATGAAAGGAAGCTTAATGCAACAGCTTTTCCAAACATTGTTTTGTGTTGGATTCAGCCTCCAGAGAAGGGGACCATTTGATTTCTCTTGATGCTAGATAGGATTGTCCATTGTAATTGTTTTCAAGCTTCTTTAAAACTCCTATTCTAGCAGTTTTTGTTGAAGAGGCTGCTATTCACAATAGCCAAGTTATGGAAACAGCCAAGATGCCCCAGCACTGACGAATGGATTAAGAAAATGTGGTATCTATACACAATGGAATTTTATGCAGCCATGAAGAAGAACGAAATGTTATCATCCGCTGGTAAATGGATGGAATTGGAGAACATCATTCTGAATGAGGTTAGCCTGGCTCAAAAAACCAAAAATCGTATGTTCTTCCTCATATGTGGACATTAGATCAAGGGCAAACACAACAAGGGGATTGGACTATGAGCACATGATAAAAGCGAGAGCACACAAGGGAGGGATGAGGATAGGTAAGACACCTAAAAAACTAGCTAGCATGTGTTGCCCTTAACGCAGAGAAACTAAAGCAGATACCTTAAAGCAACTGAGGCCAATAGGAAAAGGGGAACAGGTACTAGAGAAAAGGTTAGATCAAAAAGAATTAACCTAGAAGGTTAACACCCACGCACAGGAAATCAATGTGAGTCAATGCCCTGTATAGCTATCCTTATCTCAACCAGCAAAAACTCTTGTTCCTTCCTATTATTGCTTATACTCTCTCTACAACAAAATTAGAAATAAGGGCAAAATAGTTTCTGCTGGATATTGGGGGGGGAGAGGGAGGGGGCGGAGTGGGTGGTAAGGGAGGGGGTGGGGGCAGTGGGGAGAAATGAACCAAGCCTTGTATGCACATATGAATAATAAAAGAAAAATGAAAAAAAAAAACTCCTATTCTACCACTTCAAACTATGGATCCCTGTTTTAAAACCAAGCCAGGGAGGCATGCTGCACAAAGGGCATTATGTGTGTCCATCCTCAGTGGATACCTGGGTCTCACACCCCGCAGAGACCTGGGTCCTAGAAACCAAACTAGGGGATGACAGGAGATATAGAAAAGACAACAGAGAAAATATGAAACATGCATAAAGCTGGGACCAGGTAGGCTGTGTGCTCAGATGGAGACACACCTGCCACCTCCATCTCCAGTGAGTTTATTACATACAGCAGCAACACGAATTTGGGACGCAGATCTTGGGGAGGGGGCATGACATTGTACTTATTGGGAACAGGAGGAACCTGTGACAGCTTCTCTGAACTTAAATATTAAAGGAAAAAATAACTGTACTGCATCTTGTCCACTTCTGCAGCTAAGGCTGTGCCAATCCAAGCATGCAAATTACTGGGCATAACTATACTTGCTTCCTTCTGTGGTTTGGGGCTGTGCCAAACTCAAACACACAACTTATTCTATACACCTGTCTGCTCCCAACACTTGGGGATTACCCCACTCTGCTGTTGCTAGTCTTTGCAGACTCATGTTTTCACTAGGCTGGTAGGAGTTGTTTACTGCTTGATCACCACCAAGATTCCTTTGAATATTTCCTGGCATTGGCTTACCTGGAAAAACAAGCTGAATGTTGGGTAATTGTCATGTGATCTACACTAGAAATATTTGTCTATCTAGACAAGGCAATAAATCATTTGACCTATTAACAAGTAGATATATAAATCAGATGGACATTTATACAGCCTGTTGCTATCAATAAAACACTACATTGTAGTCTGATCCTAAATTTCTTTATAGTAGGTAGGAAGGACAAGTTTAAAAGGTCATAAAATCATAAGACTAAGCTTTCTATGTCTTAACATCATACATACTTTCTGAGCTGTCTGACCCACATACACCATCTGTTATCTACAAACTACTCTTAATCTACAGACATGGACCTCAGTTCCCATTGTCTCCCTGGCCATAAGTGACTGGACTATGGATGAACATTACTGCCATCTGTCCTATTCAGTTCTATCTCTAGTGGATTTTGAATTAAAAGTGAGATGCTAGGTATCTCAGGCACATCAGACCCTTCAGCACATGCATGGAAATAACAGAAAACTTGAATCCATAAAAAAAGAGACAGAAGGAGGGAGGTGACAGAAGAGTCCAAAAGAGAGAGGGAAATCTAAAATCTCATCCCCAGAAAACTATTAAAGAGGGTAGGTTCTTTTGTTGCAAATGCCTTTCTAGTCCTTAGTTTATTGACCAGTTTTTGAAGCTTCTTTGGACTCGTGATCTTGGTTTCTCAGAAATATCTGCATATACCTAGGATAATTTTGCTTATCTTTAAGTCATGAAGGGTCACTGGCCTAGAAGAATATTCTTCCTCTTGGGAAAGATTTGGATTATGAATGTGAGCTGCTCGTGGCTCCTTCTGGAACATATTCGCTGATATGGCTCCATATTCTGGAAGGGCAGGAAGTATAGAGTTAGGACTAGAGGCATCATCAGAATTGACCGGATTTCCCCTGTATGAGTACATGTGTACCTAGCAGTCAAGCACCAATGAGTCATTCAGGGCCTTCACACTGGAGTGAAGGGGCTTAGCTTTCTTTGGTTATGTTTTCCTAAGTCCTGGTGATAGGCATGGAGATTTAATTATCATTTTAACTGCTTTGTTACCCTCAGTGAGGTAAGTCAAATAAATTACAATAATGTGCTGGGTTATGTTGACCTGATTGGAAGCTCAATTCATGGCATATTTGAAAAATATCATTAGCATAAATTATTGTACAAAAGGGTTTCATTGTGATATTTAAACAAGGTATATAATATACTTTGATCAAATTCATTCCATCTATACTACTCTTTCTTAACTTCCTCTTTCCTTTTCTTATAGCTTTCAGTGGACTTCATTATGCTACTTTCATACACAGATATAATATTCTTCTATCATATTCAACCAGTCCCCCTCTTCTTACCACCTCCCCCTCGTTTATTTTTCTGAATCCTAATGTATTTCAAAGGCAGAGAACCAGTAACATGTTCTGTAGGAAACAGAAAAAAAAAGTAAAATGTATAAGGAGATGGCTAGTCAGGTACCAATTTTAAATGACATTTTGAGGTATTGATCTTTCAGAAAATCAATATAGCTGACATTCCCACAAGCTTTGAATTAGTTCATTTAGTCAGTATACCTGGCTTAACTATTTCTACAAAGATTTGAGGCAGATTTAAAGAATTAAGTTGCCTCATAATATCCATGAACCTTTTAGTGATTTTTCTCCATATTGTTCTGCTAAAAGAAAAATTAAAAATGTGTTTAATTAAAATGATAAAAGACTGAATTTAGACTGTGTTTACCTATAATTACTTTCTCCTTATTAAGAGAATTTGGGCCACCTTAAAATAAAACTCATATCAAAATACAGCTAAGGAAGATGGAAAATCTCAGCGATATTAATATATGTATAGCTATTTAGAGTAGGTACTCCTAGTTTATCATTTTTATCTGCAACCTACTATTGATGAATATAGGTAAATGAATTTGAACTTGTAGTTCTTCTCTTCATTTATCTGCCCCAATTTCCCTTCTGATACTTCTTTGAAGTTCTCCAAAGTAATTTCCAAGTAAGGAGTATAACTGTCATTAGATTCTCTACCAACTCCTACCCAAGTCCCCAGAGACAATGATCTAGAAATATACGTTTCCGCGTCTCCTTACGATCCAAAGTCTTACTTCCTCTTTCATAATATATGGTAAGTTGAACTTTTTTTGGATATTTCTCTTTTTGTCATTATTTTGTTTCAATGATTCCTTATTTCTCAACTTACTTTCATCTATTTAAATACAAATTCTAGGCTAAATAATGAGTGTTTGTTAGATGATACTAGTTTGTTCCTTTTATTAAAGGAATTATAAATTATAAAATTGGGAAATGTAGTCTTTGATAAAATTTTATAAAACCAGTTTCTTGTTGGGTACAAATTAGACACATGAGGGCTCTACTTATAAAATAGGAACTAATAAATTTTCATTTTTTATTTCCAGTGTAAGTTTCAGAAATATTTTAAATTATGTATCATCATGATCAATGCTCCTGCTGGTATTGAGAATGCTGTCAAATTATTCACTATGGGGAAAAAAATGAACATTGTTGAAGGAGTTGGTGGAGAAAGATTGTAACTGTTTTAGATTTAGAATGACTGGTTTACCTGAAGTGCACTTCTCCAAATAAAAGTTGTGTGTCAAAAATGCCACACAACTGAATATCAAAAAGTTGTTAAATTTTTGTTTCATGTGAAAATGTTAATAAAATTCAGCGACTGTGAAACTGAATTTATTTATTTTTTCTCTTAGCAAAAAGGGTGATTCTAAGCCTTCAAAATTATTCACATAAGGTTAAACTTGGACTAGTGCAATATAAAGGTATTACCTTCAGGTTTTAAATGATTTAAAATTTTACTGAGTAAGGTAATGTATAAGAGGCTCATTTTTTCAATGATTATTCATCATTTTGGAAAGAGGCAGGTTATTTGAAAGAATCTCAACACTGCTAATACAAAATAATGTTAAACTTCAAAACCATGGAAGATCTGAACCAAACAATTTTTATTGAAAGAATTATATGCTGATATATGATAAAAACCATTACATTAAAATAAAAAATGCCATGAATAAAAAATGTGACAAAGCAATGAAACTCCTGTATAGCAATCTTAAGCAAATGAAAAAGCCTTTTTTCAAAAATGGAGAGCAGGAAGGTAAAATAGTTCCTGTCTGGGGCTTGGTACCAGTGGGAGAGGAGAAGATATAAGGAAAAGGTATAGGAGCATGAATATGGTAGAAATACTATGTACTCATATGTGAAAATGGAAAAATGAGACCTGTTGAAACTCTTCTAGGAATGGGGGATGGGAATAAAGGAGAATGGTAGAGAGGGTAAATTCAGCTATGATAAATTGTAAGAACTTTTGTAAATGTCACAAGGTACTCCCAGCACAATAAAAAAAAGAAACTTAAAAATGTGACAAAGTTAGGCAGACTTAGTATGAAGACAAAAGCAAAAGTGGTATATAAAATAGCTCAAATACCACACAACTATAACCAACTTATCTTTGACAAAAGCGCTAAAAATATACGATGGAGAAAAGACAGCCTCTTCAACAAAAACTGCTGGGAAAACTGGTTAGCAGTCTGCAAAAAACTGAAACTAGATCCATGTTTATCACCCTATACCAATATTAACTCAAATGGATCAAGGACCTTAATATCAGACCCCAAACTCTAAAAGTAGTACAGGAAAGAGTAGGAAATATTTTGGAACTAATAAGTATAGGCAAGGACTTTTTCAATGGAACCCCAGCAGCTCAGCAGCTAAGAGACAGCATAGACAAATGGGACTTCATAAAACTAAAATGCTTCTGCTCAACAAAAGAAATGGTCTCTAAACTGAAGAGAACACCCACAGAGTGGGAGAAAATATTTGCCAGCTACACATCAGACAAAAGACTGAGAACCAGAATATATAGGGAACTTAAAAAACTAAATTCTCCCAAAACTAATGAACCAATAAAGAAATGGGCAAGTGAACTAAACAGAACTTTCTCAAAAGAAGAAATTCAAGTGGACAAAAAACACATGAAAAAATGCTCACCATCTCTAGCCATTAAGGATGTGCAAATCAAAACCACATTAAGATTCCACCTCATCCGTGTTAGAATAGCCATCATTAGAAACATCACTAACAACAAGTGTTGGCAAGGATGTGGGGAAAAAAAGTAACCCTTATATTCTGCTTGTGGGACTGCAAGCTAGTGCAACCACTCTGGTAAACAATATGGAAGCTTCTTAAAAACTAAACATAGGTCTGCCATATGATCCAGCAATCCCTCTCCTAGGGGTATACCCAAAGGAATGCAACACAAGTTACTCCAAAGGCACTTGCACACCCATGTTTACTGTAGCACTATTCACAATAGCCAAGTTATGGAAACAGCCAAGATGCCCCACTATCTATGAATGGATTAAGAAAATGTGGTATTTATGCACAATGAAATACTACTCAGCCATGAAGAAGAATGAAATCTTATCATTTGCAGGTAAATGGATGGAACTGGAGAACATCATCCTAAGCGAGGTTAGCCGGGCCCAGAAGACCAAAACTTGTATGTTCTCTCTCATATGCAGACCTTAGATCAAGGGCAAACACAACACGGGGATTGGACTTTGATCACATGATGAGGCAAGAGCACAAGGGAGGTATTAGGATAGGCAAGAAACCCAAAAAAACAAGATAGCATTCGATGTCCTCAATGCAAAGGAACTAATGCAGATACTTTAAGACGACAGAGGTTAATAGGAGAAGGGGACCAGGAACTAGAGAAAAGGTTAGTTCGAGAAGAATTAATTTAGAAGGTAGCACACATGCACAGGAAAGCAATGGGAGTAAACTCCCTGTATAGTTATTCTTATCTCAACTAGCAAAAATCCTTGGTCCTTCCTATTATTGTTTATACTCTCTCTTCAACAAAATTAGAGATAAGGGCAAAATAGTTTCTGCCTGGTAGTGAGGGGGGTGGGGGGGAGAGAGTGGGGGTAGGGGAAAGGGAGGGGTGGGGGAAGGGGGGAGAAATGACCCAAACATTGTATGTACATATGAATAAAAGAAATAAAAAATAGCTCAAATAAATTAAAGTGAGTATTTTATATGGTGAGGGGCCATAATGATAACTCTTTGGTGGACTTAATGTCACTGCCATGTACTGTATAATAAAATTTAAAACTACATAAAAGAGAAAACAATAAGCCCAAGGGTCATTTGTTAGCCTAAGGAAATTTGGTCTTGTCTCCTCAATTATGTCTTTCTAACAGAGATATTAATTTCACCCTCTATCAATATATCTTGTAGTTACTGAAACACTAATATGCATTGCACCCTTTAATTGGCTTAGGAGACACACAAGAAAGAGCAGATACAATTATTTATGGGCTGGAGGTGTGGCTCAAGTAATAGAGTACTTGCCTAGCAAGCACAAGGCCCTGGGTTTAATCCCTAGTATTGCCAAAAAAAGAATTATTTATGCCACAGATATCTTTGGATCAATGTATTCTAAATTCCTGAGTATTAAGATAAATGTGCACAATCTTGATAAGGTATCATTTCATAATAAGGTATTTTAAGTGTATTCATTTCAGAACTGTTTTAGGACCATATCAAGTATTCCAAGTAGTAACAGAACTGTATTTGCAAAGTCCCTGGAATTAGTTAAGCTTTTTGCATTTAATTTTCCTCATTTGTAAGCTAGGAATAAATATTGGGGAGAGATATTAGTAATACATTCCAAGTGTTTGAAAGTGTGCCCAGCATAATGGAAACATTCAATAGATGTTAGACATTATTATTATCCAATCATTTTAATTTGTTGATTGCTTTTGATGCAGAAAGCATTTGCTCTGATTCTATTTAGGGCACTCTACATAGCAACTGAGCCACAGAAAGTTTAGCTCAATGCCCTCTGTTCAAATGGTAAATGTAATTAAGCTATAGAATAACAGTGGCTCAGCCCATGGCAGGGGATAGGCTACAGAGACACTGTGGGATCTGTTCCACATGTGTTTTTTCATTCTGGCACCCAGATGATAGGAGCAGTTTCTGTGTGAAACATTCCCATTTTTGTAGCAAAGAACATCCAGAAACACTGAATTGAAGCCCACAATTGGATTCAGATCCTCATATCCCATTTTGTAAGCCAAAGTGAGTCAGTGTTGTAAGATCAACATTAACAAACCAAGTCAGTGATATTTCACTCATAGGAGAAAAGAGTAGAGTGTGAATATTCAAGAACAGAAAGTACCTCAGTTGATGCTTTTTGTCACAAGCATTCATTTCTCTTCCTTCAAAAGGCAAGATACATTTACTCTCCTATGTGAGAAAGACAACACAAGAGTCGTATCCAATCACAGCATCAAATTCAGAGTCTAAATATTGAGTTTAGATGTGGCTACTTTTGATGGGAAGACCTATGAACTAAAACCAAAAACTACAAATGGTCTAACCCCATCTACAAATATGGTATTGAAAAATGGTGCTACAGTAAACACCCTCATTTGGAAAGGAGAAGAAGAAGCATAGAACTATTGCTGGTTGCGTGGCAGTTCTAAAATCCTTCCTAAAAAAACTGGAAGGTTTATGTTTCTGCATTAAGTGTTAAAATATTTTCTTATATTTTAGTCTTTAGTCTTGTTTCAACTTTTACCCTATGCTATGGTTTGGATCTGAAATAATCCTGAAAGGCCCTCATCTTGGTGCTTTTGGAAAGTGGAAAACTTTAAGAGGTGAGGCTTAGTGGGAAATTTTGGGTCATTGTCAGGTGTGCTTTCAAAGGGGATTGTGAGACGTGGGTCTTTTTCTCTCTTTCTTTTGCACCCAGCCATAGGCTAATGGGCTTCTAGCATACACTTCTGTCATGATGTACTGTGCTGCTACAGACACAAAGCAATATAGCCAATTGATTATGGACTGAAAGCTCTCAAATTAACCCTTTCCAAAAATAATAAACAAGCCAAAACAACCCTTTCCTCTATTTATGTTGATTATATAAGGTATTTGTTACATAAAGTTAACTAATGAACCCTAATAACTTTTATTTCTTATTTGTATTCTCTCTTCTCTCTCTCTCCTTGCATTCTTTGTTTTTCCCAGCGGTTTTAGTTTTCTATTAATGTTTTCAAAGAAGTATCTTTGAGTTTGGTTTAGCCTCTCTTTTTATATTTTATTAATGTCTTTTGTTATTTACTTCCAATACTTTGGCTAGTCTTTTGCTTTTCTCTGAAATTCTGAGCTGATCACTTAGCTTTTCTCAGATTTTCTACTTTTATAATATATACAGCTAAAATTACACATTTCCCTAAAAAATTTATTATTGCTTTGCATGAGTTTTCTTATATACTATGAGTTCCTTTGTTGGCATTCAAGTACATATTTTGTAGTTTTCAATATTTTCCTATTTTTAACTTATGCTGTATTGAAAGGCTTGTTTCATTTTCAACCAATAACTGTTTGGTGTTCTCTATAATTTCACTGAATTTCTTGATGACAGAATATACTCTTTATGATAGTGATTCTTTGGCACCTGCAGTTTTGCATATAGTAGTTTTTATAAATAATCCACATAGATTTGAAAAGAATAAATGTTCTCTATTGAAGGCATAATTATGTTTATATTCATTAATCAAACTTGTTAGCAGTCTATTTTTCTTTCTGCTATATATATTTCTAAGAGAAGTTTATCAAAATATTTCACTATATTTATGGATGTGTCACATTTTCATGGCAATTCTGTTAACCTTTGTGGTTTACATTTCAAAAGATATTCAAAGTTTATATTGACTGAGAACTATTGTATCTTCTAATGGGCTGCAACCTTTGTCATGAAGTTATGAGTTAATTCAGCCTGGTATTGGATTCCTGTTGTTGCCAAACAAATTTATACAACACACACATTATCATGTCACAGTTTCCATACAGCATAGGTATGACTTAGCTAGTGCTCCACTTAGGACTTCATAAAACTTCAGCCAGGGTAGTAGTAATGTGCTCAACAATGTCTCAGATCATTTCTGCTTTCTGCATGTCATTTCTTTCTGGGTTCAATTCCTCTTTTACTAAAAATTTATTTCTTTTTTGGTGAGATTGAGTTAGTGGTGAATGCTCTCAATTTTTGCTTGAAAATATCTGTGCCATTGTTCTTGGTTGATAGATTATCCAAACACAGTATTTCAGGTTGATGGCTATTTTCTGTCAACACTTTAAAAATGATTCCATTGCATTTTGAGATCTATTCCTTTTGGTAGGAAGTTAACTGATAGCCCAGTTGTCATTCTTTTGGTAGTAATGTGGCTTTTATAGGTAATATGGCTCTCTAAGGGTAAATATTTCTTTAAATCAGAAGATTCAATCCTAGAAAATGTGTGTGTGAACATCCATATTCATGAATATATACCCAATGCACTGCCATGTGCAAATATTAGATATATGTAGATATATATCCAGAGAATGACTGGAAGAAAAATAACATTTGATGAGAATTTTAAAGCTATTTTGTACTTCATATTTCTCTGAGCTGCATTCTTTGGGAATAACTTTAATATCCATTTCTTTTTTGGCAGTACTGGGGCTTGAACTCAGGGCCTTATGCTTGCAAGGCAGGCTCTCTACCACTTGAGCCACTCACCAGACCACCCAGCCCCTTGGGAGTAACTTCAGAATTATTGCCCTGATCCAAATTCTTTCTACAGTTTGCTCTAATATGCTATTTAACATATTCACTGAATATTAAAATTTCAATGATTATATTTTTCATGTATAAAATGTCTGGTATAAAAACCTGACCCCTTCTTCCAATTCTCTGGTTCAAACCCCTATTAAGTTTCATTTCTGGCCTGTTTTTCCTATTCTTTTCTTTTCTTGCTCCTGCAGATTTTATTCTCTTTCTTTGGACTTAGGCTATTGGTTTGTCTTTAAAACATTTTCCCACTATTTCTCTGTCAGTGGCCAGTTGGAAGCTTACAGGAAGCTTTTCCTGTAAGTGCTGCTCAAAATAATGAATAAGTTAGCAGACATGAGTTTTCTAGGACTGGTGTAGCAAATTACTGCAAACCGAAGCTTAAACCAATAGAAATATATCATCTATCAGTTCTGGAGGCTGCACTGGGCCATGATCTCTTGAAAGGTTCTGAGGAGCAATCCATCCTTGCCTTTCCTAATTTCTGATGGTTTCTACCAATCTTTCATGTTTCTTGGCTTGCAGATGCATCATTATTCCAATCTCTTCTGCCTCCATCATCACAGGACATTCCTTCCTATGTGTTTATGTCCAAATTTTTTCTTTTTCTAAGGACACCAATCATTAAATTAAGGCCCATTATTGTCCACTTATGACCTCACCTTAATCAACTATCTGTGCCAGAACCTATTTCCAAAAAAGATCTCATTCATAGGTACTGGGTGGAAGTTAGGGCTTCAATCTATTTTTTAGGGAAACACAGGTCAACCCATAACAGTAAGTACACATTTTTCTATTCTTTGGAAAGCCAGAAACTCATTTTTAACATGTACCACATTCACTGATCAGTGTTATCCTTAAATGGAAAATCTGTCAGTAACTGTGCACATTGAAATGCTCAGTATAAGCCATCTTCCAGAATGCAGAAATAGGGTTCAGCAGATAAGAAATTAAGTGGAATTGGACTTCAAAGACTTAATATAATCAATAAGTCAACAAACTTAGTTCTCTGACATTCTAAATAACCAGAGTTAAATATATTTTTGTTAGTTATATAATATATATTATCTGCCATCTCAGATTTCTGTTATATTTTTCTTTCAAAGTTTGGGTGGCAAGAACATGCTTATTTCATGATTATTACTGGTTTTTGTTTTTTATGCTATTTCTATCTCCAGTCATAAGCTTTTAATAAAGTGAGAGTTGTTTGGAGGGTAAAAGCCTGGCCATGAAATGCCTTTTTCATGTAATTATGACTGCCCTCCTTCCTGAAAACTGACTTTGCTGGCACAAAATGGGGAGAAAAGGAACTGATGCGTGAAGTTATTATTTCACCAAAATTAATCTTTTTTAGATTCCAGAATCGTAACATGAACAGAACAAAGACTACACAGCTTGTATAGATTTTTTCTAAGGAAAACAAGCTGGGGTTGAAGAATTGTGGATGACAAAAGTGAAAGATTAATAATAATGAAATAAGCCAGGGATGGTGACTCACATCTATAATCCCAGGTACTCGTGAGGCAGAGATTGGGAGAATCAAAGTTTGAAGCCAGCCTGGGAAAAAAGTTAACAAGGTACTATCTCAACCAAAAAGCTCAATATGATAGTGCATCAGCTATGAAGAAAGTGTAGGTAGAAGATCCCAGTCTGAGACTGACCCCAGGCAAAAACAGGGCACCCTATTTGAAAAATAACTAAGCCCAAAATGG
This sequence comes from Castor canadensis, assembly GCF_047511655.1. Taxonomy (NCBI): domain Eukaryota; kingdom Metazoa; phylum Chordata; class Mammalia; order Rodentia; family Castoridae; genus Castor; species Castor canadensis. Next base: position 54,072,809 of record NC_133394.1, read on the forward strand.
CTGGGGGTGTGGTTCAAGTAGTAAAGCTCCTAACAAGTGTGAAGCCCTGACTTCAAACTCCAGTACCACTAACAACAAAAAAGTAGTAACAACAACAAAAAAATAATAACAACAACTGAAACAGTTCTGTAATGGTATAAACTTTGGGAAGGAATATGCTAATAGGAAAGTTATTTTTCTTTAGGTGTGTTTGTAAAGTAACGAAAGAATTAAGTATGAAGCCAGGAGATGGTAGGAGAAAGAAGGAAAGGTAATAATTGGAGGTCTTGGGAAGGTAATAGTGCCTCTACAAATAAACAGAATGTATCTTTCCTTATGTGGCTAGCAGGCAATCATCCCTACAAAATCTTCCAGTAGTAACATGAGTTACTTTTATTGTTCTATGGCAACTCTAGGTTTCCAAATTTACCATATACATTTTTATATTGCCTTAACTATGCTGCACTTGTTGTTCACTGTACAAAAGCACATTCTCTCTGCTTTGAAATTAACAAAGTGACAAAGAATTAAAAAGCAGTATTAATTGGAAGTGAAATCCTGCATTTGAAAATTTTAACATAAGATTAATATTATCAATGAATTGTGTTTTTTGGGGGAGGTTAACTGGAGTTTGAACTCAGGATCTTGCACTTGCTAGGCAAAAACTGCACCACTTGAGCCATGCCCCCAACCCTTTTTGCTTTAGTTTTTATTTTTCAGGTAGGTTTTGCCTGGGGCTGGCCTTGGATTATCATCCTCCTACTTCTACCTCCTACCTAACTGGGATTATCAGGTGTGTACGCCATGCCCAGGACATGAATCTTTTAAATAAGGCTCTAAAACCAGTTTCATTCCATTGGGGGCTCATTGTAGGCATAATTTATCTACTCATTGCTGTCTAATTTAAGGCCATTGAGTAGGAAACAGGTATCTGGGGAAATACAAAGTCACCATTAAAAACCTTCCAATTGCTCATTTGAAATCCTGAAAACACTATTTCATTTCTAGAGGGCTAACTAGATACTTGGAAAGATGTTGTTAAATATTTTCTGTTGCTCTGCATCATGGTTTTTTAAGGTAAATATTTTGCCTCCATTTTTATGAGAATATTTATATTTAGGGAGGTTAAATAATTTACTTAATGTTCTCCAGCTTGTATTTGGAGAAGAAAGATTTAAATTGCACTACACAAACCATGTGTGCTAGGAAGGATGGCACGAAAGTTTTATTATTACATGTGGAAGTGCCAGAAATAACTGTGGAGTAAAGCACTTTCTTCCTTCCATTATGCATAATATTTAGATTTCTTATTTAGTACTTTTGCCAAAAGAGAAACTGCAGACAAACTAAATTTAGCAGATTTTGTTTGAGCAAAGAATGATTTTTGAATTGTGCAGCACCCTGAATGAGAAAAAGTCTATTTGTCATGGGTCTTGAAGGGCTTCTATTACTCGGTGAAAATATATTTTAGTAAAATGCTTTAAAGCCTTACAATACCAAATCATATCAGAGTTTGTGAGAGCAGGAATACATGGGTTCATTACTAGAGACATGGGCCCACTGCTTCATAGCAACCAGTCTGTGTTTTCCAGGGGTTATGTCTCTACTTGCCATCAATTGGTAATTGATGAGTTTTGCCTCAAGGCAGTGTGTTTGTAATGCCTTCTAACTGTTTTATAACTTGCCCAGTTAAACAAATACACTTGTTGCTAGAGATTACTCCAGGCATGCCACACAAGGGAAACATTTGCTAATAGTCTCTTAGCTACTCTTTTAGTATCTGTGTTGTTACATGGAAGAGCTTCTACACAACTAGAAAGAATGCACTGAATATAGAAGCTGAATGAAATTCATCTCAAAGTGTTCAAAAGATCCAGCACCTGCTGGATCATCTAAGGTTTTTATGGCCTTGCAAAAATCATGGATTTGACAAACCAAACATTGGTTAATAAACCACTTAGGCAACTTTAGAACAGTCACTTCCCCATTTTCTTCGTAATTTGTGTCATTTTATCTACTCTATGATGAGTTATAAAGTGAAGATCTTTTTAGTAATGGAAACTTTTCAAACTTAAGAAAGACAAGGCAGCCATCTGGGCTCTTCATGAGTCCACACTTGACATTGGATGTGTACCCTCTCAAATGCCCATTTATTCCTTCATTCTGGGTACGTAGCAGTGCTTATTAAATAGATTGTTTTAGGCAGTGTGACTTGGCTCAATCTTATAGAAGTCATTGAAATTGCATTTCTTAACAATTCCAGTACTTGCTGACTTAGTATGAAAGTCTGCCAAAGCATTTCTTTATTCAATTATTTCCAGTTGTGCTTGATGTGGGATTGATTTTTTTTTTTTGAAACCACAGTTTTTGCATTAGAGTTTGGGAATTCTTAGCCAGTCTAATAGTATGAGCTTAGCATGAGCAGAAATCTCTGCTTGTCAGAATTCTTTCCATGAATTTCCTCAAAGATAAAACACTTTGGATTTATGGCTGCTTACAATAGCTTTCAGGAAAAGTACCAGAGGAAAACAATGAACCCTTTGTGGATAATAAGACTTAAAATGAGTATGGTTAAAAATCAGGTGAGACTGCTTTGTGACAAAGCACAGTTGACAAGGAGACTTGGTTATTTCTGTGGCATGTGACATTTTATAATAATACCTAGGAGTGAGGGAAATAATGTTATAACAATATTATTATATTTCTATAAATGTCATATAATTTCTGAAACATTAATTATACATCCACATAAATATAATTTAAAGAGGGTTTAACATTGCTTTTTGGGAATGCGCCCCATATAATTTATCACATAAGCCCAATTAGTTTAATATCTTTCTTTTCATAAAAACAAATATTCTTTTGAGATGTCTCAAGACCCCATCTGGAAAATCCCAGAGTTAATTTAAGGCCAAGAAAAAGGCTTAATTTATAATTTAATTTGGAAAAATTTGTTAAAATTATTAAGGGTTTTAAATTCTTAATCAAAATAAGATCACAGGATACTATGGGCAATAGTTAGTTACTCATTTAATCAGTGATAATTGAAAGACTTCAAGGGATAATACAGAAAGTTACATAGTTGTAGAAAAATCTTAGCTGTTTTAATAGAAAAGATTAAGTTTTCTCAAGTGATTAGAAACCTAACAAGACAGGAAATTAAGCCAAGTACCTAAAAGGTAAAGAAAAACCTTTCATAATTTTGTATTAAGAACAGACCCATATTCAAAGAAAACCTTCTTATTTTTACAAAGGAGACCAAATTCTAGTTTCCTATTGGTGTAATTTTGATATTCACGCTCAAATTTTAGAAAATATGATAAATAATTCTGTTAAAATCTTACGCAGTTTGACAACACTTAAAAATGGGCGAAGCACCCAGCCGTTTTGTATTTGCCTTTGAGATAGTCTTGCTAACTTGCCCAGGTTGGTCTAGAGCTTGTGATCCTCCTGTCTCTGCCTCCTGAGTAGCTAGGATTGCAGATGTGCACCCAGCTACTAAATTAAGTTTTTCCTTTATTATTTCTAGTAATTTTAATTGCATATATTAATTAAAATTCTGTAATTTAGTGAACTTTAATTTCCAGTGAATACCAGGATACTTTATGCTAAATGAAATTGCCACCAAGCATTTTGCTGCTACTGATACTACTTGATGCTAAATAAAAGCAATTGCTTAAAAGTATTAATGGAAATATCCAGCTGAAGCCGTGATCCTCAAACTTTAGTATTCAAATAATCTGAGAATCTTAGGAAAATTTGTATTAATTCAGTATATCTGGGCTGGGGTGGCGCAAGACTGAGCATTTCTAACAAACTTCAAGCAATGCCAAGATTGCTGGTCTTCAGACTGCAGTCCTAATGGCAAGGAGATGGCATAATTATTCTCAGATATGGCTGCACATAGGATCAGCTGGATACTTTGATTTAATTGGTCTGGGAGTGGCCCAGCACCAGTTTTAGGGTGTAATAAGAAGCCAAAGTTAAGAACCACTGAACTAAAAGCTAAACCTGCAGCTCTTTCCAAAGGACACAGTGGGACTTTGGTCTCTACCGTCATCCACAGAAGGTAGATTTAGAAATAACAATAATTCCACTCAGAAGTAACATTTCCTGAGCACTTGCTATATGCCAACAATTTTACAAATTATATTAATTCCCTCATTTAATTGTTACAAAACAGGGAGCTAGGTACCATTGCTGTTCCTACATATAGATGAAGAAGTTAGGGTTTAGAGAGACTGAGTGGCTTGCCATACAGCGATTAAATTAATAACAGGGAGATAACATCAGAAAATCTAGTGCCAGAGCCTATGTGCTTAATTACTATACTGCACAGTGCTTTGCAGAACTCCATGGAAATAAGCCCATAAGCTCTGTGTAGAAATCCAAATACTCTATAAAATACCATTCAGGCCATTATGGGAAAGAATGAAAAATCTCATATCCCAAGCACATCTCCTAGAACGCTTATGGAGCCTCCTTCTGACTGTTCCACATTCATCTTTTCTCATCTCCTCTCCATTAGTTTCCAGAGCCACGGCTTAACACCAGGCTACCCAGGTAACTACTGTAGAAGAACTAGAAGAAATTACAGGAGAATTACTCTAACATTGGATGTTAAATATGATGCTTTCTCAGAAGCCAAGGGAAGCAAAAGGCAAGCCTTTTGGGAATATCCTCTCATGGCTATATCCATTTTTTAGTCTTAGTATCCTCCTTTGTCTTCAGGAAGATAATCTTCCCTCATTTTCACTGGATAAACCCTCACTTAGCTACTTGCAGGTAACCTTATTGTCATGCTTAGTTCTTTTTCTAGAATGCACTCTGGTCTCCTTGAACCTTGGACTCCAGCAGGATCTTGGGAGTCAATAATCTATGACAGCACAAGACCAGAGGATTCCTTCCTGTTCTGGAAACCCACAGTTTGGATGGGTTATCTGGTGCCTCCTCTGGCGTCCTCTGCTGGTGAGATTTGATGATGGGTGGCTCCCTTCTGTGACTCCAACCAAATCTGTTCCTGGTTTCCTGTAACATTCATCTCTCTTTCCTCTTTCCCTGTCGCACACGAGGATGAATCTTTGACCTTTCAAGGACAAGACAGTATCTCAGAGAAGCTATGAAAACAGAGTAAGTGAAGGCACATTCCACTGGGCAGTGCCTGCTAATTACCTCAGGGTAGGAATATGTATAAAGATTTTACTGCCCAAATGAGGAAACTGTGCACCAAATACTACAGAGTGGTTTTAGTTCATTGTTTTTTCTCAGCCTGAGAGCCCCTTTTCTGAGGGGCTGCTGCCCTTCCTGAGATTATCTAGCAGTGTGTTGGGTAATGTTGCTGTTCTTACTAGTACATTGGCTTTAAGGAAGTGAAGGAATTTATGAAAGGAAGCCATGTCGATCTCTGTACTATTCTAAAGTTTATTAAAACTTCCTTTCATTTTACCTTGTGTCTAAGAGGCTGCATGATAAAAATAGAAAACTGTAGTGTCACAGAGATCTGTGTTGAAGTTTGTATCGATTATTTCCTAGTTATGGGACTTCAGACAGCTTAACCTTTCTGTTCTAAAAGGGTTTCATTTTACCTCCTTAGATTTGAGGACTAAATGAGATATGAAATCAGGTTAGCTAAACAATTTGCTGTATTCATTCCATGTAATCCCTACAACAGCCTTTTGGAGTGGGTATTATAATTGCCATTTCACAGATAAAGAAACTAAAGTTAAAATGATATGCCCCAAATTATTCAGATGGTATGAGATTTTGCACAAAGAACCTGGTTAAAGGAATGTGAGGCACAAGACAAACAATAGCAAAATGAAAAGTTATAAAATACTAAGGCAGAAAATTTTTAATCATGGGCTTCTCACGACTAGAAGTGTATAATTGTAACAAAGCCTCCATAATGAGGCCAAAGCAGTATTTCTGTGTGTATCCTTTGAATTTTAACATTGGAGTGCTATGTGCTCCGGTCTGAAAAAAAAAAAACAAAAAAAAACCAGGACCCATGATCTTAAAGGCAAATTTGAATGTAATGAAAGTTAGCAGGATACAGGAGGCTTTAAAAATAACATACAGAATGTTTTGTACAAATATGCTCCATATTCTCTTGCAATAAGTTATATCTAAGTTTTGATAGCAGATTTCCATTTCTAAGGAGCCACAATCTAACTCCATTTTAATAGATTTGGAAAATCTATTTCATGCCAATTACTCAGATCTGAGGCAGCTCTTTCTCAGTCCTCCTTACCATGGAGGACTATAATTATCTGGCCAGGCACAGTCAGTAAAGCCTCCTCAAATCATGTCAATATGAAGTAATTATTGCAAGTGCTGCCACCGCAGGACTGTCCAAAACTGGCATTTCAGAGCTGATTCCCTACAGATGCTCTTTAAAGAACAGTAATGTACACTTTCTGAGCATTTATCTTTTCCCCATAGTCCTCTTTTTTTTTTTTTTTACTCTGTAAGGAAGAAATGTCTGTTTTATAAGGAAAGGTTTATTCAGTTTTAATAACAGCCCATATTAATTTTCAGTGAGGTCTTTTTTAATTCTCTCCCAACATTAATTTAGAAAGGCAATTCTCAAAAGAATACACACTAAAGTATGCAATTTATAGTAAGATCATCATCTTCTGAACAACGTAGCACGTCCATGCAATTTATCAGGTCTATGAGGCTTTTGGGTAAAAAGATCTTATTTTCATTTTTTCCTAAGATTGAGCTTTAGGGAAAAAATTCATCAATTAAACTAGGTAGAGAAGATTATAGTTCACTGATCTTTCTGTTTTTGTTATTGTTTTTTTTAAATCTGTGGCCTGGGAGAGAAGATAGCATTTGCCTAATTTCTATAGTTATTACATTATTAGTGGTGTGAAACTTTCCTATTGCTGCTCTAGCAATTTGCCACACATGTAGTGGCTTAAAAGAACACAGATTTGTTACCATATGGTTTTGGATGTCAGAAGTCCAACATGGGTCTTAGACTAAAATCAAGGTTTCGGCAAACCTGTGTTCTTTCCGGAAGCTTAGGGAGAATCTGTTTCCTTACCTTTCCAGATAGAAGAGGGCAGCTGAATTCCTTCCATCTTCAAGGCCAGCAGTGTAGCATCTTCAAATCTCTACAGACTTGCTTTGTGTGTCTCATCTCTCTGCCTTGGATACTCCTAATGACCTCTTAAAAGCACCTTTGAGATCACATTGGGCACTCAAATAATCCAGATATCGCCATCTCAGTGTTCTTAATCACATTTGCAAAGTCCTTGTTGCCATATATGATAATGTAGTCCAGAGATTAGGATGTAGACATCTCTGAAGAGGCAGCTTTTCTGCCCACTGCAGTGAGGCATTGATTAGATGTCTGTAACTTATCTTTTACTTACATACCCACATGTATGCACAAACTATTACAGTTAGCGGCCAGCCATTACGATGCAGTAGGCCCCGGTGCTTATAGCACTACCACTTTGCAGACCACATGGAAGGAGAGACTCTGAAGGGAGCACTTTGTAGAATGGGTTTTCTTTATGGGTCAGCAAAGATAACACATGAGAGTTGACACAAAACACATGAGAAAATGTCACCTGGGATCTGCTGAACCACTGAGTGTGTCCAGAAAGTAAAGAAACTAAATTTCATGGGTGGCACATGGCTGTGTTTTAGTACAATTCTGAAGTTTTCTTAAGTCTGATGAAGGGTTTTTTTTTTCCCCCAATGTTTGACTTGCCAGCAAATTGTTTTGTAGATCACTGAATATGTCAACTCACTGAATGTTTTCCCAGGGTCTGTACCTTTAGATTTAAGACATGGTAGAATTTTAGAGCTCCTCCAATCCACATTTGGTGTGTTGTAGCTGAATAAAAGGACATACAAAAACTAGTTAGCTTCCCAGAGTCACAGAAGGAGAATCTGAGTTACTGGCAGACTCTGCCTTGACTGTTAGTTACTACAGAGCTCTGACTTCTATGTGGTGTTGCTTTTGACTTTGTTTATCTATGCTATTGAGACAGGAAAATAAAATGGCAGGCAGTTAAATTTGCATAGGAGAGCTTTACTTTTTGTAGTGATAAGAAGTAATAAGTACCAGTTTCTGAAATGCAAGAATACTCTCCGGGGAGGATGAAGTAATAATAATAATGGAAACAATGAACTAAAGGAGCATGATGTTCTTACACATACATTTGTATCCTATGTGTCTGACAAATGTAAGAAGAATTGTTGCATCTACCATAGTTTGGTAAAATTGTCATTGGTTTCTATTGCTGCTTTTACTGAAATAATTTTTATTGTTCTTTCTTTCTTTTGGTAAATGTTCATCTACTTTTCAGTTAAAATAAAGTGCAAATTTTCCTTTCTTGGGAGGAGAAGCAGGAATATACAATTGTTTGCTAAGGGAAATCATACATTTTTCAGCATTCCCCTCTGGGAAAAATGTCAGCTTCCTGGGATCTGAAATTATTTTCAGTGGTTTGTTTTTATACAAGCAGAATGTTCCCAGGCCTCCTCAAGTGCAGGTTGGAAATAAGGCTATTTTAACATTGCAGGCCCAAATGTCTTTAGTTCTTTGTCCCCTATTTGGTACTTAGGCCTCCTTCCCATCCCAGAGGCCACCTCTGCATCTCCTCCAGCCTCTCTCCAGGGGAGCTCAGTCTAAGCTGCTCCTCCACCTGATTTCCTCCCTGATGCCTGCAACCTGTTCTTCTCAAACCAGAAGTGGGGAGATTCCTCCCTTCCACACTCCCCAAAGCTAATTCTACATTAAGAGTACTTGGACATGTCAAATGTGAGAGCTTCTGCTCTCTCTCCTTGGTGGGGTTGAGGAATACAAATGACCAGTTTTCTCCATTTTTCATTCTTTTCATCCTGCATGCATACAGTTAATGTGAACAGACATGTATATGTGTGTGTGGGGGAGGGTGTGAGTGTGTCAGGCTCAGCTGGGACCACCTTTGATACTAAAAGAAGTAGACGAAACCTTCTAAGAAAAACTTAAAGCTACCTAACTTTCTTTTAAGAAAAATAATACTTTATTGAAAATACACTTAAGATAACAGAGAATTCAGATAAAAATTACCCAGTAAATCCTCAATTAGAACCTGTGTTATTTTTTTAAAATAGTGTTTTCAATAGCTGAGTCATGAAATCAACCTAGCTGTACATCAAAGGATGAATGGAAGACCATTCTATATCATGCCTATAATCCCTGCTACTTGGGAGACAGAGATAAGAGAAGGTTCACAGATAGCCTGGGCAAAAAAGAAAGTTAGTGAGAACCCCATCTCAATCAATAAACCAGCATAGTGGTGCATACCTATAATCCCAGCTACATGGGAGGCAGGGATAGGAGGATCACAGTGCAGTGCCAGCATGAGACCCTACCTACAAAACAGGTCCTGTCTGGGGGCTGGTACCAGTAGGAGGGGAGAGAATACAAAGAAAAGGGTGCAGGAGAGTGAATATGATGGAAATATTATGTACTCATGCATGAAAATGTAAAAATGAGACCCACTGAAACAATTCTAAGAATGGGGAAAGAGGGATAAAGGAGAATGATGGTGGAGTGGAATTTAACTAAGATATACTCCCAGTAAAACAATAATATGATAATAAAAAAATAAAGCAAAAAGGGCTGGAGGTGTGGCTCAGATTATAGAGTGCTTGGAAAACAAGCATGAGTCCCTGCATTCAAAACTCCAGTACTGCCAAAATAAAAAGAATGAACGCATGAAGAAAATGTGGTATATATTCACAATGCAGTTTATTCAGGCATGAAGAAGAAAATCATGTCATTTGTAGGAAAATGAATGGAACTGGAGATCATCATGTTAAGTAAAATAAGGCCAACTCAGATGGGTACTTCGTGTTTTCTCTCATATGTGGAATTTAGAGGGGAATAAAGGATAAGAAAGTAAAAGGGGGACAAGAAAGCATAATAGAAGGGGTGAGTATGGTCACAGTACATTACACACATGTATAGAACCATAGTGAGACCCATGATTTTGTGTAATTAGTAGACGATAATAAAATGTATAGTTAGCATCCAATTTCTCAAAAGCTATGCTTTTGTTTTCCCAGGCTACTATCAAGGTCCTCTGCTAATGGTTCTGTATCATGATATTAAACCTGCAAAGAGGTGTGAAGACACTCTGTAGGATCAAGACACAGTTTGGGAACAATTTTAATTTATGGGATTTTTTTCTAGGCAGGATTATCAGTTCCTTTTTCTTTCCCAAATTTTATCCGCTGACCATCTGCACCACCTCGACCCATTTTGACATTTCTGTTTCTTTTTAACTATCCTTACATAGATATTTTTCACCATTGCCCCAGCCAAGCTCATGCCTGGAGGCTGGCAGAAATGTCTGTTCTCCATCTCTCAGCCCTGGTTCCTCTTTGCTGTACAAATGCCAGTCTTGATGTAGTGTCATAACTTTAAAAGGCCGTGTTTGACCCTTCCATTTCCTCCATCTGTCTTGCTGGACTGGAGGCTGTTTTGAGATTCGTGACATGTTTTCTGCACCTGCTTCCCTCAGATTCTTCCCCTGTGCTCCTCTCACCACGGCTTTGACATCAGCCCTCATCTCTGTGCTCAAATGCCTCAGAAGAGAACTAAGTGGCTCCTTTGGTAATTAATTTGTTCATGTCGTATTTTGTTATGATGTTCCATTTCTGTTTCTTTGAGATTAAATCCAAGTGTCTCAAACATGCTTTGGTTTTCTTTCTTACTTTTTAAAGGCAGAGAAGTTTTGAGTTGGTAGAGAAAAAGAATGAGAAAAGAGGCATATCTGTGTGTTCTGCTAACCAATATTCAAATATTTATGTCCATATACTGTATGTGAAGCACTGGTCGTAATGATTTATAAGAAGGATATGGTCTTTGCTTTCCCAGAAGATGCAGCTGGAGGTAGCAGGGGTCCTGGGGTGGTGAGGGTGCACATAAGTAGAAATTCAGTTTAGTTACTAGGGAGGTAAGTTGTTTTTATTTTTTTATTACCATATATTAATTGAACAAAGTTTCATTGTGATATTTCCATACATGCATGTAATGTACTTTGATCATGTTTAACAACGATATTATTCTTATCTTCCCTCACCCCTCTCCCCATAAGTTGCTTTAAAAACAGACAAAACATATAGCCAGAGTCTGACAGTGGGAAGTCTGCTCATTGAGGGAGACTTCTAGGCTGAGAGGTTTGTTCCAGGAAAAAGAAAGAGAACTCAGATAAGAGAGAGGCTGTGAAGCTCAGGTTTCTAAAAGGAATGCAGCCTGGCTGGGGTACAGATTCGAAGGGTAGATGTGCAGGCAGAGAAGAACCTTGTAAACAGGTTCAGAAGGTAAGACATTTCCTGAGGGAAACAGTTTCTAGTAGAGCCTGGAAGTGCTTTAAGCAGGAAAGTGACAGACCAGTGAATTATTGCAATGATAAAGAATTTTAAGATGTGGATGGAAGGTGGTAGAGAGCTGTTTTAAATTGTCTAGAAGGAGTGGTGATTTGACCTGAAAACTACCATTGGAAGTGAGGATGTTGGAGAGGGATTTGGGCAGTGAGGTTGACAGGATTAGTGATTACCTCTGCTGTGCAGAGGAGGGGGATTTTCACTGATGTCCTGGGTATCTGCTCATACAAATAAATAGATATTGATATTGATATTGATGCTGTCTGTTGACTGAGAGAATACATGAGGAAGATTGGGTTTTGAAGTAATTTTGAAAAATATTAGGCTTGTATGTGTGGGGTAAGGGATAAAATTGGAGATAAGCATGCATGGATCTGGGGGATGCAGATTGGGGGATTATCACAACAGCTGGTGAAGTAGACAATTCCTTATCCACAATTCCAGATCTCAAAAGCTGTGAAAGTCAAAGGTGCTTTTAAGTTCCATGCAAATGCATTTGAATCAAAAGCGGGTATGAACGAATCTAGCTGTTTTGAGTCTTTATCCAAATAGTAGGATTTTTTATACACTTTCTGGCAGGACAGCTCAGAACACATTCCCATGTAAGCAATGCATGGCCTTTGTCCCCTTTCTTTCTTCCTTTCTCTTTCCTTTCTTTCTTTCTCTTTCTTTCTTCTTTCTCTCTCTCTCCCCCCTCTTTCCCCTTCTCTCCCTCCTTCCCCCATCTCTTTTTCTCTCTTCTTCCTTCCTTCCTTTTTTCTTTCCTTCCTTCTTCCTTTCTTTGTTATTTGGGGTTTTGTAACAGGGTAGGTTGGCTTCAAACTCATGATCCTCCTGCCTCAGCCTCCTGAGTGCTGGGATTATAGACATGTATCACCATGCCTATCTGTCCTCATTGGTTTTTTTTCTTCCTCTTTATTATGTGATACATTGATGATTGCCAAGTTTGTAATTTTCTGCATAGGTACAAGATGTCAAAGTAGTTCTGTGATTGAACTAGAAAAGAATTGAGTACCACCCAGGGTGCATGCAATGACTAATGGATGCTGTGGCAACAGGTTTACTCTTTGTGATGAGGATGAGCTTGTGTGTGGGGCACAGTTCTATTACATTAAATGGGAGCATATTGCTTATCCTAATGTTTCAGTGTGGGTAGAAAGATACACCCGGGTATTATGTAGCCAGTGTGGCACAGATTCATTTCAGTCTAATATGCTGTCCTTAGTTCAGAGGCTGGAATAATAAAAGTGCATTCTCCATGTCCTCCTGTAAGTAGGATTCTGGATATAATTTACAGTCTACTAAATGGATAATATTATGTGAAATTTGGAAAGTAAAAGTAAAGTGGGGGCAATTCTGTTGTTCATGTATTGTTTGTCTTTGGACTATCATCTGGAAATAGCATCTTCCCCCGTGGGCAGCTTCATGGTCATGCCCCACTTTTATTGTTAGCTTCTTGGCTTGTAGTAATAAGCTCATTGCAGTCTGGAGTTAGCAGACTGCTTCACAATTTAACAAATGGATTTCTGATTGTAAGGAATGTCTCTTCTTGTGTCTTTGAAGATGTTTCTGAAAGCTCAAACTTGAGTTTACTTCTGGAGATTTTGCAATAGCTCTGTAGGTACTGTAATTTAATACTGTGTAATAAATCCCTTCCTGCTCAGGTTAGCTAGAGAAAATGTCTTATCCTGTAGATCATGGCTGACAAAAGTGCCTAAAGCAAATCCTCAGGGAAAACAATTTATAACATGTGACAAGAATAGAGAACCAAAATGAGAGTGAGCAGAAAGGCAGAAAGGGAGAAAAAAGTATAATGTCCTGGAAGGCAATAGGAAGAAGACTGGGAGCAACTTCAAAATAGAGACCCCATGGAAGATAAGTGAAACCCATTGTTAACAGAATTAATAAGCTGAGGACATAAAGATTTTTTCCCTAATATTATAAGTATTTCTAATGATTATATGACAAGACATGGTCACAAAACAGCACTGTAGGAACCAGAGGAAAACCACCCTTGTGGAACTTTCATTTTGGATGAAGAAGACTAGGAAGAGAGGCTTATTTTACCCAGAGAGAGCTGAGAAAGATGAAGGCTATAAAAGGCCAACTGAATGGTACATTAAAATGGGTATCTTGTAAAATCTCCGTTGTTAGTGAGTACTTACTTTAGATAAATGAAGCTGAGATAAGTCTACTAAACACAACATTCACAAAATTCCCTGTCCACATACACACTTTGCCTGTCATCTAATTCTAACCAGGTGCTCTTACCGCTTGAGCCACTCCAGCAGCTCTGCCCTTTATCTTATTCTAAAATCCATCCTATCAAGAGTGTTTGAACTTCAAAAGCAACCCTGTAGTTTGGTCTTTTTCTTTCTTCCTTCCTTCCTTCCTTCCTTCCTTCCTTCCTTCCTTCCTTCCTTCCTTCCTTCCTTCCTTCCTTTCTCTCTCTCTCTCTCTCTCTCTCTCTCTCTCTCTCTCTCTCTCTCTCTCTTTCTTTCTTTCTTCATTTCAGCAAATCTAGTGTCACTTGATCTCTCAAGCTTTCCATTTGACCTACTAAACTGACTCTTGGAATTTCTTGAGCTCACTATTCTAAGACTAAGATTTCCTTACTGTTGATGCTCTTCCTATCAAATGTAGGTTCTTGTCCCCATTAGCACACCACTCTGACATATGACAACTATCTGCATTTGTTAGAAATTGTAGAAATTCCTTGGGAAATCAATATCCTATGTGTAGGTTAAAATTTTAAGATAGGAGCACTATGGTTACTGTTCTTATGCAAACGTCCTACCAGCTCCTATTTGCCACTGCTAAGATGAGACTAAGTCCAACATAGAGAACAAAGAACTTATATTCTTCAGTTGTTGCTTGCTCTTGCTCATTGAGCCTATTTTCTCCCTCCCTCTGATGACCTTTAACCATCTAAACCTGAAGATAATTCCATATGTAAAAACAGAAAATTCCCTCTATCTTGCCCATGTGGCTTTTTAGGGATTTCCAAAATGCTTTCTGATATATTTTCTCATTTTATCTTGAGATCACAGTGAAAGAGACAAGGCAGAGTTTTTAAGCCTTGTCTTAAAACATAAGAAAAATCTTAGTTTTAGAGATGTGAATAACCTGCAGTGGGTCACATAGCAGGGTAAATGCTCAAAGTTGGACAAAATTTTGTTCTCTTCTGATTCCTGGCTTGGCTGTCATTCATCTTCACAGTCTTTTCCAAACTTAGCCATGCTACCATCTTATTTTACTGTGTCTAGCTACCGCTGAAAGTTAGTAATTTTGAAAAGTTTTGATAGACTCAACTTTTTATTCAATTAGTTTGTTTAATGGGGAACTTTACACAATCATAAATATAAAACTAGTACCTCTTTCCAAATGGAAGATAAGCAACTACAAATACATAAAAATAAAACAAGGCCAGGCACAGGTGGCTCATGCTACTCAGGAGGTAGAGATCAGGAGGATGTCAGTTCGAAGCCAGACTGGACAAATAGTTCATGAGACCCTATCTCAAAAACACCAATCACAAAAAAGGGCTGGTGGAGTGACTCAAGGTGTAGGCCCTGAGTTCAAGCCCCAGTACCACAAATAAATAAATAAATAAATAAAACAAAATTATGGAAGTCTGGCTAAACAGGTTGCCTTAGTGTTTTGCAGCTAAAGATTCTGAATTATGCACCTACTTTATTATCATTGTGAAAAAAGAAAAGCTAGCAAATGTTAGAGAGTTGTTAAAGCTGTGGTAGCATGAACTGGAGACATTACCTGTGCGAATATAAATGGATTGAAGAGAATTGAAAAGAATAAAAGAATGGAATCACCGTAAGAATGAATGTTTTTAGGCTATGCTAAACAAGAATAGTATCTAATTAGGCTTTAAACAAGTATTCTTCACAAACACTTTCTAATTATTGAGCATATTTCTTAACTGCTAAAGGAAACCAAGCAATATAGCAACAGGGATAGGCATAAGTAGGATAATCTTTTCAGTAGAATTGCTCTTAGTTTTAAGAAATTGTTATTTTAGAAAATAGATTTTGCCACAATTACCAGGTGTCATTTATAAAGAAACTTTTAAGACTTCAGAATAAACTAAAGAGTACTTAGATGTCCTTCCAGTGCAATATTAGAGCCTCCAAAAGAATATTCTCTAAGGGGTTATGCACTTGCCTTTCAGCTACTTTATAAACTGTGTAAATTGTAGATAGCTGATAACAATGCAAATAATTTTTGTCTGTAGGCATTCAAACATATTCTATCTTGTAGTAAAAGCCATGTTTGAGTCCAACTATAAATTCATTTCAACATTTCCTTATTCCAAATAAACAAATGATTCTTTAATCTTTCCTCTGAATAGCCTGCAACATTTGTCTGATTCCCTCATGAATTAGTGAGTAAACAAAATCTTTGATATATATTCATTTTATAATTATATAGGAGTAATGATTTTATTATTACTTTAACTCTCTAGTGTGGAATTTATCTTTAACTCTCTAGTGTGGAATTTTGAAATTGAAGTTTAATTAAAAAAAAATTTTCCATCATAAGCTACAATAATTTGAAAAGACAACTGATGTCTACTTGATGGCACTATAATTATTGCTGTGATTAAACACCTATACCCATCCACTCCCCCCTCAAAACTCTCTTTTGACCTGCTGAGAAACATAGAAAAAGAGAAAAATTCCATAATTATTATAATCACTTATCTAATTGTGTGTTATAAGAAATGTAATGGGTGAGGTAATTCCATATTTCCATTTTAGACTGTTGTTGTCTCAGTCCATTTTCTGTTGCTGTATCTGAATACCACAAACTGGGCAATATAGCTAGAATCCAAGTTATTTAGTTCACAGTTCTAGAGACTGGAAAGTCCAAAAGCTTGGTGCTGGCATTTGGCTGAGGGCCTTCTTACTCTGTCATAGCATGGCAGAGGACCTCACCTGGTGAGACAGACCAAGGATGTTAGCTTGGATTTCTTCTTCTTCCAAAGCCACTAATGCATCATGCTTCTTATATGGCCTTATGCACAAAAATGGCCTTTTAGGTAGAGAGGGAAAGTTATGAGTGCCAAATAGCTCATTTTGGGTGCCACTCTTTCAGTGACGGTGCTGGAAATGCTGGCAACAAACCAGAATCAGAAGAACTGAAAGAAAGTGAGAGTATTTTCATTCCTTCCAAAGGTAGTGGGAACAGGGAAGCCCTGACCTAAATCATTGTCTACATCATTAACCAGGTGATCCTATTTGATTCAGCATATCACAACCCTGTCTACAGGCTGTCCTTTTGTTCCTCTCTCTAATCCAAGTCAGACGTTTACAAAAATTTTCATATATAAAACCATGTTACTGGACTTTGTACTGTGCTTCTGCAAATGTCAGAGGTGAGATGATGTCAATGCACAGATTGAGCTAGACACCATTTAAGCATCCCCTAGTACCACAGTCTTATGATGGTTATTATCTCCTTGCCAAGGAGGAAATTGAAGGTCAAAATACATGTTAACTTAGTGACATAACAGGAATTTTAACCAAACCCGCATATCTTAAAAGTTCAAACTCTTTCTGATTCCTACATTTCCTACACAGATAAATATTGGCCTGGGAGAAATAATAACAAAAGAAGGAAGGAAAAGGGATCTGCTTAGAGATAGGAACTTGTCAGTAGGTGGTACATAAAGAGGTGTAAAGGTACAATGTTGCCAGCACACCACTCTCCTTAAGTAATCTTCATTACTAAATATCACCTCATATGACACCCTTTGGAACGGAGTTTGCTCTGTGTATGCTTTCTATGTATAAAATATTGCCACGGTTGGAGTGTGTTCCCCAAATGCTCATGTATTAGAAGTTTAATCTCCAAGTTTATATGTTAATAGTATGGGGGGAAGCCTTTGGAAGATGAGGATTAAATGAGATAATGAGGGTGGAACACAAACAAACCATTCTTTGAAAGGTTGTGGAATAAAACATGTTCAAATGCTTCCTGAATTTCAGGGCTGGCCATTTTCTATCATTGCCCTTGTGAATAGTTGCATACACATGGACTACAGTGTCTAGAACTGCTCTGTTTTTGCCATTTTGCAAGCAATTCCTGATGGGCTATCAGTTAGCTACTGAGGTATTAAAAAATAACTGTTAATCTTCTTCAGGGATCACTGTTTTCAAGTGATGGAGAAGGAAGATGACATAATTCTTCTACCCTTTAAAAAATTTCAGGTTGTTGTCAAGAATCTTCCTCCACCACCTCATCCCTCCCACGCCTGCATCTTAGGTTAGTAAGTAGAGACATGAACAAAACACAAGAAATAAAACAAAAAGAGGTAGACCAACAAGTGAATCATAAATTGCTAGTTAGATAGGAGTGGGAGTTTGTTTTTTAGAGGCCAAAGTACTGACAACATTCTAAATCTAAAATTATTATTCTTAGATCCTATTGGAAAAGAAAAATATATACTTAATGCTGATTTTTAGCATAAAAATGAACAAACAGAAATAAAAGGAAACTTTACATTATTTTCACTTTTATCTTTTTTTATAGTTCACATCTTCAAGCACTGCACAAAAATCAGAAAGAATGCTTTTTTTACAGAAGTGTGTAAATCAAAATTAATAATATGCCACCTATACTCCTTAGTCTCTTATTTCAATAGAAATTAATTATCCCTGCAATAATAGGGAAAGTAAGAGTTCATTGACTTTATTTTAGTATTATGTCTTTGGATTCTCAAGCATTCTGAGCCATTAATCAGAATTTTGTTAAAATTAAACCCCTATGTGAGAAAACCAGAGATTATGTAGTTACAGCAGTTAAATTTTTCCTGCTGTGCAAAAGAAAGCACTGAGTTTAATTTCTGATTGCTCTTTTTCTACTTGCTCCAAGGACATTGGGAATGCAGTAGAACCCTGATAAATCTTTTAGGAATGAGCTTTATTGATCAAAAACATTTTAAATTGACATGTAATAATCATACATATGTATGGCGTACAGTGTAATGTTCCAATATAGTTTATAGTGATCAAATTTGAGTAATTTGGCATGTTTATCACCTGAGACATTTTTCATTTTTTTGTGATGAAAGCATTCAAAATCTTTTCTTCTAGCTATTTTAAACATATAATCTTATTGCTAACTATAGTCACTGTACTGTACAATAGAATACCAAAACTGTTCCTACTGTTTGTAACTATTTTAAGCCTCAAAACAAGTCTTGACAAATATAAATAGATTAAAATTATTTTTGAGTATCTTCTCTGGCTGCAGTTGTATAATGCTAGAAAGAAAAAAATAGGAGAAACTTTAGAAATTTTACAAATGCATGGAAATTAAACTACATGCTCTGAACAACTAATGGGTCAGAGAGGCAACATGTCCATTGGTCGTGCCTGCAACATTCTAACTGGTTGTACCTTTTTAGCTGTTGGGGTTTGAAATTTATCCAGTCCAGCCCCTGGTGTTTGTGATCTTCAACCCATCCCCCATACACACGGAAAGTCACAAGAAGGTCATGTTAACGTGAGGGTATTGTTGGCAGCTCAGGTTACAATGGAATTTTCCAGGGGCCCTTTAATCCTAGCTATTCTACATATTACCAGCCTAGCTAACCTGTCTAGTGAGCCAGGTGAGCTGACTCCTAGTTTGGTTCCAGGACTAGGGTTCCCTCTGCATCATATCCTTGCTTTCTGATGACAGGCATGCCCTTGTCCACCACAGTTGGTCCTTTACTTAGCTGGGAGTTGCTATAAGAAAGTTCCAAACTGTGACCTAACTAGGACAAGATGACCATAAGCTCCAGTCCATCTTTGAGCTCAGTCTTTGTTATATCCTCCAAAATTCTGCATAGATAACTTCCATCTCCTTGAGAATCAGAGATTAATTTTTCTAACTTGAGAAACCAAAAAACTCATTGGGACCTTTTACTCCTTTAAAGCTATTTGTTTTGCTTTCTTTCCCCCTGGGTGCCTTGATTGTTCTAGACACATTACCATAGCAAGTGTGGATACATGACAATGGAACATTTTTCTTTTCTTCTTGTAATCTTAGATGATTATAGTCATTTATTGATTGATTTTTATTAGTGGGTCTAAACTATGCTCACTTTTTTTGTTTGTTTGGTTTTTTGACTATTAAATTCTCTGGAGAAATCACCAGTTTCTTGGGCCAAATATACATATATACCTATTTTTTTTCCCCTTTTTCCTTTGTTTGCATCCTGAATTTATTTGGGATAAAAATAAAATCTGTGCAGTCCACAAAAACGTCAATTACAATGAAGGAAATTTAGTATCATGAGCAGCAGGTCCTCGGTCCCACACTTACCATTTTTCCTTTAAATTTTGTTCTGTATAACATCTAATTTTAATCATAAAACGAAGTGTCTGAACTAGATATGTTTTTCTTAAATTTATTCAGGCAGTACAGTTTCTAGAAATCAGGGAAACTTTGTGGAATACTGATTTATTAAATTTTATCAAACTAAGGGTGACAAATTTGTCAACAGAAGAAATTATGTTATATTGCAATAATCACAACTATTAAAAGCAATTTAATGCATCCAATGAGTCATAGTGAAGGATGGACTGCAGGAGGTCCCAAAAGGTGATAATTGGCCAAGGAGACACTTCTCCTTCCCAGGAAACTTCTGTTTGTACCTCAGAGACATCTCTGCCCTCAGGCAATACAAAAAGGCTATAAAAACCCAATTTCCAACATGACCCACGGGACCACCACTTTCTGGGTCCCCCTGCATGCCCCCATGCAGCTTTTCTCTTCTCTCTACAAATAAAATCATTGGGACCTCTGCCGCTGGAGTCCACCTGCGCTTTCATTCTCAGAGTGGGCTCAAGAACCCTGGGCCCCTGAAATTGCTGCGCGTGTCATCTGTGCATCAATAGGATGACACTCGTAGATGAAGGAAGGGTACCATGACTAAAAGTTTATCTGAGAAAGACAAAAAATTTCAAAATTCTCAATATTTCATCCTCTGAATTTTCTTCTTCACATTGAAGGAAATGCCAGAGTTCAAAATGAGATTGAAACCACTTTGTCCTGTGTACTAAAGAACTGGGATTTCAAAAAAGAAAACCTTTAAGAATTTGTATTAGTCAACTTTCTGGCACTGTGACAGACCACCTGAGAAAAGTCAATTTAAGCATGAAAAATTTATTATTGTAACTGAACAAAGCGTCTTCCAAAAGATCCAGCCCTTGCACTCCGGCATGGAAGAATTCAAACGGGACATGTGGGCATAATGAGAACAGAACGTTTTGTTACAGGAAAAGGGAAAGGGATTACTTGCTTTACCAGGTGAGAGGAGGCTCCGTGCCAGAGGAAAAAGGAAAAAGAAAGTCTGTGGTAGGTGGTTTTTATACCACCTTAAATTTAGAGACTGAGCGAGATTACCATCATTACCTCACTCCATTGACTTTTGAGCCAGGGGGAGGAGTTGTGTGGACTCTGCTATATACCTATGTTAATTCTCAGGTGCCCCACCCCTGAGGGAGGGAGTTCCCCTTCTTTCTAACTTGTCATAATTAAAATGGAACTCTTAAGGGAAGTCAGGGAGGGGTCCCAGACCCAGACTTTCCCTAATTCTAACCTGACTCATTATGGATCACAGTTTCAGAGCTTTCAGTTCATAGTTGCTTGTGCCAGTTGCTGTGCACTTATTGTGGACATCACAGGAGCACATGTCAGGCAGAGGAGAGATGTCCACACCATGTGGCTGTGAAGCAAAGAAATAGGGGTTGGGGTCCCAAGATTCCCTTCAAGAGCACACCCTTGGCCTGGGCATGGTTTCTAACGTCTATAATCTCAGCTACCTGGGAGACAGAAATCGGTAGGACTATGGTACAAGGCCAGCCTAGGCAAAAATGTAGCAAGACCCATCTCAACAAATTGAAGGTGTTGGTGTACAGCTGTAATCCCAGCTATGCAGGAGACATATGTAGGAAGATTGTGGTCTGAGGCCAGCCCTGGGGAAAAAAATGCAAGACTCTATTAAAAAAATAGTAAGTAAAGCAGAAAGTACTGGGGGCATGAGTCAAGTGGTAGAGCATCTGCCTAACAAGTGCAAGGCCCTGAGTTCAAACTCCAGTATCACACACAAAAAAAATCCTGCTCTCAATGACTTAACTTCCTTCCACTAGATTTCTACCTTCTAAAGGTTTCTTCCCCTCTCAATAGTGCCAAGGCTGCTGACCAAGTCTTTAACATATAAGCCTTTGAGGATAGTTCTAAAGGATAACAGAACTTTCAGACTACTTACATCTCTAAAATAATTCTTTTTCCATTGCTTCTTGTCAAATGTTACTTGTTCTGATTCTCATTGCTTTTCAACCAGGCAGGTTTATAATTTTCTGTAAACATTGACTCAAAGCTTTGAATAGGAAGACCATGCAAAGTGGAATTTCTGGCAGAATTTGTGCTTTATCCTAAAGCTTCCAGAAGACAATAGTATGTCCTAGTGTTGTGGAAACGTCTCCATGGAAACACTCCATCCCACAAAGGAGAGTAAAGTGGCACCCCCGGGCCTGCACTTTTTGCATCATAGCATGATACCTTTGAAATCTGAATCCTATCTTTAATTTTTATGTAAAAACTTGCTATAAAAATTTAAACTTATCACCTCAGAGGGAAAGCCCACATTTGAAACTGTTTCAGAAGACATATTGTTCCCCCAGAAACAGGCTACCCCATTGGGGGTCAGCAGGGCAAATCCTAAGTCCTCTCGGCTCAGGACCCCTTTTTGTCTATCCAGCATAGACTCATCATAAAAATACCACTGCTGAGCCTGAGAATGTTTCAATTCTTCTGTGTTAATATACTGGCTGTATATTGCACTGAGCAAGAAAAATTAAAGATAAGATTCTGCTAAATGTCAGGTTCTATGTCCAGACTAAACTCGAGGCTGCTGTATCTTCTGTGTTGACTCAGTTCTAAGTGATTCATTTTGTAATCTTGATATTGCTGCTTTTTTTTAGGAATGAAAAAACATAGACTAAATTTTCCAAAAGGAAAGGAGCCTCTACTTTGTGATGTATTAATCCTAGGTGAAAAGAAATGAGTGAAATATGAAAAGGGGGGAGGGCAGGATGGAGTGGAAAGAGTTAGATAAAACAACATCCCTGTCTTTTCTACAGAGTCATCTAAAGGATTGTCAGAGTTGATGTTCAGTAGTGAACATTTAATACTAAAACAAAAGTGGAAGAAAAGATATAAACATTATATTCTAACAGCTAAAATATAAAAGGGAAAGATTGAAGTAGCTCATGGATTGGTTCATAAATAATAGATGACAGTTTAAGTATTTTGTTTATTTGTGGTGCTGGGGATTGAACTAGCTTGTTCAAGCTAGGCGAGCTATCTACCACTGAACTCCATTCCAAGCCCTTAAAGGATTTTTTTTTAAGGCTAATAAGCTTAATAGTAAATGTTTGGATAAAGAAAAAGTGCTGGGGGTAGGGGTCCTAGCACAGTGGCTCATGCCTGTAATTGTAGTTACTCAGGAGACAGAGATCAGGAGGATCCCAGTTCAAGGCATGCCCAGGCAAAAAGTTTGTGAGACTCTATCTTGATCAATAAAAGGCTTCTTATGGCAGTACATGTGTCACCCAGTTACACAGGAAGTATAAACAGGAGAATTATAGTCGAGGCTAACCTGTGCATAAATGCAAGATCCTATTAAAAAAATAACTAAAGCAAAAAGGGGTCAGGGCAAGGGTCAAGCCATAGAATGTTATCTAGCAAATGCAAGGCCCTGAATCCAAACCCAAGTATTGCCAAAAAAAAAAAAAAAGGAGGTTAGGAAGTTATATAAAGATAGAAGAATAAAAATTATCATTAGAACAAAAACATGCATGTTCCTAAAATCCAAAACACTTAGAATAAACAAAATAGACCATGTAATGGAAGTTCCACTGTAAGTATAACATCAAATAATTGGGAATTTGAAGATAAAAATATTGATCACTTTAATAAATGTAAATGTGTTCCATTTACCTATTAAAATAAGTTTGGCTTAAAATCAAAATCCAGCTCTATCCCATATACAGGAGACACACTTAAAAGGACATGATTAAAAAGTCTAAAAGTAAAGGAACAGAAGTATACCAGGCAAATGCAAGGGAAAGCAGAAATTAGTCTTGATATTTAACTGTGCAGAACTTAGCCAAATTGTTAGCAAAGACAAAGGAGAAAATTTATAATGGTGAAGCCCTGATTTACAATGAAAACATAGAGTGACAAGTTATCTATGCAGATAATGAAGACATGTTTCTCTTCATTATTATATATATATTATTATTATATATTTCATTTTTTATATGTATATTGTGTGTATATACTATATATATATATATATATATATATATATATATATATATATATATATATATATATATATAGTATATACATATATATATAGTAGGAAATACAAAAAGAAACAAAAGTATCCCAAAATGTAGAGACTGTAATATACTAGCGACAGGTCAAGTGGACAGTAAGTAAGGACATAGAAGATCTGAACAACATAATAAGTAAAGGTCATATGAATATATATATATATTTGAACAATAATAGAGAATATTGCTTTCTTTTCTAGTGCACATGCATCATATTAAAAGCTTTACCATGTGTTACATCACAAACAAAACCTCTGTGGTAGACAGAATGACCTATAGAAGATGTCTGTGCTAGATTCCCTAGAACCTGTTAACATGTTCTATCATATGTCAAAAGGGGCTTGGCATATTTAAGTCAGGCTAAATATCTTAAAATATAGAAATTATTTTAGATTGTGTGGGTATGTCCAGACTAATCACAAAAGTTTTTGGTTTGGTTTTGGTTTTGATTTTTTTTTGGCAGTACTGGAATTTGCACTCAGGGTCTCACGCTGTGCTTGGCAGGCGCTTTACCAATTGAGTCACTCTCTTTTCAGGTGGGCATCTTGAAAGAAGGGCCTGGCGAACTGTTTCCCTAGAGCTGCCTTCTAACCACAATCCTCCTGATTAGTTAGGATTACAGGTGTGGGCCACGGGCGCCGCCAAGCCACAGGAATTTTTTAAAGAAGAAAACTTTGTCCAGTTGAAGTCAGACGACACTGAGACAGAGTAAGATTCAGAGATTAAAGGCACCACCCTGTACCTGCTGTTGCTGGAAAGAGCCAGGTGGAAAGCATGAGGAGGATTGAGGGCAACTCCAAGAGCAGACTGAACTTTCATCTACAGCCAGCAACAAAAGGAGGATCTCAGACCTACAATCACATAGAACTGAACTCTTCCCACAGCCTAAAAGAATCAGATTCTGCTCCAGAGTGGCCAGACAAAAAGCCCAGACCATCTGACATCTTAATTGTAGCTTTGTGGGACCTTGGGCAGAAAAACTGTATAAGTCGATCTGGACTTCTCACTACAGAACTATCATACAATAAATTTATCTAACTTGAAGATGCTAACTTCATGGTAATTTGTTAAAACAATAGAAAGATAACACAATTCCAAAGAGCAAAAACAATTTAAACAACCATTTCTGATCACAAGATGCAGTAAGATTATTAATTAAAAAATTAAGCTTGGGATCACTAGGCAAACATAACCTAAATTGCAAAATTTCCAAAAAAAAGATTAAAATAAAAATGTACATATTTGAATCCTTAAAGCATGAAAATGAAAATTTATAGTCTTAAATACCAATGTTGATAAATTTGAAAGTTAAATATCTACTTTAGCAAGGTAAGAAAAGCACATAAAATAAGCCAAATGAACAAAAGAATGTGACACATAAATCTAGTTCTCTGAAAAAAATTAAAACAGAAATTAATCATTAGTTTTAAGTAAACACATTAAAAATGAAAGGGGGAAATCACTGGAAAAGGCAATTTATAAATTTCATAGAGTGTATACTTTGCAAACTCTAAGTACATTTCACAAACTATTAAAGTAGACAATTTTCTACTTCTAGGAAAATAGAATGAATGTATAAAAATAATGCTTATAGAGAAAGTTTAGAAAACAATTTCCATAGAATACATAAAGAAAATTATCCAAAGGCTTTCTCCTCCCCTTATGCTTGTTTTTGAAGGTTTTTTATTTCTCTTTCGATTTTGAAAGATAATTTTTGCATATAAAATTTAGATTGGCAGTACTTTTTTCTTTTAGGAATTGAAATACACCATTCCATGCTTTCCTGGTCTTTAGAGAAGATTATGTTGAGAAATCTGCTGTTATTCTGACAGCTTTGCCCTTACAAATAACTTGGTACTTCTCCCTTGCAGATTTAATATTCTTTCTTTATTCTTTACTCTTTGCAGTTTAACTGTTTGACATTGACAGGTTCTTTTCTGGTCACACCTATTTGTGCTCCAAAATGCCTCCTGTCTGTACCTGTATATACATATCTTTTCTAAGATTTGGGAAATATTTTGCACTCTTTCACTGAATAAATTTTCTATTCTTTTCTTCTATACCTCTTTTCCTTCCTCTAGACCTATTATTCTTAAATTTGGTCTCTTAATTGTGTTCCAAATGTTTCATATGTTTGGCTCATAATTTTTTATTTATTACTATCTGAATACCTAATCTAGCTCCCTATAGTAAAGTATACATGACGGGGAGGTTGCTGCAGAAATCAAGCAATCTGTCTGCCTCAGGTATAGGGCTCACAGACCCCACCCATGAAGTAATCTACAAGCCACGGGTCTTGCTCCTTGCCACAGAGGGCAGGGCCACCAACAACTATATCCTCAAAGCCTGTGCTTATCACTACCCAAATTAATCAGTAGATCTGCATCAGACCCTGTCTTTCTCTATGACTGTCTCTCATCTTATGACTGTCTCCCACCCAGACACTGTGGCAGGGCATCTCCAAGGACACAAAATTGCAATTGTTCTGTGGTTTCTGATCTTTAGATTAGTTTATCCTCAAACAGTAGGCCACTTCTTAAGTTAGATCTTGTTATAAAGCAGGGTAGATAGATAAGGCAACAGGACAATTACAAACAAGTATTAAAAGAGCCAGACTCAGAAATTAGAACTAGGAACTAACAGAGCAGCTATCTCCCTTCCCATGACCTCCTTTTAGATGTTAAGCTTCAAGAATGTGGAGACATAAAGGAGCAATCTGCATCTGTCTTCTCCTGTAAGATGTTAAGAGGTTACAAAGCTCCTTGAATGAGTAGAGAGACAGAAAATTGGAGATATGTCTGGCAACTGGAAGAAACTTACCTTTTGTTCCTGTGTTTTGGGTAGGCCTAGACCACATCTCTGTGTTTTAGGATAATAAACAACACCCATCTTGGTCTCTCAGAGCCATTGTCTCTAATGACTCTGAGTTACTAGATGACATTACCATGTGTATTTCCTCAGTTCAGACAAAATAAAACTCATGAACAAGCTGCCATTCTGGAGTCTGTATCTCACCCCTGAACTTGAAGCAAGAGGTGCTTTCTGCCTCCTTTTTTTCCTGTTATACTAGCACAGATCCTTGCTAAAACTTCTACCTTGTGAAACTCCTTGAAGTTCTTTTCAGTGTGGATCTCAAGTTCCTGTGATTTTGCATGGAAACTGGGAAGCTGAGGAAACCCATTCATTCCTCATCCAGTAACAGTTATAGTAGTCTGAGATTTGGTTGGTGGTACAATGGATTTTTTGTTCAAAGGTAGCCTGCCATGCAGGTGGATTCACTTTCAGACCAAAACTTTGCCCTAGGTTTCAGGCTTACAAGAGCCATGGGCTTCTTTTGCAGCTAGCATTGTCAAACTTTTATCATGGGAGTCACCTATATGCTCTGGGCTTACCTTGAGGTTATGGCATCTGGTTCTCATCCCCTGGGGAGTCAGGGTTGGAGTTGCAGTCTACTTCCTACTTTGCTGTGTGTTGCCTTTCTGTTTCTTTGTGCTTTTTAGCTTTTCTAACACCTCTTTATTGATTCTTTTGCTCTTTTTTTCTCTCCTCAAAATATTCTTTCTCTTATTTTCCCAACTTTTCTCAGAATCACACAGAGAAAACTTCCAATCTTACCTTGGAGTCCTTCATTTTATTTGCTCATGTGGTTTTTAAGGGAGAACTTTACAAAATCCTTAAAGAATAGATGATCCAAGTCAAACTTTTCAAGAAAAAATAAGTAGAAGGTAATATTATTTTTTAAGGAATGTTTAATTCTGACACATAAACCTAGTAAAAATCTGGTAAAACTTTTTTCATAAACATTCATGAGAAGTCCTGAAATATAATGTTGGCAAAGAGAAGGCACTAATACATTAAACAATCACTAATTAGTAGGTTTTATTTCATTACTGCAAGAATTTTTCAATATTCAGATAATCCATACAGCATTAGATTAAAAGAAAAATGATGATTATCCCATAAGTACTGAAAAGATATTCAGCTAATTAATAACTGAGAGTTAATGGATAACACTAGATTCTCACTTTAGTGCAGGGAGGGGGGAAACTAGATGCATCCTTCTTATAATTGGGAACAACACACTATCTCCCTACTTTAAAAAATTTTATAATTTGATATGGACACACTTGAAATGCATGTATTTCTTTTTTTAGCTAATGGGATTTAATGGACAGGAATCCTACCCTGCAGACTTAAGAAAATGTCATGAACACGTTTCAGTATATCCATTTATTTATTCATCGAATACATATTTTTCCCAAGAGGACACATGCTTTATTTTTATTATTAGGAATAAAAGAGACAATCTAACTGTGGATGGCAGAGCCTTTTTGCCTTCATATGAAAGAACAGGAACCTAAATTTTCCTAAGTTAGAAATTCGCAGGCTTGGTGACCATTAAAATCATCATACAACCAATGACAAGGTTCCATCTACAAAGACTCTGACTTGATTAAAAGGTGATCCAGGTAATTCCAATAAGTAGCTGTAGCTTGCAGATGTTCACAAAATAGTAAATGGGAAAAAGAATCTTGAGTGTGGATTGACCTGTGCTATTGGAAACAAACTGCCAATACAAGCAAGTACCAAACCATTATGTTCCAAAATGAAAAACAGATATGAACATATGAAATATAGGTCACTGGAATAAGAGACAAGGTCAAAAAATAGATACAAGTTGACATGAAAATTTAATGCTTTATAAAGATGAGCTTTTTAATAGTGAGTTTTGGATGAGTGATAGGTTTTTTTTTTTTGAAAATAAAAAAAGTTATGTCTATATTTTCATTCCACACTTTAGATTAAATCTCAAATTGATCAGATCTCTCGATGTTAAAAATGAAATGGTACGGGTACCAGAATAACAAATGGGTGAATTTCTTTTATTTTTTTGTAACTGAAGAATGCCTTTCTAAATGTGACTCAAAGTTATGATCATATAATAAAAATTGTTCCATGCACTATTTACCCTAGTTTGCCTTAATTATATTTATTTTCAATGTGAGCCATGTTATAGAAATAACAAGAAGCAATGAACTCTTTTTCTTCTGCTTTTTCCCTACAAATTCCAAATACTTAGCTTTATTAGATATTATCTATTTTTAAAGAATTTAAATGTCAACCATTTAGAACATCTGAATTTAAATGTCAGCCAGTTATAATCTGTAAATTATAACAAGAATCATTACATACTGAAACTTTTTACTTTTGCAAAGAATAATGCTATTTTGTTTCTTTAGTGTACCATGACACTCTAACTTAAATGAATACAATCCCCAAAGAAACAAGGTTGCAAAAAGTCTTTTATTCTTTTACTTTAATACTTCAATTTAGCATACTTTTAACATTAAAAAATTGCACAAATTTTATATGCATACCAAGAAACACAGTCTAAAACACATCTCTAATGCAATTGTCTATTTATTTTCAATGGATAGGAAAAAAGCATTTTTCCTAGTATAGACAATATAGACAATTCTACAATGTTGTGACAATAATTTAGAGTATTATGTTATCTTCAAAATATTTTTAGTTCTTAGGTATAAGTAAAGCTCATATGCTACTTATGCTCCACTGAACTGAATATTCTGTCATTATTTCTCAGAAAAATATTAATTTAGAAGTTTTCCGCCATTGTAACCTCCAGTGCCATTTCAAGGTCTGTTGTTATCACACAGCTGCTTAAAATTTAGAATAAGCGTTAAGAATGTGGTAATAGAACAGAATCTCAAATTGCTTTTAAGACAGTTTAAGAATGACTGCAGCATTAAATTTCTACCAACAATTGTTGTTCTATCCCAAAATATGACGGAATTAGGAGAAAGAAGTCAGATAAACCAAAAGGTGTCTGAAAAGAGCAGAAAGTAATTTTCTTCAGATTAGATGGATCAAAACAGGTATAGCCAAGAGAACACTATTATATCTTTATCATGAAGTCAATGTAGAGTTAACCTTTATGGCCTTAAGAGCTGCATCTTACAAAACAATTTGCTTGTTCTGATATAGGAAAGACATGTCTTATTTGCTTATTTGTTATTGATAGTGTGCACTGGTCAGAGAGACAGCTGATTCCAACAAGCCATTTTAACATGTTTTGGCAAATTTTTTACTAACAAAAAAAACTCCAAGTAGATAATAGAAGGAAGTGAGAAATGCTTGTGGGTAAGAACTCACCACAGGTGCTCTCTAAAATCTAATTAAGGATGCTACACCTGCCTTCAGTTGGAGTGACAAAGAAGTGTGTGAGATCATGCATTTGAACAGAGGGAAAAGGACTTTCCTAAACTGCTGGACCAAAAGTTTAACACCTCACCTCTTGAACCTTAACATGTCAATACTTACAGGGTTCAAAGCTTTTACACTATTATTTGCAAGTAAATGCTGAAATTTTTGTTGAGTCATTCAGGAATTCTTCAAGGTCAATAGAGCATGGAAGCTTAGAAAACACTGAAGATGTTGGAAGATTCTCCACTTTCTATATATTCTTTACTGTCCTCAAGCTCATGAAATTAGTCAAAATTATCTCCCCAAATTAGAAATTCCAATTTCATGTGTAAAATAGCTTAAACTGTTGTGGCAATATAGTCAGAGGAGAAACCAAGCAACACTCGGAGGAGTGGAGAACTCAGATTTTAATTTTTACGCTAGCGGGCCCAGACGTGTACCAGTGTCTGAGCCCCGAACAAAGGATTCACAGGATATTTAAAAGGCAGTGCAGGGTATCAGGTTACAAGGAATGTGCTCTCCCATAAAGTAGGGCTAGTAGTGGGTTAGAGACCTAAGGTTTAGATAAGAGCAGCGGAGGGGGCCTGCTTTGGAAAGTTTATTTACAAGTGGAGACAAAGGAAGGCAGGAATGGGTGCTTATCTCTGCATGGTGCCTTTCATCTTGGTCCCAAACTTTTGCATGGCTCTAATGGGCAACTCCTTACAGCTCTGTCCAAGGTTACAGCTTTTAATTGACAGTTTACCATGTTTTACAACCCTGTTTCAAGGCTATCTTCCTCTTCATTCCCCCCTTTTGATGCTTTTTCCACTTGTGGACAAGCATCAACACTAGACTTTAGAAATCTTATAAGGTTTTTTTTTTGTCCCAAAGACCTATATTGTGTTACCAGGAGCTGTAACTTTATCACCTCCAATTGCGAGCTAATGAAGTTAGTTATGGCGTTAAGACGGCACCTACAAACACAAGTGTCAACAGAAGCATAAGGAGAGGCCAGGTAATGGAATGAGCCGGATCTCTGACCATTTCTATCTGCTTTACATAAACAACACTCTGTGTTTGAGAAAAGTCAAAGCCCTTCTTCTTGGCAGTGAGTAAATCCAACCTACTCTCATTTTGGAGGATCACTGATGCTAGAGAGTTTAGCTGGTCCTGCATGGTCACTATAGAACTAGCCACTTGTTCTATGTCCTTTGTTAGGTCCACAGATAATTAATTATAGTAGGCAACTGATGAGGCAGTCCCTCCTATGCCTGTTCCTTTCCCAGTCATTATCCCCAGTCCGATTAATAAAGGTACGAATCGGGTAGCTCTCTTCGACCGCACATGAGCCATTAAAGGTGGGGGTGTCTGATTGTTAGGCACTATGTTTATCTGGGGTGAGGAATGCTAATGTGCAAATGCCCTTCCAGTCAGCTGGCAAGTACTGGTAAGCAAGAGTCCCTCAGACAAGGAAGAATCCCAGGCTGGTGCACCATAGCCTGTCAAATGTACATCGAATGGCGGTAGCTGTACAGTTGAGATTCCAAGTTAAGGTTTCCTGTCCTAGAAGGAAGCCTTAACGGGGGTCATGGTGGTGGCAGATCAATGTCTTTTATTGGCCCAGGTCCACCTAGGTAATCACCTCTGGGTGGCCTCTCTAGATCTGTGGCTCTCCCTTTAGTAGTAAACTGATATGGGAGTGGGGTAGAAGGGTAGGGTGGCAAAAGGAGGTTTATTTCCTCCATTGTTTTATGACTTTAAGGTGTCCCTGTCTTTCTCCCAGCAATCCATATGCCCTATAATGTCTTTGTTTTTTTGTAACCCAGTTAGGCTATCAGCTTTCTTTATAGTAAATCATCCCTCTCCTGGTGCATTCAGAGATTGATATGCTGCACACGGGTGACAGATACTGATAAAAGGTGAAGGCATACCTCAGTTTTCCCTGGAAGGAAGGCGGCCTTATGCAGGCCGAGCAGTCATCCCAGCCTCCCAATTGGACAACCTCAAAATGTAGCAGAGTCAGAAGGCAATAACACATCAGAGACCTCATGCCTGAGACTGGAGTCTGGGCTACAGACGACACCAAACAGCAGTAAGGCTTCCTACTATGAGGAGGTAACAGAAGGCCAGCAGTAATCTCTGGCTTACATTTCAATCTTGGGGAGCAGTGACAGCCAGTCCTCGTGTAAACAGATTGCACAATGCTAATCAGCAGGATAAGGTATGGGTGACAGAGAAGAGGATACATCTGTGTCCTGGTGAATGAATCCTCAGGCTTCTGCCATGCGTTGACCAACCAGCTTCCGGGATATGGCTGGGGCAGGGCTGGAGATCTCAACAGTGATGGCATGCTGTTGTGAAGTTCTCTGGAACCTTAATCTGAGGGGTATTAGTTGAATCATGGAGAGCCTGTCAGACATTGGGCTCTGCAGGGGCAGCTGTCCTTTTATCCAGGAGCGATGAGTCCCGGGAGTGACTCCTGTAACTTCAACAGTCCTAAGAGCTGCCAACATTACTAGATGGGGACCCATACAACTGGGTTGGAGTAGTTTCTTTTTAATTTTTTTATATATCATATCTCTCCTTTTTTTTTTTTTAACTGAGTAGAATTACCTTGGCAACAATATACTGTCAGTATATATGTCCAAGAAAACTTTTTTTTTAAAGTTAAAAACACCATCTTTAAGTATTAAAGGACATGTTTAGATCCAGTAAAAATAGTTATTTTGTCTCTATTTAAGTAGAAGACCCTGTCTAAAAATGTGAGTTTGTGTCTGGAAAAGCTTTAATGTCAGATAGCCACACATGCATAAGAACCATTTCTTTAATCCTCTTGGCCTTGGTTATCTTTGAGAGGTCTGGCACCAATGACTCCATTGGAACTTTGATGGCATTCCCCCCTTTGTCTCCAAATTGTTAGTCTCCGAACAGTCTCTTCTGAAGATCTGTCTTCCATCCAAGTACTAACCAGGCCTGACCCTGTTTAGCTTCCAAGATCAGACAAGATCGGGTGCATTCAGGGTGGTATGGCTGCAGACTGAAGATCTTTCTTGATTGGCTGCTTTTTCCTGGATTCTGTTTGTTTGGTTTCAGTCCCACGTTGGGAGGGAATAATGAGCAGATCAGGTGGGAGTCAGTGCCAACTAGACCCTTTTGGCCAAATTTAAGCAACAAAGAGGCTTAGAAGGAACAGCTCTTAGGCAGTGCACTTTTAGACAAGGACAATACAAAACAAAATCTAACAAAAGCAGATGTCTACGTAGTTACCTTGGTTGACACATAGGCACTCATTAGTCATTTTTATGGACTTGATTATAAATGTCCCAGGAGGATCAGAACTGAAATGACAAAAACTTAAAAGAGCCATGGTTAAAATTTTGATGGACAATTTAGCAACCAACAGAACAGTACATCAGTACCACTAGCTTTTTGTTACCATGTTTATCTAAATTTTGTATTGTAGAAGACTTGATATACTTGAAAATACAAATATACTTAATACACAGGAACCAGCAACAGCATCACAACTCTATAGAGGTTAATACACATATTAATTTAGTTGTTGCTCTTGAAGTAAAACTTTAGATTTTTATCAGTTGTAGGGGGAAAGAACAGTTTTAGCAAACCCAAACAGCCCAGTCACAAACTAGCATAGGGTATAAACTGTATTAGAATCATCTAAGACAACAGTTGTTTAACCATGAGGTCATCTAGAAAGTTTTACATAACTGTTAGAAAATAAGAGGCATGGAATAGGCACAGAGACAGCTGAAACACTGGTACAGGGTTTATTATTTAGGCAGGAGCCTTGTGGAGGGGGACCCCAGCAAGACAGCAAGAGCCCATTGCCATATACAGGCTTGGGCTAGACATAGGGGGCTAGTGGAAAAGTACCAGGAAAGTCACTGTCTGCCCAGCTGTCCCTGGCATATATCCAGGATGACAAAGGTGAGCCAGCTGCAAGGAGGGGGGGTCTAGTCCTAACATGGCTGTCTTCATTGTTAACCCCAACATAAACCAACTCTTAAATGAACATGACTCAGTTACCTTAGTAGTTAAAACCCTGACAAAAATCACCAGAGAACACAGGTAAATATTTATGGGGACTAAGTGTGAAGTTAGGAAACATAGTGGCCAAGAACCATGGCTCAGATGTTGATAAGAAATCATATCCCAGATTGTTGACATTAACAGATGGCTCTTGACATATAGCAGAATCCCATTACCTGCAGTCAATGGAACCCCCCCTAAAATAACAGCCCCAATCTGGTCATCTCAGGGAAAAATTTCCTCCATCTGCCATGTGGAAGGAGTAGGACTAACATCTCCACTCTGTTATGTCTAATAAAAACTGGAGATCTTGACTTCCAGTGTAGTGCTCCTCTTGGAGTTTTTACTTATTTATTTATTTATTTTTATCCTATCTGGAAGGTGCACTTTGGCTTTACATAAGTAAATCTGTCTTAACCCTCATATCAGTGCAGCAGTACTCCCTGTGTTCAGCTGCCTCTTGTCTCTCTGTGTTTTAATAAACTCTTGTTATCTTGACAAATTTATGGATTAACTTGGAGTATCAAAAATTTTTGAGTTATCTTGACAAAACAAAACAATTATAAGACAATTTTTGTAAATGTTATCTAGACCAATATAATATTTTTAAGGTAGCCTTGTTGTTATGAGCTTAGAGAATTAAATTTTAGTTTAACATCAGTACATTAAACTTTGAAGTTATAAAACCTTTAATGTAACTGGATTTTAGTTAACTTTAACTAGTTATATACCATCTATAAGCTGTATCATTTTATGACAATTTACTCTGTATCTTTGTGACAATTTATTTTGTATCCTCTGGGGAGCTGGTCTTTATCCTCTTTTTTATCTAAAAGTATTTTTTTAACCCTTTATTTATTTTGAAAAAGACCATATCCTTAATACCTTTTATATATTTTGTTACTTGTTGAAAATAACTCATAAAATCTTTTAACTTAGAGCCTTATATTTGCATGAAAAAAAAAAACAAGAAAGAAAGCAACTCTGAAATTATTTTTTTGTATAAAAGCAATTTATAGAAAACTCATTTGTTAACAGACCCATATATTATAAGAGAGAATTAAATCCCAGATTTTATTTATGACAGAATGAAACAAGCTAAGGTCATTTTAACTACCTAAATTCCAAGACTTTGTTGCAGACTGTAGCCTCTTTTTTTTCCTTCCTAGCTAAGCCAGATTGTTAACCCCTGAGTGTCTGCATCCTAGTGAGGCCTGACTGAAATAAGTTTGAAAGCTTGTTTTTTTTGTTGTTGTTGTTGTTTAAGGTAGCAGTAGAACAGAGTAATAACTTTTACGTTTACTCTACAATAAGAATCATCCTTAAGGTGTTTACATATTTAAATGTAAAAGTCTAAGCAGTTTATAACAAAGATCTTTAAAACAAATATCCTGCTTTTTTTCCTTGAATATCATATTAACCTTATAGTATCAATTTAAGAGCCATTTTTAAGATGTTTACATGCACACACAAAAAGTTTTATAAATTAAGCATGCCAGAAAAACTGTCAATTTAAGCGCGCATAAAATGAGCTGGAATTCCAGGAGCAAATTAAATTTTGCCCGTGCTTTAAACAAATTCACATACACACACACACACACACACACACACACACACAAACACACACACACACATTCACACCAAAGTTATAACACCTTCCTTCCCCCACTCTGGGAGAAGCGCCTGACCTGTGGAACTCCTCTTGGAGGTTCCTGGGAGTGGATTAAGCTCCCCTTCCATCCAGTAGGACGGGACCTGACTGCAGACCTGTGGAACTCCTCTTGGAGGTTCCTGGGAGTGGATCAAGCTCCCCTTCCATCCAGTGGGATGGGACCTGACTTAGGACTGATTTCCTGGGGGTGGTGCTTACCAAGTCCGGACAAGACTGCCAGATGAGTTGGTCCACTTCTTGGAGTCCAAGCCGGGTCAAGACTGCTCAGAGAGTTGGGGCACCAGGGTGAAGGAGAACCCGGAATACCATCGGGTGGCGCGCCACCTCATTCAGTCCTGTGTCCCTCCCTACTCCAATGCAGCCCAGCCGCCGGCTGGTGGCACAAGGGGCCAGTCGGTTGGAATCTCGCTGGGGCCTCCATTTGTTGTGGCAATATAGTCAGAGGAGAAACCAAGCAACACTCGGAGGAGTGGAGAACTCAGATTTTAATTTTTACGCTAGCGGGCCCAGACGTGTACCAGTGTCTGAGCCCCAAACAAAGGATTCACAGGATATTTAAAAGGCAGTGCAGGGTATCAGGTTACAAGGAATGTGCTCTCCCATAAAGTAGGGCTAGTAGTGGGTTAGAGACCTAAGGTTTAGATAAGAGCAGCGGGGGAGGCCTGCTTTGGAAAGTTTATTTACAAGTGGAGACAAAGGAAGGCAGGGATGGGTGCTTATCTCTGCATGATGCCTTTCATCTTGGTCCCAAACTTTTGCATGGCTCTAATGGGCAACTCCTTACAGCTCTGTCCAAGGTTACAGCTTTTAATTGACAGTTTACCATGTTTTACAACCCTGTTTCAAGGCTATCTTCCTCTTCAAAACAACACTTGAGTATGAAAATTCAGTTCAACATATCTGGTATATCCTTTGCCTATAGAGAGATCTTCAAGGAGCAGGGAGAAGAATGGAGGACAGATCCTATTTAGGTAACAGGTCTTACCTTACCTTTCTCACTATATAAATTCAGTGCTGATTAGCATAATCAGCCCAGATGGTTCTACAGTTCAGGAAAGCTAATACCTAGTTAGGGTCACTATGAAGGACCCCTTAGTTGAGCAACTGAAAATGGAGGAAGAAAAAAGGAAAATGGAGGGGAGGAAGCAGAGTGGTTGCATAGATCTCAGGATTGTCAGCCACACGGGGATCTCATTGGCATCCTTTGTGGCTAGAGGTTTCCAGAGCCTAGGATTGGTCACAAAACACCAAGAACACCCTCCAAATTCATAAAATAACCAGAATAGTCCCCCTTGATTTCCTGATTAGGCCTTTCCTGTTAAAAATGAGCCCCAAACCAAGATAATTGTGTGTGCACATATGCATGTGTATTTTTACCTGGCTACATCTTTCATGTTCAGACCACATATCTAAACTTTGATTATTCTACTAATTATTTGCAGTAAACTTTTTGAAATCTACTGGACTGAGTTCAGATAGACATATTAGCAAGGGTGAAATTGTGAGAGAAATGCCAGGGTTGGCTTGTCAGGTTGAGTAGGGTTGGAGATGATATAAAGTACAGCATCATTCTGCTGGGACTATTTTCATGTTTAGAAAGTTTGAAGAACAGTGAATTTTAAAATTTTAATTAGATTCTTAGTGTAACAATGGGTTTGTTATAAAAAAAAATCAACCTCTGTATGAAAGCACACAGTTTGAAGTGAAAGCTTTTTATTGATACCTGCTCATTCCATTCTTGAGCTACAATGGATGTTAAGATTTCTATGTAAGGCATTAGATTTAGAATAGAACTTTTTCAAGAAGCACACTGAAATTTAAAGAAAAAGGACTGCAGTTATAACTCTGTGAAAAGTAGTGTTTAAAATTCCCAAACTAATATTGTAATTTATTAAGTACAAAATCAATTTTAAGGGGGGAGGAATGGCCCAAACAATGTATGCACATGAGAATAAGTGACTAGCAATTTTTTTAAAAATCAATTTTAAGCACAAATATATCCATGAATATACAACTAAATAAACCAGTATTTGTACTCTGGGAATGCAAACAACAGCAGATGGAATGGGAGACACATTTTAGACTTTAACATAAGGCCCATTTTTACAAATTAATGCCATTACTAGCAACTCACTCTCTGGATCTTAGTTTAATTTTAAATAATAGTGTCTATTATTCATTGAGCATTTACCATGCATCAGGTACTGTGCAAAGACTTTATGTGAAATGACTCAGTAGCCTATGAGATAGACAAAATTACAATCTCAATTTGTGCTGAGGAAAGAGAGATGAGACAAGCTGCCCAAATTCCACAGCAAACAAATGACAGCCAAGATTTGGACCTAAGCAATTTCTTCTCTATGAAGAAATGACAAAAATTTTAGGTGATGTGCTAATCACCCTGAGTTGCTCACTATCCAATGTATACATGAATTAAACACCACATTGTACCTTGTGAATATATGCAAATTTTATGGATCAAAAAATAAATTTTAAAATAGTATATATGAAAGTAATTCAAACACTATGAAGTACTATATAAGATACTGTGGTAGTCATATAAAGGAGCTAGAAGTATTGATAAATGCTGACTACGAAGGCAATGTTTCATCACTGTTTCAAAATACCTTTGGAAAATCAAGACATATTTCATAACTTAAACTGATGTATATATATGTATATATATATATATGTAAAGCCAAAAAACCAAATGCATATAATTTTCAGTATAATCTTAAATACTTATATTTGATATTGGCTGCTTTGTAAAATGAAATAAAATATAAAATCAGAATTAAAAATGTGCTCTATACAAACATTTTCTGCTATGTCATTTTAGTCCATGCAAATACACTGACATTCTCTAAGAATAGAACTTGCTAATTTAAGTTTTTTTTTAGGATTTAGCAGCAGGATGATGAGCATAGTTCAAACAGTAACATGTCCCTATTGTACTTCCAGTGGCATCAAAGCCCAGGAATATCACTATAGGCAAGAAAATGACCAAGGGATAATGCCAAAAAGGGAAGGTGTATGTCTAGGAAATGAATTTTAATAAGATGAGTGGGGAAATCTGAGCACAACCTTCCTATAGGCCTGACTCCACAAACTTTTTGGTTTAGTTAATTTTCAGATAAGGTCTCATACTTTTGGGCCAGGGCCAGCCTTGGATGCTATCTTCCTACCTCTGCTTTCTGTGGAGTTGGGATTAGACATGCATTTTCAGCTCCAACTCAAAGTCTCACTCCCTGTTATTTTAAAATAGAATATGGTAAGTTTTTGACTTACTTTATTAATATTAACTCTACCTTCTAAGTGACTATTTTGACACAAATGTACCAAGCTGGAAAGAAAAGAGAGAAGGAAGAGAAGAAAAGTCCAGTATGGGGCAGTAAGGCCAAATGCTCTTTTGGAAAGGACCCTAGAATCCTGGCATTGATGCTGACACAGACTTTTAGGCTGCTTGTATTGTACACATTAAAAAGGATGGAAACTTAGAAACACAAATGGGAAGGTGTCAACTGCTTCTGCCACCCACATCCTTGGTGCTGTCATTTATTCATTCCTGCTTCTCTAGGCTGGTAGTGCTGGAGTTGCTGGGATAGCCATCCTCACCCATTTCCCAAGTAGTGGGGTCAACAGTGCCTTGCCACTAAACCTGCTTACACAGTGACTGAGCCATCAGAGACAAGCTTGCAACCATTTAACTAGAGAACTTTGGCGACATGAGCACTTGGATCCCAAGCTGTAGATCCTGATGAACTTGGGTTTCAGCTTCTTCATGATATGGAAGTACTGGTCCCCTGGGATTGTGTAGCTCTTACCAGCATTAATATTTTTTCCTGGTGGTGACACTGACCAAGACTCATAATTTAAAGAGCTATTTCTGCCTCAAACATCACCAACCCCAGAAAACTCTGAGAAGTATAGATTTCTATGATCACACAGCTAACTTGTGTTTTTCTTCCCAGACTGTAAAAACAAAAAACCTGAAAATTACACACGCAAGCCAACCTAATAAATACAAACACTGGGTATAGTTTTCAGGATGGATGGATGAATCTCATGTGCTGTGTGTTATTTTGGAAATCCAAGGGAATTTATTTACAGAACATTTCCTGATACAAGAGAGTGGTGGGACTTTAGCCTCTTTACTGCATCACCTTACCCTGGAAATTTCCTGTGTGGCTATTGTTAACACAATCTTCAGTTAGGGAGAAGTATTCCTGGCAAGTGGTAAAGCACCTGCCTAGCAAGCATGAAGCCCAAGTATTGCTAAGAAAGAAAGGAAGGAAGGAAGGAAGATTCTCTGGCAAAGTGGTTTTCTGAAAGAAGCACAACTTATCTTATTTTCTCCTCCTCCAAATGCCAGACTTGGGATTTTAATTATTAAACAGTGTCCCAGGTTCAGGTATCTATACATGACAAAGTCAGAAGGAAAAAATCTAATTTGAGATGTATTTACTTACTCAAGAGCCATTTCTACAGCAGTGTAAAAGATATTATTCTTAGTGATTTACAAATATGAGAATGTTTAATTTTTATAACAGTTTTTTTGAGAAAGAAAACTTGTCTCTATAGATGACAAATTATATCCAGGTTTCTCCAGCAGGTATATGTCAGGGTCAGGATTCAAACCCAGGGCATGTGGATCAGTCACGCTGTGTTAGAGTCCTTGGCTGCTTCTGACACAGACTTGCTGAGACTGACTGTAAATGTAATCTGTGACTGGAATAACACACATTTAATCATGTGCATGATATTCAGATGGCTATGCAGTAGTTGTGAAATTGCTGGTAGAATACGTAAAAAAGTGTGACTAAGGATTCTTTCCTGATGTCAGTGCCTGTCTAATGAATTCAATGGTTACTTCTCACTTCAGAATTTCTAAAACAAATTATAGATAAAATTTCTGCCTTTGTTTATTGTTCCAGTTTTGGTCTTTGAGCAGTATACAATCAATTTCTTCAGAAAAGGATTCTGCCATCCAAAACTGCACAAAATTTTGGCTGTCTGCCTTGGGGACCTTGGGAACCCTTTAGCTCTCGGACTGTAATTTGAATGCCTCATGACTGCGTGCTATTTCACGTTTGAGATCTCTCTGCAGTCCTTGGATTCTGCAGCACTAATAGGCAAAGCATTTTTCCCTTTCTTTGGCCAAAACAACTATTTGTTACTCAGACTCAATTGAAAACTGATTTCCCATTCCATGACAATTGGCCTTTTCTGGGAAATGTAGCATCAGTAACTATTTTTGTAACAGTGCCTCATAAGTGGCTCTGAGGGAGAATTTCACTAATGTGTAGGCTACACTATCATAGGAATATCAGCAATTTCTGTTACCCTCGTCATAAGAAACCACGAGGAATAATAAAGGCTTATGATTACAACTTTTCATGAGTACACACACTACTGAGTAGAGCAGATTTACCCCACTGTGGTTTTCTTGACACAGCATCTATTCAATTGACTCTTTGCTCCATTGATTTGGCAATTATTTATTGATTTACATTGTTTTAATGTTCATTCCCATTCAATAGGAAGCCATAAAACAAACTTTATGAATTCAACTCTATCATCTCCCAAATTTGGGCCACAAATGAATTCTTTCTAGTTGGTTCTATGTCATTAGTGGATCAACTAAACTCATGCATGAAAAACCCTCTTCTTACTTAAAGCAAGGAGGTCATTATTTAAATTAGCGGCTCTCAATCTTGATTACCCCTGAGTCATCAGGAATTTTTTAAAGTATCTGATGCCCATGCTCATCCAAATTAGTTTTATCAGTATCTCTGGAAAGGCATCCAGACATCGTACTTTTAAATTTTCCCAGATGGTTCCAACATGTAGCTGAATTTAGGAACTACTGAATACCAGGGGATTTTTTTTTAATGATAATATAATTTAACAAGACAATAATAGGGAACACTTGTTATCTTGTTTTGTTATGTACCAAGCAGTGCAGAACAATGTAACAACTATTCCCTCTTGTTAACAATCTTATATGCATCATCTGCATTTTATAAGTGTTTTATGTAGAGAAACTTATTTAATTCACCCTATGTCCCTATGACACTATTATCTCCAAGTTATAGCTGATGAAAATAAGGAATAGAAATTAAATAGCTAGTTCAAAGTTACTCAAATTCTAAGTATCAGTCACGGTTTGTGCTCTGTCAGTTTGGCTCTTAATCCCTATCTTATTCTGCCTCTAAATTCTTGTATTTTTCAGTGGAGTAGATGTAGCAGCAGTGGCAAAAGTCATTAATAGAGAGTTACTATGAAAGAGGTACTTTTCTGAGTGCTTTATATCCAGAAACCCATGGAGAATAATTAGTTTTCTAAGTAAATACCAACTCTTATTAGTAACTGCTTGGGCTAATGCTATTTTTTTTTATTGTTTTACACTTTGAACAAACCTCTTTTCCTCTCACATACAGTCTCATGGTCATGGAACTTGTAAATAGCTCATTAGGAGCTCTCCCCTAAACTACTGTCATTCTTCCTCCAGTGCTAATCTCCTTTGCAACATTGCTGATTCATTTCCATTCAGCTTCCTTGATACCTCGGTTCTGTAGAAATAAACTAATTGTGGCCCTAAAGATAATGGGAAGAAAAACACAGGAAAAGTACTTGATGATACAGGCATAGGCTAAGACTTTCTGAATATGACTCTAATTGCTCAGAAAATAGAATAAGAATTGACAGATGAGATTGCATGAAATTAAGATGCTTCCACACAAGAAAGGAAATAATTACTGAAATGAAGAGATAACCCTCAGAATGGGAGAAAATCTTTGCAAATTATTCCTCAGAGAAGGGACTAATACCCAGAATATATAAAGAGCTAAAAAAAATTAAACATCAAAGGAACAAATAATTCAATTAATAAATGGGCAAATGAATTGCCCATTTATTTCTCAAAAGAAATAAAAATAGCTAATAAATACACGAAG
Source organism: Castor canadensis (assembly GCF_047511655.1). NCBI lineage: Eukaryota > Metazoa > Chordata > Mammalia > Rodentia > Castoridae > Castor > Castor canadensis. The sequence goes on from NC_133394.1 coordinate 54,115,480, forward strand.
AAATGTTCAACATCCTTAACCATAAAGGAAACACAAATAAAATAACATTGAGATTTCATCTCATCCAAGTCAAATACTGATCATCAAGAAAACAACAACAAATGCTGGTGAGGATGAGGTGAGGGCTTGAGGAAGGAACATATGTACATTGTTTTTAGGAGCATAAATTAGGGCAGTCGTTATGGCAATTGGTATGGAAATTACTCCAAAAAACCAAAAATAAAACTACCACATGATCCTGCTATATGACTCAGGCATATATCCAAAACAGTGTCAGTCAACATGCAATAAAGATACTTGCACACCCATGTTTATTGCAGCACTCTTCACAATAACTAAATTATGGAATCAGCTTAGGTGCCCATCACCTGATGGATGGATAAAGAAAATATGGTTGCTATACATAATCGAGTGTTATTCAATCATAAGGAATAATGAAATTATGTCATTGCAGGAAAATGGATGGAAATGTAGATCACCATGTTGAGCAAAAAAAAGACAGTGAATGTTTTCATTCATATGTGAAATCAAGATCTAATAATAACAATAATCAAAATAATAACATGACATGATTATGAAAAGGATGCTGTTGGGGGGGTGGAAACCAATGGGAGTGGGAGAGGGAAAAAGAGAGGTAGATGGGGGTTTAATATTACTGAAGTGCATTATATGTGTATTAAAATAACTTAATGAAACCCACTAAAAATTGTTTTAAAAGGTTAGGAGAGGTAGGAAAGGGTTAAGAAAGAATAATACAGAGAGTGAATTTGATCAAAGTACATTATATACATGTATAGAAATATCACAAAATGAAATCCCTTTGTATAATTAATTTGTTAATAAAATACCAGACAAAAAAATACCATGTTCTTCATGCCTCTTGTCCCTGAGATGTGCAATAAGAGGCAGAAAGAGGGACTCTCCTAGTCATAGACCCTGAAAAGTGGGACCTCTAATTGCCGCTTCTACTTAGAATTTTACAGATGCCCTACAATTCTCACAGGATTTATGTTCCTATAAACCCATCATAAGCTCAAAGCATTTGAAGTTGAAAATGCATTGAATATATCTCCCTAATATTATAGGTTAGCAACTCAGTGGACTATTGTCTATTCTCAAGACTGTCTGGCTGACTGGAAGCCTCAGCTCATTGCACTATACAATATAATGAGAGGATTATACCACGTTACTAGCCTAGAAAAAGATCAAAATTCATAGTTCAAAGAACAGTTTCTACTAAATGTGTATTACTTTCTCACCGTTGCAAAGTCAAAAATGTAAGCAGAACCATCGTGATGGAACTGTGTTTCCATTATGTCTTATGGTGACTGGCTGTTTCCTGGACACTAGCTTTCCTTTGAGGTCCTGCAGGTAGACCACTGAATTGCTGCTGAACTGATGCTAGCTAAACCTGGCTGTGGTCCCTGGAATTGGTCCCCCATGAGGAGCACCAAAATGTCACTCAGTTTGAAGTTGGCACATACAGTATGTAGTCCTCCATTGTTACTGATCTTTAACTCATTCTGAAAAAGTCTGTTGATTTATTTCTGTGACTACACTCCATATCTTACTTTTAAGAATTGGTTCTCTGTTTTTCTCTTTTCCGTTCTTCACATTTAATCCTCTGATCATGTCCTGACCAGAGACAATGATCCTTTTCTATTCCTTAAAGCCCCTTTGGAATCTGTCATTCAAGCCCTTAAGTCCACCTCCCAGCCTGGTCTCACAGCCTTATGTTAAAGCCAGCCACTCGGACTCCATTTGCCAACTTCTCTGATGTTTTTTACTTTATGGCTTACTACTGAAACTTATCTCAGTGACCTTCTGTGGCCTGAGGTTCTGGTGTGTTTCTGGCTGTTTGTCTTTTCTAGCCTGACCCATCCCAAGGCCCATTTCAGCCTGAGGTTTGGCAGCTGTCAAATTGGTAAGCAGGTACACAATATGTCTTAGGGTATGCACCCTTTACTCCTCACCCTTTCCAGGATCACTGACCAGCCTCCAACCCAGACTCATCCTTTCCTTTGTCCCTATAGCCCCCTCCTCAGAACCCTTGCCTGTCAAGTTCATTACCCAAGGTACCTATTCTTCAGGCTGTGGCTGAATATTGATCATCTGGATCACTTTTAATGAAATCAGAATCTCTGCAGGTGGGACCTGAGCATTGGTAGTGTTAAGAGCTCCCCAGGAAATTCTAATAGCAAAATTGTTTGCTACCCGCATGAAGAATTGAGTGGTTCATTTCAATAGAACAAACCAAGTGAGCCCCTCCATCTTCATCACAAATCCTCTCCTTGCTGGACACATTGTGTTCAGTGCCCACGGTGCGATTTCCAGTCATCAGCAGAGCTTACCTCATTGATCTCCATTTAGGATTACTTGCTCTATACCTCCAGTCCACAGCAAAAAGATGATTAATATTCAGGGCTGCTAGTTTTTGAGATAAGACAGGTTATATATTTTTCTAAATTTTCTCCTTCTGCATCAAATCAACAGCAGCATCTCTGCTTTATGTTATTCTCACTCTCTATAGAAATCACTTTTCAGAAGTATGACTTGATTTAAGCCATCAGTTTACTTCACGTTTGCTATGAGGAAAGACTACAGAATGTTCATGGCTATTGAAGACAACATCCATTATATAGTTCACTATTTCTTATATAAGGACTAATACAGTAAATTTCTCCCGGAGGTTGGAGCTATAAAAAACGTTGGTTTCTTTTGAGATGCCAGTCTGTTTCCTCTCTTTCTTTCTCATTCCCTTTGTATTTTCTTTTGTCCCTGACTCCCTAGCTGTCAGCAGCTGAGAGCTAAATCTTCTATTCAGTTCCTGTAGTGTAGCTTCCCGTAATCTAGATTTGTTGTTGTAAATATTTGCTTGGCCTTTGGACAAATTTCACGATCTTTTCTCTTTCTTTTTTCTTTTTGTTTTGTCCTAATAGTTTATATGTTTATAGTTTATAGATGGGCTTAAGAGTCTGACTGCCTGGAACTGTGAAAAGCAAACTACCTGTTTTTATCCATGTGCCCTTAAGCAAATTCCATAATAATCTCTATGCTTCACTTTCCCATCTATAAAATGAGGATAATAAAGCTTCCATGGTTGTTGTGAAAATTAAATAAAACAATGCTGTAAAGGATGATGCAAAAGAGATTAGTTTTACAACTTTGTCCTTTTTTATAATTGTGGTCGAATGCCGATTTCAAAATTTACCATCTTAAGCATTTTTTGTGTTAAGTGTATTTACATTGCTGTGAAATCAATCTACAAAGCTCTTTTCACTCTGAAAAACTAAAATTCTATGCCCATTAAACAACGCCTCTTCATTTCCCTCTCCTTAGCCCTGGGCAGCCACCATTCTACTTTACGCCTATGTAACTTTGAGTACTGTAGGTGTCTCATGTGAGTGGACTTCTACAGTGATTGTCTTTTTATGACTATCTTACAAGATATTCACTTAACCTAATGTCCTCAGGATTGATCCTTATTGTGGCATGTGTTTGATGTCTTTTTTTTTATAGCTAAATATATTTCACGGTGTACCTGTACATTTTGACATCCTTTAATGAGCACTTGGGTTGCGCCACCTTCTGGCTATTGTGAATAATGCAGCTACAAGCAACGGTATACAAACGTCTCTTCCAGACCCTGCTTATAGTTCTTTTGGGTACATAAACAGAAGTGGAATTGCTCAATCACATGGTAGCTTTATGTTTTAGGAACAGCCATACTGTTTTCCATAATAACTGTACAAGAATTTGCATTCTTGTCACCATGCAAAAGTATTTCCTTTTCTCCACATTCTTGTCAACACTTGTTATCTTTTGTCTTTTTTAAAATAATAGCCATTCTAGTTATTTCCCTAGCTATTAGTAATGTTGACCATATTTTCATACGCTTGTTGGCCAACTGTATATCTTTGAAAAAACTTCTATTAAAGTTCTCCTTATTTTTAATCAGTATTTTTTGTTGTTAAGATGTAGGAATTCTCTATATATCCTGGATATTAACTCCTTATCACATGTATTATTTGCAAATGCTTTCTCCCATTTCATAGATTACATTTTCATTCTGTTGATTTTTTCCTTTGATACAATGGAGTTGTAAATTTTTCTTATATAATCCAATTTGTCTATTTTTACTTTTGTTGCCTATACTTTTGGTGTCATATCTAAGAAATCATTACCGTATTCAATGTCACAAAGGAAAGGATTTTCCATATATTTTCTTCTAAGGGCATTATAGTTTTAGCCCTTATGTTTGTTTTTTACTCACTTTGAGCTATTTTTTAATATGATGTTAAATATGATTTAAACTTATTCTTGCGCATGTATATCCAGTTTTGCCAGCACTGTCTGTTGCAAACATTGTCCTTTCCCCATTAAATCATCCTGTCAAGAATCATCTGACAGTATGCATGAAGGCTTACTGTCATTCTGGAATTTCTATTCTATTGGCCTCTATGTCTGTCTTTATAGTCACAAGTACATTGTTCGAATATTATAGTTTTCTAATAAGTTTTCAAATAAGCAGGGCTTCCCTAATTTTGTTCTGTCTTTTAAAAAATGTTTTGCCTTCAAGAGCTCTTGAGATGCCATATGAAATTTAGAATGGATATTTCTGCTTCCGTAAAAATGCGGCAGGGACTTTGACAGGGATTGCATTAAATCTACAGATTACTTTAGGTAGAATTGACATCCTGACACTATTAAATCTTTCAATGCATGCACACAGGATGTTTATCCACTTATTTGTATCTTCTTTAATTTCTTTCAGCAACTTTTTTTAGTTTTCAGTACATAAGTATTTTGCCCCCTTGGCAGATTACATTCGTAAGTATTTTATTCTTTTTGATGCTATAGCAAATGGAATTGTTTTCCTAATTTCCTATTCAGATTGTTCATTGTTAGTGTATAGCTATTCAGTTTTTGCATTGATTTTGTCTTCAATGTTGTTGAATTCATTTATTAGTTCTAACAGTTTCTTTGATTCATTCTTTAGATGGAAAGATTTTTAAGCATAAATTACTGCTAATCATCTTTTATGGTAATTAACATGAATGTAAAAATACTCAATATTATTACATTATCTTTTCTCTCTGCCTCTCTCTCTCTCTCTCTCCCTCTCTCAGCACTTTTCATAAAAAGCAGTTTATTCTGGACCATCCCAAAATCACAATTGTTTAGACATTTCTGCATCTGTTTGGGTATTTGTTTGTGTGTCTCTCCTAAAAGTAAGGAGCATAGTTCAAAATATTGGTTCTATGCATTTTTTATAGTAACTGTGGCTGCTGTACATTTTTTTTTCTGCTACTATGCTGTCAGAAATGCAAATGTTAGAGCTCCTCAGCCCTCTCAGGCAGCTGCCACTTCAGAAACTCCAGCCAAGAGATCGTATGGTCTTTTGTAAACATCATCAAGCTGGTTTCTTAAAACTTTAAGTTTGATAGAGCATGCCTTGGCTTACCTCACCTCACACCCAAAATGACAGCAATATGCTTCTCAGACTGCTCCTAGTCAGACCCACCTCCAACTCTCCCGCACTGGTCAGGATTCAGAACTCTTAGAGGGTTCTCCCCAGCCTTTCTCCCTTTTGAGTGACAAGATTCTCAACAAGGTGAGGAAAATACTTACTACATGCTATGCTTTTAGTCTGCTTATTCCTTTAGTCAATGTCAAGCTAACCCTGCATTTCTGATGATTTTGTGCTCCTTTCTAAGAAAGATTTTATTATTACACCTCTGTCTGGCAAAATATACACTCGAACATTCTCCTTAACTTATCACTTACCTCTTCTTCTGCGTTTATCCAAAGACTTTTTCTCATGTTCCTACCCTTCATGTTAGAGAGCTCTTCTGTGATTCTCCTCTACCATACTAGCTTTTTTCCTTTGGAATAAGGACGCTCTATACCTCTTGTGTTCTAATGAGAACTGGCAACAAGTGCTAGAAGCTAGACTCACCTTCCCAGTTTACACTCCACCAGCATTCCTGAGCTCTGGTGTAATTACTTCTACCTTGGGATCTTTGGGGAAGCTGCTCTCCCTCAGTGTGAAATAAATAGTGTTTCTCTTATTCAATTTAGCCTTCCCTCTAGGCCTGCTTCACTCTTCACTTTCTCTGTGCTGCATTTGCAAATCTATCTTGGTTTGAACTTTCAGAACATGTATTTTCTGTGTATGGTTGTGGAACTTAACATCTTGCTTTGGCCTGTGGATATCTGTCCTGCCACACCAACATGCTCAGGGGGGTAATAAACTTTTTCGCAAAGGATCAGCTAGAAAATATTTTCTATTTTGAGAGCTGTGTAGTTTCTTTCACACATATGCAACTATGCCATCATTGCATGAAAGCAGTGTAGACAATATACAAATGAATAAGCATGTCATATTCCAATAAAACTTTTATTTTTATAGATGTCAAAATTTGAACATCATGCAATTTTCATATGATTATTTTTCAAGGAATTGAAAATAGGTACACCATTCTTTGCTCGTGGTTGCTTAAGAAAGGCAGTGGACCAAATTAGCCAGGCTGTACTTCTCTAACCTCCAATGGCTGAGCTGTATCTATGCCCTTATCAGCATGGTGTGGCTCCCTGCACAGTGGGAATTAACTTTTATTTTACTTGGCAGTACTAGAGTTTGAACTCAGGGCTTACACATCCAGCCTTTTTTGATTTAGGTTATTTTTTCATGTAGGAATTTTTAGTTTTTTTGCCCAGTACTGGCCTCGGCCCACAACCCTTCTACCTGTGCCTCCACATAGATGGGATAACAGGAGTGACCATCACACTCAGCTTATTCGTTGTTTGGGTTAGGCTCAAACTGAGATCTTTCTGATGTATGACTCCTATGTAGCTGGGACCACAGGCATGAGGCGTCATGCCTAGCTCTAATCATGCATTATTTCAATGAACTTTTTCCTACTCTGGCTCCACAAAGCTTTTTACACATCCCAGAAAAGTCATCAAAAAAGGTAATCTTTGCTTCTTACACCTCCCTAGTTAACGATGATCTCAGACTCATTTGGCATTTAGGAAAGTCCTGAGATATCTTCTCTTGGTCAGCTGAGGCTGGGATCCATGTACAGCTCTTCTCCTGGCCGTTTTGATCTCAATACCAAGGACCAGGGAGAAGGAGGGTGTGTCTTCCATCTCGGTGCCTCCTGAATCTTTTCAGAGTTATGCTATTTGATCCCTCCCTAGCCTCCAGCCAGAGAACTGGGCTCACAAACATGGGCTATTGCTCCCACAAGGAAGCATAGCGAGGCTTCAACCACCAGGACTTCTTCTTTAGGCTTCCTTCACAGTTACAATGCTATCCTGTGCACATGGTTGCTGTTCTGGAGAATCAGACAGCTTTTTTTAAATACAATAACATGGCACTCTTGTATTCTTTAAAAATTTTGTGTAACAACATTCCCCGGAGATGTATCTATTTTGTAGAAATGTGTGGGTAGATGCCACGGTTAGATGTAGACAACCGTCACATCCAGGGGTATGTCAGCAGGTGGATTTCTATAAACTTTTAGTCATTGGTTTATATTTCTCAGTTTTTATATTATCTTGAAAGTTAATAAAAGATAACTAGGCTAAAGGATTAATATCAATCAAGAAAAGAATTGGAACAAAATTATAAAAATGAAGATGTGTTAGTCTGCTCTGCTGCCATAACAAAATACCACAACTGGGTGGCCTAAATAATAGACATTTATTTTCTCATAGTCCTGGAGTCTAGAATCTCAAGATCAAGGTTCCAGGTGAGGGCTTTGTTTCTGGCTAGGAACCCTAACCCTAGGGTTAGGGTTTACTATACCTAAATTGGCCTTTCCTTGAAGCAGGGAGAGAGCGGGGTGGGGGGGGGGGTTGGGAGAGGGAGAAGGAGAAAGAGGAAAATCTTTTCTTATAAGGTCACCAGTTCTACTGCATTAGTTCCCTACCTTTATAAACTCACTTAACTTTAATAACCTCCCAAACAATCTATCTCCAAATACAGTCACATGGAAATTAGGACTTCAATATATGAGTGGGGGGACACAATTCAGTCCCTAGCAAACACTATGCATTATAATACTTATATTAATGTTTGAATGTTAAAGACTGGAAGGGAAGGCAGTAATAGTGGTGGTTGTAGGATGGACATGATAAGAATAAATAACATGGAATTTTGTTACTTTTTCCTCAGTGTCTGGAGAAATCACTTTGAAATGCAAGAAAAAAAAACCTGTATTGAAAAATATGCAATATGATACATTAAAATGTTGTAAGAACTTTTGTAAATGCCACAATGTACCCCTACCCAGCACAACAATAAAAAAAAGAAAAAGAGAAAAATATACAGATGTGTGCTTAAAAGAAAATCTCTAGATTCTTATATTGCTTGACTGTACTAGTGTAGTGGTATCCTCATTTTCCTTGCTAAGCAGGTGTCAGTGGAGGTCAGCAAATTTGTAAGAACAAAATTAGTTCTAAAGTCTTAAAATATTCAAAATTTCCACTTTTAAAAGAAAAGTAACTCATTATACCACTAATTTCAACTCAAATCCACCCCCTCAAAAAAAAAAAAAAGAAAGAAAGATCTGAATGACAAGATGACAGATGTTAGAAGTGTCAGAAAAGAATTTTAAAGCAGGCATTAGCTTTTATTTGTTTGTTAGTGTAGAATGTAGTAAAACCGAGCTACCAAATTTGAGGTAGTAGAAGGTAGGTAAGCTGTGACAGACTGTTCCAGTTGCCCTAAAGTATGCACAAAATTAAGTGACCAAAATTCTTACAGTGACTTGACAAAAGGGTGCTTGTCTTTTTGTCCCTCCCTTTGATGAAGCATTGCACCCTGATAGGCCTTTGGATGTGAGCAGTTCTCTAGTTCTCTAGAACAAAATTTAAGGGAAAATTTTAAACTTAAAGCATTCTGTTTTTGTAATTGGCTTTATTTGATGTATAATGAGCACAATTATAACCTAGTTTTAAGAGAAACTGGTGCCCATACTAGTAATCCAAGCACTCACGAGGCAGAGGCAAGAGGATCATGATTTTTATAGTCAGACTGGGCTACATAGCCAAACCCTGTTTCAAAACAAACAAACAAGTGAAAACCAAAAAAAAAAAACACGAAAAAAACAAACCAAACACCCTCCCAAATGCACGTGCACACACACACACACACACACACACACACACAGGGAAAAAGAAAGACATGCTTTCTTTTAGTTAATTTGTAATAACCTTGTTACTGTAAAACATTAATTATGTTTATAGTTTGATGAAACTGCCATTTTCTTGGAAGAAAGTTTGAGTGCAGACATTTGTAAAGGACTGCCATCTCATTTTAATATGTCCTTGTTACTCTTAACTTCTGATGGATACAGACTTATTTTTGCACACAAAAAAATTTAATGAGTGATAATGTACTCTAAATAGTAATAATTGGAAATTGTCAGTCAAAAAAGAGAAGACAAAAGAAGAATCAAGCAGAAACTTTAGAGCTGAAAAATCCAATAACCAAAATATAAACCCAATAGATGTGTTCAACATATGAATGTGGAAAACAGGAAAAAGTCAGTGAACTTTAAGATATAATTATAGGAATCGCCTAATCTGAGCAATGAGAGAAAATGAACCCCCTACCCCCAAAATGGACAGAGTTTTAGGTACATGTGGGATGATAATAAGATACCTGACCTTCATTTTATCAGAGTCCCAGAAGGAGAGGAGAAAGAAGGCAGGTTCTAAAAGGTGTGTGGAGAAATGAAGGTGGAAAATTCCCAAGATGTAGAAAAGTCATTAACCTTTGAATTCAAAAGAAGCTCAGGAAACACAAAGTAAGAAAAGCCCAAAGAAGTCAGCACAAGGCATCATAGCAGAACTTCTGAGAATTGAAGACAGTGGAGATGCCTTAAAATAACAGCAAGAGATGAATGACTCCTTACCTATAGAAAACGCAATTGTCTGCCAGTTGGTTTCAAATTAGACCATCAAAGACAGAAGGAAATAATCAGTCTCTTTACAAATGCTGAGTGGAAAAAAACAAGGCCAGGCGCCAGTGGTTCATGCCTCAGGAGGCAAACATCAGGAGGATAGATGTTCAAAGCCAGCCTGGGCAAATAGTTCACAAGACACTATCTCAAAAACACCCCTCACACAAAAAAAGGCTGGTAGAGTGGCTCAAGGTGTAGACTCTGAGTTCAAGCCCCAGTACCACAAATGAATAAATAAATAAAATTAAAATAAAACTTTTCAATCCAGAATTCTATATCCAGTGAAAATAATCTTAAAAGAAAAGGGAAAAAACCAAGACATTTTCAGGTAAAGGAAAAGTAAGAGATTTTATTGCTAGCTTCTTTAAATGAAATGGCAAAAGGATGTCCTGTAAACAACGGAAATAATAAGGAATCAACAAGAAAGAACAAACAACAGAAAGTTTAAGACTATGCATAAAGGCAATAGATTTTCTTCTCAGGTTTTTGCATTATATTTGACAGTTGAAGATAAAATCACAACACTGGCTAATGTGTTCATAATGTGTATAGTGGTGATATTTGTGACAATCATATTTGCAGATGGTTAAAGGGACATGAGAGGAAGTAAATTTCTACACTTGACTCAAACTGATAAATGTTTATGCCAGTAGAGTGTGATGAGTAGTGTGTACACACTGTAATACCTAGAGAAGTAGTTACTGTAAAAGGTATCAAAGAAACACACACAAAACACTATACATAAACCTAAATGGAATCTTAACAATAATTAATAAGAAAGTGGGAAAAAGAAAACAGAATGAATAGCAAAGGAAGAGAACAAACAGGAAAAAACAATAGCAGGATTGAATCCTAACATTAATAATTACAGCAGTGAAATGCTCTAAATGTACCAATGAAAAGACAGAAATTGGCAAAGTAGAGTTAAAAACAAACACACCATGACCCAAAGATGTGCAGTCCATAAGAAACTCACTTAAAGTACAATGATATATATAAGTTTTGAAAGTAAAAATATGGAAAAGACATGCCAGTAAACAGTAATCAAAAGAAACAGTAGTGGTTAAATTATTATTAGTAAACTTGAAACCAAGAAAAATGTTTTGGACAGAGGACATCACATAATAATGAACTGACATGTCAAGAGCACCGATCTGTTATACATGCATATTAATTAAGCAAAAAAGCTATAACATGTGTGGAGCAAAAGCTGATAGAAGTGAAAGAAGTAGACAAATCCACAATTGTAGCAGAATGCCCTTCTCTCAACAATTAATAGCCTGAAACCAGTAACGATAAGGAAGAAATCAACCACACTCTCAACCGGTAGAATCTAATTAATGTTTATAGAACACTCTTCCCAGCAATGGCAGAATGCGTGTTCTTTTCTACTGCCTGCAGAGCACATATGAAATAGATCATATCCTTTGCCCTAAGACACACCACAATAAATTAAAAGAATTATGATCATACAGATTATCTTTGCCGGCCATGAGAATCAAGCTGGAAAACAGAAGGTAGACAGAAAAATCTCCAAACACTTGGAAATTCAATAACACATTAAAAATATTCCATGTGTCAAAAAAAACTAAAAGGAAATTAAATTCATTGAACTGAATGAAAATGTGGAAGAAACATGAAACGTGTTGAACACAGCCAAAGCAGGGCTAAACAAGAAATTTTTGCCACTAAATGCTTTTAATATGAAAAAAAGGAAAATGCTCTCAGGAATGAAACAGGGCTATCACTACGAACCTTGCAGACTATTTTACCGAAAAGATACTGTGGTATAAACATATGGGAATATCACTAGCCATTAGAGAAAGGCAAAGTAAGACCCCAATTTCACTATACATCTATTAGAACAGCTAAAACTTAAATATATATGGTGACAATACCAAATGCTGGCAAGGATGTGGAGAAAATGAATCTTTCATGCATTTTTAATAGAAACGTAAAGTGGTACCAGCATTCTAGAAGGTACTTGAACAATTTCTTTAAAATTAAACAATACATCACAGACTCAGCAATCAAACTTCTCAGCACTTCCCATAGAAATAAAAACTGTGTCCACACAAAAACCAGTACAATAATTTTCATAGCAGCTCTGTCTATAATAACAGGCTGGAGGAAGAAACAACCAAATTGTCGTACCATAGGTGAATGGATAAGCAAACAGTGATACATCCTCAGCAATACATCCAACAACTTGGATGGATTTAAAGGGCAGAGCGCTGAGTCTTGAACTTATATATAATTCGGTTTTTATACAACCTTCTGAAAAAAGTACAGAGATGGAGAATAGGCCAATGATCCACCAAGGGTTAGACATGGTGGAGAGAGAGGCTGGGTGTAACCATACAGGGGTCGCTCTAGGGGGATCTTTGCGATGATCCACCAGTTTCGTATCTAGACTCAGTACATCTGTGTCAAATTTCTCATTTTGTGTTGTACCTTATAGAAGATGTAACTGACGGAGTAAATTGCGTGAAGGGAACATGGCATCTCTCTGTATTGTCACTGCAACTTCCTATCTTCTGGACCTATTTTCTAAATACAGAAAATAAACTTGATTCTGCGTTAAGTAGCTGTAGCCCACCTTATTTGTCAAGAGGAGAAGGCGTGTCGCTGAAAAATCTCAAACCCCAGGTTTACGCGTAAACCTGACCTAGAGCTGGAGACAGGCTCCAGCGCTGGGGACTGCTTTCCGGCTGGTGTGGGCGGGTAGGCAAGCACCGCGCGCGGCGGAGGCGGGAGTGGGCTGCGTGTTGCCACGCCCTTTGGCGCCCCCACCTCGTGCCCAGAAGCTGCGGAGCAAGAGGTGCGTCAGGGTCGCGTGGCGCTTGGCTCCCGGTCGGATCCCAGCACCTCACGGTGAAGGGCTAGGGAAGAACTTTTTTTAGTCAGTGGGACTGAGTCTCCTTGCTTTGGCCAGCGTTCTCTTTGCGCGTTTGATCCCCGCGCTGCTTTCCTTCTCCCGACCAACCGGGGTGCCGCGGAGTCGGGAGCAGAGGAAGCGCGACCGCGGGGAGGGTTGCTCGGGGGCACACGGCATGCGGGCACTCAACATGACCCCGGAGCAGTTCTCCCGGCTGCTGCGGGACCACAACCTGACGCGCGAGCAGTTCATCGCGCTGTATGGACTGCGGCCGCTCGTCTACACCCCCGAGCTGCCTGGGCGCGCCAAGGTGGCCCTCGTGCTCACCGGCGTGCTCATTTTCGCCCTGGCGCTCTTAGGCAACGCGCTGGTGGTCTACGTCGTGATCCGCAGCAAGGCCATGCGCACCGTCACCAACATCTTCATCTGCTCCTTGGCGCTCAGCGACCTGCTCATCGCCTTCTTTTGCATCCCGGTCACGACGCTCCAGAACATCTCCGACAACTGGCTGGGGGGTAAGACGGAGCGCACTCCGCGCCTTCTTCAGTCACCCCAGCCTGCCAGGGGACCCCCCAACGCATATATACACACATTTCTGACCTCCTGGTTCTCTCTCTGTCACGTGAATTGTATGCTCTGTCTGGGAACTTCCACACCTGCTCTCGCTTGCAGCTAAGTTTTGTTGTTGTTTTTCCCTCTGGTTCAGCTCCGCGTTAACTTCTTGTCGCTTACAGACATGGGTAGGGGTAAGGTTAAGAAAGATCCCTGGCATTTGTGTTCCTACCCGCTTATTTCAGTTCTTTTCCAAAACTACGAGTCTTTTAAATTTTTAAAGACCCAAAAGCTTAAAAAATCTTTTCTCATTTCCTGAACTCCAAGCTTGGCTTCCAGACAAGTTCTTACATGTGCTAGCGAATATATGAACTTAAAAACTTTTAAAAACAAATATATATTTGCACAGAAAGATCTCAGACTAGTCCTTTTTAGAAGTCGTGTTACTGTAGTTATTCAGGGAGAAGGAACACAGAAAACATTTCCCCTCCTGACTCCTAACGGAGAGATGATTCTCCTCCTTCTTTAGAAAGCAGAAGTGGCAACAAGAGTCAATCGAGTCAATTGTTTGGCGTCACTGAAGTGGGAACAGTGGATGAAGGGAGGAAAAAAGACAGTGGGCTTTCTAGTCTTTGCAGAGAGACACAGACTGTCCTGTTGTAATCTCATTAGGGGTCCTGGGTTGTGCTCTCACCACTGCATATGGTGCTTCTTGGATGTTTTCCCGAGCAAATGGCCACATCAAAATTCTTAGAAAATGGCTGTGAGTTTAAGAGAAATGGGTCATTATACCTTCAAGCGCTGCCATTTCCACCGTTTGCAGATTCCTTTTTAAATAGTGGAGGGTATTTGTTTTCTCCCACCATTACCAATGGGAGATCTTCTGTTTCCTCCTTTGGCTTTCCTATTTTCCATTAACTTCCCCTAGTTTATTGTTGGTGGGTCAGGATGTTAAATCTTTCACCCCCATCTCATCTATAATTATTTGTAAAATAGCATTAAACATTGTGTACATAGCATTGACTTAAAAATGACCTGTTGTGTAAAGTTGCAAACTGACTTATAGATGAGAACCTTCCTTATGCTCTCTAATGAAATAATTGTATTAGGGCATTTTACAGTTGCCTAGTGAAACTGACCCCATCAAATTAATGGGAGAATTTTGGATCATCATACATAAACTTGGTTTTTGAGGGAAAGTATAACATAGACTGTTTTCAAACAGATTTATGAAGCGTATTTACAGCATTGGATGGTTATAGTTCCATTTGTAAAGGTGAACATAACCAATGTGGGGTCTTTTACTAGGATGGAGAGATCTGGATTACTGCTTTGCCTTTAATATGCATTAGTTCAACCGTGTGGGCCTCTGCTTTTCAACAGAATACCAGAGAAGTTTGCAAGTGAAGTGAGGCAGATCTTTGGCTCCCAGCCTTAAGAGGAGGGATGCCCAGGGAAGGCCTACCAAGTATATTCCCTATGAGGACATAGATGGGCACTGCCAAGACTTTTCTCAGACTTTCTGTTTTCTTTGCTTTCTATGTCATGAGGGGAGGGGTTTACTTTTGCTTTTAAAAACTGAAAAGGGTACAAAGGGTAATATGTAGTTAATGTATTTTATAAAGTAAGTGTGACAACATTAGTAGAAGTGCTTTGAAAAAATTGGTTATTGCATGGAAGTACATTAATACTATATACTATATATATACTAATATATAGTATATTAATTCTATGAAAGGGTGCTTAATTAGAGGTGGCCTGTATTTATCTGGGATCAGATTTACTATATTTATAGAATAATTAGAATTTGATAATATTTATAGGATAATCTTCTATAAGTCAACTAAACTAGATCAAAATTAATTTTAGAATAAATAAAATTTAATAAACAAGACCAAAATTAAAGTTCAGGAAACTGGGCATGATAACACATGTCCTTAATCCCAGCACTCAGGAGGCTGAGGCAGGAGGATCTTGAGTGTGAGGCCAGCTTGGACTACATAGTGAGTCCTTGTCTCAAAAAATATTTGAAGTCTGTGGAAGGAGAGAGAGCCTGCAGAGGAGGTGGGTCAGATATGGAAAGAGAGTTAACTTGTGTGTACTAGGATATAATAATAATTACAAAATTCCCTTGATAAATTATAAAGAGTTCATAAGAATGCAATCTAAGAGTTGAAAAGTAATTACTAATTTATTGTTTGATCAAGCTATTGAGGGTCTCTAATATGGCAAGTATTTTATCTTTAGAATACAAGAATGAATAAATCTCACCTAGGCCCTTGTGGCCTTAGAGAATAGGAGATACCCCCAGGGGAACGAAACTAAGGTTTGATAGAAGCAGATTCATTCTGCTGTCAGAACAGGGGAGAGTTAGGAAGGCCTCCTCAAGAGGTGATGTTGGAACTGGGTCTTGAGTGTCTTCTAGGAGCATGGCTCACTCCAAAATTTGGAGGAGAGAGTGGTGGTATATGCTAAGAATGTTGTGAAGGCATTTCAAGAACACACAGATGATATGTGTAGGGAATGATGGGAAAAGAGACAGAAAGGTAGGTTGCTACAATTGGGAAAGAAAATATTATGTAAAAGCATGAAATATGAATACCTCTCAAATTCTTTCATTCGTGAAGTAGGAAAGACAGGGCAGTGACCATCACCAGGAAAACTGCTCCTGGAAAGGTGCAGCGTGCCATGTGCACAGTGTGTGCCCAGGTTCGGATGGTTGCAGCTTATTTAGTTGTAGCTGTTACTGCTGGGTCTCTCCCCCCCTAAAAAAAAAAAGTTGAGAATAGAGATTTTTATAATGTTGACATCTAACTCCAATTTAAAAAGCAAAGTGCAGTTGGGTAAAAGAAATATCTCTACAACCTTGGTCATAAATAATTCCCTTATTTCTACTTTGTGACTTCTCTAAGAAGCCTCCCTGCAAAACATTTCTGACATTGGTGGGCCCTGAATGACTGTTTTTCTTCTTTTAATTCTCTCGTCTTTCATGCTAGAGATTGGCAATACCTACTGAGTTCCTACCTGCATTTAACAAGATTCATATGGAAGTTAAAGTCTGATAAGCAGTGGGGCAAGTAATGGTTCTCAGATCTGCCTGCACAGAGAATCTACTGGAAGGCTTTTGGAAATTGTGGACCAGCCCCAGTCCAGATTAGTTGCCCAACTCCTCAGTGCCAGCCTGCACTGACTCCCAGAGCCTGTGCGCACCTCTGCCCAGGTCCTGCTTTGAGGACATTATATTTTGGCTTGAAATCAGTACTAGTGGGAGCATTTATACCACATTTATATCGCATCACATGTGCAGCTATAAATTAAGACTGCAAAACAAGCAAAAAAACAAAACAAAAAACACCAGCCCTTTTCCTGCATACCACTGAGCAAAGACATTCACTGAGTTTCCTTTTATACCTTCAATAATGGATGAGACAGAGCACATTTTATAAACACTAGTTTATTTACCTGAATTATGTTCAACTCAAAAAGTGGAATGGTGATTTGCAGCATCTCCATTTTGCCCAGCAAGAGGCAAGCTGGTGTACAGTCCCTTTTGTCTGCCTGCCTTTCCATCCCTTTGTCAGTTTTCTCTGACCCAGCAGTTGGCTCACTCCACATCAGTCTCCAGGAATCTTCCACCAGGAGCTGGCAGGAGCAGAGTCTCTGTCCTTTGTACTATCAACAGCACATGCTTGTGGCTTTTCCTTTATTCAGAACATGAGGATGGTGTTGTGTTTCTGTGGCATTTAGATCTGGTACCTGGGAAGTTCTCCCCTCTAATCTGTTTGCTTAGCCACCAGCAGTGAATTTGTCTGTTTTTGGGGGGCCATTAAATTTACCTGACCTTGTCTGCAGTCTCCTCTTTCTGCCTTTTTCTTCCTCCTCTCTTTATCTCTTTCTTCACAGTGTGTTAAAGATTCCTCTGAATTTGCTGGCTGAACATGTTTCTGGTTAAATGCAGAACATCTGATTTTCTCTGACCAATACTCTAGAACATTGCTGTTTTATCTAGGTTTCCACAAACCTGTGTTTTCCTTCTTTCTTTGTTTTATGTTTCTATTTTTTATGTTCTGCGTTTTGAGGTTTTCACACTTCCTCTTATTTTGCTAGCATGGAAGCTTAGTGTGCATTCTCCTGTTTTTTTTTTTTTTGGATCATTCCTCTCTGCATAGAGGCTATTGTCAGGTCTCTCATTTCTTGGAAGGTGATTCTGACTCATTATCTAATAATTATCTCAAGACTTAGTCTTTCACCTGATCTGAAAACTAGGCATTTACACATGGATGTCTTACCAGCATACACTAGTCTCTGATCACATCTTATTCTCTGCTTAGTGTCTGAATTATAATCAGTGGTACTCTGAATCTTTCTTGCATTCCGTATTTCCCGGGTATCTACTGCATGTGCTGGGGGTACTACTGTGGGTTGAAAAAGCTGTATTCTTGTGGGTTAGCCAGGTTTCAGTAAAATCAAGAAGCATTCAGAGAACAGATGGAGAATGCAAGGGACTTGTGAGTGTCAAGTGCCAGTGTGAAGAAGGGAGGAGCTTGAGTTGGACTGAAGGATGCTCAGAACCCTGATGAGTTTGAGTCCAGGGATGAGTGTTGGTCTCTGGGAGAGTGGACCTGTGGTGACTGAGGTAAATGAGAACTTAAGGCATAGGAGGTAGATTCTGAAGATACCTCAGAAGTATCAGGAGTAGAAAATCAGTTCTAATTCTAACCTTCTTTGTGAATGATTGTGGCATAAGATGGTGGATGGAGTGTTGGGTAGTGTGGTGGGGAGCCAGCAGAGCTCTGTGCCCACTTTCATCCTAGCCATCCATGCTGGTTCAGCTGGAGTGGTGAGGGATGGGAAGGAAGGTCCTCCAGGTACACACAGGATTCTATGACTCTGCCTCCAATCCTGCCATGAGCAGTGAAAAGAATTTTTTTAATGGTGGCTGGAAAATGGCCTAAAAACAATTCCAAAAAAGGAGTTCCAAAAATGTCCTAAATAATAAGTGCATTATCAAGAGAAGTAAGTGCACATCCACACATAGTCAGACACTCACTCAGGTAAGAACAGTTAGGAAATTAGTTTTCTCTGCAGCTGATTTGAGAATTCCACCTAGAGCAACACACGGCAATCACTTGGCAATCATAAAAAACGACAGGGATCTCTGGTTCCTATCCCTAGAAATTCTGATTTAATT
The DNA here is from genome assembly GCF_047511655.1 of Castor canadensis. NCBI lineage: Eukaryota > Metazoa > Chordata > Mammalia > Rodentia > Castoridae > Castor > Castor canadensis. Next base: position 54,134,075 of record NC_133394.1, read on the forward strand.
GTTCTGAGTGTGACAACTGGTATCAAGTTTTCAAAAGTTCCTCGAATTAGAAAAGATTATAATTTGCAGCCAATGTTAAGAACTACTTGTGTGGTACAAATATGAACAGCACCAAAACTTGGGCTGTTATGAAATTAAGAAATGAAAGATGTAAAGTTTTTAAATAGTATAGGATTTTTCACATAAATCAACTCAATGTAGCTATTTTTTTTTTTATAAATAAGAATAGGAGTAAGGAATGCTTACAAAATGCAGAAGTCGGTTGCATAAAATAGAGTCCAATAAGAACTTTGGCCATAGTTGTTTCATTGTATGCAGTGTTATATTTTTACTGAAACCTTAACCTTTTTGGAGTCTTTCAGAATGAATTTGGAAAGAAGTCAAATATGATTAAAAAAAAAAGTTGGATACAAGACATACAAAAATAAAACTCAAGATGGAAGATCTGAATGCAACACTCAGACTCAAGGGAAGGAGCCCAGCATTTTTCTTCTCTACACTGCCTAAGAGAATGACTTAGCTTCAAATTCACTAATAGATTCCACAGGTGGAGGTGAGGGGGGTACCAGAGGACCTCAGCTGCAAAGCCAAAGGCTAAAATATTCAAAAAACAATTAGCTGCTGAGCTGAGAGTGAGGGCCCCGGCAGTAGCAGCAGAGCTGAATCTGCATCACAAATAGAACTCTGGTAAGAGGAAAGATATAAATTGTGCTAAGACAGAGAACTGTGAAAATAAGGCTATTGGGGTCAATTAGAGTCCCACACCTTGCCCAGTTTGCACACTTCCAGAGGACCAGAGAAATTGGTGGACAGCAGCCAGTCATTGTGTGGGAATTTATTTCCCATGATAAACCAACACAGGTAGAGACATCCAGCCTGGGGGTTAGGGTCCTTTGTTCACCAACTAGGAACTAATTGAGAGTCGCCCCTATATTCCTGGAAGGTCTGCCTATAAGTAAATTCTATTCTGAATCAAAACCCGCAAAGAAGGCAGTCAGGTCCCTTAACAGACTCCTACCCTAACTCCTTACAGATATAGAGAGGAAAAGCAAACAAACAAAAAGAGCTGCCCTCCCACAAAAGAAACTGAACTGACAAACCTGTGAGGTAACCTTCTTTCCCTTATTTTTCTCAGCTAGTTGTTGATGTGTTCTTTTACTTCTTTTTTTCTTTTCCCCTTTTGATCACTTTGCCCTTTGCTGCACTCACTTTACCCTGTTCTTTCTCACCATCAGTGTAGTTTTTCATATACCTCCACCACATATCCTTTCCTCTCTTTCCTTTTTTGCTTCCTCTTCTCCATCCCTTTGATGCACGGATGACACGCGCAGGAATTTCAGGTGTTCAGTGTTCTTGAGCCTGTTCTGAGAATGAAAGCACAGACAGACTCCAACAGCAGAGGTTAGAAAGATTTTATTTGTAGAGAAGAGAAAAGAAAGACTGCATATTGGGGAATGCAGAGGGACCCAACCCAAAACCAGTGATGTGAGTTAGGGTGGGGAGTGGGTTTTATGGCCTTTTTTGTATTGCCTGAGGGCAGATGCAGATGGGCATTCCCTAGGGAGGAGAAGTGTCTCCTTGACCTCCCACGTCTGTCCTTCAAGTCCACCTCTCAGTGACTGCCCTAACTGCTGTTAGGAATAGGGATGACGAAGTCTGTCCAGTAACTGCTTCCTGCTGACAGGGCGATGAAGGGGCCCACAGCATCAGGGCTGACCACGAGAGGAGTTGTCAAGGGGACTGCGGTAGTAGGTCATTTTCATCTCCATCAGAGGCATTTGTAGTTTGATGGATTCTAGGCGAGAAGAGACAGACTTGACAAGTAAGTTTAAAATGCAAAGCCCAAACACAAGCAAGAGAATAATGGCAACTATAGGCCTCAGAAAGGGTAGGAACCAAGTCCTGGAGGGAAGCCAGGATTTTATTTATTCCCATACCTGAGTAGAAACCTGAGTTTCAAGAGATTGCTCCCGAAGTCACTTAGCCCCTTGGAGAATGCGATCTGCACGTTCCTCTACAATGCCTGAAGTGTTTATATATGTGCAACAGGGGGTATTGGCAATAGCACATACCACCCTCTGTTTGGCCAAAAGAAAATCTAGGGCCAGGTAGTAGTCCATGACCATACAGGCAAGGGATGACAGACCTTTGCATGTCCTTAACGGCAAGGCCTACCTGGTCTGAGGTGTCCTCTGCCACTTTGGTTAGGTTTTTTGCAGTTACATGATTGGCAATCACCCCATAGCTAATTCCAGCAAGGGCTGCAACTAATGCTGTTATCCATAAAACTATTAAAGTAACCTCCCTTTTATCTCTATGGGAAGCTGTTCCTATTGTAGTTATAATTTTCCCTTCCTTCCAGATGGCTGCGTGACCATGTAGGACCAGGAAGACATACTTAGAATCTGTATAGATGTTTACTCTCTGTTCTTTTGACAGTTTTAGGGCTTTTGTTAGGGCCACTAATTCTGCCATTTGAGCACTTGTATTAGAAAGAGGAGGACCTGATTTGAGGATGCCAAATTCTGTCACAACTGCAAACCCTGCATGTCTGACACCATTCTTGACAAAGGAACTGCCATCAATGTATAATTCTAGATCTGGGATTTTTAAGGACCGATCAGTTAAGTCAGGTTGAGCAGCATAATTTTCCATAAGTACCTCCTCACATGAGTGTTCAGGATTTCCCTCTGCCTCTGGTAGAAGGGATGCAGGATTTAGGCTCTGATAGGTCCTTAAAGTTATTTCTGTCCCTCCCAGAAGCTGGGCCTGGTATTTAAGTAGACATCTGTCAGACAGCCAAAGCTCTCCTTTTGAGTTTAAAATTCCCTCTAGGTCATGTGGGGTATAAACCATTAGGGGGCAGTTTAGGGTAAGTTTCTGAGCTTCAAGCACTAGAAGGCTTACTGCAGCCATTTCTCTGAGGCATCCTTGCCATCCCTTGGCTACCTGATCTAACTCTTTGCTTAAGTAGCCTACTGGCTGGGGAGTGATGCCCTGGAGCTAAGTCACCATGCCGAAGGCCATTCCTCCCTTTTCATAGACATATAACAGAAACTTGTCTTGTACTGGGAGACCCAGGGCAGGAGCTGTCATAACAGCCTTTTTTAACCTGTGGAATGTATTTTCTGACTTGTCATCCCACGCAATAAAGGGCTGGGTATCCTTCTGTGCTTCCTTAAGGATTTGATATAAGGGCCTGGCTAGGTCTGCATATCCCAGGATCCAAATTCTATAGTACCCTGTGACCCCCCAAAAGCCCTCAATTGTTTTAGAGTTTTAGGTTGAGGAAATGTCAGGATTGGATGGATTCTATCTTTTCCTAAAGACCTCATTTCTTTCTTCAGGACAAGACCTAAATATGTAACCCTAGACTGACACAATTGGGCTTTTTCTTTAGAGATTTTAGAACCTCTTATCTGCTAAGAAGTTTAGTAAGGACTCAGTGGGTCGTGAAATGACAGGCTCACTTGGTCCACAGAGCAGGAGGTCATGTACATATTGTAGCAGAGTAGCTTGTGGATATTGCCATTCTGCCAATTCGGGTTAGAGCTAACCCAAAGAGGTGGGGGCTGTCTCTGAATTCCCTGGGGGAGGACAGTCCAAGTGACCTGTCCAGACTTTCTTGTGGGGTCCCCAAAGGCAAAGATAGATTGACTTTTAGGATGTAAGGGAATGCAAAAGAAGGCATCTTTTAAATCCAGGACAGAGTAGTAAGTGGTACCTGGAGGTATATGGGCTAAAAGTGTGTGGGGATTTGGAACTACAGGGTGGAAAGGCACAACTGCTTCATTGATCAGGCAGAGATCCTGGACTAGCCTCCATTTATTAGGTCCCTTCCTGACACTGAGAATAGGAGTATTATATGGGCTGGAGCATTCTATTAGCAGTCCCTGTCTCGTTAAGTCTTTGATTATGGGAATTAGCCCCTCAACTTCAGACTTTAAAGGATATTGTTTATGATGGGGAAACCAGGAGGGGTCCTTGAGATGAATTAGGACTGGAACAGCTGTTTGTGCCCGTCCCACAATGTGTCCATCCGTCCACACTGTGGGGTCTACTTGTTCCTCTATTAGGGGCAAGCAAAAGTACTTTTACTCTCCTGGGGGTAAAAGTAGCTGTACCCCCAATTTAGATAGAAGGTCTCACCCTAGCAGAGGAGTAGGAGTTACTGGGACAATTAAAAAGGAGTGACAAGCTTTGTAGGCACATATAAATAATTAAAAAAATCACAAAAAAGGGCTGACAGAGTGGCTCAAGGTGTACACCCTGAGTTCAAACCCCAGTACCGCCAAAAAAAAAAAATTGCAAGATTTTTGTTAAAAAAAAAAGTAGTGACAGAAATGGAAATCTCCCCAGGAGCAGGCTAAAGGCTGAGTGAAATAACGCTCTAGAGGCTGGCCTGACATGCCTTGAACAGTAATTTTCTTGGAGGACCTGGGTCCGGGAGAGAGAGGAATAGCTGAGATGCTAGCTCCAGTATTAATAAGGAGGCTGACCTTGTGCTTTTCAATAGTGAGTAAAACCTGGGGCTCCCCTGCTTTTATGGTTGTCACTGGAGCCTGTATGGGAGGCCCTGGGACCCATCATTGGGTGGGAGGCTCTGACCTCAGTTCCCCTGGGGTACCAGGGACAAGGTGCCTTCCAATGTTTTCCCCAACAAATGGGGCAGGGTCCTGGAGGTAGCTTTCTCCAGGGGCACTCCCTCCAAAAATGACCGGCCTGTCCACATTGAAAGCGTGTCCTCAGGTTTGGACTTGGCCCCGGGGAAGCCTCTCTGAGTGCTGCAGTCAGAGCCTCCTGCCGCTTATCCTTCCTCTTTTCCTTTTCCAGGTCCTTTTTTTCTTTTTCTAAGTCTCTATTATAGTATACAGATGTGGCTACACAGACCAATTGGTCCAGATCTCTGCTCCTTTCAGCCACCAATTTCTGAAGGTTTTTATGGATATCTGGGACTGACTGTGTTAGAAATTTATCTTTTAGGACCATTTCCTCTTCGTGTGACTCTGGTTGGTATGCTTTCATAAAGCATCCTTAAGTCTCTGCATGAAAGCTACTGGAGTTTCTAAGGGTCCTTGCTGTACAGCTGTGACTTGGGAGTAATTAAGAGGTTTTACCTTGGCTTTCCTTAGACTCTCAAGAATGCAGTGGATGAAATGGTTATGACTCCATTCATCCTTGTCATTTTCAGGGTCCCACTTAGGGTCATACCTCGGTACTCCCTGATCTCCTGTTGGAATTGGGAATTGAAGTTCCCTTCTAGGTATTCATTGTCTGTCTTCTTCCTCCTCCTCCTCTTCCTGTGAGGGCCCAGTCTGAGACAAGCCTATAGGGCCACTTTTATCTAAGTGATAATTGTCTCCAGCTGTGACTGCCTGCTCTAGTATCTGCTGTTTCTCCAGAGAGTAAGGGTTTGAGATAGCAATAGCATTACATCTTTTCAGCTCAGTTCAAAGTTTTGGCTGACTTCTGTAAATGTCTGGATGTATTGATCTGGGTTTTCTGTGTAATTTCCTAAATTCTTTTTTATTTCTTTAAGTTCACTCACTCTAAGGAATTAACTGGAGGGTGTAGAGTCCTGTGGGATGATGTCTGGTGTGTGAGGTAGTTGGGTAAGGGGGAAGAGGAGCTGATGGAGCATTAGATGGGTTTTTTTGGTTCAAGGGAGTTTGGGGGCTTTATGCAAAGGGTTACCATGGTCTGGGTATCTAGCCTGTGTTTTTTAGCCATTCTGGGTGGTCTCTTAGGAAAAAGAACAATTGAACATATGGAGCTTCAGTCCACTTTCCCTCCTTTTTACATATCTAATTGAAGAATGGTATTATAATTAATGCTCCTCCCTCCTTCTGGCCATCTTTCCTCATCTCCCAGAGGATACTGTGGCCAAGCCTGGGTGCAGTAAAACTTGAGTTGCTTTTGCTGAAGACTTTCTGGATCAAGATCTTTCCAGTGTTTTAATAAGCAGGCAAGGGGGGATCCTTCCTGGATCCTTGAGGCTTAATTCCTCATCTAAAAAAGGAAAACAAGGGAAAATTGGTCACCTCAACAGAGGTTTCTCCTTTTATCTAGGCATGCCTAGATGAGAGAGCACATCCCTCTCTCCCTTGCTCCTTCCACTGCCACCTGTGGGTAAGGTCATGAAGAATTTACAGATATTTCAGGTGCACCCACCCCCTTGAAATGATCTTTGACCAATCTCTCATCTATTTTGACTTGCCTGTTTGCCCTGCGACCCAGGTAGGCCTCGTTCTCTTCTACCAGCTGAAGGCTTGTAATTTAAAAATAACTCTGTCAAAGTAACCAAGAGGGCTTGCATGGCCAGAGGGAGGACCCCTGTAGAGGCATGGATGGGGACTCCTGATGAAGTAGACTTTTGTCCCCCTATATATCCTGTGAGGCATATGTGCTTTTTATGAAGAGAGAGTGTCTGAAGGCTTTTGCTCTAGTAAGGGGCAAAAACTGAGAGGACCTGAGGTTTCTGCCTTTTAACTGTTTCTTCCCCCCTGAAGGCAGGCTGCAGAAACTGCTTAAACAGATAACCTGATGCTTGACAAACACAATTAATCCTAAATTAGAGACTAGCACTTTCTGGTGCCTGTAGGGATTTTTTCCGAACTCCCTGAAGAAAGAAGTGCACTGCTGTTTAGAGCAAAGGGGGGAAGGGGACACTTACCCTGAACTACTTGGGAAAGGGGAAGGAGAGGCTGAGGATTGGGGGAAAAGAGAGTTTCCAGGGATTATTGGTCACTACTGCTGCCCAGGTTGATCCAGCCCAAGGCAGTACTGGAGCAGTGGAAGCAAGGGGTGACCTCCACTCTCGGGCCATGGAAACCATGAAGGAGGCATAAGAGATCTAATTGTCTGTTTGCCATGGGCATGGCTGGAGGGGTCTGAAACTTAGCCGTCTTTGGAGCCTCAGGAAGGGTCAGGAATTTGCATCTCCAGCCTTTGGATGACACTGGGAAGTGCCATGGCCAGAACACCTTTTATGGTTTGAAGACAAACTTTCCTTTCCACTGGCTGTTTTCGGACTTTTTCTTAAGCTGGTCAGATCTTGAAAGAGAGAGTTAGAGTTTAAGGAGAGGAAAAAAAGCCTCGGTGTACTAAAGTTGGGCTCCAGCACTGGCAGTGTGGTATAAACCCCTGCCTGGCGTCTGAGTTTCCTCAGATTGCCTGCCTTACAGCTATAATGGGCTCAGAGCTTTTCCTCAGTTTCCCAAGGGAGAAACTCTCCTTAACAAGACAGAGAGAGAAAGAGAGAGAGTCGGCCTGAGAGTTCCACCATAGCTAGGCTGTGGGGGTGGGGTCTCTTCTGGAAAATAGACTCCACTGGAGTGCTGGACACTCACGGTCATGTTCCTAGGCAGCCTTTCCCACTTTGTCACAACCTATACCGATTTCAGGTGATGGCTGGTCCCTTCATGCGTCACCAAATATGATGCATGGACGACACACACAGAAATTTCAGGTGCTCAGGGTTGTTGAGCCTGCTCTGAGAATGAAAGCACAGACAGACTCCAACAGCAGAGGTCAGAAAGATTTTATTTGTAGAGAAGAGAAGAGAAAGACTGCATATTGGGGAATGCAGGGGGACCCGGAAGCCCATGATTCCCGTGAGTCAGGGTGGGGATTGGGTTTCATAGCCTTTTTTGCATTGCCTGAGGGCGTAGATGCCTTTCAGATGCAGATGGGCATTCCCTAGGGAGGAGAAGTATCTCCTTGACCTCCCACAGTCTGTCCTTCACCTTCTTCATTTTTCGTACTTAATTATTAATACCTCTACATCTAATAATTTTAAACTCCTAGCATATGCTGTAAGAGTTCTAGTTCCTTTCTTTTGTCACCTTATTGGATGTGTAGTTGATGTTTTGAACACATGAAATATCTCATGTGTTCTGGTTGTTAGTCCTGCTTGCTTTTTCTCCTTCTGTGTTAATAGGGCTCATGACCCTTGAGAAGACTCTCCACTAAGATGATTCCAACAATAAATTAATAGAACAATAAATAAATAAAGAGACATCTTTTCCAACTGATGCACAAAGCACAATGCAGAAACATAAGAAATATGAACACTCAGGGCAATATGATAGTTCCAAAAGCATGTAACAACTCCAAGAACTGGCATTCCAGACAAAATACAAGAGTATACTTTAAAAAATGACTAATGACCCACCAAATACTGTTTGAAAAAGGGAGAAGGAGGAAGAGAGGGAATGAAAATATAATGGAGGGAATGAATTTGTTCAAGGTATACTGTACATATATATGGAATTGACACCATGAAATCTCCTTATTTTATTAATGTATGATAATAAAATAGGAAAAATTAAAAAAAAACAAAAATAAATATGACTAATGGCCTCAAAGATGATTCAAACAAATACACAAATGAAGTAAAGAAGTCAATCCAAGACCTGTATAAAAAAGCCAGCAAGGTGGATAAGAAGCTTGGCAAGAATATTGAGATTCTGAAAAGAGAAATGTTCAAAATGTTTGGATTATTGAGCCAAAAAAGAAAACATTGGAAAGCATCACCAATAGACTAGACCATGCAGAAGAAAGAATATCAGGAGCTGAAGATAAGGTTGAGGAAAATCTACATTCTGCTACCAATAAAGAAAAAAATAAATGAGCATGAATGCAACTTTTATGAACTCTGAGACACAGTAAGGAGACCACAGAATCCAGGGGGTAGAAAAAAGAGCTGAGATATGAACTGAAGTCATAAGAAAGCTATTCAGAGAAATTTTAACAAAAATTCCCCAAATCTTAGGAAAGGTGGGGGCATTCAAGTATACAAGGCATGTTCAACCCCAAGTAGATTGGATCCAAAACGAAACCCTACACATGAGATTATAATTAAAAATGTCAACTTTAGAGACCAAACATAAGATATTAAAGCAAGAGAAAAATTCCAACTTTACTAACAAAGAGAAAAAGATCAGAATTACATCCTCTTGGCAGAAACCCTAAAATGCAGGAAAGCATGAAATGACATATTTCAAGCCCTCAAAGTAACTAACTACAAAGAATACTACATAAAGCTAAGTTATCCTTTAAAGTTGAAGAATAAAGATCATTCAAGATAAGCACAAAATGAAGCAATTCATCACTTCTAAGCCAGCATTGTAGAAAATTTAAGAATCCTTCACACAGAGGAGGAAGAAGGACAGTCACAGACACAAAAATGCAGGAAAGAATAAATTCTGTAAAAGAACTAGGTGAAACAGATGAGGATTTAGGAAAGAATCAGTCCTGTCCAACTCAATAAACCAGCAACATCTATAGGTGAATAAGGGCAAACAAAAAAAAAATAGTAATAGAATCAACCGGAAAAAAGACTAACAAAATTACAGAAATCAGAAAACCCCTCTCCATAATAACCCTAAGTGAAAATGGTCTTAACTTTCCAATTAAAAATAGAATGGATTAAAAAACAATATCCAACTATTTGTTACCTACATGTCTCACTGACAAAAACATTCACAAGCTTAAAGTGAAAGTATTGTAAACAACATACCAAGCAGATGAAATCTGAAAGCAAGAGGAGTAGCTATACTTATATTGGACAAAATAGGCTTTGAGCCAGAAGAGATAAAGAGGACCAATAAAGGGAACAATTCATCAAGAAGATACAGCAATTGTAAATTTGCATGCATCAAATATTGGTGTACCCAACTTAATAAGACAAACACTATTAGACATAAAGGAATAGATAAGTACACATACAATAAGAGTGAGTGATTTTAATACTCTTATTGATAAATAGATCTTCCAGACCAAAGATCAACAAAGAAACTTCAGAGTTAATCAGCACCACAGAACAAATAGATTAAACAGACATATCCCAAATATTCCACCCAACTACTATGGAATACACATTCTTCTCAGCAGCCCATGGAAGTTTCTCCAAAATAGATCACATTCTAGGTTATAAAGAAAGTCTTAACAAATACAGAAAATTGAAATAATTTCTTGTATCCTATCAGATCACACTGGAATAAAATTAGACATCAATAGCAAGAGAAAATACAGAAATTACACAAACACATGGAGACTGAACAATATGCTTTTGAATGATCAATGAGTCACTGAAGAAATCAGGGAGGAAATTTTTTAATTCCCTAGAGTTTAAATGAAAATATACCAGAACATGTGGGATACAGCTAATTTAACAGGGAAGTTTATAGCTGTGAATGCTTACATTTTAAAAAAACAGAGATCTCAAATACCTAATGGTTTACCTCAATCTCTTAGAAAATCAAGAACAGAACAGGTGAACCTCAAAGTTAGCAGTTAGAAAGAAATATTGAAGATCAGGGTAGAAATCAATAAAATAGAAACTAAAAATGATACAGAAAATCAAAGAAACAGATTGGTTCCTTGAAAAGATTGATAATATTGGTAAACTTTTAGCCAAACTAAGCAAGCAGGAGAAACACAAATTAATAAAATTAAAGGTGTAAAAGGGGACATTCCAACATATACCAATGAAATCCAGAGGATCATTAAGGAATATTTTGGAAAAAATTATATTTTTATGTTATTTTTTGATTTTATCATTTTTACATTTACTCACATGTGTATACATTGTTTGAGCCACGTTCAATGGCCCACTGTTTCGCCCCCCCACCATTTCCAGACAGAACATAGAATATTTTGAAAAAATTATATTCAAATAAATTGAAAAATTTGAAGAAAGAGGTGAATTTCTAGACACATATGGCTTACCAAAATTGAATCAAAAGGATGTAAATAACTTAAATAACTTAAAAAGGTGTATCACCAACAGCATGATTGAAGCAGTAATAGAAAGCCTCCCAACAAAAAAAAGCCCAGGACCAGATGGAGTCATTGTTGAGTTCTACCAGACCTTTAAAGAAGAACTAACACCAATGCTTCTCAAACTATTCTCTAAAATAGAAAGGGAAAGAACACTACTAAACTCATTGTACAAAGCCAATATTACCTTGATAACAAAATCAGAAAAGGACACAACAAAAAAGAAAACTGTAGACCAATTTCCTCGATGAGCATAGATGCAAAAAATCCTCAATAAAATACTTGCAAACAGAATTCAACAACACATTACAAAAATTATGCAACACATTGAAGTTGGTTACATTCCAGAGATGAAAGATTGGTCCAACATACACAAATCAGTGTAATATAGCACAATTAGAATCAGGGACAAAATTCACATGATTATCTCAGTAGATACATGAAAAGAGTTTGACAAAATCTGACATCTCTTTATGATAAAATGTCTAAAGCAACTAGAAATAGAGGGTATATACCTCAGCATAATAAAGTTATATTTGTCAAATCTTTAGTCAGCATTGTTTAAATTGGGAAAAACTGAAAGCAGTTCCCCTAAACTAAAGAATGACATAAGGATACACAATCTTTCTACTCTTATTCAGAAGAGTACTTGAATTCTCAGCCAGAGCAATAAGACAAGAGAAAGAAATAAAAGGGACACAAACAGGAAGGGAAGAGGTCAAACTGTATATCTCTATTTGCAATTGATATGATCCTATAGTTAAAAGACCCCAAAGAGTACACCAGGAAACTTTTAGACCTGGTAAACACTTTCAGCAAAATAGCAGGGTACAATATCAAAATACAAAAGTCAGTAGTTTTCCTATACACTATCAGTGAGTATTCTGAGAAAATACATCAGGAAAACAATCCCATGTACAATAGTCTTGAAAAGTGAAATACTAAGGAATAAACTCAATCGAGGAAGTGAAGGACCTGTACAATAAGAACTATAAAACACTAAAGAAATTGAGGAAGGCATTAGAAGGTGGAAAAACCTCCCATGTTCATGGAACATGAGAATCAATATTGTAAAAACAATTATATCGTTGAAAGTAAGCTACAGATTCAATGCAATGCCAATCAAAATCTCAATGACATTCTTTACAGAAATAGAAAAAACAAAACAAAAATTCATTTGGAAGCACAAAAGACCCTGAATAAGAAAAGCAATTCTGAGCAAAAAGAGTAATACTAGAGCTATCACAATACCTGATCTCTACAAAGCCATCATAACAAAAACAGACACATTGAACAATGGAATAGAATAGAAGATCCAGAAATAAACCCACACACAGCTATATATTTGCCAAAAACATGTTGGAGAAAAGACAGCCTCTTCAACAAATGTTGAAAAACTGGATAGCCACGTGTAGAAGACTGAAACTAGATCCTTGTCTCTCACCTACACAAAAAAAGCAATTCAAAATGGGTCAAAGACCTTAATATAAGAACTGAAACTTTAAAACTACTACAGGAAAAAATAGGGAAATCCCTTCAAGATAGAGGCACAGCAACTATTTTCTGAACAGGCTTATATTTTCTGAGTATATCTCAGGAAATGGTGAGCAAGACTTTAAAAATGGGATTGCATCTAATTAGAAAATTTCTCCACAGCAAAGGAAATGATTGTCAGAGTGATGAGACACCTAAAGAATGGGAGAAATTTCTTTTTTGCCAACTGTTTATCTGATACGTAATTAATGTTTGGAATATATAAAGAGCTCAGAAATTTAAACAAGAAAAGAACTAATGGCCCAATTAATAGGCAAATGATTTAAACAGAGTCTTCAAAGAAGTGCAAATGGCAATAAACATATGAAAAACTGTTCAGCATCCTAAGCCATAAAGGAAATGCAAACCAAAATAACATTGAGATTCCACCTCACCCCAGCCAAGTGGCTATCATCAAGAAAACAGATATAACAACAAAATACTGCAAGGGTGCAGGGAGAAAAGGAACTCTTATGCACTGTTGGCTATGGAAATTAGTATGGATGTTTCTCAAACACTAAAATAGAATTACCATGTGGTCCTGCTATATAATAATGGGCACTCCTGGGCATTTACCTTAGGAATGTAAGACAACACACAATAGAGATTCATGCGTATGCAGGTTTATTGAGGCATAATTCACAATAGCCAAGTTAAGGAATTAACCTAGGGACACAACAACCAATGAATGGATAAAGAAAATGTGGTGCATATATACACAATGGAGTATTATTAAACCATAAAGAAGGATGAAATTATGTTATCTGGATAAAAACAGATGAAACTGGAGATCAACTGTTAAGCAAATAAGCCAGGGTCATAAAGACAAATACCACATCTTCTCTCACATGTGGGATTTAGATACATAAATACAAAGGAAAATACAACCAACCGAAAAGTCATGAACCTAAATGGAAGATTATTTGAAGGGGACGGCGAGGCATTGGGGGATAAGGGACAGTGATGGAGGGTAAATGAGATTAAAGTACATTATATACATATGTGGAAATGTCATAAGGTAACCCATTACTTTGTACAATAAGAAAAAATAAAGCCAGTGACTCATACCTGTAATCCTAGCTACTTGGGAGGCTGAGGTTGGGAAGATTGCAGTTTGAGACCAGCCCAGGCAAATAGTTCATGAGACCTCATCTACAAAAAATAAAAGAAAATTCCAAGGACTCAAAATACTTAAAAGTATTATGTTCGACAAGCTCATAGGTTACAAGAATTATACACCAAAATCAATGAGATCACATTGTATTAATAAGCAAGATTCAAAAGCTAAAATTAAATATCACCAATTACATATCACCATTACTACAAAGCAAATGGAATATTTCATATATACTTAACAAAATATGTGTAGGTTCCATATGCTGAAAATCACAAAATGCTGATGAAAAAATAAAAATACATAAATAATTAGAGCAACACTGTTCATGGATTACAAGATTGAACATATTAGAGTTGTCAGTTCTCCCCAAATTAAGTATAATTCTTAAATGTAATTCTTCCCAAAATCACAGTAAAGATTTTTGCAGACCCACACCTTAAAAAACAATCCTGATTAAGAAGGAACTAGGAACCTCACCCATGTTAGAATAGCCATCATTAGCAACACCACCAACAACAGGTGTTGGCGAGGATGCGGGGAAAAAGGAACCCTCTTACACTGTTGGTAGGAATGTAAACTAGTACAACCACTCTGGAAAAAAATTTGGAGGCTACTTAAAAAGCTAGACATTGATCTACCATTTGATCCAGCAATACCACTCTTGGGGATATACCCAAAAGACTGTGACACAGGTTACTCCAGAGGCATCTGCACACCCATGTTTATTGCGGCACTATTCGCAATAGCCAAGTTATGGAAACAGCTAAGATGCCCCACCACTGACGAATGGATTAAGAAAATGTGGTATCTATACACAATGGAATTTTATGCAGCCATGAAGAAGAACGAAATGTTACCATTCGCTGGTAAATGGATGGAATTGGAGAACATCATTCTGAGTGAGGTTAGCCTGACCCAAAAGACCAAAAATCGTATGTTCTCCCTCGTATGTGGACATTAGATCAAGGGCAAACACAACAAGGGGATTGGACTTTGAGCACATGATAAAAGCTTTAGTACACAAGGGAGGGGTGAGGATAGGTAAGACACCTAAAAAATTAGCTAGCATTTGTTGCCCTTAACGCAGAGAAACTAAAACATATACCTTAAAAGCAACTGACGCCAATAGGAAAAGGGGACCAGGAACTAGAGAAAAGGTGAGATCAAAAAGAATTAACCTAGGAAGTAACACACACGCACAGGAAATTAATGTGAGTCAACTCCCTGTATAGCTATCCTTATCTCAACCAGCAAAAACCCTTGTTCCTTCCCATTATGGCTTATACTCTCTCTACAACAAAATTAGAAATAAGAGCAAAATAGTTTCTGCTGGGTATTGAGGGGGTAGGGGGGAGAGGGAAGGGGCGGAGTGGGTGGTAAGGGAGGGGGTGGGGGCAGGGGGGAGAAATGACCCAAGGATTGTATGCACATATGAATAATAAAAAATAAAAAAAGAGAAGGAACTAGGAGAATTATGTTACCCAATAATAAAGTTTACTACATAGATAAAATACTGAAGACAATGTGGTATTAGAGAGAGAGAGAGAGACGTAGATTAATGGAACAGAAGAGAAGATTCAGAAATAGGTCCATGCAAATAAGGTCAGCTGATTTTTTTGACAAAGATGTGATTCATTGGAAGAAAAATATCTTTTAATTAAATGGTGTTGGAGTAATTGAACATTCATAGGCCAAAACAGACAGTCCACCCCAAAGCTTACACTAAATCTATACCTTATATAAAATTGTGCTCCAAGTGGATCATGATACATTTCCTTAAATGTAAATGTTAACACTATGAAACTATTTTTTTTAAAAAAAAGAGAAAATCTTCAAGTATAAGGAAAGAGCTCTTAGAGTTTCTGACACAAAAACACACATCATACAAGGAAAACTTGATAAATTGGACCTCATTAAAAACCTACACTTTTGTTCTGTGAAAGCCCATGTGAAGAGATGAAAAGACAAACTGAATACTGGGGGATTATACTTACAAAGCACATTTCTGATAATAACTAGACTATATAAAGAATTCTTAAAACTTAAAACTCAGCTGGGTGTACTGGTACATGCTTCTAATCCCCACCACTTGGGAGGAGCTAGGAGGAAAATGATTTGAGGCCATCTTGGCAAAAGTCAGTGAAGCTCAAAAACAAGATAGGCACAGTAGGGGACACTTGTAATCCCAGCTACTCAAGAGGCAGAAGTTGTAGGATTATGATCCTAGGCTGGCCCTAGGCAAAAGTGTGACAACCTACCTGAAAAATGAGCTAAAAGCAGAAAGGACTGGGGATGTGGCTCAAGTGGTAAAGTGCTTGAATGTGAGACTGTGAGTTCAATCCCCAGCACCACAAAAACCAAACAAAAAGTCCCTTAAAATCACAGTGTCAGACAGTAGTCTGGTGAGAAAATAGACAAAGACATGAAGCAACTTCATCACAGGATATAGAGATGGCAAATAATCACATGAGAAGGAGTTTAGTGTCACTGCGCCTATCAGGGAAATGCAAATTGAAGCAACTAGAAGGAAACCCTACAAATCTATTAGAATGGAGAAAAAAAATATAGGTTAACACCAAATGCTGGTGAAGCTACGGAGAACCTGGATCTATTAAGCATTGCCAGAAAGAATGAAAAATGATTCAACTCAGAAAAAGAATTTAGCAGTTTCTCCTAAGACTAAACGCAATTACTACACTACTCAGAAATCACATTTTGGGGCATTTAACCCAAAGAAGTGAAAACTTTCTTGATATCAAAATCTGTGTGTGAATGTCCATAATTGCTTTATTTGTACCAATGACTGTAATTGGCCAGCTGACCTTCCATGAACAAATAGCTCAGCAAACTGTGGCACATATATGCTATGGAGAGTAAATTCAGAACAAACTAATAATTAATGGAACAACTTGGGTGAATCTCCAGGCAATCTTGTTGAAGGAAAGCAGTTAATCCCAATGACTCCAGTAACATTTCTGAAGTGGGCTGAGTTTCGAAATCAAGGACAAATTAAAAGCTTCCAGGGATTCAGAGCAAGAAGGGGGAATGTAGGAGGGATATGGGGTGATTATAGAAAAGCCACAGGAGGGATCCTTGTACTGGCACTGTTTAGTATCTTCACTGTAGGGGTGGATACACAAACCTACACAGGTACTAAAATCATACACAATACACACACAAGTAAAACTAGGTAGTCTGAAGAAACTGTGGATTGTATTAGTGTCAACATCTTGGTTGCAATATTGTACTGCAATTTTGCAAAATGTTATTATTGTGGGAAACTTATTAAAGTATGCAAAGGATCTCTTCATACTCTTTTGTACAACTGCATGTGAACCTGCAATATAATCATTTCAGTTAATGAAAGAAAGAGAAAATGAAAAATGATGAATAAATTGAGATTAAATATTGAAGACACAGCAAACAAAGCTCTTTTATGCCACGCAGCACAATTTCAATCTCACAAACCCAGCTGTCCTCAAGGCTGAGGATCTTTCAGGCAACAGGTGGCACCCATATGGGTCAGATCTGTGTTCCAGCCCTGGATAGGGGCAAGGCACCATATGAAGCTGCTTTGCCAGCTAGGCCACCTCTCCAGTGTTGGAACCCTGCCCTTCATCCCACTTCTCCTGGCTGCTACTTACAGTGCTTCACTTCATCTCCATCTCTTTGTTCTCATGTAGGGTAAGTGTCCTATCTCAGGATCAGCTGGGCAGCCTTTGTCTCCTCCCATGCGTTCAGAAAAAATCCTGAGCCAAGTAGCTTATTTCCTCACTTGCACATCTCTTCAGTGTCTTTACCAGTTCTCCCTCTTGGTAGCTATAGGACTTTTCTCCATTTCCCTTCATTCTGCAGAAGCCCAGGCAACCCTGCCTGCCCTCATGCCTTCCACTTTGATCCAAACCATGTTTCCCTTCCCTTAAACAAAACTCTTCTTCTCTCCATTACACTAACAGAGCATTGCAGAAAGTTCCTAAGTCATAGGGTAATTACTGCAGTGTTTTGCAATGGTAATTTTCTAAACAGGAATAATTATTAGGGAGGCTAAAATTCTAGAACAGGCAGGTCACACGTCTCTTAAACAATATTTAGCAGCTAGGCACCAGTGGCTCATGCCTCTAGTCCTAGCTACTTGGGAGGCTGAGATCTGAAGGACTGAGGTTTAAGATCAGCCTGGGAAAACAGTTTGCAAGATCCCTTCTCCAAAATAACCAGAGCAAAATGGACTGGAGGTGGCTTATTTGGTAAAGCACCTGCTTTGCAAGAACAAAACCCCAAGTTCAAGCCCCAGTCCCACCAAAAAAATTTAAAAATTTAAATATTTAATAATTATGATTCTCATCATTAATCTGTACAGTTTAAATCAGTAGGATATTCCAGTGTTTATTGTACAAATTCATTCAGGTTTTGTAACGTCCTTAAAATTGTTTTGTCCTGTATGTTGGAATCCCAACAAATGAAGTTAGCTCCAGTTGGAGCTGTTCCAAGTGAAGCAGAGGTAGAGCATGGCTCTCCCCACCTCTACCGGCTCCCCTCAACCCTGTCTTCATTGGACCGGCCCCTCTCCCTTCTGGGATATAGCTGCAGCACCCTGTAGAAACACTTCTACCTGGGGCAGTGATTGAAAGCCAGTAACCTGGATCTTCTCTAGGAGAGCTTTCCAGTTGAGGAATTCCATAGTTCTGTACCCCTGTGGTCCTCTACCATAATTTATATAACAATTCATTAATTTTGGCTATAGTTAATTTGTTCCCTACTTTTCTTCCATAGGATGTGCTTGAGGGGAATGAAATAGCCTAGTTCAGGGTTTGGTAACTGCTCATTACTGGCTGCCTAAGAGCCATGATGGACAAAACTGGAAACTTACTGACTATATTGAGACAAAGGCATATGGATTGTTTGAAATGGTTTAATTAATTACATGCTAGATTGTAGCATAATGTTTTTGGAACATTATATCAAATGATGGTTAAATAGAGTAGTCTTTCCTTTGAAAAACTGCAGATGTCTTTTAATGTTGTTTTTCACTAGAAAAGCTCATCACTGAGTGATTATTATCATTAGTCACTTCCATGCAATTATAGTTCATATGCCATTTCTTCAATTAATAAAACAATTTTTAAAATCTTTTTAAAATTCTGCCTATTTGGATTCTTTTAAAAAGTTATTGTTACGCTATAGTGAATAGAAATCCTATCCAAATTGTTTTCAGTTTTCAAGCATTGTGTTTAAAAACAGTAAGGCCTTGTTTCTGTTTGTATCACTGAAACCTCTTCATGTGGTGCATTGTGGGGTGTGGTGGGGACGAGTGAACAGGATAATGGACACCACTCTCATTGACAGTAAGAGAGTCATGTTTTGGGAAATAAAGATATATTCCTGAATTAAAGCTGAAATTAGAAGGCAGTAGATATTAAAACAAAAAATTTATTCCTAATTCAGAAAGGAAAGTAAGGTACTGTAGTTTTTATACAAGAGTCAGACATACTGGAAATAAACACAACAGTGAAGCAAAGTGCAGTGGTGGGATTTCAGACTGTCTTATCCTAGAGTTAACACTACACAGAGAAGGAACATCAGTCCTAATTGCTTCATTATAGGAAGTATATCTTCCAGAGAAAAAGGTAGCAAAAAAGCATATCAAATGAGTTTACTTGGTTACAGATGACACTTGGTAGCTCAGTAGCTTAAGGGAATGTACAGGAAGGATGATGGAGGCTCACAGGATCAGTAGGAAGCCAGAGCAATGGACTCATAATGGGCAAGGACCACAGGTGCTCAGAGGTTGGCAGCAACACTAAGCAGAGATCTGCTAGCACTCATGATCTGGTGACCACTCAACCACACCACTTCAAACCCCTTTCTATCTTCACTATACTCTTTCAACAAAAGGGAGAAGTTTGCTCAGGCTTATCCTTCTTTAGTAGGGCCTCATAACCTGCACTCAGTGAGAAGAGTTAATGTTCTAGGAGGAAATTGTGTTATAGTTAGGAGAAATACAGGTGGATGCTATATAATCAAAAGATGAAAAATACCCATTCCAGATAGGCTTTAAGAAGCACAACTCTGATATTAAAATTATCTACAAAGGAAATTTAGGATTATCACAATCTAAGATTGGTATTTATGAAAAGAAATATCGCAAGTATCCCATTCTTTCAAAATAGCTTAGACCCATAGAATCCACCTTGGTAAGTGTAGAGTGTGCTGACTGCGAGCCCTCAGAGATTACCACAACAAGAAACTGAATATGAAGGGGAGATGTGATGATGACAGTTTCATGAAGGGCAGAGAGAAACCAAATTCTTTAATGTCTACTTTGCTTCAGCTTTATAGACCTTGAAAAATGATGCTGAATTTAAAAGGACAAAATAGAATGAAAATAAATATCCAAGATAAGTGAGTAGATAGCAAGAGAATATACATATTTTTAAAAGAACTCAAATCCACATCCTAAGTAAATCATACTCCACAACATTAAAGAAACTCCCAGGTGTGATCAAGGAACGCTTCAGAAAGTTGGTGGAAAAAAATGTCAGAATTTGAGCCAATACTGTCTGGGTTTATTAAAAGGGTACTGTGACAGATTGTAGAACTACAGCTTGGTGCAGAATTCTCAAGTGGGTTATTAAACAGATGATTTGTGAACATGTAGACAAGAAAGCTATCACACAACATGGCTGCATTAAGATAAGTAAGAGTAATGCAACAGAATGAAGTACAGCCAGATGACCTGGATTCATGCCCTCATTCTATCCATAAATAGCCATGTAAATATGAACACATTATTTAAGTCCTTTGAACACAGTTTCTTTTTCCAGGAAATAAGGTTATTAAATTAAATGTACTTTATTAGTCAGTTTAGCCACAGTGAATGTATCAGCACCAAGTGTACCAAATTTGCTTCTGTTCTTTTAATTGGGTTGCTCAGTGATGAAGGTCACCCCTTCATTACAGAGCACATCCTATACTGGGTGCTTATGTCATTTTATGAAATGCACTGGTCCTGTGACAGGAGGCTTTTTTTTTTTTTTTTGTGGTACTAGGAGTTTGAACTCAAGGTTGTGCACTTGCTGGGCAGGTGTTTTACCACTTGAGCCATTCCTGCAGCCTTTTTGCTTTGTTTTTCAAAGAGAGTCTCATGCTTTTTTGCCAGGTCAGCTTTGGACCGAGATCCTCCTATTTCCACTTTCTAAGTAGCTGGAATTATGGGCATGTGCCACCACATCTGGCTCCCAGGTGACTATTACAAACCCCTTTTCATAATGATGAAATTGAGTCTCAGAGTACCTAACTAATCAGATAAATCAGGATCAGAGAGTATTCTGATATAAAGAAATATATTGACCCATGTCCCATGTTGTCATTATATAAAATAAGTGTATTGATAATGAGAAAATACTGCAATGAACACTGCAACAAAAAATCTTATTTGTTTGGATAGTTATACCTAGGCATGTTATAATGAATGCATGTCATTATATTATAATGACATTTCATGAAAAGTTTTTCTCTGGTGTTCCTTTAACCTTGAACTATCCAACATTTTTATAAACAATTTGGTCAAAAGAACAGAAAAAAAATTTGAAGAAAATTTTTTATAAAAGGAAAAAGGTATGAGAAATAGTATTAAGAGTTTATTCATATATCCATTTATTCAAGTGACACATCCAAAACAAGATCTTAGGTAAGCTAATTCTCTGGCAGTATAATAAATATGCAAAGATAATATGATTTATTAGCCTTGAAAATAGTTCCTGTTCTTTGCATCTAAACTGTCTTTCTAAACAAGAAAGGGACTTTACTTTGAGTAGGAGTGAGATTTGAGAAACAGGAGCAGGAAATGGGAGTGAGTGGTATTGGTTCTTGGGTTCTCATCTGAAGTTCCAAAAGGGGGTTGGAAAGTAGTATCAAGAGTGATATCTACATCCCTTTCCCCCCTTAGTAATAAGGAGCAGAGGTGAGGGAATCTGGGTCTAATAAAAATTTCTTTTAATTTGACCAAGTCCTTTCAAATTGAACAGAAATCAGCCATTTAAAAAGTCTACCACAGGAAAAACTGAAATCATTCCCCCTAAACTTGGAACAAGACAAGGGCGCCCACTCTCCCCACTCCTATTCAACATAGTCCTGGAATTCCTAGCTAGAGCAATAAAGGCAAGAAGAAGAAATAAAAGGAATACAAATTGGTAAAGGAACAGTTAAAACATCCCTGTTTGCAGATGACATAATCCTAACCTCAAAGACCCAAAAAACTACCCAAAAACTTCTAGACACCATAAACAGCTTCAGCAATGTAGCAGGATACAAAATCAACTCACAGAAATCAGTAGCCTTTCTATACTCCAAAAGTGAAAAAATTGAGAAAGAATACAGTAAAACAATCCCATTTGCAACCTCAAAGATTAAATACCTAGGAGTAAACATAATGAAGGGTGTAAATGACCTCTTGAAGGAGAATTATAAACCACTGAAGAAGAAAATCAAGGAAAACTACAGAAGATGGAAAGATCTCCCGTGCTCATGGATTGGTGGAATCAACATAGTAAAACTGGCTATAGTACCAAAAGCAATCTATATGTTCAATGCAATACCCATCAAAGTTCCAATGACATTCATCACAGAGATTGAAAAATCTACCCTAAAGTTCATTTGGAAACACGAAAGACTGAATAGCCAAGGCAATACTGAGCAAAAAGAGCAATGCTGGAGGTATCACAATACCCAACTTCAAACTATATTACAAAGCAATAGTAATAAAAACAGCATGATACTGGCACAAAAACAGATAAGACCAGTGGAATAGAATAGAGGACCCGGATATGAATCCACACAGCTATGCCCACTTTATCTTTGACAGAGGTGCCAAAAACATACAATGGAGAAAAGACATCCTCTTCTACAATGGTGCTGGAAAAAGTGGTTATCTGCCTGCAGAAAACTAAAACTAGATCTATGCTTGTCTCCCTATACTAATATCAATTCAAAGTGAATTAAGGACCTTAATATTAGACCCAAGACCTTGCCGTTAGTATAAGAAAGACCAGGGAATACCATGTAAACAACAGGAATAGGCAAGGACTTCCTCAGTAGAATTCCAGCAGCCCAGCAACTAAGAGAAAGGATGGTCAAATGGGACTACATGAAATTAAAAAGCTTCTGCACAACAAAAGTAATGGTCTCTAAATTGAAGAGACCACCCACAGAGTGGGAAAAAATGTTTGCTAGCTATTCTGGTCTGATAACCAGAATATACAGGGAGCTTAAAAAACTAAACTCCCCTCAAATCAATGAACCAATAAAGAAGTGGGCAACTGAACTAAACAGAACTTTTCTAAGGAAGAAATCCAGAAGACCAAAAAACACATGAACATATGCTCACCATCCTTGGCCATAAAGGACATGCAAATCAAAACCACACTAAGATTCCACCTCACCCCCATTAGAATGGGTATCTTCAAGAACACCACCAACAACAAGTGTTGATGAGGATGCGGGGAAAAAAGAACATACATTTGCCAAATGATCCAGCAAAACTACTCTTAGGCATATACCCAAAGAATGTGACTCAGGTTATTCCAAAGGCACCTGCACGCCATGTTTATTGCAGCACTATTTACAATAGCCAAGCTATGGAAACTCATGAATGGATAGAGAAAATGTGGTATTTATACACAATGGAATTTTACTCAGCCATGGAGAAGAATGAAATTTTGTCATTTGCAAGTAAATGTATGGAATTAGAGAACATCATTTTAAGCAAAGTTAGCCAGGCTCAGAAAGCCAAAAGTCACATGTCTCCCTCATATATAGATTATAGACCCAAAACAAATGCAGTAATATTATTGGACATGGGTCACACACTAAGGGAAGAACATGCATGGGGAAAATAAGGAAAGGAAAGGAAACCTAAAACTTGAATGTGGTTGATGTGCTCCCTGTTGAGGAGCAAATACAGTAATCTTAAAGTAACAGAGGCCACTGTGGGAAGGGGACCAGGAAGTAGCGAAGAGGTCTGGTAGAAATGAACCGATGTGGGTTGCAATACACAAGTGCATGGAAGCAATGCTAGGAATCTCTCTGTATAGCTATCTTTATCCCAAACTACCAAAAATGCTATGTCTTCCTTATTGTCTCTTATGTTTTCTCTTCAACAAATTGAAGAAGAGGGTAGAACAGGTTTTGCCTGGAAATGGGGGTTTGGGGTGGGTGGGGGGTGGGGGAGAGGTGCACAAACAATGTATACACATATAAGTAAATGTAAAAATGATAAAAGGAAAAAGAAAAAAAAGTCTAACACAAAGAGCTGATTTAAACTTTAGTTACATTTTCAGGAGAGGGTGTTCAGACTTGGAAAGTTAATTTATAACCAGAGTTTCTGCCTTGGTCCATTTACAACTTGAATAAGGTGAGTGTCTGTCTACATGGACCAGGTTGTTGAAATATCTGAAGACCATAACAAATGAGGAACAGGATTTAAGATGAGACAAAAGCTTCCTTTAAATCCATGAGGAGCCAAATGCATGAGATTGTGGGTTAGTTTTGATACTTTCTAAAAGCAAAACTAGAAGTGGTTGAAATTGAAAAGCAGAGCCCCTCCAAGATTGAATGGGATGCTTTTGGAGTTTAAGAGCCTACTGGTAATTCTCTTCAGTTCAAATATTTATTGCAGCCCATAGCACACCATTTTAAATGTTGGTAATATACCAGTGAAAAGAATGATCAAAAATCATTGCTCTTACAGTGTTTATATTCTACTTCAGGTATGAAGATTTTCAATAAATAATAAAAATAAATTAGTAACATATACATTGTATCTATCTAGCAACATATATAGATACATGTACCTGTCAGTATAGTAAAAGGTGAAATACTTATGAAAAAAGAGTAAAAACTGAACAAGAGGAAATTAAAATGGGACAGACTGACATTAAAAATATGGTTGTTGAAGTAGGTCGGCCTCATTGAAAAGGGGACCATATTATTCATGGTTCTCCAAAGAAACAGAATGAATAGGCTATAAAGCGATATATAGAAAAAAGATTTATTTTGAGGGACTGGTTCACATAATTATGGAGGCTGAGAAGTTCCACTGTCTACTATGTGTAATTTGGAGACCCAAGAAAACTGGTGGTGTAGTTCCAGTCCAAATCTTAAGACCTAAGAACCAGGAATGCTGATGTCCAAGGGCAGAAAAGATGGCTGTCCTAACATAAGCAAAGAGCAAATTCACCTTTCTTCCATGTTTTTTTCCTACTTGCACACTCAGCAGATTGGATGTTGTCCATCCACATCGGTAAAAGCAGAACTTCTTAGTTTGTTGATCAAAATGATAATTTGCTTACATAAACACACCTATAGACACAACCAGAAGTAATGATTTGGCAGTTATCTAGGTATCCCGTATGCCAGTCAACTTGATACATAAAATCGATCAACACAGTGACATTTGAGCAAAGGCTTCAGTGAACTGTATGAGGAATTTTTAGGAAAGCACATTTCGTGGAGAAGGAGAAGCCATGCAGAGGCCTCAGGTAGGAGTGTACAAGTTGGGAGGCTGCCTTTGGATGTGTCTCAGTAGTGCTTCACAGAGAACTTGTAAAAGTTGAGCAGATTCCTGCTTTTTATGTGAACTTAGAGTATAGGACCTTTGAGATTTCTTCCAATTCGTTTTATTCCCTGAGCTTCTGATTTTCCAGTACTCAAAAATAAGTCATTTGAAAGCAGTGAGCAGGATAAATTCAAGAGCAGAAATGCCAGACCAGGGCTCACAAATTCAAATGGCAGAGGGGTCAGACAAATAGCATAAACAGTTAAGGAGATTGGCAGTATATTTGAATATTTTTTAACTTTATAAAGCAAATGAAGCATATTAGCAGACCAAATTATGCCCAGCTGATACTAGTTTGAGATTTTTGTACTAGAGAAAATAAAGTGAGTTAAATGTTTAATGATATACTCTGTATATAAAATTTTGGGTAAAAAGTGGGAGGAGAATAATAAATAATAAAGGAAATCTGGGATTCTTTGATAAGAATTATTTCTTTGTTACGATTTCACAGGGAACCAAAAGGGAAGAAAAATCAAAGATTTCTCTATAGCTTAGACCCCAGGAGACCATTTCACATTGATTTTGATCTTTCCTAAGCAAAGGTCACATGGATTTTTCTATCTATTTTCAGTAGCTAGATTTTTTTATAATTTTAAAAATTAGGATATATTCAATATACAGGGGGGATTCATAGTGACGGTTCTGATTAGACTTATATTGTACATTAGTTACTTTGCCCCCATCATCTCTTCCCCTTCAGCACCCTCCCCACCTCACTTAAAGCAATTGCAAGAGGTTTCTTAGTTCTGTTTCATATAAGGTATATGAAGTCCATCTACCAAATACCATCACCTTAATCTTCCTTCACTTACCCTCACCCCTCCCATTAGTACCCTACCACACACTATACCTATTTTATAGTCCTGTTTTTCATTATAATATTGAAGTTGATGTTCAAAGGGGTGTCTCATGTATGCATACTATGGGTATACTTTACTTTGGTCCATTCAACCCCTTCAGTGGCTAGATACTGATTTGTCTTCCTATTGTTTTATTATACAAAATTAGATAGCATTTAGGAAGTTAGAATCCAGAGAGTGAAAATATAAGTCAGGGTAACCTTTCTCAACTATTTTGTGTCTATAATGTAGTTTTAGTCATTACACTTTTGAGGAAAGCCTTAATTAATGTATCGTGATAATTACAAAGAGAGAGATAAAACTGTCCTATATCCTTGTTGCAGGTGCCTTCATTTGCAAAATGGTGCCATTTGTCCAATCTACTGCTATTGTGACAGAAATTCTCACTATGACCTGCATTGCTGTGGAGAGGCACCAGGGACTTGTTCATCCTTTTAAAATGAAGTGGCAGTACACCAACCAAAGGGCTTTCACAATGCTAAGTATGTTAGTCATTTTTCATCGCTGTGACGCCAGTTTTTTCATCACTGGGGCTTCAGTTTGCTATAACTGTTCCTGATTCAGCAGGTCACAATGAACCCAGGACTATGCCTACCATAGTCAAAGGAAGAATTTTTCTGTTTAGTAATGGTAATTGAGCACTTAAAACCTTAATGTGTGTCTTAGTGGTTTGAATTTATAATAGCTAAATAATAACTAATGTGATAATCAAAGATCATGATTTTTACTAAGAAATCATGTGAAAGGATTGAGCAAATATTTATCTCTGCTTTAAGAATTTAGCTACTATTGGACTGTGGGACTCCAGAAGGAATTCTTGAAGGCTTTGCAGAAAGATTCCTGTTGAAACTATTTCTCAAATGAGGGGAAAGGGAGATAAAGGAGAATGGTGGAGGAGGTGAATTCAAGTATGATATATTTCATATATTGTAAGAACATTTGTAAATGCCACAATGTACCCTTATCTAGCACAACAATAAAATAAAAAAATAAATAAAAAAGTTGGAAGTAAACAGAGAAATCCATAGGGGGAGAGTTCATTAGTTAATTATCTTCAAATTTTTGTCACATCTTCCTTACAAAGAATTCAAAGATCTGTGGGCTTTTAATAATTGACAACCTTCCACCATCAAAATTTGTGAAAACAGTGGGTGGGCATGGAAAGAGGGTAAAGAAAGGAATGCATGGAGGAGGAAGAATATTAAAAAAGGAAGAGAGTTCTTAACATGAAAGCAAAGTTGATAACAGGCAGTCAAAAAAGTCATAGGAGACAAGAGTATCTTAAAGTCAAGTAGGCTCATCTCCTCATGAGGGCTTTTTGCAGTGTTGCCTGACATTTCCTTGTGGCTCTGCATGGCTGTGAACCAGCCTTGCCAGTCACTGACTCTGTTTCTCTGGTCTTGTACCTCCTCCAACCAGGTAACCTCATCCAGACACAATAACAGACTATATCAGTAATCCTAACCACTGAATGGTCACGGGACCAAGGAGGGCTAGCAATGGGCTAAGCCAATTAGTCTCAGTTCCTCTAGAATTTGCTTAAGATTGGACACATGATTGGACATAAGATGAGTATACATGACTAGAATAGATGTGTTCAGCAATGTGTATCGATGTGTATAGCAATGTGGAAACAGGGAGAGACAAACAGACAGACTTGTCAGTCCTAGGAATATCTTGGATAATTGGATCATGGTGAGTTTGTATGAGTAGAAAGCTTATATATTTCTTTCTAATAAACCCCAGTTATGACTTGAGTCTCAGTTCTTTGAAGCCCAAAGCACTACAAAGCTTTCTTAATGATATCACTCAGTAAAGAAAGAAAAAGCAGAGCTTAGTTGTGCTCCCAAATCGAAGTTGGGGCCCTTGGTTCTGTTCCCTTCTCATTCTGTCAAGACACATAGATTGAAATAGTCCTTGGTAATTAATCTCTGTCTCTCTCTTTTTTTCTTTACTAAGGGCACATCATGAAAGCAATTCCTCTCAACAAACTCATAAAGGACAGGGAATTTGGAAAGAGCACACTGCTTTCTGAAGTTACAGATGTTTGTTTTCTAAATAAGAAAATAGTACCCATGTTATACATGGTACTTAAGATAAATGTACATTAGATTTTAAGAAGAGAATGGTCTATGCAATGTTTAAAAGTTATTTGTCCATTTAACAAACATGAATCAGCTTCTTCTGAAAGCAGGGGTTTTTCTTAGAATCTCATTTGAGGAAATGGAAAAAAAAATGTGGGTTATCATTGCCCTGAACTTTAAGTGTTCAGGGGAAGTTGGGAAAAATGAATAAGGGTCACGAGGGTGCCGCCCTGGAGGACACATACAGACATCAAGGAATTAATAGCTATTTGGAAATGGTAGTAATCTTAAAATCACCTAAAGAAGGTGACTTGCAAACCAGTCACAGATGGACAATGAGGACAATATGGTCCATCCAGGGTAAAAACATGAAGGTATGGAGCAGCAGCAATGAATGAAAGTCCTTAGTAGAGGACTGGGTGGGAAAACCATGGACTGAAGTGAAGGAGGATAGATAAAGACCCTCATGAGCCCATGCTATTGAATTTGAGTTTCACCTTATATGCAATAGAGCATTTTAAAAGAGGTTTTAACATTAAAACTTGTTTTAGGAATACTATTCTAGCAGCAGTTTTAGGGTGATGAAGGAATTGAGACCCTGTGAGATCATCCATTGTCTCAGGGCAGAGGAGATAGAATGCACTGAAGATAGGGAGTCTTGATGGTTAGAGAATTAAGCCTGGTTGTGTTTTACTTAGCTGAGCCATATTCTGACGATTGTAACATTTTTACAGGTGTGGTCTGGCTGGTTGCAGTCATCGTAGGATCACCCATGTTGCACGTACAACGACTGGAGGTAGATTGGGAACTGGGATTGAGAATTGTATTATTAAAATACTTTTCCACCCCTCTGAATTATTGTTTTCTTCCTTCAAGAGCAAATTTGTATGGCCTTATCTATTTCATTGGAAGTCTTTCAAGTAGAATAAAATAATTTGTCTTAAGATTTCTTTCCCTGTTTTATCTAACTCCTTTTGGTACTCTAATGTTAAAACTTCAGTGCTTAAAATAAAACATTTTTAAAGTTCCAAGGTCACTTTCTACATTCCTACAAGCTGAGCATGCTTTTCCTAGTGTCCCTCAGTGTCATGTTACATTTTAAGAGTTCAAAGACTAATCTAAATTTTTCTTTTCTTTTTAAGTCTCATTTAAAAATTTGCAATAAATTATCGACTTATTAGTTGAGTTTCTTCACAGAGCCTTTTTTACCTGCCTCCTATTACTGAAAAAATGGAAATTTGAATTGGAAAAATATTGGGGGATCATCTTACCCAATCTCTCTCCTTTTCCCCACAGCTTTGTCGGATGACCCCACCGTTTGTGGAGATTCAAGTAAAGGGAAAAGTGTGGTGGTTCTGGGCAGCCCAGTCCGCCTGGTGTGCCTGATCATGTCTTCCATAGATGCTCTAACACAGACAGGAGTCCAAAGACAGTAGAGTGTTACTTACACACTACATAAGAGACTTAAAATATATATCATATATCCTTTTGTACCTTTTAAAAATAGAGATAGACAAATGTAAAGCTTTACTGGACATGCCCCAACCATCAGCCAGCATATCAAGTGAAACCTAAGGTAAAATCACACTTGAAAAGTAGCCTGATATTTTTTTGTAGAACTGGACTTTGTGAGAGCAGAAAACAACTTTATTCCATCCGTGGCCAGGTATAAAAAAGCCATCTGAGGACTTCCCAGTCTTCATGATGAAATGTCGTGGATAAGACCTTGAGTGGGCCTTTTAACTCCTCCAGCCATTCAGATAATTAAATTTCTCTGGTCACTTTCAGTCACAAAAAAGTGTTAGTTCCAGTATAAAATGTCCAGGCCAGTGCCACAGTCATATAAATTCATGCTCTCAATCAATTTAAAACTTTGCCTTTCCCTCAGCTTGCATTAATTTAAGCTTAGAAATGTGAAGGAGTTCTTGGTTTCCTCATCCCACCGCCATGCAATGGAGGCCTTTCTCTCCTGATGAGCAAATGAGGACAATGGGGGAAAGAGGTAGATGTACTCTAGTGCCCTCTAGGTATGGCGTGGCTTGATTGATTGTTTACCTTCAGGGTTTCTCCATGGTGGTACCACTGAGGCTTCTTTATTCTCCAGCAAGCAGCTCATGTAGCCCTTTGCGCTTCCACACACCACTTACAATATCAGCTCCTGTCTGCTGATTTTGTCCTTACTTCCATCAGGAAACTCAAATTGCTGGAGCCTTTTACAAATGACACACTCTAGTTCCCAATCATGGGGTCCATTTTTGGTCCATAGAAAACAAACAGACCTACCAATTTTAAAATAAGATAATTTCATTGTATACTTTATACAATGAAAATATATATATATATTTATATATTTTAAATATATAGCTCATATAGTTTGTTGAAAATTCATTCTGTATAATCTAATTGGCAAAGCTATGCTCACTGTCAAACAGATCATCCAAATCATGTGTTATTTCTCTCAGGAAAAAGGTTGATTTCATTTTTGAAATAAAATGAATGTATTAATTTTCATTCCATGACTCATCTTCTCACTACAAAATTCTATTAGGGAGAGTGCAAGCAAGCATGAGGGAGCCCAAATTCCTCACCTGAATGACATAAAGCATTCAAGATGGTGGTCCATCTTCCAAATTTCTCTCTTTGCTTTGTTCTCTGTGGATTCTCTCTCAGGAGTGATGTATTTGACAATTTTCTGGGGATTGAAGGAGGTTATTAAATTAAAATTATCATCACTTCTGTCTCCTCACTATATGAAAATGAATTCACAATATCCCAGCACTAGTCAAAATACTATTTTTTTTTCTAATGCCAGATTTTACCCTGAATAGAAATAAGTTTAAGACAAGAAAAAGCACAAGTCCTTGCCACGGGTTTATGATGCCTGGACAAAGATGGCCTCACTGACATCAATAATTTAAATCATCTCTTTCTTTGGTGCCCCATGGTAAGATCTGGAGTGGGTGAGAAATGCCACTTTCCTCAGTTGGGATAAAGGTTATTATGAAGGTAAAAGTGGGTGCGCTGGCTCAGCATGGTGTCTGAACTCCCAGCACTGCCTTGAGCAGTAGAAGCATAGAGATATTTGGAAATAAAGAATCTGGAAAACATTGCCATAAGCCCATTTGAGGGTCTTTGCTCATCTCTAGGGCTACATGAACTGGTATGGAGACTTCTAACCTAGTATGAACGTTTAGGATGCATCAATAACAACCCCCAAGGCCCTTGACCCTCTAGGGTCTACCTCTGGGGTCAGAATAAATTTCATTTTTACATCTATTTCTGGGGAGTTTAGATCTTGAAATAATTTTTCAGTAAATGCTATCGTTCATAACTTAAATTTTCTTACCAATTGATGTTGTTAATTGGTGATGAGATTTTCTGGAAATATAAGCAGAACTTTGTCCAGGACTTTTATATTCATCTGGAAAATAGCAGAGTGGCTAAAATAACAATTTTGCTAACTTTATGCTCATTAAAAAAAAAAAAACCTGTCATTGCCCAGACACATGCTTTTGAATATGCTTTCAATGTTTACTTTGTTCTTGAACTAAGCCCTTTTAGCACTTTCTATTGCTGCTATTGCTGTTAATAATGCTTCAGAATTTATAAGAAGATGAATCTACCATAAATAGCATGAATAACGCAGCAAAGAAATATAGCCCGAATATTTATAAATTGGCAATAGTCTAAATCCAATTTCTCATTCATCTCAGAATTCAAAAGCTACCAGTTGCCTTTTGGATACCTTTCCAAACAATCTGATCATTCCAATATGAAATAATTAGTTTAAAAAAAAAAGTTACCCTAACTCTTATTTAGAAGAAGTCTGATGACTTGCCAAATCTGTTTCTTCAATAATTAGTTTAATAAATATTGAGCTAGCTGGCATATAATACAAAATATTTTAATAATTCTTTCAGCCAACTGAAAAACATAAAAATTTGTGACTCGTGGAAATACAAGTTGAAAAAGAAAAAAGAAAAGTAAACAGACCCAGATCGCAATTCCACTTAAAAAGAAAAGTACATCTCTTCAACAAAATTAGAGATAAGGGCAAAACAGGTTCTGCCTGGAAGTAAGGGGAGAAGGGAGGAAAGAACAGGGGAGTGGGGCAGGGGGGAGAAATGACCCAAACAATGTATGCACATGTGAATAAATGAATAATAAAAAAATTTTACAAAAAGAAAAGTACAAAACTCTCACAAATGTAAGCAGTTAAATGCAAAACCTATAATTTACAAAAAAAAAATTGGAAAATATGTACCAGTGGTAAATTTGAAAGTTTAAAATTGCTATATTGCAATAATACTTGGCTGATTTCTATTCTTTTGAGGCTGACTTTTGGGTTTTTTTAACCAAATTATTCTTGCTGTAAAGGTTAAGTATGACTTCCTATATGAAAAAGAACATATCTGCTGCTTGGAGGAGTGGACCAGTCCTGTGCACCAGAAAGTCTACACCACCTTCATCCTTGTCATCCTCTTCCTCCTGCCTCTTATGGTGATGCTTGTCCTATACAGTAAAATTGGTTATGAACTTTGGATCAAGAAAAGAGTGGGGGATGGTTCTGTGCTTCTAACTATTCATGGAAAAGAAATGTCCAAAATAGCCAGGTATGTCTAATGAAATATTTACCTTTGTTTAAAATATTTTTAATTAGTTGTGCTGGAAGGGATGGTTGCAAGGGAACCCAGAATCCCTAGGTAATTTAGTCAGAGCATCAGTTGCAATTCAAATTAGAGCATGGGCTGACTTTAAACCTTTGAGGCTTTGCAAGGTTTTATTTGTGGTAGAAAGAAAGAGCAAGTCATCAGCTCTTAAAAGAGAAGTTAGGGCTATAGATAATAACTTAATTAGAATTTAGAACATTGTTCATTTTCACCTGTAAGTAAATATGGCATAGTAGGAAGACTTGTGAACTCATTCCAGGACTCTGTAAGCCCGCAGTGCTCTCCTTTCTTTGTCATTTTCAGGATCATGATGTAGACCAGCACCCTTCC
This sequence comes from Castor canadensis, assembly GCF_047511655.1. Taxonomy (NCBI): domain Eukaryota; kingdom Metazoa; phylum Chordata; class Mammalia; order Rodentia; family Castoridae; genus Castor; species Castor canadensis. The sequence continues at coordinate 54,167,062 of NC_133394.1, forward strand.
TCTCAACGCCCCTGCCAATGCATTTATCGTGTGTATGAGGGTCACAAAACATCCATCTTTACTTCCTCTTACTCAAGGATTATGCCAAAATACATGACATGGCTCGTACAAAAATCCCTTGAAACCAGAGCTTTCTATTTATTTTAAAGTATTACTGTTTTTATTTTGTTTTTACCTAAAGACAATGTTTTCTGACCTCATTCGTTAGCATCAATTTGTGTGTGTGCGTGTGTGTGTGTGGTAGTGGGGTTTGAATTCAAGGCCTACACCTTTAGCCACTCCACCAGCCCTATTTTCATGGTGAGATTTTTTCTAGATTGAGTCTCGTGAACTATTTGCCTGGACTGGCTATGAACTGTGATCCTCCTGATCTCTGCCTCCTGAGTAGCTAGGATTGCAGGCATGAGCCAAGCATTATTAGTATCAGTTTTAAAACACAGTTATTGCTATGGTATTTGTAGTACATGTGACTTATTTTACAACCTACATTGAATGAGAATTAAAACTAAACCAAACAATATCCTATATGAAGTCTAGTGATTTGTTGGGACTTTTATACTATCACTGCAGTGACCTCTAGTGCCCAGTTTGTGTAATGCAATTCTCCCTTGGAATGTACAGGAGCCCTGGGACTGTTCAGCACCTTGGAACTTACTACTGAATTAGCTGTACCACTTCCTTAGAAGAAATGGTGACCAGGTTGAATGAGAGATAAAAATCATGAACTTTAAGAACTTAAGGCACCATGCAAATAGGTAGATTTATTGCAACTGTAAATCCACTTTAAAAGAGGAGTGAAAAAACTTAGTTTGAATCCCTGGTTACTCATATTATTTGTATAATAAATGACTGCAAGGTTTACTATGTTTCATAAATACTGATTTTTTACTGTCAGGACTATGAATTGTTTTTAACATATAGTGAATAAAAGCTTAGTCACTAAAGTTAAACTGAGTAAATTCAAATCCCAAGTACATCCCTTAATAGCCATCTGACTTTGTGAATGATTTAACCTCTGTGCCTCAGTTTCTGCATCTGTCCAGTACCTTACAGGGAAGATTAATTACATAATCCATGCCAGTCACCTAGCAGAGTTTCAGATCTATAGTAAGCACACATTATAATATTTACAATATGAAAAATAAAAGAATTAAGATAAAATTAATGAGAAAGATGATAATCAGCTCACAGTTAACTTATTATGTACTTTGCTAATATTTGAAAATTGTGGTTGACAGTCAAGGCTCAAATTTTGCTTAATAGCTTTGCCAGCCATCAATTTGACACATTTGCCAAGGGAAAACTAACTGATACAATGTTTCTTTGTGGTTTTAGGAAGAAGAAGCGAGCTGTCCTTATGATGGTGACAGTGGTGGCTCTGTTTGCTGTGTGCTGGGCACCCTTCCATGTGGTTCACATGATGCTTGAATACAGTGAGTGTTTGCCATTATCATTTGACAGAACTTCTAGTTCATTTCCTGCTGGAATAGACAAGGAATCATTGAAATTGGTCGTTAGTCACTTGGTTAATAACATATCAAACATTGAACACATTTCTTTCATGTTTTAAAGGTCATCAGATCCCTATGTAGTAGGTTATGCATAACTAGGACTAAGTCTTTAGTAATTACAGCAGATAAGGAAAAGCTTTGAGGCTCTTTGCCCATGTTATTCCTCTTCTCCCTAAGCTACTTAACAGCAGAGAAGTGTGACACCTTATAAGTCTTCTCTACTTAGAATTCTGACTTGCACCTTATGTATTTAACAATACCTAGGATTTCAGTCTGTCCCTCAGTATATTCCTCTGATAAGCCAGGACTGAACTGTGTAGCTATGTTTCTGTAGTGTAAGTGGCCATTTGAAGGATAACTATTGCTTCTAATTTGCATGAAACTTGGAGTCATCAGGTTAAAATTCTATGAACTCTGCAATACATGCTGGGCACCAGCCTATACATGTAAGACTAAATTTTCTAAGAAAAAAGGCTTGTCACAAAAGTTATTTTATTCAAACAAAAAAAAAAAGAAAAAAAAGTTATTTTATTCAGATATCAGCTGTCTCTCCCAAACTGGCCTTGAGAACTTTTTATACTCTTAAGCAGTAGGGGTTTTTTTTCCTTAATAAAATCAATAAGCATTCTCAAGTTTTACTTTATTTCAGGTAATTTTGAAAAGGAATATGATGACATCGCAATCAAGATGATTTTCGCTATAGTGCAAGTAATTGGATTTTCCAACTCCATCTGTAATCCCATTGTTTATGCATTTATGAATGAAAACTTCAAAAAAAATTTTTTGTCTGCAGTTTGTTATCGCATAGTAAAAGAAACCTTCTCTCCAGCTCGGAAGCATGCAAATTCAGAAATTACAATGATGCAGAAGAAAGCAAAGTTATCCCAGAGAGAGAATCCAGTAGAGGAGACCAAAGGAGAAGCATTCAGTGGTGGCAACACTGAGGTCAAATTGTATGTACAGCTGGAGGAGAAAAAAAAATCTCAAGTGACATTTTGCCCTCTTTAGTACTTAGAATTCTGCTGAAGGCAGTGGACATTGTTTGTAGCAATGTTTAACGTCATTTATACTGCAATCTGAAGAGAAAATTATCTTGAGCAAAGGTCAAAAACTTTGTATTTTAAAAACAATGACAAGAAGGAAACAAATCATTTTTTCTTTTAAAATGACATTACACATGAAAATATAATTTTTAAAAATTATTAAACCACCCTCGTAGATTATTGAAGTGGATTTTTTAAAGATCTTGTACAGAAAAATCAATGTTCTTGGCTAGAAGTTTCTGTCTGTGTAGTTGATATGACTATGTATTGCTGAACTGGATTAAATAAAATTAAAATTGTATCTTCTTAAATATAAATTTAATTGTTACTGATGCCTTAATGTAATTTTCAGTGCACTATGGGAGTTGGGTACTTATAGTCTTTTGGAAATGAAGTCTGTGCCATAATCATAAGGTCACAGTAGCCTCTCATTATGATCTCATTATGAATCATTCCACCAAAAAGAGCTGTGTATCTTCTGTCCACTCTACAGAGAGCCACTCTCCTTCTTTTATAATTTGGTATGGGTCAGGGTACCAGTATTACACATTACTAGTTTGGTCAAAGACTAAGTCCCAAAACCATTTTAAAAGAAGAACCCAGTTGCAGAACCTACGTATTTAGCTTCAAGGATTATATATTATAATAATCAAGAGAATTTGACATTGGCCTAAGGATAGATACTTAGCTAAATGGAAAAGAATAGAGATACAAGATCTGTCTTATAGAGATCAGATATTATATATGCACATATACATGTTCATAGCTTACTTTGGCCAAGGTAGCAACAAAGTCAATGGGGAAAGGACAAAGTTTTAAGTAAATGATATGGAACAATTGGATATCCAAGTACCAAAATTAGAAACTTGATCTGTACACTACATGCAAAACTTAATTCATAATACATCCTAAACTTAAACATAGAACTAAATCTATAAGATTTATGGAAGAACACATAGAAGAAAATCCTTGTACCCCGAATCAGGCAAAGATTTCATAGGGCACTAAAAGCAGAAAACATTGATAAAACCAACTTCCTCAAAATAAATAACTTCTGCTATTTGAAAGACAGTGCTATAAAAGTGAAAGGCACAGATTATAAGGAAACACATGGAAAACATTTATGTTCTCGTAAAGAGCACATCCATTATTTATGAAGAACTCACAACTCAATATTAACATTGACAGATTAACAAACACTTCACCTATAAAGATACACATATTTCTAGGAAGTACCTGAAAAGCTGCTCAATATTAGTGTTCATCAGAGATAGGTGAAACAAAACAACAAGAAGAAACCTCGACAGACCTACTAGAATAGTTAAAAAGTGTTGGCAAGGATGTTGAGCAACTGGAATTTTCAAACATGGCTGGTAGGGAAATAAAATGACACAGCAATTTGAAAAACAATTTGCTGATGAATTGGATATTTATTCTAAAACTCGGGAATTATACTCCTGTATATTTTACCAAGAGAAATTAAAACATATTCATACAAACACCTGGCCATGAATGTCCATAACAGTTTAATTCATAAAACATAATTAGAAACAACCCAACTGTTTTCACCAACTGTCCAATGGATAAATTATGATAAAACTGCCAAACTGAATGTGACTCAGCAATAAAAGGATTTAACTATTGATACTTGATACATGCAATAAGTATCAATTTTGAAACTCTTATGCTAACTGAAAGAACCCACAGAAAAGATTATACACTCTGTAATTTCATTTATGTGAAATTCCAATTATAGGAGTAGGAAACAGGTAAGTGGTTGCTAGGGGCTAGTACAGTTTAGGCAATTGAATACAAGGAGCATGAGAGACATTTTTGGATGACAAAAAATGATATTTTGACTCTGGTAATGCTTGACTTTATATATTTGCCCAAATTCATTGGTTTTTATATACTTTAAAAGGATAAAATTATTATATGAGAATTACATTTTTATTTTTCAAAGTACCTCAGTACATTTCATAATTCAATATAAAAATGCCAACTCATATTGGTTTTTTGACCTAAAGAGTAAGTAAGAAAAGCCTTTGAAACTGCTCTACCACCTACACTACCAACCAAGAGAGGAAGCCAATATTTATTCTCAGGGTGACAGTGGTTAAGTGCTACTCTTGAAGATTTAAATGATGAAGTATATATATCCATTATATCTCATTTGATTCACTAATATGACCTCTGCAAAACTGGATGGATCATGAAGAATAACACTGGACCACCCACAAACTAAAGGAGTAGCTCCACCTGCTATGCAGAGCTGGGATGGGGTGGGGTGGGTGTGGGATCTTACCAGAGCAGATTACCACAACCTCTGGTACTTTGCATGCAGCTACTGATCAAGCAAGCATACTGCTTTCAATGCCTGAAAAAGGAGAATCAGCAGTACTTTTCATTCATATGGAATAGACATACAGATTCCATTGTCTTAATCAAGGCTGTGTTTATTTGCCTACTCCTCCATTGTTCTGTCTAAAGGACATGAGCCCATATGGATATTCCCACAGAAGATCATATCAGCATGCTATATTTATGACATTAAATTATTTAGATCTGATAAGAAAAGAAAAGGTGAAAACCCATTGGTTTGCTAGAACACATATGCCCTGGAAAGTAAGAGCTAATAGAGATAAAATTTATATTTAGAGGTGACGTTTTTTAGGGGGTCTTGTCCTTTGGGAAATGCAGGGACATACATTTCAAAGCATATTATAAACTTTCATATCTTGAAATTCTCACCCTTAACAAAAAAAGTACAATGCTTGGGTTTGGTAAGCACTTTATTCTGCTTCAGGGAATGCTGTTTGAATCTTTTATTTGTGAAATGGTAAACTGCTAGATCTGTGTGTGTCCCAAAGCCAATAAGGGCTCTCCAGCACATCTAGGTTGTAGCATAGCAGCCCTGCTATTCAACACTGTCATTTAATAGCCCTGTCATTGGACCTAGAAGTTCCAATGGTTTAGATTGAAGTAAATGAGAAAATCTGTCACTTGGATTGTTTGTTCCATAAAATTCTGTGTTAGATAAACATGCCATCTTATAGCCTCTTACGAGCTATAATTTAAGGAGCTGCAGCACATAAGCCAGATTTCTGAAGAAAGACAGTACCATCTGCCTCAGAGAAACATTTATTGTCAAATGCAACCTGACATGGTAAGGACCCTCACAGAGCCCATGTTGCTTACCATCCAGTGAATATGTGACCAAAACTATTTATGAGTTGTGTTCTATCATACTGGTATTATTAATAATTAATAATAAAATGAAAACTATTCACCCAGGATCACTTACAGCAAACCCAGATAAACTACACAAATAGATGGCACAAACTTCCACATCAGTCATCAGTCCTGTGCCTCTGGACTCATGTACCGATAGGGGTAGGTTAAAACCTTCTGTGATGGTTTGTATTTGTCTGTTTCCTCTTTTACAGCTGTCAGCTTCTGCTGATGTGTTAAGACTATTTACGTACATCTAGTATTCTATATATTCCTTTATAATTGTCCATTTTTATCATCATTAGTTGTTCGTTTTTAATTTTCTAGCAATGAGGAAGTTTTCAAAGAAACAAACCTCCTCTAGGGCTGGGGCATGGTTCAAATGGTAGAGCACCTGTTAAGTAAATTCAAGACCTTGAGTTCAGACTCCAGTACTGCCAAACAAAAAGAAAAAGACCTTTAAATATATTTAATAATATATTTTAAAATTACATAAACGATTGTTCATAACAGAAACAACTCAAAAAAAGAAAAAAAGAGCCCTGAGTACCTACCAATAGAAGAATGGGCAATCATACAGCCATATGATCTATATTTTCAAAGAATGTTTATTGTCATGAGTGATAGATGAAGTAATACTAATAAAATGTGAAAATACACATTCAGAAAGTTCTCACTAGTGCATAACTTCTCCCTTCCTATTTATAGTCTGTAAACATAAAATCCCTTTCTTTATCACTTCATGAAATTACTTTTACACTCTCAGCTCACCAAAGTAAGTTTCTCATGATTCTCTGCTTTATTACCCTACAGTTTAACCTGCGGCCACCTAATTCTATTATCAATAAGACTAGTAAGCTTTTAAAATAAAATATTGAGAAGTGGTTACTATTAATAGAGAGTTAAAAAAATATCAGCTCAGTGGCTTTTCACATATCATATTTGTAGGCTTTATGGGGATTAAAAAATTGATATGATTTTATAAAAATACCCATCATTAACTGGAAGCATATTGTTCTCATTCGTTAACTCAACTAATATTTTCAAAGCTCCTGCAATATATTAGGCCTAGGAATCCTCTATCCATTTCCAAACCAAGAACATTGTTTCTTCTCTCAATCAGATAGGATTGAAAAAGGTTGGTTGGCAAATGAAATAATAGAGGAAAGGAAGTTATAAAAACAACCTGGTTATAAAAAGTGCTAGTGAATGAAAAATATTGAAACATCCCTTCTATAAATGAATATAATGAAACATAATGCACTGTAAGCTATTGAATAATAGGGGAGCATGTGACAGAGAAAATGTAAGTAATGTGGGATTTAATCTGATCGAAGCATGATATATACATGTCTGGAATGCCAGGGCAAAAAATATATACTTCTAAGAAATTGAAGGACAGGAGGGTAAAACTAGTAGGAGGGGGGCCAGCATAAGGAAAGGGTGAATGAGGGTGAATATGGTGGATGTGTTTAGTATTCGTATATGAAAATAGAAGTATAAAACCTGTTGAATTTTTTCTAAAAGGGGGAAAGAAAGGGGGAGGAGGGAAGGTGATGGAGGGGTAAATCTAATTAAGATATATTGCAAGCACATATATATGTGTGTGATATATATATGCATATATCACAGTGTATCCCCCTATACGACTGCTATGTGCTAATTTTAAAAAGAGAAGAAAAAAAAAGAATCAGGTGAGCCCATCAGCTTTAAAAACATACAGAGTTTTTCTGGCACAGATCTCAGTTCCCTCCTTTCCTCTTGCTTGACAAAATTTTCATTTTCCACAACTGAGATTAAGATTTATTTATAAAAGAAAAAACTTAGACATAAATGAGATAAAGTGGAGTAAAAATGATCCTGTCTGAATCATTAGAATTATGAGAAGACAGGAAGAAACTCCTGCTGTGGTAACTCCAGTGGAGAAGAGAATTGGGCTCTTGTGAATCTTAAACTGAGGATCTTTTCCATGACACCCAATAATGTTTTTATTACAAGTTTTATATTTTTCATGTCAGATATAATCCACTTCATCTTTTGATTTACCTGTTAGTTTCCTCTTCGTGCTACCAGAATCTTCCCATCTTATCTTGGGGAATATTTATTGTGCTTATTTTAAATTCTTGAGTTCCTCATTCCATTAATTTGCCTACTATAGATTGTTTAGTCTCACCTTACTTTAATAGCAGCTGTGTTCTTCAGATGTCTCCTTAATTTACCCTGAGAGCAAATATATCTCATAAAGTATTAGAGATCTTGACTAGAGATGTGCAGGGTGTGTGAATGACAGCTGAACCCAGGCCAGACCAGGTGGTCTCTTCTTGAGTTCACAGAAAGGGGGCAGTGCTTCTGGGCCAGAGTTGCCAGTGCCATAGTTGAGACCACTCTGAACAGTTTGGCTCCTTTCCCCTCAGGCAACCCAGGTGTCTTACTAACCTGTCATTGAAATTCGCTTTCCACTGAGGATGGAGCCATGCTCATTTTTATACTATATATTTATCAATCCAACCAATATGTATTGTTAATGACTTCTATTTACTAAATTTGTATTTACAAGATAACTTTCTTATTTGGTCAATAGACCAAATAGAGTTTGGTCTATTGAATGGGTTATATCTTTGAACAAAATCAAATGACCAGCTTGAAGACAAGTACATACAGCTTTATAATTTATAAATTTATAATTTATAATTTATAAATTCTAGCTTTGAACACAACAAAGCTAGAATTTATAAAATTGCAAAAATTAAAATACTTTTACTCACAAAATAACAATTTATACTTTAAAATAATCCTTAGTAAGTGTAGACTCTAAGACTGTGCCATAAGAATTACCCTCATGATTTCCAACCTTGATGTTTATCATTACTCAAAAAGACATGTGAAAAGTCAACACTAGGCAGCAAAGGACTACCAAAGGAAAGGTAAAAATGTTACCATGGAGATTTAGAGAAAGTCCTGGAACAGTCAGGTAGATAGCAAAGACACCACAGCTGATGTCTGCAGAATTTAGACCAGTCGGTTGGAGTAGTCAGGGAAGAAAAAATATTCTAGATTATAAAAAAAAAATGTAGTGTAAATAAAGAGTACTGGAGATGGTGAGGGAAAACTTTATAGAAATTTGTAATATGGTTTTGCAGGACATCATCTGCATGAGTAAGATTTGTGTTTGGAAGGTTAGATTGTATAGACATGGCTCAGAACAGTCAACTATGGGGAATGTGTCAGCAAGAGATGATTGAGAAGGCTCCAGAGGGGACAGCTGGGCCAGATTAAAGGAAGATTTCATAAGCTAGTGGTTAACCAAGGCAGTACGGTCTTACATCATTTTCTAAAAATATCAAAAAGTAAATGGGCTGTCTGCAAAATACAGATTGGCAGAGATGAACACAGAACATTAAAATAAGAGGCATTTTCCTGAAAATGTAATGGTTGTTCTATTTTTAAATAATGGAAAAACGATGAGAAAAAAGAAAGCAGTGGGAAGAAGGAGGAGAAATGATTTGGACAGGAACAAGTAGATATTAAGGGTCACTATATTTTCAAGCCCAGATAATAAGGCTGGATATTAAAGGAGAATGGGAGGAATGAGATCTATCACAAAATAAAACAATAGGGCAATTTTCTGACTAGGTGACATTGAGGTCATCTATTGTCATTATTTCAGTTGAAATTTGATGTGGTTGAGTCTGCGTGTATCACTTTTTCCTTTATACCTCTCTGGGTGGAGGAAGAGGAAATGTTTTTTACTTTTGTGGCTCAGGTCTTCTAAGAATACAATATCATTTGGAAATATAGTAGGAGAAATGTTAGATCCTGATTGTCTAAGAAATGATTAAAGCTTTGCATTTCCATGGTTATCGAAACACCTTTATTATTTTTCTTTTGGCAGTACTGGGGTTTGAACTCAGGGATTCTTGCATGCTAGGCAGGTGCTCGACCATTTGAGGCACTCCACCAGCTATCAATAATATCCTTATCACCAGGAGGTCTTCCACAAACACAAGCTGTGTCACAAGAGAGATAAGCTAAAATACATAATTGAATCACTTCCAAGATGTTAATATTTATCAGGGAGAGAAAAGTAGTGCACATATTTTTGTTTCCTGCTTCATCTTCCCATGCAAAGGACAAAACATTATTGTCTGCATTTGTCCTAAATGGATGTCTCTCCAGATTCCTAAGGCACTTTTTACTTGTACCACGTGTCTAGCTATTGTTTGTGTTGTTCTCAGACCTTGTTAGTTCTTCTATCCTCCTATAGCATGTGTAAGTGCAGACAGATTTCTGTAAAAGTGAGGGGTAGATAGGTGCTTATCTCATTTTACTCCATATGGATAGCAGAACCTGAATAATAATGAATATATGAATATATGTGGCAGTGTTTTTTCCATACTTCATCAAATTTTTCTTAAATTGATGGTAACCCTATACACTATGGGTAATGAAACATTCTGCATCTTGCCATATTGCTTTTGACTTACAGTCTTGCCCACTGAGACTTCCTAGTCTTATTTGAGACCCTCGTTCATCAGTCTTAGGTTTCATTTTATTTTGTTCTAAATATTGAGTTCTGTATTTGCATACACTTGCCCTAACCCTGGACTCTGGGAGGGCTGTGGTGTATGCATGCTACAGTTCTCCCTTATCTGGCTACACTGTTTCTGTAAGCTTTTTGTATATATTAGCATTTTTCTGCCTTGGTGGTAGCAATAATTGAAAGGCATTAAAGCTCTGTAGTTTATTAACATAATGAACATTTCATCTTTTTTATTGTAAAGATTTTCTTTGGGAAATCATTCCTTCTCCAACTTAGACTATGGTATTTGACTGGAATTGCCCTTACTTCCAGCTCCAGTAGTGCTCCATGATTAGTGTAAGTCACAGTGATTGGTTAAGGGATGAAAACATAACCAGATAGAGTCAGCTCCAGGCAATTTTTGTGAGTTTTGGGATAGACAAGCTTTCACTTTCCTTCTGGACTCATGTGTACAAGTGCCTACCCTGGGTGGATAGTTGCTACTGTGTTGGCTGAAATTGACAATACGTCAGTATTTACTGCCCAGGTCTTCCCCTGGAAGTTGCAAGCCTTCAATAGACTCCAGAGTTCAAAATGGTTGCATTGGGCAGATTCTGCCAGGTCTGTTGTTGAGATGGTGTCTAGATTCCGGGTGCTTCCTGTTTTGCCATCTTCTCAGCATCCCCTCTAATTTCCTCTATGTTTTATGCATAAAAATGATGGTTCAATGTTCAGATTTAATCTACACTTTTTCAATTGGGATTTCTTGGTTATACTTTCTCTTATTCACATCTCACTCTGTATGACTTAACTTTCTGATATTGTCCATGAATATAAGAAGCAACATAAATAAAATTGAAACATATAATTATGTCATATATAAATATCTATAAATACATGAATAAAAATAAGCATTGAGACTTAGTATATAATAATATTGTGAGTATTAAGAAGATTTATGCAAATGCACCATACTGCAATGGGTATGAAAGGCCATAGGCAGTTGTTTAATTGATAGTAGTTTCTTCCCTTGTTTCGCCTGCATCTGATTTTTTCTTTTTTTGAGAGCTTATTTATCTCAAGAGATTGTTCCTAGGAACTGAACATCTTGAAGTGCTTACATCTTTTCTCATCAACAGGAGAAAGAAAAATCTCAAAAGGATGTGTGATGAGTTAGACTTGGTTCATTTTTATAACAGCAAGAAAAAGTTCTTTTAATGCTTCACAAAATGTTTTTGTTTCTTAAAAAATATCAAGGGCTCTTTTTTGTAGTATAAGTCACTTACCATAATATTTGCCATTTAAAAGAAATTCAGTAGTTTCAGTATATTCTCAAAGTTGTACAATCATTGTTACTAATTTCAGAATTCTTTATGACCCTAGAATGAAATCCTGCATTTATGAGCTCTCCCTCCCCACGCTGCCCTTCTCCCAGCCTCTGGAACCAACAGACTGACTTTCTGTCCCTATGGATTTGCCTGTTCTAGATACTTTCATATGTGGAATCAAACAATATGTGGCCTTTTCTCACCCTCTTTCTAAGGTGCAACATGTTGTCATGTGCCTTGATATGCCGTTACTTTTCATGATGAATGATATCCATTGCATGGATATATCCGCTTTTACCTTACCAGTTCATCAGATGATGGACACTTGTTTGCTTTTTTATCCCACCTTTTGTCTATTGTGAATGAGGCTTCTGTGAACATTATTATGTGAGTTTTTGTTTGAATATATGCTTTCAATACTTGGAAGCATGTGCCTCGAAACAGAATGCTGGGCCAGAAGGCCCTACTATACCAAATGTTGAGGAACTGCCCGACTGCTTTTCATGCTAACAACCTGTATTTTACATTCTTACCAGTAGTGTATTAGAGTAATAACTTCTTCATAACCTACTAATGAGACAGGCTAGAAGTTGGAAAAGTTTGGGGCTCATGTAGGTTGCCTGGAAATGGCCCAGACCACCTGCATGTGGCTGGGAACCACCCATGCCCTTCCCTACTCACTCATTACTGGGTGGGAACCTCCTGGGCCTGCCCTCCCCGTGGGTTAGTGTAGATTTTGAAAGCACCTGAAAAAGAAAAGCACGCTCTCTCTGCTGGTGGACTCCACCTGCATCCCACCATGCTCCCTTTGTATTTTCCTTTTCCTAACTTTTAATGAATCCCATTTACACCCATGCATTCTGCTTGCATTCTTTCACCTTGGAACACAAGGACCAAGGTCTTCTGAAAACACTGCTTGCCATTAACACTAACGCTTGCCGCTTTCCATATTTTGATTATAGACATGCTAGTGTATGAGGAGTAGAACTTTGTTGTGATTTTAATTTGCATTTCACTAATGTCTAATGGTGTTTCGTGTGCTTGTTCCCCATTTGTAAGTCTTCTTAAAGGGAAGTGTGTATTCAAAATTTTTGCTCCATTTACTTGTTTATTTATTGTTTTACAATACCAGGGTTTGAACTCAGGGCTTTCATCTTGAGCCACTCCACCAGTCCTTTTATGTGATTTTTTTTTTTTTTTTTTGAGATAGGGTCTTGCGAACTATTTGTCTGTGCTGGCTTCTAAACAAGATCCTCCTGATCTCTGCCTCCTGAGTAGTAAGGATTTCAGGCATGAGCTACAGGTGCTTGGCTTTTTGCCCCTTTGCACATTTGTACATGAAAGCAAGGCTAAGAATCTCTCTGTATAGCTGTCCTTATCTCAACTAGCAAAAACGCTATGTTTTTCTTATTATTGCTTATTTCTACTCTTCAACACAACTGGAGAAAAGCGCAAAACAGGTTCTGCCTGGAAGCCTGCGGGGGGCAGGGGGGAGCAATGATCCAAACAACGTATGCCCACGTGAATAAATGAATAAATAAATAAAATTGAGTTTTAAGAGCTTCTAAAAATATATTTTGGATACTATCCTCTTGCCAAGTTTTAGATTTGGACATCTTTTCGCCCATTTTCTGGGGTGTCTTTTCACTTTTTTGGTAATGTACCTTTAGAAGCAAAAGTTTAATTTTGATGATATCCAGCTTATCTATATTTTCTTTGATTGCTAATGTTCTAGGCATCATAGCTAAGAAAATTTTCTAATCTATGGCAAAAGACATATTTGTTTCCTTCTAAGAGTTTTAGAGTTTTGATTAGTATATTTACATTTTGCTCTATTTTGATATGGGAGTCCAAATTAACCTTTTTCCATACAGATATCCAATTATTCCAGCACCATTTTATTTTTTATTTTTTTTAAATTAGTAAATCACATCCAAAATGGTTTAATGGAAGGTATCAGTGCCATTGCCTGAACTCTGGGGGCAGGTATGAGTCCAGACGTCCTGGCTTCTGCTCAGGGCCCTGTCTATGTCCAGTCTCTCTCCTTGTGCCCAAACACCATCCAAGCAAAAGGAGGCAGAAGAGTTCTCTCCTGGTAAAGCCCCCAGGAAGAGACAACCCTGAAGCTGGGTCCAGAGGTTGAGGAAGGGGTCAAGTCCCAAAGCAGGCAGAGCAAGGACCTCTGTCTTTGGCCCCTGGCTCAAGACCACTTTGGACATACCCAGCTTCAACTGAAGAGGGAGTCCCAAGACCAAGGGCAGAGCCAGCCTTGGCCCTGCCCCAGCAGGCAGCACCACCTTCTCCCAGCACTATTTATTAAATAGACTAGTCTTTCCTCCATTGACCTATTTTAGCATCTTTGTCAAAAATCCATTGACCAGAGATGTTTAGTTTTATTTTGGACCCTCTACTCTATTCCATTGATCTACATGTTAATTTTTATGCCAGTATGGCACTGTCTTGATTAATGTAATGAGTGATGGTTCGCCAGGCAGCTTTGGGCAAAACCAGTTCTCTTTCCTTCCTTGCTCATAGTTCTGAAAAGTAACTGCAGAATGTGCTGCAGTGCAATGTCCTGAGATGCGGAGGACTGTGAAACATCCCAAGTCTATTCCTTCCCCTCCTAGGAAATGTACCATAGCGAAGAAATCCCCAGATATCCCAACTTTGTTCCTCTCTGCCCCGGAAGCAAGATGCCCTTCAAAGCTCTGCCGAGTGTGCTGAGTGTGTCACGTGGCCCCCCGAGGGACAAAACACATGGCAGGCTGCCTTTCACTGCCCTCACGACTCACAGAGGATCAAAGACTTCTTTGTCCCTTGTTGTCTATCTTTAAGTACAAAACCTGCTTTGCACGCATGTTCTGTCTCATCAAAGTCAGGAAAACAGGTGACCAGAGCATGGTGGCCCTAAACAATAGCCTAGAAAGAAGTGGGCTTTCTAGCTGGTGTCAAGATGATCTTTGTTCTTCTTTCAGTGCAAGGCATCACTTGGAACTGCTGATGAGCAAATTGGTTTGAAATGTGGCATTGTACTAAGTTTTGAAATCTGGAAGCATGATTACTTTTTCCTATTCTTCCAGATTATTTTGGCTATTCTGGGTCTCCTGCATTTCCATATGAATTTGAGAATAATCTTGTTAATCCCTACAAAATAAAGCAGCAATTTTGATTGGAATTGCATTGAATCAGTATATCAGCTTGGAACGTATTGCCATCTGAATTATTCCATTTTGTGTTGATAAAACACAATGCCTGGGACTGAGGCTTGATACTTAATGGGAGACATTTGGCTTATGATTTTGGTGACTGGAAGGTCCAAACAGCAGGCATCAACACCTGGGCGAGAGGTTTCTTGACTGTATCACAACATGGTGGAGAAGAGGAAAAGGAAATGGACCGGTGCAGAAGAGGCAAGTGTGCAACAAAGGAAGCAAGAGACTGAGGAGGGGCCAGAGTCATTCTTTATAACAATCCTCTCTCTCTCTCTCTCTCTCTCTCTCTCTCTCTCTATCTCTGTGAGATTGAAGTTTGAACTCAGGGCTTTGTGCTTGCAAAGCAGAGGCACTCTACCACTTGAGCTATACTTCCAGACCAGTTTTGCACTGGTTATTTTGGAGATGGGGGGTCTCATGAACTATTTCCTTGGAGTGGTCTTGAACCATAACCCTCCCAATTCCAGTCTCTTTCTACCTGTAATCTGAGCCACTGGTGTCCTGCAATAACCCATTCTTGAGGGAACTAATCATTCACGTGAAACTCAACCCACTCTGAGACAGCACTAATCCACTCATAAAAGAAGAGCCCCCATAACCTAATTACCCTCCACTAGGACCCAGCACTTAAGGTTACACCACCTCCACACATCAGACTGCAGATTAAGGTTCCAACATATGAACTCTTAGGGAAAACACCATAGCCTTATCTTAATGATACTAAGTCATAGAGTGTCTTCTGTTTATTTATGTCTTTAATTTACTTCAGTGATGTTTTGTGCTTTTCAGTATACAAGTCCCATGCTTTTTTTATTAAATTTATTCCTAAATATTTCATTCTTTTTTGCAATTGTTCATGGAATTTATTATTTTTTTCTTTTCCGATTGCTTATTACTAAAGTATAGAAATCCTTCTGATTTTTGTATTTGGTCTTGTATCCTGTCAATTTGTTGAGTTTATTTTTTAGCTCTGAATGATTTTGCTGATATTTTAGGATTTCCTATACACAAGATCATGTCATTTGAGAATAGAAATAGTTTTACTATTTAAATCTCCAATCAGAATGTTTGTTGCTTTTTCTTCTTCAGTATTTTCCCTGCCTATGACCTGTAGAACAATGTGAATAGAAGTCTTGAGAGTTCACACTTGGGGACCTTGGAGAAAAGCTTTCAGTCTTTCACCACTAAGTGTGATATTAGCTGTTGGGTTTTCATAAATGCCTTTTATTGAGTTGGATAAATTTCCTTTTATTTCTGTAACATATTGAGGTGCTCATGCGGTTTTTGTCCTTCACTCGATTAATATGATGGATTGTGTTATTTGTTTGTCCTCTGTTGAACAAACCTTGCATTCCCACTTCATCATATTATATAATCCTCATGTGTTCTTGGATTTTGTTTGCTGGTATTTTGTTGAATATTTTTTAATCCATACCCTTAAGAGATGCTGGTCTGTGGTTTTTCTCTCCTTTTGATGCTTGCCTTGTTTCAGGATAATGCTGGTCCCCAAGAATGCATTGGAATCGTTCCCTCTTAATGCGTTTTGTCTTTGTTTTTTGTTTTGGGAAGAATTTGTGAATGTGTTTATTCTTCTTTAACTATTTAATAGAATTCACCTATGAATCCATCAGATCTGGGCATTCTTTTGTAGGACAATTTGGATTACAAATTTAAATTCAATTCTCACCAATTATAAGTCCATTCAGATTTTTATTTCATCTTCAGCCAGTTTCACTAGTTTGTATCCTTTAGGACTATGTTAATTTCATTTAAGTTATCTAATTTTTTGGCATGTGGTTGTTTACAGTATTCCCTTATGATCATTTTTACTTCTGTAAAATCATATTAAGAATCCACCTTCTATTCTGCTACATAATTGTACAGAAAAAAATGAAATAACATTTTCTTCAGCTTTCCAGTATTTGACAAGAGTCCACTAGGAGATTTAGAGCACATGGTTGCTGATTTTATCAGAAATCTTTTAAAATGGGCTACTATTCTTCCTCATTTTTTTTAACAATTATTCAAATTTCCTATTATTTATCTGGTTGTTTTTGCAATATCCTGTGTTGGTTATATTCAGTGTGTAGCAACAGAAGATAGACTCTAGCCTAGTACATTTAAGCAACATGATTTTTTTTTTTTTTTAGTTCCAGCTGTTTGTGATCCAACATTGATGGGCAAGAAATTAAACCCACACCCCCTGCTGACTCCAGACTGCACCACCCCTCCATGATGCACGGCAGGAGAATGGCTGACCCACAAGCTGGTGTTCAACTTTGGAGAACAAGGGCCCCAGCCCCAGACCTCTGCTACAGCTGCCACAGAGAAACCAAATACCAGCAGAGGGTGGGGGTGGGGGGAGGTGACTCATGTAAGTAAATGTAAAAACAATAAAACAAAAGGAGAGGAAAAAAAAGGAAAAGGAAAACCAAATACCTCCAGGCCCCTATTTTCCAGCAGTATCCAGATTTTTATGCACCCCAGTTTTACTCATTTCCAAGGGGATGACTGCTGGGGTCACTCAGAGTGACTAAAATAATTTATTGTTGTCATCATAACTTAAGCCATTTAGGAATGTAAACAAACTTGGGGAGTAATTTTCTCTACAGATGAGAACATCTATCTGCAAGGCATTTAAGTGTGTTGCATGTTTTGTTCAGAATTTATGTATATGTGCGTGTATGTATGTATTGGCAGTACACAGGGCCTTATGCTTGCTAGGCAGGAGTTCTACCACTTGAGCCATATCCTCATCCCCTTTTGGATTTAGTTAATTTTCAGATAGGGTCTCATGTTTTTGCCCAGGGCCAGCCTCAGACTACAATCTGGAATATCTGGGATTGGAGGTATGAATCACCATGCTCAGCTTCTTTGCTGAGATAGGATCTTGCTAACTTTTTGCCTGGGCTGTCCTTGAACCATGATCCTTCCAATATCTGACTCTGAGTAGCTGGGATTACAGGTGTGAGCCATTGCACCTAGCCTATTCAGCTTTTATGTTTTTAGAGATTTTCTGTTATGCTCTTCTTTACATAACTCATGTTTACATAACTCATTTACATAACTGCTAGCATTTGCATATGGTGTATGACTGAAAGTTTACTTCAGCTTCCTCTCTACATCATTGTACCATATTTTTTAAATAAGTATTTTTATTTTTATAGTATGTGAAAGAAGAATCTGTACATTAAAATGTCTGTGGCTGAGATGAGGTCGAACAAGTAGAAACAAGTATTTGCTGGAAGACAAAAGGAAAAGAACTGGAGGATATGATTTTTATTCATATCAATGGGGAAATAGGTAATGGAGGACCGCAAGTGAAGGGTAATTTTCAACAATTGAGGATTTTTCTGTTATGATTTAAATCTATGTGTATTATCTAGCAAAATAAACAGCTCTTGGATCTGAAGCACAACACTCTGCCAAGATTGTCAAAACTTGGTTATATAGCAGTTTTCTTGTGCTTTGCACTTATTCCCACTGTTTTCCTACAACATGTCTTGTCTGTAGTTCACATCATCTGATTATGTCTCAGCTGGGTTTATTTGAACAAAATTTCTTCACAGAGCTTCTCTCTTCTTATTACAATTTTGTATTAGAGAATAACAGCAGAAAAATGTGAACTTTAAGCATAGAGCTCAATGAAGGGGGTTTTAACATTTTTTTATAATGACACAAATGTTGGCTTTATTAATAAACTATATCATATCTTCTTACTGAGTGAAATCCTAACACACCCCATTAAAAATAGTTGTCAAATATTTAAATGCCTCAAAACTTGATTTTTTAAAAAATTTCTGGACCATTTACTATAAAAGTCTGAGAAATTAGGGAAGTATCTATCAGTTTACTATCTCCAGTGGCACTTAGCATGACGTGCTCAGCACGCATGCATTAAGGCTTAGCGAGGGTAATCCAGGTGAAGCAGGATCCACATTTATTCTTGTCTTCAAAGCCTGTAGGCAGGTGTCAGCATGGCACACAGGGTGAACTTCTAGGGACATGAAATTAAATGTCTAAAATGTCTATCTTAACATGCCCTAGAAAAAATATACAAAATTATGTCACGTTTATAAGTTCTCAGATATACATGTGCATGAAAATGCTAGAGTTAAAAGAGTAAATTTTTAAAAACATTTAACAAATATTAGGTCTAATTGTGCTATGAGAATGAAGCTGAGAAAACATGGTACACCACCAGCTGCCTTGCTAAACAAAATGCCTCTGTGGTGAGAAAAGTGGGGAGGGTTCAGCCACAGAGAAGACTTCAGGCTAAAACTTGTGGCGCCAGTGCAGAGGACTGGCTCTCCACCTCCATTCTCCTTTCTGTGTGCAATGGCTTTTATTGCATATGATGGTCTGAAAGCTAAAGACCACAATCCCTGACGCCTTTAGAGACCTGGCTACACAGGGATCTAGCACTGGGCTGGGATCCAGAAGACACACCCATCACATCTGTCTATCTACTTCCTAACACAGGTAACTGCCACCTTGTTAACAGTGTTTTTCTAAAAATAAGTGTATATTGATTTTATAAACTAATGGGTTTTATTATGACATATTTTACTGTAATTTTTAAAATAATTTTTATTAGGATATAGTCATTATACAGTCATATAATGTATAGTCATTATACATATTTTACTGTAATTTTTAAAATAATTTTTATTAGGATATAGTCATTTTATTAGGATATAGTCATTTATTAGGGATTCATAGTGACAACTCTGATTAGACTTAAATTGTACATTAGTTACATTGCCCCCACCCTATCTCCCCCTCAACCTCCTCCCTGTATTATGACATATTTACACATGTATATGATGTACTTTGATCACATTAATCCCTCTCTTGTCCTCTCACTCCCTCATGCTGGTACACTTCCTCTTACTGAATAGTCCCCCTTCTACTTCCATGTCTTCCTCTTACTGCAGATTCAGCATATGGAAGAAAGCATGAATATTTGTATTTCTGAGTCTAGCTTATTTCACTTAACATGATAATAACCAGTTTCATCTATTTTGACGCAAATGGCATAATTTCATTCTTCTTTAAGGCTGACTAACACTCCGCATTTTCTTTATCCATTTATTCATTGATTCCATAATTTGCCTATTGTGAATAGTGCTGCAATAAACATAGGTGTTCAGGTCTCTATGGTATACTGACTTCAATTCCTTTAGACATATACTCAGGAGAGGTATAGCTGAATCATATGGCACTGCACTTCTATTTTTAGTTTTTTGAGGAGCCTCCATATTGATTTTCATATTCATGTATAAAGGTTTCTTCCCCCCTCCACACACACATTTTTGCCAGCATTTGTTGTTTGTTTTCTTTTTCTTAATTATTATTCATTTATTTACATGTGCATACATTGTTTGGGTCATTTCTCCCTCCTGCCCTGTCCCCATCCTCTCCTCCCCTCCTCCCCCCTTGCTTCCAGGCAGAACCTGTTCTGGTATTGTGATACCTCCAGCATCGCTCTGTTTGCTGAATATAGTCTGGGCTATTCATGGTCTCTTCTTTTTTTTTTTTTTTTCCTTTTTCTTTTATTATTCATATGTGCATACAAGGCTTGGTTCATTTCTCCCCCCTGCCCCCACCCCCTCCCTTACCACCCAGTCCGCCCCCTCCCTCTCCCCACCCAATACCCAGCAGAAACTATTTTGCCCTTATTTCTAACTTTGTTGTAGAGAGAGTATGGGCAATAATAGGAAGGGACAAGGGTTTTTGCTGGTTGAGATAAGGATAGCTATACAGGGCATTGACTCACATTGATTTCCTGTGCGTGGGTGTTACCTTCTAGGTTAATTCTTTTTGATCTAACCTTTTCTCTAGTACCTGTTCCCCTTTTCCTATTGGCCTCAGTTGCTTTTAAGGTATCTACTTTAGTTTCTCTGCGTTAAGGGCAACAAATGCTAGCTAATTTTTTAGGTGTCTTACCTATCCTCACCCCTCCCTTGTGTGCTCTCGCTTTTATCCTGTGCTCATAGTCCAATCCCCTTATTGTGTTTACCCTTGATCTAATGTCCACATATGAGGGAGAACATACGATTTTTTGGTCTTTTGGGCCAGGCTAACCTCACTCAGAATGATGTTCTCCAATTCCATCCACTTACCAGTGAATGATAACATTTCGTTCTTCTTCATGGCTGCATAGAATTCCATTGTGTATAGATACTACATTTTCTTAATCCATTCGTCAGTGCTGGGGCATCTTGGCTGTTTCCATAACTTGGCTATTGTGAATAGTGCCGCAATAAACATGGGTGTGCAGGTGCCTCTGGAGTAACCTGTGTCACAGTCTTTTGGGTACATCCCCAAGAGTGGTATTACTGGATCAAATGGTAGATCGATGTCTAGATTTTTAAGTAGCCTCCAAATTTTTTTCCAGAGTGGTTGTACTAGTCTATGTTCCCACCAACAGTGTAAGAGGGTTCCTTTTTCCCCGCATCCTCACCAACACGTGTTGTTGGTGGTGTTGCTGATGTCTTCTTTTTCCAAATGGTCTTTAGGGTAGATTTTTCAATTTCTGTGATGAAAGTCATTGGGATTTTGATGGGAATTGCATTAAACATGTAGATTGCTTTTGGTAGTATAGCCATTTTTACTATGTTGATTCTACCAATCCATGAGCATGGGAGATCTTTCCACCTTCTGTAGTCTTCCTCAAACTCTTTCTTCAGGGTTTTGTAATTCTCCTTGTAGAGGTCATTCACATCCTTTGTTAAGTTTGCTCCTAGTTATTTAATTTTTTTGAGGCTATTGTAAATGGAATTGTTTCCATATATTCCTTGTCAGTTTGTTCGTTGTTGGTGTACAGAAAAGCTAATGATTGTTGTAAGTTGATTTTTTATCCTGCTACCTTACTGTAGCTGTTTATGGTGTCTATGAGTTTTTGGGTAGAGTTTTTTTGGGTCTTTAAGGTATAGAATCATGTCAGCTGCAAATAGGGATATTTTCATAGTTTCTTTACCTATTTATATTCCTTTTATTTCTTCTTCTTGCTAATTGCTCTGGCTAGGAATTCCAGTACTATGTTGAATACAAGTAAGGATAGTGGGCACCCTTGTCTCATTCCTGATTTTAGGGGAAATTGTTTCAGTTTTTCACCCTTAAGTATGATGTTGGCTGTAGGTTTGTCATATATAGCCTTTACAATGTTGAGGTACATTCCTTCTATTCCTAGTTTTTGTAGAGCTTTTATCATGAAGTGGTGTTGGATCTTGTCAAAGGTTTTTTCTGCATCTATTGAGATGATCAAGTGGCTTTTGTTTTTGCTTCTGTTAATGTGCTGTATTACATTTATAGATTTATGTATGTAGAACCATCCCTGCATCCCTGGGATAAAACTGACTTGGTCATGGTGGATGATCTTTATGATGTGTTTTTGGATTTGGTTTCCCATTATTTTGTTGAGGATTTTTACATGGATGTTCATTAAGGAAATTGGCCTATTGTTCTCCTTTCTGGAGGTGTCTTTATCTTGGCTTCATAAAATGAGTTAGGCAGTATTTCTTCCCTTTCTATTTCATGGAACAGTTTAAGGAGGTTGATATTAGTTCTTCTTTAAAGATCTGATAGAATTCAGCAGAGAATCCATCAGGTCCTGCACTTTTCTTTTTTGGGAGACTCTATTGCTGCTTCAATTTCATTTTGTGTTATAGATCTATTCAAGTGATTAATATCTTCTTGGTTCAGTTTTGGATGGCCATAAGTATCTAGAAATCTGTCCATTTCTTCAGTTTTTTCAAATTTGTTAGAGTATAAGTTCTTAAAGTAGTCTCTGATGATTTCCTGGATTTCCATGATGTTTGTTGTTATCTCCCATTTTACATTTCTAATTTTACTGATTTGGGTTTTTTCTCTCCTCATTTTAGTCAGGTTTGCCAGGGGTCTGTTAATCTTATTTATTTTTTCAAAGAAGCAGCTTTTTGTTTCATTGATTCTTTGGGGGCTTTTTGTTTGATTGGTTGGTTGGTTGGGTTTTTTTGCTTCTGTTTCACTGTTTTCAGCACTTACCTTAATTATTTCTCTCATTCTGCTTGTTTTGGGATTTGCTTGTTCTTGTTTTTTTAGGAGTTTGAGATGTAGCATTAGGTCATTGATTTGAGATCTTTCTGACCTTTTAATGTATGCACTCCTGACTATGAACTTTCCTCTTAGAATTGCCTTTGCTGTGTCCCACAGGTTCTGGTAGGTCATGTTTTCATTTTCATTAACTTCCAGGAACCTTTTAATTTCCTCTTTTATTTCATTAATGACCTATTGATTATTGAGCAATGTGTTGTTCAGCTTGCAATTGTTTGCATGTTTTCTACTGTTGTTTTTGTTGTTGAGTTCTAGTTTTAATGCATTGTAATCAACTAGAATGCATGGGATTATTTCTATTTTCTTATCTTTGCTGAGGCTTGCTTTGTGCCCTAAGATATGATCAGTTTTGGAGAAGGTTCCATGAGCTGCTGAGAAGGATGTATATTGTGCAAAAGTTGGATGAAATATTCTGTAGACATCAGCTAGGTCCATTTGATCTCTGATGTGATTTAGTTCTAGAATTTCTTTATTAATTTTTTGTTTGGATGACCTATCTATTGGTGATATGGGGGGTATTAAAGTCTCCAACTAACACTGTGTTGGAGTCTATATATGTTTTTAGGTCCTTCAGAGTATTTGATGAAATTGGATGCATTGACATTGGGTGCATGTAAGTTGATAATTGTTATTTCCCTTTGGTGTATTTCCCCTTTTATTAGTATGGAGTGTCCTTCTTTATCTCATTTGATCAATATAAGTTTGAAGTCTACTTTGTCTGACATAAGTATTGCTACCCCTGACTATTTTGGGGGGCCATTGGCTTGGTAAATCTTCTTCCAGCCTTTCACTCTCAGCCAGTGCTTATTTCTGTCAATGAGATGGGTGTCCTGTAGACAGCAGATTGTTGGATCTTCCTTTTAATCCAGTTTGCCAAGCAGTGTCTTTTGATGGGGGAATTTAGTCCATTAACATTCAGTGCTAGTATTGATAAAGACATGGTGATTCCTGTTATGTAGTTGTCTTTGTTGTTTAAGGGTTTGATTGTGTGTAGCGGAATCAGTGTTACTCTCTGATTCCTTGCCTTTTCTTCTCCTGTGGTTTGGTATTGCCTGGCCTTTCCTGGTTTTATTTGCTTTTATTTTCTGTGTGCAGAATTTCTTGGAGAATCTTTTGTAGTGGTGGTTTGGTGGTCATAATATTGTTTTAGTTTCTGCTTATCATGGAAGACTTTTATTGTTCTGTCTATTTTGAATGATAGTTTTGCTGGGTAGAGTATCTTAGGGTTGAAGTTATTTTCATTCAGTGCTTGGAAGACCTCACTCCATGCTCTTCTTACTTCTAAGGTTTCTGTTGTGAAGTCTGCTGTGATTTTGATGTGTTTGCCTTTGTATGTTATTTGTTTTTTCTCTCCTACAGGCTTCGATCTTCTTTCTCTAGTCTCTGTGCTTGTTGTTTTAATGATAATATGTCATGGGGTAGTTCTATTTTGGTCAGGTCTGTTTGGTGTTCTGGAGGCATCCTGTACCTGAATGGGTATAGTTTTCTCTAGATTTGGGAAATTTTCTGTTATTATTTTGTTGAATATATTATGCATTCCTTTTGCTTGCACCTCTTCTCCTTCTTCAATGCCCATGATTCTCAGGTTTGGTCTTTTGATGGAGTCAGTGAGTTCTTGCATATTCCTTTCACAGGCTTTGAGTTGTCTGACTAATTGTTCTTCAGTGTTTCCTTTAATTTCCATTTTCATCTTCAAGTTCTGAGATTCTGTCTTTGCTTGTTCTAGTCTACTGGAGTGGCCTTCCATTGTGTTTTGTATTTCTGTTTTGTTCTTTTTTTTTGAGGTTTCCCATATCATGGGTCACTTTCCCTTTAATATTGTCAATTTTCAGCCTTAATTCATTTAGCTCTCTATTTATGGTGTTCTCTGTTTCACTTTGGTGTTTATTTTGAACTCTTGTGAGTTCATTTATTTGTTTTTGTGTTTTCTCATATTCTTTTTTTTTTTTTTTTTTGTCTTGGAATTTCTTGAGTGCCTCCTGTACATTTTGGTTGACCATGTCTAATAACATCTCTATGAAGTTCTCACTGATTACTTGCAGGATTTCTTCTTTTAGGATGTTCTTGTGGGCTTTGTTGGGTTCCTTGGTGTAGTTTATCTTTGTTTTGTTGATGTCTGGAGCTGGGTATTGTTTTCTTCATTTCCCTCTGAATCCTGTACTAATTTATTTTTTGGGGGAAAATGGTTTCTATCCCTTTTTCATCTTCTAATCATTCTACTTGGTTACTGTTTCTGTCCCTGGTCTATATGTAGTTTAGTATTAGCTAACTTACAATAGTAAAACTAACAAAACCAAGAAAGAAGGAAAAAAGAAAAAGAAAAAGAATCAAAAAAATGGAGACCCAAAGAAATCAACAGGGAGAGATGGTGGACAATCAAACAGTGAATGAGACATACAAACACTTAAAGAAAAGAAAAATCCCAGTTCAGGAACAGTAGAATTTCAGTCTTAGTAATTCTGGTGTTATTCCTTTATCATCCAGTCCTATTTGTCTGCGTCTCATAGGCAGGTTGGAGCCATCATTCGGCAGTGCTGGAGCCCTCCTGTTTTCTCAGTGTAATGTGGCGTGGAGCAGCTTTTTATGGGCTGGAGGTTCAGGGTTTCAGAGTTTTGTTTCTTTCTTTCTTTCTTTCTTTCTTTCTTTCTTTCTTTCTTTCTTTCTTTCTTTCTTTCTTTCTTTCTTTCTTTGACAAGTGTGGCTCCAGCAGGAAAGTATTCTGTTTGGTTTGCTGAATGTCTCCAAAGCATTTTTGGAGCTGGCGGCTGGTGAGCTGGCAGGCAAGTGGTGGTGGCCAGTGGTTTGGTGGGCAGGCAGGCTGGCAGGTAGGCAGGCAGGTGGTATGTTCTTTGTTTTCTTGATGATAGCCATTCTAATTGGGGTAAGGTGTAATCTAAATGTTTTGATTTGCATTTCTCTGATGGCTGAAGAAGTTGAAGAGATTTAACTTCATTTGTGCTTCTTCTTTTGAGGAAATGTATGTTTAATTCTTCTGCCAATTTCTTGATTGGATTATTTTTTTGATGTTTAATTTTTTGAGTTATTTATACATTCTGGATGTATAAATCCCATCAGATGATAGCTGGCAAAGATTTTCTCTCATCCTGTAGGCTGTCTTTTCACTCTAGTAGTTGTTTCCTTTATTTCCAGTTATTGGCGTCCTATTCAGAAAGTCATTGGCAGTGTTTTCCCTATGGGGTGCTGAGAATAGAAAGATCACATTTTGAGGCCAGCCTAAGAAAATAGTTCACAAGATCCTCATCTTTAAAATAACCAGAGCAAAATAGAGTAGATTTGTGACTCAGTGCAGCAATAGAGTGCCTGCTTTACAAGTGTGAAGCCCTGAGCTCAAACCCCAATCCCATCAAAAAAAGTTAAGAATCAATAAAGATGAAAGAAATAATAGTACAATAATGAAATGAAGGAGGGATTGGGGAAGGGAAAAAGTCTCAAGGTTAAGTAAAGGAAAAGAATGTGGTGAAGAGAAAGAGAAAATAGCAAGAGATTAAAGAAAAAATGTATAAATCCATTTAGATAAAGGTAAGAACAAACACAAATAAAAAAATTTTAAATGAAGTATAAGCAATACTAAAAATATAGTAAAAAGAAAAAATGTAAAAAGGAAAAAAAGCCAGAGATTTGGAGAAGCTTAGTTCTGGGTCTTCTAATACTAGAATCCACCAGGTCTGGGAAGAAGGGTATGGGATCTTACATGCAGTCTGTTGTAGTTCCCAGAGGTGCCCACAAGTGTGTCAGGGATTGGAGGAAGCAAACAGAGCACTGAGATCTGCACTGAAAAGTGGAACCTAGCTTTCTGCCTGGTGGTCCCAGCACTTTCAAGCCCCACCTACTAGTAAGCCACTCTGTAGGAAGGAGGAGGCTAGGGAAATTGAGAGATCTGAAAAGCCTGGGCTCAAGGTTAGGACTACAAACCATACATAACAGGGTGATAGGTCTGGAAGCTAACCAATCTAGTGTCCCCTGACTTGAAGCTCTCGGTCTCTGCAGTAATCCAAGGCATTGGATCTAGCTCCACATCACAGACGGCAGGGCCACTACCAATAAACCCTCTCCAGCCAGAGCTCCCTAGTGTCTAAACTCCTCAGTGGGTCCATGTCTAAATGCTACTTTCCACAACTGCCTCTTGTGGCTGTCTCCCATCCAAACACTGGAAAGGTATCCTCAGGATTCCTCATTTCAAACTGTTCACCAGAGTAGCTCAGTTTCAAACAACGGATCTCCTGTGAAGATGGCATATGGTTATAGCACTCTAAGATATGGGGAGTACTGCAATTTATTCTTCAATGCTGGGCTGCCATATAAGAGGAGTCACTGTTAGACCAAATCACCACACTGGATTTTAAGCTCAGGAGAACTGTCTTTCTCTTGCAACTAGGACTGTCAGTCTGTTGTCACCAGGGTTGCTTGGCTTACCTTGTAACTTTGGGTTTTCTTTCCCCTGGGAGTCAAGGTTGGAGGTGCAGACTATTTCCTGCTTTTCTCTGAGTCACCTTTCCATTTTTCCCTGTTTTTTAAGCTGTCCTGATACCTGTCTCTTGATTCCTGGCGCTCTTCTTCTCTTTCTTTCCTCAGATACACTCTGTCCTTTGTTACCCTGACTCTTCTTATTCCCAGAGTTGCTTCTTATCTGCCATCCTACCCCTAAGACCCTCTACTTATAAACTTGTGAGGGCGTAGATGGAAAGCACAGAAGAGGCCCATTTTCTGTTGTTTATGCTGCCTCTGCAGGTCAGTACAAACCAAGGAGCACTTTTGTTTGTGTGTGGCAACAGGGCCCCCTTAACTCATGCCTCAGTTTCATCAGTAATCTTGTTCATTTCTATGTCATCATATAGGCAGGGTTAGATTAAAAACAGCAAAATGTCATCTAGTCAGTAAAAAGAGATTAATTAGCAGGTTTTAGCTGACTTCTTAAATGTTTGACAGCACCAGAGGGGCAGGCTCTTGGATGAGCTTGTGGAAATTTCCTGACCTTACAATTTTATATCCACTTGCTACAAGTTGGAAGAAGAAGAATTGAGATGCTATCACCATAATTGCTTGATTCGGGACAACATATAGTTTATCATGATCCACATACTACATGGGTGGTTATTTGTTCATTTTCAAATTGATTGTTTTTATTTTATTTTTGTATACTTTTTCATATTTTTAAATAAATCTTGAAAATGAAAAATATGGAAATTCCCTTTACTTGTAAAGATAACACTAGTATTTACTAAATGCATATAGGAAATAGACTTTTAAAAAATAATAAGTATTATTTCAATTCCCTCCTCCAAATTGGACCTCCATTTCTCACAGATGTCCTGTTCCCAAAACTGTTCGCTAGGTGGCACCATTGCTGCACAATGGCAGGTCAGTTGCATAAGAAATTGCCTTCAAGGGGACTTGGGTTAATTTTAAAGGCATCTAGAACTGTAGCAAATGATTTGCTCTGAGCTAGGTATTTTCAAGTTTAGTCTGTGGTTAGATTTTGGCAAGTTACCTCTAACGTCTGGAGAGTAAAGATAGAAATACTCTTGAATGTTGCAATCCCCAAGTGGTTTGGCCTCAAGACAGAAGGTGTGGTGCTTTAAAGAAGTTTAGTGGGAAACTCTTGACAGTCATGTCTTATTTTGCTCCTTTCATGACTCTCCTGAGTTGGTGAAAATAAATGTGCCATCTACTCAGGAGTCCATTTTAGCCTGTGCTAGGTAGGTTAGGAGAGTTGCCCAGGAGAGGAAGGCATGACAGTTAGCATTTTAAGTAAAGTCATGATTTTTCTTCCTCTTATTCAAATTGTTACATGCTGGTGTCGAGGGTCCTTGCCTTCACAGGCCACAGAACTGGCTCATGAGGCAGCTGAATGATGAGCCAAAGCCAGTATATAAAGTAGGATTTATTAGAGAGAAAGGAAAGGCTACAGCTAGAGAAGAGCAGCGGAGCCTGGAAGCCGGTGGCTCATTGCTCAGGTGAAGGCTGGGGTTTTTATGGACGTTCTAACTCTGGTCAGGTGGGTTTTTCTCATTGGCCATGGATTCACGGGCTTTCTCAGGTGAACTGGTTTGGTGTGCACCTTTATTGGGGGAGGGGAAATAATCTTGAGAGCATTTTGCTCATCAGCCCTGTGGCAGATCTGTATCTCTCCTTTAGGATGCAGGAATGCAGGCCTCCATCTCCTCAGGATGCAGGAATGATATTGCTCTCCATGGAGGATGAGATACTCACTCATCTTAGGTCTCCAGACCCAACAAAATACCCTTTCTTAACTTAATAACAAAACACTGATTGTATCTCTTTCTGACTTTTGCTTTATAGAATAAATCATGTTCCCAGAACTTTATTTCTTTGGAAGAAAAACTAAACTAGAATATGACTGTGAGTAATAATGCCCAAGTGAAAATAAATTCTGATATTCATTAACCTACTCAGAAAACCAGAGCATGTAGCTGAAAAGGAACAGTGGGTACTGCCCATTCCTTTCAATTGCATATCTTCTTGAAATCTTCCAGCAAACTTGAAAACACATGGAAAGATCATACTTCCTAGAAACCTCCAGCAATTTAGAAATCAGTTGAAGTCACTTATCTATGAAAGTATACAGTTGCATTAACAGCATACTCAAGTAGACCTACTATAAAGATATGTTTGATAGAAACCCACCCAACCACAACTCTGTGGTCAGCTCTCCTTAGCAAAGGCCATTGTCATTCCAGCATTACCATCTATTGTGTGCTTTGAAAAAAAGGGTGCTTGTAACATGAGGACATCTTCAGTAGATAGAGGTCTTTTGTTGTTTTTTTGTGCTTAAGCATATATAATAACCTGGAAGAGTGGTTCTATATCTTAATAGGAAAACGCCTGAGTCCCACCAGCACAGATGATAGTACAGTTAGAAATAAGGCAAACTTGAAGATCTATATTCCCAGATGCCCTATAAATCACTCCAAGAATTTGGTAAGTTTTGAAAGTCTGGTTTGTAAAGAAGGAATAAGAAAAGTGATGGTAGTGACCAGGAAGAACCTAGGAGAGATTACATTCCCAGGGCTTGTAATGGAATTCTTAAATCATTGCCTTTACAAAATTGGAAATGAATGAAAGAAAGGATGGACCCAGGATGAGAAGTGGAGATTTGCATCTCAAACTCCTGTAATCAAAATCCCTTTATTGCCTTCTGGTGGAAATAAGCCAGACTGCTGACTATCTCAAGTTCTTTTTTTAATTCTTAAGAGTAGAATCATACTTATGTGCTAATAATAAATGCTAGAGGAACAGGATATCTTTTTGGTGAAAAGTAATGATTTTGTGCTAGCTTGATTCTTTATGAGCTCTGGTCTCTTTAGCTGTCAGACCTGCTGCATACTTATCTTATGTTTCTTGGTGTTGATAACTTTATAACAAGATAAAGCATCAAGTGAATTGAGAAGGTGATGAATTCATTGCATGCCAATGCACAAATTTAATGGGCTTTTAGAAAACAACAGTCCAAATTTTGCACATACCAGTGCAGAGTGGGAAAGAATATAGAGATTGCAATAAAGTAGGTGTTGTTTTTAGCAGTGCATTTAAAAAGATGTGAAAAATGCAAAGTAGAAGCTCTCAGTTCAAGTAGCAAAAGCTTCTATTTAAAAAGTCAATATTCCTTATCTTTTTATTGATTTAGGATATCTACTTCAATGTCATTACTCAAACACCTTTTATCTCTTCTGTTAACTTTTTTTTTGTTGTTAAATATTTTTGTATCATTATCTTAGAAATTACCCTAGAATTTACAAAATGTAGTTAAGATGACAGTGGAAATTTTATCATGCCCCAAACACTGCATGGAGCTTATAATACTTTAACTTATAATAGTTAACCTTTCGATCTTCTTGCTACGGTTGTCACATTGCTTTATTCCCACATAAGTTTAAAACTCCCCTTGAACTTTTCTTCTTATACTTCTGTTCTTACATTTGGAGCTGTATGGTTTGACATGAAGAACATTCTCAAGTATTTCTCCTATTGCAGATCTACTGGGCACAGTTCTCTCAGCTCTGGTTTTCTGAAAAAGTCTTGACCTCTTCATTTTTTGATAAACATTTTCACTCTATAGATTTCTAGATTGGTAGGCCGGTATTTTTCCCTCTTTTAGTTCTAAAATGATGTCTTATAGCACATATATTTGGTCAGTATGTTTCTTACTATTATTTCTTTGTAGATAACACTTTTTTCACTTTTAGAATAATAACTGGGATTTTAAAAGTTTGTCTTACTTGAGTTCACTGAATGTATTGAATCTTGGGCTCACTGAATCTAGTGGTTTTTTTTGTTTGTATGTTTTGTGTTGTCTCGTTTTTTACAAAATTTGAAAAGCTTTTGACCATTATTTCTTCAACTATTTGAAGAGGCTGCAATAAGGTAAGCATTGTTTTTAACAGTATATTAAAATAACATGAATATTGCAAAATGGAAGCTTTTAGTTCAAATAGTTCAACCTTGTATAAAAAGGTAAAAGTTACATAATCTTTTCATTTTTTATTTATTTAAGATAACTTTTTATAAAAATCGATTATTTTTTAATATTTACTTTATTTTTATTAGCATAAATTAATTGTACAAAAGGAGTTTCACTGTGACATTTCCAAATAAGCATATAATGTGCTTCAAACATGTTCACTCTCCATCACTGGCTCCTTTCCCTACCTCCTTCCGCAGATTTCCCCTCCAAAGAGTTCCCGTTTTCCAGTCAAGTCTTATGATTATGATTTAGGTCCAGATTCCATAAATGAGTAAAAAAATGTAATATTTCTCTTTTTGAGCTTGGCTTATCTCACTCAACATGATGATCTCCAGCTCTATCAATTTTCATGCAAATGACATAATTTCATTATTCTTTATGACTGAATAATACTCCATTATGTATATGTGCCACTCCTTTTAGTATTGGACTTTTTTGTCCTAATGTCTCTCTTCTTTTGGGGTCTTTAGACTTTCTAATCATGTCCCACATCCCTTATACACTTTGTTTTTCTCTTTTTTCTGTTGTGCTTCTCAAATATTTTTGTCAACCCATTGTGAGCTTACAAATCCTGTTGTTATGTGCCGGTGCCGAAGTGTTGCAGGCTGGTGTTGAAGGTCCTTGTCTTCACAAGCCAGAGAACTGGCTAGTGAGGCAGCTGAATGATGAGCCAAAGCTGGTATACAAAGTAAGATTTATTAGAGAGAAAGGACAGGCTACAGTCAAGGTACTGCAGTGGAGCCTGGAAGCTGGTAATCCCTGCTCAGCTAAAGGCTGGGGTTTTTATGGACATTTTAACTCTGGGTTGGGGGGTTTTCTCATTGGCCTTGCATTTCAAGGGCTTTCTTAAGTGGACTGGTTTGGTTAGCACATTTATTGGGGGAAGGAAACAATCTTGAGAGCATTCTGCCCATCAGCCTTGTGGCAGATCTATATCTGTATCTCTTCTTTAGGATTCAGGAATGCTATTGCTCTCTAGGGGGGATGGGATACTCATTTATCTGCCTTAGGTATTCAGACCCAACAAGTCCCCCCTCTGAGACAAGCACCCAACTGCTGTTGGGGAGAGGGGCAATGATTCATCTAGCTGCTTTGTGCTGACAATGGGGCAACAGGGTACACAGGACAAGATACCCGCCACTCAAGGCTACTTGTTGGGGCCATACCCACTCAGGGGGACAAGTTGCCCACAAGCCAACACTTAGAAGAAGAGGGATGAGAATAAAAACAGCTCACAAAAAGGGAGGAAGTGAAGGCATAGGTTTCATGTTCGAGGTGTTCCTCTTGAGAAGATATTTGAGGTCTTCCACTGGCTCACAGGAGGAGGCTGGTGGAGCAGGGTGTGGCTCCTGGGTGGGTGAGTTAGGCTCTGGTGTCCAGTGTTTGGCTCGGGAGATGTGAATCCAGGAGTCTAGTGCACCAACCTTGATTCCTGTGGGGGTAGATAACAAGACCAGGTGTGGCCCTTCCCAAGGGGGTTCAGAGAGACCTCGGGAGTTATGGGGGAGTTTGATAAGGGCTAAATCTCCACAAAAGGCAGCCAGGGAGAGGCCTTGGGGCTCCTCCCTCCCTACTTCAGAGAGGACCTGCTGAAACCTGGCTAGTTGAGTGATATGAGGGACCAGGTTTGATACTTCAGGGTCTAAAATTAAATCTTTTTGGAGAAAGGGTCTCCCATACAAAGCTTCAAAGGGAGTAAGGCCCATTTTATTTGGGGGTGTTTCTAAGTCGGATTAAGGCTGAGGTAGTAATTTTTGCCAGGGGAGGTGAGTTTCGTGAGCCAACTTAGACAGCTATCTCTTGAGTAATCCATTGGCTCGCTCAACTGTGCCTGAGGACTGGGGTCTCCACGCACAGTGGAGATGATATTTGATTCCCAAACCCTTAGAGATTCCCTGAGTGACTTCGGCTCTGAATGCCGGCCCATTGTCACTTTGGAGAGTCCGAAGGAGTCCAAATCTAAGGATGATCTCACTAATTAGCACCTTAATTACTTCTCGGGCCTTTTCAGAGGAGCAGGGGAATGCTTCAACCCACCCAGTAAATATATCCACCAGAACCAGGAGCAATCTAGAGGCTGGGCCCCCTGACAGGTGGGTGAAGTCAATCTGCCAGTCCTCCCCTGGATGGATATGTCCCTCACCTCTGAGCTCCAGGGATAAGCAGGGCAGTATTGTGGGGTTGTTACCCTGACAGATTTCACATCCTCTAATAATATCCTGGAGAGTATCTCTAAATTTTATTCCCTCAAATAGTCACCCTGCCAAAGAGAGTGGCTTATGGACCCCCAAGTGATAGGTCTGGTGTAGGGTTTTTAGGACCTTCCATTGACTACTCTGTGGGAGAAATAATTTGCCCTCAGGAGTTATCCACCATCCTCTATGATCTAAGCAATAACATCTTTCTGAAGCCTGTGAATTCTCGGTAGGTGAGTATAGGGGGTGTTCAGAAGGGAGGAGGGATTGTTCCCACAAGACAGGGGCTTGAACATAAGGTCTCTTAGCGGCCTCCTTTGCTGCCATATCAGCTCTCTGGTTTCCCTTAGCTACCTGATCCTCTGACCTTTGATGTCCAGGGCAGTGAATTACTGCTATTTGTTTTGGAAGTAAAGCTGCTTTTAAGAGGTTTAAGATTTCCCTGGAATGTTTGATAGGAGATCCTTCAGCAGTTAATAAACCTCGCTCTTTCCAATGGGCCGCATGGCATGCAGGACCAGGAAAGCATACTTAGAGTCTGTGTAGATGTTGGCAGTTTTTCCCTCAGATATTGTAATGCCTTAGTGAGAGCTATCAGCTCAGCCAGTTGGGCACTAGTGGAAGGAGGCAGAAGTTCAGCCCATAGGGTCTCAGTGAGAGACACCACAGCCGCCCCTGCCCGTCTAATTTCTTCCCGGACGCATGAACTTCCATCCGTGAAGAGAGTGAGGTCTGGGTCCGGGAGTGGCTGGTCAAGGAGGTCAGGCCTAGCCAAATAACATTTGGCTAACACTTCCTCACAGGAATGTATGAGTGGCTCCCCCTCAGTTGGGAGGAGTGATGCCGGATTTAGGGCAGAGCATACCCAAAGGCTCACATTGGGACATTCTAACAATTGGGCCTGATATTTAAGTAGCCTTTTGTTAGATAGCCATAGTCCTCCTTTAGCTGTTAGAAGCCCCCCTAGATCATGTGGAGTATATATGGTTAAGGGCTGTCCAAGAATTAATTTCTGCGCCTCTGGGATCAAGAGGCGGGTTGCTGCCAGGGCCCTTAGGCACCCAGGCCACCCTTTAGACACATTGTCTAGTTCTTTGCTTAGATACCCAACTGACTGTGGGGTGGGCCCTTGGAGCTGGGTCAGTACTCCTAGGGCTATTCCCCCTTTTTCATAGACATATAATTGAAAATGGTCTTGGGTAGGCAAGCTCAATGCTGGGGCAGTTTGGAGTGACAGTTTGAGGGCCTGAAAAGCCTTTGTGTTTTCAGGGTTCCATTCTAACAGGGATTGAGAGCCTCACTGAGCATCTTTTAGGAGTTGGTATATGGGTCTGGCAAGGGCTGCATATTTAGGGATCCAGATCCTGCAAAGTCCTATAATTCCTAAAAAAGCTATAAGCTGCTTTATGGTCTGGGGAAGTGGAAAACGAAGGATTGGGTCTATTCACTCATGACTCAGGGAGCGAGTCTGTCCCTTTAAGACCACACCTAGGTAAGTGAACTGAGGGAGGCATAATTGAGCCTTTTTTTTAGAAACTTTGTAACCCCGGGAGGCCAGAAAGTTTAAAAGGGACTCAGTTGCCCTGCAGATGAGGGGCTCTGTGGCTCTGCACAGAAGTAAGTCATCAACATATTGAAGAAGGGTGGCCTCCGGATAGTGCCAATCTAAGTATCTGGTTAGTGTAAGGAAATATAGGCCCTAAAATGACCACGTGGAGAGGAGTGATCTGGCCAAGAGATTCTTTATTGCTGGGTGGGAGAGGGAGAGAGCAGAGAGAGCTGAGAGAAAGAGAGAGAGAAAGAGAGAGAGAGAGAGAGAGAGAGAGAGAGAGAGAGAGGCAGGGGCTTAAATACCCCTCAGTGAGACTCAGCATGATCTGATTGATTAGGATCTTATGGTTCATGCTGATTGGAGGTTGGGGCAGAAGGAGGGTTCAAGCTAGTCTTGAGGCAGGACTGTGACCCTGGGAGGCAGGACCGTGACCCTGGAAAACAGAAGGTTAAGGGTGCAGTAAGAACTGAATCCTATTGGTGCCATTATTGCCAACAGTTAGGGCCTGTACAAAAAGGTGGGGGCTGTCCCTAAACCCTTGTGGTAAAACTGTCCATGTTAGTTGCTGTGAAGGGTTAGTGGGATCTTCAAAGGCAAACAGAAGCTGACTGTCAGGATGCAGAGGAATGCAAAAGAAAGCATCCTTTAAATTTAGTACAGAGTAATATTGGACTTTTGAGGGTATTTGAGCCAATAGAGTATAGGGATTGGGAACAATTGGGTGGAGGGGAATGACTGCTTTATTAATGAGCCAGAGATCTTGAACCAATCTCCATTTGTTTGGCCCCTTGAGGACAGCAAGAATAGGGGTATTAAAGGGGCTGGAGCAACTAATTAGTAGCCCTTGTTTTTTTCAGGAATTTATAATAGGTAAGAGGCCATGTCTTCCTTCAGGCTTGAGGGGATATTGTTTTTGATGTGGGAACTTTGACGGATTTCTGAGTTTTATTTGAATAGAGAGGGCCATCTTGGCATGCCCTGTGGTCATCCCATCAGTCCACACTGTGGGATCTATTTGTTCTTGAAGGAGGGGGCAGCAGAGATAGTCTCCTGGGGGGAGGAGAATTTGAGCTTTTAGTTGAGATAGTAAATCTTGTCCCAGCAGGGGCATTGGAGTCTCTGGAACTATGAGGAAAGAATGACAGAAGAGGAGGTCTCCCTAAGAGCAGGACAGAGGCCAGGTAAAATAGCATTCTAGGGGTTTGCCAGATATGCCCCGAATGATAACCTTGTCATTGGACCGGGGACCCAGAGAAAAAGGTAAGACAGAGAAACGGGCTCCACTGTCTAGGAGGAAAATGACCTTTTGCTTCTCTACTGTTATGACTACCCAAGGCTCCACAATATCAATATTAATAAGTGGAGTGTGGACAGAGGCCGGGACCCATCCATCTATAGGGAGTGGCACCTCACCTTCCATCTGGAGGCAGGGGCACTTAGCCCTCCAGTGGTTACCCTTGCAGAGAGGGGCGGGGCTGTCTCCCAGGCTGTCCCCCCTTTTTGCATTCCCTGTGGAAGTGCCCCTTCTGTCCACAATGGTAGCGAACTCAAGATGTAGGCCCCAGATGGGTGGGGCCTTCTCTGAGAGCTGCAATGAGGTCAGGGTGCTTTTTTGTCTTTTTCTCTCCTTTTAATAATGTCCCGGTTATAGTATATAGACATAGCTAGTTGCATTAGCTGGTCCAATGATTTTTCTCCTTCAGCCACAGACTTTTAGAGTTTTCTATGAATATCTGGGGCTGATTGAGTTAGAAATTTATCTTTGAGGAGAACCTGTCTCACCTGTGACTCTGGGTCCACTGTGGTATGCTTTCTGATAGCATCCTTAAGATGCTGCAGAAAAGTAAGGGGGTTTTCTTCAGGACCTTGTTGTACTACGGTCACCTGGGAATAGTGTAGAGGTTTGACTTTGACCCTTTTTAGCCCTTCTACTATAAGATGGATGAAGTGGCATCAATGCCATTCATCTTCGTCATTGTTTTGATTCCAGTGCAGATCTGCCAAGGGGACTGCTTGGGCCCCTGTGGGCATGGGCACATTTATCTCCTCATTTCCAGGCACCACAGGTATTAGGGCCCGTTGTAAATGATAATCATTTCCAACCTGAGTCACCTGGGCCAGAACCCATTGTTTTTTGAATGAGGAAAGAGTTTGCTCTAGTAAAAGCATAATATCCTTCTATGCCAATTCAAACGTTTGGATCACAGAGATAAAGGCTTGGATGTAGTGATCTGCGGCGTCAGTATAGCTACCCAGGTTTTTTAAAATTTCCCTTAGATCTGATAGCTGGAAGGGGACATAGACTCACCCTCTTCCTACCATTGCCTATTGAAGGGGGAACATCCATTAGGAGGTTCCGAATATTGGGGTGGCTTAGAAGGTAGGGCAGAGGGTGGAGCAGTAGGGGTGGGGGCCCTGTCATTGATAAGGGGCTTTTCTGATCCTCCTCTCCCATGTTTATCCTATGTCCTAAATAGAATGACCAGCATTTGAGTATCTAAAAAGCAATTATGGAGCCATTCTGGGTGGTCTCAGAGATAGAGGAAAAGTTGTATATAGGGTACCTCGATCCATTTTTTTTCCCTTTTACAGAAAAGGTCTAATTGGAGTATGGTATTGTAATTTAAGGAACCCTGTGAAGGCCATTTTTCTTGGTCTTCTAAGGGATACTGAGGCCAAGCCTCAGTACAAAGAAAGATGAGGGTTGTTTTTTTGAGGTTTGGGTCAAGGTCCTTCCAATGTTTTAGTAGACAGGCCAGTGGAGACCGCTTGGTACAGAGGCTGGAAGACTGGAAGGGGCAGGTCCTATCTAGAAAAACAACAACAACAACAATGAACTGGGTCAGTTCCCTTTTTGTCAGCATCCTGACTGGGAATGACCTTACCAACGAAACCAGGCTTCCCTGTCTCATGACTTTTCCCACATCCGTGACCAGGATGGAGGAGAGTCGGGTTAGGTCATCTGACCAATGTAGTGAGGAGAAAAAACAAAACAAACAAACAAAAACCCCAAAACATTAGGATCCTGTCTTCCAGCTAACAGTAAGCAGACTCTTTAATAAAGCTTACTTTTTAAATAAAGGAGCATCCCGGCTCAACAACAGTGCTATGAGGGATGAATAGTGTTAATATTTGGAGGAAGAGTTTTTATGTTGAGGCCAAAAGTATAGGAAATTTTAAATGAGAAGTTCAGAGACCACAGTATTTTGGGATTATAACCTTGAGATAACAATTAGCTTATAAGGGCTGGGTCGGTCAGGCCCAACGTGTAGGGTGGGGCCAGGAGCCAGGCTTGAACAAAGCACTGTTGCCCCCTCCCATGCCCACACTAGGGATGAGTGATCCCATCCTGCAGCCTGTTGCCTTTCTCCCCTTCCTGTGTATGCACATCTGCGCATGTTTATTTTTATATCATCTCTTTTAGAAGGAGTGGCAACAGGTCGCAGTCCCTGCCTTGTGTGGCTGGCAGCTTTGGATGTATCTTATGGCAGACGTTTTTGTTGTGCCCAGGGGCCAGCATCCCCAAGCACAAGTACACCTGTTTGTTTTTTCCTCCTCTCCTTTTAGGGGTGAGTTAGGCCATGAGTGGGGCAGCTGCAGTTTTTTTTTTGTTTTGTTTTGTAAGTGCTTTTGCCTTGTGGGTTCCTAGCAGCTGATTTAAAGTTGCCTTGGACTGAGAGGCCTGACAAACTAATTGTGGGAATAACTTAAGAAAGTCATAAGGTACCATGTTATAAGTTTTTTTTTTTTTTTTAATTGGGAAGCCAGGATCCCAGTAAGCCCAGGGAGAGGAAGACAGAGATAAAGGATAAGGTGGGATCAGGGAGGGAGCTGAATGGGTGTATTTTCTAAGCTCACTGAGGGAAGCCCACAGCTATTTAGAACAAAAGGGTGAGGCCATTTATCTTGAACTGCTTGAGAAAGAGGAAGGAGAGGTTAAGGATTGGGGGAAAAGTGAGTTTCCAGGTTCATGAGGGATTATTGGTCATCACTGCTGTCCAGATTGATCCTGCCCAAGGGCGGTACTGGAGCACTGGAAGCAAGAGGTGACCTCCACTCTCAGGCCATGGAAACCATGAAGGAAGCATAAGAAATCTGATTATCTGTTTGCTGTGGACATGGCTGGAGGGGTCTGAGACTTAGCCACCTTTAGAGCCTCAGGGCGGGTCAGGAAGTTGCATCTCCAGCCTTTGGGTGACACCAGGGAGTGCCCCAGCCAGAACACCTTTTGTGGCTTGAAGACAAACTTTCCTTTCCACCAGCTGTTTTTGGACCTCCCCTTCCTGGTCAGATCTTGAAAGAGAGAGTTAAGAGTTTAAGGAGAGAAGAAAAGAAAAAGCCTTGGTGCACTGAAGTCCGGTTCTGCCCATGTAGCATTGGCAGTGTGGCATAATCGCCCACCTGGCATCTGAGTTTCCTCAGCTTGCCTGCCATACAGCTGTAGTGGGCTCGGAGTTTTTCCTCAGTTTCCCAAGGGAGAATCCTCCTTAACCAGGGAGAGAGAGAGAGAGAGAGAGAGAGAGAGAGAGAGAGAGAGAGAGTTGGCCTAAGAGTTCCCCCATAGCTAGGCCGTGGTGTGGGGGTCTCTCCTGGAGAACAGACTCCACCGGAGTGCAAGATGTTCATGGTCACATTCCTAGGTAGCCTTTCCCAGATTGGCACGACTTATAACGACCTTGGCTCAGAAGAGATCAGGTCCCATCTGGGTCGCCAAAACATTACGTGCCAGTGTCAAAGTGTTGCAGGCTGGTGTCGAGGGTCCTTGCCTTCACAGGCCAGAGAACTGGCTAGTGGGGCAGCTGAATGATGAGCCAAAGCTGGTATACAAAGTAAGATTTATTAGAGAGAAAGGAAAGGCTATAGCTAAGGTACTGCAGCGGAGCCTGGAAGCTGGTAATCCCTGCTCAGCTAAAGGCTGGGGTTTTTATGGACATTTTAACTCTGGGTTGGGGGGTGGTTCTCATTGGCCTTGCATTTCAAGGGCTTTCTTAAGTGGACTCGTTTGGTTAGCACATTTATTGGGGGGAGGAAACAATCTTGAGAGCATTCTGCCCATCAGCCTTGTGGCAGATCTCTATCTGTATCTCTTCTTTAGGATGCAGGAATGCAGGCCTCCATTTCCTCAGGATGCAGGAATGCTATTGCTCCCTGGGTGGGGGGGAGGCATGGGATACTCATTCATCTGCTTTAGGTATTCAGACCCAACACTGTGTTTTCCTATGTTCAGTCCAATAAGTCCACCAAAAAGGCCTTAATTTCATGTTCTATATTTTACATTATAGAATTGTATTAGGCAGAGTTCTCCAGAGAGGCAAACAGTTGTATATACAAGCCATATATATTATGAGGAATTGGCTCACATGTTTGTAGAGGCTGAGAAATTTCATGA
Source organism: Castor canadensis (assembly GCF_047511655.1). Taxonomy (NCBI): domain Eukaryota; kingdom Metazoa; phylum Chordata; class Mammalia; order Rodentia; family Castoridae; genus Castor; species Castor canadensis. The sequence goes on from NC_133394.1 coordinate 54,207,642, forward strand.
TCTGCATTGCAGCTTGTGACTCAGGAGTACTTTCACTTATGTATGCCTGATACTAGCATTGCTAGTGGAAAGAACAGTATCTATTTTACAGTATATTTTTAAAATGGGAAAGAAAACTACCATATTTTTCCCCAAAATATAAATGTTCTCTATTTCTGTTAAAAATCATAGACCACACAGAATCCATATCCTTCCCCCATTCATCAATTCCATTTTCTGTGCCTCAAATATTGATTTTTGTTATTTAACCACTTTATAGCCATATAAACTATACAAATACTACTTGTGGAGTGATGTTACAATGGTTTATTTAGTGAAGAATTGAATGTGCACTGAAAAGCTAACATGCTACATGTGTTTTGTACTCAAAGGGCCTGAAATAAGTGTAATTTGAAACCTACTTAATTTGAGGGCAGAAAGAAAGATAAATCTAGAGTTTACAAAGCTTCTGGGATGTTAATTTTCCAAGACAATTCATAGAGCTCTGAGATCTTAAAACCAGAAGGGGCCTAAAGGGTGTTGATTCAGGTTCTATTACTTGACAAATGAAGCAAATGAGACACCATGAGGTTGGTAAGTTGTCCAGAGTTGTGGCTCAGCTAAGGCAGTGGCAGAGGTAGTACTGAGACAGTTCTCCTGACTCCCAGTTCAGGTTAGTGGAAGGGAAGTATTTAGGTGAAAACTTAATTTGGGACTTAAAAAAATAGTAGGTAATGAAATATATAAAGATGTATTTTCAAGTTTAGAAAATAGAATTAAATGAAGGGCTAGAAGTTGAAGAAAAATGGAAAGTAAGGATAAGGTTATGGTGTCAATTAGGAGTTGATTGAGAAAATGCTATAAAGGTAACAAACACATGCCTCCTCAGCAACTGAGATCATCTTATGTGTGGGTGTGTGTTGCAGTTTTATTAATGTGCAATTAATAGATAAAAATTTTCGTGTAGTCCATGGTATCTTGATATATATGTATATGCTGTAAAATTATTAAATCATCTAAGCAACATATCTATCAGGTTAGATACTTAACCTTTTTGTGGTAAGAACTTTTAAGACTCCATGCTGTACTGTACAATAGCTCCCTGGGATTCACTCATCTTGGTTAACAGAAACTTTTTACCATTTGGCTGACACTTTTTCATTCTACTCATCCTCTGATCCCAGCTCCCAGCTCCCAGCCCTTGTAAACCCCATCTTATTCTTTGTTTCTTTGAGTTTGACTTTTTGAGATTCCACATATGTGACTTCATGCACTATTTTCCTTTCTGTGTCTGGCTTATTTCACTTAGTATAATGTCTTCTAAGTTCATCAATGTTGTTGCAAATGTCAAGATTTCCTTCATTTTAAAGACTGAATAATATTCCTTTGTATATATCATCCCACACTCTTTTGACCTGCAAGGTTTCTGCTGAGAAATCTGCTGATAGATTAATGGAGTTTCTTTTTATGTGACAAGTTTTCTTGCTGCTTTCAAAATTCTGTCTTTGACTTTTAGAAATTATCATCATATGTCTTGGCAAAGATCTCCTTATATTCAAAATACTTGTGATTCTTTCATCTTCATTGATTCTGTATGCTCATTTCCCCCTCAGATTTGGAATGTTTTCTATCATTATTTCTTTAAATAAGCATTCTACTCCTTTAGCTATTATTCTATTACTTTGGGTCTCCCATAAGGCATATATGGGATTTTTTGATGGTCCAAAAGTCTCATAAGCTTTTTTCACTCTTTTTTATTTTTTTCTCTGACTGGGTAATTTCAAATTTCCTATATTTAGGGTCATTAATTCCTCCTTCTGCTGTTGCAACTGTCATTGTAATTTTTTTAGTTCAGTCATTTTCTTTTTTTCTGGCCATACTGAAAATTGAACTCAGGACCTTATGCTTGTTGGGCAAGCACTCTACCACTTGAGCCACACCCCAGTCTGCTGTGCTTTTAATTTATTTTTCAGGTAGGCTCTCATTCTTTGCCTGGGCCAGTCTCAGACTGCTATAATCCTGCCTTTCTTTGCCTCCCAAGCAGCTGGAATGCAGGCATGTGCTGCCTTTCCCTGTGGTCACTTTGATTGTTAGCTCCAGAATTTCTGGGTTTTTTTAACATCTTTTTCATCTCTTCTACTTTTGTTTGTAAATTGTTTGAAAATTTGTTTTAAAAGCTTCTCAATCCATGTATTCTTTCTTATACCTTACTGATCATATTTAAGATCTACCTCCATTCATTTTGAATTCTTTGTCACTCAGTTAGTAGATTTCCATTTTGTTCTTTGTCATTAAAAGAATTTTTTTTTGGTAGTGTTGAAGATTGAGCCCAGGGCTCTGTACAACGCTTTGCCAGAGCTCTACTACTGATGACATCCCCAGTTATCTCCATTTCTTTAGGGCCAATTGTTGGTGTTTTATTTTGTTCCTTATTTCCTTGATTATTTGTAATCTTTGTGGCTTTGCATGGTGTGTATAAATCTAAAGAAGTAGTACCTCTTCCATTCTTTATAGACTGGCTTTGGCAGGAAAAGTTTTTCACTAATCATCTCATCTAGAGATTCTGGGCAGGCCATATGTGGGCTTGTTGCTAGGATCCTCAGGTATGCTGGCCTGGTACCTGGGTTAGCTTCAAAACTGAGTCCCAGAGGCTGGGCTTATGCCTGAGTCTTCTTCAGTGGACTTGTCTGTGGGGCATAGTTAGAGACTGGGTATATGGGGACAGGTCTGGAGCCTGTTTCCAGAGAGGCCAGTCAGAGACACGAATACAGGGAAGCTAACCTGGTGCAGGAGTATGCCTTGAGCTTGAGTCATGGGGGCTAGCCTGGTACTGAGAAGGACTTGGTATCTGAGTCCACAGCGATGAGTGGCTGGCCTGGAGCTAGATCTGCAAGGGTGATTTCAGGAGCCATTCCAGGTTCAGGCTGGAATGAGCCTGGACCCTGAATCCACTGGAAGCCTGGGACCAGCTTCACAAGGTTGTTTCAGGAGTATGTGTCTTTGAGGGCCTGGTTGGAAGCTGGGTCTGTAGTGCATGCCTAAGGCTTGGATCTACTGGAGGTGGATCTCACTTTGGGTCTGCTATAGCATAGGGCTGTGGTAGCTGTCCTGTATCTGAGTCTGAAGATGTTGGCCTTATCTCTGAGGCCACAGGGGCCAGCATGGAGTTGGGGTCAGTGACTGCTGGCCTGGCACTGAGGTGAACTGGGACCTGGTGCAATAGAGGCTGGCTTGGCATTGTGATCGGGTCTCAAGCCTCAGGTGAACCTGAAATCTTAGTCTGCTGGGGTCAGTCACTGGGACCTGTCTGGCTTTGGAGTATGTCTTGAGGTTAAGGCCAAAGGCTTTGGCCTAGTGCTGGGGCAGGCCTGCAGACTGAGTCTGCAGGAACTTCCTGGAGCCTGGGGCTGTGAAAGTAAGGCTGGTAGCAGGTTTCAGTGGCAGGCAGGATCTGGGGTCTGTGGAGAAGTCAGCACTCACTTCACTCTCCTTTCCCATATAGAAAGTATCTCTCTGCATGCCATACTACACAGGCTTAGGGGATGGGTGACACAGTAATGTGAAACTACCCTTCCAATGCTTCAATGTATCTTTCCTTATTTCTGTGCCATACCCAGGTGCTATAATCTCTAATTTAGATTACTCAGCTCTTGTGATGGTATTTTGTGCCTGGATAGTTGTTCAAATTGATGTTTCTGCAAGGGGATGAATGCTGGAAAATCCTATTCCCATCTTGCAGTGTCCTTTTTCTGGGTCATTCTTGTCATACATCATGGTCTCTGAATTATTTCTTTGACAATTATATTTTAAAAGAATTTCTATGACCCTCTTTGTTCCTTTGCACCTACAGATTTGAGACTCTTAAAATATGTTGTAGATTCAATCAAAATGATTTGTCTTATTCTCCATAAAATTGGGGGATGGAGTTATCGCAAAGATTCAGATCTAGCTCTTGAAGCTAATGCTTCAGTTGTCCAGAATGAAAATCTCTGGTTCATGACACAATGGCACTTAATGCAGGCTGGAATGTTGCTTACATAAGTCTCACCACTTTGCTGTAATGAGATATTTCCAATGCTCTTTGTTGCTCCCGAGACACTCTTCTCTTTACTCAAAGTATGAACTCTTACGATTAGCAATGGTTTATGTTAGCCTCTGGAGGTCTGTTACCTGTCACATGCCTGGAACATATTGGGTACTCAGTAAGTTTTCTGAGGCCCATGAGTGATGGATGAGTAAATAACAATCTTTAATTACTTGATGGTGATATTGAATTGCATATTGAATCCCATTCAAAGAACTCATGACTTATTATTGGGTCAAAGAAGGAAAAGAAAATGGAGCATCAAATTTTAAACTTTTTACACACATAATAAACCCTGATAAAGTGCGATTACCAATTACTGGGGCACTGCCTCCCTCCCTCCCTCCCAAAATAAGTTGAGTCTTTTCATGACTCAAATATGTGAAGCTTTTTCATGATTCCATACTTTGTAATAACCAAATGAAGACAAGCCTGCATGTAACCTTATTCTCTTGACTTTGTTCCTCTTCTCAATCAACAGAAACCAAATAAAAACTGTCTATAGAAACTGAATTTTAATAAAACAAAACTTTAGGTTGAAACCTAAAAAGAAAGTATACCTCAGCCATGTTACTAAGTGAAGCAGAGACTCTGTTTTTGTACTGTAGAGATTAAAAGTCACAGCAGCTGGAAATAAGAGCCGTTAAGTAGAAATTGAACCACAGTCTCAGAGTTCCCTCACTCAGCCAGCACAGATTGTTAGACCCTGACACAACAGCTCCATAAACTTGGTCAGGTTTCTTCTCTGCCTCACTGGACCAGCCCCACAAATGAGAGTTATCATCAATTCCCATTAGAAAAGTGGTCAAACACAGTTTTTAAAAAGAGTTTTGCATTCTTTTGACTGACAAAACAATGGAAGTAGTGGAAATTCTTGCTTCCTTAGTACAGCTAGCTCCTTTGCAAGTAGGATACTTGGGGGTAGGGGGAGATGAAACAAAGATCAGCCAAGCATAAAGGTACTTCCTCTACTCTACCAATTACAGGAAATATTGCGAGACAGATTCAGGTACCTGTGAAGGACAATCAATTTCTAGAGAGCATTAAAACTGCCTTGAGGTATTTTCAGAGAAGAGTGTAAAAAGAGATGCAGATTAACTCAGATGTTCAAGCAAAATCACCATTCTTCCTCTTCCCATAACTTATCTGATCTTTCCATGAGCTCCTACCCATGTGAGATGCAGAGATAATAATTTAGTAATAATTTTGGAAAACTAAGTTAAATCAAATAATATAAAGACTGTCTTGAATAATTGTCAGTCATCTAGAAATTGCCTCTTCCCCCACATGGTGCTATAGTCAGACTCCCACAGTTACACAGATGGACTCCCCAACAGTATTGGTGGGAACACTGAGAATACCTCATCTTGTAGCACAGAGAGAGGTCTTACCATCTTTGTAAAGGTCCTTGCAGGATTTCCAGCTTTCCTGGTTTCCACACAATGTCCCTCTCTACCTGGTTATTGTGCCTCTTGTTGGCATAACATCTCAGTTTATCAACAAATGAACTCAGCTTTCTCAAGTCTCCTTAGCTCTCCTACCTCAGCTTTTTCTGGTTTCATTTATTTCTCTTGCTGAGGTCTGGCAACAATTTCTATTGAGCCCCTGCTTATCTTAGGTAAAGAGCATTTTGCATGACCTGAAGTGACACTCCTTATTCATGCAAGCTGATCTGTTAAGACCCCTAGCTATGTTCCACAGTCTTCCCAAGGGAACTCAAGATGTTTTGCATACATTTTTGCCATGTGGAATCTGATGGAGATTGTGGAAAAGTTATACTCAGATACTTCACTCTAGCCATGTGTTAACCCAGTTTATGGATCATCCAACAAGAAAAGTACAAGTTTTTCTGCTTACATGTGTGTATGTGTGTGCATATTATTTTGTTGTTTGCATTGCCTTCAAGTTATTTACCATTCCTCCTACATCCACGGTTTTTTCTCTGAGGCAAGTCATCTAGTGATGGTGTCTCCCTATGTGTTCCAATCATCAATGCTCACCTTCATCCCACAGATCAGCAAAATAGGAAAAGATAGTCTTTCCTATTCCTCTTCCTCTCACACAAGGAATTCTCTCATGGGAGCTACCAGGCCACAGTATGCAATAGTTAGTGAGTTAGAATATTTTTTTACATTTTGATAAAGACTGTGCTTCAGCACTTTTGTCCTGCTGTGGCCTGGAGAGAGCCACCTTCGAGATGCAGGGCTGGTAGAAGACCTCCTGTTTTTTAAGATATCTGTTCTCTTTCCCTACAATGGGTCTCAGAATTCAGCCTAGGCGGTTATAAGTTATCAGGAAGCAGGATTCATAGGAGGAAATTAAATCCATCAATCCATTTTTCAAATTATGCTTTTCCCATTCTAGGAGTGGGAAGGAGCTGTTAGCATCAATTCTGTTCTCTCCTTCACTTTCCAAGCTTAACTGTATCATCCAGCATTCCGTAGACCCCCCGCCTTTCTTTTTCCTGACTTTCTTAGAGGTCTTGGTAGCCCCTTATAAAACATGATCTGAATACTAACATGAGAAGTGAAGAAGGAACAGGTGAATGAGAAGGGTTAAGTGATTATGTGACAACCAGAGATAGACAACCTCAGAACCATATCAACTTGTGACTAACAAGGAAAGAGATACAGGCACAGTCTCGTCAAGTCCTTGCTATAGCAGGAGAAATTCCTGATTTTGCTTGCACGCAAGCAAAAACAGCAAAGAGCCTTTTCATACATTTCTTACTTTGCCCATCAAATCAGAAATATTACAAACTCATTTTTTACTTATGTTCATAATTTCCAACATCTTTAGAGCAGTTTGAGAGAAGTGAGTTGTCTAAGAATAACAATAATAATTACTTTATTACAATCCTTCTAAATGAATTGTGATCATGGTTCAATGTCTGTTCTTTGTGAAGAACTCTCTTAAATGAAGAGCTATTTGAGGTAGAACCCTTGCTTTGCATATTTTTCCCCACAAGAGTCATTTGTATATACCATGACTAATTTAAGACCCAGAATGGTGGCAGAAATTATATTTTAATTTCACACTGTTAAAACTGGGACAGTCCCTAACAGGTCTAACTTGTCCTCTCAAGGACAAAACAGGATTTATTCACTACTTTTTAGCATTTTATAGTTTTGTAATTCTCCTGGTTTTGTGATAGAAAAAATGCATGAAAGAATTAGAACCATTACGTCTTTTAAAAGGTGGCTGATAAAAATAACCATTAAAGGAGGCTTAGAAACTGGTTAGCTCACTGTCCATAAGCTCTACCAAGCCATCCCAATCCAAGCTTTGCTAGTGGAGGGCTGCAGGGGGGTTGGTTGAGATCATTCTGATTGGCCAAGATACTCAATTTGCCCTTGGAAGGTATGATGCAGAACCTTCTGACTTTTAAGTCATTTGTTGCTGTTTTTTTAAATAAAGCCCTACTCTTCAGTGGGCAGAGCTCATTTAAGGAGTAGACAAAGTTGCATAAGAAGCCTAATAACCTTCTTGCAAGGAAATGTTGAACCACCCCCAAACTCTGCTCATTGTAATTTGAAGTTAGGGAACTATGCCACAGTGGAATGAGTTCTCCCTAATCAGAATCCGAGGACAGAAAAGAGCATCTTTGAGTTCTTAAGGGAAATGAGCGTCTTTGAGACCTAAGCTGGTGACTCAAGGTTCATGGCCTGGGGCTGATTCTGGAACAAGGCAAGATCAAAATAGGAAGTCCTTCTGGATTCAGTCAGAGAAAAATGCGAAAAATGGCTGAGCATGTAAGCATGATCTCGGAGCCCAGCACAAATAACAACAGATTCCACTGGGATCTGGGCTAGCAAGGACATCCTTGTAACAATGCAATGTCAACCATCAGAGTATGCAGGATCTAAGCAGTCACAGGGCAGACACCACCTGGTGTTTGAAATATTTGCTAACTCTGGACTATAAAAGCCACAGAGGGCACATGGAATGAGCCTCAGTTAAGTGAAACACAATTAAGAGATGTGAACACATCTGTATCTTGAGATGGTGAATGAGTACATTCAGGTTACCAATCAAACTGAACTCACAATTTATTGAATTAGTCCACTGAACCTTGTCTCCTTACCTAAGTGCTTTTAGGAGTATAAGGAAGTTTAGACCGTGATACCTATGCACAAGAAGTTAGTGGTGAATATTAAAGAGGCAGTTGTAGTCAAGGAATAAGAGAGTATGTGAAGGCATTGATTGTGTATAAATAACTACAATGCAAGTATAGTGATTACTAGGTACCAGTAATTACTAAGTACTTATAAAAATTATTATAAGTAATTATAATTATATTTTATAATATACTATGTATTATGTAAAATATACATATATGTAATATATGTATAAATATATGTAAGTATAATTATAATTATGCTTATATAAATATATAAGTAATTATAAGTAATTATTATAAGTAATTACTAAGTACCTTAGTGCTTAGCATCTATTAAACAGCTTAACATCTACTAACTAAAACATTTCAATAGTCTATTTTCTGCACTTCACAGGTGAGGGCCCTGAAGACCAGAGGATTTAAGTAACTTGCCAGAGGTCACACAACAAATGAAAGCAAGACAAACTTGCAGACTGCTTTCAGAGGCTGTGCTCCTAACTATGCCATTTGGCAAGTATACAAGAGGACTGTAGCAGTTCGGAGAAAACAATAGTGAAACCCATACATAAATGTGCAAGACTAATTCAACATCTAGAGTCAAGGCAAAAGTTATATTTTACAACTATTGGAATGACCCATCTTCTGTAAGAGCAGATGAGTTTTCACAGGGAGAGAAATAATTGACCATGAGTCAAGTGCTGTGTATAGGAAAGCACATCTTGGAATTTAGCACTGTCAGCAGAGATGAGAACTGAAACCATGAGTTGGGGGCAGTGAGGGATGAATCATGAAGAAATAATCTGTAGAAGAGAAAAGATCTTGAGCCAGACTGGTTTGGAACACGGATTTTACATACTGAGCCCAGAGAGCATCCAAGGAGGGTGTTGGTGATCTTGAAAAAAAAAAAAAAGCAGATTCAGTGGAGGCAAGATGGTGGAGAACAGATCCAGGTGGGCTGAGAAATTAATACTATGCCAGCAAGGAAAGACACTGAACACAAGAAACTCCTGCTAGAAATCTGGGAGTTAGGTAATGGGTTGTTAAGATGATATATAGGTAGCTGTTTTCTTTCTTTCTTTCCTTCCTTCCTTCCTTCCTTCCTTCCTTCCTTCCTTCGTTCATTTGTTCGTTCATTCATTCGTTAGTTCCTTCCTTCCTCTTCTTTCTTTTTCAATAAGAAAGATTAAAAAACTAAATTGTAAAGGAAATGGTACTTTGCTAAACAATCTAAACTCTTACTCTGGGGTCTTTCTTGGCTGCTGGGGAACTTTGTGGAGAATTCTTAGGATCTTTAATGGGTGAGGATACAGAACCTGATGAACAGGATTACAGTGTGCTAACTCACTCTTATGCCTCCTTTGCTGATGAAAAGCACATGGTGAAAAATAAGTCTTAGAAGAACAAAAAAATTTAGAGGAACTTGATATTTTAGTCTTTGTTTTTTCTTGTTGATAGAATAATCTTCCATCTAGCACACAATACACTTCAGCTTAATGAAACATAACAAAGGATTACTTGATTAAAATAATAAGCAGAAATCATCATCAATATCCACAAAAGAATTTGAAGTAAACATTTTAATTGCATTTATGTACAGATATGTTAGGGATGGTTGAGAACAAAATTTTAATTATCATGAAATTTCACAAATTTGTTTAATCCCATCTAAATATTACCCATTTTTAAAATTTTTGTTTTTTAAACTTTTTCCAGTAGGCTGATCTTTGATTAAAAAGTAGCTACTTCCCTATTTAAAGAGTTCAAACTCTCACAAATAAAGTCTAGGTACTATTTATTCATCTGAGGTTTCCATCTGCTCACAGTCCCTCACCCTCGCTTTCCCTGAGAGAACTTCCCTCTCTCCCACACTCACAAGAAACTAAGCACACTCACCCATGTCTTTGCCTTGACACCGTTATTATGCTTTCAATGACAGAAAGGTAATAAAAAGCCATTTCCTATTTTTGAAGTTGATGGTTCGGCTACAACATTTTTTCTATTTGTTGTTAAGGATTTACATGATCTCTTTAGACTCTCTCTACTCATCTGTGCTCTCCTGCTAAATACACTTAGTGTCAAAAAATTAGATAATCAATTCAACACATGTGTCAGGGTCTATGGTAAACCTTAAAACCCCAAAGATGCATGAAACCAGGTTTTATCATCTTAAAGAAGACATTTGAGGAAGAAAGTTTGCTAGTATGTTAGAGAGAAAAACAATGTCCTTTATGGAGTATGGCAAAGAAAGAGGCAGTCATTTTTTACAGAGGGGTGGGATAATTAGGTAGAGCTTCATAGACAAGATGCAGGGCCAACTGAATGATAGTTTCCAGGTAACAGAGCATCCACACCAGTTTCCCTCAAACTACTTTTGCTGGGACTGTCAAATTGGCAGACTACACTCCCCAACCCCACTGACTTTGTGTGTGGGCCTGTGGCTTGTCATTAAGTTGTGGGATGTCACAGGTCAACAACTGCGGGTGTAAATATGCTGGTGTGGATTCACTAGTTCTCTAGAACTACGATCTACCAGGAGAAAAGCAGGTCTCATGCAGCCATGGGTCCAACAACATGAGCAGAAGTGACTGACCCAGAGCCTCAAACAGAGCTGCTGCAGTTAACCTGCAGACCTGTGGGCAGAGGTGATTATGGTAGTAATTCACCAGAATTTTACAATTGTTTCTTGCCCAGCACATAGCAACTGAAACATCCCTACCACAGCAGTCCTTGATGAAAGAGAGGATGACATATTTGTCAGTAGGATATGGTGTGAAGTCTATTCCAAGCAGGAGGAGCAGTCTGAGAAAGTTCATCCAGACCCCAAAGGCTTACTGCAAGTTGCTCAGTAATAATAATGTAGGGTGTAAGTAGGCAGAAGATTGAGCTGCAATAATTAGGAACCAGAGGATCAGAGAGTTTACTGCCGTATTATGAAGGATTAACCTTTATCCTGTAGTTATTAAGGAAACATTGACATAGAAGCATATGCAAGATATAGTCAGAACTGTACTTTTAGAAAAGTTGCTTTGGCAACAACAGGGGAAAGGGGAATAGATTGGAGCAGGAGAAGAGATTAATCAGGACACCAGTGAATGATGCTGAGGACTGAGAGGAGAGCATAGGCCCCAAGGGGGCCTCATCAACAACATTGACAGCAGTATCATTTTCCACAAAATCTACCACCTACAACCAATATTTTTCAACTTCAGGGTAGGTTCTCAAAAAAGTCAAGTTCATTGATTTTTAAAAGCCGATTTTCAGGAAAAGCAAGTCTGAATGAAGGATTGGTTCACTGAATATCAATTTCTTTACAGACAGTTGATTGAAAAGTTAACCTCCCCCCGCCCCCCTTGCCCCCCATCCCCGTCCCCAAACCATCTGAGGATAATAGAAAACGAATGTAGGGTCCTTTGAGGGCGCAAGAAAACAGGGACAGATGCAGTGTGGAAGGAGGGACAGTGCATGGGAACAGGGGGAGAAAAGAGGAGGAGCAGGGAAAAGCCACAACAAAATCTTGAGGAAAATTACCTCTGTAACTCGGCAGATTAGCTTTCACAAAGTGGCTTTCGCTGATTTTTGGTGAATGCCTCAATTTTTAATGCAGCCCTTCAGGAAGTAAATATACACTCATGGGGTATAACCGAAGAGAATTTAATAAGAGGACAATTTATAGAGGAGCGTGCAGAGTTAAAAACCAACAAGGTCTGCTGAAGGGTCAAGGCACGCACAATAGTGAACCTGCTTTTGCACTTTGGCCTGAAGAGACAAAGGAAGGGAGGTATTCTTGGGGTTTTGTAAGAGGGTGTGCTGAGGGGAATGAAGTGTATATCAGGCTGCAAGTGTCAGTGCCCAGGGTCCCCTCCTGGGACTGATGCTTTGCACTTGATGGACTTGGAAGAGGGACGAGGTGACCAAGAGCTGCATGTGCACCCGTGCGTGCGTGCGTGCGTGTGCGTGTAGACGTCCACAGTGCGTGCGTGCGTGTGCGTGTAGACGTCCACAGTGCGTGCGTGTGTGCGAGAATATGTGCTGAGGCGGGGAGAAGGTAAGAATCTGAGCTTCTGCCTTTGTGGCAAATGGGGTCCTCCCGTAACTTAGATATGGTATGTGTTAGTTTATTATAACAGAAACGTTAAAATGGGAGGAAAAAAGGACTCATCGATTGCAGACCTTACATTATATAATACACATACACTATAAAATCCAAAGCAGTAAGCCATGGCCTCTGTACTGAGAAGCTTACGCTTAAGGAGGAGAGAAAAACACATGCATGAAGAGATAAGTAGTAGTAGAAGGTAATGCACTCTAAATGCCAAATGAGTGCAACAGGTAGTTTAGTGAGAATTTATATTCTCAGTGCATATTAGGTGTAGTTTAAATTGAAACTCTTACCGGTGTTTTCTTAGACAGAGTCAGCTAAAGCTCAGGATTGAGGACAAGAGGCAGTAAGAGTCCCAGGTTCAAAAATAAGCTGCCTAGAGCAAAGGTCTCATCTCGGGCGGTCTCAGTCTCTGATGGGGAGTTTCTGGAAATTTGCAGGGGTAAAGTTTTGGTGTCACAACCATGAGGGGGTGGGATTCTGTCTCTGACATTTAGTAGGAGGAGGTGGGGATGCTTGAGGTCCTGCAATGCTTAGGGCAGTCCTACCCAACAAATAATTGTCTCACTTCTGCACTGAACTTCAAATGTCCCCTTGGTGAAAAAATTCTTTATGATTATAGTCTCTGAACCAGAGCTTAATGCCATTGTGCATGTAAATACCAAAAATATATGCTATTTTTATTTATGTGTATACATATATATGTTTTTGGTGGTATATATTATATTATTACATATGCATATGTTACATATAGAACATTATATACACTAGAAAATTATGTATACTCTAGAAAATGTATACATATGTATATATATTATATATACTTTTTTTTGGTACTGGAGTTTGAACTCAGGGCCTTGCACTTGCTGGGCAGGTGCTCTAACACTTGAGCCACATTTCTAGACCTTTTTTGTTTTAGTTATTTTTCTAATAGGGTCTCATGTTTCTTGCCTGGGCTGGCCCCAACAGTGATCCTTCTATCTCTGCCTCCCAAGTAGCTGGGATTACAGACATGAGCAACCACCCCCAGCTAAATACCATTTTTTTGGTGGGACTGGGGTTTTTGAACTCAGGGCTTTACTCAGATATTTTTTGCACAGTTTTAGCATACTCTGATTTTTCAGGAATGCAACTGCTAAGTAAAGGGAAATTTTCTCTTTTCTTTGTTTGGAAATTAACAAAGAGTCATTCACCATTTTAGAAAGTCACACAGGAAGCCTGAGGAGACTCACAAATGTGAGTCCGAAAGGGCATCTGGACTCTTCCTGTCTTACCTATTGTCAGACCCAACCTGCACCAGGCATAGGGACTTCAGGAGCTTTGTGTCTTCCTCTGATCCTTGTTTCCTGACTTCAGTACATCAGAGAAGGAAGCCAGACATGGAAATAGCAAGTATGAAAAGCAGAAGGAAGAGGACATTCCTTCTTCCTCACTGAAACTTCCCAGAAAAAATGATTCTAGGAGGTTAGTACATTGAATATAAAAATATAAGATTGAAGTTTTATATTGGGCAGGAGTAGAAATTTTTAAAGCCTGAAAACAAGTGCTAAGTATTGCAAAGGCATAACTGAAAACTATGTATGTCTGAAAACAGAGATGTATAAGGACCATTATCAGAGACAAATACAGTCAATTCCTTATTATTCTCCCCTCAAGAAAAACTTATTCAATTAACCAGTTGCATGGGGGATCTAAACGCTGTCATTACTTACCTCATTTAGGGTCACAATGCTGTAAGCCTGGCAGATGCTGTAAGCCAGGTTCTTGGGCCACATGTGTGAGGCACTCTAGGTTCCAGGTGAGAATGTGTAAAATGTCTTCTAACCTCTCTTACACATTGTGCAGAGGGAGGTTCTCTAAAGTTGATGAAAAATGGGATTTTCAGGGACTTTCAACTTGATAAACATGTAAGGCAACAAGACTTGGGGAAGGGTTGAATAAAACTAGAGTAGAGGAAAGAAGATTCCTTTAGAAATCCTTTCAAACCCAGGGAATTCTGGGTATTTAGACAAATACTCCATGTTGCTAGCTCTGTCCTTGGAAGACCAAGAGAAGAATAAGATGAAATCAGGAGAATCAGCAATCAACAGCCTAGGGCTGTCTCCTTGCCCATACACCATAGAGCCCTCATCATTAGGGTTAATGTGAAAGTAGTGTATTGGGCCTCGAGCCTCGAGTCAGGCAGGATTATTTGTTTAGTATGTATTCTAGCCACCTACTTCTCAGGAAATTAATGTATTGGTGGGTGGCAGGATAAAGTTAAGATTTAGGAAAATTCTTTTTATAGATCACAACAACCATCTAACCTTAAAGTCCCTCATTCTGGTAGCATCGTTCTGTACTCTATAATAATTTCAAGTACTTTCTCACTTAGAGAAATTGGTTTCTGGGATTATTTCATTATGGGTATTAATAACGTATGCAAGTAATTACACAGCTCTTACTGGGTTTAAAGAAAACACAAAGGATCTCATTTTCTGAACCTTACAAAGAGTCCTACATTTTTTGCATACTTACTATCTAGCAAGTTTTTGTTCTATGCAACTTATAGTGTAGTTTCAGGAAATTTTATTTCTAATGAGTATAAATTTGCTTAGTTTAGGAAGCAAGTTATATTTCCATAAGATAATTATCATTGCGTGAAGAACTAATTCCCAAGAGAGTTTATTTAGACTTGACAATTGCCAAGGGTAGGATTGTGTTGATATTATATGTGTCCAAATTACTCTCTCCCTGTTTTTTGTGAAGGCTTGGATGCCCATTCTTTCCTTTGGGTATCTGAGCCTGGGAAGTAATGTAGGACAAGTAGAAAAGGAATAACATTAACTAAACATGTACAGTCAGTCATGGTACTAAGTGTTGAATTGTGGAGGAGAAGTGTGTATTGAATTTTAGTCTTTTTCTAATGAGAACTCTGGGGAAAACTTTGTGGCTTTCCTTTTGTGACTAGATGTGGTCCTGAGCATTGATCTTTTAGATAACTGATGGAACTGACCATACTCCCTTTTTTTGTTTTTGTTCCTTCTTTAAACCACAAAAATTAAAGCCAAAATTGAGTTGCCCAATTTACAAGTACCATGGAATGCATTTGGAAGTTAGCCTCATTTCTGGCTCTGGTAAGCACGTCTACTTTCTTGTCTCTTTACATCATCTTCTGATTTAGGATATCTTGCTATCTTGCTTTTTATTTTGCTTTTCTCTGTATAAGGTACCTAAAAAAAAAAAGAAATATATACATAAAATTCTGATTTAATTTAATCTGTGAGACTGCCCTAAGAAGTCCTAAGTATTTTTATACACTAAAAGTCACAATAAGAAATAAACTTTACATTTCATTCTATTATACATGCACAGATAAACATGACTGAAACTAAATTTTCCCTTACTACCTATGAAATACTCTAATAATTTATATACCATTCTACATTTATTTTTAAAGGCTTATGAAGGTTTTGTTGCATAAAACTGTTTTGCCATCTAGTAATGGAATATAACTAAGAGTTTGTAAAATACTACATCACAGTATAAGTTCTGTCATGGTAGAGATCATGTGTGCTTTGGTCTGACATTGTGTCCTAGTGCCTATAGCCATGCAAGTTCATAATAGCATTGAATACACTGTTGCTGTTTATTGAATAGTCTCTTTATACAGGCAAATTTAAGCTCTGATATGTTCTTAGAATAGTGCCTTGCAAACTACATTATGTAAAATTACATATTCAGCAATTGCAGACATTACTCAGGGACAGAAAGTCCAGTAGGCATGAAATTTATTCTGTTGTTCTAGAATAGTTCTAAGTCCCAAAGCGATGGAAATGGGTTACATGTATCCTCAATTTCTAGAGAAAACTGCAAGGTGTATCTCTATGGACTCACTCATAGGTGACTAAGTTGGTCCTTTGACTCTGTCCCAACATCTGCTTCCTGCCTTTATAAGAGAAGATTGAAGATCTTTTGAAAGAATTCTGTGAAAAATTGCATAGGACTGGAGAACTGTTAGCTTTTGTCTCCTTTACCTGTTTTAAGTCTATGAAGGACCTCCAAAGTATGAGTCATATAGACTCTGGAAATTTGTAGGCAGTTCAGCAAGTAGGTGAGGATGAAGTGCAATGCTTTCTATAATTATTTATTTATTTTATTTACAATGGTACCTGGAATTGAACTCAAGGCCTCACAAATTGTTAGGCAAACACTCTCACTTGGCTACTTTGCCATCCCTTTTTGCTTTGGTAGTTTTGGAAATAGGGTCTTGCTTTATGTCTGGGCTGGTTTGGACCATTGTCCTCCTCTTTGTACTTTCCCTCATAGCTGAGATGACAGGTGCATGTCACCAGCCATTGATTGAGATCGGGACTTGGGAACCTCAAATCACTATCCTCTTGATCTCCACCTCCCCAGTAGTTAGAATTACAGGCTTGAGCCACCATGCCTGGTGTATAAACTTTATTATTATTATTATTAGTAGTAGTAGTAGTAGTAGTAGTACTGAGGGTTAAACTCAGGGCCTCCTGCTTGTAAGGACTCTACCATTTGAGCATACTCCAAGGCTTTTTGCTTTTAGTTTATTTTTCAAATAGGGTCTGGATAACTTTGCCCAGCTATCCCCTGCTGGGGGCTCCTGCCTCTGCCTCCCCAGTAGCTGGGGTTAGAGGAAGGGGCCACCATGCCTGGTTTAGTGGAACAGCTTTTGGAGGAACCCAGTAGATGTTCCCTATGGTTAGGAAATGGGAGCACAGAAACTGGTCGCAGTATAACCAGTTTTCACCAGTACTACAGCACTTAGTGGGAAATTTATCACTCACATCAGTTCAATAGAAACCTTTCTCTATTCAAGGGTTCCTTGATCAGCTCATACACACATAATGAAACATAATCAAAAGTGATATCACATCATATTCCAAGGTGCATCCATACTAAAAAGGGAAGAAAATACACAAAAGTGATGCTTATTGAGGGTAATATTAGAGTTCTATCTCTACCATAATAATATTTTGGTATTTGTCAAGCTAAACTGATAGCAGGAATTCAAGATTAATTAAGGTACACAATGCATAGTTTATATTTTCACCCCAGTGATGTAGTTGACAGAAATCCACGCTTTAAAAGTAAATTAATCTTTCTTAACTTCAGTTTCCTGACTAGTAACATAATTCAAAGCAGGTGCTGCAAGAGTTTGTATCATAATGTTTATCACAATGCCAATTATGTGGTACTTGCAAATTATAGTTGTATCTGAATTATCAGAGTAGCCTTGGTGCTGACTAGCTTTATTGTCTCTGTATCAGGATGACCTCAAACCCTGGCAACAGGAGAGAAAAATTGGGGGTTCTTTAAATCATAAGAGAACAATGAGTGAATTCACTGTATAAATGAAAAGATGTGTTCATATGTACTGCAGGTATTAAAAGCAGCCGACAATAGTGAAACAAATGGAATTGACCTGCAGCTTCAACCCAACAAAATCAGTGTTTTCTTATAGGTTCCAAATACATTTGATTGGTCAGGGACCCTAAGCTATTGTTAGAACAGAGAAAATAATTTTCCAACTGATAGAAATGGATAATCTTTGTAGAAATAAATCATCTGAAATAATAATCAGGAAATGATAATAGTAATGATATTTCTTAATAAATAATGTAATTGATAATGGGAGTGAGTAGGAGAAACTAGTTTTACAAGCTACTAAAAGTCATAAAAATAAAGAGTAACTATTAGACTCACAAAAGGAGACAAAGTTATGGAAATGATAGGGCAACACTAAAACACACTGTCTTCTCTGTTTTTTTAAAACTGGAGTTCAGCATGATAGCACACTCCTGTAGCCTTGCCTTACACAAATCACCAATATAAATTCTAATTCTATTTATGTAGCTTAATACTATTGTTAATAATGCACAGTAACAATCATTGCTATTAGGAAAAGTATGTAGCCTTCAAACCTCTGAGAGAGATCTGGTTGGTAACAATCAAACAACCACTAGTATTGTTCCTCCTATCAAAGTTCATGTCCTTTGTCTTTCTCTTCTCTTCTTAGCAGAACAGTGCAAGGCTACTATCCTGGAGAAATGCCTCTACTCTGCAGGCCCATATTCCTTCCAACAGTGGAGATAAGGACCAATATTTTCCAAAGTAAGTCTGACAGAGAGAACCAGAAGACTTATTTGACTTTCCCTGGAAGCCATAGCCTCAAATAAAGCTTTTTTAATAGTTAGGCTTTTATTTTGATCTCATCTGTGCCTTTCTTCTAATGGTACTGATCTAGAGCTGGGTAAAGTAAAGGTTGCCACTTACTAGCTCTCCCAAAGAACAGTAATAGCCATTTCCCACACTTCAAGTTATTTTTGAATTACTTATATTATCTTATTCTTTCTCGTTTACTTCAGTGACAAATGTTAATAGTCCCATTTTATAGAAGAGTATGTTGAAGCTGAAAGATTTTAAATAGTTGCTAAAGGTTATAAGTAGTCATGTAAAAAACAACAGGGAAGGCTGCAGTTGAAGCTCAGTGGAAGAGCACTTACCTAGCATGTGAGAGACTCCTACCTCAGCACCACTGTGGTGAGAGGGGAAGAAAAAGGAAAATTAAAAAGTGGATGAAACTAGAAATCATTATTACCAAATATCTGGAAGGAGGACAAATTTCATGCACTCATACTATAAGTTCTTGCCACTGTAATAAGGTTCAAAATAATAAGCTTAGAAAAGGAAAAAGAAGATCCTATTTACAAATGACACTATTATCAAAAGCCAAAGGAATCTACAAAAATCTCAGAAGAAATAAGTGAATTCATCAAAGTCATAAGATACAAGGTCACAACACAAAAATCAATCCCATCTTTATGCTAATGATGAACATGTAGAAACCAAAATTAAACGTGAGATTCCACTTTCATTTTCTAAATGAAAGTAATTTAAGTATACAACTAAATGAAATACTTAGTTGTATACTTAAAACATTTCAGGACCTAAAATTTACAAAACACTTATAACAAATTAAACTAGCCCTAAATAAAAGAGCAGCTCCCTATATTAGCCAGGATTCTTCCAAGAAGCAAAAGAAATAGAATATGTATACATGTAGAAGAGATGATTTTTGTAAGGAGTCGCTCACGAGATTGTGAAGACTTAGGGAGGCCAAAATCTGATAGGGAGGGTGGCAGGCTGAAGACTAGGGAAGAAATACTGGTTTAAGTCCAAAGGTCCCGCTGGAGAGCCAGGAAGAGCCAGTGTGCAAATTTCATGCAAAGGCAGTCTGCTAGAGAATTTCTTCTTACCCTGGGAGGTTGGATTTTTGTTTTATTTAGGCCTTCAGCTAATTAGATGAGACCTACCCACATTATGGATCAAAATAAAGGATCTAGAAATAGATACACAGATTCACACAAATTCAGTCAATTTTGACAAATGTACAAAAAAAGTGGCAGAAGGACAGCTGTTTCAACCAGTCATGTTGAAACAATAGGAAATCTATTAGCAAAAAATTGAAACTTAGCCTAAACCTAATACCTTATACACAAAGGGGACTATAGACTCATGTTTAAATGTAAAATTATAAAACATTTAGAAAAATTCTTAAGATGTTTACTTCTTGAGCAAGACAAAGAGTTCTTAAAACCGACATCAAAAGCATAATGCACAAAAGCAAAAATTGATAAAATGAAGAGAAGTTTCATCAAAGAGGATCTACAGATAGCAACTAAGCACATTCAAAGATGCTCAACATTATTAGCCATCAGGGAAATACAAATTAAAACCAGAATGAGATATCCCTATGAATCTATCACAGTGGTAAAATAAAAACTAGTGACAACACTAAATGCTAAAGAGGATGCAGGGAAGCATTACTGCTGGAAATATGAAGTGCTATGCAGTCACTCTGGAGAGAAGCTTGGCAGTTTCCAACAAAATTCTACGTGTTTCACACTCATTAAGTTGGCTATTATGGAAAACAAAACCTCCAGAAAATAACAAGTGTTAGAGGATGTGGAAAAATTGAAACTCATGTGCATTGCTGGTGGAAGTATAAAATAGAAAGCAGTAATGGAGTGTCCTCAAAAAATTAAACATAGAATTACTGAAGGCTACAGAAGTCCTCCTGTGGGTTTTATACTCAAAAGAATTGAAAACAGGGACCCAGGTACTTATATATTCATGTTCATAACAGTGTACTTACAACAACCAAAAAGTGAATTTAACCCAGCTGTCCAACAGTGGGAAATAGATAAACAAAATTTGCTATACACATGCCGTGGAACATTATTCAGCTCTTGATATGAGTGAAATTCCGATTCATGGTATATGAATGAGTCTTGAATACATCATGCTGAATGAAAGAATTAAGACACAAAAGGACAAATAGTGTATGATTCTTCTATAGTCCCTAGAATAATCAAATTCCTAGGGGCTGAAAATGAAAGACTAGTTATCAGAACTGGAGAAAGGGAAAAATGGGGGACTGTTGCTTAATGGGTACAGTTTCAACTTGGGATGGTGAAAAGCTCAGGAGATGGGTAGTGGTGATGGCTGCACAGCAGTGTGAATGTGTTTACTACTCCTGAATTATGCATTAAAAATGGCCAAGATGGCAAACTTCAAATTATGTTTATTTTAACACACACATCAAAACAGAAACTAAGCATGCAATTACCATATGACCCAGCAACTTCATTCTTGCATATTTCTATCAGGAAAATGATAACTGTGTTCAAACAAAAGCCTACGTAGAGATGTTCTTTGTCATTTTACTTACAATAACTCAAACCTGAAATTAGCTGAGATGTCCTCCAATGGGTGGCTGTTTATAAACATGTACTACATACTTACAATTAAAATATTGCTGCTTAGTAGTTTTATGCAACTCTTGAAAGCATGATTCAAATAATTCATGCCAATATAGAATGGTTTGTGGTGTGATTTTGTTAGTAAATTTGAATATAGGAGAATTAGAAATACACATATAACTGAGTTTTAAAAAAAGAAAAGAACAGGTGAAGCCAGGCAGTTCACATCTATCATCCTAGCTACTTGGGAGGCTGAGATTGGGAGGATTGAGGGTCCAGGTCAACCCTGCAAAAATGTTTGCCATACCCCATCTCAATGTAAAAAAGCTGGGCCTGGTGGCATGCACCTGTCATCCCAGTGACAGCGGGTAGCCTAAAACAGAAGAATTGTGGTCCAGTGTGGCCTGGGCAAGAAGCACGACCCTATCTCAAAAACAACCAGAGAAAAAAGAACTGGAGGCATGGCTCAAGTGGTAGAGCACCTGCCTCACAAGTATAAAGCCCTGAGTTCGAGCCCCAGAACCACCAAAACCAAAACCAATCAAATGAACAAGCAAAAAACCAGATGGACATATGTTGTGATGTCATTTATTTTTATCTTTCTGTATTTTTTACATCTTTATTATTGTGGTACTAGGGATACAATGTGACATAAAAGTCCTTATATATCATAGTTGGATTCACACCCTCCATCATTCTCCTTTATTCTGCCTCAGCCCGTTCCTGGAAGTTTCATCAGGTCTCATTTTTCCATTTACATACATGTGTACACAATATTTCCACCATATTCACCCTCCTACACCCTTTCCTTATATCCTCCACCTCCCACTGGTACCAACCCCTAGACTGGACCTGTTTTGCCTTCCTGTTCTGCATTTTTATTTAAAAAATGACATTTTTGTTTGTTTAAGATAGCTATACAGGGCGTTTCATTGTGACATTTCCACATATATATGTATTATAACCTGAATTGGTTCATTCCCTCTATTTTTCTCCTTCCTACTTTAGTCTCCTTCTTATGGTGATTTCAACAGTTTTAAAAATTCTGTATTTATTCTTGTATAGGAAGTATGTCAACCATAAGATGCCCTGCTACTGATGAAGATTAAAAAATTTGGTATTTATAGACAGTGGAATTTTATTCAGCCATAAAGAAGAATGAAGTTTTGTCATTTGCAGGTAAATGAAAGGAACTGGAGATCATCACCTTAACAGTCCTAGTTTATGTACACTTTTCCAGCATAGTTATTAGTAGTGTCTGCTTTCATTCTTAAATTTTTCCCAGCTTGGATGATAAATTACGGTGTTCTATTTAACAGGTATCATTTGACCCAAGTGCTCTAGTCTTTCACTGCTTTCTTCTTCCAAGTCATCTGAAATGTCCTGTTCTGAGTTCATTTTCAACCCTATATAGTTCCCTGACATTGAAGATATTTGCTTATGGTCTCCTTGAATTCTGTTTTATCAAGCTTGAGAAGAGCCTCAGGATGTCAGTCTTTCCTCTACTCCTCAACCTCTCCATACCCCACATAACCAGAGCGGCTAGGTGCTCTTTAGGACAGGTGGCAGGAACTTCAAACAGATGATGATGCTCCATGAAGTCAAAGAACCTCCTGACTTAAATGTAGTCCTGAACAAACCATCTCTGTGTATTTCTGGAATCAGCTACTCACCAACTTACCTTCCTAACATTTTACTAAGGTGGTGTGAGATGTCAGGTAATCATGGTATTTATTTGCACACTTTAGACAAAGGTAGTCTTTATAAATTTGTTGTTTGTTGAAGAAAGAGATGGTCCTAAGTGTTGGGTCCAAAAAAAGATACACTTTCAGCTGCACACACAACAGAAATGAGCACAGACATACTATGAATTTGTTGAGGTAATTGCAGAACAGTCTTGAGAACAACACCCTAATGAGACCAGAGAACTCCTGTTACTGACTTATACTGGTACCTCCTTCCTACACGAGCCAGATTCAGTTAATAGACTTGGCTGTTCATAACTTCCAAGCAAAGCAAAAGGTCTGTGTGCCTCTTCTCAGAGAGCAGTTATGTATCTATCTCAGGAGAGATTTGTAGGTTTTGTTTTTCAGTTGTTTCTCAGGACCTGGTGCTTGCTAGGTAAGCACTCTACCACTTGGGCCACACCCCCAGCCCTGTAGTATCTTTAAATTTTCTGTTAAGAGCCTTTCTTTGGCAGCTGAGTCCCAGATTGCTAGCTTACAAACCCCCCTTTGCCGTTGCCCCCTTTGAAGAAAGTCTTGATTAATGCAAAGAAAAAAACCCCAAAAGGGCTCTTAGAAATCATGTCTTTGGGGCATAGAAAGGGTATAGAAATCATGCCTTTTGTTTTTCAAGTTTGAATAATTTTACCTACAGGAAGAGGAACAGAACACATGCTTGCAGCCATTACCTGTTTAGAATGATACTTTCACAGGAGATAAAAGGATAGTAAAACCATTTACTATCTGAAATTTCCATATTGGTGTGAGAAAATGAATCAAATTATGCCATCCTTGACTTACAGGGAGAGAGATATAAAACTTTTGTACAAGCACTAAATATTGTGGAGTAATAAATGAGTGAATGTTGGTTCAAATGTCCTAGGCAAAATAATCTTCAAGTAAGGTCATCAGAAGTTATCTTATAATAGGTTTGATGCCTTTTTTATAAATATGAGAAAACTCAGATATATTTCCTTTTGTCTTGAAATGTTAGTAATAGGTCATTTTGTGTAGACCACAATCATATCATACTAAAGGAAAAGTAAATTTTAGGAAAAAGATCAAGTGTTAGCAAATTCATTTGTTAGAGTTATCTTTGGAAGTGTTCATCCAAAAAGTTATTTTGAAAATGGCATCACTTTTGCCTTTTTGCACCCATCCTGTTTCTCCTAGAATATATCCATTATTCTATGAGGAAGCCAAGTTGCCACATGTAGAGGTCATGTGAAAGGCTTGCTAGCCACATATCTGTCCATGTGTGGTGACTGCATGGTGAGTTTCAGATGTCTCAGTCTCAGCCTTGAAATCACCCCAGCTTTGAAGTACAGTGAATGCAGTAGTTGTCTACCTGCTTGTGCTGTGCACAGACATGGGTGAACTAAATGCATACTGTTGTTATTTTAAGCCACATGTTTTGCAGTGGTTTGTTACACACATAGCAAGAGACAATGAGAACATGTGAACCTAACCCTAAACACAAGTCAGTAGATTCGTTTTCCCTATTTTTACAATAGAAGGCATGCATTTTTTCTATATTTTTTTATCCCTGCATGAAAAGATATGCAGTTTTATCTTTCCCTTTCACACGAACATGTAAGTTTTGTAATTACTTTAAGACTGGACCAAAACAAATACTGAGAGCAGCCACAAAAGCATTACCTGAATATGATTTGTTCCAGTATCAGGTAGTGCAATGGCATGAATGTGCTTCCCAGCCCAAGGTATGGGGTTGATGACTTATAGCAAAAGAACACATATGGAGATGACACAGCTGATTGTGAATGATGGTAGGCTTAACAGGACAGAGAGGTGGTATTTCCAGCAAACATTAGTATCTTGTTCTTACTCATTGTGCCCTTGGGCATGAGAAAAGCTCTGTGACTGTACTTCTAGAATATTAGAGGCATTTTGATTCAAAGAACACATGACTAAGCATGAAGAATGCAAATTAGTGATTCTTCTGACTGTATTCAGATCTCTAAATATGATGATATAAACATTTAATCATCTCTTTTGTGTATTTGGTCCCTCTCCTGTGTCAGGCACTGTGCTATGTACTTGGGTCACCAACGTGAACAAGGCACACACCCTGTCCACAGGAAGCTTGAACGTGGAGGAAGACTAGACAAATATATGCACAGTTTTAATAAGGATGATAAAGGAAGACTGCAGTGGAGTGAAATACAGAGGTCTGTGAGAGTTCAGCACATAAGCCAGTTTGAGGAGTTTCAGGAAGATTTTCAGGAGAAAGTGGGATCTAAATCCAGACCTGAAGGAAGATTAGTATGTGAAGGAAGAGATGGATGGGAAGGTGAGGATAGGTAAGTGCAGCCTCGGTAGGGATTGGCTAGAGAGGAAACACTTCATGCAGAAGATGGTGTTTAAATGATCAAAAGCAAGACATTGCAACACCATTAGTGCTTTTTTAAAAATAAAAGCCCTTATTTCCTCTTAACTAGTTGATTGGTTTTTTATTTATTTTTAGTAGAATGCTAAGAGATGTGAAGCCCTGTATAGTTGTCAAACACTATGGAGTTTCCCCTAGTGCCTACTGAGGAAATTTGAATCAAGAAATTGTATAACCATATCTATACTTTGAAAATATAAGAGAAAAACCACTTTACTTGCATCATGTGGACCAAGATAGAAAGGGCTTAATTCAAATAAACAGTTTTTGGCTACATGCTACCAATGAGGAGGGAGAATGACCTCTAATAATTCTCTCAATGCAGTTCCTCCCTTAGGTCCTGTGTTGGGGAGTTGTCTCTCATATTTCCCTTTGCGTGGGTCCAGACACTATGCCACTCAAGTCCCCAAATATCAACTCAGCTATTCATTTTCCCTCCTTTCTGCTATTTGATTCTGCTTTCTGCTAGCTATCATGAGTGAGGAGTGAAAAATAATTACCATGTTATTAATAGTTAATTATGAGATAAAGATCAGATAATAATACTGTGGTAGTCTCTGAACATTTCTCAAACCTTTTTACAAATTCAGCTGTCTCTTTAGTTTAAGGTAAGGCTTTAAGTAACACAATGAATAAACCAAGTAAATATTTTGATGCTTAATTCTTTGCAAAGAGATAATATATACAATATTTAAATGTTCTTTTTTTTTTTTTTGGTGGGATTGGGGTTTGAAATCACCTGCTTGCAAAGCAGGTGCTGTACTGCTTGAGCCGTGCCTCAAATCAAAGTTAATGTATTTTTGATGCTGAGTGTGGTGGTGCATGCCTGTAATCTCAGCACTTGGGAGGCTGAGGCAGAAGAATCAGAGTTCAAGCTTACAGAGCAAGACCCTGCCTCAAAAAATAAGAAGAGAAAGAAAGAAAGAAAATTATTTCTAAACCTTAACTAAAAATATCAAATGTTGTCATTTCCTTTTGTGATCCTGTGCAGCTAACATTTTGACAACTAATCTAGGAATGTAAGTAATTGTTATACCAGACATTTGAAGTTTATTTGCATCAATAATGTTAAATAGATTTATTGTGTGTGTTGTGTTTCACAGTTGCTAAATTAAGAAATGACTGATTTGGACCTTTCTGAAGAAGGAATTAAAGCAAGAATTGTTAGGTTAAAGCCAGGTTTGTGCCTGTAATCCTAGCTACTTTGGAGGCTAAGATCAGGGGAATCACAGTTCCAGGCTAACCTGGGCAAAAAGTGAGATCCCAAAGGCATGGCTCAAGCAGTAAAGCATCTGCCTAGCAAAATGAAGTCCTGAGTTCACATCCATTCAGATGCCAATGCTGTCAAAAATTGTTGGGGGTTAGTGTGCAGTGTTTCGTCAGTGGAACTGCAGGATGTACTTGAAAGCTGGTAAGACCCAGGTCAGGAGAGGACTCAAGAAGGACTGTCCTGTAGATATGTCACTTTTCAGTAGTATCTGGAAACAGTTACATTAGGTGATCAGTTTTGGTGGTTGGAGGACATCATCCAGACTCTATAAAGCTAACATACGGGATCCATGATAAGAACATGCACTTTTGTGTGTCTATACCTATAATCATTCACAGTTCATTAAAATGGTTGTTCAACTAGAAAGATCCACCTTTTCCACTTTGCAACACACCAAGCATATATAAAAGGAAATATAGTCCATGGACTTGTTTACATATTCTGAGTCAGAAATCTGCCTCTAGCATTTACTAGGTATATGGCACTAGATAACAATGACCAGTTCTTAATTTAACATGTATACATTGCTTGAATGCCATGCATCTGATTCCAGTAGAGGGATCATAGCATTTTCAGGCTAACGCAGAAAGGGAACAAGCAAGGAGGGAATCTCAACAAAGTCTGATAAGGACAACCACAGAAAAATGTTCAGCAGCTTCATTGACAACATTTGTGTAGTATATACCTTACATAGACAGATTGTTTTAGCTCTCACAAGCACCTTATGAGGTAGGCAGGAAGTAGTTCTTGCTTTGTGGTGTTTAAATTTCAAATGATGTTTGAGTCCTTCCTTAAGATAAAAGAACACAAAATTGCAAATACAAGTACAACTATTCATTAGAATTTGAAATATTGTATTGTGGTTTTTATTGCAATTATAAATTACCCATATTTTAAAAGATAATTAATACTACCAACATCATAAAATCAGCAAATTTTGTTAGATAATTGCCAATATACATATATAACACTTTCACACAAATTATTGATTGCATAATCTTTAATCACCTCTTCATGTAATAGTACTTTTATAGTATTAATTATAGAGTATTAAATTTCAAAAATGGTCTCCACTTTCACCCCTACCTGTATCATCACCTTTGCAATGCAATCCTATTTTGACTTTAGGCTCAATCATATGACTGAATTTGGCTAATAAAATGTTACCAAGTTTGAATCAAGTAAAGGCTTGAAAATTGCTTTCACAGTTCTGCTTTCTCTCTGTTGCACTTCTGCTTTTGCAGCAATAACATACTTAGACTATTTTTAAGAGACATACAGAGCAGAGCCCATTCACCCTAGTTATCACAGCCAAAGCCAATCTGGATCAGCCTACATACTACTCAGCTAGCTATCCATTGGTACAGGAGGAAATCAAACCAAAATCAAAAGAGCCAGAGGGTCAGCTTCCATCTGATTCCATTCTTATAACTAAGAAGGCTTATAGTTGAATGCCACTGAGGAGTAGCCATTGTTCCTCCACAGCCTTATTGAAGCAATGGGTATTGACACAGAGAGAATAGAAAATTTTCTTCACCATGGCTGATCAGCAACCAATTACTATTATTTATTTAGAAAAGCTCCTAAGAAAATATACTGGCAGTGTTCATAGTGGTTTTGTAATGTCATCTTTAGTAAACTAATCATTGGTCTTAGCAATATAACTTTTTGGGATTGTTGTCAAATTTGTTTAACAACAATTTATTTGACCTTCAAGTTTCTTTACTATTTGTCATAGATATAACTGCTTTTTGTATCAATGGTGCTGCTATTTGTGCCCTAAAAACACAGGAATTTGTGTAAGATTTATTTTGCATTCTAAAAGTCAAACTAGAACAAAAAGGCAGCTAGCACATTAGTATTTGTATTTGTTGCATCACTGAATCTATGGGAGTTTATTCCTCTGCTTAAATTTTTACACATCTGATTAGAAGAGTTTTCCACAAACTGTCTTCTGGCTTTGTACATTTCACACCTTGATGCTCCCCCAGCCATGTATTTATGATGCCATATCCTGCAGAACATGTTTATATTTAGCCAAGACCTCTTGCTTAATAGACTATCTGCATCCCATAACACCTGGTGAGTTGCCACATGGGACAGTAAGAATATTCCTGGCAGCTATTGTTATGTGGGGACACTCAGTGAAATTGAGTTATTCACACACAAAGTGATTGTGAAACATATGAGTGCAATTTTCTATACTCAAATTATATATAATATATATATTATATATATAATATATATATTATATATATGTAATATATATATATATATATAATATATATATATATATATATACTCAAATTAAATTTTCTGTACTCAAATGAAATGTATACATCCCTGTAGCTGGGCCTCAAAAATGTCTATGAGAATTGCAACAGAAGAAGAAAGCCAAAGAAACATCTTACTTTTGGAACTTTTTCAAAAAGATATGGCTAAGTAAACACATTGTTAGGACCCCTCCTCCCAGAGCTTTGAAGGAGCCTAAAGTATAAATTTCATTTGGTGCTAGTAATGTCTTGTTTTTATAGTTTAGAGTGTTAGTAAGATTAATTTGTTTTGGGTCAGTTTTTCTCAGGGAAAAAAATGAGACTAAAACCCAAGCTCTCTAAATTTAGGGTGTAGACATTTTAGCTATCCTAGGAGCAAGAAAAGGTTTGTCATTGTCATAAATAAGGTAATGATGGTGAAGAAGGAGCAAATGGTGTTTAGAAGAAAGCATCAACTTAGTTCTTACTAATTTGATAAGTTGGTGAAGAAAACCTGGAAGTTCAGCTTGGACCACTTGCAACCAGAGATAAAACAGTTTCCAGCTGTGAAGAAGAACGACAAGAGACTGGGACCCAGCAGGGCCAGATAGGTGAGAGAGTTGACTCTGGGTTGGAGGCTTGTTGATTACTTGAGAAGAAAAATCCTGAACTGAAGGAAGGAGGTGCTGAAAGGTGGATTGAGTGGATAAAGGAGATTGCAGATTTAGTGATTAAGTGGCAATTATAAGATGCTAAGTATTTCATGGTGGTAGATTAAGTCTAGGGCAAACTTTAAGTGAGTCTTTAGGGTTAATAAGAAACTAGTTTTGAGATGTTAAAGAATAGACAACTGGGGGGAAAGATTAAAAGAAAAAATTTAAGCAAAATAATACAGGACTAATGAAGGTAAGAAAGAAATTAATTTGCTCTTGTTCAAAACCTTCTACTATTTTAAAACTATTATTAAATCCCTTCAAACTTCTGTGTTTACCCAAAGTAAAGCTTAAGACCTTCACCAAACAACCTTCCTAACCTTACACAGCTGCTTCTAAACCTATACTGGGGTTCTGTTTCATTGTAAATGGAAAACATGGTAAGTCAAAAATGCATATAATACTCCTAACCTACATCAGAGCTTAGCCTAGCCTACCTTTAATGTATTCAGAACACTTACATTCGCCGAAACTTGGGCAAAATTACCTGACACAAACCCTATTTTATAATAAAATGCTAAATATCTCATGTAATGTATTTAAAAGATAAAAATTCAAAGGATGGTTTCTACTGAATGTGTATAGCTTCCACGCCACCACAAAATCAAAACATATTGTTGAGTCACCATAAGCAGGTGACCATCTGTAGTAATTTTTGCCCTAGGTTATCTCATTTTCAATTCCAGAATCTCCAAATGAGCCCGTTATAAACCTTCTAATAATGATCTGGAAAAGGTCAGAAATGGAGACAGAACTTTATTCTTACTGGGATGGGGCATCACCCCCACTTCATGACATTCAAAGATACAGGGTAAGCTAGTTAGCATCTCCGAAATCAGTACTAGCATTGTTTCCAGAGCCTATGAGTCTATGTTCATGATTACTGGCATGAAGTCTAAACCAGATGCACTTGTTTCTTAGGACACAAGGACTAAAGCACTGACAATGACAATGTATGGTGGACTTTATTCTTTTGACATACTCTGCAAGAAATAGCTGTAATAAACTAGAGTAGTAGAAGGACATGCAGAGGTTTATTTTTCTTGACCAAACAGTGAAAACAGAGCTCTCATCTTTTCTTCAGTTGACTCTCTACTTAGACTGTATTTTTCCCTGGGTAAAAGAATCACCAGGTTAAAATGAAATGGAATACAAGAGGCAATCTAAATGACCTCCTTAGTCCCTTGGTGTACTTATTGGTCTGATGGATTACATCTTGTGAAGTGATAGAGCTGATACCAGAGATTCCTTTTCCAAAATGTCAGGAAATCATTAATCTCATGACACAAGTTATATCAAAGGAAACACATGATGTTCTTGGTTTCCTGAGGAAAATTTCAGCTTACATCTAAACTTCCAGCTGCATTTTCAAAAAAAAAAAAAAAAACCAAATAAAAATCACAGGGCATACTTACCTGGCAGGGGAGATACCATGATCACGAAGGTGGTTTTCTCAGGGTGAGGCTTATCCATTGCACTCCGGATGTGCTGACCCTTGTGATTTCCCCAAATGTGGGAAACTCGACTGCATAATTTGTGGTAGTGGGGGACTGCGTTCGCACTCTCCCCTATAAAGGAAAAAAAAAGATCACAGGGCAATGAGATTGTCAGCTGTTTGGAGAGTCTAGATCAAATGATTTTAGTGGGGAAATGGCTTGCTAATACTTTTTAGTCTAGTTTTGGCTGTTTTTCTTTTTTTATAAAAAGACCTAATAAGTGCTACTTTGAACTGTCGAAAGAAACAAGTGACCTTAGAGAGTCTGCTTTCACTTTCTAATAAGAATAAAATGAGCCAAATGTGATTAAGGAATGTTTTTATGGCAAAAAAAAAAAAAAACCCTTTCACTGTTTTTATAGAATATTTTATTTTTGCAAGTTACCTATTTCCAATCATTTTAAAGTTTACAAAATTTTTCCATAAATCAGAATTCCTTTTGCCAGTACAATAAAAGCTACTTGGTTGTTAGGGCACATTCTGTTGCTGCAATTTGTATTTTACTAGCAGAATCTAAATCATTAAAAATTAAATATAGCTGGGTGTGGTAATCCCAGCATGCAAAAGACTAAGGAAGGATGACTGTGAGTTCAAAACCAGTGTGGGCTACACAGTGAGTTTGTGACCAGCTTTAGCTACATAGCAAGACCCTCTCTCAAAACAAACAAAAAACGAATAGGAATACAATTGTTTTCAAAGCATACAAATATTTTAAAAGATTTTCATACAAGTGTAAATTACAGTGTAAAAATAAAAACATTAGAGTTATTTTCATAAACATTATTAGTGTTCTTTTTAGATATTCAAAGTAATGAAAATTGAAATGTAAAATGTTAATATTAGACACAAAAAAGTTATTTAAATAAAGCTAAAATTTTAATTAAATTTTTTAATTAAAAAACAAACAATTTTAGAGTTCAGTGTCCATCTAGTTGCTAATGCAAACAGTAAGTGTTCCTTTCAAACATGTGATTTCTAAATCTTTCATATACAAACTTAAGATGAATATAAATTATTTACTCACAGGCTCTACAAAACTGCTGTAAATTCCAGGCTAATTTGTAAATGCTTTCAGAAGTGCAAATTCGAACACAAAGAATAGAAAGAAAATGAACACTTGGAGCTACCAAGAAACAGCACTTCATTACACATAGTGTCTGACACATGATTGGGGCACAAAAAATGTATTGACTATTAATGATGTAACACAAGTAGTAGTTGTCTAACTGACATGTATTTAGCAAAATATTTGATCAAGGTACATCTTAAGCCACACAATTGAACTCTGTATCTTGGCTTCTAGTTTCAAGGAAAGAAACAAAATTTGATATAAAGCTTGACACTTTATCTTTTTCCACACTTAACAAGGCTAGAAGTATCACTGATAGAGCTTTAAGAAGCAATCTTTGCTGGACTGGGTGGCGTATACTTGTAGTTCTGGCACTTGGGAGGCTGAGCCAGGAGGATAACCCGACCCCAGGAGTTCAAGGCCAGCCTGATCAACATACTGAGACCTCATCTAATAATAAAAAACGAATGACTCTTTGCACTTAGTTGTCATATATTCATTTTTACTTCCTTGCTATTTGCCCTTTTTAATTTCTCCACTTATCAAACAGAAATTGATGAAGATCACATTTTCTGTTGCTTTGATTTTCAAAGTGGATCTTTAAAAAAATATGGGTTGAGTGATAGAAGAGAAAGAGTGGAGTTGATCAGAAAGTTTTTGTGTTTTTGTAAAGAAAGCTCTTCATACCATCTGTTACAAGTGCCTCTAGAAAGCTAGGCTCTTTCTTGTCCAGAAAGGAAAGCACAGTTGAATTTAAAGAGCTTTTAAGGTGGTAATGGCATTTGGAAATGGTTTTAACATTATATCAGAAACCACCCCCAATAAAATAACTTACCTTGAAACTGTCAAAAATATCTCCCAGCTTCTCCATGGAGAGGCAGGCTTTATTAGTTGAGGTGGAACAATTTATAGAAAAGGCGATTACTCTAAGGGCATTGGGATGGTATCCTGCTTTTTCTAGTTATTTGCTAATTCCTTTATCCTCCCAGAGATGGAATTAGGAGGATAGAGGCCCCACATCTTTCTCTGTTCTCGCTTGTGGGCTAGTTATACCAATCAGAATTTCCTAAAAATTTCCCAAAACTTTCTGGTCAGACCACAAAGGAAGATCCACAGTCAGATTAAAATACCCTAAATTCATTTCCAACTGAATGCAGATGATCTGAGGCCTCCCTCCTTACGGAAGATATTTCCAAATGTCCAACAAATGAACAAGTCTCTGAAAATAAGGTAACAACTCATGTCTGAAAAGGGATGTCTCATAGTCTCAAATGTGGCTTATGGATATTATTTAGCATTTTTATTTTCAGTGGTCAGATCTTAAAAGCCCCTGACATAAATAAGAAAAATAAAGCAAAGCAAAATAAAATAAAAATAATCAGTATACCTGGGTAGTCTCCTAAAGACCCTTAGACTGTTGGAATTGTAATAAATCTAGGAGGTCTTTGAAAAAATTACTTATTAGCAAAAATTAATTTTTCAAAGGGGTTTCATGTGATATTTGCATACATGCATGTAATATACTTTGATCAAATTCACCCCATCTGTATTACTCTTTCTTAACCCCTTCCCTCCTCCCTCAGAGTTCTTTTTAAGTATAGCATTTTTTTCAAAAGAAAAAAAATAGCACTGAGAGATAATGCCAAGGGTACTGGCATAGCATTAGACTTTGACAGCAGTAAGAGTTGGGGAGAAGTAGAGGAAGTATAGTATGGTAGAAAGATCAGAGATTATGTTAAGGGGTAAGTAAGTCTCAACATAACTGAGCTATTTTCTCCCTTTCCAGAGTGAGGCATGCTACCTTCTAATGAATCAGATAAAATAGTATAGAAAATGTTTAACACATAGCAGATGCATCGTAAGCATAGATGTTTTTTACTTTTACCAATTAAGCATTCTTGAACTTCATACCCTTTTATAAGATCCCATATAAGGGCACTGAATAAAGGGAAATGTGTAGCAATAATTTAAAAAAAAATAAAAACTCTCTGACTTAGAAAATGCTTACTTCCATAACTTTGGGTGACATTGATTCATTACTATGGGACTCAAAAACCAGTGATGGAATGGAAGTGTCCTTTCTGAGCAAAACACATGAATAAAAGTTACACACCTAAAAGTTTTATACACACATATAAAAGTATGTGCTTATAGGGTTAACTAGATATGAGTTTAATTGTAACTGATTCTACTCTTTTCTGACTCATAAGCAACATTAAGTAACTTCCTGTACTCTATCAAAATGAGTTCTCTTTCTGCCCATCCCTGCACCCTACAGCCTGAGAACCTGCTCCTACTTCAGAAGTTGAGTCACCGCCTTTATTTTAAAGACTGTTTCTGCCAACAGATTTGTTCATTCAATTTCAGCAAAGATTCACAAAGTCAGGTTGTTCTATTTGAGTAGTATCAGAAATAATGCTAGCATATATTAAAGGACAATATCAAAGAAATAGAAAAGTAATTTTGAAAATCATATAATCAAAGAAAATGAGTATAAAATTCAAACTAAAAGAAAAATACCAACATTTCCCTATCCCTCACAGTTGAATTCAGCTGCAATTTTTGATTTGCAAAAGGAAGTAGTGATTCATCTTAGTTCATAATGGCCCCAAAGTGCTAAATTCTTCTTGCTTTACTTAATCACAGACTCTAGGGAGACCTGAGAGATGTGGATTAGTGATGTACAAATTGTTTTTATCCTTTTTGGTTCTATCAGCTAAAATACATGACCTTTTGTTGATTTAATGGATTTTAAATTAAAAGGAAGGATAATTTTTATAATTAAAATTATAAGTTCATGTAGAATTAAGCAATAGAGACATTAACAATAGAATTTGACTTATAACATGAAGCAAAAAGTCAATTTTAGTGAATTTACTAGTTTCAGTATTTTTTTACAAACTTGAAAAGGGAATTGCTATGCTAAAAATGTAATATAGATCTATGAAAAGAAAGGTAATTATAAATATGTTGCGATGTCTGTGGTTGTATCAGATACTTCTTGTCCAGACCTGTAGCTGTGATTTGAAGCAGGCTATACCCATGTTTGCACAGTCATTACCTGACAGCCTTGCTTAGACCATGTTATGGACCTCGTGGTATGGTAACCCACTTGGAACTCACACGTCACCTGGAAGTGCTAGAGAGTGAACACCCATGGAGCATGCATGACCACTGAAGGATGGGCTGATAGAATGCTTTCTTCTTTCATACCCTAGATGCACAGTTCTGCTACACATTTCATAAGGTTTCTCAGAAAGTCGCTGAGAAGAGCATCAGTTGGCCATAGAAGTGACCAGTATATCCTTAAATTGGCTTTTGTTCTTCCCTGCTTGACTTCCTGTATTAGTTATCTGTGCATTTATGTATTCATACATTTGTATTGCTATAACAGAATACCACAAGATGGACAGTTTGTAAAGAAGAGAGATTTATTTTTTCACAGTTCTAAAGACTGGAGTCCAGTACCAAGGTGCTGGCATCTTGCAAGGGCTTCATGCTGTATCACTCTGTCACAGAATATGGAAGGACAAGAGAACACAAAAGAGCCAGAGGGCAAGAGGGGGTTAACACACTTTTATAACGAGGCCACTGTCACTGTAACTTTCAAGCTCAGAGTTCTCACAGCCTAATAAACTCTGATTAGGCCCCTCATCCCATCACTGTTGCATTGAGGATTAAGTTTCCAACATATGAACTTTGGGGGCCATGTTCAATCCACAGCACTGTCTATTATCATATAACTTCCTTAAAATCTAGTGACTTAGAACAAATTTTTATTCTTACAGTTTCTATGGTCAACAATTCAGAATTAGCTTTCCTGGATGGTTCTGGCTCAGGATCTTTCATGCAAATACATTCCAAATGTTAGCCAGGACTGTATGTATCAGAAGGATGAATGGGGCTGGAAGATCCATTTCTAACGTTACTTATGTGGTTTTGAAGAGGAGCACTGTTTCCCACCTCATGGTCTGCTGCTCATCTGGCTTTCCCCAGAGTGAGTGATCCAAGGGAGAGTGTGAATAGAAAGCCAAGGTATCTTTTATTACCTAGTTGCAAGGTAGATGTACCATCACTTCTACTATATTCTATTGATGACATAAACCAAACCAGATACAATGTATGAGGGGGACTGCATAAGAGTGTGGATATTAGGAAGTGAGGAACATTGGACTGTCTTGCAGGTTGGCTACCACGCTTTCTCAGTGCCTTTCTCATAATCCCTCATGTCACTTACAAAAAAACCACTCTGCTCTGGACTGAATGATTTACCTCCCTTTCCCAAATTCATGTGTTGAAACTATACCCAAAGTGATGGGATTTGGAGGTGGAACCTTCGGTAAGCAACTAAATCATGAGGGCGGAGCCTGCATAATAGACTAGTGTCTTTATAATAAAGGACCAGAGAGTGTGTTTCCCTCCCTTTCACCATGTGAGCATACAGCAAGAAGGCACCTAGCCAGGAAGAGGACTCTCACCAAGAACTTGGCCTTACCTTTGTCTTGAACTTCCTAGCCTCTAGAATTGTGAGACATAAATTTCTGCATTTATGCCACCTGGTCTATAATTTTTGCTATTACAAGCCACACTAAGATGTTTTGTACAAAAGTCTTCAATAACAAGCTCTGCTTTTGGGTGGAAACTATGCGAAGACAGTGAATGATTTTCTCTTTAAAATTCTTTCAATGAGGTAGATGTACATGCATATGTGTCAATATGCAAAGATTTCCAAAATATACTATTAAGTGGAAAAAGCAGTGTACAGACTGTTCTAAAATATGCATAAAGCTGAAAGACTAAAAAGGAAACAGTAATAATTAATAGTGATGATAAGAGAGGAGAAGGAAATGAGGAAAGACTCAAATTTTCATTTTATCATTCTCAGCACTATTTGAATTTTTGAAACACATTTCTGTTTTCTTTTAAAAGGTAACTTAATTTGGGGGAGCTGGTCAGATGGTGAGTAATTTTTAATTGCTCTTTAATTTTCTGCTTGAAAAGTTTCAGAGTACTTTAAAAAATAACGACTTTAACAGCCATAGAAACTTTCTTCTGTTAGTAACTATTGAAGGTAGTCTTTTTAAAAGTCTAAGTCATAAGTATAAGGGATCCTGTGTTCAGTCTCTCCAGTCAGTGAGCTGTGATGTTAACCCAATTATTTTTCACAAAAGTAGAGAGGAACTCTGACTATAGGAATCCAGGCCCAATTACACAACAGCCTTCTTCAAAATTATGCTGGTTGGGAGAATATTCTCTTTTTTGCAGTACTGGAACTTGAACTCAGGGCCTCATGCTTGCTAAGGCAGACACACTACCCCTTGAGCCACTCCACCATCCCAGGAGCACATTCTCTTAATACTGTGTTAAAACTGGGAGTATACAGAATTGCCTGGTACCATGCCCCAGAATCTTGCTCTTGTCCTCTGTAACTTTTCACACTTCAAATTAATGTTACATTCTTCAACAATACTACACCAAGACAATCTGAATTCTGATATAAAGCAATCAAAAATTGGTTCCTATTATTTTCTCAATGGAGAGTAAACAGGCAGGAGTTTTCATCCTGGAAATGACAGGCGATGTATGTAGTGAAGCAGGCAGTAAAGTAGAAGAAGGGCTATTGCATCCTTACCATCCTTAGTCCAGTCTCCCCCAGTTACAGCCAGTGAAATGAGGACCAAAAAGCTGGAAATTCAGAAATCACTGGGCCTGTCCTGAATTTCCCACTCCAGACATAGCTAAACTATTGTGAACAACTGCCACCAGGTGGCACCAAACTGAAATTGGGCCCACAGTGGATTTGGTTATGTGTCCAGATCTCTTGTCACCTGTATGCAGAGATCCAACAGGCAGTTTGCCTAATGTAATTCCACATTTTAACCTTAACTTTACAAAACCACATTTATGTAGTTTATGGCAATATTTTGCTATCATAAATTGCAGATGTCTTATAACTGTATGATTTCTCATAATACTAACTTATATTAAGACCAGATAATTTATATTAGTCTATTAAAGAGTTTAAGCTCTCAACTCTGTTATAATACAAGTATAAGGAATAGAGGATACAGACCAAGAAGTTAACAACATTTTTCAATATCTTCTTTTAAGGAGGAAAAAAGTCAAATTTTAGAAAATAAACCTTTATGATATGCAAGCTAATTTCCTATAATTTCATTTATAAATCTAAGTATTCTAGGCAAGTTTTCAATTTTGTCAATAAGAAGGGGGCAACCCATGACTCAGTCATTGTGTCTTTTGAGCTGTTTGGGCTGTGATCATAGTGATGTTTCTATTCTGGCACAGGTAGACAGGAGCCAGACTCACTGTCACAGTCAGCACTGGCATCTAAGCATAACTAAAGTGTAAATATCAGTCAGTAAACTGGTTGATACCTATTATATAACATCATTTTCTACCCAGCTTAACATAATTTAGAGTTTCCCCTATACTCCCAGCTTACTTTTGCTTTTAGCAGAGACATAAGCATGAAATTAGATAAAAATCATATTATTATGAGAAAAGTTCAAAGCATGATGTAAGTACAGAAAAACATTGAAAGATTTTCTTTCATAAACTGCCTTACTGGCCCTAAAATTTTAAACCTCTTATTGGGCCTCTGAATACAAAGTCTATTCCTCTGAATAGCCCTCTGAGAGCAGTCATGTCTAGTCAGGGTGGGTATATATTGTTGGATTTTCATTTTTGCCTTCTAATGGTGAATACATCATGTATGGAGATAAAAGACACAGAATGCAGTGGACATGGCAAGAATAAGGCAAAATGTGGCTACAAATATCATTTCCAGCAACAGAAAGATCAATACCAATAAATTTAAATTCTGTGAAAATCCACTTCCTTTTGCTCACTTACTTTTAACTCCTTTTTAATCAAATTAGACCAAGAGGTAAATATTAATAAAATGTGCAAATTCCTATAACAAGTTTCTTAGTTTTGTCTTCCATAGTAAAAAAATTTTTTTTGAACTGCAAAGAAGCTGATTCCTCTTCTTTTCCTGTCCCTGTGACTCTTTTGGGTAGTTATGACCTTGCATTTTTTTCATGTCAAGCTATGAATATTCCACTTTTGACCCAATTACTATTTTCATAATTACCATGAAATGTAACTATAAACTGTTATTTCCCATTTCACAACTTTTTTGTTCCCAAAGTAAAAGTAGAAAGCCTATATTTATGTGAATTCTCATATGATTTATGACTTAGAGCTGCTCTTTGGAAAAGCTTCCCAGAGATTCTTATATCTTGGAGGATGCAATACCTTTGACTATAGTTATCAGCCTGTATTAGTCAGACTTTTGTCACTGCTACAAATACCTGAAACAGTTTAAAGGAGGAAAGATTTATTTTGACTTGTAGTTTCAGAGGTTTCAGTGCATCAGGGTGGGGAAGGCTAAGCACAGTAGCTTACCTCACAGGGGTCAGAAAGCAGGGAGAGAGAGAGAGAATGCCTGTGCTAGTGGGCTTCTTCCTTCCTTCTTCCCCTTTTATTCATTTGGGCCCCCAGCCTATTGGGTGGTGCTGCCCACATTTAGGGAAGGCCTTCTTCCTTACTTAAACCTCTCTGGAAACACCCTCAGAGAAACACCCAGAGGTGTGCTTTACTGATTTCCTCAGTGCTTTCAATCTATTCAAGTTGACGATATTAACCATCCCATAGCCTCACTGAAAGTTCTTTTTTAGACATAGAGAGTAAACTGTTTCTAGCTTGTTTTATCAAAGAAAATAAAAATGCTACAATTTGAAAATTAACCTGTAGACATCAATATAAATGTAAATAACAAAGAAAAAAATTTCCCCTTAACTACATTTTACATGTTTCACCTAGTGGGGTGGAGGAGGTCAGTGTTAGAGTTAAGGCTTTCACATGCCTGTTTGGAGTCTCCAGGACTGTGGGTCTGCTGACATCTGAGACAAATTGAAAAGGACGAGATGAGAGACAGCTCTGCTATCTGCTTACAAGGGGAGAGATTTGAGAGTTCAAAAGGGAATGTGGATAGAAAGACCTCAAAGACTGGTAATGGAGAAGAGAGATTGAAAAAAAATACATTGTGATTTTGGTGTGAAATACCATGTATCATGCTATCATATAATGTAAGTTCTCCCTTAGTGTCCTCTTCAAAATCATTAGTAAATTCACATTGCTCACCTATGCTTTTTAGAAAACAATTTCTATTGGGAAGAACTAAAGTCATACAAAATCGAGCTTTAAAGTTAGTTTACATTAAAAGTGATGAGAAAAGATTTTGGTGATGCGATTTTAATGTGGAGAATTACCTCCTTCCCTGACAACCCCACATGGATCATAATTTGTATGGATAGAGCAAAAGCTCATATTTCCTGACAATAAATATTCATTGTGTTTTTAAAAAGAATGGCCATACTTAGAATGCACAATGCTGGGTTTGGTAAGGAGAGGATTTGAACACAGGGATATGTAAGTATAGTGCCTAAAGTACCTAAACCCCCTAAATTTGTAAATCACATAAGCCAGTGATTTTTACCTTGGTTGGTTTGGTTTGAATTTCTGTCATTTTCAGTGAAAATATCTCCTGCCTTTGATGCAGAGGGCAATTCTGGCAACTATCAGAAGGTCAATCAGAACAAGAAGAGTTATGGAATGAGAGAATGAGAACAAGAAGAAATGCATAACAGAGGCTGTTTGCCAACCAATCTGTCTAGATCCCATCAGTATCTGAACTCAGCTTTACCCCTAGGCTGGTACCCAGAGGAAAAATTCAGGGGCTTCTCTGTGAGAAGAACATTCTGTCAGACTTCACCTGTGCCTTGAATATTGAGCTACAGACTTGGAACAGGAGGATGAGTTGAGGGGAGAAATTTCTTTGTGGCTGGAGGTGACTGGGATGAGGGCCAAGACGTGTATATTCTGCACAAAGGTAAAAAATGAACCTCTCATGTCATTCCTGGTCTGAAGGCTTGGGCCCTAATTCTGAGCTAGCTTTACTGCCTCTTATTTAGTCATACTTTAAGCAGTTTTTCCTACCTACTTATATATACTGTATATACTCCCTATTCATTACCCTAGCTGAAGCCATCTCCTCATCATTGACCCTAAAGACTAAATACTCCTTCCCATGCCTCCCTAGGAGTTGTCCACATCTATCACCTTGCCTCTCTCTCTCTTTCTGTCTCTCCAGCTATGTTTGTGACTGTAAGTTGGCCCTTTTGCTATCTGCACCCTTACACACAGGTTCTCAGTGGGTAGGCTGACACTCACAATGTTCTATCCATCATATTTTATCAGGAGACTAACTTTGCCTGTTGATCAATGGATCTTTGATTCCATTTTACCATTGTGAGAGTTACATATGGAGGCTTGTGGGCAGTAATAGGTAAACACTGCAGTCTAAGGGAAAGTATAAGGGCAGTAAGAAGATGCAGTTTTAAGAGCATAGGAAATCATCTATAATAGATGATTAATAATATTGATGTTCACTTTCACTCTATTAAAAAATACTATTCTATTGTGCTTTCTTCTGTCTCTCAAAATTAGTGCAAGAGTTCTAATCATGATTCACCAGTGGTTCCAGATGAGCCACCAGGCTAGTTTCTAGTCTTTGACATCTGACGATCATAGCCTTAGTCAGAGAAGGTCAACTGACCAGAAGAATACCAGGTTAATACTAAAATTTGTATTGACTCTCAAACTGTTTATTTTTTTTTTCATATAGTTCCCTCTAATATGGATTTCACCTCAGCCTTCCAACTATGTAGCTTTTGTCAAGGTCACCAAATGAAGCCTACTTTTTAAAAACCAGTGGGAAATTTTCTGCCAGCTTGTTTCAGGAGAGATTGCCTGGTAGATCTCTCATCCTGGAATTATTTTCCTCACTTGGCTTCTGGATAGCACCCTTTGGTTTCCCTCCTAGGTAAGCAGATGCTTTTTTCAACTCTTTAAAAAAAAATCATTGTGACTTGTCCTCTTATGCATTCTTTAACATTGGTGCATCCCCCATGGCCCATCTGATGATCTCTTCTACCTCTTCTGCGCTCACTGTATTGTGGCT
Source organism: Castor canadensis (assembly GCF_047511655.1). NCBI lineage: Eukaryota > Metazoa > Chordata > Mammalia > Rodentia > Castoridae > Castor > Castor canadensis. Next base: position 54,249,679 of record NC_133394.1, read on the forward strand.
AGCTCATGCTTCCCAGACCAGTATCTGACCTGCACCTCTTCATGGATGGCTCTCTTTGGATGTCTAATATGCATCTTAACTGTAAGGCACCACAGACTGAACTCAAGGTCTTCTTCTTTAAGCCCCAACCCCCTCTTTGCATGGTCCTCCTCATCTCAGTGAATGACAACACAATCCATCCAGTTGGTCACATCAAACACTTCAAGATCATGCTTGAATCCTCTTTTTCTAATAACTCATAGTCCCTCCATCAGCCAGTGCTACTGGTCTGATTTCAGATGACTCTCCACGTACACTACCTTGGTCATTAGAATCTTATGTCTGAAGTATTCTCTTAAACTGGTCCCTTGCTTCTATTCCTACTCTCCAGACATTATTCTCAACATAGTATCAAGAGAGATTTTTCTGATAATAAAGTCAGATTGCAAAATTCCCCTGTTCAAAACTATTCTGTGCCTTCCAGTGTCTCTGGAGGTAAAAGCCTTCCAAAGGCATCTGAGACCAGTGTGATCTGCCCCCCTTCTCATCCCTCTAATCTTTTCTCTTTCAGCACTCTCCTTCCCTAGGGTCTTTGCTCTTGTCCTTGCCTCTTCTGGAACACTGTTCACCAGATTTCCATACAACTGGCTCCCTCACCTCCTCTACATCTTGATTTGAATATCTTCTCAGTAGAACTTGTGAGGTTACCAAATCTCACACCCCTGCCTCTTCTCAGCTTCATGTTTCTGCATATCATTTATCGCCATCCGACACATTCTGTGCTTCACTTGCTTGTTAATGCTTTGTCTTTTTCTAGTTAATCCTGTGCTCCACCAGGGCATGGAATTTTGACTTGTTTACTTCTGGTCCCACATAGAACAATACCCATCATATTGGAAGCATTCACCAGGCACCGATTGAGGGAATGAATGACAAAAACAACAAAAATAAATTGATATTTCTACCTTACTACATTAGCCTTTCCTGAGCCCCAAAGAAAGAAAATTAGTTAATAACTCTACTTTCCTTAGGCAGTTTTTTGTTTTGTTTTGTTTTGGTTTTTGGTTTGTTTTTTTTTTTTTGGTTTTTTTGTTGGTTTTTTTTTGGTGGAGGTGCCGGGGATCGAACCTGGGGGCTCATATATGTCTGTAGGCAGTTTTAAAGACCCAGCTTTTCCCCACTCATTTAGATGCAGTATGGGTTTTTGTACGTTTCAAAACATTTAAATATCCAAAATACAGCTAATGAAGAAAAAAACAGAGTTAAAATTTCCTAAAAATCAAATGTAATCTTTTGATTGTAAAAGATTTGTGGAGAAATCACATTTGAAAGATAGAAAAGACAAAGCAAATGCTTAAAAATTATGAACAAGTAGATATGAACTTGTTTTTTGAAACTTGAAGCTGGATGACAAACTTTCATTCTTGTTATTGACCTACTATGAAATGTATAGATTATAGAAAAAAGAGTACTTTGGAGTCAGTAGAGACTTTACCCATAGCAATCATATGCTATTGTCATCCATGTGACAAGTACAAGAATTCTGAGATAGTTACAAAGACATTCAGCAGCTACTGACCCACTTTAGCAATGTGGAATGTTATGTCTGGCTGTTGCCCTTGTTCTGCTAAAACATTAATGATATATAAGCAAAGGCATTGAACAAAGGGAGACATGACATCTTTATTATATTAAAGTGAATTTAGGGAGTGTATTTTGCCCACAATTTACCTATAAATGGATTAAGTCACCGAGACTTTTAAATAGTTTACAAACTATATCCTAGAGATTATTTTCTTTCACCAAAAGAATATTTAGGTCTATCCTTGAAACACTAGTTTGGGATAGTTTGAGAGTGATGCTGAGAATCCCAGAGACTGAGATGGTTCCATAGAGGTTTGGGCTTGCAAATGCTGAGTAAGAACACTGCAGAAAGATGTCCCCAATAAGCCAGAGGGGACATCCTCAGATATCCTTCTGCCTTATTACTGCCACAGCTATTGTGTCCCATTTCTGTATACCAAACCCAGAGGCTCCTAGGAGCTCAAAATACCCTGGGAATATTTGAAGTAGTATCCTACTTCTCCCTACTTATTTCCTTTGTTTCAACATTGGCTTATTCTCCTCTCATCGTCTCCTTCCCCTCTGGAATTATATTCTGCCAAAACCACTCTTAAATAGATACAAGTGTTTTGTAGGTACATAACTCCCTCCATAGACATATGTAAACAAGCACACATACTTAGACTCTAGTGGATTCTCATATGTGACATTTTATATTAAGGCAATGCAGAATTTTAAATTACAAAACATTTATTAATAACAAAAATTGAAGAAATGCTACTATAGTACCAAAAACAAGTGACAGGCTACAAACAACTTTAGAATGGTATACGAAATTATTTTATGTAGTATTTGAATTTCCTTTGTCTTATAAATTTGGTTGACAAGATTTTTTCACTCCTAATTTTCCTTTGAATGCGTCTCCTGTCTCCTGGAAATTGTAGAAATTGATGTTTTATTCAGTCTACTTAAAAGTACGTTAGAAGTTTTTTAAGCATGTAATTTTTAAAAGAACGGGGGAGCATCACAAGGGAGAAGGTTTCAGGAGAGTGTTTTTTCAAGGTAGCTTTTAAGCTCAGTGAGAGTTGAACATTACTCTGTGTCATTGCTTTTGTGTGATGAGAGCCACATCCAGAATGAACATCCTTCAAAGAAAATATAGACAAATATTTTCATGTCCATTTATCAGGCTTATTTCATATGCCAGACTTTTCTAAAATTATCTGCCTTTTAATGGCCCATATGAAGAGGTTAGAAAAGCAGTCCTATTAATAAATATCCCTTTCTTCATTTTTTCACATACCAGAATGGGAGCTCCACAGACTTCTTCAGTTCTCACTGCTCTAGGGCTGTCCTTGGCACATGCACTAGTTTACAAATAGCTGATTGTCTGTTCATTTCTGTCATCTAAATGTCTTCTGCTCTTTTGAAATCTGTCTTAATGCTATAGAGTGTTTTGTACACAGTTTAATCTTGAGAGACTTAAAAAATCTTTTTTTAGAGAAAGTATAATGAAATAGTTATCAAAATTCTTTTTGTCTTTGCAAAGGGTTAAATGCAGAGGTTTAAGTAAAGTGCTTCATCCAGAAAGTGCCACTATGATGTGGATGAAACAAAATGAAAGCAATCTTCATATGATGAGAAAATTTAGCCCTAGAGAAATCTTATAAACTCTTACAAGTTAAGTCTTTAAGCTATGAGTCATGACCCATGATTAGTGAAGTATTCCTTTCCAGCTTTCAGTAATCATGAAGGTAGTTTTTATAAAAGTAGTTTTTATCCTACCCATAGTGATAGCTAGAAAAGATAAACTCCTACACAGAGTGATGGTAGGAGTGTGGAGGTGGAGGTTACGATCTGTGTGGGAAGCTGTAGGTTGTTGGGGACCCTTTCTAGTCCAAGTTGGGCTCCTACTCCAGCTACTTTTTAGTTGCTCTGTTCTCTCCTTTCTCATATCTAACACACCCTTTCAAAAGCCAGCTTAAAGTTCTTATCGCAACACTGGAGTTTGTATCAAATTGCCTCAGCACAAAGAATAAATTATTATGATCCATTCCCACACACATTTTACTATTTAGACTGTGTGTGTCTATAAATATCTTATTGAGTTTTTCCACTTTAAAAAAAAAAAGATGCTATGCCATTCAATTTATCAAATTAGGCATTTCATTTAAAATTCTCCAAAGCCTTGGGTCATACTACTCAGAGCTTTTGCCAAGGAAATAATCTCTATCTTTGCATCATTCAGTTTAAGATTATGGCTCAAAATTACCTCAAGGAGAATACACTTCCCCACAGATGCACTTCCCAGATAGGAATTGCTATTTTAAATTTCTCCTTTTGAAAATGAACAGATTAATTCTTGAATCTTTACCAAAATTTTTTAATTAGTTTTTCTTATATTAAATATCAAATAATTTCAAACTTTCAGCATATAATATAGATTTTGTGTAAATATGTTCATATGTATAAAGATCTATGCCTTTTTCTTTCTCTCTATATATTTATAAACACATACATATTCATGTAGAAATGTTAATGAAATGAAAACTAAAACAGAAATCACAGTAGTACATTATATTTTCACAACTCCTCTCAGTAACTTTTTCTATTTTACCAACTCCTCTTAGTGCACAGTGCTAGTCTGGAAATTTGATAAATGAAGGTGACCCCAAGCCCCCAAGCAACCGTAGCTTCCCTAAGGAGTACTGACTTGATGGTAAGGCCATTTCACCAACCCATTTGTTTCTCATTTGTATAGAGTAACTAAATGAAGTGTAATGCTTATTTCACTGGTCTCAATGGCCTCTCACCACCATCTGATGAGGGACTCCATTTTATCCACAGTTTTAGCACAAGCCTCTTTAGCCTCGTTTCCAGAAATGAGCTCCTCTCAAAACATCACCCGTTATTTCTCAGAACCCCCGAGAACCATACCACATATTCTCCAGGACAAAGGCTTCAGATTTTCAGAGGCCAGCAGGCTTATCCTGCAGTTGCTCAGCTCCTGTGGCTGAGCTGACTTTTATGGATTTGTGGTCCTCTGAGAACATCAGCCCTCCAGATGCTAGTGCTCATTCCGTGGGTTTTAGGAAAGGTGGCTGCTTTCTCTAATTCCTGTAGTACAGCAGGCTACAGTTTTCATCAAGAATTTCCTGAAGAGTTGAAGATCACAGAAACATAACTTGATTGCTAAGTCGAGATCCTGAAATAACCTTGATATCCTTGGGTGGCCTGTGGTTAATGCTAGCTCAGCTCCAGCCACACACATATTCTTAGGAAACTTTAGCCCTGTGCTCCTTGAGGTCCAAGCTCTTTCTGTTTGCCTAATGGCTGACAGAATGCCTGATATGTTCTCAGTACTTTATGTACATCTTCTTTAGTCCTCCCAAGGACCTTGTAATAATGATAAGGTTAACAACACCTACAATCATCTTTACAGAAGAGGAAAAAGAAGCCCAAATCAGTTACAAGTTATTGTGAACCAAATCAGAAAGCTAGGGTTTGAAAACCAGAAGTGTCTTACTCCCTCCCTCATCTGTGGCATCAGAAGAAACTAACTCTGATAGTGCTCAGAACATTAACCTCAAATACATGGTTTGGTGAAAGACTCATAGATTCTTGAGTGATGAAGAAAAGGGCATACTTGGCAGTGAGGAAGGAGCCAGTCAAGGGAGGGTAGTAATCTGTGTTCTGGGTAGGCTAGGAGGAACAGCTAGCTCTGAAGTAGAAGAAGATTCTCCTTGTGGGAAATCTGAAGGATCTGTTCTGGCCTCTGATCTCTAGCATAGTGAAAGCCTGTGGGCTGATTCCAGAGGAAGAGATGTCCTTCTAGCTACCTCACCTCGTGACAGGAATTCCAGTTGATCCTGATATTGTACTTTCAATGTCATTCATGAGAGGAGAGAGGAGACAGGGAGAGAGGGGAGAGAAGGAGGTGGGGAGGAGGGGGAGAGAGAGAGAGAGGGAGAGAGGATTACAGTGCTTGCTTGCAAAGGATAGAACGTGATTTGGAGGCACTGGCACCAAAAGCTAGAACTTGGGGATCTAAGGCCAAGGCCAAGAATGGTGTGAGGGGTCTGTAGAGGCAGTTCATCGTGAAGAGGCCAGACATTCAGGAATCAGACAATAAGGTCAAGGCAAATTACTCATCAGTGAGACAAGCAAGAAAACAAGTTCTACGAAAAAATGTGGATAGCAATTGCCAACTGTACCTGCTTGATGTAGTTAAACTAACTGCAGATGATATACTTTATGTTGTCATGTAGATTTTACAGTTACTCTGAAAATGTAGCTATTTTGATGGCCCATTATTTTATCTGCTCTTTCAATTAATTTGAGGGAACATCCTGTCTTCAAGTCATAATACCTTTACCAATTCTCAGTCTTTTGGCTAAGATCAAGTGTGAAGTCATAATACCTTTAGTTGTAAGATTCTACCAGCTCTAACTAGCAATTAGGATTATAATAATTTCTATAACATTTATGAAATACTCAGGTTACAATCTGAGCTGAGAAATTGGAATGCTTTTATGAAATTTAATTACCAAAATCTCTGTATCCCATATGAGCCTACCTTTTAAGTAATTTACACAAGATTAAGGCAATATGTTTTCTTCCACAGTCAGAATATAAACATGATTACTAAAGATTTACAAATATTCCTGAATGACATATTTTAGTTCCATTCTCTAGCCATAAGTTAGCTTGACTTCAAAATCCTAAATTCTTAGTTCTGTCAATAGAAAGCACAATTTTTTCACCACAGACTTGCCAGGTTGCACAAGCCTTGTTAGGACGGGCAAGTAGCTTTCCTATCTAAGGAACACATACATGTGATAATTCTAGAATATGTTCTACCTGAAGCATCCTTTGCCCAGAACTTATAATTCACTTAACTTTCCAGATTCTGACCCAATATACTTTACCACTCTTGTTTAGCCACACATTGTACAAGAATTCAGGTCAGCCTTTCATTGATCAAGATTACTAACAAACGGCAAGTAGACAAAATCAAGTCAGAGATTGACTATGATTCTTAATCCACAAGTTTTTCTCAAAACAAGTTACAATTTCCAATAATTGTGTTTCACTGAGCTTGTCTGTGTATTTTCATGTCACTTTATTGGAATTGCTACACTCATGTTAATCTTGACCCTCTTCTCTTTGCTGTCTGCCTCAAACAATCAGAGCAACAAGTCAGAAAGCGTTTTTAGCCCAGACTGACGCCCTTGCTCCTCATCATATCTCCTTTGAAACTGGGGGATGTGGACCCACAGAAAGGTCCTGGGAATTGCATGGTTTCACTCAGGGCCTTGACTTTGCTGTACTTCTGCTGCTCATGCTCAGCAAGCTTAAGCTTCACCCAAGTGCCCACTCTGGGTTCTAAGAATGAGGCAGGAAATACTGCCCAAATCTGTTCACCTGGCCACTCCTTTTAGGAAGGAGAGAATAGGTAAGAAATTTTAGTGCCTTGTCTCAGAGCTCTGGGGAACAATGGTTTTTCTTACCTCTGCTTCTCATGGCTCATCCCAACATAGGATAATCAAATCTGACCCAGCATCCTCTTGAGTACTCTGGCCAGCTTACCCTTGAGTTCTCATTCCTGAGTTTCCTCTGTGACCTGACCCTGATTCAGTGTTTTGACTGGGTTTTCTATACTAACCAGCAAGTCAGACCTCCTGCCTCCCACAGAGAGTGCCCATGCCCGTTCCTGGAGTTTACGCAGACAGCACGCTAATTGTACTTACTGTCAGCTGAAGCCACTCCTGTGCTGAGACCTTTCCCACTAAGGTTCTAGTAACTACTGGAAAAACAGTTGCTTCCTGATTTCTACTTGTTGTGGAACTACTTGCTAGCTTGAGAAAGGCATGTATATTTATAAAAAGTTATCTTCTAATTGTAAACTTGTTTTTCTAAGCTTCACTTCACTGTTTTCCCCCATATGAACTCTAAGCTTGGATATATTCATTGGGACTGACTTTGGTATAGCACTACATGTGAAGGTGTGACTTATTCATGGACTCTGAGGGTCTTTTATTGCCACTTAGAATCCCCAGAAGGTTTTTTATAGGTAACAAGGTGGAGGTGTTTCTTTGAAAGATCTTTAGACATCAAGAAAAGCAATCAGAATGAGAAAAGAATTCAGCTCTCCAAGGATTGCTGATCATGGCTGTGTGTGAGCACATGAGGACCAGAGAATATTCAGTTGCTGGATCTTGTTGCTCTCCACAGTGAACAGGGCAGAATCCCTGTGTTACTCTCCATAAAGGCAGCACAGACAATTTTGTGAGAGACAGGAAGAGAGGATCCTGGGCAGGCAGGGCACTAGGTAGAATTTTGGGGTGTGTTTTCAGAATGAAGTAAAAAGGGCTCTAGAGCAGGTTGAGAGATTACAGAGCAAATGACAGGGGATCATTTTGTGTTAGTTTATGAGTCTTAGAAGTGGGGCTGTGGGCCATGAATTTAATACCCCCAAGTGTTTTACAAAAAATGCTTTGAAAAAAGACAAAAGTAGAATTAAATTTTAATGTTTAATAGTTGTGCATTTTATTATTTGATAGAACTGTCAATTTTTGCCATGTAGCAAATCACCATAAAATTTAGTGATATAATACAATGATCAAGATTTTAACTAACAATTCTGTGGATCACCAGTTAGAGTTGGAGGCAGTTCAGTTCTCAGCAGGACTAAAGGTGATTGGGCAAGCTGGCAGTTAAAGTTTTTCCAGGTTGTCTGGCTTTAATTAGGGGGAAAAGATGTGTGAGAGGCACCTGAGGGTGTGTCTTTCCTCTTGGTGGAAGAAACTGAAAAGTTGCATTGTTTCTCCACTCCTTGATTCTGACCTGTGTTGCAAAAAAAGTACAGCAAAAATGTACCATTTCTGAGCCTACACCAGTTCTCATTCTCATATCCTTTCTCTCTTCTCTCCCCTTTTTTCTAGAACCCTGCCACCAGCTACTAATGAAATATCATTGAACTATGAGTGACAATTTTGATAAGAATGCATGGTTTAAAACTGTCTATTTCAATAGAGAAATGTTGCTTCAATAATTTAAGGAAAGCTCACTATGTCTTAGGAAGCTATAAACTTGTCATCACTTTCACCCAACACCCATGAGGCACTGCATTTCTTAAGAAATGACAAATATTTGGGCTGTACCACTCTTGTTTTGATGATTGCAGACTTAATGCTTTGCCTATCTGATAGAACCCAGGTTCCTTGTGGTGGCTGTCACTATGTGACTTATTGAATTGTATTAACTTTTGAATCAGGAGATATTTCTACCATAAGCTGAAGAACTTCACACAGAGAGCACTTCTCTAAGAGCCTGAGGAAAATACTTCGAGTATTGTTAGAATATACAAATGACCCAGAGAGGGTGGAAGTAACAACCAAATAAGAGAATTCAGAACCCAACCCTGGGATGGGTCACAGGATTGCACACAAACCACAAGAGTTGCCCAAGATTGATGGTTGCAGGGCAGGCAATGAGTAGGATTCACCTAGCTTCTTGTTTAATTGGAAGACATCCGCACAGATGAGGGAAATGACAGAAAGATGCTTTTGTTTTCTTGAGTACTGAGGTTTGAATACAGGGCCTTGAGCTTGCTAAGCAAGTGCTCTACCACTTGAGCTATGCAACCAGCCCTTTTTGCTTTAGTCATTTTTCAGGTAGGGTCTCATGCTTTTTGCACCAATTGGCCACAGATTGTGGCCTCCTACCTAAGCATAGCTGGGATTATAAGCTTGAGCCACCATACTCAGATTGTTCTTTGAGATAGGTTCTTGGTAACTTTTTTAGTGGGAGGGAAGGGCAGCCTGGAACCATGATTCTCCCACCTCCACCTTTCAAGTAGCTGAGATTACATATGTAAGCCACCATGCCCAGAAGAAAGATGCTTGAAAGAGAAATAGGCCAAGTCCAGATGGAATATATTTTTAGCCAACTATGGTTGAAATGTCTTGATAGTCCTACACTGAGATGAAGTAGGAAAAGATAAATTACCATGAATCCCTCAAGTTCAAGACAATGAAGGAAATATAGTTCCAGAAAATGTAGTGGAGTTTGAGAGTTGGAAATTTTTTATGTTTGCCATGGCTTCTGAAATCAGATCCAACAAACAAGAACCTGGTGATAGAAATGAGCAAGTTCCATAGTTCCAACTAACAAAGATATCATCCATCATTTAACTTTCATCTCCATACCCTTTGGTCATCTGGCTCTCAGTATATACACTACATACATTAGCTTGTTTTTATCAGGATGAGATGGTCACAGACAAAGGTTACTTACCCATGGCCATCTCTGAACTTTACCATGGATGGACAATAAAAAGACCACCTCCTTGGTAATGTTCTGCTTCTTGATCTGGGTGGGCATTGGTTTGTTCAGTTTTTGAAAAGCCATCAAACCACAGACTGACATGCACTTTCTAAACATTATGCATCTATCAAGATTTTAAAAGATTAAAAAGATCACTTCCTTAAATGCTTCCAAAATTGAAATTCAGACACAGTCCTACATTTGTTTGACTGTACTACAAAGGGACATCTGATGGCATTTTGTAACTGTAAGATGATATTTTCTAGAAAGATATTTCTAGAAAGAAATGCTCTGTTTCTCAGTACTATTGTCATATCCTAGAGCACACTCCTTTCCCAAATCCTAGGAATGGAAGAAGGAATCATGTAGACACTGCCCAGCTGAATCTAGAGAAGGCTCTACAGAGCAGTGGCATTGCCCAGGACAGAAGGAGGCTGGGGTTCCTGCTGGGTTGTTGCCAGAAGGACTCTGGGAGTGAGACAAATACTGTCTTCCTCATTACAGGGGAAAAAAAAGAGGAAGTTACTGTTGTAACTTCAACTGGTTGCTATAAAGGATAAATGAGATACTGTAAGGCTTTCCTCATTTCATTAGGACTTCCCCAGTACCATTCCACAATCATTTATCATGAGAATTGCAGTCACACCGAGAACATTACTACTTTTTGTGGATTCTTCCTGGTAAATGACCCATTTCACAGACAGTAAGGTTCTAGCCATCTTCAATGGGCTAGGCTTCATTTCTTTCACTGAGACACCACACTACTTTGATTCACTTGGAATGTAGACATATTCAAGCAGAGTGATAGAGACTGAAGTGAATAAAAAGAGGCAAAGAGGTATCAGAAACAATGAAATCTTTTATGTTTAGTTTTGGATTGACGTCTCACCCCAACTGACTTTAGAAATTCTTAATTTATTTATATAATAGTCATAATAATTACTGTATGAGATATGAGCAATGTATAGGCTTCTGGGACTCGCAAACAGGACTTTCAATCCTGATTGTGAGGGCTGCTGGCTGAGACAAGGTCCCCTCATATGGGCACTTCACTTCTTGGCAGGGCTAATATCAGGGATGTTTACCTACTCTTGTTCAGGCCTCCACTCTTATTGGCTAATGTCTGTGTTGAACCAGTTGTCAGATATTTTGAATACAGACCTTTGGCTCAGTGAACTTCGCTTTTCTCACTGGTAATAGGGGGAGAGGGACACTTTATTTGTCAGTTACTGTAAAAAAATAAATAAGATAATACAGTGTTTTTCAAACTTTAATGTTCACCAATGACATTCATTCTCATATTTGAAGATCTTGTTAAAATGCAAATTTTGATTCATTAAGTCTGGGGTAGGGCCAGAGGATCTACGTGTCTAACAAGTCTCCTGATAATGCCAATACTGTTGGTCCAAGACCTTATTTCATATAGAAGAAGATAATATTTGTAAAGCCTCAGGAACATAAATGATTATCAGAAATAATTGTTAAACATTATTCTCAGTGATCATGTATGTGAGTTACTCCCATTTATATTTCATTATGATGCAGTACAATGATGTTATTAAATTGTATGAACTACCTTATCATAAACTTGACTTTATTCCAGCAAATGACTCTGTCTGTATTATACATTTGTATATTTATAATTTTAAAACCCAGAGAGAATGATCTTGAGATCTTGATTTTATAGCCTTCTTTATTCTGTGTCCATTGCAGTGAAGACTGTAGCCTATTGGATTGTGTGAAGTGTTCTTAGTCACTCAATTAGACATATTAGTTACTGTTAATTGCACTGAGTAGCAAAATATTATGCCTCGTCTGATAGCAGTTATATGTATAGTAAAGGAATGCATCAACTTTTCTGGAAATGGGTGTTCTGTCTGGAAATGGAGAAGTTGCTTCTCTATTTTTTTCTTTCCATATAATAATAGTTTTATACTGCTTAGATTTTATATAATTCCTATGTGTGACATTTATCATTTAAAAACTGAAGGAAAAGTATTATTTTAGGTCTTTGTAAAGATCTAAACTCCGGCATCTTTGTAAAATAGAATTTTCTTTAGATGAAGTGCTTCCACTTAATGTCAGATGTTTTCATAGTGTAGTGATATACAAAAAGACACAGTCTTTTTTGATGCCTAATTACTCATTACTGGTAAATTAGATATTCAGGTATATCACTTTTAAATTTTTCATACCTTGGTTTAATATCTGAAAAAGTTAATATAATTCCACAAGTAGAATCAACTCAGGGTATATACACAGTGTAAGTGTCATATTTAGGGGATATTTTTCTCTCCAGCTGCATAATGAACTTTAAAACGATTTCCTGCCATAAAACCAAATGAAAATGTGATGCAATACCAAATGACAGACTCTTTGATGTGGATATGGAGGTATTGTTTATACCAATCTCATTTTTAGATAAAGGAACTAAGACATCCAGAAGTAAAATAGATCTTCTATGTAATGAAGCTGTTAGAATACATGCCATTGGAGAATAATGTACTGACTTAAATTAAACTTCTATAAATAGATTCTCTCCTTGTTATATAAAATTGCTTCCAATATAAGGTTTGAATTTATTTTGTGACTTTCAACATACTGAAGGTAAAATTTTACATTTATTATGTTATCTTCTGTGCCTTTTGGGAGAAAACAGTGAGTCCTCTCTCAACTTCAGCTTAGTAAATGACTTTATCTTAAAATATACATAAACTTAATCACTTTAGCAACTATTTTTACAGTTCTAAAGTTCCTGTCTATTCCCAAGTGCATGAACCCCACCACACTATCAATTTGGAGTTAAGATCTAAACATCATATGAAAACAAGTGACTGTAAATTAGGGTCATAAAAGGTGGTTAGAAATCACAGCTTAAGATTAGTGGTTGTTTTTTTCTTTCAGTTTTTAAATTGAAAAATATCCCTTCAAGTAGGATATGTAAAACTTCTAATACCCAGTTCTCCATTTCTACATAAATGGAGGATGTGTAGTTATACAGTGTTGGTCTTATCAGATTCAGTCCAAAATGCCTCATTTCTATTGATGCTCTTTGGGTGGTAATCCCTATAAGAGAGGAATAATCAAAGGAAAATTTGATGTTGAAAACAGGTATTGTTCTTGAAGTTGAATGAGAAAGTCTATTCATGTGTATTGAAAACAGGAAAGGACACAGTTATGGTGTGGGTAAAAGTCAAAGGGGTTGAGTGTCAGAGAGTTCTCTTGGAACTTTCTCTACTGTCAGCACCTGGAATTGCCTTCTGAAGCTCACAATGTCTTTTGGGCTTGGCTTGCAGTGATAACTGGACTTTGGTTCCAAACAGCTGCATTTCTGATTTATCTACATCCCTGGTTCATCTCCATCCTTTCATCCTTTCTAGAAATGAAATTTATGCCCATCTCCTATCCCAATTGTTTGTGTGATATATCCACTTTTTTGGCAGAATTTTGCAGAGCAAAGTTGATTCCAGAAAGCAGAACTGTGATATTTTGATGGCTTAAATGATGTGCTCTTTAGTTCTAGTCCAGTGTGGGTTGGAGTTTTTTTTTTTTTTTAAGCACACATGCACAGTAATGGGAGAGAACCCAGCAAAAATGCATTGAACTACACTTTTCTTTAAAATAATTGTCATCAAATATTGGAATCAGCTAGGCATATTTCTAGTTATGGAAACCTGAATCTGAAAGGAAAAAATATGCCATTCTTTTTATGAAGCAGAAAGCTCCCAATTAAACTCAGTTTATTCCTAGCAAACTGAACTAGGACAGAGTGGAGCACAAGCCCATAATATTACCTTTCTAGTTTGATATCCAGTCCAGCTGGAAATCCTGGCACAGCTATCTCTGTCCTTTAAGTAATATTATAGATGATGTCCTGAAGTTGTATTGGGAATATACTTTCTGGTCTGAATCTCTCATAGAAACCATAGGACCAAAGTTTGGCAAGAGCCTTTAGCCTTCCTCACAAAAGACTCCTAAGGGTTGTCAATGTCCCTAATCCTGAAAAGTTTAGGACCAATGGACAGAATCTCTACTGACAACTGAAGAAACTGCATTTATGTTAGAAAAACACTGCTAGGTTGGCTTTACCACACTTTTTAAAGAATCCTTATGGTGGTGAAGACTTTGAAAGTAAATTCCTTAACTGTGGTAGCCACATTTTTTGTCTCTACTCAACTTCTCCTTCTTATCCATGATTGGGAATTTGAGTGTTAGAAGGCAGAGAAGGAAAGGCACTGAGTCTGTGGCAGAGAGGGCGAGAAGAGGGTGCTTGGAATCTCATCAGAGAGCAGTCATGCCTGCCTTCTACTCACATCTATGGACAGCCTACACACCAGGCACATACTGAGGTCTGTGGCACTCATTATTGAGTGACACAGTTAGCTCGTATTTGGAGATAGTCTGGGTTTGCCCTTTCTTAAGCCTAAAGCTTGGAAATTTCCTTACCTTAGACATTTCAGTTCTTGTACAAGATAAAAGAAGAAATGCAAATTTCTAATACAACAGATTTATTTTTCCAAAGGTCATTTTAAATGGCCTAGTCTTACTTCACCAGTCTCATTATTTTTCCTTTTCCCCACTTTCTTGCTGACACTCTTGCCCTCAAGAGACGTGAATTTAATTTCGGACCAATCATTATAGGCACTAATCTTCAAGTTTTATTAAAAATTTTTAACTCATTTCCTTGTTTTTCCCTGAAGACAAATCACTAAACAAAATGTTCATTTGTGACTAGTCAAGATCATTTAGCTGGCAAGTGACCAACTTATGCTTCAGTTGATGTTCAGTGGCTTAGATATAAGAAGTGAAATAGTAACTTATAGACCAGTAATGCCTTTATTTCATGGTGGCATTCTGTATAGGGTCCAGCTCCCTTTTTCAGTTAGAATGGTGGGCAGTACTGATAACAAGTTTTATAGATATGCTCCTTCCCACAGAAGCATTTCCATGAAGTATCTTGTTCCATTTTTCAGTGGCAAGCATCACCATCCCCACCATCCTTCCAAAAGTTTTTAATGGACATAGCCTTCCTGCTTAGATTGACAGACTCTGAAATATGCTCCTGTGCTTCCCTACACGCTTTAATTTATGTGACCATCCAATAAAGGGATACATGGCTTGAGACGCAGTGGTCCTTCAGTGTACTTCAGGAATTCTTCGTTTTAGTAAGAGATTTCACTTCATGCATTTGCATAGCACTCTAATGTTAACAGTGCCTGCAGAGAAGAAAGACATCAGTTAGAGCTAAAGACTCCAGTCTCTAAGGATGGTTTACTTTTGACCTTCTTGCTGTTGACTGAGGAATTTCTCCTCTCTCTTTTGATATCACACTAAAAGAGCACATTCTTGTGAAACATTAATTGTTTTTCTTACATGGAAAGAAACTAACAGGGTAAATGTCATTTTGTGTTAGTACAAAGGTTTCTTTTTAAAAGACATTTAGAATGCTTTAGGAGATCTTGAAACAATAGTGTTTTCATCAGATGTGTTTAATAACTTGGGGTAAGGACAGACACTTTATTTCCTAAGCTCTGTTTTTGTCCTTTTTTGGGAGAGGTTGGGGACTACATGTGCAAGCCACACTGTACTATGGACTATTTTTTATTTTGAAAATACTGAAAAACATAAGGAAAAAATATAGCAAACACACATGACTTTACCACTCAGGATTGATATTTATAAAATTTTGTGATTTAAAGAAATGTTGATGCTCTCTTTGTGATCACTTAATTTTCCATAGCATGTTTGTAGACGTGAAATCATGGAAGTGGGACATTGTACTCATGGTGTCAGTCTGCCTATCTAATAAGTAACAGTGCCTGTTGTGATGAGAGCTAGAGTGCAGCAAACAAACGCTAGCCCCACACTCTCTTGCAGCATATTGTCATCATGCTATTTGCCACCACTTATCTAGTCTCACTATATCTAACTGAAGAATGAATACTGCATCTGTATGTGAAGATGATATAATGAAATGCACTGAAAACAGTTCAATAATAGGAACAGGGCAATAGGGAAAGAGTTAGTAAAGGGAGGTGTTAATCTGATTAAAGTATGATATACACAGGTGTAGTAAACCTCCCTGAACAATCAAAAAAGGGAAGGATAAGAAGGTAAAACAGGTCCTCTCCAGGAGTGACAGGGGGGAGAGTAAATGGAGAAAGTAAAAGAGGGCGAACATATTTGTATATGTATGTGAAAACAGAAAAATGAAACCTGTTGAAATTGTTCCAAGAAGCAGGGGAAGGGATGAGGAAGAATGATGGAGGGGTGAATCTAAGTAAGGTACATTGTAAGCACATATGTAAATGTCACAGTGAATCTCCTGTGTGCAAGTAATTATGCTAATGAAAATGTTTTTAAAAAACCAAATGGTATAAATAACTAGTAATGGGGTATTTTATCAGCAAACATTTCATTCTTGAACTGATGAAAAGTTCTTTGTTACTTTGGAGAGTTTCATCCCTGCTAACAATTAACCAGACTATTGACAATTAAGCAGACTATTTTCAAGTATGATAAGAAAAATACATATAATTCTTAATCTTATACTACTAGTGAAGCAACATTGACACTATAAATATAATTTCCCTCTAAGCTACTCCTTTAAAAAAAAAAGAAAAAAGTAATGGGTTTATTTATAAATTTCTTTAAAGGGTAACTGTTTAAATGTTAAGCTAAGTGCTACCTCTCTCAGGGAAGAAATAGGAAGATGAAACAGAGGAGCATTCCTAGAAATGAGTCTGTGACGTATGTGGGCCTTACAGTAAATTATACTAATTCTAAATTTATGTTTATGTGTTGTGGCCCTCTTAAGCTGATAGAACTTTTCCATTCAGTGGGCAGGTGGATTTCCTGTAGTACCCTCAATTGCCTGAAGAGGTATGTTGTTTTCTGTGTTTCCATTACAACACACAGACTAAGAGGGAATCCTCTGTGGTATTTTCACATAGGTCATGAATCTTTTATCTGTAGGTTGTATTTGTATCCGAGAGTGAATATTAATAGCCTCTTGGCAGTAGAGTACCTTTCTAAAAAAGGGATTTCCCTGTGTATGGGTGGATTAACCTTTCAAAAATACATGTTTCTACTTAAACCACTTAGTTACTATTTGATTCAAAGAGTCCTAAAGACAAAGTCTCCATATTAGACCCTGTCGCATATGTACCTAGATCTGAGAGGGACTTTCAGTATAGAACATGGTAAGTAGCATACTGTCTGCGCCTTTACTTTCATTTTGCTCATTTACCAGAGTTCGCCCTAACTTAATTTCTTTTTAAAATGCCTGAAGTTTCCCTCTGAAAAAGGCATGTATGATTGATTTTGAGTTAGGATTATTAACAATTAAGATATAGTTTTATGGATTTCAGATGGAAAGTGAAATAAAACTTTTCATAAATGTAATAATATGTGAAATTTTCTTTTAAAATATTTATTTTAGAGCTTTTACCAGTTAGCTATTCCATCTGTATCACATAAAACAACTTATTGACATGGACACTTTACTATATGAATGTTATCCTAGGTTGCTTTATTATTTTTATATATTCTGAAAAATAATAACTAAATTTAAGTACTTATTTGCTTATTGTCTTAAGATATTAGAGAGTGTAATAATCTTGCCTAAGCAATGACCAATGAAAGCATCCATTCATTGTCTTCCACTGTAGAAAATAATTTTCATTGCATTCATTATGGCACTATATAATTATATTAGTGGGGAGCATAAAAATCTAAAAGAATGTATTTCTAAGTCTAAAGTTGCTGAACTGTTTTATGTAGTCCATTTTTCGAAAGGAAATTGGAAAATAAAACCATAGGAATAACTTAAGTGTAAGCAGTTCAAATTGTCATCCAAGAAAAGTGATTTTAACAGCCAGCTGTAGACAAAGGTAGGCTAGATGTCCGTGGTCATAGTGACGATGCCTCATCACTCTGGCAACATTGAGCTCTGGGTGTAGCCATGGAGTTTCCTGCTGCAAAATGCTGAGGAACTTCATCCTTCTTAAGAAGCTCAGGCAGTGTCCTGCCGAAGAAGATCAGAGTGTTCTTTAAAGTGATGCAGCCTTCATGAACCTGTCTCCACAGCATAAGGCCTGCACAGGGCCTTAGCACAAAGGACCAGGAGCAGATATCTGTGGAATGGATCAGTGCTAACAAACTATCTTTAGATATGATGTCCTCATTTTTGAGACATTTTTGGGGTGAAAATGGTCAAAATTTTAAAGTAAAAAAAAATCTCATTTTCTCCTGTTTGCTATCTGTGTGTGTATGTATGTGTGTGTGTTTGTGTATGTGTGTATATGTCTGTCTGTCTCTGTCACTCTCATCTCTCTTCTTTCTCCACCTCAGCTTGTTCCTACTCTCACTCTCTCTTTCTCTGAAATACACATTTAACTAATATTGGCTTTCCAGTATAACTTTCCCATTAAAATTTGTAGCCACTGTGCTGTTTCCAAATTTTAATAACATTGGTGAGGCATGAGTGAGGAATAAATACTTTTTAAACATGAGAAATTGAATGTTGAACTTGACTGCTCCTATAGGAACCTAAAACATATAGCTGCCAAAGAGAGGCAAAGAGCAGTGTAGAAGAGACAGGAAAAGGGCCTTCATACTGAATCAATCAAGGTTCTCGATCTCTGGAAAAGCCTGCAGGCCTCTTCAGGTGTGGTGGAGGTGGGGAGATGTGAGGAGGAGAAGGCAGAGAAGATGCTAAGTTTTTTTTTCAAACAAATACTTCCTGCTGAGGATAAAACTTCAGGCCTCATTTTAACTGTTAACTTTTAAATATTGCTTTTTAGCACTTTAATTTTTATTGATTTCTAAACACTGCTTTAGTAGTAAGATTAGATAATGAGTTCTCAGAAATAATAATTATTCTCCCATCTGTTTGGAATTGTGACAGTTTGAATCTTTCAAGTATTTATTTCATGAAGGATGAAGGTCTTAAACTTTTCACACAGATCTCCTCAGGTATTAAAAAAAGAAACAAGAACAAAAGTATTTTTCTGCTGAGATTGCTCAAAGCATGAATAAAAACTCAATTTTATTTGAAAATATGGCAAGGTTATTAAAGTACATAATCAAGATTCATCATTCTCTGTTAATCTGACATATAGAAATTCAAAGAAAGGACGTATTATATAATGCTGCCTTAAGCAGCATAGTTAACAAAATGCATCTGAAAGTGAATGGCCCATTTCACAGTTTTAAATTACATCTTAACTTGCAAATATAGTGATGTTTCCTTCAGATGTGAATACATGTAGATAAATCCTATAGGTTATGTCCAGGTAACTCTAAGACAAATTATGTACTTACATACTATATTTAATATTTTATTCGGTATGTTTATATATTCACTTTTTTCAGTTTTAGAGAATACTTTGTCATTTTTCAAAAAAATTTCTGTTTAGAAAGTTGTTCAGAAATATTCTGGAAAGCTGGTAGAGTTGCTCAAGTGGTAGAGCACCTGCTTAGCAAACACAACTCACTAAGTTCAAACCCCAGTACCACCAAAAAAAAGTCCTCTGGAAAAATGGCTTCTATTTTTAGAATTTCAAAAAGCAAGACAACTATATAGATAGATGTGTTAAAATAGGAGAAAAAATGTTCAACTAAATTGGAAAACATGGGCTGGTGGAGTGGCTTAAGTGGTAGAGTCCCTGCCTAGCAAGTGTGGGGCTCTGAGTTCAAACCCCTGTACCACCAAAAACAAATAAATAAATAAATAATAAACTGGAAAACATGCATCCATGAATTTTCCTTGTAGGGAGAAACAAAATATAAGGACAGTATCAAAGCAATCAAATTTGATTTATAATGAAAAGAAACACGTTAAAGTGTTTAATGTAGAAAATTTAATTCTGCCTAAACATGGGTCAAAACAATAATTCTTGACTAGAAAGTGACCTGCTACTTATTTAAAAACAAGAAAAACAAGTCCAAAGAAACAAGGACAAACATTAACATTAAGACGAAATTAGTCTGAGAGGATCGTAAACTTTAAATATAAAAGCAAAAGGATGGATTTCCAATCTAAAATCCAGTGCCAGGTTTTGATCTCAACTTTCATTATCAGCAGGGAGTATTCATTAAAATCTCAGGGCTGAGCTCAGTCATCACTTTTGATAATAATAATAGAATAGTCTTTCATTTATTTTCATTTGAGGAGTTGAGTTTTGGTTTTGGTTTTGTGCTAGGGATCAAACCCAGGGTCTTATGCGTGCTAAACAAGTACTGTGGCATGAGCTACATCCCCAAACCCAGGTCTTCGTGTTCATGTTTGTTAATTTGGGGATAATCACTCTAATGTTGAAATCACACTGCAATTTTTATATAGCTCCAGGTATTTAGATTTAGTACAATTGACTGAACTTAGTAATGATAATTTTTTAAAATCATAGTCTGATATGGTTCATTGCTAAAAATTTGATGTAGGTTAGAATGCATTATATTATTTCTTTATACTTGCCTATGGCCTGTTTTAGTGGCAGAAATAGGAAAAGTGGAGTCATGACTATGCAGGTGCTCAAGGATATAGCTTTGACTTCTATACTTCATGCTCTGAATCTAATAATTCAAGGTAAGCACCTGTAAGCATTGCAATGATGAATCGCAAGTGTGCTAAACAATGTATTTACCTTTTTGTCCAGTTCCTGTGGAGCCTTGTATTTCCCAACTTCAACTAGTTTTTCCTGAGAGCTACTCTATCATTAAATATTGAATTCTTCTTTATACCAGACTAAGTTTTAGTTTGTTACCTGCTATGATGCACTCAAAATTTAATGTATACCTACATGAAGACATTTGGGCTCAGACTGCTAAAATCATGTAGTCTGTTTTTTAAATGCTTAAAAAGCCTAATTTGTAGTTTGGAGGATTTTGATGAAATTCGTCAATAAGAAATTCATAACATGAGAATATCTCCTCGAATAAATCTTGATAAAGACCCCTACTTATCTTTCTGCAGAGTGAGAGATCACTGACAAGAGCATCTTCATAGGGTAGAAATTAGTCATTGGCAGTATTAAGCCTCTCAAATACACGTGTCAGGAGCAATATTGCAGTAATACTGGGATGACCAGTTTTCATAGTCCCATAAGTATTGGAAAGACTCCTAGTCAATGTAATGTCCAATCTCTTCTTGTTTCAGAAATGATGATAAACACCTCTGATAGCTCTGATGACAGAATCTTGGTCCCTGATTCCTAGTTCAGGGACATTTGGAATTTCAGTTCCAAATGTCAGTTTGCACATAAAAGAAATGCAGGTACCCTGAAGTGATTGAGTTATAGAGAATCTGTTTTGGTAAAAATTTTATTGCTACTGAACAAAAAGACTTCTTAGAAGGAAATAGGTGATAAAAGTCCCCTGATTTGACACTTTTCTCAGAAATATGAAATGGAAAAAAAAAAACCCTATAGCTTTTCTTTTTGGTATTTCTTTTGATTTAGCCAAATGATGGGTAGCCAAACTCTCTTTCTTGTTCTTAATTTCCCTTGAGCCATTACTGTAAATGAGAATGGTGTGTAATTTTCCTCTCTTCCAATTTCTTCCACACTACATCAACTTAAGTGCCAGTTAGGTATGGGAATCTTAATTGCTAAAGGTAATAAATGAATGAAAACATACAACATGGTTTCCTTGACTGGCATTATCATATTCTTAAAAACCCTCACTGGGCTTTGTAGTACCCATGTGTGTTCCCAGCACTCAGAATGCTGAGGCAGGAGGACTAAGAGTTCAAGGCCAGAATGGATACATAGTGAACTCAAGGTCAGCCTGAACTACCCAGCAAGACCAGTCTTAGAAACGAGAAAAAAAAATCCTCAATATTTACCTACCTCTGGAGTATATTAATAGTATCTTAGCATTGTACTTATTAATTTAGTTTAGTTTTATAGTCACTTGATATGCTTTACTGTTTCTATTTCTCAGTGGATTCCTTTTTCTTTTCAATCTTTTTAAGATACAATGACTGAAAGGGGACTCTTCTTAAACTTACAAATTGGTAATTTTATGATTGCAGTGCTTTAGATTAAACTGAATATTAAAGGTATTATTATGAAAACATATTTGGGATTTTATACTGAAATGTCACTACCCCATGCAGAATTACCTGCTGCCATTTTGGTAGTCTTCAATTAATTCGTCCCATGTTTCTGAAGTGCTTATTGTACTCCAGGCACTATGCTAAGTACTTGGGATTCAGTTGTAAACAAAACAGACACAGTCCCACAGAATGTACAAGGTAGTAGAAAAGAACCATCAAAGCAAATCACACACAATTGTAAATTGTGAAATTACAATTACAATAATATGGCTGAAGAGGGTGAAATACAATTGTAGGAAGAATTATATAACACAGAAAGTCAGAAAAGATTTATTTTTTGTAGGGGAAAAGCAATCTAAGGAGAAGGGTAGCCAATTCAAGGATTATAGCTGAAGGGAGTACAGCAACTTCAAAGAACTATGAAAACTCTGATGGGTCTGAAAGATGATGAGAGAAGAGACTGGGAAGAGCTCTGGGTCAAAGGTGAAGAAGGGAGCATTTCTGAAATCATGGAGATGTGGAGTATTTTGGAATACTAGGAAAATTCCCACACAACAAAAAGCCATGAGGTCTAAACTTCCATGGTGGCCCATTTGAGAAATACAGAACACATTAGCTATGTTAAAGTCTTTTGTCACCATAATAGAAAACCACAAGGTGTTTTCACTGTAGGGCTAGGAAGAAGAGTGATGACAAGATCAAATACATGTTTTGAAAAGAACATTAAGGCTACAACATGGACAGCAGATTGAAAAAGTCCAAGAACGGGAAGGAGCAGACCAGTAAGGATGGTACTGGAATGGTACAGGCAAGAGTGAATCATATTGTCAGGGGTTTGGAAGCATTGGAGAGAACTGGTAAAAAGGTGAGATTATTTCTTACCAGCCATCAGGATACCGCTTTATATTAAGCATATGTAAAACTTTGACTATTTAGCTCCCCAGTTTTGTACAGTCATTCCTACCTTAAAGAACAACAGATATAGAGAACAAATAGCTCCTGTCCTGTCCTCATACTTTAAGCATTACCCAGTAATCATCCTGGCCACAGTCCTCTGTGCTGACAGCATACACTTGGCAATGACAGTCATGGAATGTTACACTTCTGAGAACATTAGAGATCATGCACTTAGGACATGGTGCTTCAGAAGACTGGCTCTCCGGAATTAATTGATAAGCTAAAGATCATACATTTGGTTAATTTAAGAATTAAACCAGAAACAAATATGTAGAGACAAAAACAAAATATATGATTTTAATATATAATAACCATAATATATATAATTTCTAATATACGATTTCCTTCAAGGATTCAAAAATTTTGTTCATTGTCATCCACATACTGGCCACAAACATCTTATACTCTGAAAATTGCAAAAAGTCATGAAAGTTACTAGAAATAAAAAAATAATAAATTAAGAGCACAGCTTTTTATTCCTTCATATTGTTTTATCTTTTAAATTTTTTAATGTCTTCAGAAAAAGCATTCCTTCACTTGTTCACCACAGGCTGTATCACCACCTCTTGTCACCCATTTATATAAGCTTCCTCACTGCCGGTGTTTTCCCACTGCTGACTGAAGCCACTGCTCTTTCTCCATCTTCACCCAACTCTCAGCCTAGATTAGCCGGGCAGTCCATTCCCTGTGCTCAACCTACAATTTGTACTTAAGGCAGGCAGAATGCTCAGACTGAGTTTCTTCACTTATTTCTGCTTCTAAATGTTAAGTAGTACACTTGCCAAGAGTCAGTTTTGCTGTTCTTCCAAGCTACTTATGAGTTTGCTTCTTTTTTTTTACTATTACAAAAATTAAATGAAATGTATATAAACTGATGGTGTGTGAGTTAAGAATAAAAGGAAAAAGAATTATTGTTTCCATACTAGTTAATTTGCCAACTTGGAAAACATCTAATTAAAGGTAGTTCCCAAATTTAGGCAAGGCAAATATAAAAAATGGTAGGAAGAAACTCATAAAAATCTAAAAGCATTCTGTGTTCACACTATGTTGTATCTTAAAATTCTTGTTCCCTTTTAAAGAAACAAACACTAGAATTCATATAACTCATTGTGGATCAGAAAGCCCATGTGGACCTTCAAGTAGATCCGTCTGTAGAGAAAAGGACTCAGTAAATGATATATGCATGTATTGTAAGTTATACTCAATTAATATGGCATTAATATATTATCTTTCCTAGTTTTAATGAATTTTTTAAAATTATTGCCCCCAGTGCTTTTGTATGGCCTATAAGAAAACTTTTTATGTACTCTTCAATACCAAAATGCTATTAAAAAAATCAAAGCAGGGTGCCAGTGGCTCACACATGTCATTCTAGCTGCTCAAGAGGCAGAAATCAGGAGGATCTTGGTTTGAAGCCAGCCCCAGGCAAACCCCATCTAGAAAATAACACACACCCACACACAAAAAAAAGAAAAAAGAAAATGGTACTGGTGGTATGGCTCAAGTAGTAGAGTACTTGCTAGCAAGCATGAGGCCCTGAGTTCAAACCCCAGTATTATAAAAAAAAAAAGTCAGTGTAAGTCCTTTTGTATGTGTAAGTGTGTGAATGTACACATACGTATTATTTAGAAAATTATCTTATAGAATTTTTATTAGTTATTATATACACATATAAGCACAATAATTTTGACTTTTGGCTTAGTACTTACCAAGGACATTTCATCCAAATTTTATTGAACTTGATTAATATTTAATTTTGAACTTAGTAAAGGCAGACACTAGAATTAAACAGTTTCTAGGTAAGTAGACCCAGAGGGAAACAGATTTTATATAGATAAAAATCACTTGTCAGTTTCTAGTACATTCTGTCTTAAGTAAATGTGTCATGCTTTTGATTGTATTTATATTTTGACACATTCCAATGCTGTAACATAGACTTGACCAACATAACAGACTTAGACAATAGCAGAAGAATTCTTTGGCAACTTTTAGCATTATGTTTTTAAGGTTTTTAAAACTGATTTTTGCAGAATTTGACTCTGACAGGTAATACATCCTAGCCCTTGAGCTGACATTAGAACACCATGTGTATTAAAAGCTGTCACCACAAGTGGTGAAAATATTCATAAAATTTGGTTTACTTCCAAAAGTAAGTTTATCCTCTAAAGTTGAGTTATTTTGGAACTGTGGATTATGTAAACTTCTGCTTAAACAATCAAACAGCTTATGATCTCCACTGATGCACTGAAATTCATCCAAGAATCCAAGTCATCTTCTGGTTAAGTTAAACAGAAAGCCACAGCTGCTTCTTTAGCAATATAGGAATTCCTTTGTAAAACGGAGGAAGTGGGCAGGGCGAGGAGGAGAAAGAAGAAGGTAATCAAGGATGAAATGTGTCTGCTTTTAGCTAGAGAGGACAAATACTGTCAGCCACCTGGGTGCTTTCCTGTTTATGGTCCTTAATGGCAAATCTTTTGGTTCTGAAAATTGTATGTGGTTATAGTTGTTTTCCCAAGGAAAACAAAACTAGAAAGCAAGTTTAAGTAAAAATTTAATCTGTTTGTTTCCAATTTCCTTGATATAAAAAGGGAAAAAGTAAAATTATTTACTTTTGGTTGCTGTAAATATCTGAGCAATTACATTGTCCATAGCAAGTGTCATTAATCCTTAAATTTTTAAATGTCAGTTCTACTTATCTTTCGTCTTATCATCTTCTTTCTTGTACAGTTAAGTATCATTCCTTCATTCTTCTGCTCTTAAAACATTAAGTCCTGAGATCTATATTGGGTCCTAGACATAAGAAAATAAGAAACACCTGATTTGGGACCACTAAGGTTTGTCACCCTATTTTCTCAGCAGGAGTGTCACCCTATTTTCTCAGCAGGATGATAAATTCTTTGAAGCAAATACCTATATTTTTACCTGAAATTATTAATAAAAAAGAGCATTAGAAATAGTTAGTGTATGGCTGCTCCATACACTAACTCTCCACTTATGACCGTGAATCAAAGTGATGAACTAACCACAATTATTTTACTTTCACCTCTGAAGACTCCATTAAAACAACATCTGTCAACAACTACAGTGCTAACTTGATCATTGCACATTGTATACACATATTGAAATGTAACACTGCACCCCATAAATATGCACAATTACTATGTGTTAATTGAGAATAAAAATACATTTTAAAAATTATAGAGTACTAACAGCATGCTAGTCACTCCTGTAAAAGCATATATACTTAAGTCTTGTCACAGTCCTGTGGCACAGGTATTATTATTATCCTCATTTCATGGAAGAGAAACAGACACAGAAAGGTTATAAGCTCCCCAATAAGAGCCATCGGTGGATCAGGGATTGTACTTGGGCATTCTTACTTGTGAACCTACTGTTACTCACCGCTCTGCCTTTACAGATGCAAAGAAAGGATGTTTTAAAAAGCTGTTTATAAAACAAGGAGAGAAACCAACTCTTTCCACCCTATATCTTTTTAAAGTCCACTGGCATTAAGTAGCTTGATTTTCTTCACCTTATTCACAGAAATTTAATCTTAATAACTTAGAACTTCTCCAAAATTTATCAAAAGGATGTGCCAGAGTTTCTAGAAGCAGTTTCAGAAAAGTGATCTCAGTATTTCATTCACAGCAACTTTGTTGGAATAGAGTAGATGTGCTATAGTCATGTCTCTGTGAAACAATGACATACAAAGATTTGGTGCCCATGGACCATACACATGAACATATTTGGGCAAAATAATGGCTTCTCAGAAGACCCTGCATAGCAGAGGATGGATGTCATAGTTATGAGAGAAAGGGAAGAAAGAGCTTGTGCCTATTATCTAAAAGCTGTAACTAAACAGTAGAGACTTCACTAGTTGTATTTTTAAGTATTTCACATACCCAGTCTGTCCTTTTATCTTCCCACTGTTTAGTGTTCACATATGATCTGCGTCTGTGGAAGTTCACCATTTAAGATCTATTTTAAATATTTAAAATGTTTAGCAGTGTAAAAATGTTTTGATTTCATTATATAAGAAATTAATGATCAAAACTAGCTGCATTTATGTCCTAAAATTGGATAGGAGTTCTGACTAGGGTGTCTCTGGGTTTCTTGTATCAGGTGTTTTTCACTGCCTGTCTTCTGGTATCACACCAGCCAATAAAAATTCAGCAAGTTCATGACTTCCCTGATAGACTAATTCTGTGCATTTTTTGCCCTGTGAAAAATTATAGGGGAGAGAATTTCAGTAGAATTCCTATCATATGGTTAATGTCACTCTGACTTGTAATTAGAGGAGATAAAGTTTAGAGAGTCACACAAACACTCGCCAAGTCCTCTGAGACTTAAGAAGTTGTTCATTTTCTCTAAGATTAAAACTTAAAAATGAGGCATTGGTATTGCCAAGGCTCTCTGTCTTCAGTGTGCCTTGATTTTATTTGCTTCCATTTGAAAAAGAAGCTCTTTTATTGCTGAGTGGCTTTTTTTTTCCATTTTTTTTCTTTTATTATTCATATGTGCATACAAGGCTTGGGTCATTTCTCCCCCCTGCCCCCACCCCCTCCCTTACCACCCACTCCGCCCCCTCCCTCTCCCCCGCACCCCCTCGATACCCAGCAGAAACTATTTTGCCCTTATTTCTAATTTTGTTGTAGAGAGAGTATAAGCCATAATAGGAAGGAACAAGGGTTTTTGCTGGTTGAGATAAGGATAGCTATACAGGGCATTGACTCACATTGATTTCCTGTGCATGGGTGTTACCTTCTACATTAATTCTTTTTGATCTAACCTTTTCTCTAGTTCCTGGTCCCCTTTTCCTATTGGCCTCAGTTGCTTTTAAGGTATCTGCTTTAGTTTCTCTGCGTTAAGGGCAACACATGCTAGCTAGTTTTTAGGTGTCTTACCTATCCTCACCCCTCCCTTGTGTGCTCTTGCTTTTATCATGTGCTCAAAGTCCAATCCCATTGTTGTGTTTGCCCTTGATCTAATGTCCACATATGAGGGAGAACATACGATTTTTGGTCTTTTGGGCCAGGCTAACCTCACTCAGAATGATGTTCTCCAATTCCATCCATTTACCAGTGAATGATAACATTTCGTTCTTCTTCATGGCTGCATAATATTCCGTTGTGTATAGATTCCACATTTTCTTAATCCATTCGTCAGTGGTGGGGCATCTTGGCTGTTTCGCTGAGTGGCTTTTTTCTGGTAGTCTCCTTTGTTTTTGTCTAGTTGGAAAAACACCTCTTTCTGTGGAATGGAAGAAAATTCTGATAGAAATAGATCAACTAATGGAAATTATAGTTTTCCTGGAATATTAACTTTTCTGATTAGCACTAGCTGGTATTTTTATTTCCTGAATAGAATAATTGATGTAAAATTTCAGCCTGTGAAAAGGCTGGAAGTATTCAGTAAAATAATACCTTTGAGATAACATGTGTCATGTCTATTTCCAGTGGCCACAGAGGTGTTATTTGTGAATCTGAAACTAAAATTTTAAGTCTGGAGATATCCCTTTCCACATGCCAATTTTGGATTTTTTCAGAGTTCAAATAATAAAATGTCATTGCCTAAGAAATATGTTACGAAGTTTTGCTTGTAATGTAAAAATGTTGTATATTACTTTAAAATTTATTACTAAAATAGATCTAATTTTATTTCAAACTTAAAATTTCATTTATATAATATTCAATTATGGAGCAATAGAAAATCAAGTATTAAGAGATTGGATTGACATCTAATCCTTGATCAGCTATAGATTAGGCAACTCATTTGTCCTCTCTGGACTTGATGGTGTTTCAGTTTTTAGATGACTCAATGAAGTAATTAAAGACATCTTTAGAAACCCTACTGTAAATTTACTCTTTGCTTTAAAACGCTTCATCTTCCATAAATTATAGGATAGGTATTTATTAGAAGTTTGTCTTTATCAGGTAACATGTCACTTGCCTTCCTCTTCAATACATTTGTAGAATTGTGTAATATCTCTCTGGTGTCACATAAAGAATCGAGGCAGTTTTGCAATTTTACACAGTTAGAAGATAGCTGTACTAGTTGGTGGTCCAGTTCCTACAACAATCCTGGAAGGCATTTGCTTTCATCTGGTAAGTGGCTACCATGGAGGTAACAGATGACTTTTAAACAGCTGTCACAAGCTGCAAACAAAATGAAACAAAAAAGCCACCCTCCTACACTATGTACAGACAGCTTGCCAATAGTTGAAATGAATCCTTCTTGGAGCGTTTTAACAAACAGACTTTTTTGGGGGGGTTGTTTTTACAAATCAACAGAAACTCATAAAACTTAGACAAGCTGGCTTCATATTTCCCATAGACTCAACACCCTAAATTTTCTAATGGGATCACAACAATTACTAGTTTCCAGATGCATTTAAAATGTGTTAATTGCCTGTAGGAATTGGCTTTCAAAATATATTGAAGTCTTTAATCTCAAGATTCCACTGTGAACTTCCTGAGGTACTATGCTGTTTGCATAATGTTTGACCACAGTTTGGGGCTTAAATTGCAATTAATATTAAACACAAAAAATAGGAAACAAAACAGTCTTTGTCTTAAGTACAGCTTTCCCCACCTTGTTCTCTTTTAATTGTCATATTACCAACTTTCCTGTTATCCTGAGAATCATGGAAATAATTACTAACCTCCCATTGGAGAAAAAGCTGGGATAAATGGCATTCTGAGAAGAAAGATCCTGGTGTTATTAGTTGTTAGGCACTCCTGGAAAACTCATTCCAGCACTATGGCTAATTGAACTGCAAACATGTCAGTCTGACAACTTTAACAGCTCATGGCTTGTGTGTTGGGATGTCCAGCCTTTTTCTTGCTTCTGGATAATTTCTTCCTGTCGCAAGAATCTTCCTTGACTGAAAGACTGAACCTGTGTTTACACCCAGTGTTTTACCTTTGATTGAAACTAGGCAGAAGGCAGGTTTGTGGTCTCTGTTCTCATAACTGGCAGGGCTGAAAACAAGATTGAGAATAAAAACATGGCTTTTGATGAAAAATGCATTTAACAGGTGGCTTTCTCCTCCAGTGATTGACACAGTTATATTCCCTTGAGAAACGTCTGAGCCTTATATCCATATTTGTGTGTGTATGTACTTTTAGATTCCTCGTGGACATCTCGTAAATAAAAATGAAAAACATGATGAGAAACTGATAATGTTCACCAATCAGCCTGAAGATTCTGAAAGGTAATAACAGCATTTTATTTATAGGTTCCATCCCTCTAATGGTAATATACTAATTAGAGCACTTCTGGTTTCAAGGATGGTGAATACATTAAGAATACATGAGAACATGTCTGGATGGAACCATATAGAGTAGATAGGAAAAAGATGGTAGGTACCAGTGTGGACTATTTGAACCCATGTTTTTCCTTGCTAGAAGCAAGAATCATGGTAGGGTATGGAAGTTATTTGATTTTTAAAGTATTTGGTAACCATCCATTGATGAGCTTTGGTACTTAGAATGATTTCTTTCCAATTGTGCAAATTTTCTCCTAGGAAACAACTCTGTTTCACCAATAAGATAAAGAAGTAGCTATATGTATCTCCTGATTTGCTTAATTCTTAGCTTAGATATACAGAGTTGTAAATTTACTTATTCCCTTATTAAAAATATCCTTTCCTCAGCCACTTTCAAGATTTTCCTCCAGCCTCACTCTACTCATTGACCCTTAGAGTTAATCCTTTGATTCTTATTTGGCACCTTTTATGCGAAGACATTGGGGGTGGGGGCTTGGGGGACAGCAGACCCTGTCTCCAAGCTGCTTGCAGTTCAGGAGGGAAAGCCATGCACATAGCCACGCATAATGTATGATGGACTGCTTTGTCTCCTAAAGTGCCAGATAAACTAACTGCTCTGGGAAGTCAAAGGAAGGTGAGATTTTTTTTTATGTAAGAGCAGAAATGTTTGAAGAAGTATGTGATGCAAGTTCTGAAAGGAGAAGGTGGGAGAAAGGTTGTAATCGAGTCTGAAGGCCAGGTGTGCATAGGTAGAAGAGTTGGAAAGTTCACACTCATGTTGGGGTCATGAAATGCCTCTTTTACCTGGCATTAAACTCATTCACTATAGTAGTCCTTCAACTAAGTATTAAACATGATCAATACAAGTTATTCATTCAGCAATCCATATTAATATTTAGATTCTCTCTGTTTACTAATGATGACAATCATACAGAATCTAATAGTTAACATATTTTATGGTGATTATAATGTGTACTTCTGAAAGAAAGAGAGAAGGATAGTTCTTGGAAGTAATCTAAAATGTGCAGATGATTTTCAAGTTAACCACTATGATGTATGACAGGGGTGGGGGCATCCAGAGAGAAAGACGAGGGATGAAGCCTGTGCTGCAATCATGTCTTTGTCTCAGGAGAAACTGGAAAGATGGAAGATGAGAGATGAGAGAAAATGAGGAAGGAACAGAACAGAGAGTGCCCAAGTCTTATCCTCATTCTCTACTGAACTGACTTTTCTAAGGAAACATCTTCATTTCTACAAGTGTAAAACTTGTCATCTCTTGAAGTGTTACATGTTGGTATAATTGTTGTACCAAGCTTCCTTTCAAAGGGAAAGTGAAGGAATGCTGGAAACAATTTTGATTCTCAGTGTGAGGGATAATCAAAGTAAATATACTATTTTATGATTTTTCTGTTCCCTTTAACATAGTTGTGAAGCATATCATTTTAAAAGCAATCCCATTCAACATGTAATTTTAAAAATAATGTCAGTTACTCATTTTAATTTTATAAAGCAGATGTTTCCCTAATTTTTATGTCCTAACATTCATTTTTAGTATTTTTAATGGATTATGCATTCAGAAAATTGTGATTATAACCTAGCAAGGGAAATTATTATGATTCATTTCAGCCTAAAGTAGGGCTCATCTCAGAAGAATGAAACAAATGTTTTTTCTCATGAAGTGCCCCTTTATCTAGCATTAAACGTAGTCCTTACAAGCTGTTCTTTAGGTTAGTATTGAACATGATCCAATTCCAGGTGCTTATCCATCTATTCATTACCTCCTGGTAACAATGTACTGGTTCTCAGATACACTTAAAGAATCTCTGTCTTTCCCCACATACAAACCATTCAAATATCTTATGTAAAAAACTGGTGTACTGTACTTTAAGAAAATTAACAATAGTTTTGTGAGGCTTTTTGCATGTGAATTGCACACTCCTTCCCAGATGCAGTATTTAGCAACCAAACAGCTGCTGTCTATTAAAAGTCCCTTAAAGCGCCATATTTTTGCCTATAAAGGAAAGAGAAGTGTAAGGACGTTTATGAGGTGACAGACAGATGTTGAAGTTGGAGCAGGACAGTGTATGTGGCAATCAAAAACTAAAATGATCTCTTTCAAGTTCTCATCAACATTTTTACAATTCTTTTGTCCTCTTTATTTTTAATACCCTTCTTACCTGACCCTAAATTTAATTATTCTGGAAAGACAGAGTAAAGGGCCTCTTATTTAGTTACTCTCACCCTGCAGAGAAGTCAATTGTGGTGGTGTTTTGTTAGGTGAAAAACAAATCTCTTTTGAAGAGCTGAGTAAGTATTTCTAGTGACCCACAGAGCATCATAGATCATATAATTTTTCACAAATTTTACTAATTTATTTATTTACAATCCAAATTTGTCAGTTCTTTAGAAATTATGTTTCTTCAAACTAATAAGCATAAAAGTCACATTGGGTTTCTGGACATCAGTTTAATTAAGTTTCTTCTTTTTCCAGACTAAGAGGGTAGTCTTCCAATCATGTGTTTATATGTAAGATAATAAATAAAATTAACTCTCAGTAGATGGAAAAATTTACAGAGAATTAAGACAAGGGACTTTTGGAAAACTCATGCTTTCAGTCCGGCTCCATAAGCACATTTTTGAAATGCCTTTTTCATGCAAACAACACCCATGTGATAAACATAGACTTTCCATTTTCTGAGGCTTTTCTTATATGGGAGGCCCAAGAAAATACCTAAGATATATATATATATACCTTTTGTTCTGTCTGTTTTCAATAATTTGTGCTTGCTTAAACTCTTGGATCTGGCAAACTAGTCACTTGCAAAGCTATCAGCATGGGCAGTGAAGTATTTGGGAGACAGTGTTGGAAAGAATACCAAACTAGGATTTTCCCATGAATTCACTTATGGTTTACTTAGATAGGACCCTTACTGTCTCTCAGTGTGGAATTTTTATGTCTGGAGACTGGAAACTAATCAGTTTTACCTCAGTGAAGTGTTTTTGCTGAAAGCTGTGGAGACAGAGTTGGTTAGAAGTCTACACTAGGCCCCAGGCAGGCCACAAACAACATGCAGGCAGTGAATGAGTTATTTCACATGCACATGTTCTTTGTGCATGTGGCAACTCTAAGAGTCATTCTCTTTTTGCAGAATGCCTCAGAGTTTATGCTGAAGCAGTCTCCTCCAACCCAACAATTAAATACACAGGTCCTTTAGGGCAGTGGATTCAGTTTCTGTAGCATTTCTTCAGCTTGTATTTGAGGCAGTTCAAAGCCAATTAACATGATGGAAGATATAGTATTAGCAAAATTCTGGTTTTCAGGACAATATCAAATATCAATACAAAACTTTCTCTGCTTCTCGAACAGGAAGTTATATGAATATACTAGCTGAGGAAATAATTGGGGTAAAAGGGACTGGAGTCTGGAAAATTCAGTTAGCTTTTGGTTTAATACCCTCAGTGAATTGGGTTTTTCATCTCTGGTTGCTTCTGCTTGGTGTACTGGACTATGTATATCTCTGTTCAAATGTGGGTTTACTTTAGAGAGCTGGAGGTGTGATAGAGCATCTGCTTAGCAAGCATTAAACCCTGAGTTCAAACCCCAGTGCCACCAAAAAAGAGTGCATAATTCTTTAGAGAGTAGGCAGATTATGTTGTGAATTTGTTTGAAATACATTTTTATTTCTTGCTTTTAGCAACTTACACCATTTGGTAATTTCTATATTGATATATGTCTTTGACCATCACTTCATATTCTTAATATAGTGCTCGGTTAAATGGGATTGTTATTACTGAAGCCACTCATCACCTTAGTTTCCAAACCAACTAAATTAAAGAATTTAGGTGAAATTTAGTTGTGAGGTCAAGGACATTTCTGCT
Source organism: Castor canadensis (assembly GCF_047511655.1). Lineage (NCBI taxonomy): Eukaryota > Metazoa > Chordata > Mammalia > Rodentia > Castoridae > Castor > Castor canadensis. Next base: position 54,283,710 of record NC_133394.1, read on the forward strand.
TTCCGGAAAAATGTATTTTCATTGTTCATACCACTAGAGTTCCTTTATTCTCTTTATATTATCAGAACAGTATTTTTATTTGTCACAGAAAATACTATCATCTTAAAAAACAAAATAAAATTTATTTTAAGGTTCTAACAATTTGGTGATTTACCTTTTTTGTTTTCACTTTTGTTTGTACTATATCATACTTTATTTATTTTGGAAATAAATAAATTTCCAGCAGTAAACTACACCCTGTTACACAAATTGGAAGTTAAATATAAACATTACCAATAAAATTCAGATGAGTTTTATCTCATACTGTCATCATTATTGATATTTGAATATGATACTGTTAGGGGAGCTGTTATTCATAAACAGACTTTACATTTGTGCAATGTTTTACACAGTTTAGAAAGTGTTTTCACATTTGAAACTAAATTTAGAGGTTACAAGCTACACAGAAAAGTAAACTTCAGTATATTGTTTTTGTTTGGGATTTTTTGTTTCTTTGGATTTGGTTTTTTGAGACAGGTTTCCCTTTGTAGCCCAGGCTGGCCTGGAACTCATGATCCCATGCCTTAGCTTCCCAAGTGCTAGGATTACAGGCCTGCACCACAACACCTAACTTCGATGTATATGGTTCTTAACTTATTGCCAACTGCATCCATAGCTTATCTGTTGATTGTTTAGCTGCTCTTTTAGAAAAATCACATGGTGAGTGCTCTGAAAATGTTCATTGAACGATTGGATAAGTGGAGATGAATTGACCTTTAAGGTTGCTCTATTCCTATTCTAAGCAGAGTGCTTCTCCGATCGTCACAAATAACCTGCCACCACATTCCTTTATCCCCTTCATTTTTCTCTTTTTGAAGTAGTTATTTTCTAATTATAAAATCAAACCCAATAATTATGTCAGTTCTTTGTGGGGTAGCTCTAATAGGGACTATATTTACACAGAAGATTTTGGTATTTGCAAAATGTAGAAAAGAAAGAAATTACTACTCACATTTAATTCCATCATCCAAAATAATTGTTGATAGAAATTTTCTTTTTTCTTTCTCTCTTGTCTCTCTCTCTTTAAAAAATGAGACCATGATAAAAATGATTCCACTTTGAAACTTTTTATAGTACGTATATTATGAATACTCTCTTAAGTAAACATTTATCTTTTAGTATCCAGTAATACAGTTGTATCAATATTTATTTAACTGATTTTCTGAGACTGTTAGGTTGAAGTCAGTCTTTTACGATTAGGAATACTGCTGCACAAATATATTTAAATCTTTGGGCACATTCACTTTTGTTTTCTTAAGGTAAATTCTTAAAACTAAGATTTCTAAACCCTTGAGTAAAACTCAAGGCTTTGATATGCATTTCCTTATGCTTTCAAGCTAAATATAGCAATCACTTGTCTTTTCTTCCAGACAGTTTTTCTTTATTATTATTATTGCTTCAAATATTATTCATTGTTAACTAAATATTTCACTCTAATCCAAATTTCTTTCCTACCAGCAAATGTTATTTTACCTTCAAGTTAAAGGTCTTTCTTTACTTCAGCTGACTGACTTTCTACATGTGCCCCTCACCTAATGAAGCAAGAACCTTGCAGAATTTTCTCTTAAATCCAAACTATTGGTCACTTTTTTGTTTCTGCTTACACCCCCACTTCTTGAGCTTTGTTGTTCTTTCCAATCTGGGTTGTTACTCTGGCCTGCAGTGTAGCTTTTGTGGTCTAGAACTTTCTTTACCACCGCAGAACTTGACCTTTGGCTCTCTTCTGGCTGTGACTAGAGCTATGTGACTGTAGGTATTTACAGCAAAATCGTTGGAGGAGACCTCTATTACATTTACCTCTATTACTATTACAGTCGGATAAGTAGATTTTCGTGCAGCTCCTCACTCCCACAGCAGGAATTCTCTGGACCCTTTTCCCTGAATCCAGAGGCCTTTGTTTCTTCCTATCAGCAGAATTGGTCTCTGGCAACACCTGTGGTGTTAAGGATGTTGTCTGACTGCATGAGTTCATGTGAGAAGAGAGCTCAGGGATCCAAATGCTCTGAAACCCGTCAGTGAATTCATTCTCTTGTTTTCTGCTTTTTTCTTCAGGCCTCCCAAGTACTCAAATACTCACTAGTGAGACTGCTGAAACATATGGTAATTCTATATTTTGTTAGGAACCTCCATACTGTTTTCCATAATGATTGTAATAATTTACATTCCCACCAACAGTACATAAGGAGTTTTTTCCCTCAAGATATTTCCCAATGTTGTCTTTTGTTCTTTTATAATAGCCTTCTGACTGGAGTAAGGTAGCATCTCCTTGTGGATTTGTGATCTTAAACACTTTTTCATATACCTCATGACCATTTGAATGTCTTCTTTTTAGAAATGTCGTTTCAGACATTTTTCTTGTGTCTAAATATAGTTATCTTCTCTCTCTCTCTTTTTTTTCTTTATTGTTGTGCTGGGTGGAGGTACATTGTGGCATTTACAAAAGTTTTTATAATGTATCAAATACATCATACTTGAATTCACCCCCTGCCCTCTCCTTTATCCCCCTCCCCTGATTCCTAGAATAGTTTCAACAGGTATCATTTTTGCATTTACATACATGTATACAGAGTTTTTGCACAATATTTACCTACTATACCCTTTCTTCTCCACCCCCCCTTCACTGGTACCAACCCCCCAAAAAAGTGTATCCCATCCTCCTGCCTCATTCTCCTTGCCTTGTTGATTACCAGCATGCGTCACCATGACCAGTGCAGTTGTTTTCTTCCAAGTTGTTGCGTTCTTTATAACTTCTGGATATTAAGCCCTTGAAAGATGTACAGTTTGCAAATACTCTCTTCCATTCTGTAGTTTATCTCTTCGTTCTGTTGATTGTTGCCTTTGCTATGCAGAAACCTACTTTGATATAATTCCACCTGTCTATTTTTGCTTTTGTTGCCTCTGCATAACTCAACTTAAACAGCACCTTTCCTTTTTTGATGATGTAAAGTAATTTCAGTATTCAAAAGTGCTTATTGAGTGGTGTTTAATGGATACTGGGATGAACGTTTTGCTATCGTTTTTCTTCGCTTCTTGCTTGGTTTCTTAAAGAATATTTTCCTTAGATGAAATCTTTCAATACTCATTTTAAAAAATTTTCTTCCTCTAGTTTTTATGGATGTTGTGTATCACTTTATAATAATTTTGAAGTGTCATAACTTCCTGGCCTGGAGAGTACTCTTTCTATGTTGATATGGAGAGGGTGTCTTAATTGGGTTTACTAGTTCAAGAATACCTTTCTTTGTTGATATAGATAAATGTTTTTTCTTTAACGGCTGGTGCATTTTTGAAGTCAAAATGCCTTCTGCTTTTGTTTCTGTAGGACTTGATTCTTTCCACTGCCAAGACTCCCCAGAGTGCATTCTCCTTCCAAGTCACTATCTTTCCCTCTACAGTGGTGACTTCCCAAGGCCACCACTGTTGAAGACAATCTCCATGAGTCCTTCACATTCATGTTTGTCTTTTGAGCATCACTGGCTCCCCTTCTTCTGAACTATCTTTTCAGAGATACTTACAAAACAATCTTAGAAGATAAAAATAATATCTCCTTCTGAGGGCACAAGACTTAGAATAGTTTTAGAAGATAGAATGCCTATTTGTAGCAAGACTAGATATATTTACTTTAAATAAAATGTCTCCTTCTCTAAGATCATGGCTTCTCGCCTGTAAGGCTACCTAGTACATGACCAGTGGCACCTGGCCCTCTTTATAGCTCACTGTGGGACTCTGTCTTGACGAACTAGCCTAGTTCATCAACAAATCTGAACTCTCTGGCTCTCACTATTGTTCTAAGCAATAGAGTCCTTTATCTCTGACATAGGAGTCTCATTTCCTGTACTAGTGTCCATGAAACACTGCTAGGTTAAATTGTTAGCTTGTACATAGACTCTTCACAAACTTTGATAGCAGACTATTTTCCTCATATTTAGTCTTTGGGTCCCCAGGGGCAAGTCTCAGACATGTTTTGATTATTCCTCACTCAAAATAGGATGTTTTACCCTCTCTTCCCCACCTCTGCCAAACACTTAGTATATTCTCCTTTAAACCCTTTTATTATGAGTACTTTCAATTCTGTACAAAAGGCAAGATATTATGATGAACCCCATAACATCACAGCAGCTTCTATAATATTTAATACATGGCCAATCTTATTTCAGTATAAGATTGGATATTCAACTCACCTACGCTTGGACTAGTCTGAAAATAATCCAAGATATCATGGTAAAGGAAGGATAAATAGCTAATTAGTTTACCTGTTTTCAGAATCCTAAGGTCTTCCATGGCTGTTTATTGCTATTAGACCCCCAATAGTTTGCTCCTCATCTCAGTCTAGTCTTCAGCAGACCCTACTCTGACATGATTCAGGATTGAAATTTGAAATATTCTTCTCCTAAGTGTATGGCCTGAATTGTGCTGCCCAAATTCATCTATTGAACTTTTAACCCTGTGATAATATTTAGATATAGGGCTTTTACAAGGATTAGTGTCCTTATAAGAAGAGACAACAGAGACCTCTGTAACATTTCTCCCCAGCACAAGGGAAAGTGGTAGCTGTCTGCAATCTAAAGGAAGAGGCATAAGCACGTTGATCCTAGAATTTCTTGCCCACAGAACTGTGAGAAATAAGTTTCTGTGTTAACCACCCCAACCTACGGTGTTTACTTATGCCAGCCCATGCTGAGAACAAGAATTTATATAATCACTATATAATGATAATAATCTTTCTTTTCCTTTGCTATGTAGTATAATTTATTAGAGGATGGCGAAATTTTCTCTCATCAGTGGCTCAGTGTTACACTTACCCTTTTGAGCAAAGCTCATAGCATAAAGTCTTATTTGTTTATAAGTAATGAGTATCCACTATCTCAATGCTGCCACTTAAAATCAGATGTGGTTAAGAGTGTGGTTTCTCGAGTCAGACTGAGTTCATGTCATACTTTTTAAATAAGTTACTTAGTTTCTCTCAAATCTTCAATTTTTTCATCTTCCTAATAGATGTTATAATAATTGCCAGGATTAAATAAGATAATACAAATAGAATCCCTCACATGTAGTAAGTATTCAACAATTATATAGGTGTCTTTAAAATAAGCAAGCAAAGGCTAGTGTGGTGGCTCATGCCTGCAATCCCAGCTACTTTGGAAGTAGAGATTAAAGGCTTGAGGTTTCTAGGCCAGTCTGGAAAAAAGTAGCAAGCACTTATCTCAGAATCAAGTCAGGGGCTGGAAATGTTAGTAGAGGGCTTGTCTAGTATGCATGGGGCTCTGGGTTCAATCCCTATCATCACAAAAAAAAAAAAAAAAAAAGAGACAGAGAAAGAAAAATATCAAGCTTAGTATGGTGGTTCCAACCTACAATCTCAGCTACTCAGGAGGCAGAAGTAAGAGGATCACAGTCCAAGGCTCATCTGGGCAAAAGCATAAGACCCTATCTGAAAAGCAAACTAACCAAAAAAGAAATAAAATATAAAATGAAATAATAACCAACCAAGGTTCTGGTGTAGAAAATAATTTGCCTTAAAAACTTTTAAACTTCAATAATTTTCTCTTGAGGCAGTAATGTAAAAGTAGATACCAAAAAGAATGCTGTTGACATTTTTTCCCATAAGAAATACACTATAAAAAGCATCTAGAATAGTTTTTGGCCCATAGTACACTTTGATACATATCTATTGGGTAGGTGAATATAAATCATGTTTAAAAAATGATACAATTGATATTTATCTCACCCCATTCGGAATAAAAGGGGAGAGGATATTGAATCTTCTGCAGTTCTTTAACAGAGCATCAAAGGGACCAGCTGTGATTTTGATCTGGGTTTACAACGCATCCTGGAGCTTTTTATTTCCTCTGGGCTCACTGTTCCTTCTATATATATAATACTGCTTACTGAGTTCATTTAAGCATCAATTCTATTCCATGTGACATCTTTTTTTCTGAAAAATGTGTGTTTTTATGCACACCGATTCTTCAACACTAACTGGGCATTGAACAGTTCAGTTCTGATACTCTGAGGAATTAGTGCAGACACCACAGGATCAGGGCTCAGTTCTACAAGACTGCCCCCACTCAGATGCCTGGTGCAAGTCTAAGAGAACACTAATATTCCCCACCATCTGCTTGTAAACTTGGGGATCTCCATAACCCCCTCCTCAAATTTGGTAATTCTCTAGAACAATTTACACAACTCAGGAAAACACAGCCAAATGAAAGAGATGCATAGGGCAAGGTGTGGGGGAGGCACTGGCACAGAGCCAGTTCCTAACATGTTGCTTTGTCACCAACAAGGAAGCAGAAAGCTCTACAAATCACACACACACACACACACACACACACACACACACACACACATCATACTCACTAGGCAGGTGTCCTTACTGCTTGAACCACTCCACCAGCACCTCCAAATCACTTCTTTTCAAGAGGTTTTATATCCTAATCTCCAGCCCCCTGACTTCCCTGCAAATTGTGGGCTAGAGCTGAATGTTCCCACCCTAATCTGAGGTTGGTCTAGCTAGTGACCGGATCCCAGAGCTCCAAACGAGTCATCTCATTACCATAACCTTAGGTCTAGTTGAAAGGGACTAGTCATACACAACAAAAGACATTTCTATAACTTAGAAAATTCCAAGGGTATTAGAAGCTGTGTACCAGGAACTAAAGACAAAGACCAAGTATAATCTTTGTTACACTATATCCAAGTTTTAACCTTGTCTAAATTGCCTTTTTCTTTTGTGTGACCCAAAACTGCATGCAGGCTTACTGTTGTTGCTTTTATCACAGTACTTAGTGTTAGAACAGTTAAAAATCACCAAAATTAGGGACTGGGAGCATGGCTCAAGTAGTAGAGGCATGAAACCCTGAGTTCAAGTCCCAGTACCACCAAAATTACACAAACAAAAAACCCACCAAGTTAATGAATTAATCCAGAGTAATATTTAAAGATACATAACATCTACAGAGGATTACTTTCCTCATACAGTGACATTTTGCTATTATAACTCACTCATTGGTGCATACTGGTTTCTACCAAACTTGAATAGCTTTAACTTTAGTAGATTTTTAATTTTTTTTCTTGGAACTTGTTAATTTCTCTTTTTATTTAGGAGTTTCTTGTTTGGCACTCTCAAAGCTTATTTGGCTCTTTGTGTCCTGAGTTAAAATATATCATTGATCACTGTTTTTTTACAGATCTTGAGGTTGTTTGTTTCTGGATTCTGAGCAATTTTTTTTGTATATTTGAACAATTTCCTGGACATTCAGGATCCTTTCATCTTTCCCCTTCAATTTCCAGTAGTTAACAATAGCAACAAACAAACAAAACAAAAAGAAACTTGGACCACACATCCAGTGTTTACACAAAAATGACCTTCCCTGGAAGTTCTTTTCCAATGAGAAGATTTTCTTCTACTTGACCAGTTGGTCACCCTTTTTTAAAAACTCTTTGCAGCTGGCAGTCACATCTTTTTTTTTCTCCTTTTAGTACAGTGGTTAGGAGCAACCCTCATGTATAAATAGCTATATGCCCTCCAGCACTTATTATAAGAAAAAAATCTAAATTATGTATAAATCTAGCATTTCACCACCTTAATAAATTTGTATTTAGAAAGTCAGAACACAAAGTACTCTATCTGTGATAAAATACCTCTGACAAGCCAGGTATGGTGGAGCACACCTACTACAATCCCAGCACTTAAAAGGCTGAAATAGGAGAATTTCAAGTTCAAGACCAGCTTCAGCTACATAGTAAGATCCTGTCTCAGAAAAAAAAGGAAGAAAAGATATATGTCACACACACACACACACACACACACACACAAATCTGGATACCCATATATTTATATGAGCACAGAGAAAAATATGGCCGTATGGTGGTAATTATTATAGTAGGCCAGGCACTGTGGCTCCTAATTGTAATCCCAGCTATTTAAGAGGTAAAGATTTAGAGTTTTGCAGTTCCAGGGCATCCTGAGCAAAATAAAGTTAGTGAAACCCAAGCCACACATAGTAGTACATGCCTGTAATCCTAGCCACACAGAAGGCAGAGGTAGGAGGATTGTGGTCCTTGGCCATCCTAGGCAAAACAGGACATCTTATCTGAAAAACAAGGCAAAAAGAGTTGGGGTGTGGTTTAAGTAGCACAGCAATTGACTAGTAAGTGTGAGGCCCATGAGCTCAAACTCAAATATTTCAAATAATGATAATAATAATAATAATAATAAAACCATCACTGTAGAGAGAAACTGAAGGAAGATTGAAAATATTAACTTTTTCTTTTTATGTTTTCTAGTTTAAATGGGTATGCTTTTACAATGTAAATGTATTCAATAAATAAAAATGAGGGACTGGAGATACAGCTCCAACAAGTGGTTGAATACTTGCCTAGCATGTACAAGGTTTTGGGTTTAATCCCCAGCACCATAAAATAAAAATAAATAAAGTCTATATAACATATCAGATGACCTAGTTTTCCATCTCAATGCTCCAAAGAAATGTGACACTGAAAATCAATAATATGATTTCAACATTGGAGTGGATCTTGGGTAGTTCTGTTAATTTGCAATGAGGAAAATAAGATCCTCATGCCCACAGCAGGTTCTTGCTATATGGCCATTGAACAAATGAGTATATGTACTAATATATACTCGTCTAATATATAATATATAATGAGCTGAACATTTAATAATATAACATATGATGATATATAAAATGTAATAATACAATATATAGTTAATAATATAATATATAATTAGCTGAACATTTGTCCAAATCACAGCTAGCTAGTGGCAGAGGAATGTCTCAAATCCACATCTTCTGATTGCAGGCCCAGGACTCCTTCCATGGTGGCACAGGCTTAGGCATATGACCTGCAGACACATGAACTGCATGAAGCAATGACAGGTTTGCAAACATTTTGCTCCAAGTCTGCCTGAGACAGAAATAAGGATACTCGTGGTAAAGACCCATAACTGTTTTATTCTTAGAAACCCTATTTATCATTTTGGATTTTGGGAGATTTTGTTTGGTTTTCTGAGGTATACAAAATAATGCCTAGAAACTGATTTTAAACATGAGACACAAAACATCTGCCTAATGACCAGATGTTCTACTTTGGAGTCCACTGACTATCAGAAGTTGGCCAGTGACCACACCACCTACATCTTGAATGGAACAGATGCATGGTTGTGGTGAGATCTACTGTGTTCCTTCTAAGCACTAAATAAAACTTCAATATGGGCAGCCAGTTGTTCCCTTTTGTGGAATGTCTGATTAGCACATTTTTTCTGGACTTTCCTCACACCTCAAAACCTCCTTTCCTGCCCCCCACTCATCTAGGCTCATCATTAGAGTCCATTCACAAAGTAACCATAGTTATTGAAGCCACCAAATTTCCCCTTGACCTTCAACTCCTACTCTCTTCCCCAGCACAGAGTTCCACTTTTACTAATATTCATAGTCTCTCACCAAAGTGACCTCTACTTTCACCTAGCAGATCCAAAGAGCCAGTTTCACTTTGTGACACTTCCCTCCGGGTTAGGTCCACCCATGAGAACTTATTTTCCAGTACAGTTTTGTTTGTTCTTTTGATAGAACCTGAGAGGAGAACTTGAGATGGCCAGCAAGGCTGGGTTCCAGAAATCTACTAGGTTAAAAAAAACCCAAAAAGGTCTGAGGAATTTTAAATAACAACAACAAAAATCTGCCAAAGGAGAGCCAAGGTGCTTGCTTGCTGGATGTAATTCCCTGATCATTAAATCAATAACTTTGGCAAGGTCAAACTTTGTACTAGATCCTTCTGTTATAGGAACAGGATGTTTTCTAATCATAGTTAGTTGGCATCAAGAGACTGCTGGAGAGCCAACAGCTGCCAACTGCCCAAACTCTGCGTAAAGATGAAAAACGTTGCTAAGTGTGGAAAACCCCTCCAGTGTGACAAGCCCTAACTAGGTACCGTTTTGAGAAATTGGGTCTAAATAAAGATTGCTGAGGGCCCTACTATTAAGTTTTTGAGAAATCTTGGACTGTAAATAATCCTCTTCTTAGTTTAAGATTATGCAAAAAGGAATTTGTGAGTTTTGTAATCTCTTTGTGGAACTCTTCTGCAGTTGTCCCAGTAAACCCATTGTTCAGCATTCTCAGGTGAGGTTGATATTACCTGTTTGGGTGAGAACAAAGGCTAGAGAAAGTTAATGCTCCTATTTGTGTCCATTTGGGAGTAGTAAAGAATCAAGTGAAAGTGATCAGGTCATCTGAAAACACAAACAGAAGTGCCAGCCCAGGATTGCCAGGTAAGGACTCTACCTCTGACAGTGGTTTCAAGAGGGGACAGTTTCCAGAGCACCACTGGCCTACATAGTACCTCTGTGTCATGGAAGAGAAGGTGCTCCGTTCTTCTGCATGTGGGAAGTCCCACATGAAAGCTCTGGGCTTAGGGAGCAGAAAATGGGTCAGATCCCAGCTATCACCCCCACCTTAAGCCAGGGGTTCTACAGCACCTGCAGAGCTGCACAGGGAACTACCTGACAGATCACCTACTCTGATGTCACCTCAAAGACATTAAGTTTCCTTAACTTCCTTTTTACCTGAGGGTGCCAAAGGGATGCTCAGCCTCCTTGCACCTTGTGAATTGGGGTATATGTGACTGTTTTTCTCTTATCTGGGACATTCTTCTAAGCTGTTGTAAGCTTTGTATATACAATCAGTTCCAGTTGAGTGTGGGGGAATTTGGGAGATAAAAATCAGCTTAGTAATGAATTAAACTTCACGTCTTTCAGTTTTTCATGGGTTGAAATCTTTAATCAGTGGTTATCAGATTCCAATTCTTCCTCTTCCAATCCCTTGACACCTACTCATATCCACGTAGCCACACAGTGGTCTTTCCAAGCTGCAAGAGTAACAAGATTATTTTTTATAGTCCCCTTGATGACTCCTTTTACTTTTAAATAAAAACTATTGTCTGTCACAACCAGCTTTATAATTCTATTTTCAAGTACCCTATTAGAAATACACTGGTTTCCTGAGGTTGTGCCAACAACCATATTTGTGAGTACTTCCAGGTTTCCTTTTCTCTGAATTTTCTGGTTTTATTTTTTTCCCTTTTTGTTTTTCCTTTCTTTTTCATTTTTTTGTTTTAGAAACGGGGCCTACCATGTAGCCCAATCCTGGCTCCTGACTCTTCCTCCCCAGTACTGGATTACAGGTGTGTACCACATGCCAAGTTTGCTTTTTGTTTTGTACTGTTTCCTCTGTTGGCCCTGCTATGTGCTGCTGGGTCTTCTCAGTCTGTCTGTCATTTGTTTGCTTGTTTTAGAATTTCTCTGAACTTCCTCTTATTTATTTGCAACTTTTCACCTCTGGCCATTAAGGAGGATATAGAATTTTATAAAAGGTTTATATGTTAAACACAAATCTCTTTCCCATTTCCCTGCCAATTCTTCATGATTACTTAAAAATTTTAAACACCTCAGGGCTATATGGATATTTTATGGCATAATATACTAGATACTCTGCTGGGACCATGGCTCAGACCATAGTCACCTTTGAGGAGTAATTTTCAAATTTCACGATTTTTTCAAGTGTCTTTGAACCAGTTACATTTTCCAAACAGGTATGCTAAGTTTTGACTTTACCTGAAGTCAATCAATCTTCCTGATAAGTTTTGTTGGCCTTGAATAGATCTTTCAAGCCATGTTATGAAGAAACTTGACTGCAAATTCACTACGGGTTTATTCAGAGGCAGGATGATGTTTCATGATGCTCTGGGTTTGAAGTCTTGGAATGTGAAGTCCACAAGACCTGGTATTTTTTCTGTATTGTTCATTAATATACTATACCAAATACCAAGAATAATGTCTGGCCCATATTCGATGTTGAATGACCATTTGTAGGATGACTGATAAAATCAAGCCATTTAAAAAATGTGCTCTGTAGGGCTATGATTGATACTCTTTCGATGCCTTGTATCTGAAAGTTTAGGCTGTGCATATGAAATTTTTTGCTCTGAATGCAGTTCTTTATAATGAGAGTCATATGCTAATTTCTAGACAGTTCCTGTAAGCTTGAAAAATATTCCTATAGTTTATACTTTTTATTTTAGCATTTTGGTTTAAAAGTGTCCTTATTTACTTGATCTTTCTGGTAATTTATTTAAAAAAAAACAACCTGAATGAAATTTCTCTTAGCCCAGATTCCCACCAAATGTTTATACTCACCCAGAAATATACTTACTATCCTTACCATTTAGTCTCTTCTAGAATCTGTTTTTAAAAACATAACAACATATTTTCATATATACTCAATTTTTTTTGCAGTGCTGGGAATCAGTTGATTTTTAAATTGCTTTATCAGTTACTTTAATGAAGGTGTCATATGTGTGCAGTCAAGCAAGATTTGTCCTTGCAGAAACTTTTCTTCCCATAGCTTACCTTACTTTCATACTAATGGTCTATAGCATGACATTCTGGTGCTCACTGATAAGGTCTATGACTTCCTTATATTGCTGTCCTTATTAGCAAAAATAACATCAGCAATCTTCATTTCTCTGTCATGGTGCCTAACGTATTTTGAGCAAGATCCCTAAATTTGGCTTCAGATTCCTTCAGAACTCTTGTGTGAGTCCATTTTTTCCCTAGGTTTAGCTTTCTAACTAGTTTTGGATTAGATCCAGTGTGTGCTTGAACTTTGACTTGGGTGTTCTTCAGGAGGGCATTGATATAGGAATGCCTCAAATCCTAAGCAGCAAAGCTGAAAACCAAGTTTCTTAACTCAACAGCCCTCTGCTTGTTGGTTCTGAGTAGTTTTTCACATTCCACTGATAAATAATAGTCTTACTGCTTTCAGTTGGTTTTTGCTTATTTTTGGTATACTTTAAATACATTGTATCTTTTCAAGTTCTTTAAGCATCATACTTTGAACAAAGTCTATTTGTGTTTGTTCTTGAATGTTTTAAACTGAATTCTTATTCTACCCATGGATCCCTGGGTAAAGTAAGAATTTATTTGTTTCTTACAAAAAGAAATACTTTATTTACCAAAGGAAAACCTTTAAATTCTCTGATGATACATTAATCAATAAAAATAAAATATATTATTTATCCCTAGTTCCAAATTTTGGAATATGTAATAGTAGCAAATCTATTATGATTTTATTTCAAATTTTTATACTGAAATTGTACTATCACAAAAATCTTTATAGAAAAATTTAAAGTACTCGATTTTCTATTTATTTATTCAGTGTTTGTTGACACTTTATTTTGTTACATACTCCCACTATTTTTGGTATGAAAGTATGTTTTAAAAATTATTGGGCCAGGCATTGTGGCTCACGTCTGTAATTCTAGCTACACAGGAGATAGAGATCAGGAGGATTGTGGTTCAAGGCCAGCCCAGGAAAAGAGTTAGTGAGGCCTCATCTCAAGCAATAAGCCAGGTGTGTTGGGCATGCCTGTTATTTCAGCTATGAGGAAGGCATTTTTTTCAACTTCAAAACTATATATTTTATAATTTGGATAGATTATAATTCCATTAAAATAAGTGTGACATATTCCTTCATTTTCCAAATCTCACTGGAATCTTAAACTTAATTGTTATGATCTTCATTACATAGTCAGCAACATATAATTATTTCCTGGATCAAATCCTGATTTTTAGATCTTTGAGACCAAATACTTGATATTTCCATTTTTTTCCTTTTTTCCCCTTTATTTTCACTTGGGTATGTTAGTTGTAAGAGATTATGGGTTTCATTATGACATTTTCCTACGTGTCTATAATGTAATCTTATTCACATACCCTTTCTTGTCCCTTCTCCCATCTCCTGCTGGTCCTCATATTATTTCTTTTTTTGAAATACTATTTTATAGAAAAAAAGAGCTATTTATTAAAAAGTCCTAGCTCTACTGTTACCACTAACTGACCTATCCTGATTCTTTATCTTTAGCAATCTATAAATACATGTTTAAAATGGATTTTATCCTAGCTTTGTTTAGACATAAAATCTATAAAAACAAAGTATTATTTACCTTGTCTATTTACTTCTGCATATGAAAAATGAATCATTTATTTCTGAGTAAATGCAGTGTTTAAGAGCTTGCCTTGGACAATTTACTTAATTTCTTGAGTCTCAGACCGGGGAGACAATCCCAACCTCAAGAGGGCCTTCTATCAATTGAAGGAGTTAAAATACACAGTGTTAGGGCAGCAGCTGGTTCCATAAATACTGCTGTAACTGTGAGTGACCTGGCCAGGTGATCTGTGTGTCTGCCTACATTTCAACAAGCACCAGCTAAGGGAGTTGAATGTCATTTCTTCAGAAAACTGCTTCTGTTTCCCATTCACTGTTATCACTCACAAAGGCAACGTCACTTTACCAGTCTTCTGGTCCACAGTTTTATTTGTTTGTTCTTGTGTTATTTTGTTTTACAATACTGGGATGGAACCCAGGGCCTTGCATGCGTTAGGCAAGCTCTCTACCACTGAGCTACACTCCCAGCCCCATCCCTGTTTTTACCTTAGAAAGCTATCTGGCCTTGATTGATTTGTCTCTGCAACACTATTTACATGTGAGACTTCCCTGTGCTCCCAAGTATTCTAACTCATTTTAGGAATTTGTCTTCCTGCTTTTGTATCGCTTCATTTTTACAAACATTAGACTTACTTTTATGTCAATTCAATGAAAAATATGTATGAAGAAAAAGGAACAATTTTATACCAAATATCTGCTTTTAATTTGCTGATTTCTTATGTAGTTATGACCCGTGATAATTACAATGTGAAATCAATGGTTTGACACTTTATAGTAGAAAAAGAGTATTCAGTGTTTTGGGGCATTTCTATTTTCCATTCTCTATACTCAGAAATATGTAGAAATAATTAGTTGATAGCTTTTGTATCAATAAATAATCCTATGATAAAAGTTCATTTAAACCATGTGATGTTCTCCAATGTCAAGTGAAATTACATTGTGTTTTGAAGTATTTCACTAAAAGAAAAAATCACTTTTTGTATACATTTCTTTTTATCTGGAATCCCATTTAAAATTATGAGGAAATAGGTAATTGATTTTGAAGTTTGATAGGTCATACACAGAATGTTTAAAGAAATACTTGTTGAATTAAATGAGAAAATCTGCAGCTTTTTTCTTTGGTGCGTGAATATTACCACTGGCTTACATTTCAAAGGGTGAGTTTCTGTAATATGAACATTTCAACAGAACCTATTTACTTATTATGAGAAATTCAGAAAAAAGTGAAAATACTCACTTTGTTGTTTATTCTGCATATTTTACAATGTGGCTTTAAATATTATGGTGGGAGTATTTAATTTCATTTCTGGAATCCTTGGTGTAGAACTATCTAAGTAATTTGGTTCACACAAATACTCTCCCTCCTCATTCTTTTAGAAAAATAAAACAAATCCTATTTTGCTTATACCCATCTCAAGGAATATTTATCAGTCTGCATTTTAGTTCCTGCTACATCGTGATAGGCAATTTCATTTTTATAAAATGGTTCCTTCATTGACCATAAGGTAATTTAAGTATCAAATTGTACTTACACTTTAAGCTTCTTATTTTTAAGTATATTTTTACTTTCACTTTTAAAATAGCATCACACTTAAGTTTCCAAAGAACGTTTTGTACTCTCCCATTTGGAAGTAAGTTACTACTGGATGATTTTTTGTGCATTTTCTACAAACATGAGCATTCCCCAATATAATCATAAGATACCCACCAAAATCAGAACAGGAACACCTGATCCTCAAACCCCACTTAAATTTTGCGAATTATCCTATTAATCTCTCATTCCAATAGGATTGGGGGAAAGGATTCAATCTAGGCTCATGCATTACACTTATTTTTCATGATTTTTAAACTCGCAGTCTGGGACAGGTCCTCAGTATTTGCTTGCACTTTAGAATACTATAGGCTTGATATTCTGTAAAATGTCTGTCAGTATGCTTTGGGTTAATGTTTCTTCTTCTATTCAGGTTTTGAATTTTTAGCTGAAATACTACAGGTATGACGCTATGTTTTTTAATGCATCCTATGATAAGTTTAGCTTGGATTTTTCTCAGTGCAGGTGATTTTAACCTTCATCATTTGTTTAAGGCGGTGTCTACCAAGATTATCCAACGTACAGCTGTTCCCTAGTATTTTCTTTAATATTCACTGCTTGAGGGAGAGTACTATGAAATTATGTAGGCACCCCATTCCTCCCCAAAATCAGCCACATGTTTTAGTGTCCATTTCTTATTCTATGATTACTTTGATAGTTAAAAAATAATGATTTTTCTAATATCATCATTTCCTCTGCGTTAATGAGCAGACATTCCAATGTAAAGGCAAGCTTTTTCTTATTCCATTTATTTTTATGTTTAATTTTTATCTATACAGATGAAAGATTAATATTTTATTTAATAAATTATAATACTATTTTGTGTGTTTGAGATCAAACTCAGGGTCTTCTGTATGCTAGATAAGAGCTTTACCACTGAGCTACATCTCCAGCCCTAAAAATGCACTTCAATCACTATTCATTTTGCTATTAAAAATGCCCCATATTTGATTAGTTCTTTGAGTGCTTCCTGTTTTCTAACACAAAAGTAACTTTCCAGTTCATCATTTTCACATGCAGATGAACATGGCAAAAGGAAAGAATGTATATGGATTATTAGAGTCTTTGGTAACAAGATTCACTTAATGTGACAGCTTGTAATCTCTGATGGCAGCTCCTAATTGTTTCATCAAGCTGATAAAATGCATGCCACGTTTTTGTCAGATCCTCTGCATTAGTTTTGTTAGAAGTACAAAATATGGTGAACCACATCATGATCAGCTGTTGTTGTTTATATTAACTCTATGTGTTTAATGAGAACTGTCTCTAAAAACTTCTACAGTACGCTTAAGAAAAAGCTATTTGTTATAAATTTATTATAGGAAATATCCAACAATGGTTGCAACTAAAAAAATCTTCATTTGAAGAGAAATATTATGCTCTCTTTGGCAGCACATCTACTGAAATTAGAACAATACAGAGAGAAGGGCAGAACAGGTTCTGCCTGGAAGCGAGGGAGGGTGGGGGGGAAAGGGAGGGGTTGGGGAGCAGGGGGGAGAAATGGCCCAAACAGTGTATGCACATATGAATAAATGAATAAAAAAAAAAAGAAACCAAAAAAAATTTTTCACTAAACATTTTAAAATAAAGGAAATGGAAGACATGAGCTATAAATATAATTCACATGTGTATTACACATTTTCTCCCTTCTTCCATCTTTCCCTTCCTTCTCCCCACCTGTACCCACCCTGAACTCAAAATTCAAAATGAAACCTTAACGTCAGAAACAACTTTCTACCTGAACTGAATGCAGAGTGCCCTCTAGAGGCATCATTGAATCAATACAATATTTCCATCAGAAGACCAATGAACCTGGAGCTATATATATAGAAGACTGACAGCACCTGCAGTCACACACTCTGTCTCTGCTCCAACCAGCTTCTCCATGATCATCCTGGGTGCAGTCACACAAGGTTTAGCTTGGGTGGGTGGCATCAGTACAGTGACCTGGCTCATCACAAAAGCAGAGAGGAAATAAACAGAACGAGCCAAAAATGCAGAGGGAAGGCAAATTAAAAGGCTCCGAGGTTACAAGAAGTATCTCCCCATCCAATGAGCTTTCATGTCAGACATACAAATTCAATTTTAGACACTTATTTAAATTATTAAACCACATAGTCTTGAGTAAAACTTTAGAAATATTTCTCTGGAGTGAGGATAATGTTATTTAAAAAAAAAAAGAAAAACCTGAGCAAAACCTTTTTCTTGTCTTATCTTCTCAAGCCACAACTGTTAGTGTTTCCAATTATAATGGAAACACTGTTTAATAATATAATTAAAACATCAGGTCTAATCATCTAAAGTACACATACACAAAGAGTAATTTCTTTTTCTAGTAATCCATTTCTACCCCAAATAACCAGAAATATGGTTAGTGTATTACTGATCATAACAACAAAAAATAAAACCCAAAACTTGCTGTTTGGTTAGTCTTTTAGACAACACTTCTCATTCTAGGTTACCAGAGATTGGTACTAGCCCCTGGTCTTTGAACATCTGCCATTATAGAAGAAACTGCTATCAATTTTTCCTTGTCTCATATTTGAAAATATGCTTTGTTCTCCAGAATTTTTCCTAAAAATACATGGGTTACCACATAAGATCAAAGCAGAAAATGTGACTTTGGCAGTAAGCTGCGAGGAAATGTGGACATCAGAGATGGGTGAGAGTGCAGAGGAAGGAAAAGCACTAACATCCTAGATTCTTACCCCGGCTTTGCTGTGTGTCATTTTGCACTGCTGAGCTTCATTTGTCTGTCATCTAAACACAGGAGATGAATTAAATGAACTTCAAATTGCTTCCAAGTTTGTGGTTATCTGTTTTGTCTATTGAATGTAATAACTTTCTTCAGGAATTTATACTACTTGCCAGTACTAATGAAGCAGCCTTATCACCAAGTGTGCTGCTATTGAATAGCAAATGTCACTAATATCAACTAGAAATTCAACCATCTTAAGATACTGGTACTCGGCAATGTTAACAAACAAGGTAAAAAAAGTTAAAAACTTGGCTCCCTTACCAATGTAAAATGAACATATGTTCTAGGTTTTATTCATCATTAATTAATAAGGTATCCAGAAAGATAAGAAGGCTCACTCAAAGACTGTTTGAAGAGATAGATATTTATAGTTAATTTAATGAGGGAATGTTAGAAAACCTGTTCTAGTAGATTAATGAAATTTAAATAATTAAATAATCCTTAGCTGAACCTTTTAACCTATGGCATTCAAAGACATGCTGCACCTTTGAATACATTTTGGAAACTTCTGTACTAGAGACCTTTGAAGAAATCATAAAAGTACAGGAGCTTCAAATAGCCCTGAAAAACATTCATCCCTTTCCCTGTCCTCTCTTAATTGTTTGTGGGGGTTACTAGTCAGATTGTTAGTTCCCAAAGTAAGTCTAGGGAAAAACTGTTGTGGGAAGTTGCTAGCTGAGATACGAGACACTGAGGCAGTTTAGCAGGAAGCAATGTTTTCTTGTGCCAGCACAGTCCCAGGCGACTCATGTCCAAAGGCTGAGCCCTGAGAACAAAGGGGGTCTCATGTACCCTTGCAAGCAGGTTAGAGAGGCAATGAAATTTTAAAAACAAGGTTTAACCCATATATGGTTACATGCAATTCTGTAGGCTACTTCACCCTAGTGCTAAGTGCTCATCTACCCCTAGTGCTATGTGAGCTTCCTCACCTTTGAATTCTTTAGGTTTTATCTCTCTGCTATGCTATCTCTTCCCCCCTGCTACTTTATCAGAACTCAGGCCTGTCTGTTTTCTTCTGATCCTCCTCCCTGCTACAAAACAGCTCACAATCATATACAACTTAGGGTAAACTATCTTTTTTTAAGTTTCATTGTTGAACTGGCTTAACTTACATTTTACCACTGGTGAAATGTAATTAATATTGTAATTTCTATATGCTTTCTATCTTGATTTGTTTTCATTAGTGAAGGGAAGGAAGGAGTACAGTAATCAAGAAGTTTTGTGTCCAGGTAAGTTTAAAATGAGCTGTGAATAAGCCAATAGCTTAATTTCATTTAATTCTGTCACCATCATCTCAAATACTTAGTCTAACAATATTACCTCTGTCTGTTCACCTGCAATTTAATAATGAGACCACCTCATAAAGATTTTAATAATAGTGTTTGATTCAAAGGGTAATTTATGAATTTTTTGTAGCTCCTGTGTAGATGGAAGGAAAGAAGGAAAATGGAAAGGAAAGAAATTTAAATATACTCTTAGACAAAAAAAGCCATGATGCGATTTTATTTTAATGTAGTCTCTCATGATAGTAACTAAAGTTGACTCAATGCTTTTTAGCTTTTTGGAGGTTCAAGAACTTGATTAAAACACTGTGGACCCTTTAGAGAGAACACATATATAGAACACGTACTATTTTTCATAGTAACATAGTAAAATAGGAGCTCTGTAGAAGGTAGGCTATATGTGACACCTAATCCCATATCTCATCTCCCAAGACTCTCCTAACATCTGACTTCACACACCAGCTACATTACAGTTATTAATACCAATAGATTGTTTTCTTTGGAACTGGAGCAGAAATGCTTATCGAGATGGAAAATTTAATAAATTATTTGTAAATAACAGACCCTTTCATGGTCCTTCCACTTTAACAATTCCTCAAATCACTAAGAGTCCAATGGCAAACTAATGAAAGCCATAGGCTTCAGAGTGAACCTCACTTGCGGCTCACAAGTCAAGTGATCCTAGAGAGGGTACTTAATTCACCTCATGGGAGTCAAGTTTCTGTCTGAAAAATAAAAATGATAAAGAGGCCCCAGAGCATGGATCATTAGAACTTTAATCAGTTGAGCAGAAACAGGGAACAATTCCCAAGGTGAGGAGAATACATACCCAGTAAGGTTAATGCAAGGATATGTAGGATTTGTTCTATTTATGTTTAAAATTTTGGTAATGAAACTGGAATCTTCTTGTGAGATTGGGATCTGCAGCGCTGGCAAGGTCACAGCTCTTTTTACCTCACTGGCAGGGGGTTCCCGATTCACACCGAATTCTTTGTCTCGTGAGCAAAAAATGCAATCCAGGGACAACATGGAGGGTGAGTATATAGGCAAAAAGTGTATTAAGAAAAAGCATAAAGCTCCCATGTGAGACAGGGAGGGTCCAGAATGAGTTGCCAGTGAAGTAATGTGGTCTAAGTTTTTATCCATTTACCCCATAGCGTTGCTCAATCTCTATGCTAATTAGGTGTGCAGAAAGCATCATTCCAGGTGGCTGTGCCTGAAATATTCTGATTGGTTGTACCCTTAAACTCTGGGGTTTGAAATTCCTACTAGTCCTAGTAGTGTCCTCATTTTTCTCCATACTGCTTTTCCTTCTTTCTGCTCTTTAAGGTCACAAGGAGGTCATAATAGAGTTTTAAGGGGCTCTTCTGTCCTAGCTATACTAATTTTAGCTAACTGCATTGCCTACTTGCTCCATAAGAGTACTTACTCTATTGAAAAGCTCAGATCATAGTGTTATATTAAAGATATAATGATGTTAAATGCAATTATTTAGTCATCTACAGAGAAAATCAAAGTTTATCAACTTTAGTTCTGCTGCTCAATTGTCAGAATTGTGAGCTTTGTAGCAAAGAAATAAGCTTGGATAAATACTACTTTCTCTTATAAAATAAAATTCATGAAACATAATGAACTTACTCATTGAAAGCAAAATATAAGAATATTTTTACCCACTAAATTCTTATATTAATTAAAAAATAATCTAAAAGATTTGTTAAGCATGCCGTTAAACCCACATAGCTGACATGATTGTCTTTTATCCAAAGTATTAGTAAATTTTTTGTTATCTCCTGAGCCAAATTGAAATTTTTGTGCTTTTCGAATTACATCTCCTTTCTTTTCAGCAATATACTAAAATCCTGCTATCCAAACTCATATCTTAGACTGTTTGGTAACTATGCCAAGCCCTTGGAATAACAATAGTATCAGTCATCTTCAGCACACATGGGATGGCACTGTGTGTAAATTGTCACTAATCCTCCAGACAACCTCACAATACTACATTGTTTTCCTCTTTTTATAAACCAAACCATTAAGGCTCGCAAAGAGATTTACACTAGGTCCCAGAGTGCTCAACTCTAAAAGTGTATTTACTTTCCACTGCATCATAATGCTTTTTGCATAGACTTCATATGTAAATTCTCAGGCATGCTCATTGCTGACAATGACAATGGAAGTAACAATGACAATGAGAAAAGGTTAGTGCAAGGTTAAGGGTTATAGCTAAGGAGTAATTATATCTCATTAAGGTATAATCCCTAGAACACCACCCTTCCAGTGTCCATTCAATCCCCAACTGGGTTCCTGGGTGTGCAAGCCTATTCCACTGTAGTGATTAATACTGAGATCCACTCTCCATAAGGGTGATCACAGTTCCCTATCTCCAGTCACCAAATGTGGTTTTCTTCTTTTTTTGCCATTTCTCCCTTTTCCTGTAGTGGCCAAAGTCAATGAAACTGTGGTCACCATACTGAGTCTCACCCTATGTCAAGTCCACGAACCCACCACTCCCCTGAAAGCCCCTCTTGGCTGTGGGTTTGAGGAATACAAGCCAAACCATGCTTGAAGGTGAACCTGAACTCTCACCCTCACCTCAGCTCTGAGGTAGAACTTCACACACCTGTCATAATTAAAAGGGAAGGGTGACTGTTGGCCTGCATGCATGTTCACCATTCACTCTGATGTAGTTTGAGAATCATCACTGCATACAATTATTTCTCTGACAAGTTAGAACCTTACAATAGTAAACTCAGTTAATTACTGTTGATTGTTGATGAACACATATAATTCAAGTACAAAAGAACAAGACAGTCGTAAGGGCAGTAACAACAGAGCTCAAGTGTCCATTCTAAAGGTATTGGTGTTTCCTTGCTTAATGGTCTGTTTGCCAGAGTAATTATTCCTATGAGTTTGAGTTTATTTGCCTACAGTTTAGATGGCATCTGATTTAATGGTGAGAGTTGAGTTAATGGTTAGGTGTTTTGAGTTAAACCTCATCATGAAGTAACGCTATTCAGTTACAAATATTTATGGAGGTTCTAACATGTGCTAGGAGATAGAGCAATGAACAAAACTAAAGGTCATTCTTTTTTTCATACACCATATATGAGGGTGAGAGAGGGGGGAAAACAAATAAAATATCAAAATAAAAAATACTCAGAAGAAAATAAATTAGAATTAAGAGACAATAGTAAGGTTGAGAAGGCTAGTTCAGGTAGACTAGTCAGCAGTGGCTTTCTTTATAAAGTGACATTTGAGCCATGACCTGAAGGAATTGGGGGAGCAAGTGGTACAGAAGCAACAGCAAAGGCCAAGGCCCTAGAGTAGAAAATGAGCTTGGCATCTTCCATAAATTGTGATGAGGCAAGCATGCCTGGAAGGGAAGAGCAGGTAGGAAAGAAGCAGAAGAGATCAGAAAAACAGCAAGGGAAACAGATCATTTCAGAGCTTGGAGATCAGAGTGTGTCATCTCAAAACAGTCCTTTCTGTGACCTGAAATGTTCAGGAACATGTTTGCCAACAGAGGATGTAGTACCAGAAAGAATTGGACCTCTTGGCAGGCATTCTGGTTCAGAATGGGTCAGAAAGCTAGCCCAAGGGCTTGATGCTCCATTTAGTCCAATTCTGTTGCTACCTGGGAACCCAATTAAGCTAAAGGCTGTGGAGCAGTTACTGTGATGATTATCTGGATTGTCAGCTTGATTGGATTGAGAGCACCTGAGAGATTAGGTGAGCTGGCATTTCTAGAAATGATTAATTAAGGTGAGAAGAACTGTCCTGAATACTGGTTGCACCAACCAATAGGCTGGAGACCCAGATGGAATAAAAGGGGAAGAAGGAGGAACCTGTTAATACAGGCTTTCTCTGCTTTCTGGCCACCAGTGATGCACACATTCCATGGCCATGATACTCTGCCTCACCTCAGGCCCAAAACAATGGACCTTAGGCTGACACCTCCAAAATCATGAGCCTAAATAAATCTTTCCTCCTTTTAAGTAGTTTCTCTCAGGTATTTCTCATAGCAACAGAGTACTAAGGGAATTTTATAATCCTTCTTATGGGAAACCTTGAAGATAGTTCCAAATCCTATGCTGTGTGTATACATCATTTTTGACCATGAAAGGGGTACTATAAACCAGGTAGCCTACATTTTGCAGTAAGATTGTACATGGGACATGAGGTACAGATACTTCACAGCCTGCAAGGAACAATAAATAGAAACCTGAAGATTAAGTTGCATTATTTAGGGATAGTTTTTATAACACATAACAGAAGCCACATAAAAGTAACTTTATTGTTTAAAAAGTGAAACATAATTCATTGTAAAGACATGCGGTAGTTCACAGAATCCAAGTATAGGAAGCGGCCATGACTTCAAAGGGCTGATTCTGAACTAGAAATTGTGGAGACTCTCTCCACCTCTCAGCCCTGCATTTTTCTATCCTTCTGCTTCATTCTTGATGCCATCTGTGTGCAGAAAGGAATCTTATGGCCAAACTGAGATGAGTTGTTTATTCTTGGACCAATGGTTATGAGCATAGTCAAGTAGTACCGCAAGCATAGCTGTCAGAGCCTGCTCCTGGGAGTCCCTCAAAAGGAGGCATGGGATCAGGCAGACAACTCAAGCAACCACTACTGCATAGGCATACAATTTGGACTTTTGCCTCCATGTTTATTTATGTGGACACAACTTTGAGAAGTAGTTCTGTAAGACCGCCTCCACAACCCAAGGGTTTACTTTCAGAGGCTGAGAAATAACAAGGCAGGCAAAAACATTTAAAAAAATATCAAATTAATGCATTTTTCTTGAGTTGTGTTTTAAACAAGAAAATTTCTTCTTCATGCCAACATAACATGATGAGAAGGAAAGAATGATGGTCGTAAGTTGGAAGGCCTGGTTTCACATTCAGTGTTCTCAGGTACTGGTCATGTGCAATTCACCTTGGTTCTCAGCTAAATGAGACAGCTGGATAGATTCTCCTTAAGATAGATTTCAGATATTCTTTGGCTATAGTATAATATTTCGATTTATTGGCAGGTAATTGCTTAGGAATTGGTTCTCATGTTAATTGAAGATATGCAGGAAAAAAAAAAACATAGTTAAGAGACAGGCTATCCTACAGGTCTGAATTTCTTCTTGGCCCTGCCAGTGTTTCACATAAGTTAGTAAACTTTCTAAATTCAAGTTTGTGTTTCTGTACAGTGCAGGTAACGGTGACTACTGCAATGTCTGGTTGTGCTCATTGAGTAAGCGAATGTTTCAAAACACCTAGCTTTCTGTGAGTGCTCAATTCTTACCATTGTTATCAGACTGGAGACCCCTAATCTGATCTGTATATGACTGCATCAATTTGTATAAGTGTTTGAATAAGTGAAAATTAACTCCAATTCCCTTTCCATGTGCTCGTCTCATCTGGACTAAAGAAAAGAAAATGAAATTAGATTTGGGGAGATTCTAGGGAGGTATTATTTCAGTATAATATTTGAGTATTGAGGTACTCAGATAATACCTCCATGTCATCATAAAGTCACTGTACCCTGAATAAACTTTTCTGTGGTGCTAGGTGTCAACTCAGGGCTTGCATGTGCTAGGAAAGCACTCTACCACTGAGCTACACAATCAGCTCTATACCCTTGATTAATTTTTAAGTACCTTTGTGACATGTGACTTACCCTTGTCCTCCTGGGTAGGTGTGAAAGCATGGAGCTGGACAATAAAATCCGGGATCTAATTGAGAGAAATGTTTCTTCTGATCTAAAAGGGATCACCCCAGAGGCCACACCAAAGCACAGAAATTCCACTTCCCCAAAGGTAAAAATATTTCTTTCTATTTCATCTCACTACATACTCAACAGTTTGTTCACCAAGAAGAATTTATGGGGACAGTCCCCAAATCAGTCTTATACTTCCTTGATGGCTGAGAGGATAAAGTAAACCAGTATAAACATTTTCTTACAGTTACTTTCTACTTCTGAAAGAAATGCTTCCACACAAGGTTTCTTCCTGGTCAAAGTGTGCAAGCAGCAGGGGCTACGGGAAAGTGAGAAAGAGATCCTGCTATTAGAAATGGTACTACACAGTGACTTTTTGGAAGAAGTTATCTAATTTACTAAAATCAGCACAACTCATGCCTGTGTTTGCTTGTAGTTGTTTTTTGTTTTGTTTTGCTTTGCTTTTAAGAAAAAACAAGGTTTTACTGACTAAAGGAGTTGTTTGACTTTGAATTTCCTTTTGCTTAAAGATATTTGTCTGTGGTACTTTAGGTAAGTAAATAAAATTCAAAGTTATGTTTGAGCTAAGAATTTTGTGGACTACTTTCCAGAAGTGCATATAAAAGCATTTCCTCCTCTGCATCCTGTACTCATCAGCTCCATGATAGTCCCCTCCACTTAGAAGTAGTCTTTAGTGGTCATTACAAAAGATCTAATGTGAGTGGATTTGAGAATACGGTTGCCATAAAAAAATTATATCCTTTAGACTTCAGTTTGAAAATAACTGGTTCTTCTAAAGTAATTCATGCTCATTGTAAAAAAAATTTATGTGGATTTACACAGAGAAGGCTATAAAAATCGTGTAGAAACATTTACTGTAGAGCTAATGGAGCTTGAGCTCCCTAAACAAATATTTACTTTTATGGCTAATTTGCATACATAAATTCACATATTTCTTTCTTAAAGGAAGTTCCAGAACTGTACACTCCTCAGACCTCACTACACGTAGAAATGGCTCTGAAATCACCATTACATGAACCACTTCTAGAGAACATTGCTCAGCATTTGAGGCCTCCTTGTGTTTTTTCCTCTCTCTCTCTCTCTCTCTCTCTCTCTCTCTCTCTCTCCCTCTTAAACACACACACTCACACTCACACACACCTATTTTGTTAACTCATCATTTTTTACTGAAGATGTGGATATTCCTGCACCTCTTTCTCTCATTCATGTTGTAAACAAATAACTATGTGTGCATGCTCATTGAGGTATGTTTTTCCTGTTTAAATCTCGCTGTCTGACAAGGCGGTGTTTATTTTCATAGTTATCAATGAATGGTTTAGGAGATCACAAAAAGGCTTCCCCTCCCCCTTCCTTTTTTCTTTATGTGTCAGTCCTTTATGTTTACCTCTAATTCCCATCTAGAACATGTTCACTTTTCTCCTATGACCTTCTCATCTAATCCTAGAAGGAAATTTTTTGGTGATCATTTTAACCCCCTCCACTAGCCTTATCCTTGTGTTCTCTGGTTATCTTCCTGCATCCCATTTGCTTATGACAGATCCCCTTCATTATTCTGTTGGTCTATTTTCTCAATCCTTCCTTACATAGTAAAAATATCTTCTACATCCTCATTGCTACCCTCATCATAATAACTTTGGAAATTTGTATTTCCCACTAAGATGCTGCTCTCCATCACCTCATTGATGAAATTTGCTTTTCTCTGATAATGACACCTCCAGTCAAAGGGCAGCAAATTCTTAGCTAATGTGTTCTATCTTCCTTCTGAAATGTCAGGCAAAAACATAGAGAGGGTAAGTGATACAGTTCAAGGTTTACAGAAATTTGGATAGCTATGGCCATTGGAAGACTGAGACAGAAGAAATGAATAAAAATAAAATGAATTAACTAAGAAACAGCCAGTAGGTTTGAAAGCCACCACTTTATGATAAGACCAATAACTAAACAGTGCTGAGTTTCCTGTATCTTCAATATCTCTATCACCTCACATTAGCTTAAAATATGCTTAACTCTCCTCTATTTTAAACATATATGGGTAATGTTCTAAGTCTCTCTTATACATCATATATGTGCTTACTGGTCACAGCATCCAAAACTTTCCCTCCTCTGCCACAACACTAGTAATGTCTAATGTGATAAGTCCAATGATCTGTTGCATTATAGTTTTCATTCATCCTGTCATTTGCATTTGACACTGTCTACTAATTCACCTTTCTTAAAATGCCTTACTCTGTTGCTATCTGTAATATTAATCCCAAATCACAAACACACCATTTTCCCTCTCCTCACTCACATTCACTGGCTTCCCTTGCATCACTTGCTTGTTACATTAGTGTTACTTGGGAATCTGTCTATAGTCCTTAGTTCATTCAACTACAAAATATATGCTGATGTCTCCAGACACGTGCACTTGGCGTTCTTTACTATATGCATAACATTTTCATTCAGAACTTTTAAAGTGAGTCATTATCTTTCCTGTATATCTTCTTTCCCTGTCACCTACCACCTCCCCTCCCACACACACACACACACACTCATTTCCTGTGTTAATGGATCACTATTCACCCAGTCATCTAAATTTAGGCAAAATCCTGAGTTCCTCCAGGGCCACCATACTGTACAACTCCAGGTGCCCCCATTCCTAGAATAGTGCCCTCTTTCATTCACTCTGGTGTTTTTCCTAAGGGTCTTGCCAATTCCACTTTCATAACATACTGGAACTTTGATCCTTTTCCTTCATTCTGCCTACAAAGATCTTGCTAATGTACATGTCCTTCAAACTGCAAAGCTTTCCTTTACCTATACCATAGAGTCCAAACACCTTTGTATGATATATGAAATTCTCCATGATCTAGCCTCCAGATCACATTTAGAAAAAAACATTAGGAGGGTCTAATACCTGTTGAGCTTCTCCTATGACAAGTATTTTGTAGTTTGTTTAATATATATATAACAATACTTAATAGAACTATCTTTATTCTCATTTTCCAGATAAGGAAGTTAAGTTTCGTAGAAATTTTAAACATTGCCTAAATTCTTAAAATTGTAAAGTGCTAATCTCGGGAAATGAAACCATGCTTGTGGATATTTTTCTTACAATGCCATGTTGTATTCTGCATATTCTTCCACTTCCTAACTTCCTAAAATATATCCTAAAATCTACTTCTCAAAAAGCCACCCCATAACTCTTTAGTAGACTGTGAAGTTTCATGTGCTATGCCTTTCTCTTGTTATTTACTGTTTCTGGAAACCTTGCCTCTTTGCCATTGGATGAATTGTTTGTTATGCCAATTCAAACCTTTCGTAGTACTTTCAACCACCCTCTCTAGTCTCACACAGCACTACACAAGCCCCTCCCTGTTTTGTCCTAATCATTTACCTTGATTCGTAAGTTTTACCACTTTATTTTTATAATCATTTATGCATATACTTGTTTTCTCTCCTAGTCACAGGCTTCTTGAGGTGGTATATAAGGCGTCATATGAAGGTATAAAGTATCAGAATATATATTTTCAAGAAGATACCAGTAATGAACAATTTGTTTAATTTTAAGAGCCATAGTAAAGCTAGCTTTACAATCAACTTATCCCTGGATTTCCCCTAGAAATAGTCTAGAAGACTTACAGTCTGTAGGGAAAAAAATGAATGTACAGTGTACTCATAAACCCAGTCTCTCAGGTCTTATGTGGAAGCTGTCATTTTGTCTTTCTCATTCTGATCTCCCTGTCACTTAGATATCTGCTGTCAGGAGCACCATTGGGTAACCCTTGCTATGTCAAGCATGCCCAGTGTGGAAAATACTCTCTGGAGCCCAAATGCAGCTAAACACTAGTGCTCCAACTACCAAAGTAGAGAGATTTGTTTTTCACCTTAAGCTACATAGGTCCTCAGTGCTATTCTGTCCTCCCAATATTTGCCAGAAATATGCGTCACAGTTCCTTCAGTTGTCCATTGTTTGGGTTTTTGCTGCTGTCTATAAGTGTCTATTCTGAGTCTATACTTTGCAGAGCACTTCCTCTACATTAGCTTATTTGATCCTTGCAACTCTACAGATGTAGAATCTGAGTTTCAGTGAGACTAAATAATTATTTCCTGGTCTAACAGCTAATAGTATTTAGACTTTGGACCTAAACTCAAGCTAGAACCATTGATCTATACTTCCTCCTTTTAATTCTCCCTCCCTCACATAAATCATTTGAGAATTCAGTCAGAACTCAAGTGGTGTTGGGAACAATGCTGCTGTTGGAGCAGCCTCTCCTCTCTAGGCCTAACACACCTCACTGGTACCAAGCCACTGTGGCTTTACTCTATCTGGGCAAACTCTCCCAGCACATGGCCTAGGAGTCTCCATTCTTTGTCCCTCTAGACCTCCCACATATCTTCCTCAGTTGTCCTCAAAAGGTATTTAATTCCTTAAGCAAACACAGCTTAGTTCTCTAATGGGATCTCTGCTGGATTACTATTTACACCATAGCCTTCTGTAGAAGGAAATCCTATACTCAGAAAAAAATGAAAAGCTTTACAGTCTTGCTGTGATGTTGTCAGAACTGAAAAGATATAAGAACATTTCTGTTTGGTAAGAGAAGATTGAGCCACTGACCAGAGGGCTTCTTTGGTTTTCCCATTGAATGAAGTCAACATGGGAACGATAAGGTAAATTCCCTTCCCAGGAGCTGGAAATTAACTTCTTTTTGACTTAATGAGATGGAAAGGGTATAGCTGAATAAAACAGATATGACTTAATGAGAAATATGTCAAGTTCCTTTTTTTCTCAACTACTATTGCCAAGAATAAGTAAAGAGAGAGAATTACTACAAGAGAAATGAACAGACTGACTCACAGTTTTAAGGAAATAGAAAAACATTATTGATGAGCATAAGGAACTCCAACAACATGAAAGTATACCTTAATCCTCTGAAAACATTGAAGTTGGTGATCAAAACTCATGTAAAATATTGGAGGCAAAGAAAAGATAATTGCCTAAGTGAGAATGATAATAACATTCCAGTGGTATTTAACATACACCCAAAATGTATGTTAAATGACAGTTACACCAAACCAAGGTATAGAGCTAGTATTGTGAGAAATTAACATATGAATATTAATATATGAACCTACAATTGTATGTCATTAAATGAAAAGGAAAGGAATATGGGCTTGAAATGTATTTCTTGGGTAAACAAGTACATTTTCAACAATGATTAGAAAGAAAACTGCAATCTGGGAGTGGGAAGAAAAAGTGCCCAAATATTAAGAATATCCACCAGAACTGAATTTGCTTAAGAATCTTCTCCTGTTTGGGGATTCTATTTTTTTCTAATTTTATTTAGAAGCAGCACCAGATATTGGCTTTAAAAACTTGGAAACAAATTGAGAGAGGACTTTCCAGTGGCTGGGGACACATGTGAGATCTGGACATTAAAACCTTCCTAGATAAAAGCCTATGGGAAATGCTTTGGCTAGGTCAGAGAGAAATATGAACTTAAGACACTTAAAAGATTATGAGTGAAAAATTTCTTGCAAACTACACTAAGCTAACACTCATTTTTCTGTAGCCAATTATTGAAAACATAATCTAGTTTCTACTCCTCATTTCCTTTCTTGAAACCTAAATTAACTATTCTTCATCAAAATAAAAATCTTAATAAACCTTGATAACTGAAATAAAATTTTGATAATCCAAATACAATTTTGGTAATAAAAATCGTGTTTTCTCATCTGTTAAATGGGTTATGATAAGAATATTAAGTGGGTGAAAATATGAAATCACTTGGAAGATATAGAGTGCTAAATAAATGCAACATTGTAGGCTTCAATTATCATCACTGTCACACTGCTAATAGGATAAGCTTGAGTCTCAATTTTTTCTTTAATGTCATTCACATATAATTACTGACTTCCTCCTTGAATTCCATCATGTAATTTTCCATCATGTAACCTTAAGCTGTTTTGATCTCTGTTGCATTGTTGGGTGAAGATTTGCTTAGCTTTTGTTAGGAATGTTTCAATAGCTGTCTGGGGAAGTTTTGCACCTTATGGTACTTGATGCTTGCTTCTGGGAACCTGAATGAAGTCATTTAAATAAGCCATATTCATTCTCTTGTCTGTAAAGTCTGGCTATTAGTTTTGAGTCTTCTGATTCTAAAAGCATTATAAAAACTCAACATTAAACAGTTTAGTGTTGCATTTCCCAAACTATCACTGTAAAGTAAGGCCAGGTTGTATTTCCCAAACTATCACTGTAAACTTAGGCTGATCTCTTGGTTTATCAATGATATACTTCTTTCATTCATTATAAGGATTTAAAAATGCTGCCACTGAACTTGAATTTCAAGTATACATTCAGATAAGGAGATACTCTGTCTATGCCCAGCTTAAACCCTACTATATAATAATGTATACTACTGGGCATTTTAGAAAAATAAAAACATGGATCAGTAAGCTAAAATTGGATCCTAAGACAAAAGCCCTTAAGAAACTAGGAATAGAAGGATCATACCTAAACATAATACAGGTTATATACATATAGCCTGATACATACATCAGACCTATGGGCAAAATTATACTGAATGGGGAAAAACTGAAAATATTTCAGGAATGCCAGGTGCTTGTGGCGCGCACCTGTCATCCTAGCTACTCAGGGGGCAGAGATCAGGAGGAATCCAAACTTAGGCAAATAGTTTGTGAAACCCTATCTGGAAAAAACCCTTCACCAAAAAGGGGTGGTGGAGTGGCTCAAGGTATAGGCCCTGAGATCAAGCCCCAGTACCACAAAAAAAAAAAAAAATGTTCAGGAAAGAGATAAATTTATCCACTATCATACTCTTATTCAGTATTGTGCTTGAAATCTTAACTAGGGCAATAAACAAGATAATGAAATAAAAGGGATACAAGGGAAAAGAAAGAAGAAAAATTATCCCTCTTTGCAGGTGATGCTACATTTAAAAGACCCTAAAGATTTCACTAGAAAATTCTCAGATCTGATAAACACTTTCAACAAAGTAGCAAGATGCAGCTTTTCTATATACCAACGATGAACTCGGTGAAAAAGATCTCTACAATGAAAGCTATAAAGCACTGAAGAAGATACTAGATGATAGGAGATATCCCATATTTGTAGATTAGCAGAATAAATATTGCTAAATGGCTATACCAAAAGTGATATGCAAATTAAATGCAGTCACCATCAAAATCACAATGACATTTTTCAAAAAAAAATTAGAAAAGAACAATTGCAAAGTTCATATGGAAACACAAAAGACACAGAATAGCCAAAGCAATCCTGAGTGAAAAGAGTAATGCTAGATCTGTCAAAATTCCAAACTACAAATTATACTACAGAACCATGGTAAGAAAAACAGCATGGTATGGCACAAAAGCAGACACATGAACCAAAGGAGTAGAATAGAAGATACCTAAATAAACGCAAGAAGATGAAGGTGTTGACAAAGGTGCCAAAAACATATATTGGAAAAAGACAGCATCCCAGTGGTGCTGGAATCTGGATAGCCACATGCAGGAGACTGAAAGTACATTCTTCTCAGCCTATAGAAAAATCAACTCAAAATGAATCAAAAACCCTAAGGTACAACCTGAAACTTTGCAACTACCAGAAGGAAACAAAGGGGAAACACTTTAAGATGTAGACATAGGCAATGACTCTGAATAGGACTCCAATAGCTCAAGAAATAATAGCAGTAAGTGATAAATGGGATTGCACCAAACTTTAAAAAGTTCTGCCTAGCAAAAGAAACAATCAGCAAAGTAAACAGACAACCTACAGAATGGGAGAAAATCTTTGCCAGATTTTTTATCTAATGGCAGATTAATATCTAGAATATATAAAGATCTCAAAAAATTGAATATCAAAAATAATCCAGTCAACAAATGGGCAAGTGAATTGAACAGACGGTTTTCAAATGAAGAAGAACAAATGACCAATACATACATGAAAAAATGTTCAACATCTTTAGCCATCAGGGACGTGCAAATCATTTCAAACACTGATGGCTTACACCTGTAATCCTAGCTGCTCAAGAGGCAGAGATCAGGAGGATCATGGTTTGAAGCCAGCCTAGGCAAATGGTTCACATGACCCTATCTCAAAAATACCCAACACCAAAAAGGGCTTGTGGAGTGACTCAAGCCATGGAGCACCTGCCTAGCAAGCTTGAGACCCTGAGTTCAAACCACTGTACTGCTAAAAATAAATAAATAACTTCATTGAGATTATACCTTAACCCAGTCAAAATGGCTGGTCATCATGAAAATAAGTAATAACAAATGCTAGTGAGGATGTGGAGAAAAAGGAACTCTTACTCACTGCTAGAAGAAATGTAAATTAGTCCAGCCACTATGGAAATCAGTATGGAGTTTTCTCTAAAAATTAAACATAGAACTACCATATAATCCAGTCATACTACTTCAGGGTACATCCCCCAAAAGAATCAAAGACAGCTTAGTATAAAGATAACTGTATACCCATGTTTATCTTTGCACTATTCACAATAGCTACACTATGGAATCAGCCCAAGTCCCCATCAATGAATGAATGGATAAAGAAAATATGGTATATATATATATATATATATATATATATATATACACAGTAGCATTTTATGAAATTATGTCTTTTGCAGGAAAATGAACAGAACTGAAGATCCTCATATTAAGTGAACTAAGCCAATTTCCCAAAACAAATATCAAATGCTTTCTCTAACATAGGGAATCTAGAGGAGAGGACATGAATGTAAAAAAAGGGACATTGAGGGATGTAAAAGGGGAAAGGGATGAGAAGAGGGGGGTGAAAGATAAGTAAAAGTAATGAAGATGGTAAATATGATCAAAGCACATTAAATGCATGCATGGAAATGTCACAAGGAAATCCCTTTGTACAATTTATGTATGCTGATATAAAAGAAAATGTAGACACACACAGAATCCAATCTTTTAAAAAATTAGGGACACTAAAACTCTCCCTAACTTTTAAGAGGCACCTAAGTGTTGGACAGAAGATTCCTCTATAAGATAGAAGTGGGATAACTGGCTACAATGTGAGGCTCCCTCTTTGTTGGTATGTAAGAGATACTTTTGAACAAGATGCTTTCTCTCTTGTGCAAACATTGTCTGTTCTGTTGCTGGGAGAATTTGCCCCACTTCTACAAAAGAGAAAATTATAGAAAACTGTAAGATACAGGTTGTCTTGGAGCCTTTAATTTTGCTTCAGTTGAAACAACAGTCGGTAAGTTCCAGTTCAGGTCACAGGGGTGGCCAGAGGAGCAGTGCACTGAATCAGGAGTTGGCAGAAGTCACCAAGACTTTAAGTGTAAAAGGGCATCAGTGAGGAAATTATTTCAACTTACTAAATAAGTTACAAGTTACTAAAAGAATAAGAGGCATCCAGGACCCTGCAAAGAAAGAGAATTTAGTATTTCAGCAGATTGCACACTTGGAGAGAAAGATGTTATCCTTGTTTTTAGAGTCACCACTATACTTTTGTCATCTCTCAAACTTGTATAACTTCAGTAACTAAATTTGGCTGTGTCTTCCTTTTTATGTGAGATGAGTCCCGTGAGCCTGTGAGCTAAGGAATTTGTTAACTCGTGACAATATCAAGAAAGCAAAATATTTGGCTGGGCAGATACAGTGAAGTACATGTTCATAAGAGTTGTATAGCAAATGCATCATTACACTCGTTACTTCATTTCATACTTTTGGGGAGAGTGAGTTATAATGCACCTTAATAGCTTTACCTATGAGGCTCTGGTATAAGTAGCAAAAGATCAACATATTCTTTTTTTCCAGTGAAGACGATAGCTATTCTAATTACATTTTTAAATATATTTTTATTTGTTTTTAAAGATGTTTATAACTTTTCAGGCTAGTATATTGGGAGATTTTCTTTTGAGTCATGCTCAGTTTTAGACAAAACACTCTTGATATGTACTCCTTAGATCATTCGTAGTTCAAGTCCTCACCATTACTTCTGATATTCCTACGTTATCTTTATGTGCACATGCTCTTTACTAATTTTATAATGATTTTTTGCTACTTAAAAATAGTATCTAAGTCTACAGGCAGTTTTGAAGTGGTTTGCCTTCCCCTTTAGGAAGAAGGACGTTGTCTTTCACGTGAGGTATCCAGGCTGTCTAGACCATTGCACGGCAGGAATGATGTTGAAAAGATTCCATCAGCAATTGAGTGGTTACTGCTAATCATCAGATCTTATTTTTAAAACAGAACAGATGTGAGAGACATGTATGGTTTGTTCATCTTTATATTCTATACTTAGCACAATATCTGATTCACAATGCATAGTCTGTAAGTGTTTATTATAAGAATGCATACATGAATGAAGTTGAGGTCAACATATGAGCAAAGAGTAAGAGAAAAACAAAGTGATCTGTTTTGATATCAAATGATCAGAGATTTATTTTCTTCCAGAGAAAATCCAGTAAGCTCCAGTTAATAAATTGTGTCCTTCTCAGAATCACTAAAAATTCCTGGCTCTGTTTCCACTCTACTCTGGGACTGAGTCATATTAGCAACACGCTACCTAGACATGCCACAAAGCTACCTTGCAGCTATGTGCCATAGTGGTATCTGAAAATTCTCTTCAAGGCTTGTACCTTCCCCAGACTTAACCCAGGGAATAAGCCTAAATTCTGCCTGTTCTTTGATATTCTGGCTGGGAAGATAGGTAGATGATGAATGGGACTCTCTAGAGGTAGGGAATTGGGCTCAGTTTCCTCATAAAGACTAAGCAACATCCATGTAGTATTCATCTCTGATTCTTTTTCATTTTCCGCAAACCAGGAAACCAGTATCTACCCCTGTGGGAAAGATGGTGGAAGTGGTGAGAATAGGTTACATAGACTCTTTCTCTATCCCCTTTTCCATCAGCTGTTCATGATACAAGTTTTTACATCATGATTCAGACTTTTTCTCTAGCATTTTATCATAAAAACTTCAAACATACAGCAAAATTGAAAGGATTTTATAGTGAGCATCCATTCAGCTACTACCTAAATTTTGCCATTAGCATTTAAATATACTTCTTCACCTATCTATACATCTACCCACCCTTCTTTTCAGCCATCAATTTTTCAGTCATTTTCAAATGAATTGCACAAAAGTAATTAGCCTTTTCAAAGTTAAAAAAATTAGTTTCAATAAACTAACTCTTGCAATTTTAAGTTTTGGTTTTCAAGATATATCCAGAGTTTGGAAAATCTATTTTCAAGCCTAAATGCTGAATAAAGGCTGATTTTTCCCCCCAGTTTTATACCATGACAAACGATAATCTCTGAGGCAAAAAAATACCATTCAAAGAAAGGTCTAGCTACAAAAAACAATGAGCAGTGTGTGTTTTGGAGGGTCATGAGTTCTTTAAGATATTAATTTATATGGCAAGATGTTTTAAAGCACTGTGCAAATGTAGGAAGTACAAATAGAACTAAATATAATATAACTATTTATATTGCTTTTAAATTTAAATATTAACCAAGATTAAGGAAAAAATTTAACTGGAACTTGGTACAGAGGCAAAATAATACCGGTCTGCAACCAAGATAGGAAAGGATGAAACATTCACCCATGAAGTTGATAAATACCCTGAAATAGGACTACTCTATGAAGAGGTTTTGATATCCTTACTTGATCATTTCCGGTTTGTAGGCAAAATATACAATTTTGTATGTCCCTGGGGTCGTTTCGTGCTCTGGACTGTGTTCTGAAAAGTAGAGGCGTGCAGGATTTACTTCTGAGGACTCATACCTAAACAGATCCATTCCATAGAAATATGTTCTGCCACTACTCTGTACTCTGAAGACAGTTAGTTCCCAAGGCTAAAATGATAACTACTGAGCCCTCCTTCAAGAAGTCTGCATAGCCTCCGTGGAGAAAGATTTCATAAAGCTGAGGTCTGGTTTGTGGTAAGTGCTAGAGTCAATACTTCACATCACCACAAGATCACAAAGGAGGAAGTCTCTAGCTCTGCTCTAGAGACCAGAGGCCTTTGCAGAGGCACTTTTACTGCATGTGGAGTACTGAGAAATCTTTAAACAGGGAAGTTTCATAAACTCTGTAGTTTCATCAAGGCTATGGACTAGTAGGCAATGACCAATTTGCCCTGTACTGTATCTGATGTGCACTAAAATCTGCAAGTGTATGATCAAAACAGACTGCAAGCAACACTGCAGTAATCACATGTTTTACATGTATTGTTGCAAGCAATAATTCTGTATCGCATGTCAGAATTGTTCCAGAGTTACACCCTGGAGGGACAGAAGTATATATCCCCCATGAGGCTATGGAATCTGGAATACACTCCCCTAACTTCCCTAGACCCAGACCAAGTTCTGGGATCATAGAAGGGTAATTTGCTACTTTGGAAGATAATAAATTGAAATTTCTGATTTTGGACCTTTTATAATCTCTTGAGAAGGTATTTTGTTCCTTAACATTATAAATTTGGTTTGGGGTGGGAGAAGGAGGATTTTGTGCCTGATCCCTGTGTTCACAGGAGGCACTAGTAGGGGCTATTTTCAATTCAAGAAGTATAAAGAAAACGCAACACAGAAATTGTTACCATGAAGTTTATATTTTAGTGGTGGGAGGCAACAAAGAAGAGAAACACATATTCTATATAGTACTATGGAAAAAATAAAGCAGGAAATGTAGATAGAAAGTGCTGGGTCAGAACAATTTTAATCAGGGAGGCAGCTGAGATCTTAAGGAACTGGTGGCATTGACATCATCACTGTGAAAGGTGAGGGGATGAGTCATGGGGATATCTAGGGAAAAAATAGTTGTAGGCAGAGAGAACAGGTTCAAGAGACAGCAGTGAGGCCGGCCATAGAGTTATATGCACAAAAGGAAGGAACTGAGGAAGAGATTACAGAGGCACTGGCTAGATTGTGCGGGGCCTTGTCCGCCACTAGAGAGTTCTGCTTTCACTCTCAGTGGGGTGGGAAGCCACTGCCAGGGTCTGAGCAGAGGAGGGAATGAAATGACATTTAAAAGCTTCATAATGGCTACTGACTTCATGGGATGGCTCGAGAATGGAAGCAGGAAAGTCCTTAGGTTATTGCAGTGTCCAGCTAGGAGGGGTTGATGGCTTGGGAACAGGCCAGAGATGCTGAGCCTCTTTCCTGAAGCCATATAACCAGTAAGTAATAGAACCACTCACTGGCACAGAGCCAGAGATCACTGTTCCCATGAGTAAAACTGGGATGCAAACCAGTTATAATACAGAATGATTATTTAGTTTTGTGACTCAGTCTTTAACCTGGGAACCCTCTAGATGCTTGTGGCAATGGGAAGCTATTGTTTCTGGATATATTTTCAAAGTTATTAATACAAATTGAACATAAAATATTCATACAAAATGATACCGATCTGAAGATAATTTAAGTCAATGCACTGTAAGCTGTTGAATAAGAGGGGAGCACGGCAATAAAGAAACAGTATTAGAGGGGTTAATCTGATTAAAACACAATATGTGCAGGTCTTTAATCCCCTTGAGCAATCAATATACACTTTAAAAAACAAAGGACAGGAAGGTAAAACAAGTCTTGTTCAGGATGAGTTCAGAGGGAGGGGGAAGGCAAAAGAAAAGTGTGAAGAAGGGTGACTATTGTGAATGTATCTTGTATTTGTATATGATAATAGAACAATGAAAACTGTCAAAATTGTTCGAAAAAGGGGAGGAGAGGAGTGAATCTAATTAAGGTATATTGCAAGCACACATGTAAATGTCACGATGTACCCCCATGTACAACAATTATATGATAATAAAAAATAAAATAAAATGATACACCCTGAGATAAAAAGAGGAGTCAAAGATAATTCTAAGATTTTTGGTTTGTGGAATAAAAGTTGTCAGTAATTATGATGGAAAAGACACATTTTATGGGAAATAAGGAAATAGGCTTTATTTAGTTATTGTTTTTTTGGTGTTACTGGGGTTTGAACTAAGGGCCCCACTTGCTATGCAGGTGTTCTACCACTTGACCAACATCCTCAGCCCTTTTTGAATTTAGTTGTTTTTCAGATAGGGTCTTGCATTTTTTGCAAGAACCACCTTATTTGGCTTATTTGTTGAGATAAGTTCTTACTAACTTTTTGTCTAAGCTGGCCTCAAACCACCATCTTCCTGATCTCTGCTTCCTGAGTAATTGGAATTACAGGCATGCATCATCATGCCTGGCTAGGTTATAGGTTTCAGACAGGTAGAAAAGGAGATAACTATGAAGCAGTCCCATAGAAATGACATGTTGGTAATGAACATAGGAGTCTGGAGCTCAGGGTGTGGTCTGTTACAGGTGCCTGGTGAACTGGTTAAATGTTTTATTTGTCAGGAGCTATTAAATATTTAAAATGTTACTTTTGCTAATACCTATTAACTGGCATTGCAGTAGCGGTCTCTCTTATTTATACAATGTACATCTCCAGGCTTATTTTTACAAAAATGCCACTTTGATCATGAAATTCCTTCACTCCAGGGTCTTAAGTAGTCCCCCATGGCCTGTGATCTAAGGTCAAAAGTACTTCATCTGAAATTTAAAGCCTTTCACAATTTCACTCAAGTCAAACTTAGATACTGCACATAATCCCTACTCTAGTTAAAATGGCTTCATTAGAATTGTACTTGGGTTTGTTCCTCTCTGTTCTGTTTAAGTTGCTCCCTTTATAGCACTATATCTCAGCTTTCACCATCCATTATCAAATCCACTCTTCAAGACCCAGAGGAAACTCCAGTCCTTCCAGAGCTACAAAAGCTTGAGAATGAGCTGGCTTTCCTCTGAAATCCTACTGCATTTAATTTACTGTCCAGTTCATACATACAAATGTATAGTCATATATATATATATATATATATATATATATATATACACACACATATATGTATGTATATATGTGTATAAATTTCATTGTAAGCAGGGACCTTTCCTTATTTTCCCTGGGAAGCCACTCAGTTCCAAGTGCATAGTGAGTGAGGTGTAAATTATAGATAGACTTTTGTCATATAATTTGATTAATGATCCTGTTTTTACGATTATTATTATCTAAGCTCTTATACATGTTATTACAGCTAGCATCCCTGGGAGAAAGACAGTGTCACTACCATTGCATAAGTGTGGGAGTTGAGCATCTTGCCCAAAGTCACAAGATTCTTTCACCTGCTGAAGAAAGCCTCCCTACATGATAATCGTGCAAGGCTTTCTTCTCAAATTAATTTTGAAAGAATTCCTGTCAATTCAAATGACAGTTCAGACTGTGGCTTGGACTTCCTTGTTCCTTTCCTCCGTGTTTCTGTTAGTTTGCTGTCCTCTACATAACATTTTAGTTACTTCAGAGCAATCTTCTTTAGTTACTTTGAGGAATATTCAAAATAGCCTTGGAAGCATGGAAAGAAACCTCTTGTTTCTCTGAAAGTTATCTTAGCGAGTGAAACTTTTCCTGATAAAAACAAACAAAAAAATACTTACCTAAAAGCCAGACTCCTGATAAATGTAGCCTCTGTGAGAGTTGTGGAGTGAGAGAAATAGGGCATGTGGATCAGAAGTTATTCAGTTCATTCCTAAGAGTGGCCTATTGAAAGTTCCATTTTTCTCAAACCAAACTTGGGGTCCTTCAGAAAAGTTATTGTTTATTCATACATGGCTCTCTTGAGCTAATTGCAAATATGTTTACTGTTAATCTGAACAGCAGAAGAAGAAAAAGAATTGGGCTGAGAATTGCAAACTTACAGGATTTCCACTTAATAGAAGCCATCATACCTAACAATGAGTTTGTATCAGGATATCTTTACCGGGAGACCAAAGAGACAACATCTCTAACATTTACTAGCAAGAAAATGTTCTTCCAAATCACTTTTTTTGGGTTAATGCTGCACATCTAATGGGTTTTTTAAAATTTTTTTTTATTGTTTTATTATTCATATGTGCATACAAGGCTTGGGTCATTTCTCCCCCTTGCCCCCACCCCCTCCCTTACCACCCACTCCACCCTCTCTAATGGGTTTTTTATCATCTAATACAAAGATAAGCCTGAACAGAACTTTGAATTGCATATAATTATTGTGTGTACATGCATGCGTGTGTGTATGTGTGTGTGTGTGTGTGTGTGTGTGTGTGTGTGTTGGAAAAAAGTTATTTTTACACCAGAGATTTCTTTTTCTGATGAGCAGATTTTAGTGCTGACAAAGTGTCAGTCTACAGGAAATCTCTGCCTCTATCCCCTAAAGTCAGAGCACATGTAAGTCATAACTTTTACTCTTAGAACTCTGAATGAACAATTTGATTCCCACCTGTATTTTTGGATATTGCCTTAAGGCAACATCACTCTTTTTCACTCATGTATATCTCTAAAACAGATCAAGAAAATAGCAGGAACTTAGCCAAAAATCCACAGCTTTTGTGTACAGTATAGTTAGATAGATATTCGTCTGTTTATTCATTCAGCAAGATGTGTTGAACACCTGCTCTGTGCCAGGCTGCTCTGTGCCAGGGCATTGTGTTTACAGAGATGAACACAGAACATAGAAACCTGCAATTGTAATGTGACTGGGTGGAAGAGGACAAGATAAGGTCAAATGGCAAGAGAGACTTAGCTAGGTTTTGCAGGTTTTGCAGATCACGAGGTTCCTGGGGAGGCTCAAGAAGGGATGTTTAAGGGCACAGGCTATAGATAGCATGACTCATTTCAGAATGTGGAG
The DNA here is from genome assembly GCF_047511655.1 of Castor canadensis. Taxonomy (NCBI): domain Eukaryota; kingdom Metazoa; phylum Chordata; class Mammalia; order Rodentia; family Castoridae; genus Castor; species Castor canadensis. The sequence continues at coordinate 54,325,849 of NC_133394.1, forward strand.
ATAGTTCAGTATGTCAAGAGCACAGGGAAGAGTATGAGATGGCAAGAAATATTAAGAAGAGAGAGGGTCGGACCATAAACAGCTGTTTACTTCCTTTAGGCTTTATCCTACATATATGTGGATATCTCCATGAAAAATTCAAGTGATGTGATTGACTGTAAATTCTTTCTGTTTTCCTTTCAGCAACATATTCTTTCTCTGTATTGCTGGCCTCTTTTGCTCCCTCTTATTCAAGTCCAGAAATAGTGGTCCATTTGTGTAACTCTGTACCTGTCATTTCCAGGTTTATCTGCACTACCTACCTAACAGCCATTACCTGAAGACCCTGTAAAATGAATAACAGAAACTCTGTAATTAAAGCTAAAATGTTAGAGGGAAAAATATTTAATTTGAAATGTCTTGGTCAAAAATCTGGACTTCATGGGTGGAAAAGACAGTCTTTAAGAATCCAGTTTCACCTTTCTGCCAGTGCAGAAGATTAGATTTGTAAACAATGACCATTTTTCTTTGTAGTGAATTATTTTCTCTTTTAGTTCCCTAAGAGCTAGTAGCACTTACAGAATTATGTATGATTCATGAAGTTCTACACAGCTAAACTCACATTTGGGAAATACTGCCAGAAAATCATGCCTTTAGAGAAACAAGTGAGGAGCTGTCAAAAAATCAGCAGTTACCTAATTGCTCTGGGAAATACAATGAATTTATGGCAGTTAGGCTAGTGAGGAAATACTTGGTTTGCCCAGGCTTTTTGTGGTGATAACTTCCTCCTCCCATGGGAGAAGCTGCCAGTAAAGGAAGAATGACAATTTACATACCATAGCAAGGCCAATCTGCCCCAGGTCTTAGTCACAGCCTGCCAACTTGAGACATCATGGGAAATCCCTGTTTGGAAGAGAATAAAAGTTAAAATCACAGTTTCCATTCTTCTAACTTTATTCTGTGTAATTAACATAGAGTCACCTCTGTTCATTTTTAATGAAAAATTATTGTTATTTTCCATCATTAGTTAATGGTGGTGTGTATTTATCAAATTTTGAATGTTTGGAATCACCCTAAAAAGCACAATAAGAGAATTTTTCCCCCCTCTTTTTCTTTCTTCTTTGCAAGACTACTGGAAAAACAGCTTCCATACAGGGCAAACCTGGAATGAATACAGAAAGTTCTATGGAGCATGCAGAGGTAAGAACACATTTCTCTGGATATATTTACCACATCCAGCATTGATACCATTTTCAATGGTCAGTTGTGCAGTGACAAATTAAGGGTAGAAATGGTTTGTTTGCTTTCAAGATCTGTTCTCCATTTTTAACCAATATTATTTGACATAGAAAAAGTATCTGTGTGACTGTTCCCTATTTGATTATGTTTCTTCTTTTGCAAATGATATAAGTAAATCTGTTGAAATTTCTTTCAGCTCCCAAATTCTATGTTTCATATTTTGTTCTTGATTTAGAGGAGTTTGATTTGATGCAAAATCTAAAATGAGTACTATATTGGTATGGTTAGAAATAGAACATATAGCAAAAGAGTGCCTGTAGTAAAATATTTATATATTTACAATTGGTACTATAATTTTTGTTCAGTTACTGCAATAATACTATTTGAATTGATTAATTAATTAAAAATACTTTCTTCATGATATTTAAAGAGGTAATGAAGATGCAGTAAGAAACTAAGAGGAACTTTCTTGTTCATTCAGTTATTTAATTTGTGTCACAACTAGAACATATGAGAATTTATGGATGTTATGGTAGAGAAAGAAATGCCAGATACTTTGAATACAGATGACATTTCATAGGAAATAATTATAAGGAATATTTAGATAACTGATATCTATAATTCATAAGAAATATTTATAATTATTATAAGGGATAATTATGAGGAATGTTTAAAAGGAATATTTGTTCTATAAGGAGGTCCTTACTAGAACCCAATGACTAAATATCTTTATTTATTGCAACATCTGATGTCTTCATTAGTAACTAAAAAGCAAAGCAAAAGAAATGAAAACTTCCCCCAAATACAAATGTCTTTGTATTTGATTGATTTTCCTTCATTTTAATATATACCTGAGCCATGTAAACCATGGTAAAATATTGATTAATCTCTAAAGAAATCCCTGATGATACATTTATTGCTCACATACCATTCCTATTCATTGTGTTTTCTATCCTTCTCTCCATCTTTATCTCTCCCCCTCATTTCTAATTGTATTACTTCTAAATTTCAGATATTAATATGCTACAGTTATAAATCAATTCTCATGAAAATTAAGTATGTAAATCTTATAAATAAAAATCAAGGGTCAAAGTATTTTATAATTTTTTTCCAGAGAAAACTGTCTATGGGGTGGAAAAAATTGGCCCACATCTGGATTCCCAGAAGGCAAGAACATACCAATACTTGCAAGTCACAGTGTTTTTCAACATCAAAAATATGGAGGAGGACTTTTGAAAACCACAAATTCACATTTCCAAGCATGACTTAGGATAGGAGGATATTTAACGTTAGTAGGAATTGTGGTTACTTAGGACTGACCTAGTGTTCAGGTTGTCCTAGGTTTCACAAGCTTAACAGTGACATTGATGTGCTGTTGGGGTGAGAATCACTGGTCTGGGACCCAGTGTCACTGCACCTCTGCTTGGCTAAACTTAGGATATGTGGAGCAGAGCTGGATCACAGAATTTTCCAGACCAAATATGCTTTACATTTAGTCAGTTCTAATCCAGAATGGGTCCAGTTTCTTACAAGTCTTCTTGAAAAAGAGAAAGCCCCGTATTATTGTCACCTGAGTTTTGATGTGATGATTGGGGTTCAGCTAAACCAGCTACTTGAGGTTAAAAGCAAATAAATCATTCTGAGTTTACTGACCTACAGAAGATTGTCACAAACCTCATTATAGTTATAACATCACTCTAAATAGAACGAAGTTAAGAAAATAAGTATAGTAGCTATACAGCTTAAAATATCAAACCCTAAAATACTGAGACTTCAATAAATAAAGAAAAGACAGAAGAATACAGTTTTATAAATCATTGGTAATAAGAAAAATCCTTGAAATTCCATGATGATCACAAAAGAGCTTTTTGATCTCAACATTTCTGGCAAAGACCAGCATGTATTAAAAATATTTCTTAATCGTTCATGAGTAACTGTAAGCAGTTTCAAGGTCTATAGTAACTATTGAGCCTGGAACTGAACACAAATTTTTGGGACTTCCCTCATCACCCAATTCATTGTGTTACTTATGTGACTCAGGAATGAGACAGTAAGAAGACTGTTGAGTTACTGGGGTTTGAACTCAGAGCATACACCTTGAGACACTCCACCTTTGTTTTGTGAAGGGTTTTTTGGAGATAGGGTCTCGAGAACTATTTGCCCTGAACTGCAATTCTCCTGATCTCTGCTTCCTGAGTAGCTACGATTACAGGCATGAGTCCCTGGTGTCCCAGCTGAAAACAGTCTTTTATGTAAGTGAGTTTTGCTGCTGATCGATTTTTCTACATGGCAGGCAGTTTCCAGAGCTTTAGTATTTTCTTTAAATGAACATTCCCATCCCTGGGGGGGAAAGAACAACTAACTGAAAGAAAGATGATAAACTTCTCATTATGCCTATAATTATTAGTCTCAACTTATACTTGTTCCGTGACTCTGGGCGTAATTTATCGTAATTTAAGGATAAATTCTCTGCATTTTAGTTGTATGTATTGGTTCTGTCGCTCCTCTGACTTTTGCCAAGGCCACTCTTCAGAGTCTTGCTGGCAGCGTGTTCATGGGCACTTATAGTAGACATGACCATGTTTAGAAATGTTTGTTATCTGAATACCTAAAATGTATCTACAAACGGACCTGATTTCTGATTTCTATAAGCTATTATAATTTTTTTTTTAGTTTTTTGGAGCAAGGATTAAAATCCAAACTGATGAATTCTAATTTTTGGTTTTGCTCATTATGTAGATATATTTCTAAATTGAGAGTTATTTAGGTAACTAAGTCATATAAAGGAATTTTAAACAGAATATGAAGCTATTACATCAGTACATCGCTGTGAAGGACTTATGGTATGATAATTGTTACTGTAGAATCAGTTGTTTTGTTTGTCTGTTTGGCTTGGCTTTTCTTGCAGTGCTAGAGATCAAACCCAGGACCTTGTGCATGCAAAGTAGCACACTCTACCACTGACTTACATCCCCAACCACCAAATCAGATCTCTTCAGGAATCACAATATACTAGTTAGCTAAGTGCATAGGGCTTGTGAAGAACAGTATTTCTCCTATTTATTGTGCAACTCTAATCTCAATCTTTTCTTTAAATCAAAGTGTACTCAATCATCAAGAAAGATGACAAATTCTCTGGAACAAAAGATAAGGTGCTTGGAAAAACAAAGAAAAGAGGTAATTTAGAAATATTAATTAAAGCTACATATGTTGTGAGTTAATGTTGAGAATAAAATAGCATGTATATCCCTTTGTGCATCTCATTTGTCATTAAGTCACAGCATTTATCGCTAGGATATGACACTGCACTATTTTGAGAGAAAAATGCTGTTTATCAGTGTTTGAATAAGAAAAATGACAAAGTCATAAACCTGATAACTATAATCCTAATTTTCCCAGAACTTCAACATTTCCTCCACCATGGACCACATGAATTTATCACTCATGCCTTTTAAGCCTTGCAAACTGACTACCTTGAAACTCAAATTGTGAAAGGCTTTAAGAACAATTGATTTGGGTGCTATCACTTCCTGAATTGGACTTCCAAATACATATGGGTTAAGGAACATTGCCATAAAAAAAAAAGTCTGTTTCTACAATGTTATTGTGAATTATTAACTGCTAATTTTACTATCTTTATTTTCTGAGTTTAGTGAATGTTAGAAACTCTTTACTCTTCTTGACAGCAGGATATGAAAAGTACAACAGTTTTCTCACTCCCAGTCTCATCGATTTTGTAATTCTTTTTATAACCCATTCTCTCTGTAGTGCCTTCCATTCCTCTTATAGTTCAGCAAAATCACTATAGCAAAGTAGTATTGCTATAGCATAGGAATGTTAATCCCTAAAATGACAGCAGATCAGATATCTTTATACAATAATATTATGTCATTATATCAAAAGACCATATCTGTTTCCACCATAAGAGTTACATAGTAACTGCCACTCTGGATTAGATATTTTCTTATGTAATTAGGAGAAAGTTTTGCTATTTTTGGTCATTGTGACTGTCACATTCTTGGTATCTGTCTCATATTGGTAAGTATTAGAATTTCTCCTAATGTAGTAAACTATTAACTTCCCCTGTAAGAAAACTAAAACAGATCATAGTATTGTTTCTTTCTTCTAATTAGCATAGTTTAAACATCTTTAAACTGATTGCAGCCTAAAATGTTCCTAAATATTATCTTGTGATGAAAATATTATTCCTTGAAAATCTATGCATTCAAAAGGTGATATTACCCATTCATTGAATATGTTTTACAAATGATGTGTTAATCTTTTACAGGACATTATTGCAAGCAAATGATTATAGTTAATAGCCTATACTTTAATATAAACTTTTTGAAAAGCCTGGAACAATTATTCATTATAATAACCAGAGTAAGCACAAAGAAAAATATGAAAAGAATTTGGAAAAAGACCCTTCATACATTAATAATTCTTACCAAAAACACCAGTGCTTACAAATTTTTACCAGATTCTGGTGGAATTAAACAACAAAAAAATTCAAATAACTAAGAAAATAGTTATAAGTTGCTGATAAACTATTCAACTGACTTGCCTTGATATACCTAAGACTTAATTGTTTTTATATGTGAATCATTTGTGAAAAGATGAGAGTTGGTCCAATTAAATCATCCCAACCAGAACTTCCTAGAAAAAATACTGACCTTACGCATAGCTTCTAAAAATCCTAGTGTTCTCAAAAAGTGATTTCATGTTGCTCAAATTAAATAGAAAGAAATCCTTTGTTGATTCACCAAATTTTAATAATTTCAGCTCCTGGAAGTTAATCGACAATGGGACCAGCAATTTAGAAGTATGAAAGAGCTCTATGAAAGAAAGGTAAGCTCCTCTATTAGAGATTTTCTTTAATTCTGTTGGGGCCAGGGGTGTAAGGACTCTATTTGACTTCAGCTATGAGGAGATTCAGTGGCTAGCTAACTATAGAAAAATGAGGGGTGGGGGCCTAGTCCATTACTGGTCTACTGAAGATTCATGAACAGTGTCAGGGAATTGTCTTGAGTATGACTAAAGGAAAGAGTTAAAAATAAAATGAACCTCCAACAATATCTCAAGAGTTCTTATGCACATTTTTTCTGTCTCACTGTGCCCTGGCCCTTTGTTACAAGGAACCATAAATTCACAAGGTTATAGCTGAAGTTACCATCAAGATCAGGTTAAAGTCCATGCTTTTTTATGCTAGGGTATCCAATTTTTTAATTGGATATCATCACTTATTTTCCACAGATAAATAAGCAGGTATCAGGTGTATGGCACACACCTGTAACTCAGCAGGAAAATCCAAAATTAGAGGCCAGGCTGAGCTACATAGGGAGACCCTCTCAGAGAGAGAAAGAGAAAGTAAGATGAAAAGTGGAGGAGAAACATGGGGCACTCCTATCCTGTGTCTAAAGCACATGTGTTGTCAAGAAGCTTCTACTTTGGTAAGAAAGGCACTTTTTTGGGAAAAAAAAAATCTCCTTTAATAGGTAAAAGTCAATTTGTAACTTAAATGTATTTTCCAAAAGAGAGAAAAGAGAAAGTAAATTCCCCTAAATATTCAGAATTAAGAAATTTGACCACAAGTGAGTAATGTAACAGCATGGGTCTTTTCTTCCCCATTTTGACACTCAGAAGTATTAAATCTAGAAGATGCAAGATAATGCTTCCAGTGCAGTAGTCAGACCACATCACACTGTCCACTCGGGGGTAGTTGGGGTCTCCAAAATGTAAAGACAATGATACCAGAGAGAACTACACTGCTTTCCTGAAAGGCAGTGGGATAGATGGATAGCAATGGGTATACTTTCTGATTGGAAGGAAATGACCCGTCTCTTAGGTTCCTCAACGGCCCTTGTCACTCTGAAGTCTAATTTGGCACTAGGAGGACATTCATGCTGAGATTAGGGGAAAATGGAGGAACATCTGTCTTTTCCAGTTCTAGACATGGCCTGCCTAAGGCCCTCACCCCCTCACGTCCCATCTTGGAGCTGAGAATAACCAGGTCCTCCTAGGGACCCCTTGTTTCATTCCCTCCGCAGTGGGCCTGGTGTGGAGGGGGAGGGAAGAGCTGGGCGCTGTTTGGGTGTAAGGTGTGTGCTTTTGGCGGTGGGAAGTAGAGCTTTTCCTTATGGGACCTCTTGATGAGGGGCGTTTCTGCCCCAAGTGCACAGTCCCCGAGTAAATCCCAGATGTGGGCTTCACAATCGTCGTCTGCAACAGTCCGTGATCGACTTCCTCAGGTTGCAGAGCTGAAAACAAAATTGGCCGTGGCAGAGAGAGTCCTGGGTACACTGGAGACGGAGCCGCAGAGTCGGAGAGAGAGAGCGGGCCAGCACGACCTGACTCGGGGCCCGCCGCCCAGAGAAGAGGTGAGGGAGGAGGGGCGCCCGCAGGAGCTGAGAACAAGCAGTGCTGACTTCCTGTTGAAAACCTACAGTTGGTGAAAACCAACAAACTGCTCAGCACCGCTTGTGCTAGGGAGTGTGGGTTACGCAAGGCTCCGAGGGCCCGAGGCCAGACGGTTTCCCTGGAATTAGCAGGGAGGGGACGCCCCCCGACCCCGCGCTTCTTCTGGCTGAGCAAACAGCGGGCTGCAATTGGGCTGCAATTTGCCAGGCCTCGCCAGGAAAAAGAAGTGAAGCATAGGTTTGATGTTGTCTTTCTAGAGAAGAAAACCAATTTTCCCTTTGCTTTTATTCGTAAGTATTGTTAGTATTGCTACTGATAAGATGCATACTAATACAATACCTGTATTTACACAGTAGCTTTTCAGCCTATAGAGCCCTACAAATATGCATTACTTTTTAAAAATTAAATTTATTTTTGAGGTGGTGGGAATGGAACACAGGGCCTTGCACTCTGCCACTGAACTCCATGCCCAGCCCTGTATTACTTTTGCAATTATAAAATATAACACTTTAAAAAGCACTTTCATCTTATTTAATATGCTCAACCATCTGTGCAGAAAATATTACTTTTTCCACATTAAAGACTAGAAAGCTGAGATATGAAGAGGTTAGATGGCTTGCCAACACTGAACTAGTACCTGTAAAAACAGGACTTGAACCCAGTCTCCAGATTCTAAGCCTCTTTCATTCCCTCCTGAGAACTATATGGTCACAGTTGAGGTAACAGATTCTCCCGACATAGTCTTTTTTCCTGGTTTTATTTTCACTTATTGAACTTCATGGATCTTATGGAAAACATTAAGCTCAATAACATCTCCCTTTTTTTGTAACAAAAAAATAGAGGAAGCCTTACTGGTATTGTAAGGCATTGAATTATGAATTATGTGTGTATACACACACACACACACACACACACACACACACACACACACACACACATATATACTGGGGTTTGAACTCAGGACCTTGCACTTGCCCCTCCTTTGACTTTTGTTGATTTTGATTTTGTTTTCTTGCTGTTTACTTCAGAAGGAAAAGGAATGCCTAAATGAAGAATTAGAAGAATTGAAGAAAGAGAATAAGCTTTTGAAGGAAAAAAATATCCTCGCAACTAAGAAGAAGGAACATTACGAGTGTGAAATAAAACGCCTGAATAAGGTACCAGAACAGATGAGCATGGGACAGCAAAAGGAAAGCTTCCTTAGACCAGCCATTCCCATTTAGAGTCACCCAAGAATCCAGGCTGTAATGTGGCTCCCAGCCTCCCAGCCTGCAGCTTGGCAGGATGTTCTCTGAGACTTGCAAATCTCTGCATATTGGCTAAGGAGGCTTTAGGGAATTCATGATCCTGCACAGGGTCAGCATGGAAAAGAGGAATAAGGAGAAATGATAGAAGACAGGAAGAATTTTTTTTTTTGTTTTTAGTTTGAAGAACTACATAAAGCAAGTGGGTGTTTGTGAACAATAACTTATCTGTTGATCAACCGCAAAAGCTTCCTGAGGGAAAAAAACTGCTCTCTAAAACGATAGCTATGGAACTGGTGTGATGCATGACACATGGAGATGTGCTCACTACCAAACTCAAGGCTGAGATGGCGGCCCTCATGAGAGCACTCTGAAATCTCTTTTATGGGAGTTGGGGATGCAGAAAAAATAAGTAAGGGCTTTAGGAAAATTCAAGTGGTTAAAGCCTTAGCTCCAACTTTACTGGTTCTTCAACAGAGTGGCTATGAACTGCTGCAGAAGGATGAGATGCTGGTGATGGGGTGTGTGTGTGTGTGTGTGTGTGTGTGTGTGTGTGTGTGTGTTGTTTTATGGACTAACTCTTAATTTTCTGAGAAAAAGGACACTGACTACTTCAAGGAAAAAATATAAATCCCTTTTTATTTTTCCAAGAGCCACGTCACAGGGGGAGCCTGGGAGTACGGTAGCACATGGTTGATTGAGATACCCATCATTCAGCTAACTAGTTCATGACCAAAGTAACAGAAATGTCTCCTAAACCAAAAACGGGTGATTAAAATTTGCTCAATCCCTTGATTTTGGACTTCATGTCAACTAGTGCTTAGAGGCTTTATTTAGAAGATTCCCCTGGTCAAGTATGTGCTTGACAGGATGCTTACAAATAGGAAACTACATTAGGTTGTTTGTGACATAAGCCATTCTTCAGGAGAAAATGAGAAAGCAGAGACTGACTTCATCAATAATGCATTTTATCTTCTAAGAAGGCAAGAAAATGTTCAGACATAAATTTTCAGTACAGATGTGTTTCTTTTCCCTTTTATTCTCTGCTGGAAACTCCTCTGTAAATGAGCTAGAAGAACTAAGGATAACTGAGATTATACTTGAAATTCCTCCATTTCTGTTACCATGTTACACATTTTTTAAAACTTTCTAGCACATTTCCCTAAATGTAGGGACAAAGATATAAAGTCTCTAGACATTAGCACATTCAAGAACTTTGTTGTGTGCTCATTTATGTACCTTATTTTTATGCTATCTGTATTTATAGTTAACAGACTTCTTTAAATTTAGAAAACTAGTAATTTTATAATTTAGGGAGTTATAATCACAAAATCTCAATCAGAAAAATTAATCTGAGCAAAACATATGTCTTCATACAAATGTCACCTTCTCAAAGAGAAATTTTCTGGTTATCTGAATTAAAATTACATGTTCTACCCCTGATATAACTTGCTTTGATTTTTCCCTGGAACTTATTACTACCTAAAATATGATAATGTCTCATACTCATTGTCCTATTCATTTTCTTCCTCCTAGTTTATTGAAGTTCCCCGTGGGGAGGACTTGTGTGTGATAGAAATCTCCATTAGCAGAGCAGCACAGTGTCTAGTCTAGGGCTCACAGTACATTTAGGGTTCCATGAATAGGTCTTATAATCTTTTCAAATCAGAAGAAAAAGTTAACTTTTATACTGGAAACACATTTTCATATATTACATATTTATCACCATAACAACATAGTTGTAAAATGTAATTTTAACATGTGCTTTTATGGATGAAGGGACTCACAAAGGCAACAATCATAAGGTGTCTCCAAGATTTTCTGCTTTCCTGAATACCTAGAACAGTGCATTACTCATGTAAGTTCTCAAATATTTGTTGAGCAAGTAAAAGGAAGAATGAGAAATTAATTAAATATAATTATGTAATATGTTCAATAGCCAGTTTTGGACTTGAGATTTATCATTTAATAGACATAGTACATTAACTTAATTCATAATCTGTTATTTATGAATAGCATGAAAAAGTATTGAGAGCTAAAAAAAATTTCATCCCACACATCTCTACTTTAAAAACATAGATACAAAGTGGTAAGTGGTGAAAGATTTTTTTCTTTCTCATGTATAACATATATTACTACCTAATAAAGTATAAAATATTACTGTCCTTGGCTCTTACAGTGAATATCTTTCTTTTCTTTTTTCACTCCTGTGGGAATGAGAAGTCACTGATTATGTCGATTTGGGTGGCTGCCTGTGCACACCAGCTCTCACAGCATGGAATTTGGTACCTATCCCACCATGCACAAGTTGGCTTCCTGCTCACCCTTCAGTCAGCAAATATTTATAATGATTGCAAATAACAGTAGTAGCAAGAGTAATTAACACATGGTTTCCAGAAGTTCGCTCAACTATGTGTACACAATTATTTATTTGCTTCGAAGGAAGTACCCAATGGTTTTGTCTATAGCATGTTCTTACAGAGGAACCAGATGTTTAACCAAGGTGTGAAGAATTGCTTGAAGTTGGCCAGCCAGTGCCACCCATGGACATAGTTAATTTATCTAACATCTTACCATTGTGAGATGGGTAGATCTATTTAGTATATTAGTACTGATAAGTAACAACTATTCTAGAATAAGTTACAGTGGTCTGTTCAAGAAAGCTGGAAAACTCCAAGATGGGATAAGTGTCTGCTAGACTCACCTTTCACTTCTGAGTATTTGGAAATTTCCTGAATGGCGTAAAAGCTAGACCAGGAAATTCAAATGACAAGACCTGCAAAAGCAGTGTAGTCATAGGTGTGGGATATGGAACTGACATATTTGATTGCCATCATTAATTTGACTCACTCATCCTAGGTTCTCTCAACTATTAGTCATACAACTTTAATTTTTAAATTTCATCATGGGACATTTCCTAGAACTATGTAGCTTTTATACAAATTCCAACAGGACTGATGAAGCTCCATGGTAGAGATTCTGTTTCACATTCATGAGACCCTGGGGTTGATATCCATCATCCCCTAAAAAAATTCTGCTAAATATAAATTATTAAACAATTTTTGCTATTTCTTTAAATTCTTCCTGGGGGAAGAAAAAAGTGCTTATTTATCTTGCAACTTCCTGAAAAATGATAGTCATATCAGGCTAGATAGTATCTGTAGATTCTAAGACATTCTATTAGGAAATTCCCAGTCCTATAACACCTATTCACAACCATGGATTGCTTTTCTACTTTTATTACCATATTGTATAGAAATGCAGGGGAGTGAGTTACTACTACTGTCGCCCAACATGTTACTTTAGAAACAGCCACAGAGGAGGTGAATTCCTAGAACTCTGAAAATGAACCTTTTCTGTTTGTACAAAGGACTCATTTGATTTATGAGCAAATTGTCATATTGTGGTTCTGAGGCCACACAAGGGTGAGAAGTGTCTGTCACAATATTGTAAAGTCATTTTTATTGACTCCATCATGCATTAAAGGTCTTCAAATCAGAGGCAGTGTCTTTTATATGATGTCACTAAGTATAGGACATGTACAAACAATGGTTAATGAATAAGGTTGATAATCTTATTGGAAAATATAGGTATCTATTACATTCTTCACCTCTTTATCCTATGGTAAAAAAAAATCATGTTATAGTGCACATCACTTCACCAAGAAATGAGTTAATGGATATTTTAACAGAGAATAAATATGACTGTGGCTAGACCAGGATATGGTATGCTAAAGGAGGGCAGAACAGAAGAGCGGGAAATTAGTTGTAGAAGAGAGTAAATCTGCATGTAGTCACTTTTCTGTGGATTTCCTTCTGTCTTACTGGAAGCATGGTACGTTATACAACAGCATTCTTGGACCCTTCCCTCAGGTGTACCTCTGGGGACAGCGGACAGCACCCAGTGGTTGGTATGTTTGCTTCTTCTGATGTTCCTCAAAGTTTGAGCATCATTGATGCAATATACCTTTGATTGAATCAGAGCATCTGCAGAAAGGCTATAGATAATTTCCTTTCATAGTTGGTTAGTGGAGGGGAGTCTAACATCAAAGATTCCCCCAAAATAATGAGGGTTGAATGACATAAGCATCCTAACGGAGAAAAGACAGATTCTGAAAATATACATATATGCAGAAATCCAGAAAGAAAGATGTTCAATCATGTAACAGCCTTAAAAATGAACCACTTCCTTGTGGGTATATTTAAGATGATTGTGTCAATTATGGAGGAATTCATATGATGTGGAAAATCTCAGATCAATAGTGTGCTTATCTTATAACATAGGTTCTTCAAGATGTCTTGAAAATTGAGAGTTCTTCATTTTCTGAGGACTGTTCAGGGCAGGGTAAAGTGGAGTGCAACCATGCAGAGATGAGAACAGAAATGGAAGTTCTCAAACATCAGGTGAGAAGTTTATGATCTTGAGGAAAACCGGGAGCCTGTTGTTCATACTTCTTTGGACAAGTTTGTATGCCTTGCTGTTGAAAATATGACAAAGGTTTTCACATTTATTTTAGTTAGAATTATCCAATTTTAAAGCTTGATAAGAAGAGTAGAGATCAGCTAGTTCACTCCCACAGTTGATAAAAGAAGGAATTGAGTTTCAGATGGGTTAAATGGCTGGCTCAAGATCACACAGCTGAAAGAGGGTCATACTGCTTAACCACTGGGTAAGGTTCTGTTAGCACTACATCTAGAGGGTTTCATGTAGACAGGATTTATTTTGAAAACACTATTAACCCAAACTGAAACTTTTCAGGAAATGTTAGCAGCGGGAACATCATTCTGTAGCTGCTTGCTCCAGCCTTTTGAACAATCAGGGTAGTTTAAAAGAGAATATTTTGCACTGGTTATACTCACAGAAGAGTCAAGTCTGCTTGACTATTAAATTTAGTTCAGCCAGCTAAGTTTTGCCTAGCTGAGGGGCCAACCATACCTACCATATTTCTTTTCCTGGGAAAGGTTAAGTGAACAAATGTAAAAGGCTAGAATAATCCATGGTGATATCAGTAAATGCATCCTACATCTAGGAATCCCATTCCCTGAATATACATTGTCAGTATATATTAGCAGTGGGGGAGAAAGTGTCATAGAACAAAGGGCTGGAAGTTAGCACTCTTTTTCCTGATGCCCCTGGGTGTGATTTGTTGACTTCTTTTTCTCTGAGTAAGGAACAACTATAAGGATCTGAGATGTATTACATGGAAAGATCAAGCAGTTGTGTTATTATGTTTGCTATTGATTTTATTGTTATTACTTCATAGGAAGAGTAAAATCTAACAAATTCAGAGCACTTGATAGTAAAGTTGGAGTTTCTCTTTTAGCAATCATATTTGAATAATCTGTTTCATAATATTCAGGATCACTTACATGGCTTAAAAATAAACTAAAGAGGAGAATGAGGGTAGCATTCAAATTGTTCTCAACACCTAACATACTGTTGGTGCTACCCACATTTCCTTTGGGGGGAGCACTGCTAATGTTCAGACACTCAAATATCTTTGGTGCTCACTCATAATATATACCACATATGAGTCACTCTTTCCCATGGAGGCTGCAGTTATGGTTTAGCTCATGTTTTATACAGACATGAGCTACCAGAGAGTAGACCAGGATCCATCTACATAGCATTGGGGTGACTCTGTTACTAACTTTCTGTATCCACTTTTTAACCATGCACTGCTCTAACCCATAAGGGTTATATCACCAAGTGCCACGAGAAACAGTCAAGGCTTTAAATTCACACAAAAAAAGAGTTATAATCTGAGTCCCTACCTGACTAAAGCAATAACATTGGTAAAGTTAAATTCTGATCAGATGGGCTTCTCCCATTGAACATGATTCTGGTAACTATTTACAGTTTAACTGTCTGGAATTAATCCTCAGATCCCAACTTAAAAAAAAAAAATCAATGTCACCTTGGATGCATGTAGTTTCCTTGCAATATTTCTAGTAAATAAATCTGTAAAAAATAAAAATAATTAAAATTTAAAATAAAGCCTTAAATATTATATATATACATATGTATATATCCATCAAGATTTATATGCAAGTTTAATTTCTTCTCTTGCCTATTTTATTGACTTAAATTGGATACACAACTACATAAAATTTGTTGAACTGATCCTATTGAGGGTGCAATTTGATGTAGTGTTAGACAAAAATCTAGCTACAGAGCTTCAATATAAGTAGTTATTCAAATCATGGTCTTAGAGGAAGTCTTTTGCTTCATTTTCTAAGTTTCATTTGTTTTTCCAGCTTCACAGACTTGTCTTCAAGCTATCAGTCAGCTGTATGCTAATTATAGGCAATAATAACTTTTCTTTAGTTTGGTTACTTTTTTAGAATACTTACAAGGCCTTTCATGAAGTGTTCCACTAAAGGATTATGATATTTCTTTTTTATCGTCTACCTCCCAAATCACTTATAAGAGACAAAATGTGTAAATACCTTTCAAAATCATGCCCTGCTTTCCCAAATATATCATGCCCAGATGCCATGGTAGCCTTTTATTTCTATTTTGTGTCTAACGCGTAATCTATATTTGGAAATTTCATTTCATTGCCCTGCATTTGGAATGGATGACTTGCTCCAAAACAGTGATATTTAGCATTAGGCAGGGTATTCATCAAACATGTTGGATGCAACAGAATAATGGGTGAGGAGAAGTTTTGTTTTTGTTTTTGTTTTTTAAAAATACATGTTTCTTTACTTCTGAATTCCTGCTGCATGCTCAAGAAGGAAAATTTGAGATCTGCCACTCTAAAAGTTAAAGATGCAATTGTAGTCACATGTATTTCTCCATCCCATCATGAAGAAATATTCATGAACCAAGATAGTAATGCCCCCAATTGGAAAAACCCAGATATATCTTTTTTGAAATTATTTAAATGGCCCCCCAAAAAAGTAATCTAACAGTAACAGCAGATTGATATTTTTAGGTGCAAATATATGAAGAAGACTTCAGAAAGGAGCGATCAGATAGAGAAAGACTTAATCAAGAGAAAGAAGAACTACAGCAAATTAATCAGACTTCTCAATCCCAGTTGAACAGGCTGAGTTCTCAGGTAAATCAAAACAAAATCTTCTTTACTGAGTACATACAATTTTGTTTTTATTTTCTCATTTTTTAAAAAATTCAAGCCTTTTTGAATCGTGTTAATTGACGTTGGATTTTTTTTTGAGAGGTGAACACCTGAGATGAAATCATTTTCAATCTTGTAAGGAGATTAAAACAAATGGAAATTTCTTTTAACTTAAGTATTTTAAGGAATTCCCCTGAGAAATTAGGTTAAAAAGTTAACATGTAGTTCTTATGATCTTTTTCTCATATTTATTTTGATAGAATGGGAGTTGAACTACTTGACACTCAAATACAGTGAAGTAGTTTCTAAATCCTTGTCATTTTCTGTGAAGGGCTGGGTTAGAACGTTCTTGTCTTCCAAAAACATACATATTTCTAAATGCCCTGTAGAAATCTAGTGAAACCTAGTGTTTTTTCAGTAGATTCCCAGATTTAATAAAACTAGTGCACTTTTAAGGAAGTCATTTTAATGGAATAGAGCATATTAAATGTAAACAAACTAAAATTAAGTGTAGTCAAATATATAAAAAAGTACATTCAGGAAGTTGCCGTGATGGGTAAATGCTGATGTTAATGAAGGAAAATGTAGTTAACATAATTTTGACTTTTGATTTGCAAAATCATGCCATGCCTTTCAAAGAAAAAGGAAATTGGCGTGAGACACGCTGTGGTAGTTCCTTAGCTTCAAGGTTTTACTCTTCAAGATTATTAGACATTTTCTTGTTCCTAATGCAAAGTAGATTGTGAATTAAATTTAATTTCTTCCCTGATTATTGTTTCAAGGGTTAACTTGAAATTCCTCATTTTATACAGAGATTTATTTGGCAGAACCATTTCCTCTCTAAGAAATTAGAAAAGAATAAAATTAAGGAATTTCAAAGGAAACTAGATGGAATGAAAATATAATTATATAGCTTTCTGAAAATAATTCATGCAACATAATAAATAGTTTATACAATAATGGCTGAACAAAGTTCTGATGTTCTTGGTGAAGAAATTATTCTCTCAAATGTTATTTCTTACATGCAAAGCTGCCTTAATTGGTTTTAAGTTGTTAGTGCACAAATTATTTTACCTCCTGCCATACTTTAATTTTATTCATTCTAGTCTATTAAGTTCAAAGTGATGATAAATTGGTGTGTACGATCAGTAATGTACTTGCCATTTCAGCATTCTTAGGCTAGGCAGGAGCACATATCCATCTACTTAACATTTTAGAAGATAACTCAAGTAATTTTCATGCTTGTATCATCTGTAAAAAATAAATATCAAAAATATTTTGAGATAAAAATATATTTTCTAAAAACAGTATGATATAATTATGTTTATAAACTAAGGAGCAGTCTTGAGATCTAAGTGATATCTTAAATCTATCAAAATTTTTCTTTAAAAGAATGATAGCCTAACCTTTTTTTCTTTCTTTTTTTGCTGCACTAGGGTTTGAACTCAAGGCCTCATGTTTGCTAGCCAGGCACTCTACCACTTGAGACATGGCCCTTGCCCATCTTTGTTTTAGTTATTTCTCATTTGAGTCTCATGTTGGCCAGCTTTGGACAGTGATCCTCCTATCTACAGCTCCCACATAGTTGGGATGACAGACATGTATCACTGCCCCTGGATTGATTTTTGAGATGGGGTCTTACTAACTTTTTGCCTGGGCTGGTCTTAAATTATGATACTCCTGATCTCTGCCCCAGGCAGGTAGAATTACAGATGTGTACCAATAGACCCAGCCCCCTTAATCATTTATTTTTTTCAAAAGTGTCATTCACTTTAGTTAGATAATAATAGAATTCACAAAGAGATATAGTAAATGATTTGATGATCTATGTTTAATGTATTAACAGATTAAACACCAGGAATCAATAAAAATAACTGACATTATCTTAAGTAGCATATTATTTGTTGTTTAAATAAATTTTTCATGTCAAATCATTCTGGCACTAGTAGTAACACAACAGAACATATTTAGACTATCACTGAGGATGTCTACACCAATAACAATGATTAAACAGACAGTGTGGTGAAGTGAAACATACTTAGGGCCCTTGGAAGTAGGAGGGATGTTCAGGGAAAGACCTGTGTCCCTGCCCCCTCTGACTCTCAGTGATGTTAACCTTGAGTAAGTTATTTGACCCCTATGCTTTGCTTTCTTTATCTATAAAATCAAAAGTTTGAACTAGATAATCTGTAAAGTGTTTCTTGTGGTTCCAAAACCTCTGTGTCTAAAAATAAACTACCTACCTGCTCTCAGTATCCTCATCTATGAGCAATTTATATGGATAACCACCTCATGACTTCACAAAGTTGTTCTCAGAGTTAAGTAAAAGAATAATTTCAGAAAGCCCTTATAAATATCTATCTCAAGTCATAGCTCAAAAGTATTTCATAAATTATTTTAGTCAATTAGAAGGAAGTATCTTCACTAGTTTCATTTAGTTGTATAATTATCATGCCACTTTCAGTTGCTGGTCATCCAATTTTGATGCTTTCTTTCTGCAAGGCATTCTGCAGTGTGCTGTTATAGAATAATATACTGGTCCTTGCAGTTAGAAGACTTACAACATAGTGAAAGACACATCCAGTGTATCCTCATCATTTGCAAATTCTATGTTTATTAATTTGTCTATTTGCTAAAATACACGTCACTCGAAAATCAATACATGTGGCGTTTACATGGTACATTTATGAATTTACAGAACAGCTAAACACTTGAGTCACCTGACATGCATACTCAGTACTGAGGTCAAACAAGACAATGGTCTGCCTTTCTTATTTCATCTTGCATGTGGTAATGTGTCCTTTTCATGGTCTATGTCAGGCCATGTGTTTTTTGTTGTTGTAATCTTAGCTTTTTGTTTTGTCTTGCTTTTTGTTTTTGTAATGCTGGGAATTGAACCCAGGTCTTGGAACAAGCTGGGTAAACACTCTACCACTGAGCCACAGCCCAGCCCCTGCTCTTTGTTGATGATTTTGCTATCTAAATGGCTCCCAAACGTGTTCTAAAGTGTTGTCTAGGGTTCCAAAGTGCAAGAAGGCTGTGATGTGCTTTACAGAGAAAACATGTGTTAGATATGCTTTGTCCAGGCATAACTGTAGTGCTGTTGACTATAGTTCAGAGTTAACAAGCTAACATTATATGCTTATTAAGGTGTTTTTAAACAAAATATACATAAAACAAAGTTATATATCAATCATTTGACAAAAGCATTGTGACCAGAGGCTCACAGGAAACTAGCCTTGAGTTTCTTCTGGGAGCAGTGCTTCACTATTCATTAATTCAGTGATTTTGGTGACTTTATAGAGCATAATTACTTCAAATAGCAAGAACTGACTGAACATAGTTCACATTGGACTAAGAAGTCACATGATAAATGTACAAGACTAAATGAGAGGACCAAAGCAGGTGGGAATAATCCTCATAGATGGGACTTGGAAACACATCACACAAGAGGGGACATGTGACCGTGCCTTATAGATATGGATGTAGAACCTAGGTTGTAGGGATGATGACGACATGACTAAAAAAGCCAAAATCCAGTTTCCTCTAGATATTTCAGTTGTGGAGGTACTGTAGGCTAGGTGACTCTGATAGAGGAGGTTTCAACCTTAAATAGTGAGAAGTCATAGAAAAAAGCAGTGTGACTTTGAACAACTTACTCAGTATCTTATGTCTCAATGTCCTCCTCTATCAAGTGGAGGTAATATTAACTATAACATAGAGGTACTTGGGGGGATTCAAGGACTTATTTTACAGAATGCACAGAGATCTAAAACTTACAGTGGAAGCCTTTGAATGTCAGTATGACCAGATGCAACTTCATTGAATAAGCCATGGAAGGTGTTTCTACATCTATATCTAAATAGATTAACCTAACACAATTATAATGGTTTCAACAAATTGCAGTCACAACTTAAAACTATCCAGTTTTCTAATTTTCTTTTGAGAATTTCAGGAAAGAATCAGTGCATGTCTGGAAAACCCAAAATGTGGCTCATTTTGTTGGTGTTACTGCTAGTAGCCTCACTCTTGGGCTTCTGAGTAGGTCACTGACGACTGGGTCAAGACCAGCTTTGGAACTAATGATTTGAACTCTTCCTGATAAACAATGTCTGTGTTTTTTCTGTAGATAAAATCTTGTCAGATGGAGAAAGAAAAACTAGAAAAGCAACTAAAACAGGTGCGCTGCTCATTACCCTCTTACAGTTGAAACAGCAACTGTAAGTTTCACCCACACATTTCTTCTTCTACAGGATTTCTCATGATCACAGTTAAAAAATACTCAAGCTATGCTACAGATATTCTAGAACAACCCATGTTTTTCATTACCCACCAAAATGTCAATGGATACATAGTGCTTAGGAATGGCTAAGGCCTTTCATCTCTAATGTTCATGAAAAACACATACTTTCACAACATGTTACCAGTATGTCAAATCTTAGAGTGTGTTCACTCAAATTAAGATTTCTTCAAAGACCCACAAACACCTGGGAAATACATTTCCTTTGTATTTCTTGCAGTTGTTTACACAATTTATAGTAGAAAACTATATCAGAGGCTTTTGTCTCTTTCTAGAAAATAGAACGTGTCTTCTCAAACACAGCAGCATTCTACCCCATTTGTTCTCTACTAGCCTTAAAAATGAATATTATTTCTCTTAATTCCTAGTTTTCTGCCTGGAGTTTAGTTATGTCTTTGGCTTCAGTTTAAGAAAACTTATTTCATGACTCAGTGGATGGTTTGTCTTCAAAGAGGACCATCTATGACAATAACTCAGAAACATAATGTTAATTATATATATTTTGTAATTGTAATTTCTTCAAAATGGAGAAATAATTATGGCATCACATTAGATAAGATTTACCTTGTGATCCTCATCAATATCAGTCCTGAATATAGTTTGACTTATTTACTATTTTGACTTATAATTATCCCAGATTAGGTCAAACTTATAAGTTCGAACTAAATCCCATTGTATATAGCAAGTGTCAGCATTACTCCCCAGTTTTACCTGCTTCCAATGAACTGACAGCATTATTTTTTTACAGATGCATTTCCCAACCTGTAAGTGTAGCCTGGTTTTCCACATGAGGGATCCTTGGGTACCCACAGGCACCGGGGCTGCACAGGATCCACAGGAACATCCCGTAAGTAAGAGTTTCCATTTCAACAAGTGATTAGGAGTCTCTGTTGGTAGGAATTGTGTGCATCTCTGCAATTTGGCACATAATATGGTCTACAGAAAGAGCCTCTCTTTTATCTCAGCCTCTGATTTGCAGAGTTGCACTGTAATTATCCTTGGGGCAATGAATTCACAGGACACATTGATATGAATGAATTAACTAAAAGATGTCAAATTGAGCTATAATTCCTGGACAACATAGCATGTTATATGGGTCATTTTCAATAGCCCTACCTACCTCTACCCAAAGATAACTTTTATATATAAAAAAGAGCAAAGTAGATATAGCAAGACTACAACAACAAAAACAAGATGCTTTCTTCAGTTGTGAACTTATTTGCATTGCTACAGTTTTTGCTATATATAAGCAAAATAGTTTTTGACATTTTCCAATTGAAAAGACTCTCTTAAAAGATACAGGAAGAAGTGATCCAGTGACCCACGTAAGTTATTGTGTCTACCCAGGCAAAATGAAATGAACAGTTGAGCAATTAATTGTGAGTGGAATTGATTTGGGCAGTCAACCTGAATAAGTCAGAGCCAATGCACCCTTTCCTTCCTTCTCAAGAGCAATATTTCTCCTCCTGCCCCATGATCTGGGTGCTTGTTTCTACTCTCTCTTTTGCCTATGTAGGCAGAACTTTTATCCAGGAAAAAATGCATTTTTCTATATTTTGGATTTGCTAAGATAACTCTTAGATGAGTGTCATTCAAAGCCCTTTCCCAAGGGAGGAGATAATGACTCTTTGGGTGGCAGAAGGATGTAAGGATTTAATGAGCATCTCTTATTTGACCCTGCTATGACATAGCATTCTGCTGACAATTTGGTTCTTTTCCTGTTTATGTCATTTACTGCTTCAGTCTTCCACATCCCCTCCCCTACCATTTCCTTTCTTCTTTACCTGTTTTCTTACTTTTCAGTCTTTATCAGAAACACTTCTGGGAATCTTAAAACATAGCTGTCATTCCTTAAAGTTTTTTTTTATTTTCAAGTATGTAAAGATAAGATTATAAGAAAAATAGAAAGAAATTTACTTAGGAGTAGTTCCTACAGCTTAGACAATTGGAGAAATATTCTTGTAAAAGATTAGCTATAAAATTAAGGAGTAATTCCAGTTTATCTAAGACTAGATATAGCTGTTTTTTGTCAAATATTCATTAATGAAAAGAAGGAAGTCATTGACTGTGACTCATTAAACTTTTCCCTGTCAGTTAGCAGAGGTAAGGAAGTCCAGATCACATAAATTCATCACCAAATAAAGATCTGTATTTGAAAAAGGTTTTGAAGTCATGTATAATGGCCTACATTTTCAAGCAGTATCCCATTGAATGAAATTTCAGTATAACAAAACCTCAAAGTTAATTTAAAAAGATTTCATGTTTCTTATTTACATGTAAGCCTGAAATAAATCACCTCTAATGGTGTCAGTAAACTTACAGTATATTTACCTTCTTCTGGCAGCTCTCCTGGAATATAAAACCAGGGCTCACGTCACTTGTCCTATGTGTTATTTGAGACATCTAAAAAAAAAAATGAGAAGATAAAATACAGAGGTGATCTCATTTCCTCTTCTAGCTCTTCTGTGGGCCAAAAGAAGCCAAGGGCCTAGTGTCTGAGGGGGTGAAGTGGGTTAGACTGTGCGAAAATAGCCTTCTCAATGTCTTGTCAGATAGTCAAACGTTTAGTGGTCCGGCAGCCTTTTAAATGCTCCCTATTGCCTAACTGATAGAGGAATTTTCTTGATTTATTTTTAGAAGATAATTAAATAATTGAAGTGCATTCTCTGTGTCTTGTGGGGAAGTAGGAGACAGGGTGAGTGTCTGGAGCAGGAAGATAGATTTACTCTGAGGGCAGGTAAAGCTGATTGAGATCACTTAATTCCAAGGGGTTAAATACTAAAATGGTAATTTTTGGAACTAACTTGGTAATTCGGGTCTATAGCTTCTTATTTATTCAGTGCAATTTTTTTGATGTGTTCCCTGATATTCAATACCTTTCTTTCTTTTGTTTTTTAATTGTTATGCTGGGTGGAGGTACATTGTGGCATTTATAAAAGTTCTTACAGTATATCAAATATATCATACTTGAATTCACCCCTTCACCAGTCTCTTTTATCCAGTATCTATCTTTCTTAAAACAAAATTCCAAAAGAAAAATCCCATCGCTTTTGTCTGAACTCTGAGCAATTTAGAGAATAACTTTTGCAGAGGAACAGCAAACTTCTGTGTGCCATATACCCACAATAGCTTAGATTTCTTGCTTGATCTACCAGAAAACATTAAATTTATATTTCCTTTCTGGTCTTCTCATTGCCTATAGTGTGACAGTTTTCAAGAGAGCATTTATTGATAGTAAATTGCTTTGCTTTATTTATAGAATATAATAAGTTTTACAAAAGTGTTTATACTTCTGCAGAGATCCAAAACACATCTGTTTCCAAAAAAAGAAAAGGAAAAAAAAATACATACTACAATGCCAAAGTCATAGAAACTCTAGTCAAGCACAGAATGAATTTAGAAGGCGATAGGGCAAGATGGTGTTAGTGAAGAGGGAGATATGTGGGATGAGGGAAACTGGCAGCAGGTTGAATAGAAATGCCTTTTGTGTGGCCTGCTAAATAAAAGCCACAGGGCATAATTATATTTTTAATATGCTACTATGTTCTGTTTGAAGTCCATATTGCTATAATAATGTTTCATTGTTCCACACAGCCAGATTATCAGTGGTATGCTCTTGACCAGCTTCCGCCAGATGTACAGCACAAGGCTAATGGTAAGACAGACCACAGCTGTATTGAGCATTCTTTTATATTTACATTTGAATGGGATCTTTTGGAGATGTTTACTCAACATACATTCATTCATACTTGGGGAGGACCTACCGTGAAGCTGTATTGAACATATAACTAATTTGATGCACCTGGGATTAAATTGAACTCCTGAAGACAAAGAAAATATTCAACTGCAGAAATGCATGAATTTCAATTCTGGCTTCTGTTCCTATTCCAGTCTCAGAGTCAGAATTCCATCTGGGGTTAGAAATGCAAACTTGAAGCAGAGCTGTATTGCAGTAAGAACAGCAAAGCTCTGCAAGTTGACTACAAAGAACAGATGAACATCTACTATTCCAGGTCGAGTTTGTGAGACAGATGTTTTAAATGTCATTGGCAGACAGACAGAAGAAACTAAAGCTCACAACTGAGCTCCCTTATGACTAGATGTCAGACTCCAAGACAGAGCTCTGAGTGTAAGCCAGGGCTGCCCTTAATACCCACATCACCTTATGGTGGGAAAACTAAAAGTCACCTGTACAATATTCACAACTAAGACTACTTTTAAATCTTAGTTTTCTTTGGTTTATCATTCTCTTCCTTCTTTCCAGAATCTGCTGTATTTTCTACTACTTGTTTCTATGATCTTATGAGATCACCCAAGAGTGGGCTGTATAAAATAAGTTATAGTCAGAATCCCACTTCTACTGTCATCACACATTAATCAAAGTCAGAAATGATTGTTGCATGATTAAAGTCTCATATTACACATACCTGTGACTCTTCCTTTTTAATTTCTAGAGGTTTTAATCTATCAAGAACCCTCCAGATTAGCTGTAGACTAATTTCAGGTCACACTTGAAATTTGTTTATTTAATTCAGAGCCAAGAACATGCAATTGTTTTTAAAATACAAGTAATCCATTTTGGAATGGAAGTAGGGATCCAGGGATACCACATACAGTTTTGCAGGTTGTGAATATCACACGGCTAAAGGGTGCTTCATGGTTGTGTAAATAAATGTACCCTCCTGGAGTTGTGTAATACATAACTTGGACAGCTATATACAGCAACACTGGGAGGGGCAAAGGTCATAAGACACAGTAGAATCAGAGAGAAGAAACATGAAAAGTGAGAGTTCCCTAATAAAATGCCTAAGTTTTTATCAGAAAATTATTGACTTTCTTTTTTCTTTGCTTTCTACTACAAATGTAACCAGTGGCTTTAATGAAGGTTTGTGTTTCAGCCATAATGGAGAGCATTTATTAGAAAGGCATATTTTAACCAAATGATTGCTGTATAATGTCTGTGTTTTTGAAATCTGTTGTTATATAATAACTGAATTGCCACCCAGTTATAATTTTTTTCATTTTATATTGGTCTGGAATAAATAATAAAGTTATTTTCTCCTGAATTGGAGTTTAGTCGCTGGAAAATACAATTACTTAGGAAAGAATTCAGAAATATAAGACAATTTATATATCACCTCTGAATTCTTCCTAAACCAATGCTACAGAAACTGATAATTATATAAAATAAAAAGGAATTAACTTGATCTTTAGAAATTAAATAAAATATGCAAAAATGAAACTTTGCAGTCAGTATATGATACCTACTGATTTTTGTCTACTTAGATACATGAGTTTTGTGATGTGTAAGCATACCGTATAACAGTCTCTCTAGATATAAAATTACAATAAAAACCCTAACATTTACCAGCTCAAATAATTTAAAACATTATTTATTTTACTCTTCACAGCAATGCTATGAAACAGGTATATTTTATACATGAGGAAACTGAGACTTGGAGAATTTAAGTAACATACTTAAATCACATAGTAAAATTTAGCACTGGAATTAGATTCATTGGTCTATAGGATTCCAAATCCCATACTTTAGATTACATTCCACAGTGCCTTTAAAAACTTATCCCTGTCACTCTATTAAACTTTTCAAATATTGCAGCTATAAAAACAAGATGGAGGCTCTAACTTGGATAATTATCTGACTAGTGTTTAATTCCTCCATAATTTCATCTTCCTGCAATCTCCTAGCATATTTTCCTTGTTTGACATTTAGAATGGGTAAGGAAGGGTGTGGATAGTAAATTGGAATGGCCTGATCCAGCATTGGCCACCCTGGAGGAGCCTCACAGGGACATGTTCTCCATATCCGCACAGCCCTCAGCTGACTGCAGCTTGTCTGCAGCAGAAGGGGAACTGAGTGTGGGGAGGGTCACCACAGAAAGAAATTCCTAACTCAGAAATCTACCTGTTGGGGCTCTAATTGCTCCTTTTCTGTTCCATAGCTCCTGGAGTCATAGTTCAAGCCCAGTCTTAATTGTCAAGAGCTCTGAAATTATCTTCTCACAAATAATTCATGTGCTGTCACTAATTTCACCAGTCGTTCTTGATATGTTTTGGTTCATTTAATTGAAAAGCTCCTTTCTAACTGTAGGATTTTTTTTAAGTTACTTGGATTTGAACTCAGAACCTAGCACTTGATAGTCAGGTGCTCTACCACTTGAGTCACTCCCTCTGTCTCTTTTTGCTTTAGGTATTTTGAAAGTGGGGTTTTGTTTAATGCCTGGGCTGGCTATAGACTGAAATCTTCCTGTATAGTTGAGGTCATAGGTGTATACCACCACTTCCAGCTTTTTTTGGTTGAGATGGCTATCAAATTTTGTCTGGGCTTGCCTAGAACTGCAGTCCTGCTGATCTCCACCTCCTGATTAACTAGGATTAGAGACATGAGCCGCTGTACTCAGCTGATCTGATTATTTTGGAGATAGCCTCTGAGGATACCACAAAGTATTCTTCCCCACCTCCCTCACAACTGGCTTAAAACTGTGATCCTCCTGATCTCAGCCTGTGTAGCTTAGGATGACAGGCAAGAGTGATTGGTTGAGATGAGGTCTCCTAACTTTTTGCCTAGGCTGGCCTTGAAGCATGATCCTCCAAACCCCAACCTCCCAACTACCTAATATTGACAGGCATGAGCTACTGGTATTTGGTCTATTTCTTTTTAATTAACATATACTTATAAATATTTGAGGTACAGTGTTACATTTCAATATGTGTATACAGTTCATATGATAAAATTAGAGGCAGTCCCATCTCATTGTCATTTCTTTATGTTTGGAGTCTGTGAGCTCTTCTCTTCTATTTTTGCATAAAATATAAGCTAGGTTATTGTGAACTGTAGTCACCTTACTGTGCTATTGAACACTAGAACTTATTCTTTCTATCTATATTTTGATAGCATTATCCAGCTTTCCTCTATCCTCCCAGTCCCTCCCCCCACACCACAAGTGTCCATTAACGGACACCTAAGTTGATTCCACATTTTGGTTATTGTGAACAATGAGGTAATAAACATGGGAGTACAGATATCTCTTTGATATACTGATTTTATTTCCTTTCAAAATATCACTAGAAGTGAGAAACGTAGATCACATGGTAGATCTACTTAATATGTGGATATTTGAATTGGTACTAATTGGCATGTTGTGCTTTATAGAGCATCTAGTTCTGGTTTTATTAATTTCCTGATGACTGACAAGTATACCCTTCTGATCTGTAATAAATGTCACATTGTATTTTATCCCAGTATCTTCCATTATAATTACTCCCCTTTTGACAATTAAACCTGAAATGGCAGTCTGGTTTTTTAATGTATTGAATTTTTATAGAGAAGTAGCTTCATACATTTTAAAAAGGCACAGTAGGTAATGAGTGATTAAATTTCAATGATACCAACAAATTTTCTTTAACATTCCTGGGGCCTGATACAAGAATATTTGACAGCAGTGTAAATTTTATGAGTAAAGCTTACAAACTGATAAAATCCAGTCTGTTCTACCATGATAAATATACCTGAATAAGTCAGAGTAAATTTAGAATGTTCACTTTCAAAAGCCAGTTCTCTTCCAGAACATGGTGACTAAGGGAGACTTAAACCCTGGCCTTCTACCTAGGGCCACCCTCTTCTTTTACCTCCTTCCCACTGTGGGAGCTCTTGAGTGTGGACTCAGGAAAGCCTATCTGGCATGTCTCAGCTTTCTCTGCACCCCTCACCACCCAACAAACATCACCCCTTGTATAGCCCTCAGGCCTGAGGAGGATGCTGCCTATTTAGACAGACAACTCTGCATTTGGGTGCCAGAGGACCATTCTGAAAGAAAGGCTGCGCACACTATGAGGTGGGCCAGAGCAGAGTCCTCTGAAGTGTAGGGACCTATTGAAAGGCTCCCTAACCAGGTACTAAAGGGAGTAAGTATTGAGTACCACCTAGAACAGTCTCCCCATCAATGAATTTCCAGCTTTAATCTCAGTTACTGTCTGTAGTTATTTTAGAATGCTTTACAGACACATTGAAAATCAACTCTTCTCTCAAACATCAAACATTTTAAATGATCAAAGCTCAACTATTATAATTGATATTTATTAATGTCCAATAATGACTAAATGTCCTTACTGACTGAACTTGTTTTTAGGATTGCCATAACATGGTACTAAAAGCTAGGTGGCTTTAAAGAGCAGAAGTATATTCCTCATAGCACCAAAGGCCAGAAGTTTAAAGTCTTCCAAAAGCCTCCAGTGACATTTTTTTCCTTGCCTTTTTCCATTTCTGGTAGTTTCAAGTATTCTGTGGTTTATGTCAGCACAGTGCCTATCTCTGCCTTCTTTTTCCATGACCATCTTCCTTTGTGTTTCTGTCTAAATCTTTCTTTTCTCTTAAGTACATTAGTCATACAGGAATAGGGCACAACCTAATCCAGTATGACCTCATCTTAACCTGAGTACATCTGCAAACACCCTACTATGTTTAAAAAAAAAAAAGTCACATGCATAGATTCCAGAAGTTAGAACTTAAATATATCTTTTAGGGGAATACGATTCAACACATAACACTAACTTATGCTACACGTTGTATGTGACACTGTCTTAGTCTATTTATATATACACATATTCACCAAAACATCAAAACTTCATAGCAACTCTATTAAATGACTTCTGCTACTTTCCCTGTTTTACAAATGTAGAACTGAGGTACAGAAAAGTAACATAACTTGTCTAAGTCCACAAAGCTAGTCATTGGCTAGTATAAAGACACACCCACATTGTAACGGCTAAGCAACATAGACTCTCCTATGCTATTTAGTAAAATATAGTAGTACCAAATTTCTATCTGTGCTATTCAAATAAATTCTAATGGGTCTGTTCCAAAAGACCTTATCTTTATATTTCAGTTTGTGTCATTTTATAACTGCTCTTAAATCTCATCATTAAATATAATTTTTATGTTAATGAAGTGGCAGGATAAGTTAGATACTTTTTAATTCCTGTCAGTATGAGAAAAATAAAGGAGCCACTGTAAATAGTAAAATTAGCTATAACAACCAGGGGAAATTTAAAAACTGCAATTAGTATAACTTTTAATAGAAATGAATAAATTATTTAAAATATTTTTCTTTTAAAAATACATTTTTTTGTAATTATCTTTGCAGTGACTAATATGGACAATAAATCAAAACTCAGTGATAAATAATGTTATGTCTCTTTCTACATTTAAAAATTATAGAAGAAATGCCTTTGTACCCCTATTATAAGGCTATGAAAGTTTATCATAAACACATGAATTTTGCTGAGAATATCTTTATTTATTTATCTGTTTTATCATTTTTACATTTACTTACATGTATATACATTGTTTGCCCCATACACACACTTCTAGGCAGAACCTGTTCTGCCTTCTTTTCTTGTCCTCCAATTTTTTTGAGGAGAAAACATAAGAGATAATAAGAAAGACATAGCATTTTTGCTAGTTTAAATAAAGATAGCTATACAGAGAGATTCCTAGCATTGCTTCCATGCACATGTGTATTACAACCAACGTTGGTTCATCTGTGCCAGACCTCTTCACTACTTCCTGGTCCCCTTCCCATAATGACCTCTGCCAGTTTTAAGATTAATTCACTCCTCTATAGTGAGCACATCAACCACATTCAAGTTTTAGGTTTCCTTCCCTTTCCCTATCTCTCCCGTGCACATTCTACCATTAGTGTGTGACCCATGTCCAATAATATTACTGCATTTGTTTTAGGTCTATAATCTGCATATGAGGGAGAACATGTGATTTTTGGTCTTCTAAGCCTGGCTAACTTCACTTAAAATGATCTCCATTTCCATCCATTTGTAATTCTGAATGACAAAATTTCATTCTTCTTTATGGCTGAGTAAAATTCCACTGTGTATAAATAACCACATTTTTTAAATCCATTCATCAGTAGTGGGGCAGCTTGGCTATTTCCATAGCTTGG
Source organism: Castor canadensis (assembly GCF_047511655.1). NCBI lineage: Eukaryota > Metazoa > Chordata > Mammalia > Rodentia > Castoridae > Castor > Castor canadensis. The sequence continues at coordinate 54,356,086 of NC_133394.1, forward strand.
CTATTGTGAATAGTGCTGCAATAAACATGGATGTGCAAATGCCTTTGTAGTGAGCTGATTCATATTCCTTTGGGTATATCCCTAGGAGTGGTATTGTTGGATCATATGGCAGATTTATGTTTAGCTTTTAAGAAGCCTCCATATTGTTTTCCAAAGTGGTCATAGTAGCTTACATTCCCACCAGCAGTATATGAGGGTTCCTTTTTCCCTGCATCCTCACCAACATTTGTTGGTGGTGGTGTTCTTGATGATACCCATTCTAACAGAGGTGAGGTGGAATCTTAGTGTGGTTTTGATTTGCATTTCCTTTATGGATAGGGATGGTGAGCAATTTTTTCATGTGTCTTTTGGCCATTTGAACGTCTTCCTTTGAAAAAGTTCTGTTTAGTTCAGTTGCCCACTTCTTTATTGGTTCACTGATTTTGGGGAGTTTAGTTTTATGAGCTCCCTGTATAATCTGATTATCAGTCCCTTGTCTGATGTATAGCTGGCAAAGATTTTCTCCCTTTCTGTGGGTGACCTCTTTCAATTTAGAGACAGTTTCTTTTGTTGTGAAGAAGCATTTTAATTTCATGTAGTCTCATTTGTCAATCTTTTCTCTTAGTTGCTGAGCCATTTGAGTTCTGCTGAGGAAGTCATTGCTTATGCTTATTGCTTCCAGTGTATCCCCTGCTCTTTCCTTGTACTAACTTCAACGTTTCAGGTCTGATATTGAGGTTATTAATCTACTTTGAGTTGATACTAGTACAGGGTGACAGCCATGGATCTAGTTTCAGTTTTCTGCAGGCAAATAGCCACTTTTTCCCAGCAACATTTGTTGAAGAGGCTGTCTTTTCTCCACCATATGTTTTTGGCACCTTTGTCAAAAATAAGGTGGGCATAGCTATATGGATTCATATCTGGGTCCTCTATTCAGTTCCCTGGTCTTCATATCTGTTTTTGTGCAAGTACCATGCTGTTTTTATTGCTATGGTTCTGTAGTCTAGTTTGAAGTTGGATATTGTGGTACCTCCAGCATTGCTCTTTTTACTCAGTATTGCCTTGGCTATTTGTGGTCTTTTGTGTTTCCAAATGAACCTTAGGATAGATTTTTCAATCTCTGTGATGAATGTCATTGGGATTTTGATGGGAATTGCATTGAACATGTAGATTGCTTTTTTTTACTATTTGATTCTGCCAGCCCATGAGCATGGGAGATCTTTCCACCTTTTGTAGTCTTACTCTGTTTCTTTCTTCAGTGGTTTGTAGTTCTTCTTGTTGAAGGCATTTACATTCTTTGTTAAGTTTATTCCTAGGTATTTGATGTTTTTTTTGAGGATTTTGTAAGTGGAATTGTTTTCATATATTCTTTCTCAATTTGTTCATTGTTGGTATATAGAAAGGCTACTGATTTTTGTAAGTTGATTTTATATACTGCTATATTGCTGAAATTGTGTATGGTGTCTAGGAGTTTTGTGGTAGAGTATTTTGGGTCTTTGAGGTATAGGATCATGTCATCTACAAAGAGGGATACTTTGACTATTCTTTACCTATTTGTATTCCTTTTATTTCTTCTTCTTGCTTTTCTTGCTTTGGCTAGGAATTCCAGGACTATGTTGAATAGGAGTGGGGAAAGAGGGCAGAGAAAATTAAATAAATTATAAAAGTATATTTTTACTTGCATGAACATAAGGGTGATAAATATATTCCTATTCAAACATAGATTTATAAGCAAGCATGAGATATTCTAACAATTGCATATATACATACAGAAAAATAGGTGATGATGATAGATGATAGATAGATAGAGATAGATAAATAGATAGATAGAGCCTAGATGAAAAAATGCACACAATATATCTAGCAGTCATAATTCCACCAGATAATAAAATTATGGTAATTATTTTACATAAATAGAAGCTAAAAACCTGAGGGGAGGAAAGCAAGCTGTATGTTTTTGCATCCCAAGTGGGAGGAACGCTTACTTTTCCGGATTTGCTTACTGTTCATTTTAAGTGCCCACATTCTAAGAGGTGAGTGACCCACAGAGAGTAGTGTCCCCTGTCCTTTTTACTGCTCTGTTGTGTTGGCATGCCTTCCTTTCTTGAGGAGCATCAAAGTCTCAGGGTCCTGTTCAGATCATGTCAGCATCAGCTATTTAACCTATACTTTTATGAACATAAAAGTACAGAACATAACCTTTGCAGATAATCAGATACACAGTTAGTGAGTGGGGTTCTTCACCAGCCAATGAGGCAAAGCTAACTCTTTCTAGCACTGCGAAGACCCAAGATTCCCATATAGTATTTGTCTTCCCTTGCTGTATAACTACAAGGTACATCTAAGGACCTAAATCTCTTCCATCTCCACTCTATAAGGAAACTCTGCATTCCCTTTGGGAAACTAAAGACCTGCTTTTGGTTTTGTTCATATTTTCTTTCCACCATGGATGTCTCATGGGCCACAGCCTCTCTCTACTTAAAACATGGGGATAATCGCCTTGACTCTATACTTATTTCATGAGAGCACTGCAAAAATGACAAAAGTTATTTTTTGAAGTACTTAAAGATACCTGGGGATAGTGTCATTGATGGAATATGCCTTAATTTCAGACTGGTTAGATTGGACTTATGGTTTAGGGTGCAAATTTATGTTCTCAGCATATCAGATATTTTTTAATGTAGTGGTAATAGTTCTCAGCAGCCTGTTTTTTGTTTTTTTTTTTAATCCTGGAAAACTAACTTACTGTCTTCCTGGTGGATTTTTTTTTGTTAGCAAGTGTTAATTTGGCTTGTCTTTGGTATACCAAATGTAAGGCAGAAAATACAAAAACCTTCAATATATTTTTAAGTTATCATGAATAAACACTTCTTTCTTGGCATTTTTATGAATTTTTCCCTATTGCCCTGAATAAGCCTCTTTTATTTTATGTTCCTTGGCATACTCATTTGTAGCATTCTATCCTGGTTCTACCAAAATTAACCAAATTTTTCACATTAGTCTTTGCAGTACACTAATACACCTTAAGAACTGTGGTCTTTCCTATGGTTTTGACAATATAGCTGATGCCATCATTTCTGCCTTGTTTTTCTTTTTTCGAGACAGGGTCTTGCTAGGAAGTTCAGACTGGCCTCAAACTCATAATCCTCTTGCCTCAGTCTTCCAAATGCTGAGATTATAGGTGTGGACCATATTCTTGGCCACAGTTCCATATTTTAACCTATACTCTTTTGTTCATTTGGTAAGTTACCTTTCTCTGTGTTAAGTACTAACTCAAATAGCTATGGAAATGACTTACTTTCATAAACAAATGTTAGCAGGAATGAGAATTACTATGTAGAACATTCCTCTTCAGGCATGATTAGAACTAGACTACAACTGATTCACAAAATGATAAGCATATGTCAATGCTTAAAATGCCTTTTGATGTTACAGTGTAAATTCATGAATAAGTTATCTCCTTTTTTGCCAAAATAGAAGTTTATATTAGCCATAAGCTAGAAAAAGAGAAATGAAATTTTAATTTTTAATCTGAAACATTTTTCTGCTGTTTTCCATAGATTTCTCCTCAGAACAGAAAGTCAATCAGTAGAAGCAGATGCCAACAGAGTCGGACATCAGTCAAAGAGAGAATTTGGCTGAGGGCCCTGTTTTGAATTTTCACTGTGGCTTGTTTCTGCCATAACTTCACATCTTCTGCTCCATTATTTGTGCCTGGTGTTGCTTCCCTTTGGCATGAATACAGGAAAAGGCATCTGGTTTGTGAAGTCAGTTATTGTCCAACTAACACAACTTCCGGTTTCCTCAGCATGAGATTTGGCAGCTGAATTGCATACCACTCCTTGAAACTCTCTCCATCTATTGCTGTTAGGCTTACAAAGTAATTCCATGATTTAAAGAACTCCCTTTTCAATGCAATGATACTGTACATTGACATGTATAGATACATTCCCTGGGGGAAAAGTCTCTGTACATGTAAATGTTTAATATCACTTCCATTTTTTCCATGGGGCTTAGTTCTTTATCCGTTTTGGCTAAATACTATATTTATCATTGTTAAAGCCAAAAATGAGTGAAACTAAAAATATGATTTAAGATGTGTGCATACTCCCTTAAATTAAATGAGTGGGTCAACCTAAATAAAATGGTAGACTTGAAACTGCTTTGAATAAATTATTTTTAATATATTGAGAAATTATAGAGTTGGAGACATGGCTCAAGTACCTGCCTAATAAGCACAAGGCCCAGAGTTCAAATCCCAGTGCCAGCAAAAAAAAGAAAATAAGGAAGGAAGGGAAGGGAAGAGAAGGAGGGAAGAAAAAGAAAGGAAGAAAAGAAAGAAAAGAATAAATGAATATAACCATGTGTGGTGGCACACACCTATATTCCTAGCATTTGAGAGACTGAGGCAAGAGGACTGAGAGTTTAAGGCCAGCCTGGGATACATAGACCCTGTCTCAAAAGATAAGGAGAGAACGTTGTGGTGGTAGTGGGGGGAATTAGAGAAAGATATTGTTAGCCTCCATTTTTAAGTGAAATAGATTATGAGAGATAAAGTCCTAACAGGATAGTGATAGCTTTAGTCTATATGTAGTTAAGAATTAGTTCAGAAATGTATGGATTTATGGTTAAGTCTGTGGTTTTCCTTGCTGTGGATTTGAGCAATTATTAATGAAAAACAAACAAAAAAAACCTCTTGACTTTTGAACCAATTAAAATGAAAATAGAATGTATCTAAATTTTATTACAACTAAATTATACAATGACATGACAGATGTCTGAAGATTAAGCAGATTTAACCATTTTAAGTTCATCATTTAATTGGGATTCTGCTAGAAACCACCTGAGCTTGTCTTTGTGAGGATGAATATATAACAGAAGCTTGAGATCCACAAATAACCTGTGCTTCTAAAAGTACCTAAATAAAACCCAGAGCATATGATGCAGATACAGTTAAATAAAATCACCTAGGCATTCTGCTAGAACTCTATTATCCACCTCCAAAAATATGCTGCTTGATTCCAGCTCAAACTACTTTTGTTTCACTTTCTGGATACACTTGAAACTTGAACTTTAAGAAATTAAGTATTTTGGCTTCAGTCTTTGTCTCCTCTGAAACAATTCTTGGAAAAAAAATTTTTTAATTAATTTCCTAACACTTTGTGTATTCTGCTGTTTTCAGAGAGACAAATCATTCTCAGGCATTAGTTCAGAATATATGAATCAGAAAAGCAACAGGGTTAACAAGTCAGTTGCACAGACACATTCTGGAATATTGAGATTTTTCTGTTTCCTCATTGCATTGTCAATTTCTAGTGATGAATTATGTCTGCCAACTGGAGTGTGCTCACCAGAATTTTGGTTTTACCAAATGTACACACAGGAAAACACCCCTTGATAGGCCAGTTCCAGGCCTATTCAGCAATAGTAAAACATGACTTAATTATCCAGTCTGAAGTCATCCATATTACTAATTAGCAAATTGTCACACATTAAAAAGATTACATAAATGCTAATGTAATGAAAGAAGATCCCTGTAAGATCTTATTTCATCTGAAATCCCACTGGGGGACTACAAATGTGGGATGAGGAGCCCTGGCTCAGTATTATTCCTAGAAGACAGATTTTGATAACCCTGTCCTGAGAGTCCCTCAATCTTTTCAGTCCCTCTCCTCATAATGTTGGGGACTTACGTGCCTCTACTCATAAACATGCCCTCAGCTATGACTCTTTACTTCATTTCCACACAGTTTGTGGCAGTTGGTGAGGAATAATGTAACCTTTTGAAAGAAGAGCTCATGTGGCCTTTCTTACTTAGGAAGAAAATGTGATACTATACATGTTTCAAGGTGATCACCAAGAATTTGGTCTTTGACTTGAAGGTATCACATGAAGAGAAACGTGATTCACTTTGGGTTCCAGTGTGAGGTTAGGAAAAACTTTCCTTGAGGCATAGTGGGGTTTAGAAGAGAGGTTAGCCTCTCCTCATCCTTACCAGCTTCATTTTCTTTTCTTTTCTTACTTTATTTTGGCCCCATTTTCCTTCCTTCCAAAAGAGAACATTTAGATGATTTTCCTTAGTGTATTCACTGAGCTCTGTCACCAGCAAGATGAGTATAATTCTCTCCTTGTGTTAGAGGATTATGGTAAGGCACACAAAGATTCAAAAACTTCTTTAGAGGCTCATGACAAATAAATGGCAGAGCCAAGATTCAAAACTGTCTGCAAGACAAATACTCAGAGAGTAGCATGGAATTGGTTGTACACAAATTCCTAACCAACAAAAACAATTAAATGGCACACAGCTCTCAATATTAAAACTGAATTTTACTGGACTTGACTCCCCCCATCAACAGACACCTTTTGGCAAACTGTATTAAAAAGGAAGACCTGACAATCTGTTGTTTACAAGAAACTCACCTTACTGACAGAAACAAACACTGTCTTAGGGCAAAAGGGTGGAAGATGATTTACCAAGCAAATGGCCCCCCAAAACAAGCAGGAGTAGCAATACTTACATCAGATAGAGTGAACTTCATTCCTAGTCAGAAGAGACAAAGAAGGCCACATTATACTAAAAAAAGGAGCAAAACATCAAGAGGAAATAATAGTTATCAATTTACATGTGCACAATCCCAGTGTACCCAACTTCATTAAACATACACTAATGACTTAAAATCACAGATAGACCCCAACATATTGGTAGTGGAAGACTTCAGCACTCCTCCATCACCAATAGATGGGTCATCCAGACAAAAAAATCAACAAATTCTGGAATTGAATGACACCATAGGTCTATTGAACCTAACAGATGTTTACAGAGTATTCCATCCTGCAACAGCACAATATACATTCTTCTCAGAAGCCCATGGAACTTTCTCCAAAACAGACTATATCTTAAGACACAAAGCAGGTCTCAACAAATTTAAGAAAATTGAAATAACCCCCTGCATACTGTCTAACTACAACACAAAGAAACTAGAACTCAATAGCAACCAAAAAAAGCAAAAAAAAAAAAGAAACTTAAACACCTGGAAACTGAATAACACATTGCACAATGATCAGAGGGTTATAGAAAAAATGAGGAAGGAAATCAAAAAAGTTCCTGGAATTTAATGAAAATGAAAACACAACCTATCAGAAACTATGGGACACAGCTAAGGCAGTCCTAAAGGAAAGTTTATAGCCATGAGTGCTTATATTAAAACACAGAAAGATCTCAAATAAACAACGTAATGCAACTCAGGTCCTAGAGAAACAAGAACAAGCTACACCTAAAACAAGCAGGAGAGAAATAATAAAAGTAATGGTAGAAATCAATGAAATAGAGTCCAAAGAAAAACATACAAAGAATCAATGAAACAAAAAGCTGGTTCTTTGAAAAGGTAAACAAGATTAACACACCCCTGACTAAAAAGAGGAGTGAAAGACACAAATTAATAAAATCAGAAACAAAAAGAGGGGAGATAACAACAAACACCAATGAAATCCAGGAAACCATAAGGGACTACTTTCAAAACCTATATTCAAATAAATTGGAAAATCTAAAAGAAATAGACAAATTTCTAGATACATATAGCCATTAAAAATTGAACCAAGAGAACATTAATCATCTAAATAGATCTATAACACCTAATGAAATTGAAGCAGCAATAAGAGTCTCCCAAAAAAGAAAAGCTTAGAACCTGACAGATTCTTTGCTGAATTCTACCAGGCCTTTAAATAAGAACTAACAAAAATACTTCTCAGTCTTTCCCATGAAACAGAAATGGAAGGAACACTGCCAAATTCATTCTATGAAGTCAGTATTACACTCATCCCCAAACCAGACAAGGACACAACAAAAAAACATAATTACAAGCCAATCTCTTTAATGAACATAGATGCAAAAATCCTCAATAGACTATTAGCAAACCAAATTCAATAGCATATCAAAAAGATCATACACCATGATCAAGTCAGTTTCATCCAAGTGATGGTTTAACATAAGCAAATCATTAAATGCAAAACACCATATTAACAGAAGTAAAGACAAAAAAACACTTGATCACCTCAAGGGTTGCAGAAAGCATTCAATAAAATTCAATATCATTTCATGATAAAAACACTGATGAAACTAGAAATAGAAGGAATGTACATCAACATAATAAAGGCTATATATGACATGGTTATAGCCATCATACTTAATGGGGAAACACTGAAACCATTTCCCCTAAAGTCAGGAATGAGACAAGGGTGCCCACTCTTTCCACTGCTATTCAACATAGTCATGGAATTCTTAACCAGAGCAATAAGACAGGAAGAAGAAATAAAAGGATTACAAACAGGTAAAGAAGTAGTCAAAGTATCCCTGTTTGCTGACAACATGATCTTATAGCTAAAAGACTCACAAAAACTCAAAAACTCCACCAAAAACTAGACACCATACACAGCTTCAGCAAAGTTGCAGGGTATGGAATCAGTCTACATAAATTAGTAGCCTTTCTATACACCAACAATGAAAAGATTGAGAATAAAAGAAAATCATTCCATTTACAATGCTTCAAAAAAATCAAATACCTAGGAATAAACTTAACAAAGAAGGCAAATGACCTCTACAAGGAAAATTACAAACCATTGAGGAAAGAAACTGAAGAAGACTATAGAAGATGGAAAGTTCTTCCATGCTCATGGAGTGGTAGAATCATCATAGTAAAACTAGCTATACTACCAAAAGCAATCTACATGTTCCAGGCAATTCCCATCAAAATCCCAATGACATACATGACAGAGATAGAAACATCTACCCTAAAGTTCATTTGGAAGCACAAAGACCATGAATAATCAAGACAGTATTGAGCAAAAATAGCAACACTGGAAGCATCACAATACCCAACTTCAAACTATACTACAGAACCATAGCAATACAAACAGCATAGTACTGGCACAAAAACATATGTGAAGACCAGTGGAACTGAATAGAAGACCCAGATATGAACCCATGCACCTAATTTTTGACAAAAGTACCAAAAACAATACAAGGGAGACAAGACTGACTCTTCAACAAGTGTTCCTGGGAAAATTGGGTATCTACCTGCAGAAAACTGAAACTAAATCCATGTTCATCACTTTGTACGAGTATCAACTCAAAGAGGATTAAGGATCTTAATATAAGACCTGAAACCTTGAAGGTAGTACAGGAAAGAGCAGGGTATACACTGGAAGCAATAAGCATAGGCAATGACAAGATTCCTCAGTAGAACAGCAATTAGGAGAAAAAATTGACAAATGGGACTACATGAAATTAAAATGTTTCTGCACAACAAAAGAAATGGTCCCTAATTGAAGAGACCACCCACAGAGTGGGAGAAAATGTTTGCCAGCTATACACCAGACAAGGGACTAATAACCAGAATAAACAGGAAGCTCAAAAAACTGAGCTTTCAAAAAATCAATGGCCCAATGAAGAAATGGGCAGCTGAACTGAACAGAGCCTTTTCAAAGGAAGAAGTTCAAATGGGTAAGAAACATGAAAAAATGCTCACCATCCTTGGCCATAAGGAAATACAAATCAAAACTACACTGATTCCACTTCACTCCTATTAGAATAGCTACCATCAAGAACACCAAGAACAACAAATGTTGGCAAGGATGTGGGAAAACAAGAACCCTCATACACTGCTGGTGGGAATGTAAGCTACTACAATGACTTTGAAAAACAATATGGAGGCTTCTTAAAACACTAAAAATATAAATTACCAAAAGCAATCTACATGTTCAATGCAATTCCAGACAAAATTTCAATGTCCTTCATCACAGAGATTGAAAAATCTACCCTAAAATTCATCTGGAAACACAAAAGACCACGAATAGCCAAGGCAATACTGAGCAAAAGAGCAGGACTGGAGATATTACAGTATCTGACTTCAAACTATATTACAAAGCAATAGCAATAAAAACAGCATGGTAATGGCACAAAAACAGACATGAAGACCAGTGGAAGTGAATAGAGGACCTAGATATGAATCCACACAGCTATACCCACCTTATTTTTGACAAAGGTACCGAAAACATATGATGAAGAAAAGACAGCCTCTTTTCCCAGATAGCTGGGAAAAAGTGGCTATCTGCCTGCAGAAAACTAAAACTAGATCCATGGCTGCTACCCTGCACTAGTATCAACTCAAAGTAGATTAAGGACCTTAATATCAGACCCAAAGCCTTGAAGTTAGTACAGGAAAGAACAGGGAATACTCTGGAAGCAATAGGTATAGGCAAGGACTTCCTTAGTAGAACTCAAGTGGCCCAGCAACTAAGAGAGAAGATGGACAAATGGGACTACATGAAATTAAAAAGCTTCTGCACAACAAAACAAATGGTCTCTAAATTGAAGAGACCACCCACAGAGTGGGAGAAAATATTTGCTGGCTATACATCAGACAAGGGACTGATAACCAGGATATACAGGGAACTCAAAAAACTAAACTCCCCAAAAATCAATGAACCTATAAATAAGTAGGCAACTGAACTAAACAAAACTTTTTCAAAGGAGGAATCCAACTGGCCAAAAAAACCACATGAACAAATGCTCACCATCCCTGTCCATAAAGGAAATGCAAATCAAAACCATACTAAGATTCCATCTCACCCCTGTTAGAATGGTTAGCATCAAGAACACCAACAACAACAAATGCTGGTGAGGATGCAGGGAAAAAGAAATCCTCATACACTGCTGGTTGGAATGTAAGCTAGTACAACCACTATTGAAACAATATGGAGGCTTCTTAAAAAACTAAACATAGATCTGCTGTATGATCTAGCAATTCCGCTCCTAATGATATACCCAAAGGAATATGAATCAGCTCACTACAAAGGCATCTGCACACCCATGTTTATTGCAGCACTATTCACAGTAGCCAAGCTATGGAAATAGCCAAGCTGCCCCACTACTGACAAATGGATTAAGAAAATGTGGTATTTATGCACAATGGAATTTTACTCAGTCACAGAAAAGAATGAATTTTTGTTGTTTGCAGGTAAATGGATGAAACTGGAGAACATCATCTTAAATGAAGTTAGTCGTGCTCAAAAAACCAAAAGCCACCTAAAACAAATGCAGCAATATTATGGGATGTGGGTCACACTAAGGGGAGGTCACGCTCGAGAAGGATGGGTTATGCAAGGGAAGGATAGGGCAGGAAACTAAAAACTTGAATTTGGTTAATGTGCTCTCTGTATAGGTATGAATATGGAAATCTTAAATTGGTTGGGGCCACCATGGGAAGGGGACTAGGGAGGAGTGAATAGGACTAGAGGAGATGAACCAGTTGGGGTTGTAATATGTATATGCATAGAAACAACACAAGGAAACTCCCTGTGTAGCTATCTTTATCTCAAATTAGCAAAAAAGTCATGTTTTTCCTTTTAATCTTTTATCTTTTTTCTGGTACAAAATCAGAGAAGAAGAGGGTAGAACAGGTTCTGCAGCGGTGGTATGTGTTGGGGAGAAAGAGGGTAGGAGGATGAATACAGTGCGAATAATGTATACACATGTATGTAAATGCAAAAATAATACCTGTTGAAACTGTTCCAAGAATCGGGTAGGGGGGAATGAAGGAGAGTGGTGGAAGGGGTGAATTAACATTTTTATACATTATAAGAAGCTTTGTAAATGCCACAATGTATCCTTACTCAACACAAAAGAAAAAAAAAAAAGCCTGAAAAAAGAAAAAAACTGTCTGCAACAGTGCCAGCCAGTTCTCATGAGTACCCCAGTCTGCTTTCTCTATCACCTCAGCAAGCTCTACTTGGTTTTCTGGCTCTTTTAGGTTTTCATTAAGTAGCATTCATTACATGAGCCTATTTCTTAGGAAAAGTATTTTGACCAGATAAATTGCTAAATATTATATGGAATTTTTAAGTTACCTCCTGAATTAAGAGAAATATTATCTCAGGCTACTATATGGGATAAGAAAAATGTATACTTAAAGTGCATTAACTAATGCAAATATGGTTGCTTCACATGTTAACATTTTCAATGTAGCTCAGTCACTGGTAGAATCAAACCTAAAAGACATATGGTTTTACAGTTAAATTACCCAGTTCAACAATTATGATTTAAATACCCACTTATTTTAAAAAATGTCTGTGCAGCAACACATCTCATTTTGCTTCTCTGTCTGTGCACTGTTCTTATGGATCCATACTTGGAGGGAGAACAAAGCATTTGCCAGCCCATATTCTGCCCAACTTGAGGGCCTCTTTACCCCTTTTTGCCTGTCATTTTTCTTCACACTTTTCTGGAGTTCTGATGATTCCTAGACAGATGTAAAATCTGTTCTGTTGTTGCAGCCACACTATGGTCCCTTTTTCCCTGCCTCAACTCTGCCTATGTCCCAATTCCACTGCTCAAAAGGAAAGAGTTTGCTGTAATCTTTACTTTTCAATAATTTAAAAAACAATTTTTCATGCCTAGTTTCTTACATATGACTTCCACCAGGGAGAAAGCTGTTGTAGGAAGAAGTTAAACTCCCTGTGATTCCCTAGGAAAGGGACCTTCCATCGGCACACACTGATACATTTCACACCACACACATGCACACACTCCCCGTACACGTTCACACGACATGCACACACATACCCTGCACACAGACACCACACAGCATACACTATACACACACTCCACATCCACACCCCACACCCCTACACATAAATATACCACAGGCACATATGCACACATGTACACCCCTCAACGCCCTCCATGCACACATTGGATACATGTGCTACCTCTCTCTCGCTCCCTCATCTGGCAAGCAACATTGTCATCCCCAGCTTCTCCACTTGTGATTGAGTAGATTAATTTAAATTGAAAACTTTGTGTAATAAAGCTGGTTTCCCTCTATTTTGTCTCAAATCCTTGTGTATATATTTCCAAGAACAGTACAAATACCATTCTAAACCTCCTATAGGAAGTGCCAATGTTGAGATAGAGAACCAATTCCCTTTGCCAGTAATTGCCGGGCAACATGAGGGCAGGATTACTGTTTGGGAGGGTGTGAATTTCACTACTTGGTGCAGTGCACTCAGAGGTGAAAATAATTTGTCCACTTTCCTTCCACTTCATTCCACTGATGAAGAAGATAAGAATTTTGGTGAGCTGTAGCCACCCCTCTGGGCTTTCCAATGCACTTCGCTTACTACAGAGAACCAATTTGATGGGAGAGTCCATGTTATTAATTCATCTTCCTGAGTCGTATCTTTACTGGTGTGGGTATGCCTAGATGGACCCAAGACTCCATTTGTACATCTGCAAAGGAACCTGTTCCTCTCAGCAGCCACAGGATGATGATCCACATTAGTCAACCACAGACACTCACAGAGTAGCAAGAACAATGCTTCCTACACTGGTAGACACACTGCAGGCAGGAGGACCTGTGTTGCTGAAGCACAAGAAAAATGGAAAAGGGATTCAAAGAAGAAGACTGTTCTCTTGATGTTCTCCCTTGAAATCCAGCTTGTAGGGCATAGAAGAGAAAGAGAACACAAAGTCCACACATGCAGCCCTCACAGGAGAAACTGGCTCTGAGAATGAAAATAAGTAGGGAGAATCAATACTGGAAATCAACCCTGATTTTTCTTTTTCAGTGCCAATTTGTTTTATTTTATTTCATCATTTTTGCGTTTACTTACATATGTATACATTCTTTGGGCCAATTCCCTACCCCTCACCCCATCTCCAGGCAGAACCTGTTCCACCCTCTAATTCTCCAATTTTGTAGAAGAAAAAACAGAAAAGATAATAAGAAAAACATGGTGTTTCTGCTAGTTTGAAATAAAGATAGTTATACAGGGAGATTCTTAGTGTTGCTTCCATGCACATGTGTATTACAACCCACATTGGTTCTTCTCTACCAGACCTCTTTGCTACTTCCTGATTCCTTTCCCATAGTGGCCACTGCCAGTTTAAGATTACTATATTTGCTCCTCAACAGGGAGCACATCAACCACATTCAAGTTTTAGGTTTCCTTTCCTTTCCCTATCTCTCTTGTGTACAGGCTCCCCTTAGTGTGTGACCCATGTCCAACAATATTACAGCATTTGTTTTGGGTCTATAATCCACATATGAGGGAGAACATGCAATTTTTGGCCTTCTAAGCCTGGATAATTTCGCTTAAAATGATGTTCTCTAGTTCTATCATTTACTTGCCGTTGGCAAAACTTCATTCTTCTTTATGGCTGAGTAAAATTCCATCATGTATAAATATCATGTTTTCTTGATCCATTTGTGTGCAGGTGATATTGCTGGATCATTTGGCAGATCTATGTTTAGGTTCTTAAGGAGCTCCCATATTATTTTCCAAAGTGGTTGCACTAGCTTACATTCCCACCAGCAGTATATGAGGGTTCCTTTTTCCCTGCATCCTCATCAACATTTGTTATTGGTGGTGTTCTTGATGATAGCCATGCTAACAGGGGTGAGAGGGAATCTTAGTTTGGTTTTGATTTGCATTTCCTTTATGGACAGAGATGGTAAGCATTTGTTCATGTGTTTTTGGGCCATTTAGATTTCTTCGTTTGAAAAAGTTCTGTAGTACAGTTGCCCATTTCTTTATTGGTTCATTGATTTTTGGGGAGTTTAGTTTTGGGGCTCCCTGTATATTCTGCTTATCAGTCCATTGTATGATAGATAGCTAGCAAGTATTTTGGGTGGTCTCTTCAATTTAGAGACCATTTCTTTTGTTGTGCAGAAGCTTTTTAAATTAATGTAGTCCCATTTGTCCATCTTCTCTCTTAGTTGCTGGGCTGTTGGAGTTCTACTGAGGAAGTCCTAGCCTATACCTATTGCCTCCAGAGTATTCCCTGCTCTTTTGTGTACTAACTACAAGGTTTCGGGTCTGATATTAAGGCCCTTAATCCACTTTGAGTTGATACTAGTGCAGGGTAGCAGCCATGGATCTAGTTTTAGTTTTCTGCAGGCAGATAGCCACTTTTTCCCAGCAACATTTTTTGAAGAGGCTGTCTTTTCTCCATTGTATGTCTTTGGTGCCTTTGTCAAAAATAAGGTGGGCATTTTGTTCCAGTACTATGCTGTTTTTATTGCTATGGTTCTGTAGTATAGTTTGAACTTGTGTATTGTGATACCTCCAGAATTGCTCTTTTTGCTCAGTATTGCCTTGGCTATTCATAGTCTTTTATGTTCCCAAATGAACTTTAGGGTAGATTTGTCAATCTCTGAGATGAATGTCATTGGAATTTAGATGGGTATTGCATTGAACATGTAGCTTGCTTTTGGTAGTTCAGCCATTTTTACTTTGCTGATTCTGCCAATCCATGAGCATGGGAGATCTTTCCATCTTCTATAGTATTCCTCAATCTCTTTCTTCAGTGGTTTGTAATTCTCCTTGTAAAGTTCATTTACATACTTTGTTAAGTTTACTCCTGGTTATTTGATTTTTTTTGAGGCTATTATAATGGAATTGTTTTACCATATTCTTTCTCATTTTTTTCATTGTTGGTGTATAGAAAGGCTAATGATTTTTGTAAGTTGATTTTGTATCCTGTTACATTGCTGAAGCTGTGTATGGTGTCTACAAGTTTTGGGGTGGAAGACTTTTGTTTTTTCTTTTTCTTTTCTCCTTTTATTTTATCATTTTTACATTTACTTTCATGTGTATACATTCTTTGTGGCACCTCCCCCCTCTTCCCTCTCCCTCTCTGCTTTTGGGCAGGACCTGTTCTGCCCTCTTGTTCTCTGATTGTTGAAGAGAAAATGTAGGAGATAATAAGAAAGACATATCGTTTTTGCTAGTTTGGGATAAAGATAGCAATACAGAGAGATTCCTAGCATTGCTTCCATGCACTTATGTATTGCCACCCACATTGTTTCATCTTTAGAAGACCTCTTCGTTACTTCCTGGTCCCCTTCCCATAGTGCCCTCTGCCAATTTTAGATTAATTTATTCACTCTTCAACAGGGAGCACATCAATTACATTCAAGTTTTAGGTTTCCTTTCCTTTCCCTATTTCTCCCGTGTGCATTCTCCCCTAAGCGTGTGACCCTTGTCCAATAATATTACTACATTTGTTTTGGGTCTATAATCCCCATATAAGGGAGAACATGTGACTTTTGGCCTTCTGAGCCTGGCTAACTTTGCTTAAGATGACTTTCTCTAGTTCCACCTATTTACTTGCAAATGACTCTTTTCCTAACTTCCTACTCTTTCTTTTCCCTCAGTAGTAAAAAAACTTTCCCTTTTGTCATAAATGTAGCTTCTTAATGACCATCATTTATTTTGCAAATGTGACCTTGAGGGCTAACCTTCTACCTAAGAGAATGACTAATGCAGTCTATCACCAAAACATACCCCCCTCCAAAAAAAAAAAATGAGATGAATTCAATTTTCTCCAAGTGCTGAGTCTTAAAATGTGAATAACAGTTATTAAGTAATGAGGCTATTTAAGGGCTCAATCACAAAATGCATATAAAAATCTGACATGTTGGCTAGCATGTGATAGGAATTCAATAAATCCCTTGATTTCTAAATCTACAAAGAAAATTCCAGTGCTGAAAAGGCTAATAAGATAATTGTCAAGGACTGTAAAAGGTCTAAGATTATTATCTTACATCTAAGATAATAAGTCAGCTCACCACAGTTTCATGGACACTAGCAGAAGATGGAGTCTCCTGGCTCAGAGACAATAGACTTTATTACTAATAACAGTTGCAGTAGCTAGGGCATCAGTACTTTCTTGCACCAGTTATTGGAGCATTTGTTCTAACAGGGTGAAGTGAAGAGGGCCAAGTGTCACCTGCATGGACAGAGGAAGCCTGAGTATAGAGGATCCAAGTCTCTCACAGTGGACCAAAAGCTGGCCTGTGCTGTGTCTAGGAAGAGACATGATTATACTGGGCAACTGAGCCATCTGGTGCTTATTCTGGGAGACACTATCTCCACTAAATCTGTTCACCATAGAACTAGTTTTTTCAAATATTACCCAGAACTATGATGGTGAATGTCTATGCAGGATGTACAGAAGTGAAAGAATTCCAGGAATTCTCTTCCACTAGTTATTTGTGAATTTAAAAAAAATCACAATTTTCTAAATATTTTAATATTATTAGTTCCTTTATACATATAGAAACCTGAGGTTAAGACTTGGGTTATATATATATTAACTCTTTTATGTAATGGAAATACTTCCAACTAATAATTCAATTTTAGTCATTTATGAAACCCCTTATCAATTATATGTATTAAATTTACTGTATATGTATACTGAAAGGATAGGTAATGAAAATAGAAGCTTTCCTGTTCTTTGAGGAAAACCTCTTGTTTAATCCTCCATTAAAGGTATCAGAAAAACTTGCTTGGCTCACACACACACACACACACACACAAACTTCAATATTTTTTAGGAAAATAATATTTGCAAATGGATTCAATCTAATGGGCCCTCTCCTAAGCAAGGGACCATTGGGTGTGATCAAAACCACACCCCAAAAACTTCTTGGCTGTAATTCAAACTTCAAACCAGTTGAGTGCCTTGGGAAGAAGTGTTTGTTACCTTAGCCTTTTGTGATTGTTAACAATTTCCCTGTCATCTCTGTGGGTCACTCATTATCTCTCCAAATCAGTTCTTTAATTTGTCTAGAATTCATTTCATTTTTGTTTTGATTGAGCAGGTTTCTTTTGTTGTTTTGAAATAAAAACCTTGTTTTAATGTTGTAAGGTACACTGCAGGTAGGCCATACTTCCAGTTATTATTGGAACAACAGTGTCCCAGTCAGTGATCCAGAGGACTGGGAAATGTGTGAACTCACATTTCAGAGCATGTGGAGTTGATATTTATAGTTTCTCTTCTTGAAATCCACCTAGGACAATATTTGACTCTATACAGGTGTTGCCATAGCACTTGCTTTGATGCTCAGGATACTTCATAATGAGTTCAGAATCATGGTCTGTGGGTCCTCCAAAAGGTTTCGTGGTTAACATGCAAGCAAATGGTACTAAACAATATTATCTAAGCTATGGCTGCAAAGTACTAGAACTTATTAATGAAACCAAATTATAAAACATTTCCTTGTAGATCTACATACAAAAGATAAACAATTAAAATTTAAAATATCAGCTATCTTTAAATATTCCAACTCTCCTACAGTGCAGTGTTCCACATCTTTTACCTCTACTGAATTTTTGTTGTTGTTTTTGTAGAACTGGGATTTGAACTCTGGGCCTCATGCTTGCTAGACAGGTGCTCTACCACTTGAGCCACTCTGCCAGCTACTGGATGTTTTTAAGGAACAAGTTAACAAAAATCAAAATAGGTAAAAATATTTAAATCTTTGGATCCCTTTAGTCCATGGCTTTCATAAAAACACAAAAATAACCAGATGTTTTCTACTATAGCTTACATATCAAAAAGATTTATCAGCAATTTATAATTAACACTGAACTTTATACTGAGTCATTTGTGGGTCACATGCCCAGGACCAATGCTAATGATGTGTTACAGTTCACAAAATAATTCTGAACACTCCAAATCCTCTTGAAATATAATGAAATGAGTCAATGTTATCACAACAAAATTCCATGCATATCAGAATAACAGGTTAATTGATGCATAGTTTAAATGTCTTAGAAAATGGGGGAGGGTTACTTATGTGAAAATACAGCTAGGTACATTCTTTTCTATGATTATTTACAGTCATACATGAAAAATATCACTTATTTGGACAAATCCTGTGATACACCACTTACTTCAAAATGAACTTCTTACACTAAGTACAAATAAGTTATCCTTTTTAGATAATGGAAGAATGTATCAAATCTTTATTTATGTTCCAAACATCAAAAAAAAAAAAAAAAGAAATCAAAAACTGTAAGCCTGGGAAAGCTAAAAGAAAAAAGAGCCATCTTGCTCCTCTGAGTATGGACTCCTGCAACGACACAGTATGCTTGCTGACTTTAAAATGTTTATTCTTTAAAAAATTGGCTGTTTTTTTATACAGCTATACAAAGTTCTTAATGTTTCTTTGGCAATGGAATATAATGGAATTTTACAACTATATAAAAAAAGTTACCATTGCCTAAGAAACATTATTTACTGTGTGTACATAGTTGACTGACAAAATTCTCTACCATCCAGCACCCTAATTAATTGACAAAATAAGCTACCTCATATTATAGGATTTCCAAAAAGAAAGAAAGAAACACACACACACACACACACACACACACACGCACACACATGCACACACACAACCTTCTTTGGCTCAAAACAAAGTATCATAGCCCTATCTGCAGCCAACTTGCCAAGTACAATTTAGTGACAAGAAAAATCCTTTCATTGATGAAAAAATACTTAGTAGTCCCACTGAAGTAATTAGTTTGAGTCAAGGTTCAGAAAGAGTTTATATCAAGAACACAATGAGGAGTACACTTACATATTTATTTATACATATATTTTATATATAATTTTACATATATTCATTTATACATTAGATATATTCAGATATGTAAATGTACCTGCAAGAATGTGTATGCATTTTTTTCTCCATAATAACTTTGAGATGGAAATAGAACTGGTAGTCCTGCACCATAATCAGGTGTGTTATAACTGACTGAGTTAACCCATTCAAATGCTATACTTGCCAGTCATAGAAAAATACTACCTTGGCTTTTATTTTAAAGTGAAAAAAACCATAACAAAAGATAAAATAAAATGCTTCATTTGAATTTTCTCCTGAATCTGACTGACTCAAGGTATTTTAATGAAGCAACCTTGGAAAAAGTTACAGCGAAACAAAACCACTAAAGCCAATGTCTAATTTCTGCATTTCTTTTCCTGAGATTCTTTTTTGCGTATGTCTCATAATTTATATTTTAATCAATTGTTAGCAAATAAACTAAAGGAAATAGAATTCCTTTGCGTAAGACCTGTGTTAAATGAATTCTGTTTTCAAAGTCAGTAATATAATGTTTCTTTCCAGCAGAATTACACTCTAGCATATAAACTTCCAGTTATTCTGAATTAATTTTAATTTACATACAAAGTAGTTCCTCAATGAAGGTAAAATTCCTATTATTTCAAGATTTTCTGTAAAATTAGTGCACTTTTGAATAATTACTCAGTTCTATACATATCCTAGCCCTCATCTAGATCAATTATCTATTTTGGGTATTACTCTTAGTCAATGTCATTTGTTGGAAGTTTCTCTCATTTGCAAAAAACTGTACTGTTTGTCCAGTGATGGGTGGCACAAAAGAAATAGATACTGTGTATGCTTTCTACTATCTAAAGGAAATTATTAATAGCTGCAGGAGGATGCCTTGAAGCAAGGAGAGACTGAAGCTCCTTTTAATTTCTAATGTATTTCTTGGTGTTCCACTGCCTCTAGCAATATCACCTTTACTACATAAAATACAGAAGATAATCAAAGTATGACAATTTAAATTAGACAAAAATACCATATTCAAGTGTTATGCCAACATCTTGTAAGAGTTTGGTTTTTTTTTTTACAAAAATTTATTATTTAAATAATCAGAAAATGCAGATCTAAACCACATTGAGATTTCACCTCATTCCTGTTAGAATGGCTATCATCAATAACAGAAACAACAACAAATGTTGGCAGGACACAGGGGAAAAGGAACAGTCATACACTGTTGTTAGAAATGTAAATTAGTACAACCACTGTAGAAAGCAATACAAAATGAAAACAGTATGGAGGCTCCTCAAGAACTAAAAATAGAACTGCCATATGATTCAACAATTTCACCTTAGGGACATACCTGAAAGAATAAAGATACTTGCAAACCCATGTTTATTGCAGCAGTATTCACAACAGCCAAGTTAAGGAAATAGCCAAGATGCCCCACTACTGATGAATGGATTAAGAAAATGTGGTATTTATACACAATGGAATTTTATTCAGCTATAAAGAAGATCAAAATATGTCTTTTGTAGGTAAATGAATGGAACTGAAAAACATCATCTTAAGTGAAATTAGCCAGGTTCAGAAAGACAAAGGTCACATGTTTTCTCTCATATGTAGAAGTCAGGTCCAACACAAATACAAGCATTATCATATATACATATAAATATACACAGAACGTGTTTCCAAAAGTGAGACTGTTAGAGGTGACTAAGAGAGGAGGAAAAGAAGGAAAGAATGTTAAAGAGTGAATAATAATGAAATACATCACATCTGTATAGGAACAAGTCACAACAAAGCACATTGAAAACTGGTAAACAGTATAGGATGGGGGGAAGGGGTGAAGAGTAGTGGAGAGAGTTAGACTCATTTAGGCACAACACATTTACAGGTAAAACACCAAGGCAAAATCTCCACTGAAAAACAAAAAGACACCTAAACAATGAAGGACAAGAATATAAAACAGGTCATGTTCAGTTGAGGGCACTAGTGGGAAGGGGAAGATAAAAGAAAAGAATAAAGAAGGACGAATATGGTTGATGTATTTTCTATACAAATATGAGCATGGAACATTGAAACCTGTTGAAGTCACCTTCTAAAAGGGAATGGAGGGGGAGAGAGCCAAGATGGTGACTAGGGTACAGAAGTAGACACCATGAACTCCGTGAATCCAAAACCTTGCTGAGACACTGGAGCCACACTTCAAGGAAATAAAGCAGCAAGGAAAATCAAAACTTAGACACCCTGAATGCCTCGCCTGAGGAAAGCTTCTCCATGCCACATTACACTGAGAAAATAAGGAGGGCAGCAGTGCTGCAAGATGCTGGCTTCAAACCTGCTTGGGAGACATTCAGCAGACCAACAGGTAAGCACCAAGCATCACACAGTATTCCCCCAGCCACCCCTGGGATAAACCAGCATAGCCCCCTAGGCAGACTGATGCCCCCACAAAAAAAAAAAGAACAATAAGGAACTGAAAACTAACACACAGCAGAGGGGTGGAGTTGCTGAAAGTGCACCAGAGAAGAGGGAAGGGGCAAGGAGCTGATCTCCATGAGAACTTTCAGTAAACAAAAGCTGGAAAGGCAGAAGGGTCAACAGCAGGCAGGTGATAAGCCACTGCCTGAAATAGGGCAGGTAGCAGTCCACAAAGCTCATCTCCTGAGCCAGTGAGCAACATCCAAAGTCAAACGATACTGCAAAATTGAAAAATAATCAGTAAACCATCACCACACGCTGACAGCAGGGGCCACCTGACAGATCACTGACCTTGCCCCAGAGAAAGGGGGTGAGGCAAAGAATCAAGCACCTAGTCTCAAGCACAATAAAAACCGAGCTCTAAAGCAGAACAGCTGGTGAGCTACAGAGCTGATTCCGGAACCTGAGGACAACATACAAACTTAAACTGCCACACTCCACTGAGGGAGAAGCTGACCAAGCAGCTGACTCTGAAAGACAGAAGAAAAAAAAACCAAACACTACCAAACCACCTGGCGAGACTATGACAGAGCTTCTGCTTAAATGCCAACACCAGGATTGGGTGCTGGAGAGGAGTAATACCAGAACTTAAACTAAGACTGAAATTCTATTGTTCCTGAACCTGGACTTTTGTTTATTTGTCTGTTCTGCTCCTTGTTTGTTTGTGTTTGTTTGTTCATCTCTCCATATTGATTTCTTTGGGGTTTTTTTTTCTTCCTCTCTTTTTTCTTTTTTTGGTTAGTTTTACTATTATGAATTAGCAAATACTAAATTACACCCAGACCAGTGACAGAAATAGCACACACACACTTATCTTACAAACCCAATACAGTCAAAAAACAAAATTAAACCAAGGGCAAGAAAACAGGTGACTGAAACCACTAATTAGCCTATGAAGAACATAGCTGCACAGTACCAAGTGGAGCAATAGGAAGATGAAAAAGGGATGGAAACCATTCTCCCCCCAAAAATAATTTAATACAGGATTCAGAGGGAAATGAAGAAAATGGATACCCAGTTCCAGACTCCAACAAAACAAAGATTAATGATGCCAAGAAACCCAACAATGCCCACAAGAACATCCTTAAATAAGAAATCCTGCAAGTAATCACTGAGAATTTCATGGAGATGTTACTAGACATAGTTAACCAAAATGTACAAGAGACACTCAAGAAATTTCAAGAAACTAAAAATAAAGAATACAAGAAGACAAAGAAACAAATAAATGAACTCACAGGAGCACTAAATAAACACCAAAGTGAAACAGAGAACACTGTGGAGAGATAAATGACTTAAAGATGAAAATAGACACTATTGAAGAGGATATGACCCAGGATATGGAAAACCTCAGAAAAAAAAAAATGAAACAGAAATACAAACACAATGGAGGGCCACTCCAGCAGACTAGAACAAGTGGAAGACAGAATCTCAGTACTTGAAAATAAAATGGAAATTAAAGAAAAAAATGAAGAGCTATTAGTCAAACAACTCAAGACCTGTGAAAGGAATATGCAGGAACTCACCAACTCTATCAAAAGACCAAACCTGAAAATCATGGACATTGAAGCGGGAAAAGAGGTGCAAGCAAAAGGGATTTATAATATATTAAACAAATTAATAACAGAAAATCTCACAAACTTAGAGAAAACTATGCCCATTCAGATACAGGAAGCCTCCAGGACAGCAAACAGACTTGACCAAAACAGAACTACCTGATGACATACTATTCTATTGAGAAAGAATATTGAAGGCTGTAGGAGAAAAAACAAATAACATACAAAGGTAAACCCATCAAAATCTCAGCAGATTTCTCAACTGAAACTTTAAAAGCAAGAAGGGCATGGAGTGAGGAATTCTGAATGAAAACAACTTCAACCCTAGGATACTCTACCCAGAAAAACTATCATTCAAATTAGAGCAATAAAAGTCTTCCATGATAAACAGAAACTACAATATATGACCACCAAGCCACCACTACAAAAGATTCTTCTAGGAATTCTGCACACAGAAAATGAAAGCAAACAAAACAGTAAGAGAACAGGCAGCACCAAACCACAGGACAAGAAAAGACAAGGAATCAGAGAGTAACATTGATTTAGCTGCACACAATCAAACCTTTAAACAACAACAACAACTAAATGGCAGGAATCGCCATATACCTATCAATATTAACACTGAATGTTAGTGGACTTAACTCCCACATCAAAAGACACCATTTGGCAAACTGGATTAAAAAGGAAGCTCCAACACTCTGTTGTTTATAGGACACCATCTCATTGACAGAAACAAGCACTGACTTAGGGTGAAAGGCTAGAAGAAGATTTACCAAGTCAATGGCCCCCCAAAATAGGCAGTAGTAGCAATACTTATCTCAGACAAAGCAGTCTTCAAACTTACATTGATCAAATGAGATAAAGATGGTCACTCACACTAATAAAAGGGGAAATACACCAAAGGAAATAACAATTATCAACCTATATTCACCCAATGTCAGTGCACCCAATTTTATCAAACATACTCTGAAGGACCTAAAAGCATATACAGACTCCAACACTGTGGTAGTGGGAGACTTTAATACGCCCCTAGCACCAATAGATAGGTCATCCAAAGAAAGCATCAATAAAGAAATTCTAGAACTAAATCACACCATAGATCAAATAGACCAAGCTGATGTCTACAGAATATACATTCTTCTGCACAATATGCATTCTTCTCAGCACCCATGGAACTTTCTCCAAAATTGATCATATCTTAGGGCACAAAGCAAGCCTCAGAGAATACAAGAAAATAGAAATAATCCCATGCATTCTATCTGATAACAATGCATTAAAACTAGAACTCAACAACAAAAACAACAGTAGAAAACATGCAAACAATTGGAAGCTGAGCAACACATTGCTCCATGATCAATGGGTCATTGATGAAATAAAAGAGGAAATTGAAAGGTTCCTGGAAGTTAATGAAAATGAAAACATGACCTACCAGAACCAATGGGATACAGCAAAGGCATTCCTAAGAGGAAAGATTATAGTCATGAGTGCATATATTAAAAGAACAGAAAGATCTCATATCAATGACCTAATGCCAAATCTTAAACTCCTAGAAAAACAAGAACAGCAAATTCCAAAGCAAACAGAAGGAGAGAAATAATAAAAATAAAGGCTGAAATTAATGAAATAGAAACAAACAAAAAACATACAAAGAATCAATAAAATAAAAAAATAAACAAGATTGACAGATCCCTGGCAAACCTGACTAAAATGAGGAAACAAAAAACCAAAATCAGTAAAATCAGAAATGCAAAAAGGGAGATAACAACAAACACCACAGAAATCCAGAGAATCATCAGAGACTACTTTGAGAACCTATATTCCAATAAATTTGAAAATCTTGAAGAAATGGACAAATTTCTAGATGCTTATGACCACCCAAATTTGAACCAAGAGAATATTAATCACCTGAAGATATCTATAACACAAAATGAAATTGAAGCTCCCAAAAAAGAAAAGTCCAGGACCTGATAGATTCTCAGCTGAATTCTATCAGACCTTTAACGAAGAACTAATACCAACTCTCCTTAAACTTTTCCATGAAATAGAAAGGGAGCCCAGTATTACACTCATCCCAAAACCAGACAAAGACACCTCCAAAAAGGAGAACTATAGGCCAATCTCCTTAATGAATATTGATGCAAAAATCTTTAATAAAATAATGGCAAACCAAATCCAGCAACACATCAGAAAGATCATCCACCATGACCAAGTCAGCTTCATCCCAGGGATGCCTGGGCAGTTCAACATATGCAAATCTGTAAATGTAATACAGCACATTAATAGAAGCAAAAGACAAAAACTACTTGATCATCTCAGTAGATGCAGAAAAAGCCTCTGATAAGATCCAACACCACTTCATGATAAAAACTCTAAGAAAACTAGGAATAGAAGGAATGTACCTCAACATTGTAAAGGATATATACAACAATCCTATAGCCAACATAATACTTAGTGGTGAAAAACTGAAACCATTCCCCTAAAATCAAGAATGAGAAAAAGGTGCCCACTCTCCCCACTCCCATTTAACATAGTCCTGGAATTCCTAGCCAGAGCAATTAGGCAAAAAGAAGAAATAAAAGGAATACAAATAGGTAAAGAAACTGTCAAAATATCTCTATTTGCAGACAACATGATCCCACATATTAGAGACCCAAAAACTTTACCCAAAAACTCCTAGACACCATAAACAGCTGCAGCAAGGTGGCAGGATACAAAATCAACTTACAAAAATCATCGGCTTTTCTATACACCAACAACAAACAAACTGAGAAAGAATATATAGAAACAATTCCATTTACAATAACCTAAAAAAAAAATCAAATATCTCGAAGTAAACTTAACAAAGGATGTGAATGACCTCTACAAGGAGAATTACAAACCCCTGAAGAAAGAGATCGAGGAAGACTACAGAAGGTGGAAAGATCTCCCATGCTCATGGATTGGTAGAATAAAATAGTAAAAATAGCTATACTACCAAAAGCAATCTACATGTTTAATGCAATTCTCATCAAAATCCCAATGACATTCATCACAGAGATTGAAAAATCTACCCTAAAGTTCATTTGGAAACACAAGAGACCATGAATAGCCAAGGCAATACTCAGCAAAAAGAGCAATGCTGGAGGTATCACAATACCTGACTTAAAACTATATTACAAAGCAATAGCAATAAAAACAGCATAGTACTGACACAAAAACAGACATGAAGACCAGTGGAACAGAATACAGGACCCGGATGTGAATCCACACAACTGTACCCAACTTATTTTTGACAAAGTCACCAAAAACATATGATGGAGAAAAGACAGCCTCTTCAACAAATGTTGATGGGAAAAGTGGATACCTGCTTGCAGAAAACTTAAACTAGATCCATGTTTATTACCCTGTTACTAGTATCAACTCAAAATGGATCAAGGACCTTAATATCTGACCTGAAACTCTGAAGTTAGTACAGGAAAGAGCAGGGAATACTCTGGAAGTAATAGGTATAGGCATGGACTTCCTCAATAGAACCCCAGAATCTCAGCAACTAAGAGAAAGGATGGACAAATGGGACAACATAAAATTAAAAAGTTTTAGCACAACAAAAGAAATGGTCTCTAAACTGAAGAGACCACCCACAAAGTGGGAGAAAATATTTGCCAGCTATACATCAGACAAAGGACTGATAACCAGAATATACAGGGAGCTCAAAAAACTAAACTCCCCAAAATCAATGAACCAATAAAGAAATGGGGAGCTGAACTAAACAGAACTTTTTCAAAAGAAGAAATTCAAATGGCCAAAAAACACATGAAAAAATGCTCACCATCTCTAGCCATAAAGGAAATGCAAATCAAAACCACACTAAGATTCTACCTCACCCCTGTTAGAATAACCATCATCAAAAACACCACCACCAACAGGTGTTGGCAAGCATGTGGGGAAAAAGGAACACTAATCCACTGCTGGTGGGAATGCAAGCTAGTGCAACCACTCTGGAAAACAATATGGAGGCTTCTTAAAAAACTATACATAGATCTACCATATGATCCAGCAATCCCAAGCCTGGGGATATACCCAAAGGGATGTGACTCAGGTTACTCCAAAGGCACCTGCATACCCATGTTTATTGCAGTGCTATTCACAACAGCCAAGTTATGGAAGCTGCCAAGATGCCCCACTAAGGATGAATGGATTAAGAAAATGTGGTACTTGTACACAATGGAGGTATACTCAGCCATGAAGAAGAATGAAATCTTATCATTTGCAGGTAAATGGATGGAACTGGAGAACATCAACCTGAGAAAGGTTAGCCAGGCTCAGAAGACCAAAAATCATATGTTCTCCCTCATATGAGGACTTTAGATCTAGGGCAAAAGCAGTAATGTTGTTGTACTTGGGTCACAGGCTAAGGGGAGAGCACACATGGGACATATGGGGACAGGTAGGAAACCAAAAACTTGAAAGTGTTTGATGTCCCCAGCGCAGAAGAGCTAATACTGTAACCTTAGGGAAGTAGTGAAGAGGTCAGGTAGAGATGAATCAATTCGCATTGTAATACACTTGTGCATGGAAGCAATGCTAGGAATCTCTCTGTAGAGCTATCCTACATAGCAAAAACACTATGTCTTTCTTATTATTGCTTATGCCTTCTGTTCAACAAAATTGGAAAAGAGGGCAGAACAGGTCTGCCTGGAAGCAAGGGGGTTGGGGAGGAGAGTGTGGGGGTGGGAGGCAGGGGGAGAAATGACCCAAACAATGTATACACATACGAATATATGAATAAAGAAAAAAAAGAAAAGGAATGGAGTAAGAAGGAGAATAATGGAGGTGATGAACCAACTTGGAGTATAAAACATGTACTTACGGAAATGTCAAAATTAAACCCACTATATGACTATCATATACTATCAAAAATGTTTTTAAAATGAAGGACAGGAAGGTAAAACAGGTATCAGTGCAAGGAGTAGGGGCATAAGGAATGGGTGAAGGAGGGCAAATGAGCAAAGGTGGTAGATGTATTTTGCATCTTGTATGAAAATAGAACAATGAAATCTATTAAAACTGTTCTATGCAGGGAGGAGGAGGAGGGAGAATGATGGAGGAGGTGAATCTAATTCAGATATATTTTAAGCACCTATGTAAATATCACAATGTGTCCCCCTGTACAATTATAATATGCTAACAAAAGAAATCAAGTTAAATAAGTTATTTGTCAATGGAAATACTGAAGGCACTTTAAAATCTTTTTTCCTGGATCCCTGCAAAATGTCTGCTTTTACCAAACAAAAACATAATGAAGAATGTGCAAATTTTTGTAGAAAGTATACAGTATCTAGAGCCAGGAAAAGAATCAGGTCCTGATTGCACCATGTGTGAACACAGGCAGGTATGCCCAGTACAGTGAACCTCAATTTTTACAACTGAAGAAGGACAAGACAACAATATCAAATATGTAATGTTTGACACTCGGTTGATTTTCAATAAATGTTAGCTCCCTCCCACTTACTGCTATGGCTAAAGAGATTTCTCTATGACAATATTTCCCCAAATGTGTTTGGTGGGAGGGAAGTAGAAGCTATCCAAAAGACTTTCCTATAAGAAATAATAATGTAAGTGTAAGAAAAGCTTTGTCAAATTCAGCTCTTACCATAGGACTTCTCATACCTTCTTTTTTGACATTTCAAACTGTAAAACTCAATTTATGATCTGTGCCCAACATCAGAATTTAAGTCATCCTAATAAAGAGAACAGAAACAGAATTAACACAAAAATCAGATATCATTCAAATGTTAGTCTCTGCATGTTAGAAGTATAAAAATGGTTATTCTTTAGTAGTTTAGATATCATGTGCTTAATGAAAGATTATTACAAATGTAGAAATGGTAATGACACCACATCACCCAAGGACACAGAAGGATTCACTTGAAGAGGATGGGACAGGCAAGGGAGAGAAGTTATACCCACAGAGTGGATGATACAGACCCTGAAGGAATAGACCCAGCTGCAGAGGATGGGGGAAGTCCAGGCTGGGGAATGGGTGTAAAATATCAGATATAGAAATAAGCCCCTGGAAAATCCAACAAGAGTAACAATGGTATGCAACCTGAATGCTACTGGAAAAAAATCAAAGCATACAAATAAAATGACTTATTTTGGTTCAGGCAGAATACACCAAAAAAGAACACTATCTGGACACATTCTTTTAACAAATGAATTACAAAAATAACAATCATAGATATTTTTTAATTCCTATTTATATTTCTAGATTAAAAAAATCAACTAATGTACAAAGCAACAATCCTGGACAACCCAATATACAAGGAGGTAATGAAATAGCACTTGTTAATTGTGTAGATGTTATATTTTCCTTTTTCATTCATTTTTCAATCACCATTCTTTCATCTATCAATATGTAAATACTATATTGAAACTGAGTTACAATAAATTTTGTGTAGATTTCAAATGCCTTATGTCTTAGTAATGTATTTTCATTTTTAAAATATACTAAAGAAAGCCAGGCGCCGGTGGCTCAAGTCTGTAATCCTTGCTACTCAGGAGGCAGAGATCAGGAGGATCCGGTTTGAAGTCAGCCTGGGCAAATAGTTTGAGAGACCCTATCTTGAGAAAAACCCTTCAGAAAAAAAGAGCTGGTGGAATGGCTCAAGATGTAGGCTCTGAGTTTCTGAGTTCAAACTCCAATATTGTTAAAAAAAAAAAAAAGCTAAAGTCCTCCCACATTTAGAGTTAGTTAGAATGTAGAAATGATATAATTCAAGGATCTCACTTCTCCAAGAGTGTATCTTCCCATTTTTAAAATCAGAAGTTTTATTTGTTTCATCATATTTAGGTTACAGCTCAAAGCGAGGGGCTATTTAATCAGAAGTATTTGCCTTTGAAAACCTAAGAGCATTTTACCTTTTTGCTGTCACACAAAATCCTTTTTATAATTTTCATTCCGTCTTGCAATTCTGAAGAATTTCAAGTAAAACTCTGATACCAGTGTTTTCGAATCTATCTCCTTTAGTAAAACAAATCATACCATCTAGAAGAAGATTAAAAGGTGTGAATATAGAGTTAACAATCCAGCAAAGTGGCAGCTTTTTATATCATATTCTACTTTGTAGATATCCTGATGAAGCCAAACTGACATATGTCATTGATGTAGAGGAATTTTGAAGATCTGACAGTAATTCAGGTTAGGTAGCTACATGCATATTTTAATATTAATGTCTGTAAGGCACCTGAATTTTTCAAGAAAAATCAGACTGTCAATTAGTTTCAACAGAAGATGCATTCTAGTTCCTAGTTCAGCTATTTTAAAAATTAAAGGTGCAGCACTAAGGGGAGGTCGCACACGGAGGAATAGGACAAAAGAAGGAAACTAAGAACTTGCATGTGGTTGATTGCTCTCTGTACAGAAATGAATACAGAAATCTTAAACTGTCCGGGGCCACCATGTGAAGGGTACTAGGGAGGAGCAAAGAGGATTAGAGGAGATGAACCAATTGGGGTTGCAATTCATATATGCATGACAATATCAAAAGGAAACTCCCTGTGTAGCTATCTTTATCTCAAATAAGCAAAAATGTCATTTTTTTTCCCATAGGAAATTGGGGAACAAGAGGGTGGAACAGGTCTTGGCAGAGGTTGGGGAGGTTGGCACCAGTGGGGTAGAGAAGGTGGGGAAAGTGGTTAAGAGGGTGAATACAGTGCAAAAAATGTGTACACATGTATGGAAGTGCAAAAATGATACTTCTTGACACTGTTCCAGGAATCAGGGAAGGAGGGATAAAGGAGAGCAGTGGAGGGTGAATTCAAATATGATATATTTAATATATCATAAGAACCTTTTTAAATGCCACAACAACTCCCACCCAGCACAACAATAAAGGGAAAAAAATTAAAGTTCCAAGTATTCCAAAGATAATCCCAAACTCTTTAAGTAACAGGAAATTACTGGTAAGAAGCATATATTCTAAATGTTTTTCTTTTATATCAAATCTGCAAAACTTATTTTTATAAACCTCATAAAGAGTTTTAAAACTTAAATTCTACTTTGGCTACTGAATCTTAATTTTTTATATTTTAATTTTCAAGCATAGCATAAAATAGTCAGATAACCAATTGAAGTGCTCTGACAGAAATTTAGTAACAGAGTTAAACTTATGATTTTAAAAGTTTCTTTTGATAACTTTCTCAAAGTTCTTTTTTACCAATAAACGTGACATCTGACTACATCTCAGATTCTTTACAAGGAATATTCGTTTGATTGCTAAGAACATTTTATGGCACAAGTAAAAGTTAAAATTAGTCATATGGATGTATAATTTGCATGTTCTTGCACATGGTTTGCTAGAACAAGAAGCTAAACTTAGAATGTAGTAAGCTTTAAAAATTATTTTTCTCTCATTCTTATTCTCTTCGCAGTTTTTCTGTGTTTACTGGAGCCTGGGTATAAGAGTCCAAGGAAGTAGGTAGAAAGAGGGAAGCTGGGTTGATTGGTGAGGAGGAAGATGGGGACATTAAACAACATCCATCATCTGACATTCCATAAGCAAGAACCTATGCATAGCCTCAATTTTTAAAAAATCCTTCCAATTATGTAACTATTTTAAATTCTGTCTAAATGGCTGGGAGGGAAGGAAGGGAAGGATAAAAAAGGATGAAGTACAGGAATGAATGAAGGAGAAATTTTTCTAAAACATTAGTAGTTATCTTTTAGAAGTGGAGTTATAGATGTCTTTTATTTCTTTTTTTCCCAATGTTGTGAAAAACAAAAAAATATAATAAACATTTTAGGCCATTTCACAGTACTGAGAGCTCTTTGTAGAAAACACCAAGAAATTTACCAGGTGCTGTGTTTGAACAATCACCAATATAAAATTAGTGAGAAATCTATTAATGGATTTTCAGAATAAAAATATACATTTACACATATACATGTAGCTGGCATTTAATTTTTTTTTTTGAGGAAGGTCATGGGATTTTTATTTATTTTCTTTTTAATTTTTTTTTTATTATTCATATGTGCATACAATGCTTGGGTCATTTCTCCCCCCTGCCCCCACCCCCTCCCTTACCACCCACTCCGCCCCCTCCCTCTCCCCCCCCACCCCCTCGATACCAGGCAGAAACTATTTTGCCCTTATCTCTAATTTTGTTGAAGAGAGAGTATAAGCAATAATAGGAAGGAACAAGGGTTTTTGCTAGTTGACATAAGGATAGCTATACAGGGAGTTGACTCACATTGATTTCCTGTGCATGGGTGTTACCTTCTAGGTTAATTCTTTTTGATCTAACCTTTTCTCTAGTTCCTGGTCCCCTTCTCCTATTGGCCTCAGTTGCTTTTAAGGTATCTGTTTTAGTTTCTCTGCATTGAGGACAACAAATGCTAGCTAATTTTTTAGGTGTCTTACCTATCCTCATATCTCCCTTGTGTGCTCTCGCTTTTATCTTGTGATCAAAGTTCAATCCCCTTGTTGTGTTTGCCCTTGATCTAATGTCCGCATATGAGGGAGAACATACGATTTTTGGTCTTTTGGGCCAGGCTAACCTCACTCAGAATGATGTTCTCCAATTCCATCCATTTACCAGCGAATGATAACATTTTGTTCTTCTTCATGGCTGCATAAAATTCCATTGTGTATAGATACCACATTTTCTTGATCCATTCATCAATAGTGGGGCATCTTGGCTGTTTTCATAACTTGGCTATTGTGAATAGTGCCTCAATAAACATGGGTGTGCAGGTGCCTCTGGAGTAACCCGTGTCACAGTCTTTTAGGTATATCCCCAAGAGTGGTATTGCTGGATCAAATGGTAGATCAATGTTTAGCTTTTTAAGTAGCCTCCAAATTTTTTTCCAGAGTGGTTGTACTAGTTTACATTCCCACCAACAGTGTAAGAGGGTTCCTTTTTCCCTGCATCCTCGCCAACACCTGTTGTTGGTGGTGTTGCTGATGATGGCTATTCTAACAGGGGTGAGGTGGAATCTTAGTGTGGTTTTAATTTGCATTTCCTTTATTACTAGAGATGGTGAGCATTTTTTCATGTGTTTTTTGGCCATTTGAATTTCTTCTTTTGAGAAAGTTCTGTTTAGTTCACTTGCCCATTTCTTTATTGGTTCATTAGTTTTGGGAGAATTTAGTTTTTTGAGTTCCCTATATATTCTGGTTATCAGTCCTTTGTCTGATGTGTAGCTGGCAAATATTTTCTCCCACTCTGTGGGCTGGCATTTAATTTTAATCAACCTTATATTTTTATATCCATGTAAATGTATGCACCTTGTGTGCATGCATATATATGTAAATATTGACATATATGAAATACATCTGTGTATGTGTGTATATATATACATGTGTATATATACAGATCTATATTTCTCCATGACATCTCTTCTGTCCATCTCATTTCAAAAGACAACCTCTCCATGCTCTCAATTTTGAGAAGCTGCTCTATTTCCCTCTGTTGCTCTTACCACTTTCTATCATGTTCATCATTCATTATCTTTTCCCCATTAGAATATTAGCTCACAAGAGCCTGGATCTTTTGTTTATTTTGTACATAAGGACAATGGCTGAAACATATTAAGCACACAAGAAATATATGTTGAATTAGTGAGTACACATAATGTCGAAATAATGATGTAGAGAATTACTCATCATTTCTGAATTTTCAGGAGGATAGAATATTAAGTCTCGAAGGAGCCCAAGCTCTTTCTAGTTTAACTAAATATGGTTTTCAGACCTCAGTTATTACTAGATAGGTTATCCAAGCATAGCATTTCAATTATACTAAGAAACATTTATAAAATTTTCAAGTAGACAATCTTTTTGAAGTTTGCCTCTCTTTTATGCTTTTCAAGTTTCAAAGTGAAGATTAAGGATTTGTCTTCTAAATTGTTTTGTAATAAATGTTTTGAGTTCTTACTTTTGCAAACTTCACTATAATTTCATTTTCAGCAGTTGATTGGAATTTTGAAGTAGTTTGATTATGCTAGGATATTATCTTGGTCCCTTAAACCAAATGCACTCAAAAGGCATTTATGAGAGAAAAATCTGAAAATCTAACTACAACTCAGACTCAACTGTAGTCTTATTGCAAAGCTATTCTTTGAACTTAATTTTTTTAATCTAAATTTTAGTGTCCCTTGTTATATGGAAGTTAATGGTTATGTATCTACTGTCTCGGATTGATAAAGGTATATTCACAACCAAAGACTCCTCCAAATAAAATTGAATTTTAAAAATTACAGCAAAAGACCTTATCAGGTTTGTAGGTGTGCTTGCTGTTGTACTACTAGACCCCATTCACAGGGGGTGAGAACTTGTAAAGATTTCTCAAATGGGAGATGTTCACTCTACACTGCTACCAATTTTCAAGGTCATGAACTTTCTCACATTTCCAAATATTTTTTACCACATGTGTGTGGTTCCCCAGATTTAACATTTTCTTCTCTTTTGTATTAAGTATATATTATACAAATGAAAATCCTATGGTGAAGTCCTGATAAAATGGATGTAAAGTAAAAGTTTGGAGCTCTGTCTTCTTCAAATCTGCCTGTCTGTGAGCCCAAACCCAAGGCTGCAACATCATTTCCTCATCTCTCACACAAGGGAGACCAGCCAGACCCCATGCTTCTGTTTTCCACTGAAGCACCTCCAATACTGAGGCAGTGATGAATGTGTTTGCAACATAAACAGTTTTAGAAGATCTCCATTAAAGATGAAAATTTCAGGTAAATTTTGCAGTATAATTTATAAATATTTGTTTTTATACATAAATATTGAAAAAAATTTAGATGTCAAAAATGTGTTATGCTTATTCTGTGACTACTTATATGCCAGACACCTCCATATTCCTCCAGGAATATGTATTCTGTATCTTTAAAATTTGACAAAACATTTTCTTCCTCCTCTAAAATATTAAACTTATTTCTAATGATGACAGAGTGTAATATCACACATGGTCAGCAGGTGCCACCACTAAGTATAATTTATAGGAATGTGAGAATTCCTTAGTTCACCATGCAGTACATTTTTAAATTACTTTTTTCAAATATAGAAAATGTACATAGTTGTTTTATTTAAAATAGGGAAAGTTTCCATTAGGGATCTAGGAAAACTTAAATTCTGAAGATAAGTGCTATAAAAAAGAAAAGTCTATATGAAATTTAGTGAAATCTACATGAAACTTATAGGAAAATAGCCAAATCCTTCAGAAAGAAATATAAAGTTTCCTATTAGATTATGTACCCATTCTGCCTTTCAAAATTTTAAAGTAAGAAAGTACTCTTTTTTCCCAAACATATTTTAAAAATTCTCTTTTCCACTCAAATAAAAACGTAATATTGGCAGAGGGTTATGTAGGAAAATACATGGGATTTGGAATTGGACAGACTCAGATTTGATCCCAGCTCTTCCACTTACTACTTGGACAACTTAAACAGTTTTATTTGAAGTATTTAAAGCTACAGACTCTCTATGCCAGATTGTTTGAAAGATTAATAATGTATATAAATCCCTTGGTACCTAGTAAGCATCAAAATAGTACTTAGCAGTAGCTGTGTTTCAGAGACTACTTTTTCACCATGGCATAAATACAGCAGTATACAACATTATTATTATTAGTAGTAATAGTTTAATGTTCTTTTGTTCTAATGCACTTTGGATATAGCACTTAAGGTATAAAATAAATTTCCTTATCAAATAAAATTCTACTTAACATTTTTATTCTCTATTTAGAAACTGAAAATTTACTTACATTAGCTAATCTTGGCAGAATTTGAGAACACAAAAATGACCACTTAATTCAAATGACTGAAAAAATGGTGCTCAAAGTCAGAGGCCCCCACAGCTCTGTGAATGAGGCCCTGCTTTGAGGACACCACAAACTGGGTCGTTAGCTGTCACTACGGATCAAAGTTCAGGGAACCCAAGACGTGAAGATAAGGAGCATCTCCTACTCCCTGCTTGGCAAACAGTTCAACCCAGAGTTTCACAAAGAATTTTTTTTTTGGCATTACTGGGGTTTGAACTCAGGGCCTCATGCTTGCTAGGCTCTACCTCCTAAGCCAATCCACCAGCCCTCAAAAAAAAAAAAAAACTTTATGGGCCTGGAGATACTAGGAAAGAAAATGACCTGCAAAGGTGGCATCTTCCCCTAAGGCTGCTTTAGAAACCTGTCAGCAGGCTTAGACATAACCAAGGTGAATAGGAAGTTCCAATGCACTACAGGTCACAGTCGCCATCAACAAACAAGTCCTGAACAGCAGCTGAAAATCCCAAGTATAGCATTTGTATCAATGCAGCCTCGCTAGTGTGTGTGGTAGTATCAGTGTTTTGGAGCTGTTGTACCCAGGTACAATGGACTGAGCGGCTTAAAGAGAAATTTAGTAACTCACAGTTCTGGAAGCTGAATTCTGAAGTTCAAGATCAAGATGCCAATAGGTTTGGATCAGTCTGAGGGCTCTGAAAAATCTGTTCCATGTCACTGTCTTAGCTTCTAGGCTTATAGAAACATCACCCCAATCTCTATCATGTCCATATTTCTCTTCTCTCTCTCTCTCTCTCTCTCTCTCTCTCTCTCTCTCCCCATCCCTCCTTCCCCTCCCATCCTCCCCTCATCTTCCCTCTCTCCCTCCCTCTCTATATAGTACTAGGGGGTTAACTCAGGAACTTGCATATGCTAGACAGGTGCTTTGCCATTTGAGGCACACCACCAGCCCTTTTTGTGTTGGTTATTTTTGAGATAGGGTTTGCTTTATGCCCAGGACACCTGAACCATGATCCTCCTACTTGTGCTACCCCACATAGCTGGGATGACAGATATGTGCCACCACACTGAACCATTGGTTGGGTCTCAACCAACTTTTCTCAGGTTGGCCTCAAACCCACAATCACTCTGAATTCCACCTCCCAAGTAACTAGGATTACAGGCTTGAGTCACCCCACCTAGCCTAAATTTCTCCTTTTTATGAGGACACCAGGCATGTTAGATTAGGTGTTTGTCCAACTCTAGCTTAACCTTATCCTAATTTGACTAATTACATCTGCAATGACCATATTTCCAAAAAAGGGCATATTGTGAGATTCTGAGGGTTAGGACGTTAATATATGATTTTTGGGGAAACATAACTCAATCCATAACAGTGCCCCATGGGGAATTGAGTTTGAAGGAGGTCTTCTAGCTGGGACTGCTTTTTTTTTTTTTGTCCTAGTAGAAGCCCTGCTGGCAAAGAAGGTGAGTCTGATAGTGACAGAGAAGATGGGGAGGAATGTACTCATAAGGCTTGGGGGTCTGCTAGACCAGTCCACGTTGGACAGTTGACCAGTATCATGCTGTGAAAATCTTTTGTGGACCACCTGGAAAAACGTGATTCTGACATACTGAATTTTGTCAGCTTTGTTTCTAAACATTTCATCCAAAAGTTCTTTTTTTCAGATGTTTATAGAAATATTTTAAAAATGAATAAAGATTTCCATACTTACAGTGAGATTTTAAATGTAGAGACAAAAGTTATATCCATGTTTTTATGGGACTTTTGTTTGTGGTGTTGCAGTGAGTTTTTTTAAAGGATTAATTTGTTTTTTAATTATTTGGTTTTATTCTTTCTAGAATATACTCATTGCAAGACCTTATTTACTTTTATCTCAATATCTTGAAACTTCCCCATCTGCTGGCCAGTGTTCTGGTCAGAGGGAGGGGTGATGATCTTGGTTTTACCTTTGCTGACACTTAGATTTGTCAAGGTTAATACCATGCCTGGGCCCTGAGAAAAAATCTACCTGGGCAAAGAATGATGTCACGACTGTAATGACTCAATACATTTCTTTCATAAAACAGAATCATGCATAAAGTTTCTAAGACTGACCAAAAATGTTGGTTATTCAATCATTTAAATAAGCAACCTCAACAATAAGGTTTTCACTGAAATGTAGTTTAAAAAGTAGAAGGGAAATACATTGGATGGTGAGTACACTACTACCCAACAAGACCAATATCAAGACTACAAGAACCCTATAAATAAATTCTCATCAGATCACTGAACTTCTGGCATGGATAAAGGACAAGGAGGAAAGCTACATTACAGATGCCAAATATATGGCAAGAATTCTTGTCAATGCAGCATTAGTGTTGATAATAGATATTCTGAAAAGTCAGCTGTCTTGCTGAAGCACTAAACAAATCTCTTTAGGTGTGTTTTCAAGGCAACATAACTCATAAGGTTATAAAGGTGAACCCTGCCAGTCTGTGTCCTGTGTCATTTCTGGTCCCAGGACCCTCATCCTATAGCTTTTTCTCCATGTTCACTTCTACTGGTTCTGACACACATTCAAGAAATAATTTGATCTAAAAAGAGAATAAAATCTGTGCATTATTTCCTCAAACTTTTTCCATGAGAATAATCCTGCAGTAAGATTTGAATATGGTCTTTTCCTTGGGGTCAATTACGATAAGCACACTTTCTGAAGGCCAAGTAGTAGGGAATAAACTATAGGGACTAGGTGATCCTCCATTTTTGGAAAACCCTAAATACTCACAAGCACTAAGAACAAAAAAATGCTAAGCTCAAAGTACTGCCTAAAGAACACTAGCTGCTTGACAGAGGGGGATAGAATGAGCCTTTCCTGATAAGTTCATCTGGGATTTGTGGTTACCTAGTTCTACCCCGTTTGCAGAGTGGAGAATGGCACCACCAAAATCCTGACATCATAGGAGGAAGACTAATTGAGGTCCCTTTGTATGTACAGTTAAATAACACTCCACATTGGTCGTAGCCTTTTGCATTTATATGGCACATTTAAGACACTCACACCATATGAGCATAGCATATAACTAAAAGGAGAACAAACAGATTTTTTTTTTCCCAGTAAGAGACATACTAAAGGGTGCTACAGAGACCATGTCACATTGATCTCAGCTAGTCTTTATTTTACCATCTGGCTCCTTTCCTCAGGATATCCCTAACTAACCCATCAGGGCCTTCTCTCTCATACATCAGTCCATGTGGAAACAACAAAGGAAGTGGATTGTGCCCCTCTCTGTGTAAGCCCCATACCAGGCTTGTTAGCAGAAGCCTCCTTCACCCAGCCTGGCTGACCTCCCCTTCGCAGCCAGGAGTCTTCATTTAAGTCTCTTTTAATGAGAGGAGCTGAGAGCTAACTCAATAGTCCCAACCTTACTCTTAAAGGACCTTAAAGGGTGAACTCCACCCTCCCACCACAGCTACTTCCAACAGCATTCCTAATAAGACTCTGTTATGTTTTTCTGTAGGACTTATTCAGTGACTACAGTTTTGTTTTCAGAACCAACAGTGCTGCTTTTCAGAATAATACTGTTACGTGGAACTTACTACACTTGATATAGGACTTGTCACCTACTGCTTTTCCAAATTAGATTGTGGATTGATGTACCAAACTATGAGTAGTAATGTAGACTAATAAAAATCTTGGTCACTCACGGATAAATATTAGAAATCTCTTCTCCCATATGAACTTATTCCATTGAATTCCTGAACCATTATCATTTCATTGGATGAAGTCTGTTTACAGAAGAAGTATGTTCAACAAAGAAGGAAGGATGGAGTGCAGGCGCTATCTCTGTTTCCAATTATCCCAGTGATTTATTTGAAGCTAAATAAGCCATTTAATCTAAAAGTGCTTAAGTAATTGCTTAAATAATGCATGGGTGAGGGGTAGCTTGCTGAATCTCAGTGGTAGTTCTTTTGATTTGAGAAAGATCCATATGGGTTCCCAGACCTGCTTGTGGACATCACCAGGAAGTCTATTCTTTCGATTCTCTTTGTCCTTGTTTCCAACTGCCAGTGTTCTTCAAATGCAGAGTGGCATGTTCAAAGATGTATGTACCACAACTTTCACTCTGTTTTCATATTGGAGCACATATTCATCTTCAAATTTACTTTTAGGGAGTCTTGTTGTTATGTATTAAATTTTAGACTAGTCTGTATTTTTCACATCCTCCATTTACTTGCCATTATGCAATTAGCCTGGCTTAACATTATAATCACCTCTCCTCCACTGGGCAATTGTTTTAAATGTTGCTGTGTCTCTCCTGTCATTTGTATATGAAATCTTTGGTCAACAGTCTGGACAAAATTGTCAGTTGTCTCTTAGCAACAGAGAGGTACACATATTAACTCAGTAGATTTACCACAGTGTTTTGTGGGTCCAAATGCAGTGCTCTTAAAATTTACACAGTGATCTGTTTCCTCATTGTAAGAAAAGATATCATTCATGCTTACAAACACTGTTCTCAAAGTGTGATCACCAGACTGGCAGCATCAACATCAGCTAAGAACTTATTAGAAAATGAAAATTATTAAAAATTAAAATTGCTAGAAATGTATACCCTAGAATTTGGATCAGAAATTTGAGGTGGGGGGAGCCACCAATCCTAGGGCTTTATTGCACACTGAGGGATTCTTAGCAGAAGACCAGACTTTACCTACACTATAAATGGATAATGCAAAAGTCTTTCTTATACTGCTGAAAGTCTTAACAAGCATCATAGTGTTCACTAACAATCTCCCATTTTACTGTGAATTGTTTTAATTACAAGTCAAAAAATCATGATCAGAATGATGTAGACAATGTTAAATAATCTTTTTAAAACCTTTTGTCTTTGCTACAGCAATGTTCACATTTCATCATTTTCTTATTCATACTCAAACCTACTTTAGCAGATTAATCATGTTGAAAAGGGGATGAACAATTATGAAGCAAAAAGGCAGTGGAAACACCATGGATGTATACAGCAAACATTGTTCCCCTAAAATAACCCACAACATGTGCCTGTTTCAAATACTTTAAAAATAAGACTCTTCATCCATATGATTTTTTCTTTCCCCATTACTGAAGTCAAAGCTCTCATTCAGAATGTTATCATGTCCAAAGACTCTGTAGCCCTTTCCTAATCAGCTTCCTTGTCAAGCACACTATTTTTAAGTCTTAGAATAACTCTAAATACAATCATTCAAACTATTTTTATGGTATTATTTATTGATCTGACATGCTGGTAATTCTGTTTCATCTTTCTCATTAATCCCAAATTCATGTATTGATTACTTCTGGTCTTGGGTCATCTTGACTAAGCCTTTTGGTACTGTGTAGTCCTCTCCTTTATTCATTCACTATCTTTTACCCAAGCCAGTGTTTATTAGCTTTCTTTGGCCTAACCACTGAGTCCTTTATCTTTGCTTCTTTCTGCATCTATTTAATATTTGGCAGCATTACTCAACTTGTAAATATTCAAACTGAGCTGTCCATATTGACGGGGTGAAATGAAAACCATCCCTTCCCTTGTAGGGGCAAATTTTTAACATAGACTCTGTCTATAGAATGGTATCAAAGTTCCTGAGTTAAAGAGACCAGAGTCAGAAGTCAGCTTGGCCAGCATGGAGCCATATCTTTGCCATCACCTGTTTGTGAACATACTAAGCTATCTCCAATTCTCAATCAATTCCCTCTTTGTATGCATCTGCTAGACTCTGTGTAGCCCATACCTTGAAAAGCAAGTTACACAAAAGTGGTCTTCTTGACCATACCAATGATAAGATGACACACAGGCAGACAGTTTTACTAAGGGATCCCTCCACTGAATAACAGACAGAAGTGGCCAATGTAGCCCTCAGAGGTTGGCAAATGCAGTTGGGGTTGGATTTCAAATGCCATGCCCATGCCTCAGCCCAACCCAGCACTGTTGTTTCATACCAAAGCTGCACAGCCTGATCCATTGTTCTGCTTGTCTTTCCCCCCACTTCTTGCTGTCTGCCTAGAGCACTGTTTCTCAAAGCACCATTCTTGGACCTGTAGCATCATCCACTAGAAATATATCAGAAACAAAGTTCATTAAATCCCACTGTTGACCTCTTGACTCAGCAAGCAACAATCTTTTATCAAATCCTCCAGAGAATGCTGATGCACCCTAGAAGAACACCAGGCACATAATAGATACTCAGGAAGTGTTTGTTGGTTGAATGAATAAGTGAATTACTCTTTCAAAACTAAGCTCAGTCATCCTCTCCTTATGCACAGCCCCTTCCTCAGCCTCCATCTTTTTTGTCTCTTCCCTTTCTGTGTCTTCACAGGATTGTACATCACTGTGCAGTGAGATGATTTAATACACTGAACAAAACCACTGGCCTCCATTCCTCCTTCTATGACTACACTGACACGCCTTGTCTATGAGAACTTTTTCCTGAACTTTACTTTTATCATACCCAGCATAGTACTTAGGCCACAATAGAAACTCAATTTACATGAAATAAAGCAAAGAAGAAAAACATAGAAGAAAGCAAAGAGACAAAGGAGAGTAGTCACCTGCCTGGAATTGATACCTGCCCAAATTGCATAGATACTTCTTTTCATTTTTCTTTCTTTCTTTTTTTGGGGAAAGCAACTAAATTACTATGCTGAATACACAATGGGTTGTATTAAATTATACTTATATAATATACATAAAATGTTTATAATCATTTTTAAATGATAGTATACAGACATGATTGTTTTTATATCCAAAATGCATTTTGTACTTCTCCCTAACTAACAAACCCTCGCTTATTTATTTTTTTTATTGTTGTGCTGGGTGGGGGTACATTGTAGCATTTATAAAGGTTTTTACAATATGTCAAATATATCATACTTGAATTCAGCCCCTCTGCCATTTTCCTTTATCTCCTTCCCCCCATGTTTGGAATAGTTTCAGCAGGTATCTCTTTCTGTTTACACTCATGTGAACACAGTATTTCTACCATATTCACCCTCTAACACCCTTTCTCCACCTCCTCCCTCCTCCCACTGGTATCGACCCCCTCTCTTGCAGAGCCTGTTTCACCCTCCTGTTCTCCAATTTTGCAAAAGAAAAGAAAAAGAAATGACATTTTTGCTTGTTTAAGGTAGCTACAAAGGGAATTTCCATGTGGCACTTCCATGTATACATGTATTGTAGCCTGCTTTGGTTCATTTCCTTTATATTTTTCTTTCTTCTTTAGTCCCTTTCTTATGGTTGTTTCAATCAGTTTAAAACTTCTATATTCATTCTTGTATAGAAAGTACATCAACCATATTTACCTTAACTTCCTTCTTTTACCCTCCCCCTCTCATGTGTGACCTCCCCTTAGCATGCCCTGTTTTTTTTATAACATTGCTACATTTGTATTAGGTCTAAATTCCACATATGAGAGAAAACATGTTGCCTTTGGTCTTCTGAGCCTGGCTAACTTCACTTAAGATGATGTTCTCCAGCTCTATCCATTTACCTGCAAATGACAAAATTTCATTGTTCTTTGTGGCAGGATAGAATTCCATTGTGTATAAATGCTACATTTTCTTCATCCATTCATCAGTAGAGGGGCATCATGGCTGTTTCCACAGCTTAGCTATTGTGAAT
This sequence comes from Castor canadensis, assembly GCF_047511655.1. NCBI lineage: Eukaryota > Metazoa > Chordata > Mammalia > Rodentia > Castoridae > Castor > Castor canadensis. Next base: position 54,399,905 of record NC_133394.1, read on the forward strand.
AACGCTGCAATAAACATGGGTGTGCAGGTGCCTTTGTTGTAACCTGACTTACATTCCTTCAGCTATATTCCTAGGAATGGAATTGTTGGATTGTATGGTAGATCTATTTTTAATTTTTTGAGAAGCTCCCATACTGTTTTCCATACTGGCTGTATTAATTTATTTTCCTACCAGCAGTGTATGAGGGTTTCTTTTTCTTCACATCCTTGCCAACACTTGTTGTTTGTGTTCTTCATAGCAGCCATTTGAAAAAGTGAGGTGGAATCTTAACATGATTTTGACTTGCATTTCCTTTATGGCTAGGGATACTGAGCATTTATTTATGTGTTTTTTTAGCCATTTGGATTTTTTCCTTTGAGAAAACTCTTCAGTTTTTTATTGGGTCATTGAATTTGGGGGAGCTTAGATTTTTGAGCTCCCTATATATTCTGGCTATCAATCCCTTAGTTGGCAAAGATTTTGTACCATTCTGTGGGTGACCTCTTCAATTTAGAGATCATTTCTTTTGTTGAGCAGAAGCATTTTAATTTCATGTAGCTCCATTTGTCAATGTTTTCTCTTAGTTGCTAAGCCACTTGAGTTCTACTGAGGAAGTCCTTGCCTATGCCTATTAATTCCAGTGTATTCCCTCCTCTTTCCTGCACTCGCTTCAAAGTTTCAGGTCTTCTATTAAAGTCCTTAATCCACTTTGAGTTGATACATGCACAGGGTGACAAACATGTCTCTAGTTTCAGTTTCCTGAATGAAAATATCCAGTTTTCCCAGGAACATTTGTTAAAGCTGTCTTTTCTCCATTGTATGTTTTTGGCACATTTGTCAAAATTTAGGGGAGTGTTAGCCACATGGATTCATATCTAGGTCTTCTGTTCCACTGGTCTTCATTTCTATTTTTGTGTCAGTACCATGCTGTTTTTACTGCTGTGGATCTGTAATACAGTTTGAAGTTGGGTATTGTGAATCCTCCAGATTTGCTCTATTTTATCTAGTATTGCCTTGGCTATTCATGGTCTTTTGTGCTTCCAAATGAACTTTAGGGTAGATTTTTCAATCTCTGTGATGAATGTCATTGGGATTTTGATGGGAATTGCATTAAACATGTAGATTGCTTTTGGAAGTATAGTCATTTTTACTATGATGATTCTACCAATCCATGAGCACAAAAGATCTTTCCATCTTCTGTAGTCTTCTATTTCTCTCTTCAGTGGTTTGTAGTTTTCCTTGTAGAGGTCATTCACCTCCTTTGTTAAGTTTATTCTTAGGTATTTGATTTTTTTTTTTTTGAGGCTATTGTAAATGGAATGATTTTCCTATGAAATCTGTTCATTGTTGGTGTATAGAAAGGCTACTGATTTACATAGATTGATTTTGTATTCTGCTATATTGCTGAAGCTGTGTATGGTGTCTAGTTTTTTGGTGGAGTTTTTCAGGCTTTTAGGTATAAGATAATGTTGTCTGCAAATAAGGATAGTTTGACTACTTCTTTACCTATTTGTATTCCTTTTATTTCTTCCTCCTGCCTTACTGCTTTGGTTAGGAATTCCAATACCATGTTGCATAAGCATGGAGACAGTGGACACCCTTTGTCTCATTTCTGACTTTAGAGGGAATGTTTTCAGTTTTTTCCTGCTTAGTATGATGTTGGCTATAGGTTTATCATATATATATCCTTCATTATGTTGAGGTACATTCCTTCTATTCCTAGTTAAATCCAAGCTTCTTTCATGAACGGGTGTTGAGTTTTAGCAAAGGCTTTTTCTGCATCTCTTGAGATGATCATGTGTTTTTTTGTCTTTTCTTCTATTAATATGCTGTATTGCATTTAATGATTTGCATACGTTGAACCATCCCTAAGATGAAACCAACTTGATCATGGTGTATGATCTTTTTAATATGCTGTTAAATTTGGTTTGCCAATGTTCTATTGAGGATTTTTGCCTCTATGTTCATTAAAGAAATTGGCCTACAATTCTTTTTTTTTTGATGAGCCCTTGTCCACTTTAGGGATGAGTGTAATACTTACTTCATAGAATGAGTTTGGTAGTGTTCCTTCCCTTTCTGTTTCATGGGAAAGATTGAGGAGTATTTTTGTTAGTTCTTCTTTAAAGGTCTGGTAGAATTCAGCAGTGAATCCATCAGGTCCTGGACTTTTCTTTTTGGGAGATTCTATTTGCTGCTTCAATTTCATTATGTGTTATAGATCTTTTTAGGTGATTAATATCCTCTTAGTTCAGTTTTGGATGGTGATATGTATTTAGAAATTCATCCATTTCTTGTAGATTTTCCAACTTATTTGAATATAGGTTTTCAAAATAGTTCCTGATGGTTTCCTGGATTTCCTTAGTATTTTTTCTTATCTCCCCTTTTTCATTTCTAATTTTACTAATTTGGGTCTTTTTGCTCCACATTTTAGTCAGATTTAACAGGGGTTTGTTGATCTTGTTTACGTTTTCAAAGAATCAGCTTTTTGTTTTTGTTGATTCTGTGTATGTTTTTGACTCTATTTCATTGATTTCAGCCCTTATGCTTATTATTTCCCTCCTTCTGCTAGTTCTGGGTTTAGCTTGTTCTTACTTTTTTAGGAGTTTGAGATGCAGCAATAGGTCATTTATTTGAGATTTTTCTATGTTTTTAAGACATGCACTCACCAATAAATAAATAGGCAACTGAACTAATCAGAACTTTCTCAAAAAAAGAAATTCAAATGGCCAAAAAACACATGAAAAAATGCTCACCATCTCTACCATAAAGGAAATGCAAATCAAAACCACACTAAGATTCCACCTCACCCCTGTTATAATAGCCATCATCAAAAACACCACCAACAACAAATGTTGGCAAGAATGTGGGAAAAAAGAAACCCTTATACACTGCTGGTGGGAATGCAAGTTAGTGCAACCACTCTGGAAAAATATTTGGAAGCATCTTAAAAATCTAAATATAGACCTGCCATATGATCCAGCAATCCCACTCCTGGGGATATACCAAAAGGAATGTGACATAGGTTACTCCAGCGGCACCTGCACACCCATGTTTATTATAGCACTATTCACAATAGCCAAGTTATGGAAACAGCCAAGATCTCCCACTACTGACGAATGGATTAAGAAAATGTGATATTTAAACACAATGCAATTTTACTCTGCCATGAAGAAGAATGAAATCTTATCATTTGCAAGTAAATGGATGGAACTGGGAACATCATTTTAAGCGAGGTTAGCTAGGCTCAGAAGACCAAAAATCATATGTTCTCCCTCAGATGCGGACTTTAGATCTAGAGCAAATGCAGCAATGTGGTTGGACTTGGGTCACATGATAAAGTGACAGCACACACGGGAGGTATGGGGATAAGTAAGAAACCCAAAACATGAAAGTATTTCATGTCCCCACTGCAGAGGAACTAATACAGAAACTTTAAAGTGACAGAGGTCAATATGAGAAGGGGATCAGGAACTAGTGAAAAGGTCAGTTAGAGATGAATCAACTTGGGTTGTAACACATTTGTACATGGAAACAATGCTATGAATCTCTCTGTATAGCTATCCTTATCTCAACTAACAAAAACACTTTGTCTTTCTATTGTTGCTTATGTCTTCTGTTCAACAAAATTAGAGATAAGGGGAGAATAGGTTCTGCCTTAGCTGTGTCCCATAGGTTCTGATAGATTGTGCTTTCATTATCATTAACTTCTAGGAACTTTTTGATTTCTTCCCTTATTTCTTTAATGACCCACTCATCATTGAGCAATGTGTTGTTTAGCCTCCAATTGTTTGAGCATTTTCTGCTTTTTCTTTTGTTGTTGAATTCTAGTTTTATTGTGCTGTGGTTAGATGAGCCCTAGTTTTGTTTAGGTATAACCTCCCTTAAGGGAGGTTAACTTATCTTGAGAGTGAAGCCTGACTGTCTAACCCTATTATAGTTACTCCATTTATGCTTTTTTATTAGTACATATTAATTCTACAAAGTTAAGGGTTTCATTGTGACATTTTCATCCATGTATGTAATGAACTTTGATTGTATGCACCCAATTATTCCTTCTGATCTACCTTTCCCTATTTTCCTTCCACATCCCTAATAGTCCCATAGGCTAATTTTTTTATTTAAAATTCCAATCAGTTCAAAAACCCACGCTCAGGAAACATCTTTCAATGCTTGTATGGAAAAAAATGTATCATTTCCTTTCTATTTTTTGGTTGCTTGCTTTCTCTGAGCTTAATTTTAAAATGTATTAAATATTTAAGCCACTGGTGATTTGTTAAGAGTAGTATTTTGTCCATTTCTAGGTCTACATGGAAACAGGATCAAGGACTGAAGTTGGTTGGATCCTTAAGAGTCTGGATCCAATCATTAGCAAGAGTATTAAGATACTAGGCAGGTGACCCCAGTGAGTGAAACTCTAGGAAAGAAAATTTATGATTATATAAGACAGTCCAGGTACCTTCCTCTCTAAGTAACTGCTTCTCAAGTCACCTCCAAGATCATTTTTATCAGGATGATATTCCTTCATTTCCCCTTTAGTGACCTTCTTCAACACAGCGTGTAAAGAACTATCTCTTAAGTCTATAGAACTACAAGATTGTCTTGGGGGAACACATTTTTCACGGTGTTTTAATCTTCTAGGGTACCATAACCAACTGCCATAGATTGGGTTACTTAAACAACAGAAATTAATTTGCTCATCATTCTGGAGTCTAGAAGTTGAAGATCAAGGTACTGGCAAGATTGGATCTCTTCTGGGGACTCTCTCTTACTTGCAGAAGACTATATTCTTTCTGTATCTTCTCTTGGTCTTTCCTTGGTAGGAGCATATCCCCAGTGTCTCCCTGTGTGTCCAAATTGCCCCTTTAAGGTACAGTAAATTATATTAGGGCCCATCCTAATTCCTTAATGATCTCATTTAACTAAAACACTTCTTTAAAGGTCTAACCTGAAATGTAGTGACATTCTGAGGTACTTGGAGTCAAGATTTTGACATGTAAATTTAGGAGTGGGAAACATAATTCAGCCTAAAACATAATGGAAAGTAAAGTAACAGGTCTCCTGTCCTGGAATAGAGTTGGTAACAGCTTTAGTCATTAACTAGGACCTCAACATCCAAATACTCTTTCTCAGATAGGCAGATACACTGTTTGCCTACCCTTGTTTCCTTGATTCTGTATGTATAAACTTGACTGAATGTCTGTATCTCAAACCAGTCATAGAAATATCCAGGTTGTACAATTTTTCTGGTTGTAGAAGCCATCAGTTAACTCCCCTCCACTGCTCTTGATTTTATCCATAATCTTTGACCATTTCTCAAAACTCTCTCATCTTCAGTGAAGCATTTTTTTCTTCTTTTCAATTATACTAACATACATATAGTGTGAAACTTATCATTTAAAAGATTTTGCATAAGTTAATTGCATAATTTAGTGCCATTAATTACAGTCACAATATTGTATAACTATGATCATTTCCAGAGTTTTTCATCATCTCAAACAGAAACTTCACTCATCAAACAATAGCTCCTCCATTTCCCCCTACACCCTATATCCCCTTGTAACCTCTATTCTAGTTTTATTATCTACTTATTTGCCCATTCTAGGTACTTCATATAAGTGGAATCATGCAACATTTGTCCTTTTGTGTCTGCCTTACTTCACTTAATACAATGTTTTCAAGGTTCATCCGTGTAGCAAATGTCAAAGCTTCACTCTTAGGGTTGGGGGCATAGCTCAGTAGTAGAATATTTGTCTAACATGTGCAAGGCCCACTTCCCAGCATTGTCTCAAAACAAACAAAAACAATAATAACAACAACAACAAAAAAACTTCACTGTTAATCAGCAATATAGTAAAATAGGAGGTCCAAGGCTAATGTTTCTACCCAAACCATGATCTGTCAGTCATTTACAGGTATAAGTTTCTTTATGGCAGCTTTGAGATCCAGGTAGGAGGCTACAAAACCTCAGTGAAGCTCAAACCCAAGAAGAGACACCTACGCTTCAGTGAGTGGCTCATTGAGCGTATTGCTGGCTGAAGCCAGAAAACACCCCCATCTTCCTATGGACTTGGCTCCAGTTTCTCTTTCTTGTGGCCCTCCAACCAGCCCCATCTGACAAAGGAGCTGTGAGAAGGCCCACCTGTTCTTTCCCCTAATAGCATACCAGCCTTGGACCTGACTTTAGGTTCTGAAGCAGCCCTGTGACCTCACTCCAGCTCCCTGCTATCATAGCTGGATTAAATCTTGCCCAACAGAGGCCCAGCAGGAAACACACTCATTCCTATCTTTTGTAAGATAGGAATAACTAAACTCAAATCTGACTGTGGGTTCTGAAGCAGTTATATAGCATGCCCCAGTCCTATTCTACCATAATCTGCAGTTGGGTCTGCCCATCCACAGAGGCAGCAATGCTTGTCTGTATCTCTGGTACCAGACTTATAAACCTCAGTCCATCTGCAGACTGTTCCAGCCCCAATTTGCCATGGTCCAAGGGCTATCATGCCCACCTTGGAAACTGGCAAAAGACACACTCATTCAAACCCATACCCCTGTGTCAGATCTGCTAGCTTGGGTTGTAACAGAAGATCCTGAAGCAGCCCTGTGACCTAGCTCCAGCCCTGCTCTACCAGAATCCCAATGGTAGTCTTCCTCACTACTACCCATTGGGAACCAATCCAGGGACTAGTGGAAGCCATATCTGCCCCTTACCCTGGTAATAAGCTTATCGTCTGTGGATACAACTGGGAATCAGAAACAGCTTCATGACCTGACTATAGCCCTATCTGACTGTTATCGCAAAGGCAGTCCCATTGACAGGATGAGCTAACAGGAACCATGCCTACCATGCCTACCAAGACTCTAATAACAGGCCTACCAACTGTAGCCCCAGTTACAACCTAGAAGCAGCCACATGAGCTAGCTCAATCCTGGAGGCAGTTCCATTTGGCAGAAAATCTGTCCTTACAAAGAGTGTAGAATTTGCTTGCTCTTCCAAACACATAAGACATACACTGAGTCCTGATTCACAAAGAATCAGGCAAACGTAACACCATCAGAAGAAATGAGTAAAACTCCAATAGCTGACTCTCCCTGAAATGGAGATGCAAATTGACTAACAAAGAACTCAAAATAACTTTTAGGGAAGTTCAGAAAGCTATAAGGAACCTCAATGATATCTGAAAAATAATATGTGAACAAAATGAGAAAAAAAGGTAATAAAAAGCATGAAACAAAAATTTTGGACATGAAAAATATAATGAATGAAATAAAAAAATGCAATAAAGAGTTCCAACTGCAAACTTGACAACCAAGTAGAAAAAGGAACTTATAAACTGAGAGGTCATATGAAAATAACTGGTCAGAGGAGAAAACGAAGAACATAAAAGAGTAAAGAAAGCCTAAGGAATTTGAGATTTCATCAGGCAAATCAATATATGTATTATTGACATCTTAGAAAGAGAAGAGAGAGAAAGAAGAAGAAAGCTTATTGAAAAAGAAATGGCAGAAGCTTTACCAAATCTTGGTAGGATGTAAGCATCTAGATCTATGAAGTTCTGAAGTCCAAAAGTAAGATCAACCCAAAGATTACACTAAGACACATTATAACTAAATTATGAAAAGCCAAAGAAAAGAGAGAAGTCTGAAGGCAGCATGAGAAACACAACTCATCACAAAGAAGGAATCCCCTATCAGGTAATCAATGGATTTCTCAGCAGTAATCTGGTTAGGAGACAATGAAATAATATATTCAAAAATCTAAAAGAGAAAAACTAACAAGCAAGACTATTATATTTGTTAACAATGAAATGATGCTAGGGTTGTAGCCCAGTCACAGAGCAATTGCCTAGCATGCTCAAGGTCTTGGGTTCAACCCCAGCACTGAAAAAGGATTTCCTCACTAAAGTGAAAGGAAGCTAGTTGGTAACATGAAAACATATGAAAATAAAACACTCAGTGGTTATGCAAAGTATATAATCAAATTCAGAAACCCCCTACACTTAGATGGTAGTATGTCACTTCAATTCTAGTATAAAAGCTAAGTGACAAAAGTACTAAAAATAACTATATACAATTTAATGGTACACAATACAAAATGATATAAATTTTGACATCAAAGATATAAAATGTGAGGGAATTTATAGAGCTTTGTATGTGATTGAAGTTAAATTATTATCAGCTTACAATACACAATTAGAGCTATAAGATGTTTTATATAAGCCATATGGTAACCATAAGGAAAAAAAGAAACTCTAAAAGACAAAGAGAAAGTAATGAAACATACCACTATAAGAAATCATTAAATCCACAAAGGAAGACAGTATGAGAGGAAAAAAGGGACAAAGGGATTACATTACAATCAATAAACAATTAACAAAATGCAACAGCAAGTCCTTACCTATTGACTATTACTTTATATGTAAATGGATTAAATTCTACAATCAAAAAATCATAGTTTGGTGCAGTGATGCACACCTGCAATTCCAGCAACTGGGAGGCTGAGATAGGAGGATCATAAGTTAAGGCCAGCCTGGGCTATATAATGAGATCCTACCTCAAAAAAATAAATAAATAAAATGAAATTTAAAAAAATAAGTCAAAGGTAGAAAATACAAAAATATGTTGCCTGCAACAGACTCACTTTAGCTTTTCCACAACACAAAGGCTGAAAGTAGAGGAATGCTAAAAAGATATTACATACATATGGCAACCAAAAGAGAGCAGGAGTGGCTATACTTACATCAGACAATAGATTTAAAGTGAAAAAACGGTCATTTTATATACATTAAAAAGTACATTCAACAGAATAACAATCATCAAAGTTTATGCACTCAACATCAAGCACCTAAATACATGAAGCAGACATTCACAGATTTGAAGGAAGAGATATACAGTCATGCAGTAACAGCAGTAAACTTCAGTACCCCAATCTTTGTCATGGATATGTCATTCAGACAGAAGAATCAGTAAGGAAACAGCAGAGAAATACTGTAGACCAGATGAACCTAAAAGAAATATAACTTCCCACCAATAGCAGAAAAACACACACTCTTCTCAAGGACACATGAAATATTCTCCAGAACAGATTACATGTTAGGTCTAAAAACAAGTCTTAACTATTTCAAGAAGACTGTAATCACTACAGATACTTTTTCTAGCCAAAATAGAATGAAACTAAATTCAATAGTAGTAAGAAAATTGAATAATTCACAAATATGTGAAAACTAAACAACATATTCTTGAATTACCACTGGGTGAAAGAGGAAAGCAAAGGTAATTTTTTAAAAATCTTACAAATGAAAACATGCAACACATCAAAAGCTTGTGAAAATAGAAAAAGAAGTTCCAAGAAGGTAGCATATGGCAGTGCAGAACTTTATTTTTTGTGGTACTGCTACTTGAACTCAGGGCCTACACAGTGAGCCACTCCGCCAGCCGTTTTCTGTGTAGGATTTTTTCAAGATAGGGTCTGGTGAACTATTTCAACTGTGATACTCCTGATCTCTGCCTCCTGAGTAGCTGGGATTGCAGGCGTGAGTCACTGGTGCCTGGCAATACTTTACTTAAAAAGTAGAAATATCTGAAATAAATAACCTAACTTTATATGGCAAGGAACTAGAAAAAGAAGGACAAAGTGAAGCTCACAGTTAGCAGAAAAAAGATATAAAGATTAGAGCAGAAATAGAGAATAGAAAAATTAAGAAAACTAAGTTGGCTTTTTAAATATATAAGCAAAATTGACAAACACTCAGCTACACTCACTAAGAGAAAAAAGGAGACTTAAAACCAGAAACAAAAGATATTATATCAAATGTTTCAAAAGCAAAAAGGAACACAGGTGACTACTATGAAGTTACACGCTTTCTTAGTTACCTTTCCATAGTTGTGAACAAAATACCTGGGAGAACAAATTAAAGGAGGAGGAGTTAATTTTGGCTCATGATTTCCGAGGGTTCAGTCTATGGTTGCTTGGCTTTATGCGTTTGAGTAGAACATCATGGCAGAAGGAGGCTGTTCACCTCATTACAGACAGGAGGCAGAGAGAGAGGAAGGGAAGAGCGACCAGATGTATCTTTTAAAGTCACCCCTCCTGGAAACCTGTTTCCTCCAACTAGCCCTACCTCTTAATGTCTCCATAATCTCTCAAAATAGCACCATCAGCTGGGGTTCAAGCATTCAACACAGGAGCCTGTAGGGGACATTTCATATTCAAACCATAACATTCCACCCTTGGCCTCCAAATGTTCACGGCCTCCTCATAATTTAAAACGCATTTAGTCCATTGCCAAGAATTCCCAAAGTCTTAACAATTTCAACATTGTTCAAAGGTCTGAATTTAAAGTCTTTTCTGAGACTCAAGACAAACTCTGAGCTGTGAGCCCCTGTAAAATCAATTTGCACACTCCCAAGATACAATAATACAGAGTAAACTTTTTCATTCCCAAAGGGAAGAATAGGAGAATAGCAAGGAAAGACCAGAGACCAAAGCCAGACTGAAACGCAGTAGGACAAAGACTAAATCCTGTAATTCCATGTCTGGCATCTGGGTTGCATAACGTCATGATGTGAACTCCAACAGCCTTGGGCAGCCCCACCCCTATGGTCTGCCATTTGCAGCCCACATGGACTCACTCTTGGGCTGACTTCATTCATTGCCTGCATCTTTCCTCAACATATGCTTCATATTCCTAGCATCTCCAACATCTTGGAGACTCCATTATAGTTCAGGCTTCACGTTCACAGCTTCACACGTTGCCCTCTGAGGGACTGCATAGAAGGATCCTGACCCCGCCATTGCCTGGTCTTCCAGGTCTTCCTTTGAAATCTGGGCAGAAGCTTCCATAAACCCATAACTCTCATATTCTGCATGCCTGCAAACCCATCATCACACAGAGGAGACCAAAGTCTGTTTCCAGCTTGAGCAATAGCACAGCCCCCTTGGACCAAAGCTGCAGCAGCCTCTGAGTATTGAGGCAATTGAACCCACTAAAACTCTTCCCTAGTACCCTGGAGCTCTATTCTGAAAGCAAAGTCTTTCAAATGAGTTAAAGTCTTTTTACCCTTGATCCTGCTATGGCTGGAGTCCAGCAAATTCCTGGGCATCTTCCCATTGTCCTAGTGCAAAGTACTTGATTTCTTTTTTTTTTTTTCCTCTCTCTTCTCTTCCTTTTCTTTTCTTTCTTTCTTTCTCCTTTTTGATGGTGAACTGTAGATTGTTTTTATTTTTTTACCTATCTCACTTTAAATTATTTCTCTTTTTTATTAGCAGAGATCACTTAGACAAAGGAGTTTCATGCATATACTATTTTTGGCAGTACTGGGATTTGAATTCAAGGCTTTGCACTTGTTAGGCAGGTCCTTTACTACTTGAGCTTTCATTATTTTCCATTTGCTTTAGCTATTTTCCAGGTAAATTTCCACATTTTTGCCTGGGACCACACTCAGAATGCCATTCTCCTATTTATGCCTCTCACATAGTTGAGACTACAGGTGTGAACCACCACACCCAGGTTATTGATTGAAATGGGATCTTGCTAATTTTTTGCCCAGGCTGGATGACATTAAACTGTGATTTCCCTGATCTCTTCCTCCCAAGTATCTGGGATTTCTTTTTAATAGTGTAACTCTGTGACAATCATGCCCTCTTGATGTCAACTCTGAAGTGCTCCTTTTCTGACCAAACCACAATTTTTCAAATCTTTCCACTCCCCTTTTGCTCAAAGTTCTTACTAAAAATCTGACTAAAAGCAGCCAGCAATAACCATGCCTGAATGCTATGTTGTCTTGAAGTTTCCTCCATCAAATTAATTAGTCCATTGCTTTTAAATTCAGTATCACTCAAAATCTCAGGACATGAACAAAATGTACAAATTCTTTGCCAGAATGTAACATGAATAGTCTCTATCTAATTCACAATAAAGTCCTTATTTTCACCTGAAACCTTATGAGCACTGTTTTCACTCTCTGCATTTCTATCAGCTTTCTGATCTTCTGAGCTCCTGCCAAGCATTGCCCATTAAGCTCTTCTTACAGAATCCTTGCTTTTGCTAGCCTGCTTCTCCAAGCTCTTCCAAATTCCTCCCACAAACCAGTTCCAAACAGTTAAGAACCACAGTGTCAGGTGTAGTCACAACAACAACCCCACTTCTATGGTACAATTTTCTGTAATACTACTTTTCTGTAGCTGAGACCAAAATACCACAGAGAACAATCTAAAGGAGGGAAGGTTTACTTTGGATCATGTTTTCAGAGAGTTGAGTCCATGGTTGCTTGGCCTCACATACTTGAGCAGAACATCATGGCAGCTGGCACATATGGAGGAGGAGGTTGTTCACCCCATGACAAATAGGCACAGAGAGAGGAAGGGACTGGGAGCCAGGTATATCCTTCATGTCACACTTTTAGTAACTACTTCCTTCAACTAGGCCCCACCTCCTAATGTCTCCAGAACCTCCCAAAATAGCATCACCAAGTAGAGAATAAATAGTGATCACATGAGTCTATGAGGGTTATTTCATATTCAAACTATATACATGCCAACAACATATAGAAGCTAGAAGAAATGAATACATTCCTAGAAACATACAACCTATGAAAACTAAATCTCGAAGTAAAAGAAAGTCTTAATATACCAATAAAAACAAGAAGCTTGAGTCAGTAATAAAAAGCCTCCCAACAAAGGAAAGCCAAAAGAAAAATTAATGTCAATCAGTCTATCTTAAACTCTTCCTAAATATAGTAGAGGAAATACTCCAAATTTGTGCAATGAGATTAGCATCACCTTAATACCAAAGCCATACAAAGAAAACAAGAGAATAAAACTCTAGGACAATATCCCTAATGAACAGAGATACAAAAATGCTCAGTGAAGTATTAGCAAACCAAACTCAACAGTACATTGACAGGACTACATACCATGAACAAGTACAATTTATTGCTGGGATGGTAAAATATGGGCAAGTAAGTCAACATGATATGCCACACCAACAAAATAAAGTGTGAAATGATATGATTATCTCAAAACACACAGAAAAAGCATTTGACAATATTCAACATTGATTCATGATTAAAACTCTCAACAAAATAAGTAGAAAAATAACTCACCTTAAGACAATAAAAGTCATATATGAAAAGTCCACTGAAAACATTGTAATCACTAGAGGAAAAATTTCCCTCTCTGATACAATACAAGGCAAGGATTCCCATTAGAATTACTTCTATTCAATAAAGTACTGGAGGTCCTAGCACAGCATTTGGACAAGAGAAAAATAAAAGGTATTTATATTGGGAAGGAAGAAGTTATATTATCCTTGCTTTCAGATGATATGATCATAAATGTAGAAGACAGTAAATACTCAATAACAACAAAATGCCCTCTTAGAACTAATAAATGTATTCAATGAAGTGGCTGAACCCAAAGTCAACATACAAAAATTAGTGCGTTCCTGTACATGAACAATAGACTTTCCAAAAGGAAATTAATAAAACAATTCCGTTCACAATACAAACAACAAATAAAAATTTAAAAATACTTAGTCGGGGATATAGTTTAGAAGTAGAGTGCTTGCCTAGCATTTGTGAGATCCTGGATTTGGTCCCAGTCCAAGAAAGAAAGAAAAAGAAAAAGAGAAAAAAAGGAAGGAAGGGAAGACGTTACAATAAACTTAACCAAAGAGGTGAAAGACTTGTATACTGAAATTATAAAATATTGATAAGGAATATTAAAGAAAACACAGATAAATGGAGATATTCCATGTTCATGGATTAGGATAATTAATATGGTTGAAATGTCCATATTACCCAAAGTGATCTACAAATTCACTATAATCCCTATAAAATCCCAATGTCATTTTTCACAAAAATAGAAAAATCCTAAAATCTGTATGTAACCGCAAAATACCACACAATGAAAAGATAGTCACTTCAACAAATGGTGTTTAGAAAAGTGGGTATCCATGTATAGAAAAATTAAAATTAAATTGGACCCTTACACTATATATGAAAAACAACTCAAAGTGGATTGAAAAGTAAAATGTAAGACCTAAAACCATCATACTACTAGAAGAAAACGTAGGGGAAAAATCTCTTGACATTGGTCAATGATTTTGAGAGACATGACACCAAAAGCACATTTAACAAAAGTAAAAATAGACAAGCTAAAAATGTTCTGCATAGAAAAGACAACATTCAACGTAGTGATAAGGCAACCCATGGAATGGAAGAAAATATGTGGAAACCAAACACCTGATAAAGGGCTAATATCTAAAATAAAGTACTTAATACCATAGCAGAAAAACTCCAAATAATTCAGTTTAAGAACAAGTTAAAGACTTGAATAGATATTCTCAAAAGAAGATCAATGTGCTTAACATCAATAATCCTAAGGAAAATGTAGATCACAACCACAATAATACAACACCTCATATCTGTTTTGAATGTTTATTGTCCAAAAGGCAAAAAATAATGTGTTAAGAAGGATGTGGAGGAGAATAAACCTTTGTACATTGTTGGTGAGGCTGTATAGCCATACGGAAACCAGTATGAAAGTTCCTCAAAAAATTAAAAATAAAGCCACCATACTTAACTTCTGGGTATATTCAAAGGAAATGAAATCACTGTGTGGAAGAGATTTCAGCAAACCCATGTTATGGTATTATTCATAACAGCCACCATGTGGAATCAAGCTTAGTGTTCATTGAGGGATCAATGGATAAAGAAAATGTGGTGGATGTATACAACAGAATATCATTAAGCCTTAAGAAAGAAGGAAATCCTGTCATTTACAACAGCCTGGAGGACATTATGCTAAGTAAAATAAGGCAGACACAGAAAGACAAATACTACAATATCCCACTATACATTGAGTCAAAAAATTCTCAATTCATAAAAGCAGAGAGTAGATGGCTGTGGGTTGGGGAAGTTGGGGAATGGGGAGATGTTGGTCAATGTACAAATGTTCACTTATGAGGAATGAGCATGTTCTGAAGCTCTAATATGCAGGATGATGACTATAGTTAACAATACTGTATGCTTAAAATCTGCCAAAAATGTTGATCTGAAGTGTTCTCATGACAAGAAATGCAACTGTGTGAGATGATGGACATGTTAGCCTGATTGTGGTACTGATTCATACTGTATATGTATATCAAAACATTATGTTGCATGTCTAAAATATATACAATTTTGATTTGTCATATACATATCAGTCAGTTGGAAAAAAGAAAGAAGGAAACTGTAGTGTCCCAGCACCAAATTTCAAAGGTCACCAATGCACAACAGCCTAAATGAGATCTTACTTCTGCAAATAGATGAAGAGTTTCCCTGTCACTCTACTTGAAGTATGTATGGAAATTCTCTCTCAAGTAACTTGAGGAACTTTTCCAAATTTTCTTATAACATTATGATTTTGCAAGAGTAAGAAAAATACAGTGAACTGTTTTGTCTCATTATCTGTAGGTTACATATCATTGTTTTCCTACTAAAATGGGGAAGTGACAGGTGTTATTCATAAACTTTTAATTTATTCAACATATTTTAGTGCATTCCTGTGCACAGTGATGTCTGGACCCTTATAAACCTTATGATCTGGTCAGGAGGTAAATAAAAAATAATTTTACAAATGAAGTAAAAAACAAAAATCACTCCTTTTCTTTTTTGCAATACTGGGTTTTGAACTCAGGGCCTATACCTTGAACCACTTCACCAGAACGTTTTTTTGTGTGATGGGATTTTTCAAGATAAGTTGTCATGAACTATTTGCCAGGGCTGGCTTCATACTACAATCCTCTTGATCTCTGCCACCTGAGTAGCTAGGATTATAGGAGTGAGCCACCTGGGCCCAGCTCCTTTTTTAAGACCAAATAATAATTCATTAAGACCAAATAATAATTCATTATATGCATACACTTCATTTTGCTTGGCCATTTGTTGATGGATATGTAGGTTGTTTGCACCTTACAGTTACTGTAAATAATACTGCAGTGAGCATTAAGCCTTCTCTATATGAAGTAATTCAATGGTTTCAAACTATTTTCCATAAAGCATCTTTTCATCTGCTTTATATGTGAACATTTCATCAAAAGGATTAAAAAACAGTTTTGGTAGTAAAGTAGAGTAAGCCCGGTCTTTAAAGTCAGACAGCCAGTGACATCGTGCCTTCTATTTCTTATGTGAACTTGAGAAAGCAATTTAACTTCTCTGTCCTTAGCTTCTGCTTCCATTAAGTGGTTCAATAATAACTTATGAAAATGGGTTTGATAGCAGCAGAGAAGCTAGTATAAGGGCTGGCGGTATAGCTCAGCAGTAGAGCACTTATCTGTGTGAAGCCCTGTGTTAGTTCCCCAGCAGCACAAAAAAAAAAATCTAGTATATTGTCTGACACACAGGATGAGAATAGTGAGAAAACAGTACTTAAACAGCAACAAAGACATTTGGTCAGACTGCCCATCCCAAAAGAAGGACAAGCAGGATTAACTTTGAATCCTAGATAGAGGACATTCAGAGACCACATCACCAAACTACTGTTTTATGACTGCAACATAGCATTTTTGTTACCACAAAGCTATATATGAATCTTTAGAGAAATTTTAGCTCACTAGCCTAAATCCAGGAACATCATTGGGAAAACCTAGAATTGGCCCCAAGGTAAGCAAAAGAGGTATAGATTCCACTTATAGTTGGACTGCCCTGGTCATCAGTTTGTCTCTGTGTTGACTGTCTTCACCCAGCAATGTAAGAGACAAAGGAGACTCAGAAACATTCTGCCTAAGCCCAAGCATACTTGCATCTGGAAACCTCATCTGTACATTTTAAGAAATTCATTTGGCTCTCCAAAAAAAAGCTCCAAAACAAAAATAAATAATGACCCAATCAACCATTTTGGCATTTAGAAATAAAATGAATTCTAGATCCCATTCATAGAGCCCTTCACAGATTTCAGGTTCATGACGAGCACATTAACAATGACAAGAACTGTTGCTTCAGGCTTATTTTATTCTAAGGGTTCAGAAGTTTAATGTGGATTTTATTCAAAGATAAAATTTTAACATTTGGAATCAAAGGTTTGTTTCTAAGTAAAATGTCCACTAGATGGAACTATTGTTTCAAAAGAATGAGATGGATCCATTGGCAGGACCTATTTCTAAGACATTCCCACTGAAAGTTGCATGATAAAAACTAACACAAAATTCCTTTTCTTTCCTTGCTTAATTTTTTTCTTTAACTGATAAATTACATTATAATTTAAAATGCATACTATTTAACAGCTTCTATTCTCAAAATTTCTGTTTCTCCATTAAGATTTTATTCACTTAAGATATCTCAGTACTGAGTTCTCTTTAATTTTTTTCCTGTATGTTTTACAGGAAATGAAAATATCTTCGTTTTTAAAAATGCCTTAAAATCAGAATCCTAGTAACTTGCTTAATGAGTCAGAAGTAAAAAAAATTCATAGAGGTTTGATAAACATGAAGTGCCTAACCAAAAGATAATAAAACTCTCAAGTGTGGAAAAACACACATAAAGATTAAATGTGACTGTCTATTTGGTATGTCTGTCAAGTTCTCAAAGAAACAATATCATTGTGTATTCACACATTCTTTCCCAGTACACACAACTATATTTAAAGTGAATGTTTTACTATTACCTAATTCAAATGGAATAGTAAAATTGTAAATTGCATTCCATTCCTATTTGCAGTTGCTGTCATGAATGTAAAAATCTCTTTATTAACTGAAATTTGTCATGATTCGCCATTCTTTTAGTATACTTAAGGCAGCTTCTTGAGCTATTTTTATCATGTTTATGACTAATATTTTTAAAGTATTTACTCAACCTCTTTTGGAATTTTATGCTTTATAAATAAATCTGATTTGGAATTAATTATTAACATTACCTTTTGGAGACACAACCTTGAGGAAGCATATTTATGATGCAATAAAAAAGTATTTTAGTTAAAGACTTCAAACCTCCAACTTAACATAAGCTTCTTCCACATGTGTACTTTCAACAACTGATAAAGGGAAATCGATGCGCCCAGGCAAACTCTTTGAGGTAATAATTGGAAATATCAAGCAGTATGTATGTCAGAGAGCAAATCTGAGTCACTGTGATGTCACTGAAAACAGTTTCTCTATAAAAGCTGAAGGAAGATTTTAAAATTAAATTGAAATGGTTGTAATTCCTGAAAGTTGTTTTCAAAGCCATTGCAACTGAGCAAAATTCTTTTCAAGTTTTGAAAGTTACATTGTCTTCCTTCTATGTTTAGCAAATAAACTAAGGTTCTCAAAAACAACAGCAATTTTATATTCTTCCTCGAAATCGTTTGTTGAAATGAAGTTTCAAACATTAGATTTTAATTTTATATTATATATACAAACACAAAAGTGATCCACACTTCGTAAATTTTTACTTATAAAATCTTTGTACTTTGAAAAGTTGAAAAATTCATGTTCCAGTCTTTTTTTTTTTAATTTTTATTTTATTCATATGTGCATACAATGTTTGGGTCATTTCTCCCCCCATCCCCCTGCTCCCTCCGTTACTTCCCCCCCCCCTTTACCCCCTTTATCCCTCGCTACCCAGGCAGAAACTATTTTGCCCTTATCTCTAACTCTGTTAAAGAGAGAGTATAAGCAATAATAGGAAGGACCAAGGGTTTTTGCTAGTTGAGATAAGGATAGCTATACAGGGAGTTGACTCGCATTGCTTTCCTGTACATATGTGTTACCTTCCTGGTTAATTCTTCTTGATCTAACCTTTTCTCTAGTTCTGGTCCCCTTCTCTTAAGCTACACAACTAAGTCTACTAAGGACCTGTAAGCCAGTTTGTTATATAAATGAGAACGCACTGTTGATGTGTGGCATAAACAGTAGAGGAAGAACTGAAGTCAATCTGCTCACATTAAGTAGTAAACGCCAGACAGTGTAAGCCCTGGATTCCAGTGTGAGAGTGATTGTATGTTCCTTAGTTTATATATCATCCAACTACCCCCTCATTCATTAATAAATATCTATCAAATGTTCACTATACCTTTTCAAGCATCCAATATTTTCCATGACTTTATTTTTAGTATGCTATCATATCTTTCTAATTTGATGCCCAAATGTCCTACTTCTTAAATATTAACAAAATTTCTTCCCTAACTTTACACTTTGTATTGAAAGCAAGTCAAAATTCCTTGGTTTGATAAGTATGGCTTTCCTCAATACAACTTACTCTTTGAGATGTATTACCTATTACTCCACGTATCTTAAATTTCATTCAAATCTTATTTATTCTCTGTTCCTTATTAATATTTTCCCTTGGTTAAAACTATTTTCTTGCTGTAGAATGACCTACATCTCCCATTTCCTCACAGACTTCAAGACAAAATCTCAGATTCACTCCCTTGATGAGATTCTACTTATTCCCCAATTAGAAACAACTTTCCCAGTCTTTAATCTGCCATTCAATCCCTTTGATTTATAAGTCTTTCAGGTCATTTACTACTTTCTACTGATAATAATTATTTGCATATGTTTTTTCTCTGTCTTCTCCAAACTGAAAGAGGACTGGAATATTGCCATATTTATCTTCAAATGTGAAAGCACTTACCACAGTGAATGTTTGGACCATCATCCCTTCTTTCTTCTGTGACCTGGAGAGATTGCCTCTTCCTGGCAAAGCCTGAGCTTCTAGCTGTGTATCCTGCATCATCTTTCCTACCGTCTTTGTATCTCTTCCCAATAACTATTCTTTTACCTTTATTGGCTTCTTCCATAGCATATAAACATGCCCAAGTTCACTCCTAAAAGCCTTTTTACCTGATACCCTTTCAACTTGTATCTTCTCTTCTTCCCTTAATAGTCAAACCTCTTAAAAGAGTTTTCTGCACATGCTGTCACCATAGCCACAGCTTCTACTCATTTCTCAACTTCATGATATCTGGTTTCTATCCCCATCACTCAAGTGAAACTATTCCCACAAGTGTCACCGATGACTTTCTGCCTCCTAAATCCAATGGGTACTTCTTAGGCTTTTCCTTGTTTAGCTTTTCTGCATTCCCTAATACCACTTACCATTCTTTCCTCTTTAAATCACCCTCTTCCCTTGAGCTTCTGTGACACTTTGTGCTCCTGGATATCTTCATGACCCAACTCAGTTCTTAAAATGTGCACTTAGTCAGTGTTATGTCCTTGATCTTCTGTTCTAACTCTACACACTTTGTGAATAAGCATCTAATTCACAGCTTCAGTTGCCATTAGGCTGGTAACTCTTGTACCCCTGTCTTATCTCTAGCCCAAATTTTTCTTCTGAGATTTATACCTATGTAATATAGCCTCATAGACATTTCTTTTTGGATGACCCATATGTACCCAAGGTACAGTGTGCCTTAAACCAAACTAACTCATCATATTTCCTTCCTCCACCCAAACCCTTTGCTTATCCTTTGTTCCTCCCTGCAGTACTATTCATCACAATTCCCAAATAAGAAACCACAGTGTCTTCCCTAAATTATATCTCTCTGTTTTTCTAATCATTTTAGCCAACTGTCATCATCTACAAAGCTGTTGAATATATTCTCTCTTCTTGAACCTCTTTCCCATTACCCTAGTTAAGACCACCATAAGTTTTTACTAGATTTCCCCAGTGGTCTTCTAACTTGTCACTCAGCCTTCAATCTTGCTTTCTTTCCATGCTGAAGGAAAAATAAACTTGACAAATACAAATCAGATTATTATCCTATTTAAACACACTGATCACTCTAATAACTTGTAGGACAAGATCCAACTAACTGCCTTACGATGGTTTATAATAATGTACATAACCTGACCACTCCTTACTACTCTGGCCTCATGTAGTCACACCCCCTTCAAACTGGATGTTCTAGTGCTTTGAGTTTCCTTAACAAGCCATGATCACTCTTATCTCTGGGTCTTTACATGTAACTATCTCCTTGTCTCAATCACTGTTATTCCTACCTTTCAAGATTGAAAGCCTCTGAACTTCTCATCCACCAAGGCTCTGAACTTACACATGTCTGCCTCCAGAAAAATCACTAACTTACTGCACTTAGATTCAGTGCTCACTCTATGCACCTCCAGTGGCTTCCTACACTTTATGGATCATACTAAATTGATTTTGCCTATTTATGTACCTGAATGTTCATGAATTAGCATATAAACACTGTGTTTATTTCATGCACAGCCATAGCCATAGCACTTATTACAGTGCCTGGCACATAGCAGAAACTGACATGTGTTGAAAAGATTGTAGATGCTCAATAATATATATGTATTTATGAATTTTTAAAGTAATCAAGTCTACCCATTGAAGAGAAAAGGGTCTTCAGTGATTTATTATATAGTTTTGCTTTTTGTCATGTGACTATAAGATAACAATAATGCTTTCTAAGGAGGTCAATAACAGGATCATTCACATAAATCATATCATGGAGTGGTAGGACAATTCTATTAAATTATATCTTCAGATACACACAGATGGGCAAGTCTATACAGATTGCCATACTGTAGCATTAGTGGCATCTTCCAGTAATCAACACTGATCTTTAAGAGTGTCAAGATAAATGGATTTGTCAGGGAAAATCTGTACATTCAGTTCCCATATGTATTTGCCCATTGTAATACTTATATTCAAGAAATTATCATAGATTATATTGAACAACTGGAAAAATCACTTTACTTTGTACTATACAACTCTAGTCATTCACAAATTGAAGTGAATTGTTCATTTATAGATTCATATCAAATGCAACATTTTAACTGTTCAAAATAGTTAACCACATAACAGAAATAAATAAATAGTAGTGTGGTTTAATCATAGAAAGTATCCATAGAAATTGGCAAGATCTGGACAAATGAGGGTCATCTTTTTCAATTCCTTCCTCTTGTAGACATGGAAAAAGGAATTCTAAGAATTAGGGTACCATTTTAACATCATCCCAGCACATAATGGCAAATCTCCCATCTGGCCAATAGCATCATAGTAGAACCCATGTGTCAGGCTGCATCCTCAGTGGCTCCTTGCATTACATACTATTATTGCTGACCACTCATTTCACATTCTGCATAGCTTATGTAAGACACAAAATCTCTAAGTCTTGTAATGTCAAGAGTGTGTTTCAATGATGTGTAGTTTCAAGTCGGGATCAATAGACAAAGAGAAGTAATGAAATCTTATCCAGAACCACAATATATAAAACAAAAAAAATCAATAAACAGGTTTCTGGCAATTTAAATCTTCATTCCTTATAGAACCCCAAAGCACTAAGGGAGGGGGAGAGCTAGCCATCCTAATGCTCTTTGGATTTAAAGAGAGCTGCCTGGTGGAGCAAATGTTACTTTGGCATTCTTATCTGTCTCAGTAGTGTTCAGCTTATTATCACAGTCAAGAACTAAATAATTACTACAAGAAGACAAGAGTGTAACTCAGAGCTCAGCCAGTATAAAAACAGTGAAGCACTGAGGTATATGGTTTTCCCATGCACCACTCTCCCCAAGGGTCTTCATCACCAACATCTTAGTGCCCAAAGTACCCCTGTAATTGAAAGACTTGACAGAGGAGGAAACAGACAAACACTTTTTAAATATAGTTTATGTAATGGATACTGATTAGTTATTGAAACATGTACTTATCTCTACTCTGTATTTCAAGTTCCTAGCAATTCTTTGATGTCAATTATGTATACTAAATGAAGCCGTGTCTCACTGATCTCAAGGAGGCCCACATTGCTTCCTCCTTTGAACCTTCAATTTCCTTTTTAATGGTTAGGTTTGCCAGTGCTTCTTTCTTGTCTCTGTAACCTGCAAAACATACATATCACTGTTTTTGAGACAGCTACTCTCTAACTTACCTATGTCTCTACCACAGCAACTAACTTGGTGTCTTGAAAACGAGTGGATTTTGACAAAGATAAATGACCAATCCAAGCCTTCTTATTTTTAACCTAATATATTGCTATACAACCTTTCTGTACCTCAATTTCCCCATTTGTCAGATGGAGATAATATCTTGGAAAGACAAGTAAAGACAGAAAACACATACTAAGTATGAAGGCCTGTGTCATCATTTACATGGCATGGAGCCTTGGGTCTGCCTTTGGTCTGCAGATTGCTGCCGCTGCAGTCAGTCTTTCCACTAGGCCTTGAATGCTGCACAGCTCACAGTTTGACAGGTTATTTTTATCTTGTATAGGCAGATTTCTCCTTCTACTTAATCTGTTTTGTGGTGCTTAGCACACACAGAAGCAGAATATGATAGTAAGCTTCGATTTTATGATATGGAGAAAGTCAGACACCTGTATCCTCAGTCAATCCACATATAAAACAAGAACAAAGCTATCATCCTCATTTCATAGGCTTTTTGTGAGTATCAAAGGGAATTATGGAAGTGAAAGGCATTTAGAAACTGTAAAAGACAACACAGATATAAATTAAACATTTGCTTATTTTACTTGTATTTTAATAGCTATTATGTTAACATTATAAAAAATTCCAAAAAGTGCAAATGTACATGCAGGGAAAAGTCAAGTCTCTCTCCCTCGCTTGCCTCCAGATGATCATATTCCCTCCCCAGGGAAAGCAGATGTTATCATTTTCTTGCTTGTTGGTCCTCCCAGAGATCTTCTATTTATGTACAAGTTATTATATAACATTTTATAAAACTTTCCAATTCCACCTTAGCTCCCCCAGCCCTAGGCCCACTTAGCACCTTTGAGGCCAGAACACCCAGGGCTGACACCTACAGCTGGCCTACTTGCACTGCTAACTGTGTTTACTATTAAGAGTTACTCAGTTGTGGAGAAGGATTCCATCCTAGGTCTGAAAATGCCATCATTCTCAGCACATCATCCCCTCTCTGGGGAAAAATGGTCCCCATCAAGCCCAAAGCTGCAACACCATCTGCTCAGAACCATGATAGCTAAGTGGTCCCTATCCTCACACACTCCAACTGAAGCTACAATCCGCTAAAATCAATTGTTTTATTTATTTTTTCTTCTACATGCCCTCGCTTAACTTAGTTGCATATAGAAATGAAACCATCTCATGGCTGGTTTATATGTGATATTTTCCTCCTATCATATTCATAAGCCTATTGAGTAGATTAGCAGAAAGTACTAATGTTGCAAAACTTTTCCAAATCATTTGATGAAAAGTCTACTTTTAAGTTTAGTGTTCAGTTTTAATATTAGAGAGTCCTTCTAATCTCTTTTTATTTATTTATTTATTTTTGGCAGTAGTGGTGTTTGAACTCAGGACCTCATGCTTGGTAAACAGGTGCTCTATCACTGAATCATGCCCCTGGCACAAAAGTCTCTTTAATCTCAAAGCACTTCAAACTAGTGCTTTAAACCTTGAATTCTTTTTTTAAAGAGTATATTCTTTAAAACCTTCTAGTAGCTATATCCCAAACTTCTATAACCATAATTAGATTGACCAAGATTAACTTTATGGTATTATTTTAGCATCTATGTTACTTACTAAGGTATGATTTACAATTAAAATTATATATATTTATTTATTTACAGATTACAACATGTTTTATATATGTGGATACAATGTGAAATCATTAAAAGCACCTAATAACATATCCATCAACTCACATCCTTATTTTTTTTGTGTTGAGCACATTTAAGATCTAATTTCTTAGCAATTTTCAAGTATATAATATATAGTCACCAGGCTACAGTATAGATCTGCAGAACTTATTCATCCCGTTGAATGACAGCTTTGTATACTTCAACAAATATATCCTTGTTCCCCACTGTATTCCCAACCCCTGGCAATCACCATTATACTCGTTTTTCCCACAAGATCAACTTTTTAAAATTCTACAAATAAGTGAGATTATGCAGTATCTTTCTTTTTGTGTCTGGTTTATTTCATTTAGCATAATGTTTTCCAGGTTTATTCATGTTGTTCAAATGACAGGATGTGTTTCTTTTTAAAAGCTGAATAGTATTCTTGTGTGTGTATTTGTGTATGTGTATGTGTATGAGACTGTGTGTGTCTGTTTCACATTTTCTTTATCCACTCATCCAACAACGGACACTTAGGTTGATTACATATCTTGGCAATTGTGAACAAAGAGTTGCAATGAACATGAGAGTGCTATATCTCTTAGACACATTGCTTTCATTTCCTTTGGATTTATATGCAATATAATATATAGTAGTTCTAGTTTTTTTTCCTGGGATGGGATTTCCTCATGTTGCCAAGGCTAGCCTTGAACTCAAAATCCTCCTGCCCCAACCTTTCAAATAGCTTGGGTTACAGGTGTGTAGCACTACACAGAATTCATAGTTCTATTGTCAATTTTTGAGGAATTTCCGTGCTGTTTTTCCCTAATGATTCCACTATTTTATGCTCCCACAAATAGTGCAGGGCCCACTTTCTCCATATTTTTGCCAGTACTTGCTATCATCAGTCTTTTAAATTATAGCCATTTTAACAGGTGTGAGGTGACAACTTATTCATATTTGCATTTCCCTGGTGATTAATGATACTGAAGGTTTTTCATTTGTCTGTTAGCCAGCCATTCAAGTCTTTGTCCATTTTTTAAATCAAGGGATTTTTTGCAATTTAGTTATTTGAATTTCTTATATGTTTTGAAGGTTAACTAATCAGATATATAGTTTACAAATGTTTTCTTCCTTTTCATAAATTGTATCTTCACTTTTTTGTTGTGCAGAAGGTTTTCAGTTTGATGGAATTCCATTTGTCTATTTTTGCTTTTGTTGCCTGTATTTTGGGGATCTTGTCCAAGAAATCATTGGTTGAACCATTGTCAAAAAGGACTTTCCTTATGTGTTTTTCCAGTAGTTTGATAGTTTCAAGCCTTATATTTCACTTCTTAATACATTTTAAGTTTATTTTTTGTCTATGGTATCAGATAAGAGTTTGATTTCATTCTTCTATATTTGGAATCCAGTTTTTCCAAAATTATTTATTGAGGATATTTTCTTTTCCTCTTTATGTATTCTTAGCATTTTTCCAAAGATCAATTGGTAATAAATAATTGTATAAATTTATTTCTAGGCTTTCCATTATGTTATAATGATCTATGGTATATGAAATTCAAAAGGGACTCTTATACATGTTTAAACTGAAAAATAAACAGAAAAAAACCAACTAGAAATGAAGTAAAAAATGAAAAGTCCTTCACTGCTGTATGAAGGTCTGTGAACTTTCCATTGCTTCTTAAACATTTGCCAATGGAATATTGACATAACATACTTTTGAGGCACTGATATCATAAGAGAAGTGTTCAATAAAACACTATCATAGTAATTTATTGTTAAGAATTAATAAGCAGGATTTAAGTGCTTTATCCTTCTCCACTCTGAATTAGTTACTCCTCAACTTCATTTGAATTTTTTTTCTCAGAAGCTTAAATAATTGTTTTTCCCATTGAGAGATCCTATATTAAAATAAAACACTTTGTTTTCTTTAGTTTGAAATAAGTTGGCTTTTGATTTTATTTTTCCTATTCCTATTATGAAAATGCTCTTTGTGAGTTGCTTTAACCAATAAAATGGGACAGAAGTAATCATGTTCATCTTCCCTACCAGGTTTCCAGGGGTCATTTCCTCAGCTCTGCTCTTCTTGCCCCAGTCCTCAGCATTTTGGTCCTCACTGTTCACAGCCCACTGCTCTACTGTATTTCTTGCCTCCTTAAGCTCTTTCACAGATCCCAACACTATGGAAGATCAGACATAAACTCTCCTGCCTTCCTCATGTTAAGACTATCTCACTTCCTACGCATACAAGGAAATAATGGCATGAGATATTATTTTTATGTGATTCTGTGGAAAGTATACTATTTATTTTTATGTGTATAAGGAATAAAATAACAAGCACATGAAATAAATATTACTGTTTAGGTTGTTAATTTCCCTCTAAAATAAACTATTTAGTAAAAAGAAGGTCTATACCTTAAATAAACCAATCAAGTAAATAATAGAATAGGCAATGTTTAAATAATGAAACCTTTGGGAAATTCTTTTAGGCAAATTGGCTCAAATTCCACTTGAAACACAAACACAATCCAATTTACTTTCTCTCCTTTCCCTGAAAGGATCTTTCTAACTTCAAGAGCCTCCTTGCTTCATCTTTTTATGGTCTTTCCTTTCACTTAAAGTTTATGTGAAAATGAAGCAACTCTTTAAAGCTTTCTTAACTGGTAGCAAGATGGCAAATCTTGAAATATGCTACTATTCTCAAATCAATGTCATTGCACTGTTTCATTCTGTTTTCTCATTGCATAAATATTGGCCTTATGATTTTATGTAGGTATTCTGGTAAAAGGCTGCAAAGCATTTTCACCTCATTGCTCTGTGCCCTTCTCTGTCTTTTCTGCGTTTCCCATTTTGCCCTATAATTCCTACATTATGGCACCACTCTCTAAGTGGTGTAAACTCTCTAAGTTTTGGTGTAAACTATATTTTCTTTTGGTCTTCTTGACCCTACTAGTGCATTTACATTTGCTCGTAATTATTTTTCTTCCTCCTTCATTCTTTTCTATTAGTGCATATTAACTATGCAAAATAATGAGTTTAATTATAATACCTTCATAAATGCATATAATAGACACAGTTTTATCATATTTGCCCCTCATTAGCCTCTTGCCCCTCTGTCTCCCTTCCCTGATCCCTTTCATCCTCTCTAAGAGTCTCCTTTCTACATTCATACCATCTTTTCTCCCCCTATATTCCACATATTAGAGAAAGCATGCAATACTTGTCTTTTTGAGTCTGGCTTATTTCCCTTAACACGATGTTCTCCGGTTTCATTCATTTCCCTGCAAATGACATGATTTAATTTTTCTTTATGGATGAATAATAATGCATTGTGTATATATACTACGTTTTCTTCATTTATTCATCTATTGTCAGGCACCTAGTCTGACACCATAACTTAGCAATGTAAATAGTGCTGAGATAAACATTGATATGCAGGTGTTTCTATCACATGCTCACTTTGATTGCTTTGGGTATATAAGCAAGAGTGATATAATCTGGATTAGACAGTGCTTCTATTTTTGTTTTTTTGAGGAACCTCCATAAGACTTCCATAGTAGCTGTAGTAATTTACATTCCTACTACCAGTGTGTAAAGGCTCTTTTTTCAGTATCTTTGTCAGTATTTATTATTTTTGTATTCTTGATGATAGCCATGGAATGATGAAATCTCAACATAATTTGTTTTGCATTTTTCTGATAGGAAACATGTTGGACATTTTTTCATATAACTATTGGCCATTCGTTGATTGAGTTACTTGTTTTTCTGGTGTTCAATTTTTAAATTTTTTACATATTTAGGATATAAATTTTTTGTCAGATGAATAGCTGACAAAAATTTTTCCTACTCTGTAGACTGTCTCCTCACTTTAATGTTGTTTCCTTTGCAATATTGAAGCTTTTTAATTTGATGCTACCCATTTGTCAGTTCTTGCTTTTATTTCTTGGGCTGTTAGAGTTCTACAGAAAGTCATTCCTTATGCTTAGATCTTCAAGTGTTTCCCCTATGTTTTCCTCTAGTCCTTTCAAAATTTCAGGCCTTACCTCAGGGTCTTTGATGGTCCATTTTGCATTGATTTTTGTGCAGCGTGAGAGATAGGGGGTCTAGTTTTAATGTTTCACATGTGAATATCCAGTTTTCCCAGCACCATTTGTTAAAGAAGCTGTCCTTTCTTCATTTCTTGTGTCCTCTGTCTCCATGCTCTGAACTGACTATCTTTAACATTAAGATTTTACCTACCTGTCTTTATTTTCTCATGACTATTTTAAATCCTCTATTTTTTCCATTTTCCATCACTCATAAGCTTTATTATATATATTGTTGTGTTTTTCACTTCCTTATGCACTGCTGCACTTGTTTTGAAATATAGAAGAGAAGCCAATAGGATGTTTGTAAATGTGTTTGCTGATGTAAAAATGAAAAGAGTTAAACGTTGCCAATGTTTCTGAAGTTCTTTTTGAATATGAGTCCTATTTGATTTGTATGACTCACTCCTTCAAGAATATTCATGCACAAAATAATATACAAGACTTCTGATCTAGAATTGATGGATATAAGATTATCTTTAGTTCTCGAATGAGACTCCTGTATTTTCCAGATTACATGTTCCATTTTGAATGGTTGCAATTTCCTGCATAGATAAGCATAGATAAGTTGTTTTAAAAGTTTTTTCAAAACAAAATGACTTTCCCTTGTTTCAACAGATGTGCAAATGAGTTCAAGTTTAGTGTTTCAAATGAACTGAGTTTCACACCTCTTTCAATTTTCATTATGTTATTCTCTTCTTCCAATTGCAGAAAAATGTCCAAACCCTAAATTTACAGTTCTTCTGAAATAGGAATTGCCTCAGATTTTGAGTAAGTAATTTAAGTTTGGGGATTAGAAGTGATAGAATTCCATGATTAATGCTACATTAATAGAAATTTATTTCTTTAAGAAGCATAGAGAAGTATTAGTAAAAGACTAGCAAGAAAATAGAAAAAAACCAAGGCTCTATATTTGCTTATGTTTTTGGAGAGAAAATTACATATGATGACTAAACTAAAAGAATGAAGGGGATTTAGACAAATGAATCTAAGCTTACATTAGGAAAAATCTAATTTTTTAGAGTGACATCAAACTCTATTGGTATGGTGACTGTTTTCCCAAAATGTTAATCTGATGATTCAATTACAACTTATTATCTGGAAAAAATGGCTCTGCTCCTTTTAAGTGACCCAGAATAATACAATTTTTTCTTCAACAAAGCATAATGAGAGTTGAGAAGTTATGCTCAGAAAATGAGAACAAACCCCTGCTTCTCATTATGTTCCACATACAGATTTGAATTTTACAGGGCAGTGATTCATACTTGATGTTGTCTTACAATAGACTGTGATTTGGTACAATGAACTAAGTATTAACACATTCCTTTCCTAGATGTGGTGATTAAAAGTAGAAATGTGACAAAATCCAATATTAACTGGTTTAATCCAATAAGAAATTTAATATATTTGCATCTGATAATGCACTCTGAAGTGCTTAATATAATTTTAAAATAATGCTACACTATTCAAGAAGAGTTTTATTTAACCAAAGGGAAATTTTATATCCCAAACCACCAGGAGATAGTTAAAAGTAGATGTTGAGATGACTAGACTTGGCTTATTTTTTTATTTATCTAGCTCATTCTCCACATTTGTGAACTTTGAATCCATTTGAAAAGGAGAGGAGAGAATGTAATGGCTAAAACACTGCCGGGGTTCAAATTTCTTCTCAGTAAGAAGTGTGATAGCCTGGGTAGACACATCCCTTAAACGGGTATCATAGTCATTCCTACTGGAGATGGCTTAGTGGAGACCAGTGATCAGTAAACATAGCGTCATTTATTAAAATGACAGTGACAAAAGAGCCAAAAAGTTAATGTGGAGAAACCTGTCGTTTTTTTTTTTTTTCCCCCAAAGTAACTAAGCTCTAAGGTTAACAAGTTACTGGTGACGGAAATCAGTTGAGTCAAAGGCATAAATATGTAATCATATACCTACTTTTTATAAGCTGCACATATGAAGATTTTTTTAAATTGTATTCACCCCCCTACCCATACCACTTTTCATAGATAAGCCAATCTGTTGAATGTCTTTAGGAAAGGATTCATACTATGTCAATAACAGAGTTTAAATGGTTTCCAAATAAAAGAGAAGATTCAAGCAGCTAAATCAGTTTGGGTTATCCTACTGCCCTTTTATTTAATCTTCCAGACTTGTGACCTGAGAACTTTGTGGCTAGAATTGATGAATAGGTACACTTTATGGAAACAGTAGATTTGCTCTTATAGGGTGCCAACAAGTAGCCACCAAATCAAATTCTGTGGAGAAATCCCTTTTTGAAAATGCCCATTAACAGCATGACAGCATCAAGAGGAGAAAAATGAATGTATGAAAATAGTTGACAGAGGGGCTCTAAGCAGTACCTTAGGTGAGTCTGAGTTGATAAAGAGAACAGGCTTTAGAGTTAAATAGAATGAGACTCAGACCCTGGCCCACTTAAGGTCCCAAAGTCTCAGTTTCCTCCTCTGTAAGATGTAGGTGTTTTTTTTTGTTTTTTCACTTGATGTCTGAGGAATAAAGTAGATCAAATTTATAAAAAGAAGAATATTAGATATTTGGCACACTTTGTTGAACCTGACATTGATAATTTGGATGATGCTAGTGAACATGGTCTGAATGACTGCATTTTATTTTTTCCTTTATACATGGTTTTCTGCTTAGGTCAAAGGAAATGTTTTGGGCATCTGTACATGAAGGAAATTGAATCCCAGGAATAAGAATTGGCAATTATTTAGTGCTAATTATGCATCAGGTGATTTGCATACTCAGAATAGTTTAATTCTGACAATAATCTTATCAGGAAATTTTATTATCCCCATTTTTTCAGATGAAACAGAACCTCAGAAAGAGTAAATAACTTTAAGTTCACACAGCCTTAAAATTATTAAGTAGCAGTGTAGGAAACTGTACCCAAGACTTCTGGCTTAGAAGCCTGTGTTCTTTCCACTACATCTGAGTCCATTCAGATTCACAGCACTTAAAAAATAACCAGGCTTTGTGTCTGTGTGGCCTTCAGGCGGTATGATATCACTGGCAAGTAACTACTGCAAACTTGGGCCAAATTGCTCACATGAAAGACTTTTCTTCTTTAGCTGTGCCTAAACAAGCCATGAGACGTAGAAAATAAGGCAATCATTAAGTGAATCCAAATTACAGGAACATATTTATCACACAATCCCAAATTCCAGCTTATATCTGAAAACACATCTCTGCCCTGGTTTCTTCCAGCCCTCTTTATACTCTAAACTGCCCCAATATTTGTGTGTACACATAGCTTCAGTACCCTCCCAATGCTGCTGCTAGCTTAGGCTTGCACGGTCTGTCATTGCTGCGTCATTGATATAGTGCACAATATTGCAAACAGCAATCCATGCTGACTTGGTCAACCAGCCTGTGCCAGAGAATAGTGGTGGGATACCACAGGCTTAGGTTCAATGACATGGATTCTAGAACATAGGAGGCTCACAGGAAATGTGGTCTAAATTGACATTAAAAACACTTGAGTTTTCTACCATGTAATTGATAAAGTATAATACATCAATTAATAAAAATGTTCACAGGAAGTGAGATGAATGGGCAGACATATTCTTTGAAGTGAGGCAAATAGGGATTTTTATGGAAAAGGAACCCATTAGTTGCAGTAGAAAGAATACCTCTTTTACAAACACCAGTGTCCTTCTTAAATGTGGCAAATGGCATTTGCTTTATTGCTTTTTGTATTTAGGTTTTCCGTATTGCCAAGGGGATGAAGCCCAGGCTTCCTTTAACTTGGTGTCTCCAATCTGCAGATACTACATATCAATTTCTTCTTCTGTGAATTCTATCCATCCCAGCCATTCCATCATTCTATGCTCTGCCTCTTAAATGCTCTTCCTGTTCCCTTGGCTGTTATTTGATGTCTGATGTTATGAGCAATGTTTAAAAGCCAGCTAACCTGTCATTGCTGTGCTATATACTCTCTGAGGGCAGGGGCAATGTTTCTTTTTTTAATAATTCATCTTCGGGGTCTGAAAAGTAATAGGCATTCAATAGATTTTGATAAAATCTATGTCTAAAAGGGAAAGAAAGAAAGTATGTTTAATCTCCTACCTGCTGGGTAAGCCCTTTACAATGAGCTACATGCCCAGCCCTAAGTGTTACTTTGTTTAACAATCCTTTCCCAGCGCCCTGCTCCCACCCTTTTCACAGATTTGCACAACAGCCCATTATTCCATATATAGCATGGTAATGACCTAATTCCCACTAGACTGCAGGTTTCTCAAAGCAAGGGCCTCATTTATTCTTTCATACACATCAGTTAGCATAGTGCCTGGCACACAATAGGTGCTCGGTCAATATTTATTATGTGACTTAATGCCCTCAGAAAGAATGAAAGGTGTCTAGGACTTGATGTTTCACTTTTTACACTGGCTATGTATGTAAGAGTCATCAAATTAGAGGTAATCATTAATTTTGAAGGGACTTGAGAGAACTGCGTCATGGATTGTGTAACAATCCCTGCCATGGAGTGTGATAGGGGAGAACCCACAGATAAAGAATGGCCACTGATAGCATGGCTGGGGCTGAGACACAATGGTGTCTAAGCTTCAGGACTTGGATGGTTTCTTCTGTCCTGGTACCCAGATGAGAGATGCCAATGATACATTCTATAGGATTAAGCTTATGTATGGAAGGGTCTGTTTTCATCTGGGCAAATGAGAAATGTATGTAAGTATAACTTAGTGATGATGGCTAATCTGTAGGCAGAATGTTACAATGAGCCTTCGGCAAGCTTTTGAAATATGTTTATGACTGGGCCTTTTCATTTTGCCAGTGGTCCTCAGGACCACTTTATTGTCTCAAAATGACTGAGGACAGCAAGGAGCTTTGGTTTATATGAGCAATTTCTATCAGTATTCAATAAATTATGAATTACATCAGAAATTTTTTAAACAATTTATCAATTAATATCAAAATAACTGCAGTAAACCTACGACATATTAAATAAATAACAGCTTTCTCCAAAAAAAAAATGTTTTTTCCAAAGGAAATAATTTAGTGAGAAAAGTGGCAATGTTTTACATTTCTCTTAAATCTATTTAATGTCTCAATGAATAGAAGACAACTGGATTCTCATATCACTTCTGTATTCAATCTGTTGCAATTTGTTGTTTTGTTTGAGGTAAATGAGGAAATTCCAGTTTCACACAGAGATATAGTTGGAAAATAAAGTATTTTAATAACTTTTTCAAATAGTTCTGAAGGTTATTCTTCTTCAGTGTTACACCAAAACTCAACAAGTGTTAGTTTCTTAAGCCTTATGATTGTAATAGGAAATATGATACCACATCAATTAGCTTTTCATACTGTGTTGCATCAAAATTCACTGGTCTATTTTGTACTTTGAATGGATCTTTAACCCATGCATTATTTTATAACATCATACATTATCAGTCATTTAGAAAAGAATGGTTCAGTGTGTTATGCAAATCTTCCAAATGTTGATATATTTCATTGTACAATGTCTAAAACCACATTAATTGAAATGATTACGGTCTTATTAGAAAAGTCTTTAAGTATTGGAAACTCACTGTGACAGATACAAATTCTCTAAATGCTGTTCAGGTTTTTTTCAATGCAAATAAATATTGCAATAAATATTTGTATTGAGTATAAATATTGTTTACTTTGAAGTGATAGGCTTACTTCATTTGAAAACAAATGCTGAGCAATATAAAGATCCAAATAACCTTAGTTTGTCAGCTGTTCTTCTGAGGAAAGCTATACTTTATGAAAGAAGCAGCTAGTTTAGCATACAGCTCAATTACCTTAGCATTTTAGTTCAGGACAAACACTGGAAGTATTTTTGTATACCACAGAAGGGCTTTATGTGTGTTTCCCATTTTGCCACACAGAATATTAAAAAGACATAGTAATGGCTGAAATGTAATTAAATGAAAGATATTTTTATTGCTTCCCCAAAGACATTCCTAAGTGGAACTGCCATTTGTGTTGGTAAAAAATAAAATAACTCTTAGAACAACTAAGTGTCATTGCCTTGATCACACTAAGGTGCTAGTAGTTATTCACATCATTGTTTTTGTATCATTAGTGCAAATACCATAACAGGAAAAAAAAGTCAAATTAACATCCTAGAATTAATATGAAAATAGCTTTGGCCTTGCAGACCTCCCCTGAAAGCAACATCTCAGGACCCCCAGGGTCTATGGACCACACTTTGACAAGTACTGCCTTAAGACATAGGCTTAAACTAGAAGTTCCCCTCCACAGACCTATATTGCATTCTTAATTTTATAATCAGTGTGGACTTTTCCTAATTAACTGAATATTAAGAATTTTGTAGTTTAAAAGTAAATTTGAGTGTAAGTAAATAAATATTTGTCAAACACTTGATCTACCTGATCCTCACAAAACAATTGTAAGTCAGTTATAAAACATCTGTAAGTCACTCACAATTTGTTCTATTTTTATATTTAAAAAACACTGATGCTCAAAGTTATGCCCTATAGCAAGTAATTGTCAGAGTCTAGAATTAAATATAAGTCTGTCTGACTAAATAATACATTTTCTGTCTAATATGGAACATTGCCCAAGTGTCTCAAAACACAGATTGAAATATAGATCTGCAATGCGACTGGTTTCATCAATGGCATATCTTTTGAGAAAACAAGGTTTATTGACACATAAAAATCCTGATATTCAAAAACATGGATGTTTTTAGGAATTTTCATAAAAGATATCCTTTGCCAAATTCCTACATGAACTTCAGACATTAATGAGCTGAATTAGTGAGAAGTCACTTTAATGCCATTAGAACTCAGTTTCTTCCTAGTGGAAACTTAATGCAATACCCCAGCCTCTGGTTTATTTAAACTCTCAATCAATTCTGTAAAATTTATGGGACATAGACACTGTTGCCCCATTGTACTGAGGAGGGAACTGAGCTCAGAGAACATACTAGATTCCTCTGCTCCATCTTCAGGCAGTTCCCTCTTCACCTGCTTTCCCCTCAGCATCCTGTAATGCAGACCAGGTGACTCACAGAAGAAAAATAAAAAAAACACTACCCCAAAAACACTTTTCTCCCGTTTCTCTCTTTCCCCTCATGGCCAAATGAGCTCGTAGTCCTACCTTCTCTGTGTTGCCTGGATCCATCACATGCCACCATCATTTGGATTAAGATCATTGAGACATTTTGTCAAAACAAAAAATACCAAAAACACTGTCACTTGTCAATCTGGTCATCTTGTCCATCTTGTCCATCTTGTCTACATTCCACTCTGGTCACCCTGATTGCCAGCCTCATCCCCTCTTAACTTTCTGGTTTTCATCTCTTTCTTTCCAAAGCTCGTCTTCCTCTCTCCATGTTTACAATATTGTTGTCCTACAGTGTTCCATCCTGTCCATTCCTAGGCTCCTCTACCTGGCTGCCTTCCTCCTCTCCCTGGCTTTGGAAAACATCTGAATGCTGATGACTCCTGATGTATCCTTCCAGCTCTGCTTCTCCCTCCAGGACTCCCCTTTTGGCTGCCCACACAGCAGCTGCACTCTGATATCACACAGGCATCCCCAACTCAATACAGAAGTCATTACATTTCTCTTAAATCTGCCCTGTCTCTGTGTTGTTTCTCTTGGCTACCAGCACCTTCTCCTGCCTTGTTGCCCCAGCCAGAAAACTGGGAGTCAGTCTAGACTCCTCCTCCTCTCTATTCCCCTCCACATTCCATCAAGCACTAAGTCTTGTCTATTCAATTTCCTAAACAGCTCTGGAAGTGTCTCAGACTCCCAAATGGCACTTCTGCTGCCTTCTTTCCCTAAGACCTAATTTTTTTTTTCTCCAGAAATAATTATGTCTCTCGTCTTCACAGTTATCAAAGAAAACTTTCTAAAACACATATATGATGACACTTAAGAACCTTAAGATCTGTCCTTGCTTGAAACCTTTAAAAGTTTAGGAAAGTTCTGTCTCCCTGGGCCTTGGAGCCTGCTGCAGCCTGGCCTTGCTTACCTCACCAGCAATCCAGCCACACCTATCTTCTCCAGGTTCCCAAGACACACCATGTATTTTGACCCTTTCCTAACCTCTTCTCTTACTTCTTTGTTTGTGGAATGCCCTTCCCCTTTCCCTCCCCAGTCCTTGTCTGCCTGACCTTGGCTTCTTTGTCCTTCAGAGCTCTACAATGAAGTCCTTACCCTGAGCACCTCCTAAAGGGGAATTAGCTGTTGCTTTTGTCAGGTTCCCTCAGGATCAGGTACAGATTTATTACAGTGCTAATCACATTTTCTTTCTTTCTTTTTTTTAATACTAGGGCTTGAATTTAGGGCCTATACTTGGAGCCATTCCTCCAGCTCTTTTCCCCCACTTCCCCCCAGACAGGGCCTTCCTAACTGTTTGCCCCAGCTGGCTTCAAACCCTGATCTTCTTGATGTCTGCCTCCTCAGTAGCTAGGATTACAGGCATGAGCCACCCATGTTGGCTAATCACATTGTCATTTATACCTGCCTCCCATTTATATCTGCCAGGCTGTGAGTTCCTTAAAGGTGGATGCTATGTCTTAGCTTTAAATCTTAGCACCTGAGACATATCTGGCACATAGTACATAGTAAGAGTTTAATAAGTGCTGGTTAATGAATGCCTGCATGACATGCCCTGGGTCATATGTCGCAAGTGCAGAGGTCACATCTCTAAATTTTTTTCCCCACCTCATCTTCTCATATGCAAAAAATCAGCTGCACAGTGATCTCAAATGTCCCTTTTAGCAAAAGTGCTATGGCTTTTACAAAGCAACTTCGTGGCATATAAATGGTTTCATAAATCCACATATGACAACATTCTCATCTAGTGCCACAAAGCTTCATTGGACTGCCATCCAGTGAGGAGGTATTTAAACGTATTTAATGAAAAGATCGCAGTTCTTAACATGATCTCAGTAAGGTTGATTTCCACCTTATTTATCTTCATTTTGGTGATTCAATGAGAAGGCAAGTTGTTTGCATGTGACCAATGTTGACACTGTTATCTTAATAAATAAATACTTTACACTATAGTCTTAGAACTCAGCACTCTAGAAACCAAAGTCTTAAAACCAGGTTTGCTGGAAACCAGGCTCACAACTGAGAAAATGAGATCAGTAAATCACTGGGCACTTTTTTTTTTTTCCTTCCTCATCTTCCTATGCTCTGGCCAGTTTGCTAATTAGGCAGCTTCTTATCATAATTACCTAGTCAGCCCTAATGGCTTCACACACACGGCTCAGTCTCACTGGTCCTGTAGGGCCGCTTTTCAATTGTTAAAACAGCTGCTGAGTTTCAAACCGGAGGAGGCTTGCCTTGCGCCGAGGGGGAAGCGGTCCCGGAGCGAAGTCTGTGGTAGGCAGGCGCTCGGGTGAAAAGTGGGACATGAATGCACAGTTTGCACATTCTGCTTCCCGCCTCCAACCTCCAGCCTTCTGGATTCAACACGTCTCCCTACCCCGCCTCCAAATCAGCCCCGGAATTGTCCTCTATTGTGCACCCCCGTCTCCTGGACACTGTGATGGTCCCGCGTGCGCGTCTCGCCGGGTTTTTGCAGCTTTGCCAAGGTCCCACTAGGCCTCCTTCTTCTTCCCCGCCGGTGGCGGGGAGATAGAGACAGCAATGTGTCCCCGGCGATGCCGCCGGCGAGGGTCCTGTTTGAGGAGCCCCGGGTCTCTGGGCGGTGTGTGTGTGTGTGTGTGTGTGTGTGTGTGTGTGTGTGTGTGTGAAAGAGAGATAGAGAGACAGAGAGAGAGAGCGAGAGAGAGAGAGAGAGAGAGAGAGAGAGAGAGAGAGAGAGAGGAGTGTGTGTGTGTGTGTGTGTGTGTGTGTGTCTGTGTGTCTGTGTGCGCACGCTGGCGCGCAGCGGGAGGGAGAGAAAGAGGGACGGAGGGGGGGGCAGCGGGCAGAGGAGGGAAGGGGCGGGCGGGCAGCGGTGGGGCGGGAGGGGAAGAGGCTCCCGGCTTGAGCAGTGACACTGGGGAGCGAACTCACACTCCCGGCTCAGAGCCGCGAGAGCGCAGACCAAACTGAGCCGCGCACCAGCCGCTGCCGCCGCTGCCGCCCCGTGCGCCTGCTCTGCCCGCGCGGCGCTCCAGCCCGGCCCGTGTCGCTAGCCTAAGCCCGGGGAGCCTGCGCCAGCTCCACTCGGCGCCGAAGCAACCTCCCGCCGCCCGGCGCACGCACGGTCCCCCCTGTTTAAAAGGACCTCCCGCTGCCTCCCCTCTCGGCCCCGGGATCCCCCAGCCCGGCGCTGCCCCCCTCCGCTCCACTTCGCATCAACTTCAGCGGCCGCTAGCCGCCTGCCTTTGAAGTTTGCTGTGCCGACCGCAAAGTTGGGACATTTGGGCGGATTGCATTTTTCTCCTTTATCTGCCTCTGTCTCACCCTTCCCGTCCCCTCGAGTCCTGGATACTGGTGCTCGGCATCTTGGCCCGAGCCAGGGACGTGAACTGCTTCGCACAGCACACCTCGAGGAGAGCTCTTTCCTCTTCCCCCTAGGAAAAACAAACCGATTTTTTTTTAAGGTAAGTAGTCAGAGGAAAGACATCCTCCGACTCCCCGACGCCGCAGCCTGCCAGCCTGGGACTTGGCACAACGGCGTTCCTACCCTAGGGCTCATCCGCGATTTGGGGTGGAGACGCAGGTCCCCAAACTAGGAAGGGGACAGCAAGGTCACCGAGGGCGCTGCATCCAGGGTAGCTGAGAGCATGAGGGGAGTGGAAGTCTCCCTCGGTTTCTCAGGCTGACTCGTGACTGGGTGGCCTCAGTGGTGTTAGGAGGTGGAGGCAGTGCATCGCCCGGGAAATGGGGGAGCCCGGTACCCGGGGGTGCGGCGGAGACCGTGCAGCCTCAGGGCTTTTCTCCTTTACTCCGCTTGGGCGCGTACTTTGCCCTCCTCCAGGGTGGGCTGTTGCCTCCCTCTCGGGATTCATGCCCTCCGGCGGCCGCCAAACAAAGTCTGAGGGACAGGGGTCTTATGCGGGGGCGAGAAACGAGGGATCCACGCAGCGTGCGGGGCTCATGCGCAGTGAAATCCAACGCGGGTTCCCGGCGTAGGGCGCGGAGCGCACAGCGGTGGCCGGGATCTCGCACGGCCTCCCCTGGCGACCCTTCGCCGCCCCCGCTCATTTGTCCTGCGTGTGATAGACGAGAGTCGGTGGAGAAACTTTCTTGAGCAGGGTGGCCAGGGACCGGCTCATACTTTCGCCAGGAGCGTCACCGAGGAGACACCCCTCCTGCCCCAGCCTGGTGACCAGGTGCCGTGACCTCTCCCCGTCTGTGCCTGAGTCGGGGTTCATTTTGGCCTGCGCCACCTTTCTTGTTGAGCTAAGAGACTGTACGTTCCCGACACTCCGGAGGCCCAAGCGTCGTTTCAAGTCCCGGCTGTTCTTTGGGGGCACCTTGCAAACTGCCGAATTTGGGGTGAGGCGGCGTTTCATTGTGCGCCCTTCGTTCCCACTCCTCCCCGCACCCCGCCCCAGGCCGAGGTGTTACAATCACCCGCAGTCCCCAGCACCAGCTCCGCGGGGGTCGCCGAGGCGCTCGGAGTTTGCGGTGGGCATCTCTGTGCGGGTGTTTAGCTGTCCCTCCCGCCAGGTTGCGGTTCCCCTCAGGCCCCCATTCAGGGCGCTGTCCATCCCCTGCTCTGGGAATGCGTAGCTCCCTGAAACCAAGCCCTTGAGCGGGAAATGAACCTGAGCGAACGTCTCTGGTTTTGATTTTTGCAGAGTTCTTTTAGCAACTTAGTTGGGTTGGCAAATTTGTTTACTTCTCATCTCTTCAGTCCGTTAAATCACAAGGAAGAATTTATTTTTTCTTTTAGTTGCTGACCTCCCCAAACACACTACCGCCTCTTTCCCCCTCTACCCCTCCTCCTCCTGCCTCGCTTCCTGAACCCTTTTTCTTTTCCGAAAGAGGGAATCTCCGCACCTCCCCTTCTCCTCCTCCCACCCGGTCCCTGAGCGCCTGTGAGAACCTTGGGAGTCAGCAATGGAAATAAATAGGACTCCGCTCCATTCTCCGCCCCCTTCAAACTAGGAAAATCCTCCCTGGGCTTCGCAGAAATGGAGATAAAACATCCCTCCCTCTGGCCGGGAGCGGTTGTTGAGGATTTGATGGGATTGAATTGTTTTATTATCCTGAAAGAAGTGATGAATGGATGCAACAGGGAATAGTTATATAGATCAGAGTGTACTGAGGGCGATCGTATTTATTATTATTCATTTCTGTTTATTAAGACTGATAATAAGGTCGTAACCCTAGCTAAGGGCTGTGTTTACACTTGGTTTGATTTTATGTCAGTCTTTTATTACAGTGGTTTCAGAAAGTGAAAACATCACAACCGTATTAATTCTTTACACTCTTGCTGCATCTGGGATTAATCAGATGTCAAAAACATACTGTCATTTTACCAAAGTTTCAATCCATGGACTTTTAGAAGGTTGCAGTCTTGAGAGATGTCATTTACTTCACACTTCTTTAAAGTTTAAAAAACGTGGCAACATAATTAATTATGGTCCCAAATCCCATTTTCAATCTAAACCTATATTCATCATTATATTAAAATATCCAATCATTTTTCTCTAAAAGTGACTCTTAGGAGTTTAAACTCTTTGCCAGGGGAGGAGTGAGAGGGGTACAGCTGAAAGTGAGGTGCCCAGAAGTTAAGAAAAATTAGTGCTATTTGCAGTTTCTTCTTCCTGTAAAGAAAGACATTGCAAGTTCCTTCTCTGCACAGTTCTTAACTTTACTGAATGTCCTTAATCTGTAACACACTTAAGCATAACAGCTTGCAGCTTTGTCTGTATTATTGTTTTCATTTTTGTGTCAGGATGTTTTATTCATTAAACCTTTATGTCAAAGACTTAGGCTCAGCATGGCAGTAACACTCTGTTTTAATTAGTAACTATCATAAAAAGAAGCTAGAACTCTGTAATGGGCCTAAATTGCTATGAATTATGTGTGGTTTAAATTACGCATTTATTTGAACAGAAATGAAACCATGAATATAAAACATCTTTTAATCACTTGCAGATACAGCTTTTATCTCTGAAGATGTAGCAAAATATATAATTGAAAACTATCCCCCCAAGTTTATTTATCCAGGCTCTTATTTAACATTCATGTGGTAAAGTATGATTGTTACAGAGAAAAGACTAATGTCATGAGTTTGCCAATACCAGGCGAGGGTCAGGCTTCAGATAACTTAATGTAGAGACTTTTTCAGTTGGCGTCATGGTCTGGCCATTCAGATTTTAGCTTTCTCACTTAGATTTATCCACCAGATTCTACATGCGGTGAGAGAAAAACATATTTTAAAACTTAAATTATTTGCAATGAAAGCAAGAAAGGAAGAAATAAAGAGCATCTGTACTTGTTCTCTTTTGTTGATTTCTATATCCATTTTTATTTAGCCAATCAAGAGGTGATAATTTTGACTCTAAAAACCAAATGTGTTTTTATTAGCATCATTATTAGAACAAAATGTATTTTTATATTGATACGATGGGTAAACAGATACTGGAAATGGAATGATCTTGTCTGAATTATCAGAGAGCATAGGAGCAGTGTGTGAATTTCACATAATTTGCAGTCTAATTATTTTAATCTCCCTTCTTTAGTTCCCAGTGAGAAGGAAGTTGATTCTAGTGACCATGCAGTGTTGTCTTCCACTTTTTATTTTAGTTTTTTTTCTTCTTTTTTACTCCCTGTCTTGTCAGGTCTTGCTTTGGAGAGCCATGCACTCA
Organism: Castor canadensis; assembly: GCF_047511655.1. NCBI lineage: Eukaryota > Metazoa > Chordata > Mammalia > Rodentia > Castoridae > Castor > Castor canadensis. The sequence goes on from NC_133394.1 coordinate 54,442,246, forward strand.
GGAAACAGCCTGTAAAGGACTGAAATTTGCTAGAGTCATTTGCCATCACTAGGAAGAAAGTGCATTCTATAGTCACTTGTATTGGGTCACAGACAAGCATAACCCACAATCGCTCAACTAACTCAGTAACTTTGAAATAATTTCTAGAACCTCAAAACATTTATTTTGGAATGGTTATTCAGAAGAACATAATTTATTCTCCTGTTGGTTCACTTATTTAGTAGAACCCACAGTGCAGTTCAATAGTTAAAAACTAAACTATACCAAATATTTGCTTTCAAAACTGATTTAAAAATCAGACTCCTCCAGAATTTAAGTATTCTCTTTTTAAAAATACTTGGCATTTCATTACAAATTGAAAATGAAATGACCCTTAGGATGTATGTAGTCATTCTTCCACGTTAATTTCCACCTGGGAAAAAAGTAAATACTTCACTGCTATTGTTAAAAATAATCCCAGAGTATGACATGGAAAAACACAACTCCTAACATTTTATTGTATCATATTTATGTGGACCATAAATTCAGTTAGATTTCTTGAAAGAAAAAAAAAAACACTGTTTCAGTGTGAGTCTCTGTTTTCGATTGATGTATCTCTTGACACTTCCAAGATGACACCTGGCATTTGCTATTCCAAAACCAAAGATGCCCAAGCCAGTGCCAAAAGCAGGTATGTTCTTGGCTGCTCCCTTCCTAAACACAAAATCTAAAGATTCAAGTTCCACATCCTCCCTCTTCTTTTTGGTAATTTACTAAAAACTGCAAACCAACAAAAACCCTGAATTTTAGACTTTTGAAATATTTGGAAAACATGAAATATACATGGCAATATGAATTCTCCTCCCCAAATAAAAAAATGTATTACTTGTTTTGCATTTTAAAAATTAAGGGTAGAGAATTTGATCAGTGTGTAATTAAAGCAAACTATGAGTATGTGTATGCAAATTTTCCCCCTTTGGGATGAAGAAACAGATCTGACCACAGATCAACTGAGTTACAATGTCAGGTTTTTTCAAGGAGCTCACTGAGCTAGATTTGATTTAAACTTCACTTAACAGTTTACAGACCTCAAATTTGTAAGACAAGCATAGAACTTTCCAAGATTATATGTCATTATTCTTTCAATAATTTCCAGATTCTTTGGAAATGAATTTATGCAGTAAGTTGTTAAGTCATACTTGGTTTTCATTTGTGAATTTTTTTTCCTGTAGAAAATTGGAAAATGACAGATAATGAACATTTCATATATTTTTCTGAAATATTTTAGTCTTACTTGTGAAAACTCTGAAGCAAATCTTTTCTTAAAAAATAAAGATAATGGCCCAGTATAGCTAACTGATCAAATGTTTCTTTTAGTTCTTCTGAAATAATTTGTTGCCTTTTAATGGTCATGAGAAAAGAAAAAGATTTTTAGAAAAAAATCAGGTTACATAAGCTTGGAAGGAACTCAAACCATGATTAGAAATCGATTCATTTGAGCAAAAATGCCTCTGTAGAACGGAGACTTACACATCATAACCAAATTACAAAAATCAAGTTAAGCAATGTGCATGCATTCCAGCTTTCTAACTGGAATGATTTCAGCTAATATCACAAATAGTGGTGACTGGCTGAAGTAAATGGAGACTGTACAAGTTTCTGTCAGTGTTTCTTCTCTCTAAGAGGAAATCTAGGTAAACACTCTCTTCTTCCAGCTGTGTGTTCAGAGAACATACATTCTACAATCTAAAGACACAGCCAAAAATATGGACTGTATTCAAATGTGTGTTTAATCAACAACAAAGTCACTATCTCCATATCTTCTTTTCTGAAGCAATGTTCTTATCTACACAGCTGTAGATAAAATGAGACTGATTTTCTTCTAAAATAAGTAGTAAAATCTGAACTTGTAGTGAGAAAGACCCGTAAAATGTAGTATCTTGCTTTTGAATTCACTATGATTATTTTTTTCAATTATTACATAGAAACTAGGAAGATGTTATCATAGGCAAAGACTGACAATACCATATTCAGACATCCAGCAGTGACAATGAAGGGGCAGGATTATAGCATCTACTGACAAAAATTATGTTTAAGAGGGAAAACCTAACGTAAAAGGGCCTGATTTGTTAGGATTGGTTTCTCCAGTTTAGATGTGACAAGTGTTAAGGGCCTACTGGAATGTGGATGGTTACAATGAATAGCACATTGTAGTGAAACATAATCCATAGTGATCCGTATACACCTTGGAGATGGCTTTGATGACTCTCTTGAGTTCAAGCCATATGTACATTAAGCCTATACAAACTGCCAAGTGGAACATTACACATTTTATTCCAGCAATAAAATGCATTCCTTATTGAATCATCAGTCATACCAAAAACCCTGAAACAAATATAAATCTATGTTATCCATTTTGGGTTATCTCCTTTAAAAAACATGTTTAAAATCCAAAATAGTTACATTTTTACTAGTACAGTTATCGTAGCATGTGTGTATGTTTGTACATGCATATTTCATAATGTATATCTAAATTCTGTGTGCATGTTGATAGCACTTCATAAATGTCATTACTTAAATAAGAACATTCACTAAAATTCATTGATAGTGTCAAAAGCTTCAAATTTTGATTGATTCAGAAGTAAATGGATCATATAATTGAAGAGGTATTTGTTGTCACAGTTGTGACCATGATCAGAAACAACAATGCTAGCTAAAATACCTGCACACCTCAGCAAAGTCAGCAATCATTTTTTATCGCTTTGCCTCCTGTGATCTCCAATATATCCATTCTATTGGTGATCATTTGAAGTTTGTGAGAATGTACTATGAATATTTATCACTTTTATGGAAAAACAAAGCTACCTTTTAAAGAGGAGATAAAATTATCTAACATTATTAGCTGATAATGGTAGCTAATAGCAGTTACCTAATAATGTTATTATATAATAGTTTATTTGGTAATTATTTATTAGGTAATTTTTTAAGGGAAATTGATTAAACTTTTCAGTTTTTTAATTATTATTTAAGGAAAAACAGAAACAACTTGATTTGAGGGTAAAAAGTTATCAGTTTGCTTTATTAAGGGAAAACAGAAACAACTTGATTTGAGGGTAAAAAGTTATCAGTTTGCTTTATTAAGTCTTGAAATCACCTCTTGAATGCAGATCTCTTTTCCTTTCTTCAGCCTTTCTCTTAATGATGACCAGCCATTGAAGTCTGAGTGTAAAATGCTGTAGGAGCCATGATTTGTTGACTCTGATCTCTTCTTGGTCTCTGTTGTCTGTCTCTTTCTCTCTCGCTGTCTCACTTTCTGTTTCTTAATAGACAAACCTTGGAAACAAGTTTTTTCAGAAAAGGAACTATAAAGACACATTTTCTTTAGTAAGTTGAACCTACTAAGAAAATTAGGGATTAGGAAAATGTGTTATTAGTTTATTAGAGACACATAAACCATGATGTTGAAATGTGTTCCTACTAGGTACGAAAATCAAAAGTCAATCCCTTCAGAAAGTAATAGTCTTCAGCAGCTGTTATTGCACTATCCCATTAATTATGTGGCATTCTTGAGAATTCAGAACTGAAAATCAGTCAGTTATGGGATTTTTTAATAAATGATTTTTAAAAACTGAATGAAACTACATTTCAATGAAATAATTGAGTTAGTATAGACATATATGAAAGGATATTCTAAATATTCTAAAAGTTAAAGCCCTTTATAATAAAAAAAAAGCTGAGACCGTGAAAGTATTTAGACAGACTCACATAGTAATACTTCAGTCACCAAATTCAATCTATAATTTTTTTAAAATCTCAAACTTAAAGTTTGTTCATGGTGAAAAGACAGTGACAACCACTAGGCAGTTTTGAGATCTCTTTTATTTCTGGCAGTCTGTATCTTGACCCCCAGGCCTTACCAGCTTCAGGCTTTTCCTTAGTGCTTCCTTTGAAAAAAAATATAACAGTAAAAAAAGGGAAAACCCACATCTAACTGTATGCATTACTTCTTTGGGTGGAAAGGGATGACATAACTGTGGGTCTGCTTCCCATATAGGATCAGTATTTGTGGTTTGTCATCTCTCTAGTTGTAGGTTTTTATGCTTGTATTATTGTATCATAATTTGCTATAAACTCTTCATTAAACGTAACAATGGGGTCTGTTTGCATTGTCTGCCTTTTGAAAGTGTCCTTATCTCTAATCATCTCTTAATCCAGAAATAATAATGCAAAACATCCCAGGAGCTGATCCTGATCCTCAGCACTGTAATCTCAACGCGTGTATCTTAAATCCTTTGCTACATATACTGCCCACAAAGCTTGAGCACACCCACTTTAGAGCCGCTTTTATGTATTAAGTAATATTGATGTCCTCAGATACAGTGTATAGGGACTAACAAACAAACAAACAAACAAATCAAGTGTTCTCTACTGTCTATGTGATCATTTTTAAAAATCCAAGACCTTGAACATTTTTTGGCACTTCTACACAGAATCTAATTGGATAGGGACCTACATTTTACCTGACAGTTAAGTAAAGATAGAGTAATCTGATGCTGAAACTCCTTTCATATCTCTGTTTTAAAAGTAAGTCAGGGATGGGAGAGTGATAAAAGTGGTAAAGCACCTGCCTAGCAAGTGTGAGGCCCTGAGTTCAACTCCTACTTGAAAAAAAAAAAAGTAAGTTGAAACATCTGTCTTTTAAGTAAAATTTTGTTAGCTGGGGATATAGCTCAGTGGTAGAGAACTTTCCTAGCACGCACAGGGCTCTGGGCTCTATTCTAATACCTGAAAAAAGTTATTTTTTTTTTTGCAAATAATTTGATTTGAAACTGCCTTATACTATTTGTAAGTGAATAAAATTTGTTTTATTTTAAAAGGTTTTGCATATTCATCATTTCATTTCATCTCACAATAATTTTCAGAATAATGATCTCTCATTGTAGATGAGGAAACCAAGACTGAAAGAGATTAAGAGACTCACTGAAAGTACAAAAACCAATAATGGTTTAATCAGGAATTCTTTGCTCAGATCTTCTAACTCTAAGTCTTTTTTTTTTTTAAATTTCGCTCTGACAGACTTTTGATCCCCCAACTTGAATAAATAAATTAAAATAGGTATCTATAAGGCAGTTCAATCCTGAACTGATAGGAAAACAAAATGTGAGAAGAGATCACCTGAGATATGGAGTCATGCTGGGAGAAAGAGGGGATGGAGAAAGAAGGAAGTCCTTCCTGCTGGGTTCCCGAAATGAATAGTGTCAGGTGTCAGTGTCCTTGGAGAATGCTAGCTCACCTTTCCAAAGATGTTGTTTTGGGGCCCGGGATTTTGTGGAAGGCCTCAAGATGTTTGCTATTAAATTCCGTCTTTTCACAGAGTCCAGACATCCATGTACTTGAGTGCCCCCTTTTTTCTTTTTTTCTAGAAATAAGAATAATTTAGAATTTAGCCATTTTAACTCTTTAAGATCCCTGGTACATCTAGTCATCTATCTATAAATTATATTATCTTTATTGTAGTTATTTTTAAATTATTATAATAGATCTCAATATTTTGGGAGTTTCCAAATAAAATGCATGAGAATCATAGGATTAGAAAAGACAAAGCCACGTATAACCTGGCTACTCAAAATAGTCCACGAACTATCAGCATCTTTGTGTCCTAAGAGCTTATTAGAAATGAATAATCTCAGAACCCATCCCAGACCTATTGCACCACACTTTGCATTTGGATGGGAAGATGAGTTTTTGTGTGCATATTAAGGTTTGAGAAACACTGGTCTATACCATTCCTGTTCTTAGGTCAGAATGCATCTCAGTCAAAACAAAACACATTTTCAGAGGCAAGAGGCGCTACTAGTAAATGCACTCTGCTTATTCTTCCCAGGACATTTTTGTGTTCTTAAGTAGAGAGAAGACGCATCTTTATACTATGCACTGAGCCATCCAACGCATACCATCCACCACGGCAACCATGCCAGTGAAGGTAATAGATGTCCATTCCAAAACTTTAAAGATATACTTCCAAACTTTTTAAGTTTCACACAAGAACTTATTATAAGTTTAGCAGTCATTACATTGTCAAAAAAATCCATACCTTATTTCTTACTTAGTTCTTTGTATTATTACTCAGTGCAACAATTCCATGCTTCAGCAATGTCAATTTTAATATTTTCATTTATTCATTATATACCCACAAAAATATTATGAGCATTTCCTTGATGCTGGGCTCTGTGTAGAGAGAAGTAAGATCACCTTTCTACCCTTAAAGATCCATATGTACAAACAGAATTTAAGATGGTTGCCAGTAGAAATATGAGTATAGAAAAGTACACAACTTTTCTGTTGTTACAGATGCTCAAGTCTTAAAGAACAGTTAGGAGTTTGCCACCTAGAGAAGTGGCCTGTGCCAGGGTACATGCTGAGAATTGGAAGCAGAGTGTGAGGAGGCTGTGGGAATGAACTTGGCAAAGTGAGAAGTTGGAGGGAATAAAACTTCATATTCCATCAACTTCTTCCTCTAGTTAATGTAGAACCATCTGACCTTCCTCACCCTTCCCCCCTCACCTCCACAGAAGATTGGAACATTTTTGTTTATTAAAGATAACAATGTGAGTACTATAGAAAATGAATGAAGGAGATATTGGAAATAAGTGTGAGAGCAAGTAGGTGAGATGCAATAAGTGGATAATTTGAGGCATTGGCAACTTGGATAAAGATGAGAGAACAAATTTGAGAGAGTATGCAGAGGTGGATTGGCAGGATTCAATGAATAATAGGACATGGATGACATTCAGTTCCCTTGTTGGTAACTGGAAGGACTGTGCTGCTGCAGTAAGTGTAGCCCGAAAATCAGTGTAGCTGATTTTCTCCTGGTGTGTCAGTCCTTCAGGTGTCTCATGAGGAACTGCTATTATATTTCAGTCATCAAACATGGAAATTGAGTAGGTCCATACTCTACACACAGTCATAATGGCATGGAAATGTTCTGGCAGAGGAAGGAATGGGTTCAGAGTTAAATTCAAACCTGACTACCAGATCTACTTCTACCAGATCTGGCTGGTAGAGGTCAAAACTATGCCGTTGTATATTGTTGAGGGTAGGTGCTCAGAAATCAGAAAGAATGAACAGTGCAGGTACAAGCAGCCACCCCTAACATCCTTGCACACTTTAGAACTTTTCAGGATTTTTTTGATGGGAGATATTTTATATTGCCTTGCTCTCTGCTATTAGCTTCTCAAAAGCAGTATAATTCAGCAAGTATTTATTCAGTGCCTACTTTGTGCAAGGAAACAAAATAGCCACGTAGGGAATATAAAGATGAGTAAAAAGTAATTTCTGTTCATAAACTTATCTCATGTAAGCCTCATGAACAGACAAGAAAAAATATAAAAAGTACTTATAATTAAGTTAGGAAAGGATCATAAGATCCTTTTGTCACAGGAGAACTGTGATTCTGCCTTATCAGTCTCTAGGGCTCACCAGGACACTTAATAAACACAAGCTGACTTACTGACAGTGCACAGAGAAAGCTCAGAGAAGAAACCATCTAAATAAACACCACCCTGCAGCAATCCTAGGAAGGGTCTCCCCAGAGACTTTATAGCACTGTTTGGTATCTGACTCTGGCAAGTCAGGAGGCTCCTTGCTCTGTTGGAACAGCTCCTACATTTTAAATATTCCTTTCAGTGTAGGCCTTGTCGGGTAAGTTTTCATGTCACTGGGCTCCAACCTCCCCCCACTATTGCCCAGCTGGACTAACTGAGTGAGGGCCTCTAATCCCTCTTCCATCTGACAATGGACCTTAGAGCAGCTGCTATCCACTCTGGCTTTAGCAGCACCCAGTTACTCCTTATCTGACATGTCTACTGAAGCCTCAGTGAGCCAGAGCCTGTCTTCTGGTCCCTGTGACCCTACAGTGAGTCTCTCTTGGGTCCCTTCTAGTTTGAATTGTCTGGGCTCTGCACAACTTACTCTTCATTGAGTTCCTGTTGAGATGTTCTTCCTTCTCTGGCCTTTCAGCCTAGCAGGGCCTCGTTCTTTCTTACCTTTCCCTCAACCCCATGGTTGTCTCACTTTCTGTACGATGCCCACTGCTCTTTAGCCGGGCATATTAATTACATTTCATTCTTGCTTGCTCGTTGTCTCTCTTACCCACCAGTGTGAGCTGGGCAAGCACAAGAGCTTCACTCCTCTCTTTTCCTGCTGCATCCCAGGCCCTCAGTGTTTGTCAAATTGCCCAGTGAACTCTCCAGTTCTAATGTGCCTGCCCCTTTAACACAGTTTCTGCCTTGTGGGTGGGTACCCTTTCTATTACATCACTAGAAACTGGTTTATAAAAGATGTCTTTGATCAAAACATTGTGGAAGATGCAGCCCATGTGTTTAGCAGACAAGCTGGAGAATCACCAAAGCAATATTGAAAGCCAGGTTTGTCATAAGAACAGGACTATTTTTGAACTTAATAATTTAAACACCCTGTTTGGTTAATGTGAGTAGAACTAGAAAAGCCTTTTGAATATTTAAGGCTTCTGAGAAGATGATAAGTATTAACCAAGATAGATGGAAAGGAGATAAAAATTCAAGGTTGTTACTGATGGATGAGTGAAGACTTGGGTAGTTTTTTAAGAATCTTTTTTTCCTGCTATAGTACTCAGTTTTAGTCTTTCAGTTCTTGCTGTTATTAACAAACAAAACCAATAACATCTCAATTCAGAAAGTAGTTACTATTACATTTAGCTCCTCTGTCCATCACACTTTAGTGAGCACTTAACATGTGTATTTCAAAATCTATAAAAAGATGGCTGGTTTTTCCCCTGTAGGATATCACACCTCACAGCACAGTGTCCATCCAGTGATCTGTCCAGTCACTTTACTCTCTCTAGCCAATGTTTGCCTGTAAGACTCTAAATGGAGTTGATTGGAGTACCATCTGCTTTTTCCACGCTCATGCCTGCAACTTGCACCACATTCTCACTTTATCCCATGGCTTGCAGGATGCTACTTTCGTAAAAAGTGCCTAGAGACACAAGTTAAAGGACATCTGGCAGGTGTGGATTTGTGGGAAGACTAATAGGTTTTATTTAGCAGATGTGTTTGGACATAGCTTAGGAATAGGTGCAATCACACACCCCAAATTGTTGGGGGTTTTTTGTCAAATTTTCTCCATAACTTCTGCATCTACCTTTCTTATTCTGCTTCCTGCTCACTTGTCATAAACAATCCCTTACTAGAACTAAAACATAATGTAAACTTCTTCCTTCTTTGGTTACTTTTGACAAATTAGTGCACCTCAAATATTCTGCATCCATTCACTTGAAATGTAAGTTAAAAGAAACAACTTCATGTGTGCACACTAGTGTGTGTACGTGTACTTATTGCCTTCCCCCAGTATGTCTTATCAACCTTCCCATATCTTATTTCCAATCGTGACAATTGAAATCAGAACTTTTATACTTTTAATCCATACATCTTTCTACTTTACACTTTGGCCTTTTCTCCTTTCTGTTTCTCATCACATAGAGAATGCCTTCCTCTTTCCTCCATTTTGATACATTTTTTGATATAAGAATTAGCTTTAAAACCTGCACCTAAGATGGGTAACTATTCATAAATTATTTGATGACAATTCTGCCTAATTTCATTTCTCTGACTTCTTCCCTTTCTTCCTTGCATATTATCATTTTATTGTGTGTATTTTCCTGTAATTATGTGCTAGTCTTGATTCCTTTCCCTCCCACTTCCTATCTCTGCCTCACCTGCCCACTCTGGGATCCAATCTGTCAAACATAACTCAAATCTCTCCATTATTCTTCATCTCTCTTACAAAGTTTAATCGACCTCCTTTTTGCTGCGTTCAACTGCAATAGCCTCCGTGTTATCTTTGACTTTTACAAATATGATGGGTTTTTTTTCCTTCTATAATTATCCTTTCCCTGAAAATCCATCTTCTACACAATAGAATGATTATTAGATCAAGGCCTTGACCTGCTTAGAGGGCTTTCTGTCATACTCAGAATCCAAACCCCTACACATGGTTGCAAAGCTCCATGGGATCTATGTTGCCTCCTACTCTTCCCTAATCCACTTTGTTGCAAACTGATAGCCTTTTCTTCCATCAATATCCTAAAGCTTGGTGCCACCTCAGGACCTTTGCACCATCTTTTTCTCTGTCTGGAATGCTCTTTCCCCTGACATTTGCTTCACCAGCTTCCTCTTTTTATTTAAATTTCAGTGTAAATGTCATTTCCTTCACAAAACTCTCTCTAAATATTCAACCTACAGTTACCATCACCACAAGTTCTTTAACAGAAATCTATTAAAATTTTCATTGCTATTCATTCTGTGTAGCAATGAATACCAGCCAATACTGTCTTCTTATTTATGTATGTGTTTATGTGCTGCCTTTCATTATCCCTAGAACATATACTTCATGATATCATCATTGTCCCTAGAAGAATGCCTGATATGGGTCAAGGATTCTTTACATGAATGTCAAATAAAAAAAAGTAATAAGCAAGTATACTGGCATTATTGGACTCTGTTGCTTGATTATGTAAATTTTACTTTCATAAGTAGATTATAAATTTCTAGGGTATTTCTTTTCTTCATAGATTACCTTTTCCAGTTTGGAATATTGATTTGGCAGTTGGCAAGTTGGTTATTGTCAACTTGGTTATTATCGTGATTTTTACCTCATTTGATTGTATTTAGGTTTTGGTACAGTATGGACTTGATGAGTATCTTACTGAAAAGTTTACTTCTTGGCCAAAGTAAATGTTAAAACAAAAGTTTAGGGTGTTGCATACAGCAGGAACTAAGTATTCAATAATTGTGATGATTCGTGTCTGCCCTTCCAGGCTGATATATGCCATTGGCATACAGCCATGCTCTGTCTGTTAGGTTTCTGGAGAGCATGAGGTGTGCAGGTTGTAATCTGCTTTGGAAAACCTTACCTGGGAAGTCGTTTTCATTTTGCTGTGAATCAACAGGAAATGAGACTTAGTTGCCAAACAAAAGCAAAAAGACCAACCACGCATAGTATCCCTCCCACTTTCAGGGTCTTATATTGTCCAGGAAGCATTAGCTTCCCCTAGGATGGTGGAAATTATTCTAGCCATCTCAATTGCATGTATGGAAGACATTCAGTATTTGAGTCCAGTTTAATTTTGCATCATCTTCCATGTTGTGTTTGAACTGATCATTCATTGAATTTGTTTTAGGAGATCCACTCCTTTTATTGAACTGAGTCTGGTTTCCTGAGTCTTGTATGCTTATCTGTGGTACTTTTATTTTGGCCACTTCTATTGTTCATTATGCTTTTTGTTGGCATGAATGATGGTGAAATACAGGGGTTACTAACTTTAAAACATGATCCTCTTTCAAGGACTTCTTACTCTATGGGCTCAGCCATTTAAAATTAGAATCCCCTGACTCTGTCCCTATTAGGAGCTATGCATGGTGAGGATCAGAGTGGGTGAATGACAGAATGGAAACTTTATTTGAACCCTTGGCATGTTTCAATTTTATGTTGCTTTTTTTATATTAATTCAATTTCCTTTGCGAATGAAAGTTGGCAGTCCTTGAGGGAAGTGCTTGGGGTTGCAATCGTTGTAGTTGAAGTGCATGGAAGGTTTCTAATCCATAGGTTACTGACGTAATGAACTCTAGAGCCCTTTCTAGTCATGCCACTGGGTGGTGGCAGCCTTCGTTGAGAGAGCAGGAGAGCATGGATCCTGTGCACCATGCTGGCTCTACTTTGCTGGGTTCGGTAGGAGCTGGCATATCTCCACTGCTTTTTAAGGTCGTTGAGAATGAGGGGTCATCTCCAAGGGGCTGTAGACCTCACTGAAGGCAGACAGGATCCTGCACTTGCTTCTTCCCACTTTAGTCTCTACTTACCAAATATGGAAACACAAGCTACAGTTGACTATTTTTCCCTCATATCTTCAACCATAGCAGAGGATATTTTTGGATTTTTATAACCAATTTCAGTCAACATTTTCATTCTTTGCAAAAGATAATACAATAAAACAGCTTCCAGAAATTCAATTTTTTTTTTTTTATTGTTGCATTTCTACCTAGAGGGAATCCCTACATCCAAACTAACACATGGTGGGGCTCTAATGTTCCAGTGCACAGCCTCCTCCACTGGCTGCCCAGCAGGTCAGGGCAGACACAGGGCCATTCCTCAGACCAAGACTGCATTTTTTCTTTGCAGCTAGATCAAATGCTTCACATTTACTATCAGAAGTGGCATGAATGTTTCAAACAGAAAAGTGCTTCACATTTACTATCAGAAGTGGCATGAATGTTTCAAACAGAAACAAATGCCCTCAAGTTTAAAAATAGAACTTAAAAAGACTAAATATTTGCATTTAAAGAAGAAAGAAAATACCAGAAATTTCTGTGGCAGACCATTCCTTGAAATTATCCTCACTAAATTATAATCATGCACTTTCTACTCTTTATTAAACATTAAATTTCATTTATTCCAGGGTGCATTTGCTTCAAGTAATTCAGAATACCCATCCTTCTTTTTGGTCACTGTAAATTTATTTCAAGTTTGTGGCCTATACATAATTGGGTGCATTGGGTTATATTTAAGTGACTCTTGATACTATTTTTTTTTTCAATTGTAATATCATATAGCCAATTAATGCTGATGAATTTGATCTTAAGTTTTATAACATTTAATGTCTATACTTGTTTGATGACATTTTTAACAAATGCGCTCGTTTCTGTAAAGAGCTTGCAGACTCTGGTTTTTGGAGGTATGGAGGAATTTTCTCAGATCGTATTACCTCAGGTAGGTAGAGTTGTCTACTGTTTTGAGGAATCTACAGTGACAGGAAAGGTCCCAATGCCATCACTTATATTATAGCATACACTCTATTCAGAGAGCCTTTGATAGTTATATGAAAACCTAAAAGAACTTTATATTTACCAGATTTGCAAATTCCTTCCAGTGGTGAGATAATATAAGTAAACTGCAGTCTGTAACATTAAAAGCAATCTTTCTAGTGGTTTGAAGTAGTTCTATACCTTTAAGATTTTAAATTAGGATTTGTGGTTAAGACCACTGAATATATTTTTTAAAGTAGGAAAAAATTATTTAGATTTATTTACTTATTATCAGTGTTTATACAGTTGCAAATAATAAACCATTGTGTTCACTAAATAAACCAGTGGTTTAAATAAGATTGCTAAATGAACTAGTTGATTTTTGGAAATTGCAGATAAATTTTTCAAACTGGCAGCAGTGGAGCTACTGTAGACACTTGGAGTGAGGTCATTTGTTTCCAGGTAGATTGTGGTTTTTTGTGGTGAGAGAGGTAGCCTGGGTGTTTGCTTGATACAGTGGTAAGTTATGCAAGTGCACTTTTAAGTTTTTACTTTGTTTACCATGTCACCATTTTACAATTCATAAACATTTCTGCAGGTTTGGAGGAAAGCAATATGCCAGGTCAGTTTGGCTTTTTTCTTTCTTTCTTTCTTTTTTGCAAGTACTGGGTTTGAACTCAGGTCCTTACTCTTGCTAGGCAGGTGCTTTAACACTTAAGCCAGTCCTTCATCCTATAACTATTTATTTTAACTACACTAAAGGCTTGAGAGAATAAGAAGTTCAAATTCATGCTAAAAACTTATCTCTCAGATTAATTAGTACATTTTCAGTCACCATTATCTGCTCTACTTCCCATCTTTGTAGAACAATACAAACAATTCATACCTATTCACTGGCATTTTCTTTAAAACTGATCTTCAGGTCATCCTTTGCAGTACAGACTCCTGAGTCCAGCAGAGGAGGTGAAGGAATGGAGAAGAAGAAGCAGCTCCACATCACAGTCCTAAAACATGCTGCAATCCTCTGAACTGTAATGTTTACTTGTTCACCAGAGAGGCAGCAGAAAATATCCCATTTTTATATTGGGATATTAATCTTTACTTCCACGTCATTAATCTTTACTTCCATGTCATTAATCTTTACTTCCACGTCAACTAATTAGACTCATTTGTTTCTAAGTATTTTTATCTGAAAAATATTTGTATGTGCATATTCCATATAATTAAGTATAAAGTTATTTATTTTACAGTACTCAAACTCTTTCTACCTTTCTCAGTGTAGAATGTATGATTCTCCTTTGGGGAAATTATATTTCAAAAAAAATTTGTCCTTTTAACTTGGGGCACATTGGCCTTCCAAAGAATGAAACTATTTCATATCACCAATAATCTGTTTTTCCAAAGATTGAGGCACATCAAATCATTAAGACTTTTTTCTTTCCTCCCTTCAGTTTTGGCAAAATTTGAAGGGATGTGCCAAATATGATGAAGGCCTTGAACAACAAGAGCCATGTCAGAGTTTTAGATGAGCACCTGTGTGCCTGATTTGTCAGACTTCCAATGCAAACAGTGACTAGCATAACACTATGTAGCATTTCTGGGTTGTGAATAAGTATGCAGCCAAGTTGATGATTTGCCTAGCAAAATAACAATATTTGTAATCATTCTAGCTATTCTCTATTTCTGTTTAAACTTCAGCCTCTACCAGAGAAAAATGTCAAGATTTGTTGCTGTTTGGACACATTTCCTACATATCCACTAGATGGCTGTGAAAAATGAAATAGTGCTGAAAGTGATATTCTGATTAATGTTATTTAATTTAAACTTTAAATCTAGATAAGCTCTAGATATGTAGAAGTAACAAAAAAGACATGAGAAGAAAAAAATATATCATTAGAGGGCACTTTTGAAAACTTAGAAGAAAGTCTATTCTCAGAGACTGATAACCAGGGCTAATTCTTAAGAGGAATAAATTGTCAGTTGTTTATTTAAAGTGACTAATTATTAAACTGAATGTCTGAGAGAGGACATTTATTGGTAGGGAAAAAAGTCTGTAAGATCTTAAAACCTCCATTTAAATAATCTCTAAATAAAGTTTGATGTTTTGATCAGTGAATACAAGTTGTAAAAATATACACAGAGTATCTGTGATTTTTCACTAGCTATATTTGGTGCTGCTTTTAAATACATTTTGTTTTAAAAATCCTATATATATCCGATCAAATTAAACAAATGATTAATGTTCTCTAATATGAGTACTTTTTTCCTCAGTTATAGTTGAATGTTATTAGACAACATTTTGAAAACCATAAGATGACAGGATATAAATTCCTGTGTTTGTGGGTCATGCTAATTTTAAACACTTTTCTGAAAAATATACTTTTCCCATAATTGGCATGAGAAATAAGATGTTTAAAATTGTTTCAGAAATAAAAAGTGTGACCTGGAAGAATTTCAGTTGGGGAAATATGATGTTTTTGACAAAGAAAACAAAATGGGGATAAAGGGAAGTTGGATAACAGGTACCAAGTAGATAGAAAGAGTAAGTTGCAATGTACCACAACAGTACGGTGACTAGTTATAATAATTTATCATATATTTTATAAGAACTAGATTAGAAGGTTCAAAGATTCCAACACAAAAAAATAATAAATGTGCAAGAAAATGAAAATGCTAACGACTCTGCTAATTATTTACTGTACCCATATTTATAGTAATTATGTGTTAATTATTTTTTTAATTTAAAAAAGATAAAGTTGTTACTTATTGCTGGTAATCTAAATAAAAATATCTATTGAGCTGATAAAATGAATGAAAGTCAGTAAAATAATTTCATAAGTAGAAGCTTAGTGTGACGAACTGGGTCCCCCTGGCTCACACCTGTAATCCTAGCTACTTGGAAGGCTGAGATCATGAGGATCCAGCTCAAAGTCACCTAGGGCAAGCACTTCATGAGACCCCAGGCAAAATGGGCTGGAGATGCAGCTCAAGTGGTACAGTGCCTATTTTGCTAGCACAAAGCCCTTAGTTCATACCCCAGTTCCACCAAAAAAAAACCAAAACAACAAAAACCTGTGAAGCGTTTAAGATTTTGCTGTATTTACAGCTAATGCTGATGACTAGGCTGCCATGGTTTCATGGGTGCCAAAAGAAGGAACTAGACTCTTGGGTTGGAGACAAAAGATTTTATTACTGAGAGCAGTAACGGTGGGTACAATACCATCATTCTCTCCCACTGGTAACCTGAGCGTAATTCCCACAAAATGATACAAAGAGGTAACAAACAGTGTAGTGGGTCCCATTGCAGGAGAGGAGCCCTGAGCTCAGGGAGCCCAAACCTTTCACAGGGATCCACAGGCCTTATCCTCCAAAGTCACGAGAAAAGATGAGCATCAATAATCCAAAAATAGGAAATTTGAAATGGCCCAAAACCCAAAATTTCCAAGCACCAACATGATTCTACATGTCAAAAATTCCACACCATAAAACTTTGATTCTTGAACTGAATTATTCAAAAACATTATATTAAATTACCTTCAGGCCACGTGCATAAGGTTTATAAGAAATGTAAATGGATTTTCAGTTTAAACTCGAGCTACATACCCAGGATATCTCATTATGTGTGTACAAATACTCCAAAATGAAAAAAAAAATCCCAAATTCAAAACACTTCCAGTCCCAGGCATTCCAAATAAAGACTACTCACCTTACAGATACCCTTGAAAAGATACCTTTGTTCCAAAAAAGCAGTCAGTGTTTCTGTTCCAAGATATAAAAAAACAGACAGAATTGCCTTCCAGTCCTCACTCTGCATAATCCTGTCATCTGAAATTGTTTACTAGCATTAAATTGTTAGGTAACTGATGTGGGAATGTATATGAATCAGATTTGCCATACTTTTAAAGTCACTTTGGATGAATTACTCAAATTTTTCAGATCATGTAGTATTTTCTATGTGACCTTACCTGTCTAAACCTCTTAACTCATTTTTCTTTGGGGGGGCAGTACTAGAGTTTGAACTCAGGGCCTTGTGCTTGCTAGCTGGTGCTCTGTTGCCTGAGATACACCCCTAACCCTTTTTGTGTTGTTTATATTTGACAAAGCATCGTGAGTTTTTTTGCCAGGGCCAGCCTAGACGAAGTTCCTCTTACTTATGCTTCCCTTGTATCTGGGATGACAGGCATACCCTACTATGCCTAACTCTTTTTTTGTTGTTGATGAAAGGAAGCCATGCTCTTTTGCCTGGGCTGGGCTCAAGCCTCAGTCTCCTGATCTCTATCTCTGGATTAGCTGAGATTATAGGTATAAACTACCATGCCCAGCCTGTTGACTTTTCTTTTAAGATGAAAAAAACCAATCATGCCTACAATCACAGGGCTACTAATAGCATTAGATGAGATAATACATGCAATTCATTTAAAAGTGTGCCAAAAAGCTCATGTTGGTACACAACAAAATTTGTTAATATTATTAATTCAGCTAATCAAAGTTCTTCACAGGAGCAGTTAAGGGTGCTGGGGAAATTCCTACCCATCATGACTAGCTATTTATCCAATTGTGGAGCTGGCCTAAATATCCTGGGCTCAGTGGTGCTGCCCTTACGTGGCTCTAGGAAAAATCCGCCCGAGCATCTCACACGCAAGTGCTCCCAGAGCGTGTTTGCTCTGTACCCTAATAAGATCAGAAAACCAAATTCTAACCATTTCTTTCTTTCGGGGGCAGTACTTGCTGGGCAGGTGCTTTCACACTTGAGTCGTGCCTGAGCCCTTTTGGCTTTAGTTTATTTTTCGGATAGCATTTCATGCTTTTGCTCAGCCGACCTCAGCCCATGATCCTCTTACCTCCACCTTCTACCTAGCTGGAATTACAGATGTTCACCACCTCATCCAGCTTGTTTTTGAGATAGGCTCTCTATCATTTGTTTGCCAGGCTTGTCTTGAACTGTGATCCTCCCATCTCCACTTCCTGAGTATCTGGGACTATGAACTGCATCACCACACTCAAATTCTAACCATGTTTAAGAACTTAAAAAATCGTCTCACCTATTCTACTCTCCAGAGGTGAAGTTTTGGAGATGATACTACAAAGAGAAATAAACTAAATATGTTTTGTTGTACTAAAATAATAAATATTTATAAACACGTATTATTAAATGTTTAGGAAATGTCAAATGCTATTCAGATTTTCATCTCTATTAGTTCAGGTAGAAGGGGAGAAGAGAGAGGAAAGCAGGTGGTGAGCTGAGCTCCCATCCAGTTCAGTCCACCTGGCCCTTGTTTGTTTAGAACAAATTAACTGAGTTTTAATTTTGATCCATACAGCCATCTCTTGTTGATATAACCCTTCTCTACTATTAGTAATGTACACCAACTTCCCTTGTATTTCCATTACAATCACCTGAATATCTGAGGGAGAGATTGTTTAAAGAAATTTAAGGAGGCCTAGTCTCCTGTACTGCTTACTGGCTGGGAAGAAGAGTTTCGTGTTCAATCACAGAATCATTGTCCATTTGTAGAGTTAAGGGATCACCTATCTGAACCCCTCAGAAAACTGAAGTCCACAGAGATCATCTGATTTGCCTAAGATCTTACATCTAGTTAGGAGCATAAACTAAATGTCAAATGTCTTAGTTCTCAGTCAAGTTTTCTTTCAATTACAATGCAATTAAGAGGCAGAGATGGGGAAATAATAAATTATTATAGCTTTTTGAGAGACACTACACATGATGAAAGTTTGGGCTCTGCAGTCAGATCCAACTGAATTTGTGTCTTTTTTTTTTTTCCTGTGAGAAAAAAATATACCAAATTATCAGAGGAAGTAAAGACTTTCACTAGCATTGACATATAAGAGACTTTCCTACCTCGGGGCTTCCTAAGGGGAAACTGAGGCCTTGACAATATCGCTACATAAGTGGGCAGTACTGCGTGATCCACAGTTATTTATAAGATCTTTGATGAAAGTCAGTGATAAATGCCAAAGTGTAACTCAATGAAAATACTCTGCGGGAGATTAAGGCCAAAGTTTTAAATAATTTTCCAGACGTTGTCTGGTTTGTTCTGCAAGTGGGAACCCAAACCCAGTTTCTAATGTTGTAGAACTTTATATGTACATGTTGTGTTGAAGAGGCTGGGAGTCCGTAACAATCAGACAACAATAAATAACTCACTTTAAGATTTGGGACAAATTGCTTTACCTATGAGGGAGCCGAACTTTATAATCTCTAAAAAAAATCTCAGATTTATGAAAATATCATCTTGAAATAAACATATAGCATATAAAATTCTTAGTCAAAATTTAAGGAAGAATTTTTTAAACTGTGATGGCAATTTTCTGTCTTTCAAGGGGCCTCTGTGACTTAAGTTGGAAGTAGTAGTGATAATAAGCGATTAGTAAACCGACTGCTGAGCAATAATTCCAAACAGCTAGTGTTATAACATTGAAAGGACCGACCCTCAATGACCAGGTCAAGCTCTGAGACACTGACAGGACATTATCAGTAATGATCATATAGGTGTCTGTCGTATGATGTGGGGATTTTCTCTGTAAATAAATACCAAGGGAAGTTAATGCAACAAAATTCCTTTCATTTCAAAGTCTCTTTAATATCTGAAGTTCTGGCAAATTCATTTTCAACATCATAAAATGTTTGAAGAAAAAAAAACACATACAGAATGCTCAAGATTATGTGCTTACATCCAAGATTTGTACTACATCTCTCAAGTTTCTGTCAAAACCAAAAGTGTTACTTAAACTTTTAAGAAGCTTCCAACCTGCTTAAGTATCTGCCTGCAGAGCTGACTTCAGTCATCATTTCTGTGCCCAGGATGGTGCTACTTCTCTGGTGCCTGCTGTGGCTGCTGTTACCACTCAGCTCCAGGACCCAGAAGCTACCCACTCGAGATGAGGAACTTTTCCAGATACAGATCCGGGACAAGGCATTTTTTCATGATTCATCGGTCATTCCAGATGGAGCTGAAATTAGCAGTTATCTCTTTAGAGATACACCTAAAAGGTACTCTCCATGTTATATGTTACTATCAATAAGCTCAAATAAGGTGACTCTGAAAAAGAAAGTAACCTCTCAAATGTAATTTCAAGAATTTAACAATCATTCTATGAAAAGCACTATGTATTTGCTCTAAGTAAGAAAAAAAACATGGCAATGTAACCTCTAGCCATGAACTGAGGCCATTTAATTCTTACTGTGATCTCCTTTTGGGTGAAGAGGCAATCCTAGCATTGCTTACATTTTGGAATGATTATTTTCATACTTTTAGGACAGTAGGAATTTTGTAAGAAGGATTTGGATTAAAGTGAAATTACATGACTATGTATGATTCTTCAAGGGCTTACATTAAGTTTTATAAGAATAATATTTATCAAATATGATCAGAGTCTGAAAGAATCAAATCAGTGACAAAAACAAACACTGTTTATTTTCTTATTCCAACATTACCCAGTTGGGTTCACAGAACATTTTTTAATGTTTTGGTCTTTAAAAGTTGCATATACATGTCATATAGATAATCTATATTATAAGCTAATTATACTTAAAGTTACTTATTTCATCACACTCTAATCTCTCTCTACCTTGCATAGTTAAACTTTGGATAATTATGTTTCAAAACCAATTTTTTCTTTTAATGCATTCCACTTTCCAACGATTGAGGTGTGGCAGATCCTTAGGTCATCCGTTCCAGTTGATGGGCAGTAGCAATGGAAGGTGGTACTCCAAACCCCTCTGCTTAATGACCCTGTACTGTTTTTGCTCTATTTCCTATTGTGACTGAGGTGAAGTCTTATGTAGATATCATTTCAGTAATGACTGAGTGAAATGATTTGTTTGAATGAATTCAATGGGCTAGGAACTGAGTTTATAAAAAGAATTATGAACTTTTAAATTTTAAATGATACTCATAACAGTGGAAGCACAAAGTGTGGGAATGGTTATGAGGAACTTGCTATCCCAGTCCTTGCTTGCAAAAGCTCAATGTGTGAAAATAGGAAAGGATAACCAGGCAGTAGAACACTCAGTTAATCTTCAATATTAACTGACTTCTCACTGAACCCAGTTTGCTTTTCATATTATTTTGTCCATCAAAATTTTTGAATGACTCAGATCAAATCAAAATTCTCTTTAGGAATTACTTTCATTTCCCAAATGTGCTTTGCATTATTCTTTAAACATACATTCCACATTATATAATCATATCACTTAATCAAATAGTTTATCTTCTTTGGTGTTCCAGTCTCGTAAAAACTAATAAATTTTATTTCTAAGAGTGGTACTAAAAATTACATTATCCGTGCTCTTAGGCAGGCATGGTGCCATATGCCTGGAGTCTCAGCATTCAGGAGGATGAGGCAGCCTAGACTACACAGGGAGACCCTATCTCGACAAACAAAACTTACATTTTTTTTCTTCTTTCTTTCTTTTTTTTGTTTGTTTGTTTTTGTGGTAGTAGGGTTTGAACTCAGGGCTTTGAGCTTGCCAAGCAAGAGCTAATGCTTAAGCCATATCTTCTGAATTTTTGCTCCACTTATTTTGGAGATAGGATCTTGCTCTTTTGTCCTCATTGTACTGGATCACAATCCTCCTATTTTACACTTCCCAACAAACCTGAGATAACAGGACCGCACCACCACACCCAGCTATTTTCCTTTGAGGTGGAGTCTCATGAAGCTTTTTTGCCCAGACTGGCCTAAACCTATGGTCTTCCCTGTCTCAGCCTCCCAACGCAGCTTGGGATGACAGGCACATGCCATGGTGCCCAGTAATTGGTTGAGATGGTGTCTCACTAGATTTTTGCCAGAGCTGACCTCAAACCATGATCTTCCCAATACCAGCTTCCCAAGTTGCTAAGATTATAGGCATGAACCACCAGCACCCAGCTTGTTTCTTTAAGATAGCATGTTTTAAGGTTGGGAATGCGGCTCAAGTGGTAGAGTGCTAAGTTCAAACTACTAAAAACTGAGATAAAATAAAATGCCATTTTGATTATGAGACATCACACAATAGTCAATACTTCCTCCTTCTATCTTTCCCTTGTTATTTCTTTCCTTTGCTCGTTGTTGGCCATCTGTTGTTATCCACAACTGAGTGAAATGTTTACTTACACTAGTTAGATAAAGAGTTGTAGCCATAATAGAACCATAATTTGGGGAGCGGGGATTCGTGATGATAAGCACACATGACCATTGTTGATAGTCCACACAGGATGAAGTTTCAGATAATGTTTGGTAGTAGGAATAAAAAAGAGAAAATTCATTAATTATTCTTTTGCTTATCCACAACTTGAAAGGTTAAATGATTTTTGGACATTCATTTTTCCACCTCACCAAACAGTAACTGTCAGCACACGTGGATCACGTCCTACCAACTCTGATTGCCATTCTCTTCAACATATGCTTCGTGCATGGTAGACAATAAATGCTTGTCAAATTGTTAAATGTATTCAAGTTATCATTTATCCCTAATCCTAAATGCTTCCATATGAAAATGTTGAATAAGAGGCTTCTGACTGCTTTACATGCACAATGATTACCTTGTGGGTGCAGGCATCATTTTACTTTGTTAGTGGCCTACGCCCCACATTTAAGTTACTAAGACCCAGTTGCTTACTTGGGAAAACAAACTACCTACTTGCTTGAAAGGAGAACAGAAGTTAGCAGATGAGCTTGTCCATTGTTTTCTGCTTTGACATTACCTTCCCACTCTATTCACGTAGAACCCTCAAACAGACAAGGCATTTTGAATACTATTTTACTTACATAATTCCAAATAAATTATGTTGTTGCATCTCTTTCTTGTAGCACAGATAGGTTCTGAGTGTTTATGTGGTTAATGTTGCCCCATTCAACCTAGCCAAGGGAAGAAAAGCGTCTGCTCTCCCGAGCAGACTGAATTAAGAGTTAAGACTTTTGACAATTCTCTTTAAGGATGGTTGTGGCACATAAAACTTTCCACGGAGTAAAGAGTTCAGTTATCCAGTTATTTTTTGCAAGTGATTATCGGCTATTATGAAAAGGCTGCTTTTTTGTAGGGTGTTTTATTTTGTCCTCTCATTGTCCTTTCCCCCACCATCTCCAAATTCATTTTTGAATGGTAAAAGGAAAAAATTCTTCATGTTTTCTATTAGATAGAAACAAACTCTAGATGTACATATCTTCAGGCTAGGCTAATACGATGGATATTAGGATTCATTAGTTCAGATCATTAGGAATTCATACATTTGAAAATGTCTATCAAGTGCCTACCATACGAAGAGATCTGTAGTAAGTGCTGGGAATATAATGAAATGGAAAGGAATCCTGGTGTGCCCTTGTGGGGAAAATGACATCAATCAAACACTCATACACATACATAATCACAAATTGCAGTAAGAGAGTCTAAGCCATAATGAGTCAGAAAAGGCTTCTCTGAAGAAGTGACATTTAAATATGAGTAGGGGTGAAGTGGTGAACTACAGACAGAGAAAACCACATGCCAAAACTGAAAGATATGGTGCAGTTTGGGAAACTAGAGAACTCATGTGGCTAAATCACACAAAGCCACAGTGACAGGGACAGAGCCTGGTGAAAGAGGCAGGGCTCCTTATTGAGGAACTTCAGATAATGTGAACTTTTTTTTTTCTTTTATTCATATGTGCATACAATATTTGGGTCATTTCTTCCCCCTTCCCCCCCGCCCCCTACTTCTTCCCCTTACCCCCTCGCTACCAGGCAGAAACTATTTTGCCCTTATCTCTAATTTTGTTGAAGAGAGAGTATAAGCAATAATAAGAAGGACCAGGGTTTTTGCTAGTTGAGATAAGGATAGCTATACAGGGAGTTGACTAGCATTGATTTCCTGTGCATGTGTGTTACCTTCTAGGTTAATCCTTCTTGATCTAACCTTTTCTCTAGTTCCTGGTCCCCTTCACCTAATGGCCTCAGTTGCTTTAAAGAATCTGCTTTAGTTTCTCTGTGTTGAGGGCAACAAATAAATGCTATCTAGTTTTTTAGGTGTCTTACCTATCCTCATACCTCCCTTGTGTGCTCTTGCTTTATCATGTGATCAAAGTCCAATCCCCTTGTTGTGTTTGCCCTTGATCTAATGTCCGCATAGGAGGAAGAACATACAATTTTTTGTCTTTTGGGCCAGGCTAACCTCGCTCAGAATGATGTTCTCCAGTTCCATCCGTTTACTTGTGAATGATAAGATTTCATTCTTCTTCATGGCTGCATAAAATTCCATTGTGTATAAATACCACACTTTCTTGGCTGTTTCCATAATTTGGCTGTTGTGAATAGTGCTGCAATAAACATGGGGGTGCAGGTGCCTCTAGAGTAACCTGTGTCACATTCTTTTAGGTATATCCCCAAGAGTGGTTTGCTGGATCATATGGTAGATCTATGTTTAGATTTTTAAGAAGCCTCCAAATTATTTTCCAGAGTGGTTGTACTAGTTTGCATTCCCACCAGCAGTGTATAAGGGTTCCTTTTTCCCCTGCATCCTCGCCAACACCTGTTGTTAGTGGAGTTGCTAATGATGGCTATTCTAACAGAGGTAAGGTGGAATCTTAGTGTGGTTTTAATTTGCATTTCCTTTATGGTTAGAGATGGTGAGCATTTTTTCATGTGTGTTTTGGCCATGTGAATTTCTCCTTTTGAGAAAGTTCTGTTTAGTTCACTTGCCCATTTCTTTATTGGTTCATTAGTTTTGGGAGAATTTAGTTTTTTGAGTTCCCTATATATTCTGGTTATCAGTCCTTTGTCTGATGTGTAGCTGGCAAATATTTTCTCCCACTCTGTGGGTGGTCTCTTCAGTTTAGAGATCATTTGTTTTGTTGAACAGAAGCATTTTAGTTTTATGAAGTCTCATTTATCTATGCTATCTCTTAGTTGCTGAGCTGCTGGGGTTCCATTGAGAAAGTCCTTGCCTATACCTATTAGTTCCAAAGTATTTCTACTCTTTCCTGTACCAACTTTAGGGTTTGGGGGTTTCATATTAAGATCCTTGATCCCTTTTGAGTTAATACAATGCAAACATTTAAGGGCTTTCCCCCCAAGGCTAAAATCTGAAGGTGTCAAGAAGCCCTATGCTAAGGTAGCATAATCGATTTTCAGTACTTTGGGCAGTATTAGTGCTTGAACTTAGGACCTCATGCTTGGTATGTAGGTATTCTACCACTTAAGCCACAAACCCAGTCTTTTTTTGCTTTGGTTATGGGTCTCTCATCTTAACAGTGGTTATGCTTTTTGAGTAGCTGGAATCATACCACCATGCCCAGCTTGTTTATTGAGATGGGGTCTCACTAACTTTTTGCCTGGACTAGCCTTTAACCATGATCCTCCTCACCTCTGCCTCCTGAATTGGTAGGATTATAAGCACGAGCTACCACACCCAGCCCAGTATAGTAAATCTATACTTCTTAAAGAGCGCAATGTAAAAAGTGACTTGGATGTAGTAAAATGATCTGGGGGTGGATATGTGGGGAAAAGCAATTCATTAGTCACTCAAATGAATTTTATCAAGAATTATTTAGTCTTTAAGTCTACATCAATGACCCAAATGGCTCACCCTCTTGAAATTCTGTCTTAACATCAGCTTACTTAATTCAACAGGAAATCATAGGGATAAATTAAAAATAGAGAAATGTGTCTTTCCAGTGACCGACACAGGGAACTTTACTTTTAAAAAAAATGTTTCTCAAGTGATTATTAGAATCTCTTATCCAAAAAGGCATGGAAGAGCAAAGCTGTAAACAGCAGTCACTAATATGAAAACAAGAAGATGGTGTTATCTTGCCAGACCTGCATGCATGTTAGAACTAGGTTGCTATGCAAATGACCTTTGTCTGATTGCCTTTGGGGGATTGGATAAAGTTATTACCAAACATATGGAAAACACAGCACATATAGAGCTGTTTACCTGGAAATTCTTGACTGTGACTTACATTGTAGTGGCAGGCCTGTCTGTGTTCAATAACAGACATGGGTAAGAGTTGATTTTTAACACAAAATAATTCTGTTTCAATGCCTTTTTGCTATTTCTTACCATATTTGTTGAAGGTAAATCTGTTTGCAGAACTTTGGAACTATGGATTTCCACAGTTGTTTTGTGTCAAACAGTCAGTTTTATTGTATTAAGTGAATAAAAATGAAAAACAAATGATTTTTCCAATAGGTGTTGATTGTCAGTGTTAGAATGATCATAGTCTAAATTGGTTCACCTCCTCCTAGGTATTTCTTTGTGGTTGAAGAAGATAATACTCCATTATCAGTCACAGTGACTCCCTGTGATGCACCTTTGGAGTGGAAACTGAGTCTCCAAGAGCTGCCTGAGGAGACTAGTGCAGAAGGCTCAGGTAAGGAGCAGGATGGGTATGGCCCCAGACTTCTGAAAGATTGAAAGACTTAGGAAACATACAACCTGCAAGTAAGAAAAAAAAAAAAAAAACAGCATGGCTTCACAGGTGAAGTGGAGACTCTGGGACAAAGAGATGGCATGAGGTGACATTTATCTTGGTAAAACAAAAGTTAGAGGAGATAGGAAGGGTATGAAGGTGAGGGATTTGGACCAGCTTCTATGGCTGTCATTTGCAATCTTGTTAACCATTCGTATTACCTGGGGGACTTTAAAAACTTCTGGTACCTGGATTTTGCCCTCCGAGTTTCTGATTTAATGGCTGAGAGGTCTGACCTGGGCACTGGATTTCTAAACGCTCTCCCTAGGTGACGCTAATACTTGGCCACGGGTAACATCTTGATTTCTAGGGAATAAAGGGCAAAGACAAACTAAGGAGCTGAGAGGCATTGAGTAAGAGTCAAAGGCTAAGATGAACAGAAACTTGGTAGGAGGAATGGGCTAGGCACTTAAAGAAGATGCAGAAAATAAAAAGCAGTAACAAGATACAAGTAAATGAGAAGAGTCTGTATGCAGACCATAAAGAGATGCTGTTCCTTTTAAGGGCAACATAGCTTAAGGGTACAACTTTGGCAACTGATGTCACAGCAAAGGATGCTTGTATTCTGTAGTACCAAGAAAATATTGGAAGGGCATATGGAGAGTGATGAGACTTAGAATAGTAAATAAACTCTAATATTTATTTAGCCATTTGATAATTGTGTTCATCCCATGGTTTGGGAACCTGCAGAGATAAGCTGGAGGTGTTTGTTCCCACTTAGATTATCCAGTTCTTCTCTAGGTCCTAGAAATGCATCTATACAAATATTTGTGTGATATGATGTTAACAGTAAGAAAAGATGGGAAAATTTGTTTGCAATACTTCCTCTGTATTATTTCTGTGCACATATTCTAGACATTGAAGCTTAGGTACCCTTACTAGTGCGTTATAGTCTGAATTTTAATCAGATTGGGCAGGACTGGTAACAATTAGTGAAATAGCTGACCAACAGAATACTCAAAAAGTAGAGGCTTATACATATGTACATGAAAATAAAAGTTTAGCTCAGAGAAAAATGAGTGAAAATAGCATCAAATGGACAAAAATGTGTAAGGGAAAAGATTGGTTGGAAAGAAACCAAAGTAGTACTAAAGGACTGCCTCTGCATAGTGAATTCATGGGTGATTTTTTTATCTTGTTATTTTTCCTGTGTCACAGCTTTCTGTAATGAACATGTCTTGTCTTAAAAATGGAGAAAATGTAAACTCAAAAACCCAGTGTAAGGGTGATAAACAACAGTGACGAGCAGCCTGTGCTTCTCTCGTACCTTCCAGGTGACCCCGAACCACTAGAGCAGCAGAAGCAGCAGATCATTAATGAGGAAGGCACAGAGCTCTTCTCCTATAGGGGCAATGACGTTGAGTATTTCGTGTCTTCTAGTTCTCCATCTGGCTTATATCAGTTGGAGCTTCTTTCAACGGAGAAAGACACACATTTCAAAGTATATGCCACCACCACTCCAGAGTCTGATCAGCCATACCCTGAATTACCCTATGACCCCAGAGTAGATGTGACTTCCCTGGGACGCACCACTATTACTTTGGCCTGGAAGCCAAGCCCCACAGCCTCTTTGCTCAAACAACCCATCCAGTACTGCGTGGTCATCAACAAGGAGCACAATTTCAAAAGTCTCTGCGCAGTGGAAGCAAAACTGAGTGCGGACGATGCTTTCATGATGGCACCAAAACCTGGTCTGGATTTCAGCCCCTTTGACTTTGCCCATTTTGGATTTCCTTCAGATAATTTGGGTAAAGAACGCAGCTTCTTAGCAAAGCCTTCTCCAAAACTGGGGCGTCATGTCTACTCGAGGCCCAAGGTTGACATTCAGAAAATCTGCATAGGAAATAAGAATATCTTCACTGTCTCAGATCTGAAACCTGACACACAATACTACTTTGATGTCTTTGTGGTAAACACCAACAGCAACATGAGCACTGCTTATGTAGGCACCTTTGCCAGGACCAAAGAAGAAGCAAAACAGAAGACAGTAGAGCTCAAAGATGGGAAAGTTACAGATGTATTTGTTAAAAGGAAGGGAGTAAAGTTTCTACGGTTTGCTCCAGTCTCTTCTCACCAAAAAGTCACCTTCTTTATTCACTCTTGTTTGGATGCTGTCCAAATTCAAGTGAGAAGAGATGGGAAACTTTTTCTGTCTCACAGTGTGGAAGGCATTCGGCAGTTTCAGGTAAGAGGAAAACCTAAAGCAAAATATCTCATTCGACTGAAAGGAAACAAGAAAGGAGCATCCATGTTGAAAATACTGGCTACCACCAGGCCTAGTAAGCAGTCATTTCCCTCTCTTCCCGAAGACACAAGAATCAAAGCTTTTGACAAACTTCGTACCTGTTCTTCAGCCACAGTGGCTTGGCTAGGTACCCAGGAAAGGAACAAGTTTTGCATCTATAAAAAAGAAGTAGATGATAACTACAACGAAGACCAGAAGAAAAGAGAGCAAAACCAATGCCTAGGCCCAGATACAAGGAAGAAATCAGAAAAGGTTCTTTGTAAATATTTCCACAGTCAAAACCTGCAGAAAGCAGTGACCACAGAAACCATTAAAGGTCTTCAGCCAGGCAAATCTTACCTATTGGATGTTTATGTTATAGGACATGGAGGACACTCTGTGAAGTATCAGAGCAAAGTTGTGAAAACCAGAAAGTTCTGTTAGTTGCCTCATTTAGAAATACATTACATGGAACTCCAGGAAGGATATAAAATCATTTTACCCACAAACTGACTATTCCCACAGCTGAGAGAAGTTGGAACCTGTACTTGTACTATGGAAGGAAAGATATCAACGTGTTATATTGATGTTTATATAAAGTAACTTGGAGGAGACTTGTTCTAGTGTATCCCTGTGATACCTAGCTGCGTCTGTCTGAAGCCAGCTGATGTCAAAGATGGAGGACATCTTAAGGAACTACCATCCCTTGCTTGTACCACTGCATGAACTGCTTCTAAATTATTTTATTATCTAAAAATTTAAAATATGTCATTCATTGCACACACCTATGAATGCAAATCATTCCTCTCTATAGATGCTAGGATATATATATATATATATACACATAAATTATTTTATAAAGTCTTGTTTTAAATGTCAGTGTATCTATGATTGTAAACTATTCAATTCTTTTCCTGTTAAAATACAGATCTAAGTATTATTAAGTGGACCGCTCTCTAGTCAGTTATATCGCTATTGTAAATTCTTATTTGTTGAGTAAGATGTTTAAATACTGTATGTATTTCATGTACAAAGCTGACATATGTTATACTCATGTACATAAAATTAAAGATATTAGATTATATACTGCTCATTTTCCCAAGCAGCTACTTTGGTGTATTCAATTTCTAATCCATTCCTAAAACCGTACCATTCTGTAATTTAGCACCAAAATTCACTCTTTTTAATAGTTATGAGGGAGTGCTTCATCTGTCTACAGTTACTGTGGTATTTGAAACAGTTATTAAAACGTGTACTTGGGCATTGAGCAGGAATCAGCCATTGTGAGAGGTGAGAAAGCTATGAGACTTCTTTCAGAGGAATAGTACACCAAGCACCTTGATCAACAAATCATCCTAATGTATGTCACATTTTAAACATTTATTTTAAGTTGCAAAATTGAGATATTACACATATTTTCCATCCGCTTGAATATTAGCAGAATAGTTATTTTAGATTCTAGCTGAAGCAACTGAACAAACACCAATTAGGACTTTAGTAACAAGGCAACTCTGAATTTTGCTACTTTATAAAATCAACAATCTACTACTTTGAACTTTGCTTTTTTATGGATTTTTTTTTTTAAAAAGTAATTTGCAACATACAATTTAGACAAATAATAACTAAAACCATTCATCAGAATCTGCACAATGGGAAGTTTGGGGTAGCCTCCACAGTTTCTATTCATAAATCATGAAGTGTCATGAGCACACAAGAAAAGTCTGAAATTCGCTGTCACCTAAGACAGTATGACTTCAGGCAAATCTGTCACTTATAATCTCTCTTTCCTAGCTATAAAATTAGGTGGTGTTGCTTTGGATAAAGATAGCATTGTTTGCTACTTTCTATCATCAGAAGCTGTCTTTTGTAGAATTCCATGACTCTCAGTTATAAAGTCTTGTGACTACAAGTGGAGACAGGCATAATTTCTTCACCTGTGTCCTTGCAGGGTGGCACTACCTACAGTATGCTACCCATTCATGAGTAACACTACTATGGAGAATGGAGTTGCTATGGCTGAGGTGAAGCAGTTGATGGTCCTCAGGAAATGTGCTCTTCTCACTGAGGAGAAAATACCCCCCTTAAAAGCATATGATCCAATAACTCTGCATTAAGTTATTCAAGCAAAATTGACCATAACTGTACAAAATAGGAATGACACCTAAAAGAATTTTTTTAAATGTGAAGAATGTGTTTACCCAATGGTCATGTTAGCAACAACCTTGGAGGAAGAGACAATAAATTAACAATATTCCAGAGATACCGTATGCTCAGTTACAAATGTGGGCTTTAGAAAGAGCATTAACTTTCTCACGTTACTTTCATATGTATGATTGCAGAGAAATGTGTTAAGTAGGACTGTAGTCAATCAAAAAGTTATTGCTGCTTTTGAAGGCAACGGGCTTAACCTCAGATATTGCTTGGTGCCTAGGAAACTGGGAGCCAGGCCAAGTCAATTTAACCAAGCTTTTACTTTTCAGCCAGCTGTGATGGTGGTTTCTACAAATTCTGGTAAATACAAGAATTCTCTCATGGTCCCAGTGAAATTTGCCTTTTAAAAATTATCAGAAAATGAAATGCACCTTATGAAACTTTATCATTCATAAAGAAAAGGGGAAAATCTCTCAAAATCAAGCTCTCTAATATATTTAGATTTTAGAACAATTAAGGCAAACTAGGGACAAGAAAGAAAACTTGTTCTTAATTAACAAAAGAACTAGAAACTAGCTAATTTGAAAATACAAACTTATCTACATTAAGCTCCAGGAGAGCTATATTGAGAGCAGGGCATTTACCATCCCAGGTAAGTCAGTTGAGTCTATGAGGGCAATTAGTTCACATTTAGTTCACTATCTTTACTTTTCAAATAAAAAACAAGAAATTAAAGACCAGAGAAATAAGAACAAAGTAAAAAGCTCTCATAGTTAGAACAGCTAAGTAATGGCATTGTCCAGACTCCAAAATCCTAGCCAGAATATAATTTTCCAATTCTTGGTGTAAAAAGAAACACCATTGCACATCACTTTCAATAGAAGCAGCCTATTTGTGTTACTCATGATTTAAAAGCAATTTATTCTTCAAGACCATTTCAGACTTTCTTAAGAACTCTGTGATTATCTATAACTAGCCACTTTAAACTTGTAAGAAAAAAATTATGGTAATTTTGTCAATTTCAGGAACAGAAGATTTCTGATATGTATTTGCACACACAAAGTTGAGGTGTAATTCCATTAGCCTATTTCTTTAATAATAAGCCCTGTTATTTTGGACTATAAAAATAAGGATTATTTTCTTGGTTAAGTTAATTTATAATCAATATCTAGATTAATTTTTAAACATGCATTCGTGTTAGTGCTGAGAAAAAGTATATATTCTGAGTTTTTGTTACTCAGAATACATTTGAAAAAATGATAATTTTGGCATCACGAATAGTCAAATGAAACCTCAATAAAAAAAAAGTCATACAGCTGAATTTTAGAGTATGAAAAAGTTTAGGAATTCTTAATGTTTTCGGGGAAGTGTTTTCACCCCTGATGAACCCACACATAAACACACTTTGGTACACAATTCAAGGTATCTGATGGGCCTAAAACCAATCCAGGATCCCTTCCAATACTTTACCAGCCCCTTTTAGAAATCATCTAGTTCTACTTTCTCACTTTACATAGGAGGAAATTGGGACCCAATTAAGACAAGAACTGGTTCCTTTACTCCCATTTACCATTCACTGGGGGCTCGGTTTTAAGCATGTCTTCACTCTAAAAAGCATGCAACAATTTACCCAGAGGATACTTCTCTATGGGCTGGCTGGCTGAAAAGCAAACAAAGATCTACCATTTAACTTGGAGAATAAGGTCATTTGGAGCATCTCCAGCCATTTCCTTCCCCACTTTGATACGGTGTGACAGAGATAAAGTCAACTAGGAACTTGCCTTTTGCTTCTCTCCCCAGGACCAAGCAGAGTGACCACTGCCAGGCATCAGCTGTCCTCCATTTGTAGCTGTCCGAAGGATCTGTGAGGCATCAGGGCCCACTCATCATTGTGTTTTCCCCAGAGAGTTCAGTGGTACAGTGTCTGGACCTTTGTTGTTGTTTTGAAAGTGGGGCATGAGAAAGAAGAGAGCAGAAAGAGGAAGCAGAGTGCAGAAGGAAATACAGTTTTATCTACTTTCTTTTTTTTAAAAGCCTTAGAGATGAGGAAAAGCTGGGGGATCTAATATAGCTGAATTTATTAAAGGTTTGGATTCTGTCTTACATGCAATTCATACTGGAAATTTTGACCTGAATCACCATCCTCTATTAAAATTGAATTCCATTGACAGACATTTTTCATTTCCTAGGAGTAGTTGATCATGCATATGGACAGGATTTCCTTTACTTCTCTTTACATTCCTCTTTCCCAACCTGGAAGAAGCAATCTTAGTATTCAAAATTTACATGGCTTTTCAGATCCACCCCTATATCTCTTTCAAAGGTATTTATAAATATTCTTTCCAAGTACTAAAGAAATAAGACTATTGATCTCCAGTACAGAAAAATAACTGTTTCAAGATTGAAGAGTTCAACACCTTGGGCATAGTGGCACAGTTATATTGTCATTATTTAGATCCCAATAGATATAAGATGGGACCAGCTATCCCATAGTGTTGGGGGAAGGACCCTGAATCCTAGCAAAAGATCCATTAGAAATGAAAACTAACAGTCAAGTACCAAAATCTATCACTGTACTAAACACAGAGGAGTACTTTCAGGAAAGAGGAAGGTTTTCTTGAACCTTGTCAGAAATGTAATGTAGACTCTGAGTCAAAGATTGACACAATCACCTCCAAGGATAAAGCCATGCCCCAAAACTCTGCAAAACTAGAGCTATTTTTTAATGAAAACGACGGTGCAAAACAGGTCTATGCAGATCAGGTCTGATTATGGATAATGAAATCCAGATGGGGCAGTTTAGAAAACACAACCATCTTACAAATAAGAGATATAATGAATGTGCTGTTTTAATTTTGAGATTGTTATAAAACTGGTATGTTTAAGAGGCAGTTTCAAAATGTTGCCACTCTCTTTTCCCATAAATACCTGCCAAGACTGATATCCAAATTACCCTGATTTGTAAGAAAGCAAATATTCATTTCTTATCTATATTTACCTTTTGGTATTATAGTCCTTCCATCTGTATAAATAGGGTAGCACAGAGTAATACAAACAATTGATTCAAGATATAGTTGACAAACTCCAAAATTTTAAATCTGACAGTGTTTTACTTCTGAGAAAAATGGTTTATAATAAACAGAACCAGGTACATTTGTCCTTAGCTGGCACAGGGGTTTGACTGTTCTGTGTCATCATTTTCTAAAATGTTCTATGACCTGCTTAATAGGACTTAACATAATAGCTATGTTCACAACACAGGCTGGAGAAGTTCCACATTGCCAGATAAACAAGCGGTTTTTCAAAGCAGCATCCTACCCCACGAACCACACGTAAATGTCTCGCAGGCTTCTGTGTTTGTCTGGGCCCATTTGTGTTCCTCTGCAAATCCTTGTAACTGAAATAATTAGATTGTTGCTTAACCTATTTCATAGTTATAACAATAGACACAGATTGCTATAAGAGCAATTTGGTAAGAGTGGCATAGTGAAGAATATAGTCATTTTATACATGAATCCTTAGCAGCATTTAATTCTTCCTTCTTTTTCTAGATGTAATAAGAATTTTAAATAAAAGAGACAAAGAAGTCCACATACATTTATTAAATAACCAAATGAAATTGAACAAGTTTTGTTATGCTGAAATGTCATTTTTAAAAACATGTTTTTAAAGAAATAAGACTCTTTCAGTTGACCATTTGTAAATGGTAGTATTGAATATCTTTTTCCTACTGAATAATGCTTGTCATTCCTCTTCAAATAAAGAGGCCAAGTTGTAAATTACGGCTTGTTGAATTTTGCCTCCTTCCAACAATTTGTGATTACTGATTCTCTTGGGTTATCCCTGGTCGATCTTCAGGTATGGAAAATGATAGCAGAGATATGAAAGCAGGGTAAGAATCACAACACTTACATTCAAAATGTATTTTGTGCAAGTCTCATTGGCTAATGGCAGAGAGTTGTGCTTCAAGTACAGCTGTGTGCTGAGCAAATTTGACTGCTCCAAATACCAAACACCAGTTTCTTTGCCAGCTTCATGGGCAGGCATTCCAGGAGGCCTGAGTTGAAATGTGCAGATAAATGTTCAGTTCTAGAGATTTTGGTGCCAAAGCATACAGAATACTTATGTTCTCCATGGAAATCCTGGAGGAACAGAACTGCTTTTAATATCTCTGAGGACTTATAACAGTTCTTAGACTACTTATTACCTTTCATAAAACTCACTTCTACTCTTAAAGTCTCTTGGTGGCTTACCTATATTAAAAAGAGGAAAAGAATATATTTTGATTCCACTGAGTTTTCTCTTGTCTATTGAAGTTATGCAGGCTTATAAGAGAAAGGACAGCGTGGAAATAGGGTAGAAATGGGACTTCAGATATTATTTTTTAACTTCTGTAGACTTAGGCTTTCTTATTTCTAAAATGAGAAGGGTGATGATCTCTAAATTTCCATTTGGGAAAAGCAAGAAAACTAACAGCTTTAAGCATACACTGAGTGCCAAGCATTTGAAATACCGTCACTTAATCCTCATAACAGCATTCAAATGAAGACATTATTATACTCTCATTGGACAGTTGAGAGAATCAAAGGAAAAAGCAATTACATAATGTGCTCAAGGTCACAAAGTAATAACAAAGTGGAGCTGGAATTTATTCTCACATCTAGCTCCAAGATGCATGCATCTCTCTATGTCCACCTCTACAGTTGTGTGCTTATTAGTGAACCAGAATTGCACTAGAATAGAATACATGAGGAGTACATTGATAAAAATGAAAATTCAAGTACATTCAAGCTTGGCCTGGACATTTAGAAACAAATTATCTTCATGAATAAAGACAAAGAGTTAGAGACAGAAGAAAAATAATTGACAAAGCATTGTTAAGTTCCTCTTAGTGTGTAGAATTTTCCCATCTTATACTATATCTTATATTACCACAGAAACTTTGCTTGGTATTTCCTATCTTAGTATATAGGATTTGCTGTAAGGCTTACATATGATGTAATGTGTCTGTAATATGATGTTAATAAACCTTTATTTAATGCTTTTGTGTGTTAGCATATAAAGAGTTGCACATGGTTGTCTGTTTTTGTTCCAGTCTTGCCTTTGCACATATTTGCCTTCTTTTTTAGAATTTTTATTATTAATTATACTCAGGAGTTCTACTGTGATATGTCCATGCATGCATAGATGTACTTTGATCTAATTTATCCCACCAAACTCTGAATGGAGAGTTACATCCTCAACTGAGGCATTAGATCTTTGATCCACATGACCACCTAATGAGGTAGATACTGTGATTTTCTACATATTAATGAAGGAACAAAGCCTTAGAGAAAGTAAGTAATCTTCCCAATTTCCTATTGCTGGTAAGATGTGCTGCTCTGAGTCAAATCCTATAATTAGTCATAGAGCCAGTGTTGGAAGAGATGATTATCATTCACTGCCTTTGGGAAAGATCCTGGGACTGCTTTCTGTGGAATTCCCTGGCATGAATCTACGTTTAATTTTTGTCAGACTTGTGCTCATTCTATGTAGGACTTGCTGCAATAGCACATCAGATGCCTGCAGTTAATACTCTGATTCGCTTTATTACACATTTTTTCCTTTATAAATTCTTCCTTACATACTCAGCTTTTAAGAAGCTTGCACACTGATTCATCTCTACCAGACCTCTTCACTGCTTCCCACAGTGGCCTCTGCCAGTACATAGTAGCTGTAGTGTTTTTGGTTAAGCTTTCCTAGACAATGCTCAGGATTGATGAGGCCCTGTTACCCTTCTTGCAAATTTAAATATATTTTAGAACTCAAATTTACATATATATTTTTTAGTTGCAATAGTAACTTTTGTTTTATATAAACATGATAACAATACATAACATGGACTTTGAAACTTCACTGTACCTCCTTTTCACAAAGAAATCTACTTTTTAACAATTCTACTTAAATTCTAATACTTTTTCCTCCTCTGTACAAAAAAAATCATTATCTTTCATTTTTATCTATATAGAATCATACTAAATTCACAGTTTTGAGACCAGCTTTTCTTCATTTTACCTGATATGTCAACCCACATGGAATTATAGCTTGACTTCATTTTTTTTTTTTAAGTCAGTTCTTCCCCTGACATTCTGCTCCAATGCGTGAGGTATGGGTCATCTAAGTACATGGTGGTGTCTATGTCAGTTTCTCATTAAAAATCCTTGAAGTCAGTGCCACCATTCAGTACCTCTTCTGTGCTCACTCCTGCATGTGACCTTCCTCTTTCAACAAGTAAAACACTTTCAGAAATTATCTCTATCTTTAGCTCATTAGTATCTTAGGGGGGCTACCCTTGACAATTTGGGATATTGCTTTGGGGTTAAGGCACACATAATTCTAAGAATCAGATAAATATACTTAAATGTAAGTTCAAAGAAAATGTCTCTAAAGCCTAGTTTAAGTGATTTTTATATTAACATTTATACTGAATACTGTATGAAATGAACCCATGTTTCTGCTTCACAATAATCAAGTTGACATTTGGCAAGTAAAATTGACATTCTATGTAGAAATTTTCCCTGAATGCATGTGACACAGAGGTTGGGTTAAAAGCAGGTCATCCCCTGGGCCTCTTCTTTTCTATTCCCCCCAAGTCTCTTCCCCACCATACTTGATATGCTAAGAGCAATAAGCCAAGTATTTTCTTTTTTCAGTTTTATTTTACTGTGGTAAAAATACCAACATGAGATTCACATATTTTTAACAGATTTTCATGTATACAAAACATTATTATTAACTATAAGAACAATGGTGTACAACAGGTACAACTTACCCATCTTGCTTAACTGAAACTTCAGGAAAATTGGTTAGTAACTCCTCATTTTCTTTCCCCATGCTATGAATTTTATATTTTAGATGTCTCAGATAAAATTTGCCTTTCTCTGACTGGCTTTTTTCATGTAGCATTACATGCTCCAGGTTAATCAATGTTGCTGCATACCACAGAAGCTACCTCTTTTTTAAGGTTGTATGGTACTTCATGTGCATGTGTCATATTTTGTCTATCCGTTCATCTATCCGTGGACATTTATGGTGGTCCCATATCCCAGCTATCATGAATAATGTTGCAGTGAAAAGCAGAGTGCTAATATCTTTTCAAGACACTGGTTTCAATTCATTGGATAAATAGTTAGAAGTGGATTGTTGGATTACATGGTAATTTTGTTTTTTAATTTTTTAAGTAATTTCCATGCTGTTTCCATAGTGGCTGCACCATTTTGCATTCCCATCAACAGATGCTGGGATGCCAGTTTCCTCATATCCTCGCCAAAACTTTCTGTCTTTTTGCTATTGTTGTTGCTGTTGTTGTTTTGATGAGCACCATCCTAACTAGTGTGAGGTGATACCTCCCCATGGGCTTGAGTTGCATTTTCCTGGTAACTAGTGATTCTGAGCATCTTTTCAAATGCTCTCGGACACTTCTATGTCTTCTTTGGAGAAGTGTCTACTCAGTCCCTTAGACCATTTTTAATCTGAATAGTAGTTCTTTACTACCATGTTTTAGGAGTTTCTTATCTATTTTAGAGTGCACATCCTTGTCAGATGTATGGCTTGCAGATACTTTCTCCTATACACTCCAGAGGTTGCCTTTTGGCTCTTTGCTATGTAAATGCCTCTTAGTTTGTAACTATCACACTTGTTT
Organism: Castor canadensis; assembly: GCF_047511655.1. Taxonomy (NCBI): domain Eukaryota; kingdom Metazoa; phylum Chordata; class Mammalia; order Rodentia; family Castoridae; genus Castor; species Castor canadensis. The sequence continues at coordinate 54,480,568 of NC_133394.1, forward strand.
ATTTTTGGTTATGTTGCCTGTGCTTTTGATGCTATATTTATTTCCTCCTGAAGTAAGTCTTTCTTCTACATAGCCACAATCAGATATTCTGAAGGGTTAAGAGTTTCCTGTTTGGGTTGGGGGTAGTGGGAAAGACTCTTACCTTTTCACTCATGTCTGCCATACAATCTGTCATATGTGAAAATGTCTAACACCTTCAAGTTGCCTTGAAGCTTTCTCCTCTTGCAGTGCTTTGCAATTTTCAGGCAGAATACAGTGTGTGACAGGCACAAAAGAGGGCAGAGGTGCAGGTTTCAGAATCTCACTTTCCTGAAGGTTAAATATCATGGCATTTGTCTGTCAAGAGTTGAGTAAAATGCCTTAAAGCTTCCATTTCATGCTTATTCCAAATTCTGGTTAAATGAAGTGACTATAAAAAAAGTAAAATGAAATTATTCCTGAGGGATCAATAGAGGACTAAAGCAAGTCTTGAATGATCTATTTAAAAAGTATATAGTAAGAAAGATTACTGCATCTGCATTTTGGGCAAGATAAAATATACAGTTAATGCTAGCATCAGGTTCATTGTATAAGTCCTGACGTTATGTGTATTTACCAAAAATTACGTTTATTTAACATAAGTACACAAAGGATATAAAATTATTCATAAAAACTGTATGTAGAGTATAATAACCGTAACATATTTAGCTTGGATTTATGCTCTCATGTTCCAGAATGAGAATGGCTTTTAATTTTTCTTTTTCATACTGCTTTTCGCCAATTTTCTTGTAAAAGCTTTTCTTGCCTCATAAAATTAGTTGGGAAGCATCCCTTCTCTTTGTAAGAAACAATGTGCATAATATAGAAGTTATTGTCTTCTTAATAGCTGATAAAATATAGCTGTGAGATACCTTGTTCTATTGTCCTTTGAGATATTATGATTACTTATCCTATTATTGATTGATTCCATTCTATTCTGGCTTTCTATTTTTTCCTGAGTCAAAGTTTTAATTCATATTTTCTTTTAAAATTTGCCATTTGATTTAATTTTCAAATGTTACTCCCACATCCTCATTATTATGCTATGGTCTTTCCATATTTTACCTCATTATGGTTTGTTTCTTTTAGTATTTTAAACAATGTCTTATTTTCTTGAAATCTTTCTAAGGGCTTGTCTGTTTTATGATTTGTAAATTGTGAGGTTCAAACACTGTATATTATCTTTTTCTTTTTGGTCTATTTGATAGTTCAGTCTCTGAGAGACATGTATTAAAATCTCCAAGTGTAGATTTGTAAAATATTCCATTTAATGCTTTTAATTTTTATTTTATGTATTATGATGCTGTTTTGTTATCTATTCAAGGCTCTATAACTTTCTAATGACTGTCCCTTATGTCATTAAGAAACAGTACTATACTTGTCATTTTCTTAATTGGTTTGTTGTCTAATATTATTTCTATTCTAACTTTCTTTAGGTTAGTATTTCTTTAGGTTAGTATAACTCTTTCCATCCCCAGAAAAATGTGTTTCAATTGAGTAATATAATGGTAAAATATAAAAGAGACTATTAAATCAGTAATAAAATTTATTGATTATAAAGGCTAAGTAGTTATTCAAGTTCAGCTTCAAATTTTAACCTCTTCTTCATGATCACAGTTAAAAGAGAAACATGGCCAGTTACACAGATTTTATGGCCAGGGAGAGAAAGTATTATATCAATATCGTAAAGAAATTCAGTTTTTTTTCTAGCAGTATGTTCCACATAAAATTGGATGTGAGAATGTTCTGGCAGTGACTAAGCATCCTTTTATTTGCTAGTGTTTATTCACATGACCTGACTAGCAAGATGCCTCCTGTTTATCCCTTCTTATTTGTGCAAAACTGGGCAACAATATTTCAGGGAGCAATCTTCCTTGCTAGGAATGGTTTTCTTTAGAAGTGTTATCAGAGTTATTACATTCCCCTAGTTGAATCTCTATGCTTTCTGTAAAAATGTCTGCATTTCTCACTTGGAACTCCTCATTGGGGGTAGAGAGATGAGTTTATAGAAAATGACTTCCATAGCCTTCCTATTATGAGTGCAGTGAGGGATTTAATATGGTTGTTTCTTCTAATCCCTCAATAAAACGCCGGAGGCATGACCTTCAAAGACAAGGTCCATGTAGCCCATATGTCAAGACCAAGATGATATGGTGCCCACATGCACTTAATGAGCTGACTTGCTAGAGCTCTAGAGTATCCTTCAAGGGAGTCAGTGTTCCACAAAACATGACCTTCATTTAGTCTGATTATGATTATAATTTTCTTAAGCCAAGACTCTGATAAAAGTAGAATAGCACCATTTGCAATTAAATTTTCTAGTGATGTTCTGAAATAGTTTTGAGTAGTAGATTCAAATTACCCTGTATAACTTAGAAATAAAACATAAGGATATAAAGCACCTGCCTAGCAAGCATGAAGTTCCAAGTTCAAACCCCTGTACTGCAAGAAAAAAAGAAGAACCAAAAATGCATCAGGATGATGTGGTCATCTTTTCATGGGATTGAAGAATCTAAGTGAGAATGTATATATTTCAGAATGGAGAAAAATAACTTATATACAGAGTATTGAACCACAAAAAATATGAGTTTAAAAAAGAAGGTGTCCATTTCACATGATTGCTTAGAAAAGCAAGTTTCTAACATGCATATGACACACATTTTTAAAGCTCATTGAACTTCACATTACAAAGAGTAGATGTATATTAATGTATAGAAATTTTTCAGTCCTTTGGGAAGGTCAGAGGACCCCTGAATAGATTTGATATTTTGGCCATAGACTCTAACATATATATATATGACACAGCCTCACTGAAAGGCACAAGGGAGAAATTTGCTGACCTAAACAACTTTGTAAATAAATGGCATTTTTAGAACTAAGGGTAATAGAAACTGTATATGAATATTGCAGATTATGTGATAAAGTTGTTTCCAATGAAGTAAAAGTTAGCAATTCTGATACTGCTTCGCACGTGTAGCGAAATTATACAATCAAGTCAATGGGTTGCAGATACCAGAAGGGAGGTTTCTTACTATTGGAGTAGGAGTTGACACAGATATAGGAGGAGGCTAGAATGTTCCTTGTAATAATTGATTACAGTCAGAGATACCAGTGTGTTATGTTTAAATTGATATAAATACACATGACTATCTATAGAAATATTCATCAGTATATGTATAACACAGGGGTTAGTACACACACACACACACACACACACACACACACATACACACACAGATATATTTCTGTTCTGTGTCAGTTAAGAGGCCTGGAAGAGCACATCTAGGCCTCTAGAGGACCATAATGGCAATGAGCACAGCTTTTGCATTCTAATACTGTTCTTCAAAAAGAATTCAGGTTCCTTGGAGCAAAGGCTAATTCTAATAATGAGAAAAGAAATATAGAAGATAAGCCTGGATCATCTTACACTACCACAAAGTAAGCTAATGCTGAAAAAAATAATAATAATTAAAAGCTCCACCATGATGTGAGTATGTCAAAGGGACACAGGAATCTGGTAGAGCATAACTCTCCACTCCTCAGCACAGACTGCATGGTAACCACCGTGCAAAGAGGCGAGCATGGAAAAGGAGAGAAAAGAATTATTTTATAGTGGAAAAGCCTACAAACCCTGCATCAGTGATAAAAGTCAACATCAACAGTGCCCACTCATCCTGACAGCAAGTACCTAAAAGTAATGGGAAATCGTACTTTAACTCTGTGGTCTTCCTAGGCTCCAAAAAATCTATTACCCCATTCTAATCATGCAAAAAAGACCAGATCAATTATAATCTAAGATCCTAATACAAAATGCTGACAAATCTTTCAAGGTCATCAAAAATAAGGATAGTCTGAGAAATTCTCATCATCAAGAAGAGCACAAGACATATAACTACCAAATGCAGGTGGCATCCTCAATAGAATCATGGAATAGAAAAATGACATTAAGAAAAAACTGAGAAAAATCTCAGTGAAGTATAGGCTTTGGTTAATAATAATGTTCATTATTGCAATAAATTACCATACTAATATATGATGTTAATGATAGGAGAAACTGGAGATGGGGTATATGGAAACTCCATGCACTATCTCTATATTTTTCTGTAAGTCTGTAATATTTCTGTAATATTTTAAAACTTAAAGTTTAAAAATAAGCTTCAGAAAATGCAAGTTACCTTATGAACTTACAAAAATCTCAAAAACCATGCATTCCATGTCTAGTATTGTCTAGCATGTCTATTTTCCTAGTGAATTCACCAGAATATTCTAGATACAAATATACACATAAGCATCTAGATAAGGTTACTGGATGTGAAGCAAATAGTGAGGACTTTTGTAAAAACCTGTAACTTTACTTTTAGAAGGGCTAATTTGCTCATTCATTCATTTAGCAAATATTTACTGAGTGTTCTCTGTGAAACAAGCACCATGCTAGGTATTGGGTACATACAGGGCAAAAACAGACATGGCCTTTGTCTTTCCAGAAAGTCCGGTATAATAAATACTAACCTATTCTTTCTGCCAACCAGGTGGAGGCAAGTGCCCACTGAGGTGACTCTTAGTTCTAACAGTAGTGATATGCAGCCATGTGATAGAAACCTGGAGATTCTCTGAGTCATCTATATGAGGAGGAAAGGGGATAGATGGCACCCGGTCTTTAGAATCAGTTTTAATCATTAGTATATGAATTTAAAATTAAATAAGAAAACACACTAAAATGAATTTCCAGGTCATAGTCTTGTTTTTCATTGATCAAAAGACCATACTCACTGACTCTGATGCTTATGTACTTGTTAAAATGTGGAAGTTCTCTCCCTCAGCTAATCTTTGCATCAGCCTAGCATGCAGGAGAAGCTGGGCCATGGGAACAGATCAGAGCTACAGACAGAACATGGCTACAGGGACTTGGCGTCTATGGCACTACAGAATCATCTGATGAGCAGCAACCAGAATGTTCCAAAACATTCAGGAAGGAAGTAGAGCCTTCTAATGAAATCAATATGTTTAATCCCATCTCTGTGACCACATGTGAGACCTGCATTTTTACCAAGAAAATGATATTTAAATTTACACACATTTAAAGACAGAGTCTTAGGTCAATGCTGGCTCCTCCATCTACTAACAAGGTCACCTTAGAAAAGTTGTTTAATTAAGGAAATCAAGGCTCAGCAAAGTTAAGAAAAACTGCCTTAACTGCTAAACTGCCACAGAACTGAGCCTCAAATTCAAGCTGAATTCCATCCATAGGATCTGTCAGCTTCCCAAAGCTGCCTTCCTGAGCAGAAAGTCCTGTGGGCCTGAGTTGTGTCTATTCTCAAGCTCAGTGGGCCAGTTGCTTGGCTTCAAGGAAAGAATGTCCAGAGTAAGTTCAGCTGTACCTTGCCACACTCCTTAGTGAAATAAAATGCTTATTTCCTTCCCTCACACATTTGTAGTGTGCAATAGAACACTCAAGTCACAGGTCAAACATATTGAAATACTTGTATAAAAAATAAAAGTTATAACAAAAACTTAATTATTTTCTAATCACAAATATTCTCTTTGGCTTTGGATTTTGCATTAGTTTACTATTTTGAACCCATCTGAGATTTGTTCTTGGTTGATTTTATCATTGATACAACAGTATTCCAAGTATCCATACATATATTTTAACTTATTAGTGAACTGATTAATGTTTCAGGTCATTTAACCATAACCTTCACACAAAAGGGAGCAGGAAAAGAAAGATATAAGCCCTTCTAAAGAAAGAAAAACTTTTAATCAAAATACTCTGTATAAAGTGACCTCTACAGAAAGAAAAACATAAAGTATAATATTATAGTCCTATAATACATTCAGAGAACACTTACTTTCATAAGTAGGAAAGGTGTACAAGAGCTTATGAGGTTCTGGGCTAGATGTCTTGGATCCAAGACTTGCTTTCTTGGGCCATGTGACTGGCAGTTCATAGGAAAGATTATTTACCTATTTCATCAGAGACCGCAAGTGTCTGCACACTTGTAGGAATTCAGACGCTATAGAGAAGATTGGGATCAGCATGTTTAACCAAATTAAGGGCTCTGTGTTTCCCCTCATGTGTTGTTGTTGATTGCTTGGAAAGCCAATATTTCCAGCCCATTTACTTCAAATTCATTCCACTCAAAGGTGTTATTTTGCATGGCCAGCACTCCTATGTTACCCCTGGCACAGCTGTTGATTTTGCTGTAATTAAAATCCTTGTGGGGAGAGCAGAAAGCTGCCTTTTACATCATTTTCTCATTAGTTTGGTTTTTCGTTCCTATTGAATCATTGTTTAGGCTTGTCACAGGGAAACTTTCATTAGTCTTTTGGCTGCAATGTTGTCTGCATTAGTCTTTTGGTTGCAAATGGAATTTGGAAGTCCAAACAAATATCTCTTCACCATTTTCTGTGGATAAAAGAAAGATGCTGCTAATCAAAACAACCCTTAAAGGGCATAATTTCAGCTATAATGAATATTTGGCTTACAAGTTAAGTAAAGACATTATTATTTTAAGAAATTTAATGCAATCTGTTGTGTTTTCTATTAGGTATACAATCCAACTGCCAGGAATTCAAGAAGGTAGAAACCCCCCTGTGTTGGTGTCTTTCCTTGTTGGTTATGAGTATTGATTGCCAACCCAAAGATACTTGGAGGACCCTTGCAATCCTTGTGATTTTTACTATTTTTGACATCAGCCATCTCTTCCCAAATTCGGCTTACAGGACATATTTGAATGTCTATAAAATACACATCTGTATGTCCACCTCTAAATTTTCCTCTTTCATAGAGACCTTCTAACTATGGCTGAATGTGTTATTGCTAAGTCAAACTGAAGAGAGTAAAGATAGCTGCTTGCTCTCATACTTCTGCTCTGGGCTGAACTTTATCACCAAGGTATTTACAGAAGTCTGGTACCAGGCTTCCATACAGATCATAGCAGGGAACCATAAATAAACTCAAGGCTCTGGCACCACTGCAGACAGCAGGATCAAAAGAGGAAATTGCATTGAAATGAAACCTGATTTTAGATAAAAAGAAAACCTCAGCCTTCGAGGATTTTTTTTTTCTTATTTTTTACTCAAGTTTCTTCTTCCACTGTGTTTTCCTACTTATAAACTAGGATTGAGTCCCTGAAAAACACAGCAATAACAGGGTCTTGGAAAGCACATGCATTTTGAAACTGTAAAAATTCAATGACTTCCCTTTGACTACATCACAAAATAATAATAGAGAAATCATCGCTTTGATAAAAGAAGAAAAAGTGCGTGTTAATAAATAGCCTATGCATCAGGAGCTGGCAAACCTGCCCTTTAAATGTATTATCAAAATATTACAGTTTACTATGAGCCAACTAAAAATGACTGCAATAGAGTGCAAATGTCCCTCTTTTGGGTCTGCTTAATGTTATGACTCCAGCTTCTGTGAATAATTTCTTTTACACATGCGTGTTCTGAGAAGCTTATGTAATGGTCGTGCTGTTTTGGTCTTTACTTATTAATAACATTCTGTGACCTCCTGCATTTGCAATATAGATAATGTGGGTGCTTTGCAACACGGTGTGTAAATCTGCAATGTTATGAAACAGACGGGCTCTCATAATGAGACAGGAACAATGTGACTTGTTATTTCCGAAAGGGAATGGAAACAACCTCGCCCCTCCACACCTAGTAATTTCTAGTAAGTCATCAAACCACAGAGATACAGAATATTACAGATAAGTAATGCTGGGAGAGTTCTGGTTGCTAACACCCTCACTTTAAAGAGATAGACTCAGCGCAGTGAAGCAGGTTGCTTAGGATCACACAGCAAGTCTCAGTTGTTCCTACATCCTACTCAAAGGCTCTGTCTCCTTTGTTTGGTTCCAACATTCACTAACACCACTTCAAAATTAGTCAGCAACCTTTGACATATGACAGGTATAATTGTTTTTCAAAACTATCTCCAATTATCAAAACATCTTGCAAATCTGAACTTCTGATTTAGTTGGTAAAAATGACAGCCAGGAGGGAATACTTCTATTCCTCTACATTTTCCCAACTTGCAATAACATTGATCATTAAAAATACTTACAAGGAGCTTTACTTTAGAAATAACGATTGGCAATAAAAATGCTAAAATGAGAGATGGGTCTGTAAATCAGTTTTCCTTCTAGCTGTGCTGAGCACAGAGCAGGCCTAATCAAAGCCCATTTTCTTTCATAAACAAGTGCTGACCACTTCTTACTGAGGTGTAGTAATCATTAATAACCACCATGTGAAGCTTATGAGGTACCTGTAGTTTGCAGGCCTCTGAATGGAACTAAAAACACTCTTTGCCAAAGCTGAAGGCAGTGAGGACTAATAAATTCCAGATTTGGTGCAGGAACAGAAACTTTGCATCCTTTAAAATAAGAACAAGGCACAAGCAACATAAGAGAAGGTGTCCTCATCAGATGCTGCTGCTGAGGGGTTTTGTCACTTAGGAAACAATGTGATGGCCTTCCAGGGCAGGTTGTCCCTAAGAGCAAGAATGAAGGTGGCAAAGGGCTGTCTGGGGTGGCCCTGAGTCTCCAGTTCTCTAAGTGGCAGGAGTGAGATTCATGAGATGAGCCCACGCAAGCTTCCCATTCCATTGAAAACAGGCATTGCAATCTAACCTGGAAGAAGTTGAGGGTGAGATGTTTTATTGCTTTTCTCTTGAACTGCAAAGCTTGGTTGTGAGAAAGGTAAAGCATTGGGGTGATAATTAATGCAACTGGGAGCAAGAGAAAGAGAAACAACAAGTTCAATATGGCAACCTTTTACAACTTCAACCTCATTATTCTATGGTCCTAATGACATCAGTGTTACCTAACAATATAAGTATTATGTGTTTGTTTCCTTCATCGCTGGATGCCCCATTCCTAGCATCCCTGGACATAAACGTGAGAGGGTAGACAGGATTGGAATGGGCCCTAAACTAGTAGTGGGTGTTTATCCTCCTCCCCAGGGGACTCCGGCCAGCTGATGACTGCACCAACTGTGAATGAAAACCACTCTGCTCTGCTATCTCAACTGTACAGTGAGGGCTTGGGTTGGATAATCCCTAATGTTCCTTCCAATAATAAGGTTGTTTTATCATGAAAATAACTCCATGCACTCTGTTTGGATGAGATCATTAAAGCTAATATTTGGTGAATAAGAAATGGCAGAACAAAAGGAAGCAACATTTTATGTATTCGACAGTATTTATATCAAGAAGATTTCAATATAGCTTAGCTTCAACAGAATTTTTAGCAAATTAGGCAGAATTTAAGAAATTAAAAATCTGATACCTTCTTGAGAAAATAAAAGGTTGATTATAAATTTTATCCAAAGATTCTATTATATGTCCAGCTATAAACAATAAAAGAGAGCTTGGACATTTAAAGTCCAGTTTTATGTTTATGTCCACATTTTATGTTTAGATTGCTCTTTGCACTCTTAATTCCAATAAAAAGGGTTAAGGATTTAAATATAGCATCTTTAATACTTTATTTTGTTGTTTTGGGGTTGTTAAGTTTTTTTTTTGCTGTACTGTGATTTGAACTCAGGGCATCGTGCTTGCTAGGCAGTTGCACTACCACTTGAGCCACATCTCTGGCCCTTTTTCACTTTAGTTGTTTCTCAGAAAGAGTCTCATATTTTTGCCTGGGTTCAGCCTTAGAAGGAGCTCCTCCAGCTGTGGGCTGGCTTTAGGCCACACTCTCTACCTCCTGAGTAACTGGGATTGCAGATGTGAGCCACCTCACCAACCCACAGACCCAGTTTGTAAAAAATAATTTAATAATATTATTCTTAACTTAGAAACATCACAATAGTAGACCCTATGTATTTATACAATGATTTACATTTTAGAGTTCTCTCACAACCCATTATCCCACTTAATTCTCATAGTAAACCTGCTAGTAGGAACTTTATCACTACTTTCTTGGGGGAGGGTTACTAAGGTTCAGAGATGTGAAATGACTTCTTGAAGGTCACACATCTGCCAGCAGCAGAATCAGGACTGACCCCACATGTCTACTGTCAAATCTCAGTCTGCCCATCCTGAAATTTTCACAGCATGCTGCTGTCAGTATACTATGAGCTCTACAAGGCAGGGAGCTCTGTCTCTTGCTCACTCCTCTGTTTCTATTGCCCAGGTGACTGCCTGGCTAGAAGACTTGTGCTGGGGGGATTATTCATTATCTTGTTATTATAAAAGTAACATATTTACCATAGGTTTTTTTTTTTTTTGTGGTGGGTTTTTATGAGATAGGATCTTGTGAACTATTTGCCTGGGCTGGTTTTGAACTGCAATCTTCCTGATCTCTGCTTCCTGAGTAGCTAGGATTACAGGCGTGAGCCACTGGCACCCAGGTGCCATAGATGCTTTCCAAAATGTAGGAGTTGAAAAAAAAAATACCAGTATGCAACTATTTAAATATAAACACTATTAGACTTCTGATAAATTTGCATTTAATTCTCTTCTCCCTCCATGCATGTTTTTTTCAGATTTTAGTTTTATGTTGTGTTTTATGATTATAACAGGATATATTAGGCATACATAAGTATGTTTACATGCATGCAACTTTATGCGGTTTTTAAATTCTTCCTAGCATTTCTTTGGGATTACTTTACCATTCTCACTCTATGTAGTTTAAATGAGCTTATTTTCCTCCCTCAGTGGTATTTAATAATAGCCACAATTGGTTTAAAAATCATTTAGAACAACAACAATAATAGCTAATAATAATGATGATTTATTAAGTGCTTACCATGTTCCAAGAACTCTGATAAACTCTAATATATTAATAGAGTTTGCATATATAATCTCACTTAATCTCCGCAATCCTATAGAACAGTAATTATTCTTATATCCATTTTTAAAACAAGGAACTGAGACATAGAAAATATAATAACTTCTACAAACCACATGACCAGTAAGTGGTAGAGTCAGGATATAAACCTAGGACTACAGAGTACATGCCAGGCAGTGTCGAAGAGCCTACATGAGGGTGAGGCCAATCCCAAATGCAGGAGAGCTGGGGCTGGACTTTGAAACAGCTCTGTCAGCTCTCTTACTCCAGATCCAGTTATGCCTTAAGACGTTTCCATTTATTGATTCACACATGTGTGAAATATTTGAGACTAGTCATGGCTTCATTATTTTAGTGGTAAAAGATCAGAAACAGCCCAAATGTTTACCGACAGTTTTACTAGAAGACTATTAAAAAAAAAAAAAGAATAAACTATTTGTACAGTGGATGGATGTGGCCATTATAAAGAATGAGTCAACTGTGTAATTTAGGAAATTTCTAGTACCATTTCCAAAGGGACCATTAGGCTTTTAAGGCTAGCTATCCTGGATTCAGGATGCTGGATTCTGCTGAGATCACTGTTTTAGTTTGAATCTAAAAATGTCCCCTGAAGACTCGGGTGTTAAAGGATTGGTTGCCAGCTGGTAGACTTTTAGAGGTGATTGGATCACAGGGCTCTCACTTCATCAGAGCATTAATGCACTGACAAGTTCATAACTGAATGGGCTATTAGAAGGTGTGGCTTCATCAGAGGAAGCAGGTCACTGGGTGATAGGTGTACATTGTCCCCCAACCTGTCCTCTCCATCTCTCTGCTATGAGGTTAGTAGCTTTGCTTCACCATGCGCTCCCCTCCATGATGTTTCAGCCTTGCCTAGGTTCACAGCAATGGAGCTAGAAGACTGGGGATTGAAACCTCTGACTGTATGAGCCAAAATAAATTTTCTTCCTTTATGTTGTTTTTCTCAGATAGTTTGTCACAGCAACAAAAAGTCTGACCAATATAATTACTGAATGTTTTTCTCTGGGAAACTAAAGAAGGCCCACCAATTTCAGATACACCTAATTATTATAAACTCTCTTGTCATTTTGACTATGAATGTTCTGGGCAGGCATTGGGATATTGACTCAACTGCAAGAAAACCATCAGAGACCCATTGCTTATTTTAGTCCACTGGCCAGTGTATATGCACCTGTATAAAAGATGCTTATGAAAGCTTCTACCAGTGCAGTTCTATTGTCTCCACAAATTTGATAATTCCCCTTTACATGCAGGCTTTCAGCAGTCCTCAGTTGGATGCCTTTTTTCCTCTAGATTATTGTTACTTTCCTTTTCGAGTATCTCTCACCATCACTATGACAGCAAGAATCCCAAAACTCTCTTTTCTCAGTCTAATGATGGAAAAATCCCTTAATTGTTTGACCTCTGTGGGATAATATTTTTGAAACTTCCTCTTTGGGTAATTCTGATTTAATTTTGTTGTATCTAAAAGCAAGAAATGGAAAACATTAAGCAGACTGCATTTTATATTTAGATCTCAGATCAAAATTCATTGTAAATAGCAGAATATGAGCTTCCACCTAAAGTTAAATCAGCCAAGGGGCTAGATTTATCACTCTGCTGAGACAGCAAGTAATAAGAGTTAAAGAGCAAATATTTGTGCAGACAGTAAGTATGCTTGTAAGGTGGTCCATGATGTGGTCATGCTTTGAAATCAAAGACATTTCCTGATCTCTGCAGAAACTTGCTTTAAAAATAGAAGCAAATTAAACTTTAAACCATAATAAAAGTAGAGACTCATTCAAAGCATAATAACCTAGAATTCCATGGTGATGACCTAACTGGCTGCTATACTCAACAAGCATCATTTACTGAAATTATTGCACTCATATCCACTCAAATAGGAAAATTCTCGGGAGATTCAAAGAGACCATCATTAATTTCCAAAGATAAATACAAATTCAGAGAAAAAACATGGGGGAAGTCACAAAGCACATTGCTTGAAGATAATTGTGGTGTACACAAAACCACTGTCTGGTCATACTAAATGACTTTCTGGAGGTTAGTGCTTCATTATTTTACCATAATAGAATACCTAAATTGGACACAATGTCCACACATCATTGGTAAGTAGTTTTAAAAGTATTGCTAAGACTATTCACAATATCCAAGTTATGGAAACAGCCAAGATGCCCCACTACTGACGAATGGAATAAGAAAATGTGGTATTTATGCACAATGGAATTTTACTCAGCCATGAAGAAGAATGAAATTTTTTCATTTGCAAATAAATGAATGGAACCGGAAAACATCATCTTAAGCGAAGTTAGCCAGGCTCAGAAGACCAAAAATCGCATGTTCTCCCTCACATGCAGATTATAGACCTAAAATAAATGCAGTAATATTACTGGACATGGGTCACACACTAAGGGGAGAATGCACATGGGAGGAACAGGGAAAGGGAAGGTAACCTAAAACTTGAATGAAATTGACGTGCTCACTGTAGAGGAATGAATATAGTAATCTTAAACTGACAGAGGCCACTTTGGGAAGGGGACTAGGAAGTAGTGAAGAGGTCTGGTGGAGATGAACCAATGTGTGTTGCAATATACAAGTACATGGAAACAATAGGAATCTCTTTATCCCAAACTAGCAAAAACGCTATGACTTTCTTATTATCTCTTATGTTTTCTCTCAACAAAATTGGAGAACATGAGGGGGCAGAAGCAGGGTGTAGCGTGGAGGAGGTGGCCCAAACAATGTATACACATGTTAATAAATGTAAAAATGATAAAATAAAAGGAAAAAAAATTTCTTATCAAAGATAAGTAGCAAGAGCAAAACTACTTAGCAATTGACCAGTTACTTTACATAGATTAATTCACATTCAGCACGTATTATTTTGTTCTTGTTTAATAATTGGGAAAATGAAGACAAATATTAGCTCTGTAGAGGAGAATGAAGAGCAGTAGCTTGAAAAAGAAATGTACCAGTATACAAAATAGAACAATGAAACCTCTTGCTATTGCTTTAAGTGGGGCAGGGAGAGGATCAAGTTGGGGGAGATGGTGGGTACAATCTAACCAATTACAATTTAAGCCTATTTGAAATTGTCACAATAAATCCCCCTGTACAATAAATATATCTTAATTTTAAATAAATAAATAAATAAAAATGAAAAAAAAGAACATTGCTAAGGATGTATCCAGTGTTACAATTGTTGGCAATATATTACTTGCCAACTACATACTCCTGGCAAGACTATAAAGAAGGGACATGGATAAGAATCAAAGTCCCTTTAGGGATTGGGGTTGAGTCCAACCCCAATTAACCCACAATTGGACAATAAATATATTTAATCATTTTTTTACTTATTCTCAGGAAGCTTTTTCTTAGTAGAAAATTAGCCTCTGGTGGCAAAGAAAAAATTATTTGAATTTTTTTATTTGTTATATGGAGAAATAAAACACATCTCTCTCTCTCTCTCTCTCTCTCTCTCTCTCTCTCTGTGGCAGGGCACACATTTCACTGGGATTCTTGTTAATGAACTTTGAAAAACTTTGGTACTTACCAACAACAACTTTAACTTCAATCTTCTGGAAAAGTAAAGTAAGTAAATGAAATTCTTAAACTAAAATAAGCAATGCTTCCAGAGGTTCCTCAACTTTTCCTGGCCTATGTTATTTCATGAGCCTTAATGACAATGAAGTCAACTCCTTCTGGGATTGATCAGCTTTCACCTTATAAATTGATACAGGGCCAGTCCACATACTTACAAATTTCACCTTCAATCCCTGTTGCAAGCCAATATGACCAAGTACTGCAGCAGAGCCAAGCATATACCCAGTGCTATCAACAAGTATAAGGAGCCTCCTTATAACATCCTGCTGAACAGATCCTGAATAATCTAAAACCCGGAGACCCTCTCTTCTGGAAGGGAATGCCCTCAAATCCTGATAGAGACCATATCAGGTACTGTTAACATTAATACTATTGTAAGACCCTAGGCATTGACTCTTACATGTTGTTTAACTAGAAAAAACACACCATCTTACCTAGACCATTGGACATTCATTTCATCAGGAGACCTTCAACCAAAGATTCTTAAGACTCTTCCAGACAGAAAACATCCAGAGCAAGACAGTTAACCAGAAATATTTGGATCAAGCTGATGGTAATACAAAATAGACAGCTGCTTCTTAAAATGATATAGCATGATTATTTTTATGATTGCTCTCCTCCTTATCCTTTCTTTATTGTTAATCTTTTATTATACTTTGGAAACTCCTGATGATTTCCCCAAAATGATTTATTAATACATTTTTATGAATGTATTTAATCATTTTCAGAAGGCCAACTTCTCATAGCCTTTCTCTACCACCAAAAGAGAATCTAATGGGTTCCAGGATTTGTCATTGCCCCACCTGATCCTGCTAACAAAAATTTATGAGTTATTCATTGATATCCATATTTCCTTTCACTGACCCCCTTAAAGATACATGAATTTTCCTCTTCAGCTTTAAGGTAATTGAACCCTGACTACAAATCAGTAATTACTTCTGTAAAGTTGTGTCAGTGGCATTGACTTCAGCATTGTCTAAATCCATTTTGTACTGTAGACAGAATGCCACAGGCTGGGTAACCTATAAGAGAATTTTTTCCTCAGAGTTCTGGAGGTTAAGTCCAAGGTGGTAGCATCTAGGGGCTGGTGAAGGTCTTTCTGCTGCATCCTCATAGCTAAGAGTAGAAAGGTAAGAGAGCAAGCTAATTCGGTGCTGTGTGAAACCTTTTATAAAGCATTTCGTCTCATTAGCAAAGAAAAGTAATCAACTCTGAAAGCCCCACCTCTTAATTAGCAACCCCTGCAATTTGGAGAGGATACATTTGAATCACAGCAAAGATTAAAAAGACATGCGGAATGGATCCTTTCTGGCTGCAGAAGTCACTCTGTTGATATCTTTCTAAGATTTTCCAGGCTGTTTTGGAAGAATTATTTAATTCTACTAAAAAACCTGCCAACTAGTACAAGGGACCATAACCAACTCACATGTATTATGTCAATCTGTGCCCTATTGTTTCTTGTGTGGATACCAGGCTTTTAATTGGTCAGCATCTTCTGTGTACAGGGTAATACCTAGACTCTTTCAAAGAAGGTTCTCTAGAAACCTTCAAGTGAACAAAAGAAGGAATTCTTAGGGAAACTCATAAAGAGACATCTGACCCTCACTGCATGTGTTAGTGCATGGGTTGTTATTCCAACAAGAATAGGCAGAATTTAATTAGATAAGCATGGATGAGATTTATCTGTAACCCAGGAATAAGTGTTCACATTTGTAAGTCATAACACTGCAAGTGAGTACTCTTGATGTTCCCCCAAAACTAATTTAAATCCATTAGCAAGGATTATTCTGGAAAAGCATATAGCCCTTAATTCATTTTGGTTAGATGAAGAACAGTATATTCAATAGCTCATGCTTTCTACTGCTACTGCATAAATATCGCTAGTCAGATAGAAAAGTGTATAAGCAGAATGCAGGTAAATTCCACCTGTCTCTCTAGAACAGACTGAGCTGTATTTAGGGTCCTGTTACCATGGCATGGATGCAGTAATTTAGTTTCTTGATCCAAGTCATTTGTAATGAATAACCAGCATTCTGTGCCTGGTAATGATCTGTATTACAGTTCCAACTGTGCATCCTAATTGTATCAGATGATTGCACAGGTTATTCTGCACACACACACACACACACACACACACACACACACAAAAGAACAAGCTTATTCTGTGAAAGATATGCACACAAAAGATTCTTCCTTATCCTTTTTAAGTTAACAGTTATGTTCACTTGGTTAACAAGGAATAACTAAAATTGTTTGAAATTAATTGTCTATCCTTCAAAAAAAAGTGTTTACTTTTAAAACTTTGTCCACAGCAAGAAATAACTTTGCATTGTAATTCAGTATACATATGAACATTTCTAAAACTGAAAAGGAATTCTGTGAACCAGTATTTACCCTTCAGATGTGTGATACTTGGTATTTTCTATTTTCTGTTTAAATTAAATTTCATTTACTTTGAAAATACTGCTGCAGTGTTAAATTAATGGCCCACTAATGGGTTGCAACTCAACATTTGTACTGCAGTATGTTATCTGATCAGTGATAGTTCATGTGATATCTCATGCATATTTAGTTGTGTAAAAATTTTTTTGTTGGTAAAAACTTTTTAGAACTTCCTCTCTGCTTCACACTGCCATTCATCCTGAGGACAGATCATACAATCAGGAAACACAACTCTTCTCAGTCATTTAAAGTCTAGAATGAGTTATTTCTTTCTTAGTAGGAAATCACCAAAGTTGCAGGAAATCTTACAAAACATCAAAGAGGAGCATTTGAATCTCATAATGAATTCATGTCACTTAGACCATGTCATGTTTGTAGCTTGGGCACCATTACCTCTCTTCACAGAATGTAGAACAGAGATGTTAAGTGTCCCTTTCTTGTTCCTTCAGGATATATGGAGGGAGGGCTTCCATAGGGGTCTAGGCTCTTCCATCCATGAGTCTGTTCTACTGCACTCTTCTGTATGGCACTGGGAAAACTCTGAGGTAGTTCTTTAGGCCCATAGTTCAGACAGGACACAAGTTTCATCTATGCTCAGACATTCAACATTTTAATGATTTTAGTGCCTTACCTCTTGAGACTTTTACTCAGGGGAAAGAATAGATCATTCTGAGGCACTCATCAAAGACTATGTCTCTTGCTTTACTTCCCCTTTTCTCAACTCACCACTGGGGATATTTTTGTTTCATCTTTGGTCATAAGTTTGCCTCCTATCATCATACAATCTTTCAAAAATACACTTGATGGCATGAACTTTGAGCTGTTTGTTTTTAGAACTCAGGGCTTTCACACTTAAAAAAAAATTCTCATTCAAGTTGTTACCTCAGGTCAGAGTTTTAAATGTGTATTTGAAATTTAAGAGCCAAGGCTTTTGTTTGTATGCTTTCTGTCTTGACATAAGTAAAATTTCCTGAAGCAATAGTTTTCTCAACCTTACTTCCTAAGACACAGAATGCATTACCTGAAATATATAATATGATGGTCAAATTTTACATACAGATCCACCAGTTTTGAAAGTTTTAGCCTTTGAGTGAGGCAGGCACCTTCAGAAGCAAATGCCTACACTTTTAGGGGTCATCCTTTCCTTTTGTTTCAGCTAAAACTCTTTCAAAACACCTACCAGTGACTAGATAAGGTTACCAAGTCACTCTGACTCATTCTTTTAGGCAACCTAGAATAAAGTTTGCTTATTATAATACTAAATTCTCTAACCAAAAGGGCTTGCATCTACCATCTTTCCTTTTCAACATGTGATTTTTGACTTTGAACTGAACATACTCCAAAACATACACCTTAAGCAGCATGTCCGGAAACATGCCTGCCTCTACATTTGTTTTCCTGGATGAATATGGGTTGTGAATATGAATAAAATTCTGAAACTTTCTTTGCTCAAGGACAGCATTGCTTTGCAAATAACTCATGTTCCCCCACACTTGCTGAAGTGCTAAGCCTCTCTCCATTCTTTTATCTTTTGAGTGTGCTCTTTGGCTTTGCACTCACCAAAAGGGGAATCCATTCATTATGTTCAGTTATAGAACTACCATAGTATAATAAAATATTTTTAATCTCACATTGTCTATAGCTCATTCTCAATGGATCCTTTTGGTATTATGGATAAAGAATACCCAGTCACTTGATGATATCTAATTATCAATGTAACACAGTTGAACACTCCTCATCCTCATAATGGATAGGGTATAGCTTATATATCTGTTATGTTCTAGGTATCGAGGTTTTCTGTGACAGACATATAAGTGAAAAATATTTTGCCTTCAATGAAGGAGGATAAGTGATATGGTTTGAATATGAAGTGTCCTTCATAAAGGCTCTTCTGTTGAAGGCTTGGTCCCCCGCTGGTGGCTCCAATCATCGAGAGATAATTGGATCAGGAGGACTCCAACTTAATCAATGGATTATTCCATTGATGGAGTCATAATTTGTTGGCATTATTGAGAGGTTGTTGAAACTTCTATAAGTAGAGTCTAGTTGAGGGGAATCAGGTCACTGGGTCGTGGAGGGAGCATGTACTTAGGGGCCTTATATTATTCCAAGCCCCTTTCTTGGTCCCTCTCTCTTTTTTTTTTTTTTGCTTCCTCTATGCCATGTGGTGAGCAGCTCTGCTACCATGCCACCTCTGCCATGATACTGTTCCTTACCACAGCTCAGAAAAAACAGAGCCAAGTGACCATGGACTGAAACCTCTGAAGCCATGAGCCAAAGGTGTTTCCTCCCATACACAGGTGTATGCCACAGCAGTAAAAAGTCTGACTAACACATTAAGTACATTAGTAACTTATACAACAAAACAAACATAAAGCTTTAGGAAATGTTAAGGGTCTTGACATGCATTCTTTCCAAGGAGAGACAGAACTTACATTCACATTTGGTATAAATAAAGCTGTCATGGAAGAGTGGGCTTTGAGGAACAGAGAGGAGGAAAGACTCTTGGTGGTGGAGAGGCCAGCACAGGATGACCCAGGAGGGAAAACTGAGGGAATAGAGTAAACAGTCTTGCTTGACTCAATTTATAGTTCATTTGAGTCAGAGAGCACACTGATGGTATCAAATAAAAGAAACATCAGAGAGGGAATCAAAAAAGAGGTTGGTCAGTAGTTTCAAAAGCTGCAGAGAAGATGAGTATGTAAGGGCAAACTCAAGAAAAGAAATATAATCAGCGTTGAACTTTAAAATACAGATTAGAAGTAGGAATGGAAAGCAGATCACAGCAGGACCTGTGGGGAGGGGTAAGGATAGGAAAGTAGTGATGTTGAAGGCTAATACAGAGATATTAAGATATAGAGGGAGGGAATTTAGGGTGGCTCACACCTATAATCCTAGCTACTCAAGATGTAGATATCAGGAAGACGGCAGTTTGAGACCAGACCATGCAAAAATTTCACGAGACCTTCATCTCAATCAGTAAAAGCTAGGCACTGTGGTACAGCTTGTCACCCCAGCTGTGCAGGGCACAAACAGGAGGACTGAGGTCCAGGCTGACTACAGCATATAGCAGGAACCTATCCAATAATAATAATAATAATAACGATGATGATAACTAATGCAAAAAGGGCTGGAGTGTGGCTAGCACACCTGGCTCGAAAATGTGAGGCCTTGAGTTCAACCCCCAGTACCAGCAAAAAAAAAAAGGAAGAATGAAGGAGTCTAAGGATCAGTGAAGAAAAGTGTTTGTTTGTTTGCTTGTTTTTTATAATATATGCTAGGCGAAAGATGTTGGAAAAAGAAATGGAAGAAGTAAAAAGGATGTCATTGACAATACAAGCCAGATGGGGGATAATTGACAGAAAAATAACTCAGAACTCAAGGAGGAATTGAATAATGAGTATATGTAGAAGAATTACTCCTTTCCAAGAAATGTGATATTTTTTCCACAATGGCTATAATAAAGAAACTTTCAAGTTTAAAAATTAGAGGTGAAAGGATATGTAAAATGCCTAGTTCTTCTGTGTTTATTTTCACATACATCAGGTCACATCAGTAAACCTTATTTGCAGGGAAAGGAAAGGAGGTTTTAAGATGATAAGCATAACCAGAAGTCATAGAATGCAGTGGTCCTGCTTGACCTATTTCCACTACACCACAGTGAGTGGTGGGCAAATGAACTTCCTCAGTATCAGAAAGTTTAAAATTGTAAATCTGTGTACATGACTGAAAGAAAAAGAAAGTATATTTGGAAATACACTACTTTCAGTTTGGTAGTCAAGATGGAAAACTCAGAGAAGTAGCCTTAGATATGATGACAGTATAACAACTTCAACAAATACAAAGAAGATAATAAATAGGAAGAATGTAAGTGGCAAACTGAGTAAAATTGACAAGTGTTGGTCATGTTTTTTCTTAACAGCTTATAGTTTTCAGAAACTCTTTCTGACTCTCAGATCATGAAGATATTCAGGACCTTGAAGATTTTATTCAGCTTTGCCCTTCATGTTTAGGTCTTTCTCCAACTGTAAAATGTTAGGTTTTTTTTTCTCTTTCGATCTCTTTTGTTAAGGAATAACTAACATGCAATGAAATGTACCCACTCAAAGCATTCTACTCCATGAGTTTCAATCAAGTCATGCACCTTTAACCACCACCATGATCAGGCTATAGAACATTTTCATCACCCACAATGTTCTCTTTTCCTTTTCCCTAAGCAACTACTAGCTGTTTTCTTTCACTATGGATTAGATTTCTCATTTCTAGAGTTTAATATAAATGTAGTCATTCAGTATATATATATTTTTCCTCCTGCTCAGGATCATGTATTTAAGGTCTATCCATGGTATTGCATCTATCAGTACACTATTCATTTTTATTGTTGAGTAATAATCTATGGTTTGAATGTGCCACAAATGTTCATAGAAATTTAGGTTACTTCTAGTTTATGCCTATTATGAATAAAGTTATTATGAACATTTTATGTTGAACATATTTTACGGACGTATGTCTTGCATCTTTTTAGGTACAAACCCAGAAGTAAAACTGGTAGTGTAGAATTGGATAAGTGTATGTTTAATTTGATAAGGAAATGCCAAAGAGTCTTCAAAAGTGGTTGTATCATCTTACAAACTCACCAGAAATGTATTAAGAACTAGTTTGTCTACATACCAATACTTGATACTGAGATTTTTACATATAGTGAGTGTGTAGTAAACTCATTTAAGCATCTTTTTGTGCTAAAATACCACTCACATTTTTTTATGAAATAGCTTACAAAACTCTATTCTATTTATATTGTTTTTTGTCATCTTATAAGTATAATATACTAAGAATATTAATTATTCTTACATAAAGGATCACTCAAGAAAATGGTTATGAAACACATATATATGATATTCTTGCTCAGCTCCAGGTAGTTTGAATATTTTCTCACAACATGTATCCTGTATTTCCATATTCTTAATGATATCTGTGGGGATTATAAAATTATATCCATAAATTCTTTGATATTCCTTCCTTTAAGAGATGGGACCTAAGTCAGATGTGATGGTACATGCTTCTAATCCCAGCTTCTTAGAGGGTAAAGGCTGGAAAATCATGAGTTCAAAGTCAACCATAACAAAATTAGTGAGATAATCCTCTCCCCCTTGAATTTAGGCTATACTTATTCCATTTTTCATGAATAGAAAAAAAGTGACAGTGATGGTATCAAACTTGAAGACTAGATTACACCTGCCACCCTATACCTATTAATGTAAGAAATTCTCTTTCCCACCATGTTTCTTGAGCCATTATTTATTGCAGGGTAATGCAACATATTCCATTTATAGATATTGATTTGGAAAATGCTTTTTGTCTCCAGAGGAGCAGAGAAAACTAGAAAAACTCTGCTTTCCCAAAAAAGACAATAGTATACCTGGATACTTCTCCATCTTATCTCAGGGGCCATCTACTCTCTGGATATTTTTTTTTGACAATTTGTTATACAGAGATGTTGACCATCTCACAAATTCTCTCCCTCTCTCCCTCTGTCTCTCTCTCTCTCTTCTTTCTTAGATATTTATTGAATACCTATTATGTATAAGACAAATTCTAAGCACTTGGAATATTCAACAAAAATAAAACATGTAAAAGTCTCTTCCATTGAAATTGTGACCACATATTAATAGCACAATCAATCTTATAAGATAGTATGGTTTCAATTTAAATGTCCCTCAAAAGTCTGTGTGTTGAAGACTTGGCCCCCAGTCCATGGTGCTCTTGGGAAGTGGTGGAAACTTTAGGAGTTTGGGCCTAGTTGGAGAAAGTAGATCATTGAAGATGTGCCCCTGAAGGGGATACTGGAACACCAACAATTCCTTTCATTCTCTGTGCTTCCTGGCCACCAGGAGCTAAGCAGCAACTAGGCCAAGTGACCAGGGAATGAAACCAAGAACTAAAATAACTCTTTCATCTGTTAAGTTGTTTACCCTGGGTATTTTGTCACAGGATGGAAAGTTGATCAACTATGATAATGATATCATGACAATAGGCCATTATGAGCCATTTTAAACACTTAAAAAATAGTTATATGTCAGAAAGCAGTATAACCTGGGAAAGTTCAACTAACTCAGTGATTTTGCAGAGTCTGAGATACATCAGACTATGACTTCCAAACAAACCTAAACCATCCCTCTCTCCACTACAACCAGTAAGAGGAGGTACAGGCTTGAAGGGAAGGATTTGGATTTTGAAAGTAATATACATTGCATTTCTGGTGTGTGCGTGTGTGTGTGTGTGTGTGTGTGTGTGTGTGTGTGTGCATGTGTGTGCGTGTGTGTGATGTAGAAAGAATCTACCAGATAAGTCATAAAGCTGCCAGCTTTGTTGGCCCTGAGATGAGAAGTCTTTCCATCTGGTTCAGTGTAAGCATTTTCCAAACCAATGACTGTGTACCATATGCTAGAGTGGTGTTGATTTGCTCTTGTAAATATAGCACATCTGGAGCAGCCATTATGATTTGAGTCACCTTATTAATTTCAGAAAATTGCTTTTTGCTCTCCAAGACTAAAAACCAAGTTAAAAGGGAACATGATAGGAAATACCACCTTTTCTTCTTTGAGTGTCTGAGGATGATACTATTACACAATTCCCACAGAAAAGTGACATAGCTTTTGGTTAACTCTTTTGATATGGGAAGGTTCTTTTGGATGTTTCCTATTGACACCTTCATCAAAGTACCTTACTCTAAAGGTTAGTGAGCCAATATATGTATTATATCAACTGCCAAATATTCCTATCTTAAGTCTCTGTTAATAAATGGGTAAAATAAAAGAGAATATTTGTGGAGCCAATGTGTCCAATATGAGACAGTCTCCAGCCAAAACTCCATTTATCACCTAGATTTCATAAGCAACAACTGTAATTGGTAGACAATAGAGACATTTAAGTAACAAGGCTTCATATCAGAGTAAAATGCAGTAATCCCTGGAAAGTCTAGGTCCACAAGGACTTCATAAACAAACAAAATACCCTAAAATAAACTTGTCATAGTGCTCCTCTTTAAATTCACTCTTCATTTATGGGCTTCTGGACCCTGAGTGAGGAAGCTTCCTCCCCACTGTGGTAAGTCAAATGGGCCACTGCATTTGCCAAATCTAGAGTATTTCACACCCCTAGGCAGTGTCCCTCTTATTTCAGTCGGAGGACCCCCACTCTCCATTGCTAAACTCCTCTTCTGATCAGACTATTAAGATTACCAATCTTGACTCTGCTGCCTACTATGGCAATCCTGCCTACCACTGATGATTGACAGCTACCATTCCACCTATGCCACTACAACCATCGTCTGTATTGAACAAGGAAGCCCATTTCAATACTGATATTTTCCACTTTCATTCTACTTGACAAGAAAGGTTCAGTGGAGCTTGTGCTGAGGCTACTAAGATTAATCTATATCTCCCCAAATGTCCCCATTCTAAATCTTAGTCCCTGTCTTTCTCAATCAGTACTCTAAATCTCATAAGCAACCAGGAAAGGCTATCAATTCAACCTACCCTGTGAAGTTGGGCTCTAAAGCTGATCTTGGTGACAACAGCTCTGAGACTTCTAAAGTTGACCAAGTTTTTCAACATCTCAGAGCAGCTCTGCCCTTAACTGAACCAAGAACTTAAATCCTGAGATTTGTACTTCTTTCTTTCTCTATACAAATCAGAAAGAGTCAGCTCACCTTCAAGTCTTTGAATTTCACAGCAGCCACTCTGCCTTCTGCAAACTTGCTCCAGTCAGCTTTTACCACTTCAGGGAATCATTTAAATAGCTGTTTGCAGGTTGTGCCTTGTCTCAATTTCCACAGACAAATTTGTCCCCAAGTAGGCCAGCTAACTTGACTCAGTTTCCCAAACTTGAGGCTTGTTTGCCAGCAATAACTTTGAAAGGAGTGATTGCATGAGGAAGAGTCTGATTATAGAAAACCGAAATCATTCCAGCAGTTATAAAGAAAAAGGACTTTAGTTGTTTCAAAGTGGTAGGAAGGGCTACAGGAGTGCACTTGAGAACAACACCACAGAACTGGCCTGCCACAGGCGTTTCTGCCTATGTGGTAATCAGGATGATCAGAATCACGAGTGGAACTGCCAGTGGAACTGCTGACTTCTAAACCACACTGCTTTGGCTGGGAACCAGAGAAGACGTCCTGGCACTCCTGTGGCCACAGCTGTGTCTTGCCACCAACAAAGCAAGTGACTGGATGTGGAATCTCTGAGGGTGACAAATCCCAAGGTTTCCCAGATTGTGCTTTCTGGCAGAAAAGCTGAATAGTAAGCAGATAGCCTCTGTCCAGCTCTCTGCCTTTTACCTTCCCAATCCTGCATGACTGCTTCTGATGGCCAGAACCTCCAACTAGCATCCAGGACTCTCCTTCAAGGGAGCAGGGATATAGAAGATTCACCAGAAAGAAGTTGGAATGGATGTTGACTGAGTGCCAGTCCACTGTATCCACCGCAAAGAAATTTTTTATAAAAAAGTAAATAAATATTTAAGTACATTTTCAGGACTCTGATTTTAATAGTAACACAGATAATTTAGTTCTCAATCTTCTGCTTTCTCTATACAATAAAATATATGGAAACAAAAATTCCCACAAACTGCATTTTGTATAAATTGGAAATGTGTAGAAAACTGCAGACCATGTGTGAGCAGATTGCTACAGGCAGAGACAGGCGGACTGTAAGGCAAAATGGAGAGTTAGGAAGTTGATGGGGACAGATTTCAGAAGCCTCCAGAAAATATTCATACTTGGGAACCAGCGTCATTGTGAGGGAGCTGTGGAGAGCTGGACTGAGACAAAAGAGGGCTTGAGGGAAAAAAGCTTGCATGGTGGCCTGTGGGCAGACAACAAATGAGGTTAGGAAAGTATAAGGGGACTATAGGTGGTAGATCCTAAAAGATTTAGCAAAATACAGCTGTGAGATGCCTTCAATATCGTGGAAGTCAAGGTAAGGTCTCTTGTTGGTGTCCAGAAGGAGGCCTCTTTGGGATGGGACTTGCACTGAGTTGGTGGCAAAATCCCAACCAAATCAGAAGACGTGAGCCTGGCAGTCAAGGAGGTGACTACATGGAAGGATCATATTAAAAAGAAATGGTCTGTCTGAAAGTCAACAGAGGGCAATTTTTGCCCTCCTAAGGACATTTGACATGTCAAGAATCATTTAGGTTGTCACAAGTAGAGAACATCTTACAACACACAAGAAAACTCACAATACAGAGTTATCCAGCCCCATATGTCAATACAGGTTAAGAATCTCAGCTCCAAGTGGTTCAGATTTCATGTTTTTGGATGGTCAACCTGGATTACCCAGGTTGAGAAACTTTGCTCCAGCAGAAAGAAGAGTCCTGGAACTGAGAGTTTTAGAGGGCTGCCTTGGATACTCAAGCCCTCCACCTGAACCTCCTGCCAACAGTGGAGGAAAGTTAAATTCTTTCAAATATGACCAGAAAAGAAATAAGCACAGATTCACCCAAAAGTACATTAGAAGAAAATGCAGAAAAAAATTTCATTGATTTTCCTATAGATGATGAAAAATTATTTTAAAAAATTGCCCTGAAGGATATGAAAATTTTAATGCATCTGCGTTACAATTTTTAAAATTCATGGAAGACCACAGAATGTAAGTGCAATAGCTCAGGGAGGAGATGCACTGATAAAGACATAGGATAACAACATAACTAGAGAATTTGGGGTGGACCTGCACATTACAGACAATTTTGAACATGCAGGAGCTTGAGAAACCATGAGGGCAAAAATAAAACTTCCCAAGAGTTAGAGATATGTTTTAAAAAAGTAAACACATAATGAAAAGCTATTATATACTAATAAAAATCATTTTAAAAAGTGCAAGACCCTACCTGAAAAATAACTAAAAGGAAAAATTATAACAAAAATATAGAAAATAACCAACTGGAAAACAAAACAAAGTAGACCAATAAATGGATTCCAAGGTAGTTCTTTAAAAATATGAATAAAAAAGAGTGCTGAATGATCTAATCAAGAAAATAGAAAATTATAGCTTCTTCTTCTTTTTTTTTTTTTTGACTGGTGGAGTGGTGCAAGTGGTAAGAGCGCCTGCCTAGCAAGCATGAAGCTCTGAGTTCAAACCCCAGGGCTGCCAAAAAAAAAAATTGTTTTCAAGTAAAAATTTTAAAAGTAGGTCAAGTACACAAATTCACAAAAAAGAAATGTGTTCCATTTGACTTATAAAAGAAGCAAAACTAAAATGACGTTGTGATACCATACAATCTGATCAGTCAAAACTGGTGAGTTTGGTAATAAGAACTTTTGGTGCTAATTTGGAAAACATACACTTAGATCGGACCTGGAAAGTTCATGTCATACCTACTTTACTCCTTCACCTCTGAAATCCTTATAAGTAAAATTTGATTAAAAAGAATGTATTATAATATCAACTTTAGAAGAAAAAGGAGACCTCCAAAGGGGATGTTTCAGAAGTGGGGAATGAAGAAAGCTTTGCTGTTTGGTGGGGGGGGCTTTACCTGTCAATCACAGGGATATCAGGCCCTAGGTCTTTTGTTAGTAACAACCCCTCTCCTCACTCACTTCCCTCCCACCTACTGCCCTCCTGGTTTCTATGGAAGCATTTGCCTCCCTTGTCTAGCAAAGAATATGTGACCCTGGGCTTTTGCCCCAATTTATCAAACCTTCAGCCCCGAGCCCTCTGAGGTAAATTGTCAACTTCTCATGGAGTACCATAGAAAGAAACTTGATCTTCCAGGGCACATTCATTGTGGCTGCTCTAAGAAATGGATAGAGTCTGTCACAGCATTGTCAGAACAGTGTGTGTTCTGCACAAAAGTCAAAATAGCATTTCATTCCTGTGTCTCTCTAACAAACAGCTGGAATTCAGTTGCCAACAATGCCCATGTGAAAATACAGCATTTACTTTAAGTTTGGATGGCTTCTGGCATCCATAGAAGGACCAGACTTGAACATCACGTGACACATTTTCTGAGTCATTGTGGCCTTTTGGGCTTTACTTCCTGTGAAAGGGGAACAAAAAAACTAGACAATTCATTCTAAAAAGTTGCAATAATTTAAGATAGTATCCAATCCTGACCTGGAAAGGGACTTTGCCTTGTTTGCGTGCGTGATATTTAACTTTGATTTTCTCAAAGGATTTCTACAAAGGAGCATCATCTACTAGCTGTATCTGCAGAAAAGGAGATCTCTTGCTTTAAAAACAAATGAACAAACAAAAACAACAGCAAAACAAAAATCACTAAGGATAGTTTTTTTAAAAGAAAAAAGAATAAAATCTGGGCTGCACTAGTTTGATCATCCTGGCTATGAAAAGTTTTCCAGAAACTACACAAATTTCTTTCGGTTTCAGTGTCAAGCCTGACACTAGCCTTTGGCAGCCTCAGGTGTTTAGTCCTAGCCATGCTCTATCTTTCTGAGCCTGGCACCCCGGGGTTCTTCAATACCACACTGACCCAAGAACTTTGGGCAGGCACTGCTCTCTCTGGGCAGGGTAGAAAGCAAGACTTCATCAAGAAACATCTAGAAGTGAGCCTTTCACAGGGGCCACACACTCAGATGCCTGTAGGGGGTACATAATTACATACATATGTGAAACAGGCCTGTTGTAAGAATGTAGGGTAAGCTGTTTGTGTTGCACAATAAGGAGGGATAAAACGAAGCATGTCATGCAGACACAGGGAGCAGTGAGAGCAAGGGTTCTGGGATGGGAAAAAGTTCCACATATTGAGGATGCTAAAAGAATGCCAGTGTGATTTACAGCAGGGCTGGACTAGAGATTGTCCTGTGTACTACCAGAGAAGAGTAATTACAAAAGAGACTGAATGGTTTGAAAACCTTGAAACGTTGATCACCAGGCTCTTCAGAGAAAATATTTGCATACCCACTCACCTGGAGAATAGAGAGGCAGTGACCAGGGGAGGGACTCATGAAATAGAACCTGTATCAGGTAGGTCCTTAAAGGCTTGAGTCAAACTATTTTGATTTTATGTTCTAAGCCACAGGAAACCACTAACTGTTTAAACAGGAATGCTATGATCAGCCAAATATTTTCTAAAGGACCTTTTGGTTTCTCTGTAGATAAGTGATCAAATAAATGGATATTAGACCAATCAGGGGAAAGTGTGGTATTGCAAAGAGGTGGTGGTAGCCTGGGCTGAGGAGATCTCAGCAAAACTTAGTTTAGGAAGTATTAAGGAAGTACACTCCCTAGAATTTAGCAACTTATTTGATGTGAAGATGTGGAAGGAGTATCAAGGATTCTTTTCCTTGCCAGTTATTTTGCTGCAGCATAAATGTATGTTTTACGATACGCTGTTAGGAAAAGTGGATTAGGAACTTCAGATATCTTAGTTTTAAAATTCCACCATTTTTATATTGTTTATTCATTGATAAGATTGTTACTTATGATTATGATCATTGAAAACCTACAATTTAGAATGTGTTAAATATAATTGACAAGCAGTTTAAAATCTTGGCTGTAGGGCAGATTTAAAATTTAGCTCATTAACATGTGAGGAACCAATAAGATGTTGTAATTAATTCAAGGAATATTTATGGAATGTATCTGTAACTATCTACTCTCTAATGTATCCATAATTTCTAAAAAGAAATGTTAGGATAAAATTACCAGATTAGATACTAAATTGTTTAATGTCTTGTAGGGTGATTAACTTTGGGGTTATCCAGTCCACCTGACAAACATTACCCACATCTCTAGCAAAGATCTATAAGTTAACCTTTGCTAACTCAGTTTTAATGTACCCAACAAGCAACCATCAGTCATCAACAAACAATCATCAAGGTCACTGAGAGCATACTCCATAATCTCTTTTGCTTATTTCAAGTTTCATGTCACTTTTTTCTGCTTGGTGCATTGCAGTGTCACATAAGTGAAATAAAGGGAATTGCTCATTTTAGCATAATAGTTCTATTTCTATTCTGATTTCTGTCATGTTTGGGTCCAAGTAAGGGACAAACAAAAGAAGTCTAGCACATTAGACTATTACTAGGTAAGAAGAGAGTTTTATATAAAATAATGGCTAGAATATTTCTTTTGCATTTTAATTGTGTTTTCCATTTCTGCAATATTCATTGATAATTTATTTTAAACCCCAAAGCACATAAACTCAAATGTGTGATAGGGGAAAAAAATATTCTTAAAATTGAGAGCAAAGTTAGTGATGTCCTACAGCAGCCAAAAACAAGGTTTAAGGACATTTTGCTTAGTTGTTTCATATGACCTTGGCTTGCCTAGCTGGCAGCTTCACAATTCACATGTGTCCTGGTGTGAACTAAAAAGCAGAACAGAGTTAATGGAAGTGGAGATTATTAAGATTGCAGTTTCTAGAACCAACTGATGTGTGTGTGTAAACTTCATGTTTTTGTCATCTAATTGTAACACTTAAAGATTTTCTCTCATATGACTAATCTTGAAGCAGAGATAAGTAAGTGCTTTAATACTCCACACTTACTTTAAACTTTTACCTTTCCTCAAAGCATACCTTCATAGGCAGTAACTTGTATCTTTACTCATCTCACCTGCCATGGGGAAGTCTGAGCCCTGGAAAGCAGGTATAATGTCTATGATGTTCCACTAAATAATTAAAAGCCACAAATGCATTTTTCTGGAGAGTTGAATGAATCAAATCATGAGAATTTAGTATTGGCCTAAAATTTTGGGTTCCTGAAAAAGTATTTTGAAATGTCAGAAATAAAAATCCTGAGATTACTCATTCACAGAGGAATTCTAAGACTCTTTGGCCTTTTAATAGGTGTTGCTCATGACTAATGGAGTGTTCCAGTGCGAACTTGGATAGGGTAACTCCCAAAGGCACTTTCACACACTGGGATGGGAAGAAGGCCATATCACTCCATAGTATCAGACTTGGGAACTAGGACTAGAATTAGTCCCAATGCCAGGATTTGTCTGTCATTTACTACTAAGCAATCTTTAAGACCCAAGTCTCTTTATCTTCTTGATAAAACAAAAGGCAGAAGAAAGTTAACCATTTCATACTGAATTCACCAGTACTAGCAAATAATCCAAATGTTTATATGATTTTGCTGGCTTGTGCCATGCATATTGGCTATCCTTGCATGTTAAGTTATTGAATTATAGTGAAAAGCCTCCCTCATTTTCCACTGGTCATTCACAAAAATAAATTGGTACCTTGTTACAAGAGCTTAAAAAACCAGGAAACTTGGAGCATCCTCTATTGGGAAGAAAGCATTCATATTGTTCCAGACCTATCTGCAAAGGTAAATAGTGAAGGATTCCATCAAAAGCATTTGCTATTATCTAAGGCAAATTTAACTTCATTAAAACATAAGAAGTGTTGATTAAATGATATGTTATTCAAAATCCTTTGGTTTAATGCCATAGATCTTTTTAAGGATAGAGGGAGTTCTAGTATTTAACTTAATATTTGAGGGCAAGAAGTCCAGATGCAATTTCATTTTCTTTAACAATATCCATAACTAAAAAGAATCCAGTGCACAGATCTAGAGTTTTCAATGGAAAGATATACATGTCTTCAGACAACAGTCACATATGCTTACTTGATTTTAACTTTCTTGACAGCGTTCTCTTTCTTTACTCAAGTCTTAAGACAATATATTCTTGGATCCTTCCAAATTTTGAAGGAAATGTTATCACTTACATCCAATATACTTCCACTGTCCTCATCTGCAACAGGAATGAAATGGGCAGATCATTCATTCCCAGCTGTCATTTCTTTATGAGGTATGCCACATAGAGGGAAAATTCCCATAAGTACAAATTGTCAAAGATCCCAGTTGGAAGGGATTTATAGACATGAACTAAAGTGACACATTATATTAAGAAAAAAATTTTAAATCTCTTGTTTTATGATAAACATAGTCAAATTTGACATTCTTTATTGTAAAAATTCCTTTATTTTATCTCTAAAACAATATTCCAAATTATTAAGCAATAAAAATGCTATATTCTCTATAGTCAATATTCTTAATCTTACATTTAAACCCCACTTTTATTGAAGGACTCTTATTATATGAAACAAAAATCATCAGAGATTTTTAAAAATTATATATTAAATCAATTTAATTAGCCAACCATTATCATTAAGATGAATAATAAATTAATTCATCTTATTCAAGATTTGTGTCCTTTGTCATAATGTTATTAACTACACCCAAAAAATTTCCCTAGAGGTTCAAAATGTTTGACCAGACTCAAACTTAACCATACAGAGTAACCAGAAGTTTGCAAATCTGTAAAGGAATTATGAAGTAGTTTTGTTTTTTTTCTAACATTCTCTTTCTATTGCCTTCAATTTAGATCAGCAGAATAAAGGTGAATATTTGTAAGATGAGGTCTGTGCATGCCAAAATTTAAGGTTTATTGTCTTTGCATATTGACAAAAGGTTTTTTATGCATTTTGCAGCTCACCAATGAAAAAAATGCAGATTTGCTTATAGAAAAATGTGTTGGGAGTCTATAACACTTTTATTTTCAACCTTTAAGTAAAAGTGACATGCTGAAAGGATGGACCCATGTCATTGACTTCTAATATCCAAGCACTTCACTGCATTATTTCTAAGATTCTAAAAGGCATGTCAAGAGGTCTTAGACTAAATTCAGCTCAGAAAACTGTCAAAAACAGCTGCCAAGCATTGGCTAGTGGGTAAGTGTGGAGAAGAAAGACTATCTTCTCTTCACTCATCTATTTCTAAGCTCATGGCTGAGAGCTTTATAACAAAATACAGATAATAAGAGAAAAGCGTAATCAAACTTATTTAATACAAGTTTTATGTGACATGGTAACCTTCAAAAATGATACAAAGAAACAGACAAAAGTGTATATTTTATGGTAAATCTGATAAAGAGGATAGTTGTGGAAAAGCATGATGTCATGTTTCAGAAAAAAGAGAATGATCTAACGGCAATAAACTGGGAGAGTGATTGTGATTTTTAAAAAGACAAGAAAAGGAGAATATGACCTAATGATAATAAACTAGGGGGAATCTTAGCAAAGTCCATTTGTTCAGATTCTTCTCTGTGTCTTCAAAAGAAAGTTTGTTCTTTTCTTTCCTCTGAGTATCTGAGTATAGGGAGGACCCCTCTGGAATGCAAATTCTATTTTCAGGGGAAGATCAGGTAGGTGTTAGGGCTTGCTCTAACATAGAAAGAGCAAAAGAAATTCTTTCTAATTTCTATGACCTGCTTCTGCTTTTCCTCAAATGCCAAGGTACCATATTTTGGAATTGCATGTTATAAACACCCCATTGTAAGTAAAGAAGTATAGGATACAAAAGGAAGTACTTTAACAGAATTCAGTGCAATAAAAACATTTTTATTATTGACCTCTTGTCTCTTTGTAGGGCCTGAAACACACCCAGAAACATAACAAAAAAAAGTCTTGGAAATGAATTGAAGTCTAATTTTTCTTGCTACTAAAACACTTTTAGTACTCTTGGAGGATTTCTTCTATGTTTAATTATTGCCATGTGTGAACTTACGTCTTTCAGAAATAACTTTGATAACAATTCAGGTGGTATGACTGTCTTCAGGATGCTTTTGAAAAGGGTAATTCTGGAACAAATGAGTAGAAAGAGTAATGGACTGGAATGGTTAATAGATGCTTAGGATAAATTACCTCTTAATAAGGTCATAAGCAACCTTCAAAAACTTGCCATTTTGCCAAAATTATTTTGCCCTATTCTGACACATTCACAACATTCTTGATGACTTAAAAAATTTCTCCCTTACCACAGAGAGAAAGAAGTTAATGTCAAGGGAAATGGAGGCAATGTGACTTTAAGTCCCCCTAGATCGTTAATTAATCTGGCAAACAAACTAAAGCAGGAGAATATATATTTGTTTCTTCTTTGTCTTTAATCCTCACCTGTTGACTGATTATTTTGAAATCCACATTCAAAGCACATTGACTGGGAAGCTCTGCTAAACAATCCATTAGACCCTAGATTTGTTGTTATAAAGATTATACTTTTGTTATCTCTGCCTTTTGACCACTACATATAATGGATAAGAACTGTCCAAAATGGTTTAGAGGCAAACAGAATAGACTTGTACCTACTAGGTTAAAAACATACCATCCATGTTAGTCAGACTTCCATCCCTGTAACAAAAATATCTGAGATAATCAGTTTGTAAGGATGAAAGTTTGATTTGACTCATAGTTTCAATCCATGGTCAGTAGACCCCTTTGCTTTTGGATCTGTGATGAGGCAACACATCATAGCAGGACCACATGGCAGAAGATGTTGCTCACCTCATGATGGTCAGGAAACAAAATAAGAGACCAGAGCCTCACAATTCATTTCTAGGGCATGGCCTCAGTGACCTAATATCTCCCAGAAGGCCTCATCTCTTATGGCCTACTGCCTTTCAGAAGTGCCACACTGAGTACCAAACCATTAATACATGGACCTTTGGGGACATTCAAGATCCAAACCATAGCACCATCCCCAACTGAAGACACACAGTTTCTTCAGAGTTCCCATGGACCCAGAATAACAGAAAGCTGTCCTTAACACTGTATGTCCTATATGCTTGCTTTTCAATTTCATTTTTTTCAAAATTATCAACTTTTTTATTTTTTCAAGATGTTCTTTCTGTCACTATGCAGTAATTCTGTACTTCATCTATCATCTGGAGAAATCTGTCTTAGGGTCAATTTTGTATGACATTTTTCATTATATGATGAGAACTGCAAAGATAGGAAATAATTTTACATAAAATGCACCATTCACATATTTTATAATATATTGTTAATTGTGAAAATACTCAGAATATGTCCATTTTTGTGTCATTAAGAATGTTACTTCCCTGATGATCAAACTTAATATAATCTCCTCATAATTACATCCATCCTATGTAGCTATTTATCATCTTTCAAATACAATTTAATAAATGATAAATACTTAACACTTTACATCAAGCATGGATCAATTCACCTGGATCAATTAAGAAAGTTTTAATTCTACAGTATATACACTCCTTTGCTTGCAATAAAACCTAACACAGAATTTAAACTTTGTGTCCTTTTTAATAGCATTAAAAAAACACATAAGACTGTTAGAATTTGGGAATTCATAATGAATTTATTGTATAGCTATGCTGCCAAATTCAGGGAGTGAACTGATAGACTGAAGTAGTGCCTATGTCAGAAGGCAGTTTGTAGGATTTTCCAAAAAGACAATCCCTACATTCGGGAAAATAAGCCAATGCTCCTAACACATACTGGAGCCACTCCTCCACTTTGTTAAAAACAAAAACAAAAAACCCTGTTCCACACAGTAAATAAATTCTGCAAATTTAAGGTCACACAGGCTTTTTTTGTGACTTTATCACATGCCTGCACCTGCACTTCTGTTGTGCTTGGATGACAGAGCAGACAGCTCTGACTCAAATTATAGAGAGCTCTGTGCAATTTGGAGGCCTCTTGTTTTCTTTTCTACTTAGTTTTGTTTGGCCTCAGTGACCCAGATGCAGGCTATGTATGCCAAGCTATGTACTTAATAATATTTAGTACAACTGAGAGAATAACCACTTACTCGAATTTGGATAATCTCTGAGCACTGCTCATTATGCTTAAAGTCATTCAATGGATACTCTTGTAGCCTCTATGAAAACACTAGCTTTTGAATCTAATTTTAAAATGCTGTCCATGCATACCCATCCACCCCTCCATTTACCCATTCATCCAACCATCTATCCATTCTTCCATCCATTCCTCCATCAATCATATTTTTGTAATGCATGTCTATGTTTAAACCAATGTGGATTATTATAGACTTTACCACAATGCAGAATATTGATGAAGACTTGTATGATTCTTAGTTTATAAGATCAAATAAACAAAATAAAAATTGTATTTCCGTCTTTTGTTTAAGGCCAATGTGGAACATAATTCAGCTTCAGTCTCTATCAGTCTGCCTTATGCAAAAACCTGGAGTTTTAAATAAACTCAAATTCATCAAAGAGGTCTCTTTGTCACTGCAATTTTTCCATACTGGTTACTGATAAGATACATTTGCAGGGTTTTAGTGTAAAAGAATCCACTTGAATTGACCATTTTGATGCTTCTATGCCACCTTTGGGGATTGACATTTTGTCAAAGTCTAGTAGTTCAAACTGACCTCTCTTAGGTACTTTGCAGCCATTCATTCCAGAGGCTTTGTTAGGGAGGAAAGTGAAGTTTCCCTGCCCCCCTCAGACCACCATTCCTTTCCCAAACTAGAAGGATCACTTTCTCTCCTCCCCATACCTCCAGGATACTCTTTGCTTGCTCAAGCTTAGAAAAATTAAGCTAAAAAAAAAAGAAAGAAAGAAAGAAGAAGAAATCATCAAGAAGGTAATTTGTACCTTTTTGCCTTATGACATCAATCACAATCCTGAAAGGAATACAATGAGAAATAATTCCCAGAAAATGTCCAGACTTTTTTGTTGATTAAACTATTCCAGAAATTAGCTCTATGGATAAGACAGTTTACATTCAGCTGCCCTAAGCATTAGTTTCCTGCCCTGTGGCAAAGGAGATGGAGTGAATCTCACTGGTTTGTCAATTGGGGTTTGCTCCTGGAGTTTGAAGGTAAGTCCACTTCTTTGGTTTGAATGTCCCCTCCAAAACTCATGTTGAAATTTAACTGCCACTGTGTTGGGGGACTTTTAAGCAGTGATTAGGTCATGAAAGCTCTGCCCTCACAAATGGATTAATACTGTTATGCAGGAGTGTGTTAGTTATTGTGAGAGTGGGTTCCTGATGAAATGGATAAGTTCAGCCAATTTTTCTCCCAGCCATGATCATTGGCCATGTGATATATCTTGTCATGTTATAACACAGCAAAAAGACCCTCCCCACTTGTGGCCCCTCAATTTTACACTTTTCAGCTTCCAGAATAGTGAGTCAAATAAACTTCTATTGTTCATAATTGACCCAGTTGTAGTATTCAGTTATAGCAACAGAAAATGGACTAAGATATCTACCCAAACAAAATAGCTAGGATATACATGGAGAAGTTGAGGAAAAAAGATTAATGCATTTTATTGACAGTTTAATAAACTATTTGATCTCCAAACTTCTTGTTGCTTTCTGATAATCTGTATACAGAATACACAACTACAAATTTCAACTTTAGTGGCTGTCCTAGGGTGATAACTGAATGAAATGCAGGAGTCAGCAAACCAAGAAACCAAAGATTCCACCGCTGGCCAGGCACATTTTGCTTATTTATTTGCTGCACACCTGCTGTGAACCATGTCTGTGGTAGGCAAAGGAAATACAGAAAGAAATAGTTTCTACCCTTAAAGAACTCAAGGTTGTGCTCTTGTCATGGTTACTAAGAATATATTATTAAGTATATCTGTTGAAAATATTCCCTTCACACCTCTTGTATTTGAAACAAAAATCTTAAATGAGAAGCAAATTCAAAGAATACAAAAGCATTTAAAAGTCTTCATGAATATCCCTAACATAATTTCTGGCACATGGTTTCTCAAATACCTTTATTCTCAGCTCTTACAAAACCAAGCATCAGGCTAGAGGTACAGCTCAAGTGGTAGAGCCCCAACCTACCCAAATGCAAGAGCCCTGAGTTTAAACCCCAGTACCACAAAAAAAAAAAAAGCCTAGCATAATTACAGCACTTTGACTACATTTTCAACAATTCAAATGATCCTTTCTTAGTGCTCATCCTTGATTCTTCCTAGTCATTTTGCTCTGTGAGTCGCCCATATCTTCTTGAAATTTCTGTTTCCTTTACTTTCAGTTTTCCTCATCGTTTGAATTTCCCTTCTTTTGTTGGCTTTTGCTCTGCTGTCTCCTACTAACATTACCACTCTTTACCCCCACTCTAAGTCTGCTTTCCACACAGGTTTTGTACATGGCTATATCTGAGTATATCTGATCATGTTTCTATAAACTCCCAGTTTTGGTGACCTCATTTATGCAGGAGTTTGACCAGGATCTCTTGATGAATAGCACATTTCCTTTGGTGTCCTACAGGTCCCTATTTCCTAAGTGCCCATAGATACTTTTCACTCTTTCCAGGACATCACCATAATTCAAGAGCTGATATTGAGTCTTATCATTTTATCCCTTTGAAAAGTCATTCCACCATTTAGACCTCAATATCTCTCCACTGTAGAATAAAAAGGTTAAATCAGATGATCTAAAAAGTTTCATGCATTTCCAAAGATTCCATGCTAATTTATTTCCAAATCTACACTTATCTCCCTCTACTTCAATACACTTATTCTTATCCACCTATCCAGTTTTTTGTCTCATTTTATTTTTGAATTCTTTTCTGTTCAGGGCAGGCCTTACTTTTTCTTTTTTTTTTCTTCTTCCTACGAAACCTTGTGTCGAGGGCTGACTTTCGCTGGATAGCAGCGAGGGAGCTTCTCTGCTACTTACGAAACCCCGACGCGGAAGCAGGTCGTCTACGAATGGTTTAGCGCCAGGTTCCACGCGAGCGTGCCGGGACCGGCTAGAGGGCAGGCCTTACCTTTTGACTCTGCCTCTTCAGTTGCACAAATGCCCCTAAGCTATGATGAAGTTACTTTCTGACAAACACATTGTAAGGTGAAAATGCACTGAGTACACCTAACCTAACGAACGTCATAACTTAGTAATACGGAACTGTACGGTGTCACATGTTCACCTTTATAATGAGGTGGATGACTGAGAGCTATGGCTCACTACTGCGCTGCTGCTGCTGCCCAGCCTTAAGAGAGAGCATCCTACCGCACATGGCTAACCCAGGAAAAGATCAGAATTCAAAATTCAAGGTACAGCATAACAAGCATACCATCATAAAGTCAAAAATCATTAAGTTAAAATGTTGTAATTTGGGGATCACCTGTACTTTAATTTAGTCCCTTTTTTTCCTCTTACCCTAAGACATCTTTATACCTTTCCTAAAACATATTTTCATTTTGCTATTTCCCATGAAAAATCTATAATTCTCTTATTGTCAATTCATAATTCTCTTATTGTCAGTGTTAACCTTTACTAAGTATATCTAGTAGGGCAAAAACTGTGTGCCTACTCCTTACAAGAGATTGGGAAGCCTAATCCAAAGAGTTATTTCCAAATACAAAAAGTATTTCTTTCATTTAGCTTTAAAACAAAATCCATTTAAACAATGTTAATGGATGCTTCAGTCTACTTCAGAATATATCCTTGTAAGGGCTGCAATGTAAAGGCAGTGGTTGAGGCAGTATACCGAAGTGGCTAAGTGCTCAGGTCTGTAGACAGACCTGCTTTTGAATCACACTCCACTCCTTATCCGCTGGGTGGCTTGGATAGATAGCGGTCTCTTTGGTCCTTGTTTTTCCCCATCTACCTCATGGGAATAATAATAACATCTATAATATTGTTATGAGATTAAGTAGGGTGTGAGTGAAGTGCTCAGTATTGCTTCTGGTACATAGTGGGCCCTTAATTATACGTTTTTGGACTCTATCCTCAACCACTTGGAATTAAATCCTGGTTTCAGCCTTATGCTAGATCTTTAACGGTCAAGTTTCTTAACATTTCTGAGTTCCTGCATCTGGAGAAAATGCTAGTATTTACCTGGCAGAACTGCCATCAGAGGATAAATAAATTAATCTGAGGCATATTTACTATAGATCAAAAGAAGTATATAAGCTTCAGAACTTCTCACTTCCACAGGCTTCTTCCAAGACCCTGAGGATTCTATAATCTATTAGTATGATTACATTTCTAATAAATTTTTTGATACTGGTGATTGAATCCAGAGCCTTGCACGTGCTAGGCAAGCGTTCTACCACCAAGCTACACCCAATCCTGATTAAAAAAAAAAAAGTTTTAAACAAGAGGCATTATCCATATTTGGTCCCATGGATAAGACTATTGGTTCTTCTGCTCCAACTTGCATTCCATCAGAGTTGTCTCTGCCCGAGTGAGGTTGAAATAACCCAGGACATTTTT
The DNA here is from genome assembly GCF_047511655.1 of Castor canadensis. NCBI lineage: Eukaryota > Metazoa > Chordata > Mammalia > Rodentia > Castoridae > Castor > Castor canadensis. The sequence goes on from NC_133394.1 coordinate 54,520,443, forward strand.
AAGAGAAAACTGAGTGCAGGGCAATAGCTCAGATATAATTAAGGGAAAGCATTAGTCTAGGCTCATGGGGCAATTATTACCTGTTCACTCTTCTTCCTGCATGGGTAAGTCAGTGCTAGTTACCCCTAGTATAAAAATGATTTCAGGAATACTGCTACCTCCATCCATGCCATGATAAAACACTGCAGAGCAACAGGTCATAACATTAGTGGCTCAAGTGGTAAGGGCACCTGCCTAGCAAGTGTGAGGCCCTGAGTTCAGACTTCACTAAAAAAAAAAAAAAAAAAAAAAAAAGCATAAAAGAGACAAAGTTTAAATATAAGAGTAAATATGAATCATATACAGTAGGAAAGGATTTATAGTTCTTGCTGACTGAGTGTTAAATACAGAGACAAGACAGCGTAAAATACTGATTACCACTACTAAAACCAAAGACACCTAAAGCAGTTTTTTTTTTAAAATCCTTTCTGTATGTGTAACCTGCTCTGGGCTGATAAAGACATTCCCTCTGCTTTAACCATTAGAAGGAAAGTAACCTGGAAAAACATAATGCCAAACAATCCACTTTTTTGTGCTATGCTGTTCCCTTGCTCCTGCTCAAGCTACCTTACAAAATCTACTGTTCTGCCAAGTCCACGTAGAGCCTTTCTATTTTGTAAATAGAATGCTGCCTAATTCATAATTTACTGACTAAAGCCAATTAGTTTCTTAACTTAATTTGTTGAAAGTTTTGCTTTATGACACAATAAAAATGTTCTAGCAATCATGCAAAAGTCTAAATTATCTTTTTATCTCTGTAGAAAATATCACTAAATCTTTTTCATTGAAACCGCCCTACCAAAAAGAGTACAGCCAAAAAATGAAGCAATAAGATGATCCCAGAAGTATATCCAGCACATTTTATTCTTTCTTTTCTGGATTTTGGGATCTTATGGTTTCAGTGACTTTTTATAATTTGTTTTTATGTGTAATTTATAAAATTTTAATGTAAAATGAATGTATTATTTTCTCATTGAAAATATCTTTTCTTGTTCTAAATAAACTCATTTTCATATTTAATTTTATGTTCATATTTTCATTATTTTTCTTGAAGTTACACCCACAACCCCCACAACACACACTCACACTTAACACTTACACACACTTGCACTCACTCTCACACTCACACATTCACACTCACACACCCACACTCACACTCATGCTTATACACCCACACACTCGCACTCACACTCGTGCTTACACTCACTCACACTTGCACTCACACACTCACACTCACTCTCACACTCACACTTACACACTCACACTCACTCACACTTACACACCCACACTCACTCACACTTACACACCCACACACTAACTCAAACTCACACACTCTCACACTCATACACTCACGCACTCACACTCACACACACTCACAGTCACTCTCACTCTCACACTCACTCATGCTCACACTCACACTCACACTCATACACACTCACACACACTCACACTACCACAATTGCAAAGCAGTACATCTCACAGTGCCTCATGCCACCGCTGGCAATTTCTGGAGGAGCTGAGGGCACACAGAAAGATCACAGTGTTTGCTGACATATGGCTGTATCTTTGTGTTTCCAAATGTTTTACCATTGGGTAGAATCCTGCATTCAGTGGTAGGGATATTCAAGCTTGAGAGTGAAGGTTTCACTTATCAGTTCCAAAATTCCTTTGCTCAAAAGTCAAAGTCTTCATTTTTCTAGTTCCAAACTCCCACTTATACAAATATTTGTTATTGTCCTCAAGTTGTGTCCTTGGTTCTATTCTGCCTGTTTTCTTGCTGTGATTTGTTTATTTCTGACACTTTTCCTTTGTTATCACTTAGAAAAAGATCAATTGATGTGGAAATATATTTACTCACACATATAGGCACAGGTTGTGTGTGTAAGTGAAAAAAGCAGCTTACAAATCTCAAATCATGGTAACAAAATATTTTTAAATTGTGTACAAAAAACATAAGTGTATATGAAATTTTAATAATGACTATCTCTGAATGATGTGTGGTGAAATTCTGTCGTGTTTCTTTTATTTTTCATATATTTCTGTATATTTCAAATGTTTTACAATAAAAATGTTTTCAGAAAAAATTAAAAATTAAATAGTTCAGATATGTATTTTATGTAGTCATATTTAAAGAAGAGAAAGCTCCTTAAATAAAATGTACCCTTATTCAGACTTTCCATGAGCCTGACTTTCCATGGTCTTCTAATTGGAGTTTAAGACAGGAATCTTGGTGCTCCTGTGATCTACTCTCAGAAATGGTGCTAACCAGTCAGTACCCTAAGCTCTTCACTTAAACTTTTTAGCTCACCCTTTGTAAAGACTGGATAATAGCCATTCTTGGAGACTTATAATGGGAAATTAGCTTAAGTGTTTTAAAGATGAATCACTCTATTAAACACCTTTGTCATTTTTGGTATTATTTAAGGAAATAATGAGAATGGTAATTAATTATCCTGAGTACTATGTTCACATGGTAAAAGAAAGCAGAACTTTTTTATAATGATATAGCCAAGATTTAGAAAGGAGGCAAAATACCTTGCTGAATGAGAGAGAGCAGGCATGTTTGAAAATAAAAGTGAAGTGAAAACAGCAGTGGGTGTGTCCTTTCCCAGTGCCCATGCAGTTGGTTCCTTAAAACATTTCATTTTAAGGAACATTTTCATTGTATTTATTTTTTAGCTTAATTGAAGGTTGGGAAATCTGATGACAGAAAAAACAGTATTCCATAAATTATTACCTCAAATATGAGTAGGATAGGAGAAAAAACACTAGCAAATTGAATAATTATTTTAATCAAAGCCTCTTCCATGTGAGGTATCAGACTGACAGCATATCACTTTACTAAGCATCTTTCTATTAACCAAGAATAATTTTTTTTCCTGACCCAACCTAAATTTAACCTAGTTGAGTGGGGTGGGGGTGGGAGAGGGTGATCATACTCATAATTTCTGGGGCTCAGTAAATAATAGGCTAAAGTAAAATGCTGATTAAAGTCAAATGAAATAACTTTTAGAAGCAAATGTTACCAACAGTGTTATCTCTTTAAATTATTTGCTTGTAGCAAATCAAAATATATTAGAGGAAAAAAAACCAGGTTTTTAAAATCATCAAAAGCGTAGGCAAATAGAATTATAGAATTGGGGGTAGGTGATGGGGCAGCATTTTCCCTAAGGTAGAAGGGTCTTCTTAAGTATTGACAAAAGGCCTATTTAATTGTTTAAGAGAATAGATTACGTCTTTGATTTCTTTTGAGCAACACAAAGTTTGAAATCAGTAGTGAGCATGTGGTTCATGTTGAGTTCATGTCAACGTGATTTGTTCCAGCTCTTATATCCCCAACTGTCCTGTTCCTATCAACACCAGGCTGTGAAGGAAAAAAGGGAGTCATGAAGTTCACTCTTTCAGAAGCAGAATGTAATACACAGGACTTTAAATGACCTTGCCTGTGCCCTGCAGTGATACCACATCCTTGCCTTAATCTTTATCCCTTCTAATGTCACAAGGGGACTCACCTCGCATTGAGTAATTACTATGGAAGTACAAGAGCTGTCAAAAGCAATTTTTGTAGAGTGTAATGTCAACTTCCAGACCTCTATCATGAGACTCAACGAAAAGCTGGCCCAATAGTCTCCCAAACTCTCACCTACACCCAAGGAAGATTGCTGCCCTTCATAGCATCATAGCCAGGTTTTGTCATGTAAGAATTTTGGTTCTAATTTCCTTATTTTGAACATTAGCCTAAATCTTCCAAGTTTGCAATTTTCTTGACCTTACTTTACTTGTTTTGCTGTTTTAATGAACAAGGAGTGAAATCATAACTCAGTGTTTAGAAATATAATTTGTATATTAGCTGAACACATTTATAGAATTCTTGGATTGTGTCAAAAAGAACTTGCAGTTTTTCACAAGTCATGGACCCATAGTTGTGTTGTGAAAGAAATGCACATATCTGAGGGCCCTTGACTGTTTCAAGAATATGAATCATATACTCCTTTTGATTTTCTAGACTGTACTATCCTAATAACCAAAAAAAAAAAAAGAAGCCCAAGTGTGGAAGAAAAGCTCAATTAAAATTTTTTTATTCCTGCTACTGAATGTCTTGTCTATGGGGTATGGATTTTGGGCCAGCTAGTCAATAAATGAATCTTAATAATAGTAAAAAGATTAAGCATGACAAAAAATTAGGATATACACAATCGGTATTTTAATAACTTAACATCTTCCTTTTGTTCTTTATACTTGACCTTGACCTTCTGAGATTTCTGTCTTGTCTTTCACAGAATGTAAACTTCTGAGTGAGGAACATGCCTTGTGGGGCAAACTCCCATATTAACGTAGTTTCGAAGTATTCTGTCCATTTTTTCAGATAAATGGTTTTGGTGAAAGCTGAATGTGCCCAAAGGCATTCCTGCCTGCCATCTTTACGATTCAAGTTGAGCATATCCAAAAGTGTTCTGTCAGTTATTTTAAGCTATGAACATATGCTTCTTGAGCTAAGCATGTCCAAAATTTTGTTTGACACCTTGCCTTCTTGAACTTTTTTAACTGAGCATGTTCAGGAGTGGACACCTTAACTGTGCATGCTCCGGAGTGTGTCCACCCCTGAAGTGCTTTCTACATGAATATGTATAGGCTCCTTATAATATCTCCATGCTTCCTTTGTCCAAGGAAAACATTGCTTTGGAAATAATGCCAATGCTCTCCTTACAGGCTGCAGGTAGTAAATCTTTCTCTACTCTTATTTCTTGGCCATGCTTGCTTTGGCTTTGTGCTCACCAAGATGCCAACCGATTGCTTTCAGTTCCAGTAGTATTTCTCAGGTGCTTTGCAGAAGCAAGTTAATTTGAATAGCAAGTTAAAACTGAATTGACTGCTGGAAATTCTTCATATTTTTTAATATCATTGACTCATAGGTAATAGATCCCCTAAGAAGTTGGTTGGGAAGCTAACCAATATAATGTTTCAGTTGAGAGTAGCTGGAGCCCTGGGTTTTAAAACTACCTTTCTTGGTTTAAGAAAAGGTAGCTTGCTTTCAACAGCTCAAAAAATAGAGGTTTTTGACCCTTCCTTCTACTTTATAAAGCCACTTATTATCATTATCACAGCTTTATACAAATATAGCTTATTGGTCATAAATACTGAAAGGGCAAGAGAGTTAAGATTCCATGTTTTCAAACTGGAGGCATGCCTATAAAGAGCTCCTGCTTTGCAAGAGTGAAGGCCTGAGTTCAAGCCCAGTCACCTATATATATATATATATATATATATATATATATATATATGAAAGAAAATCTTAAGGTTTCTCATTTAATTAATCTTTAAGGACATCTTTTATAGCCAAACATTCAACATTCAGTATTATGCCTTACCTATCCTCAGTGCACTTATCAAAATGTTAGCACAGTTTTGGAGAGTGTATACTTCTTGTATTTACAACCTGTAAAAGAGGAATTAGTATATACTCATTACACTTTTATGTACACCTAAGTAAGAAAATATTGAATATTTTTTATATGTCTTTTTGTTTGATACTTATTTATGTGGGTTATTTACATTATTTGCATTTATATGTATCACCATTGAGTTCCATCTAATCACAACTAATTCTTTTTACCTGGGAGAACTGTGATGGACTGCCCATGATCAAGTATTTGAGATTCTTCTCAAGTAAACAAGATGAATTATTTTTTGATGGCACTGGTGTTTGAACTAAAGGCTTCACACTTGTTAGGCAGGCATTCTATCATTTGGACCATTCTGCCAGTGGTGCCCTGCAGATGAATTGTAATGCTAACTGTAGTGGTTTTACTGTGTAGTTGTACTTGTACACTTTTCTGAGTGTTTGCGGAATCCAAGTAGTTGCTCTGGTTTCATTTTTGTATCTGGATCATTTTTCTAAGTGATCTAATATTTCTTGTGCTTGTAAAGAGAAAGTCCTTGTGGGAATTTAATTAGTGTTTCAGTAACTAGTACTCAATAAGCACTTGCTTCTACTACTGCTGTTGTTCTATCATTCATTCAACTGTTGTTTCTTTAGTGCTGTCCAAGAGTGCTAAGCAGTAGGAGTCATAACAGTGAACAAAATGACAGAAATCACTATCCAGCCATGAGTAATGGCAAAAAGAAAAGATGAGGCTAGAACTGAGTTTTACAATAAAGCAACTTCTGGATAATACCTTTTCCTTTTTCTTTCTTTCTTTGTTTCTTTTTTCTCAGTACTTGGTTTTGAACTCAAAGCATTTGCAATTGCTAGGCAGGCACTCTACCACTTGAACCTCCAACTTACTTTTGCTTTTGTTATTATTTGAATAGGGTCTTCTTGAATTTATGCCCCAACTGGCCTGAACAGTGATCCTCCTATTCATACTTGCAGAGTAGCTGGAATTGACAAGCAGATGCCATCACTCCCAGATTTATTTATTTATTTATTTATTTATTTATTTATTTATTCATTCATTCATTCATTCATTTTGTTCTGGACTGGTCTCAAACTGCCATCCTCCCAATCTCCATCTCACAAGTAGTTAGGATTACAAACTTGACCCACTATACTTGGTTTATTTACTATAATTCTACCTTATTAGTGTTATTAGATGGTGTCTGCAATTTTAGTCAACTTGATGCATTTTTTAAAATGTTACTATTTTTTACATATTGGGTTGTATTTATAGAGTGCCTACTATAGCTTAGCTAGTCTTAAAATGATAATTAAAAGGCATTTAGCATTATATAGCACTAAATGTTGCATTTATAATTTTTAAATAAAGAATGATCATTCATAGACATGGAATTAAAGCAAAGTAAATACCAGCCATTTACAACCAAAGGCAAAGAAGATGATAGCTTTGTCATGCCAGTCCACCTATATGGGTACGATAGCAACAGTAGGTCAGGTATTTAGCCATTGTTAGAAGTTCATTAGAGGAGCTCCCAGGGAACTGGCCAGGCTCCCTTCTTTTGAACCATCGAAAAGTGACTTTTGGCCCCACTTCTGGTTTCCTTAAAAGACTAAAGGTCAGAACAGGCACTTTATAGAGTCAGACAAAGACTCTGAGACTAAATATCTTGATTCATCAATTTGTGGCAGGGAAAGGGGTGTATTAGATGCAGAGAAATATTTAAAGATGTAATAGTAGGGAAAGTGTAGGTAGAGCCAGACCTGCCTGGTGATGGACGTTTATTGATGGGTACTATCTGGTACCCACTTGGTGACACTACACAGGACTGTGTCCACATGAGCAAAAGATGAAAGAAAGATTTAATAACAAATAAGTTCTTCACTTTTACTTTTGGAGGAATATTTTTCTTTTTACTGAAGCTTTTCAGGGATGATTAAATTGTATGCAATATTGTATAATGACATTAAAATTCAGATGAAGTGCGATGGAGTAAAGGGCTATGGTAAAAAAAAAATCAATCAATCTTGAAGGCAGCTGTTATTAGGAGAGAAGCTTTTTTAAAAAACAAAATTCCTTGTGTTTTAATATTCTGGCCAAAGATAATGTTGGATTTTATATATATGGAAGCATCTGAAAAATTTTATACATGATCTAGTAACTTATGCAAAGGAACATAGTTATGAGTTTGCTTTTAGAAAGTACATGAAAAATGTTTGAGTTTGTTATTCTAAGCAGAAATAAAATATTTGAAGTGTTTTAATATTTTTCTTAAATGCTAACAAATATAATACATAAATATTTCATTGTATAAATAAATCCACCTCTGGCTTTGAAAACAACAGGGTCAAAGAACTAAAGAACGAAAGACTAAGCAAACACTAAAAAACTAAATTCCAATTGGATTAAGTTGCTCTTCCATAATCTTCTTTATTTATGGAGGATTATAAAATATCTTTATAAATATAAAAATACTTGTAACCAAAAGTTAATTCATTCATGGCATTTACAGTAGAATTCAAGTAAAGCTGTGAGGTCCTTGTCTCAGCAGATGGGTACTATCTTGTGCACACTTGGTGACCAGATAGTCACCATAAGAGGCTTATATTGAAAACTCTTGTGTACAAAGAAGGAAATGTGTGCTGGTAAATACAGAATCAAATGATTTGGGATTTATGTTGGAAAAGAGAAATGGATAGAACTTTTTAGACAGGAGGATTTAGGTGAGCAAAAGATAAGAAGAATGGAGACTTATCTTACAATAAGAAGATGCATTTTAGGAAACCAGGACAGAAAATGGCAAGTAGATTCTTGGAAACCAGTTGTAGAGAGACTCTGCCTCCAATCATATTAATGCACAAAACCTTTAAAATCATATTATTATTATTTGGATACTTATAAAAACCTTTATTAGAAATTAAACTATTCTAATTAAATTCTATGAAATACTACACTTTTAGTCATTCAAATAATGAACGATGTTTAGACCATTCAAAAAATAAATAGTAAGTACTTGTTTCTTTAGTAAAACTGAAATGCTCAGTTGTATTTTTGAGCATGTGAGAATGTGTGTTTTATTTTTTTATGAACTTCTTTTAATCCAAGATGAATGACTTAATAAAAACAACCTGAATAAAAAAGCTTGCACCTTGGCCAACCAGCTAAGAGAGCGGACAGCACCTTACTGTTTGGAGTTTGGGAGTTTCCTACTGAAAACAGAGTGGGTGTGGAGATGAGTGGAATGTGTGCTTGGGACAGGATTCAAGGAAAGCACAACCTAAGACACAGGTTAGAGCATGAGGGCCTCAACTGCATGCATGTGGAACCCACCAAATTCTCTTACTAACTCCAATCTAGTTTCTCCCACACCTTAGAATTCCTGGGAAAATTTATTTTCAGAATTGGAACTTTGATTCAAAATGCAGGTTTTTAATTTTTTTTCCTAAGAAAACACTAACAATCTGTCCAGGCCTCAGTAAGAGTATAGCACTTCCTATATTTGACATCAAACATTTCCCATGTCTTTACAAACATTGAGGGCTGTAGAAACACTGCCAAACACCAGTATGAATCTTGGCTAGGATTCTTTAGGCTTAGACCTTAATTGGATTTATGAAATCTACAAGCTTAGAGATGGGCTTGAATGATTTAGAATAGAGATGAAAGACAGAAATCATAGTCTCCTAACAAAAAGTTTATTAAAAATCTATCAATGTTACATTTATTACACAAGAAACACACTTCATATTTGGTTTAAATCCATTCTCAAATGTTCATCACCAGATTAGCTCCACAAAGATATTGCATTTTACAAATTCCAAGAGATTAAAAGGAGGCAATGAGACTGGAGAAAGAAATGCAATGTAACTTGACACTTGTTTTTCATGGAGGATCAGTTTTTCATGGAGGATCAGTTTTCAAAGAAATCTTTTTATTTAAGTATTGATTAGATATGGGGTTAATATCAAGGCCCATATTACTAGCCTATTATTATGGCTTGAAAGAGTTAATATGTACTTGAGAAGTGAATAGCCCTATTTATTGGTAGGGTCAGATAAATGGTCTTCAATATGTTTTAAATTTTTCTTATTATATTGTCCTTAGTACATTCTTTTGAGGTGGTAATTATGGAGAACTGTCAATTATACTTAATGACAGAAGGCACAGTGAGTAGAAAACTGAAAACTGCAAAGTAGGCAAGCAATTCAATTTAGTTATTCATTTTTTAATGTAGAATCATGGTAAAGTGCACAAACTTAAAGGTAGACTGACTTCTCCACCTCTAACTATGATTTAGGGTTTTAATTTCCACTTCTGAAAAATGGGGATAATAATAAATCTTACCTCCTTCCAAGATCAGTGCAAGGATTAGAAAAAAGAAGTATGTTAAAAGCACTTAGCCATGTCTGGCCTGTGGTGAACAATCAGACCATGGACATAAGTAAGTGTATCTGAGAAGTTACTCTGCATTAAACTATTTTTCAGAGTGGCATTTGATTTTGGGTTTTTTTTTTTTTCTTTCTCTCTCTTTCTGACAATGGAAGTGCTTAGGAGTTATTCATAGTACCCAGTGAATAACTGACTGATTTTTCTTTTGACAGAGTAAGAAAAACTAGGGCTTCAGAGACTCATTCAAATCACACAATGTTATTGACAACACGAAAATCCAAGGGTTAAAATACTTTTAGAATACCATCTCAGCTCCATATTCCATATTTAATGAAAGGATTGAATCAAACTTGGGTAAGAGGTTTAGGCTAACTGTTATGAATTTAATGGTTTGATCCATTGGGTTTAGCTTATGCTTTTGGAAAGATGGTGTTGACTTTTGTCTCCCCAAAATTTACATGCTGAGTTTCCAACCTCTAGTATCTCAAAATGTAGCTTTATTTGACAAAATACAATTGTTGTAATATATAATTAGTTAGGATAAAGTTAATCTGTAGTAGAGTTGGCCTCTAATCCTTACCACTATTGTCCTTCTAAGATAATCATGTATACAGAGACCCACAGGGAGAAGACCAGGTGAAGATCCAGGTTTTGCAGCAGAAGGCACTAAATGCTAAAGATAGTCAGAAAGCCACCAGAAGCTAGAAAAAGGCAAGGAATGGGTTTTCCTCACAACCCTCCTAAGCAACTAAACCTGTTGAAACCTAATCTAGTCCAGAACTGTGAGACAACATATTTTTGTTGTTTAAGCCTACAAATTTGTGCTACATTGTTAGAGCAGTCTTAATAATCAATACCAGTAAGTAAAAAGCATGAAATTAAGAATAAGAACCTATTGATTCCAGCAACTTGATAAAGTTATCAAGTTTTAGAATGTGAAGTAATCTTTGAGATTTACTGGCTCAGTTCCCTTATTCTATAGCTGAGGAACTGAGACATAAAAATCTCTATAGCAGTCATAAGTAGTATTTGAATAAAGCATACTCCCATTCCTGGTTTCTTTTCTCAGTTACTTACCATTATTTGGAGGGAAAGTACCTACTACCAAAGTCAGAAAGACTGTAAATAAAATGGAAAAAAATAGATGATATTCAGGTCAGGCAAAGGATCATTTTCTGGGATAATCAAGGAAGACTTAGGGGAAGGGGAGAGTATGTGGTTTTTATCTGTGTTTTACCTTACTTTGGTGGTTAGAAGGACAAGCAAAATTGGTAGGCAGAGTGGTGAAAATAGCACATGTTCTTTGGAGAAAACAGCAGTAGTACATGGGGCAGAGACATGAACACACAGGGCGTTCACAAAAGGTAAGAGTGCTGCTGTATTAATGGATAGGGGTCCCTCAGGATACTTAGTAATAAATAAAACTAGAAAGATGGTGGAGACCAAGCTGCAAATGTGCGGGAAAGGAGCACATTTTGTACGGATAGTGTCATCAGACTTTGCTGGGTGAGGGAATTTGCTCTGATTTGGAGCCCAGGTGTCCTATCTGTCAAGATTCATTACTTTTCTCCCTGGCAGAGTGTACTTGCCAATGAGTAATTCAGATTTGATTATAACACCATCTGGGAACTCCTATAATTTTTTTTTTTTGCCTGCTTTTGATGCTTCAAACCTGTTTGAGTGAATGCATGTGTGTTTATGCACAAGAATAAGACCTCCAAGTCAGCATCCCAAATTCTACACTTCTGTTTGAGAAGTGTCAGTCTAGTCCAGCAAATCTCAAGCATCTCTGAGTATTAGAATACTGTGAAAACCACAAGAGAGAACTTTTATTATCCCCAACAGGCGGAAGTGGTTTTTTAAAGGAGATTGCACCTATTAATTTTGTACATCTCTAAAGGGAAACATATTAAACTAAGTTTTGCACTGTAAAAATATACATTAATAGCCATTTTCATTACAGATGCATTAAGAATTCTTTCATTGTCAACATTCACATTTTATTTTTAGTGTACTATCCTTGCAAATACTTCTTATAAGTCTCTTAGAACATGCAGCAATTACTAAAGAATGACAAGTTATATTTCCATATATATATTTATTTATTATACATACATGTAGGCGATCATAAGAAAAAGTGTTACTGACTCTATGATACCTTAAATTTCTCTGTGAAGAAAATGACTATTTCTAAATCAAGGATTAATGAAATTCAATTTAAAGCAATAACACTTCATAACATGCCTGTCCTATCTCTTCCCTTCCTACCACAAATTGTTAAAAATTTTACAAATATTAGTTTGACTTTATTCTTTTCAGACTATTATTTTAATTTTTATTATGATTAGAATGTTGAAATCCGAATCCCCAAGATGGCAGTATTAAGAAGCAGTGATTAAGTCATGTGAGCAGAGCCCTCATGCGTGGGATTAGTACCTTTGTAAGAGACCTGAGGGGGACCCTGTGAGGACCAAGCTACCCTTCATCTAATATTAATAATTGCACCAAACATTTGTTAGCTGCAGTTCTTAAGACTACATATTTTTCCAGACATATTATCTCCGTTTCTAATTGTATAGTAGTACACTTTAAGATATATTTTATTACCCTGTAGAAATATGCATCTCAAGTACTTGCATATAACTTGAATTAAAATAGTTCATAAGTTAGAATAAATTTAGTCCCAAACGTTTATCTCCAAGTTACAGATGTTTTCTTTCTTTTTTTTTTTTTTTCTTTTGCGTTAGGAGACATTAGGATCCTTTTAAACTTTATAATCAGAGTTAAATAAATAAACATTTCCATTTAGAAAATCATGGACTTTCACCAGCCACAAACTTCACTATATTGGTGAATTTATGTTTATTGTATAGTAAAACAATGCATGGCCTGAGTCTGAATTTGCAGCTAGAATTTAATCTGTTTAATTGAGCAAGTTCAGTCTGAGATCCTTCTATCCTTCATAAAACTGTGCTCTAGCAGTTTATGATGCTAACAAACTTCCAAGAATGAGTTATGGTTTGGTGCTTAAACTGGAAATATCCACAGAATTATTCAGAAAGTCATATTCCAATGAGGGGTACTTTATCTTTCTGCAATGGGATATTTAATTTTACTATACCTAGAAATATTTGTCAAAGATGCAAAAAATGTTTTTACAAAGACTTTTGGTCCCTTTCTCTAGTTTCCTAAGGCAATTAGTAATAATAATGCTTCAGTTCCTTCGACTAGAAACTGAAGTATTTTAAAACTGTCAGATGAGTTAAAGAGGAGAGTCAAGGCTATCCCACAGGTCAATGAATCATGCTTGAATTTAGGTATTGGTTTCTTTCCCATTCTCTTGGCCAAGTGTTCCTCAGACAGACTAAATACAACTGATCAACAATTAGTCACACCATCATAAAATGGCTTTAAAAGCCATTGTGCTTGCTCTGTTTAATTGAATGAAAAAGGAAGGGAGCTGGCATTTTTGTAGCATCTACTGTAAGAAAACATGTTGCTGTATGTGTTACAATCACTAACTCATTTAATACTCATATATGCATATATGTATACACTTGTTAATATCCCCTTTCAATAAAAGAGTAAATTAATATTCAGACAATAAATGAATTTTTTTCAATGTAGAACCAGAGCTTAATTTTTACTATTTTTCTTTCTCTTTTATGTTTTTATTTTTACTTCACTTTTTCCTTCATTTTAATTTTTAAAATTACACAAATAATATAAAAATCCATTCTCCCTATAAAAAAAGATTATGATGGTTAAAGCTAAAGAATCTTTAAAAACCCTGTGATCCTGAGTGCTTTCTTTTTAAATAGATTTCTACAGTCAATGTGTATTCAGACCTTTTCCATGCCATGTTTAAAAGGTTCAGACCATGGGCTGGGGGCATGGCTCAAGCAGGAAAGCACCTGCCTCACAAATTTGAACCCCAGTAACACACGTACACACACACACACACACACACACACACACACACACACGAAGCTGGAAAAGGTTCAGACCTTTTAAATATTTTACATATGTCTGTATACCCATAAAAATGTGCAGCATGGTTTCCCTATTCTCTTGTTGTGGACAATTCATCATTGCAATTGCAATGAATATTGTGACAATATTCTCTTTAAACATATGTGCTAGTGCTTCTATAAAAGTAGGAAATTTGGGACTGGACATGGTGGTACACAGCTGTAATCCCAGCTATTCAGAAGGTAGGGATGTAAGGATACCAGTTTGAGGCCAGCCTGATGAAAAAAAGCTAGTGACACCTTCTTTCAAAAAACAAGCAGGGCAGGGTGGTTCATATCTGTAATCCCAGCTACTGCGGAGACAGAGATAGAAGGATCACTGTCTGAGGTCAACTGCAGGCAAAAACTTGAGACCCTATCTGAAAAATAACTAAAAGCAAAAAGGCAGGAGGTGGAGGGTGTGGTTCAAGTGGTAGAGCAAAAAGCCCTGAGTTAAAACCCCAGTATCACTCCTCTCAATATGTAGAAATCAAAGTTTTAATGTGAAAGGGCCACACCAACACCCTCTTTTTCTGTGAGCTTTGAATATCAGGAAGACTTCAGTGGTTTCTTTCTTTCTTTTTTTTCATTGATCCCTTTCAACCCTGGGCCATCCAATTTATAATTACATGTTTACTGGTTTTATTTCACATTTATTCACAGAATTATTATTAAAAGTCAAAGGCATGATGATAGGTGGCAAATATTATTTCATCTGCAAACATGATTTTTGTCCTTTAGAGAGCAACAGGAAAAAATTACAAATGCATTTCAATATATAAATGATGACAAAACCAGCAATTTGAAAAGAACAAACTGTTTGGAGACTCCAGATGAAAAGAAAGAGTAATATAGATGGGTTGAATTTGATCAAAGTACATCATGTACATGGATATAAATATCACCTGGAAACCCCTTTGTACAATTAATTTATGCTAATAGCAGGTTTTAAGCAATAAAAGAAAGAAAAGAAGGGAATTTGTGGCAAAACTGCCTGAAATTCAAAAGGAATCCATTGGGAAAGATGTAAGAAAAAATTATGTGTTGTGAGCAAAATTGTCTCATTTTAATGTCGAGACTGGTAGGAACTCCTTTTAGTGTTACTAAACACCAACTCTTAGCACGGCCTAATTACAGGCATAGATATTTGTACAATTTTTTGAAAAAAAAAAACTGACCTCTTGTGTTACGGAATTTATCCACATGTGGAAGTTGTCAATTATAAAGTAAAAGGATGAGTGAAATGACAGAGCAAGTAAATTTACTTTTTTTTTAGATACAGAAAAGATTTTAGCTGGAAAAACTTCTCAGACTCATCAGAATAACAGCACAGTGTCTTACAACACACAGATGAGAATTTTGAAAAAAGTATTAAAGATTTTCCAGCTGCTCTAAGGTAAAATTAAACTAACACACACACACACACACACTCTCTCTCCTTTCCTACACACACATACACCCACACCCCCCCCCCCACACACAAATCTCTTAAAACAGTCCTGTGTGCTTATTCTAGTTCTTATAAATAAGTCCTCAGATTTAGTTTCATTGTCATTGAGTGAAACTGTCCAGGTAGAGCAGTGTTTTCTTACGACTTCACTTGGAAGAGGGAGACCAAAGACAAGGAATTTTCCAATAGGCCCTCACGCAAGTGATGATATATCCAACCTGGAGATAGATCCCTGTTGACAAGGAAACCCTACACCAATGCTACAGAGAGTAAAGGTGCTCCTCTTGAGGTTAAGGGTGTGGTTCATTTGTGACAACAGCAGCCCAGGTAAAGCTGAGTCAGTTCTTAAGAGACTGACCTCAATCATATGTACAGGTATTGACTTTAAACTGAAGAATCGGAGGCATCTATTTATTTATTTTTGTTTAGTTTTGGGTTTTTTAAATTTATTTATTCATTTATTCATATATGCATACATTGTTTGGGCCATCTCTCCCTCCTGTGGAGGCATCTATTTAGATAAAATAAAAATTTTGAAAATAGAATACCAAACTCCATTAAAATTATAAAACAAAAAAAGGGGGGGGAGGGGGCATAAGAAAAAATAACAGATGAAGCAAATGATCAAAGCACATTAAATGCATGTATGGAAATACCAAATGAAAAAGGTTTGTTAATTTGTTAATACAGGGAATTAAAATGGTGTTTTCTAATACTGAATCACCCTGTAATCTTTTCAAATTTGACATATTATTATGAATCATTGATTTCTTTATTAATGTATTATTTAGGAGCTTTACATTTGTGATCAAAACTGAACTGAACTGTAATTTTTTCTTGTAGCGTTGTCCATTTTTATTATCAGAATTTCAAAGACTGTGAGATTAGCTGATGAGATTTAATATGCTAGTGTTCTGCTCCCTGATCTTAATCTGTCTTGAGTCTGATATTTCTGTGTATGTGAATTATTAATTACCTGTTGATCTTAACTTACTTTTTTTCAGTGGGTTTTCTACCACTTCCTTGGCCAGCTTTGATCATTAGAATGATTGTCACGTGGAATATTATTGGGCTACAAAATCTTTGTCTTTTACAAAAGTGATGTTGGTATGAATAAATATTTTTAATAAATGAATAAAACATTGTTATTAAGCATCTTCTTTTTTTTATTGTCCTTGGTTTTTTTTTTTTTCATTTTTCTTTTATTATTCATATGTGCATACAAGGCTTGGTTCATTTCTCCTCCCTGCCCCCACCCCCTCCCTTACCACCCACTCCACCCCCTCCCTCTCCCCCCCACTCAATACCCAGCAGAAACTATTTTGCCCTTATTTCTAATTTTGTTGTAGAGAGAGTATAAGCAATAATAGGAAGGAACAAGGGTTTTTGCTGGTTGAGATAAGGATAGCTATACAGGGCATTGACTCACATTGATTTCCTGTGCGTGGGTGTTACCTTCTAGGTTAATTCTTTTTGATCTAACCTTTTCTCTAGTACCTGTTCCCCTTTTCCTATTGGCCTCAGTTGCTTTAAGGTATCTGCTTTAGTTTCTCTGCGTTAAGGGCAACAAATGCTAGCTAGTTTTTTAGGTGTCTTACCTATCCTCACCCCTCCCTTGTGTGCTCTCGCTTTTATCATGAAGCATCTTCTTTAAAATAAGTTTAAACTCTTCAAAGTTGGTTGAATTAATTGAATCTTGCTATATTCTGAGTTTTGTAATGCCTTTCTTTTGAAAGTTTTATAGCTGCTATATAATCACAGGCATGAGAAATATTTTACATTACCCAAAAATCATTTTAAATTTCATGGGCCAAATTCTCTTCTCAGATCTATTTTTTATTACTCCCACTGAAGTGAGTAGAAATTTAGTTAGACTATCTGGGGGCAAAATTGGGAATCACATTTACAAATATACTGACTTTTCCTGATGCATGTTTCATTGAGAAATTGGACAGTTAAAATTGGCAAGGATTATCTGTAATAAAGCATTTGAACTTGCTGTCACTTATACATATTGGGGGGAAAATACTGTTTTGCTGCAAGTTGCTACTTTATACATTTCAATTTTCATTTCCCATGAAGAAATATAAAACCGGAGTATTAAACACCTCCATATTTTTCCCTACTGAGCCTGAAAGCTAAGAAGCATTGCAGTTGCATGAGTAAAATATTTTTTATAGATGTAATAACGCTGGAGCTCCAGGACACTGGCAGGAAAAGGGAAAGGAAATAAAGGAGAAGGAAGAGGGGGATGTGGATGAAATACTGAACACAAGAATCCAAAATAAATTAACCACAGAGTTGTAAGATTAACTTGTGTTATTTCATCTCTACATGCACATTTTGCAAAAATACTATAAAAATTCAAATGTGTCTATTTTTGGTGTCAATATTATTATTTCTAAATATTAGAAAGATGTAGCCTACGTAAGCAAAATTCAGTCTTGGGTAGATATAATTCTGTAAGAATTGCTGCTGCTTGAGTATTGCCTGATCTGAGAACCTGACAAAAGTAACAGACATTCAGTTCTGTTATGTATACTTAACTAGTTTCTTTGAAATGAAAAACATTCTACTTTCATGAGCAGCTCAATACAAGTGACAAAATATCATTTCAACATATTAAATTGACAAACATTGAAACTATCTTAACTAGCGTTACTGGGCATATGTTGTGCATATGCTTTAGATAGGAGTATAGGCTGATAAAATCTTTCTAGAAAGATATTTTTCATTGTGTGTCATGCCTTATTTTTCTCTTAATTTTAAAAAATTTTAATCAATGCATATTTGTACATATTTGTGAGATATTGTGTGATTATTTTATACATGTATGCAATGTATATGATCAGGGTAATTGGCATATAAAATATCTCAAACATCCATCATTTATTTCTGTTGGGAACATTCAAAATCCTACTAGCTATTTTGAAATATGCAATTAATTCTTTCCAACCACAGTTCCCTACTGTACTCTGGAACATTAGTTACTTCTCCTGTCCAACCACACTTGTATACTCATAAACTATCCCCTCTTTGTAATTCTTTTCCCCTTCTCTTCCCAGTCTGATAATCACTATTTTACTCTATACTTCTATGACATCAACTTTTTTAAAATTCTACATGTGTGTGAGGATATAAAATGTCTGTCTTTCTATGCTTGTCTTCTTTTACTTAACATAATATCCTGTAGGCTCATCCAGGTCTCCATAAATGACAGAAGTTTGTGCTTTTTATAACTGAATATTATGTCACTATACAAAGTATATATATATGTATTTATGTATATATTCCTTAGCCATTCATTCATTCATAGCTAGCAACTAGGTTAATTCCATATCTTGGCTATAATGAATAATGTTGCAATAAACACTTGAGAGAAGATGGTTTTTTTGATAAGCCGATTTCAGTTTCTTTGGATATGCAGTAGTGGAATTTCTGGGTCACATGATAATTCTATTTCTTGTTTTTTGAGGAACCTCTAACCTGTTTTCAATAATGGCTGTATTAATTTACATTCTTACCAACACTGGGCAGGGTTTCCTTTTCTCCACTTTCTTGTCAGCACTTTCATCTTTAGTCTTTTTAATAATAGCCTTCCTCCTGGGGTAAGACCATATCTCATTTTGGTTTTAATTTGCATTTCCATGTATCTGTATAATTTCTACAGTTCTTAATTCTATTCTACAATGTCTTTTGATTTTATAAAACATGTTGAGACTTATTTTGTGACCCAGAATATTGTCTATCCTGAAGAATGTTTTGTGGTCCAATATATATAGCCTATTCTGAAGAGTGTTGATAAGAATGTGTGTTCTGCAGCTGTTGGATAAAATGTTCTGCAAATGTCTGATGGGTCCGTTTAGTCTCTCAGTACAATTTGTTTATTTTCTGTCTGGATGATATGTCTATTAGTGAAAGTGAGATACTGAAGTCTGCTATTATTATTATACTAAAATTTATTTTCCTTTGGTTCTAATAGTAATATTGGCTTTATGTATTTGTTTTGTGCAGTGTTGGGGAATATGAGTATTTATAATTGTTATAGCCTCTTGTTGAGTTGATTATTTTATCATTATATACTGACCTTCTTTGTCTATTTTTATAGTTTTTTACTTAAAGTCTGTTTTTTTTTAAACATAAGTACTCCTGCTACAGGCTAACACCTGCTCGCTTTTGGTCTCTGTTTACATGGAATATTTTTTCTATTCCTTCACTTTCAGTCAATATATGTCTTTACTGGTGAATAGTTGGGTCTTGGTTTGTTTGTGTAATCCATTCAGCCAGTCCATATCTTCTAATTGGAGTGCTTAATGCATTTACATTCAAGATTATTCTTGACAGGTAATAACCTACTACTGTTATTTTCTGTTCTGGTTGTTTTGAATAGCCTTTATTGTTTTCTTCCTCTTTCATTGTTTACCTTTGTGGTTTGGTGGTTTTCTGTAGTGAAAATGTTTTATTCCTTTGTCTTTTTCATTCATGTGCCTACTCTGCAAGTATGTTTTGTATCTTAATGTGTTTTCATGATGGCAGTTAGCATCCTTTCTCTCTCAGATTTAGGACTCATGCAAGTGTTTTAACACTAGTCTAGTGGTGATGAATTCTCTCAGTTTTCCTTACCTGAGAAAAGCTTTATTTATCCTTTATTTCTGAAGGATAACTGTGCTGTGTATGGAGAAAGATACAGAAAGGATATTTAATGAAATAATAGCTGAAAACTTCCCAGGTCTTAGGAGTAGGCATTCAAATCCATGAAACTCACAGAACTCCAGTTAGACTTGAACCAAGGAGGTTCTCTCCAAGGCATGTACATTATAATCAAGTTGCCAAAGTCACTGACAAGGAGAATTCTAATAGCAGTAAGAGAAAGATATCATGTCACATAAAAGGAATCATAATTAGACTACCAGCAGATTTCTTAGCAGAAACCTTATAGGACTGAAGAAAATAGGATGATATGTTCAGAGTGAGAATGTTGAAAGAAAAAAGAAACCTACTATCAAGACTGTATTTTTTTATTCAGTTTCTTCAGCTATAATCCTAAGCATCTATGGTTGCATCAGTGTTCTATGCTGAAAGTATTTGTGATTGCTGTGGTGTGGCAAGGTTATGCTATAGATGCCCCTGAAGGTGTTGTGGTCCAGAGTGTAGTGTGCTCTCTAATGGATGGGCAGCTGTGAAACTGGCTGTCAAATTGGACTTGGGCATGCATACGCACTGCAGGTTGGCCAGTTGTGCAGCAGCTTCACTGGGGGCGTCTGGGCCACTGCTAGGGAGTGCATAGATACTGCAGCCTAGTTAGCTGAGCAGCATATGCCCTGGAAGGGGGCTGCAGCTATCCTTGGGTTGACTATAGGCTAGGGCATAGGAGGATAGAAGTGTGTTACGGTGGACAGTTGTATAGCTGAAGTGCATAAGCATTATGTGCCTGCTGTCTGTCTGCCTATCAGCTCAGGTGCCTGCAGGTGCTATGGTCCAGTTATTCATGTGGTAAGGTCTCCAGTGGGGCAAGATGGACACCCAGCTGATAGAAGATCCTGGACACAGGCAGACTCAGCTATGTGTTAGCTTCCTCTCTTTGTAAGTTGGCCTGTTCCCCCAAGTACTGGGCTGCTGTGTGGATTTAGAAGGCAGGGTTTCAGCCTTTCTGCTGAGCCTAGGCTTTGAGCAGTTTGATTGTCACGCTGTAGCCACCTGTGTGAGCAAGGTGGAATGATGGCAGAGTTTCAAGAATGGAGGTACACTAGCTACTAGCCCCCAGAGTGAAATACATTCTAACAGTGGGTAAAGTTCCAAGATGGCACTGAATTGTAGCTGCTTATGTCGTGGAGGATGGGAGTGTAGAACATAGATTCCTACTCTGTGGCAAGATAGCCATTGAACTCTATGAAATTTTCCAAATAGTGTTTGAGGCCTGTGTATCTCCTATGC
This sequence comes from Castor canadensis, assembly GCF_047511655.1. Lineage (NCBI taxonomy): Eukaryota > Metazoa > Chordata > Mammalia > Rodentia > Castoridae > Castor > Castor canadensis. The sequence goes on from NC_133394.1 coordinate 54,541,661, forward strand.
AGGCATCTGTAGCAGCAATGGAGACCATTGGAGGTCTACAGCTTACATTTTCCCCCCATAGGAAGAAGCTTGTTTTGGCCTAGAGCTGATCTGGGAAAGGAAGACAGTATTGATGATTAATAAATTTTGGAAAAACATTTTTAGCACCTAGTGAAGGATTTACTTAAGATGATAGTACCCATCCTCTCCATGTGAGAAATTTGTAGTCTGTTCCTCATTATTATTTATAAGGTGCTAGATGTATATTTTTCTACATGCACTATGTATGTTGAGTTCCAAAAGTGGGCCCATGTTTCCCCATTTCCTAGAATCATTCTGGCCCTTATTAATCCTCTTTTGTTTTTACTATGTTCAATATGCTTCTTACTATTTTTCTTTCAGGTGAAGCTGTTGTTGTTACTGAAATTAAGTCTTTGTTAGGCACTTGCTCAAAAACAGTATATTAATGCTGAGTTTTACCAACAGATGCTTAGAAAAGGCTTTTCTTCTTTGCTGTAAGCTTTGCATTTTGTTTGCATTGCTGTGTAAGACTAGAGTGCTCTATCTGACTATCTAATCTGACTGCTCTATCTCTGTTTCCTTCTAATTAGTAAATAAATGCTCCAGCGACAGAAATGCTGTTAAGCCCTTTTTGTTAGTAAGACAATCACCCTGCCCAAACTCACCCTGCTTGCCAGTGGGCTGCATGAGATATTCTTTGTAACACATTAAACAGACTCCCTTGTCCCTTTTCCCCACCATGAAGCAGTATCAATTACAGGAATATTCTCGTGTACTTTGTTCTTACAAATTTTGCTAATTAGAATTGCTTATTCTTTGTCTTTGGTGCATAATTACGAATTCTATTGTTGCAGGAATATATGATGATCTTAACATTTATTTTTATTTAGGTACCACATAATTTTAATTAAAAATTGAGGAAGTTCTTAAAATTTTTCAGTAAATTGGGACTTGATTATAATCAATAACTTCAAAATGACAAAATATATTTAATACAATTTGATTACTGGTAAGATTATTTTCTCTTCCTTTGTAGATACAAGTTATCTGTAAGACCAGAGAAGGAAAAAAGCTCCTGTAAGTTCTCACTGGAAATTTTAAGATCCTGGCCACCTCTGTAGAGACATCATTGTCATATACTCATCATTATACAGATATTAAAGTCATCATTCTTGCTCTGGAAGGATGATTAGGGGTTATCATGTGATCATGTGTTACACTGCAAAGTAATAAACTCACTTCTGTGGTAGTACAGCAAAACTCAGGTGGTCTGGGAAGGAACACTGAAGCGCAGCTACGAAACTTAGCCCTCATCCATGGTAATGACAATTACGTTCACTTATTTCGAATTTATTTTGTACCAGGATTTCTGCAAAATAGGTGTTATAATTTTTTATTGAACAGAATATGAAATAGAGTCTTAGAGTTGTTACCATTTTTTTTTAGTACTTGGGGTTGAATTCAGGCCTTTGGGCTTGCTAAGAAAGCACTCTACCACTTGAAGCACACCCCTATTCCTTTTTCTTTGATTATTTTTCAAACAGGGTCTTGCTTTATGCTCAGGCCTGTGTGGGCTGTGATCCTGTCATTTATGCTTCCCCTATAACTGGGATGACAGGCATTTACCACCAGAACCAGCCATTGGTTGAGATGGCAGAACTGTCTTTTGGGATGAGGTAACCACTGGTTAATTCTTTGACTTTCCTTTTTATAACGTAAGTCACTTTAGTCTCAATAACTTGTAGGGTTTTTTCTAGTGGACGGATTTTATGATTCTTCCTTCCTTGACACTGCATAAAAGTATGTGGTAAAACTAAGAGATAAAGCAATGAAGGAATCTCAAACAGACATGGGACACCAAGACAGTACAGCAGGAAGCAATATTTTATTGTGCCGGCACAGACTCAGAGGACTCGTGTCCAAAGGCTGAGCCCCGAAAACAAAGGGGTTTCACCTTATACAGTCTTGCAAGCAGATTACAGAAGCAAGACACAAGATCTAACCCATATATGGTTGCATACAAGTCTATTGGCTACTCCACCCCACCAGTGCTAAGTGACCTTCCTCACGTTTAGATTCTTTAAGTTTATCTCCCTGCTATGCCATCCCCTCCCTGCTATATTATTCCCCACTTGATGCGCTGATCCAGCTAGCGTCAAAGAGCATCATCCTGCTTTAGGGATTTATATTTCCACAGCATCATTATATGGGCAACTGTTTTTCTTTCTATAGTGGCCTCCATAGTGGTCCTGATAGACCACAATACCAGGAAAATCAGATAGAGTAACATCAGACATGCTCCCAAGACTAAACCCACCGCTCCTACTAGGGTTTTGAGTTCGCCCAGGGCAGAGAACCACCCGCCAAACAGACTATCTGGGTCCCATCCTTTCCACACCTGTATGGGTACATGTGCCATCTTTCTAGTATTAGTGGCAATTTCCGTTACTGCTTGACCATTGTCATCTATGTGGAGGCAGCATCTTATTGGTTGAACTTGCCACATACTCCTCCTTCTCAGCTAAAAGATAATCCAAGGCCAGGCAATTTTGATATACAGCAGCTCACATTTGGGTCTATTACTTGGTCAGTAGCTCTAGAGCAGAGGTAGTCTGGTTGGTAATAATTTCCACAACTGCGTGTAACCTAATGATGCTGTTGAGCACCTAGATAGGAGTCCAGTACCCCAACTCCTATCCTGTGCCCAAGTGGCTGGTCCATAGGTCTCGATAATCCTCTGGGGAGGCCATTCATCTTCTCCCCATCTCTGTTGGCTCTCCCACCCCGAGGTCCCTTTTTATTCTAGGCCCCAGAGTCTCAAAAAGGGGAACTCCCAGCTGTTCCTTTGGTGGTGGGGCAAGAGGAAGAACACTGACTGGATAATTCCTATAGTACAGCATCCCTTTCAAGTCCTAGGGAGTTCAGTATAAGCTTGCTTCCCACATATCCAAAATAAGCCATCAGGTACCCTCCACCACCCGGGGTCAGTATTGCTGAGGTTGTTTCAATATTTACCAGTCTCAGGGACACCTCAGAATGGATTCACCTCACCAGTCATAGAACAATTTGAGAAACTGTCATTGGCTGGAGAATCATGACATTGGGAACCATTTTCTAATGGGGACAATGTCCAATACCACGTAGGCCTATCAGGCTGCCAGGTTAGATTAGTCCCATTCCAGGAGAGTCCCCTCTTCCAGGGGGTCTCCCCCTCTCACTTCTTATATTCTGGCCTGGTTCTTTTGATACATTCTTCCCTAATTACCTATGATGTGAGAATCCAGGACTGAGATTGGTTACTCTCTTGTCTAGTCATAGATTGATTCCACAATAAAAGTTGATAAGCATTTAAACTGGTCCCTTTCTAAGTCCATTTCTCACTCATGAGGGTGCATCCGCACACCCGGAAGTATGAGACATTTAGTTCTTTAGCAATCTTTTCTGCCAGGTCTACAAAAAGATTTTTTTCCTATTGTTAGGAAGTCTAGTCCTCTGCCTAATTCACTTCTGATTTTATTATACAGTGGCCCAGCACTTTGATTGGCAGCTGGCCCTGGTCTGGGTGAGAGTACCTTTGATACTTTGTATGCCATCTCTCTAACAAGTTGTTCCCAAGCTAGGTCCTCGACTCCCCCACCAGCAGAGTTTCCTCAATATCCCAAAAAAGCCCAGAAGACCCATTCTCCCCACTTTCCATGACAATTGTGGCCTGCATTGTTTCCCTCTGGGACCTCCAGTATCGCCTACCAGCAACCTCACAAACCCGAGGCATATATGAGCTGATGTAACATCTGATCTGTTAGCAAGTGTATGATACAAAGTATGGCTATGCAGAAGTCCCAACAAAGGCTCTCTTATAACATTCAGTACATGGGGGAAACCTTGCAAGGGCCAACCCAAAAGGTAAGAGCCCAAGCATGTAGAGGAAAACTGGGGTGCATGCCATGTCTGAGCTTCCACCGTGCATAGAATAGTCAGCTTCCAGACTGTTGTCCTGTTGTTCATGATCTCCTGCTGTCTCCTGGGGAACAGAGTCCTGCCAGGGAAGGGTGTGGGAATTCCAGGAGGTGATCTTGTATGGTGAGACTGGGTCAGGATGTGTTCCCATTCAAGAGAGTCTGGCTTTACTCTCCTGTGGTGGATCCAAGCAGCAATCTCTGCAACTTTAGCTGCTGTGGGAGTAGTCAAAATAACAACAAAAGGGTCTCTCCAATGAGGTTTTAATGGTTGGACTCTCCATTCTTTTACCCAGATGGCACCCCCTGGCCTGTGAGGGTGAGTGGGAGTTGTCAGGTTGACAGGAAGTCTCTCCCAGACCCAGTCATTGATCTTCGAGAGAGTCAACCTGAGGGCCTGCATCTGTTGCCTCAAGGTGAGGTCACCTATTTCTTTTCCCCCTGTATACCCTTGATAAAGGGGGTGTGCATGTCCATAAAGGACTTTTTGAAAAGGTGAAAGCCCTGTCCACTTCATGGGACTAGACTTAATCCTCAGTAATGCTATGGGTAGTAATTAATCCCACTGCAGATGGGTCTCCTGACACAGTTTTCCCGACTGTAATTTTAGGGTTTTATTCATATGTTCTACTTTCCCTGAGCTCTGAGGTCTGTAAGCCATGTGCAGATTCCAAGTTACCCCTAGCCATCAACTGCACTAGCTCAGCCACAAAAGCTGGCCCATTGTCTGATCCAATAGACACAGGTATTCCAAACCAAGGGATGATCTTCTTTCACAGGCATCTTGCCACTTCCCAGGCTTCCTCAGTTCAAGTAGGGAAGGCTTCCACCTATCCTGAAAAGGTACAGACAAACATTCTCTGACCTGTGGCATCTCAGTGAAATCTACAATCAGGTTTTCAAAAGGAGTCCCTCTAACAGTCTGCACCTGAGGTGGCACTTTTGGCCCCTGTTTTTGACACATAGACTACATCTTTCACATACTGCCTGGCTTATACTGGAGAGCTTAGGGACATAAAAATGCTGGGTCAAGGTGGTCTCAAGAGCTGTCCATCCCAAGTGAGTCCCTTTGTGGAACTGCTTGACAAATGCAGGTGCCAGCAACTCAGGAATGACGATGTGGCCATTGGTGAATTTCCACCATCCACCCTGCAGGAAACTTCCTCTTTCAGTTTTAAGCCAAGCTTGTTCTTGTGATGTGTACCATTGGTCCCATTCAGATAAAGGACATAGGAACAAGACAGCTGTCAGTGAGGCTGAAGTTTGTCCTCTGTGAGAGCTGCTCATTTGGCTTCCCTATCAGCTTTCCGGTTTCCTTGGACAGTTGTTGTCTATCCCTTCTGGTGTCCTCCGCAGTACATAACTACTGAGGGGCCCATACAGCTTCTAGCAACTTCAAGATTTCTCCATACTTAACATTCTTTCCTTCCAAGTTAATGAGCCCCCTTTCTTTTTATAAGGCTGCATGGACATAAATAGTAGTAAAGGCATACTTAAGAGTCCGTATAGATGTTTACCTGCACTCCTGCAGCAAGCTGAAGTGCCTGCATGAGAGCACTGAGCTCAGCCTTTTGTGCAGAGGTCCCAACCAGCAGTGGACATGCCTCATTGACAGTGTCAAGGGTCATTACTGCATATCCAGCAAAGCCTGTGCCACCCTGGACAAACCTACTGCCAATATTCAATGTCCAAGTGACCGATAGGCTCATCATTTAAGTCTGGCCATCTTGAAAACAACTCATCCATAACATCCAAACTAACATGCTCCAGGGGGCCTGAATCAACTGATAGTAAGGTAGCTGGGTTTAAAGTCTTAACAACCTCCAGATGGATGCATGGGTTCTCATATAACATGCTTTGGTATCTGAATACTTCGGGAGTTTGTTAGACAATAATTTCCTTTATATTCCATAAGGGACAAGACAGAGTGGGGAACTCAGACTGTGAGTTCTTGCCCTAAAGTGACTTTGTCTGCTTTAGCCACCAAGACAGCAGTGGCTGCCAGAGTGCACAAGGCGGGGCAGCCAGTCTCAGGAAACAGCATCAAGTTGCTTTGATAAATAGGACACTAGACAATGCCAGGAGCCTAATAGCTGCATCAGGACCCCAATAGTTGCCTCCTTTTGCTCATTGACATACATGACAAAGGGCTTCATCACATCCAGCAGGCCTAGAGCAGGGCATTTGTGAGTGCCCTCTTGATTTCTTTAAAGGCTTTCTCTTCTTCTTCTCCCCATGCTATGGGTTCTGTTCTCCCCACTTTGTGCTTCATAGAGGAGTTTGGCCAAGAGGGAGTAGTTAGGGATCCAGATTCAGCAGAAACCTGCAGCTCCCCAAAACTTTCTGATTTGCTGGTGGGACTTAGGGGCTGGGATAGAACAGACAGCTTGTCTCCTCTCAGGGCTGAGCCTGCATTGCCCCTGGGACAGGTGAAAGCTGAGGTATTTAACAGTGTTTTGGCAAATCTGGGCCTTTTTCCTTGAGACTTTGTATCCTACCTCCCATAAAAGAGAAAGAAGGATGAAAGTCCCTTCCATACAGTCCTCCTGAGTTGGCCCAGCCAGCAGGAGGCCATTTACGTATGTGCAGCCCTGCTGGTTGGCTGAGAAGGCTTTGAGGTTGGATGCCAAGGCAGTTCTGATAATAGTGGGCAAATTTTTGAGACCTTGTGGCAATCAAGTCCAGATTAGTTGCCCCTTTTCTCCATTATTGGGATTTTTCTATTGGAAGGCAAAGATAGGTTGGATCTGCTTGGCCAGGTGGATGCAGAAAAATGTGTCCTCAAGGTCCAGGCAGGTAAAGAACTTTGTCTCAGCTGGTATAAGGCCAAGAGCGTATAGGGGTTTAGGACAACAGGGTGTAGAGTAACAGTTGCCAAATTGACTGCACAGAGGTCCTGAACTGACTCAAAGTCCTCAGTCCCTGGCTTTTGGACAGGCAGTAAGGGAGTATTCCAGGGTGTCACTCCTTAGTATTAAATAGGGTCAGAAAAAGCTGTCAGCAGTCTGTCCAGGTGTACTTATGAGTTTGGATGATACACTGCATTAAATCAATCATAGCCTGAGGTTTTTCTGTGAAGGAGGGGGTATGATGTTTCCAGTTTAGGAGGTTTGTGGTGGTAAAGGGTTGGTAGATGAATGTCTGCCCTCCTCCTTGTATCTGACCATGCTGGTCATAATACACTGGGCCTCGGGTTTCCCTCAGGGACATTTACAAGGTGATGGGTCCTGAAGAGGAGGTGAGGCCCATGTTAGGGCTGTTCAAATGTTCCTGGTTGAATGTAAGGGCCAGTCTCACAGGGGGCTGCGGCATAAGGACTTTCGGACTCGGAGTGAGGATGAGGTTGAAGGGACCTGAGGAAGTTGGCCTTGTAGGTGTATTTGCTTCTGGGGCATCCCTGTCTGATGCTGCTTCCCCTTCCAAAGATGGAGGTGAGGGGGCAGAAGATGGTGGAAAAGGTGGGTACAGTGGTGCCAAGCAGGATAGGCACCCCCTTAGGGTGCCTTCTAGCTTTTTAGGTTTTTCCCTACACTTGGAGGCTGCAGCCACCCTAGCTATCATGATGCTACATGCTTCCTCTAGACAGGGCCTTAGCCATGTGGGCTAACTGAGGACTGCATCCTGCCAGCAATCAATACAGGAAAACTGATCTGGATGTTCAGGCTCCCATATAACCTCTTCAAAAACTCTGTTGACTATGGCTTTGTCTAATAACCCATCTGAGGGCCATCCCACACCAACAACAGGCCAGTCTATGTCACAGAAAGTCTTGAGTTTGCTGGAAGTCAGGTTGACTCTGTAATCTCCATTAAATCCCTTTTAAACGTTCTTAAGCATGCACCCTAGGGGGGGTGTTTTTACTCTGACCTCCTCCCAGTCCTCCCGCTACCAGATGTTAAGACAGAGACAGAAATGGATGGCACGAGGAGGTAAGGGGTCCTTCTCTCTGACACAAAAGTGAGAACAAATAACACCACTCACTTCGTCCATTTCTGGCTGCTCCCTTTGTGGGGATTTATGCGTCTCTTAGCTGTAAATGAGTCTGTATAAACCACCCACCAGAGGCCCTGTTAGGGCTCACCTTAGACCATATGAGTTCACCACTGACCCACCAATCATGACTCCACACTCGCTTTGTAGCCAAGCTATGTCTCATTTACATATGTTCACATACAGGCATCCAATATTTCTGCCCTGCACCCAGCACCTAGGAGTCACGGTTTTGCTTTTGCTCAAAGTTACTTGAATGACCCCAGAAGGTGATCAAGTACCTCTTCTGCCACTTAGGCACAAGCCTAATATTTGAACCTGGGTTCTTACCAGTTTGATGAGTGATGCTCCCCTTGCTGGTTCCTGTGCCTCACTGGGTTCTGTTGTGCATCCAAGACCCTCACCCTAACTTGCCAGGAGGCCAAGTTCCTCCTCGGATCAAACTGTCCGTTGGTGCCTGGTGGGATCACTTCTCCCGGTGTCCAGGGGATGCACCCCAGTGACAAGAAAGGTGAAAAATCATCATCTTCCAAATACCGGACATGAGCCCCCAAAATGTTGCCAGAATCTCGAACAGAGACATGGGACTCTGAGGCAGTACAGCAGGAAGCAATGTTTTATTGTGTCGGCACGGACTCAAGTCCAAAGTCTGAGCTCCAAGAACAAAGAGATCTCATCTTATATACTCCTTGCAAGCAGGTTACAGAAGCAAGACACAAGATTTAACCCATATATGGTTGCATGCAAGTCTATTGGCTACTTCACCCCACCAGTGCTAAGTGACCTTCCTCACATTTAGATTCTTTAAGTTTTATCTCCCTGCTATGCCACCCCCTCCCTGCTACACTACCAGTCCAGATTTCAACATCATCCTTTCATAGTGCTATTGCTATTGTGGAATCATTGCTTAGGGGAGAATCTGACAACCCTACTTTGGACTTTTTGCTTGTATTTTGAAAGGACCTCCAGGCAGGCCTGGAACTCCTGATCCTCCTGCCTCAGCCTCCTGAATGTTGGGATTGCAGCCATGTACCATCGTGTCTGGCTTTTCTTTCCCTCCCCTTCTCTCCCCTTCCTTCCTTTCTTTTTTCCAGCCATACAGTTACATGCTGGTTTGAAGTGTTGTACTGGTATCAAGGGTCCTTGCCTTCACAGGCCAGAGAACTGGCTCGTGAGGCAGCGATTGATGAGCCAAAGCTGGTATACAAAGTGGGATTTGTTAGAGAGAAAGCAAAGGCTACAGCCAGAGCAGTGGAGTGGAGCCCGGAAACCGGTAGCTCCCTGCTCGGGTAAAGGCTGGGGCTTTTATGGATGTTTTAACTCTGGGTTAGGTGGGTTTTTCTCACTGGCCATGGACTTGTGGGCTTTCTTAGGTAAACTGATTTGCTTTGCCCCCTATTGGAGAGGGGAAACACTATTGAGAGCATTTTGCCTATTAGCCCTGTGGCAGATCTATCAGACCCCGTATCTTTTCTTCAGGATGCAGAAACGCAGATTTACAACTCCTTCTCAGGATGCAGGAAACATAGTGCTCTCCAGGAGGGGATCACTCATCTGCCTTAGGTCTCCAGACTCAACAATACCAAACAAACATTCATTCTTTTCTTCCCTGGAAAGTTGGTTTTATATTCATTCATTAAAAATACTTCTCAGAAAACTAATAAATAAATAAATCTCAGTGTTTTTTGTTTGTTGTTTTTTTTTTATGATTAGGCTTTTAGAATACCATGGCACTTGGAAATAGTCATTAATAACAGACACAGTCAAAAGAATTGTATGGTATGAATAAGTACACAAGTTTGAATTTAATAACTAAAGCAAGCTCTAGCAATTTAGGCAAATCTACTAAAAAGAAAAAATCCTCTGAAAGCAAATTTGAAAGTCAGGAGAAATGTGTTTGGAAACATTTCTCTCTTGTGTCAAGACAGTGCAGTATTTTTAGAATAAGTAAATCAGGTAGTACTTTAAATATCAACTTTTCAATTTCCTTATTTACTTTTTAAGACTGGATCTACACGTTTGATATAAAGCAGACTTTAATTTCCCATCTTTCAAAGACTTCAAAATCAAATTTCCGGTCAGTATTGTGCATTTTGATTTGGCAAATACATAACCTTTTTTTATGTATTGTAATGGAACTTATTATGAAGAGCCTTTTATTGTTGGCTCGCATGATTTATTTAGTTGATCTTCAGAACATTCCGCTTAACCTAGATAAAAACATTGCATGCTTAAATGAAATATACTGAGTGCTTGTGTCAATTGTAAGACAATTTAACCAAGATTTATAAAAGATTCGAAAAGATTATTGGTTTCAGGTTTACTTTTAAAACTTATTTTTACTGTTTCCTAATTAGTAAAAATGCCTACATGCAGAGATGAGAATTCTCAAGCTGGCAATCTTGTTCTGAGAAGCACAGTCCACAACTAAAAGAGAAATTTTGTATGCCAAAGCAAAAAACGAAAATTTCCTTTTTGTCTCTAGTGATCAAAGGCTGGGGAAACTTTTGTGCCCAGAGTCGTGACACTTCACTGAGAACCCAATACGGCCTTGAAAGGCTATGTCTGACAATGTTTTGAATTCTCTGGGGGAAAATGCCTGACCCCACCATTTAGCTTGTGGTCTAGTTCCAGCTGGGCCCAATGGATCTGGTCTGGCTTAGTTTCAAAGTACCCCTGGAAAACCTAACTAGTGCAAATTCTTGTGAGGCACAACATAGAGCAGAGTATACTCATCACAGACTAGTTTGAAAATCAGCCTCAGAATTTTCATTGAAGAACTATTTACTTAACAACTACTATGTTTCAAGGCTATCTCACTTCAAATTCCCCCCAAACTTTGTGTTTTATTTATTGATTCATTTCTCCATAGAAGTTAGATATAACCTATTGCAAGTCAAAGCAATCAAAAGTCCAGTCATTAAGACATTTTTCCTTCCTTCCCTGACAAAGCTACTCTTAAACTTCTAAGAATTATTTATTCATTTATTCTATTCTTTGCAATCTTCAAATGCTGCTCTTACATGCTTCCATCCCTTACTCCCTATTTATTTAACCGTTTTCTATCTTAAAAATCTATCTGGAGCTGTTGGTTCCAAGGCTTTCTTAAATTTTGAAGAATGGTGTATGTGGTCTTTAATTTTGTCAAAATTGTGTTTCCAATGGTTAGTAAAAACATCAACTGGGCACATCTAATTATTTCCAAGGAAAAGACCTTGGAACAGAAACTATTAGAGAAACGAGTAGAAAGCTCTGGGCTCCTCTTGAAGGATGAAACGCGCTCTTACAGCACCTTCTGAGCTCAACGCCCAATCTACAAACTTTATTTCCCCTTCTAGCTCCCCCATGTCCACAGTGGTACGTGTGAAAGTCCGCAAGTCCGGTGATTTTAAAACAGGGAGGACTTTGTGTGTCTTGGGAAGCGTAAAAACTTTCCAGAGGTCACTAGATTCTGGGGCTTTAAGTATTAAATTGCTTATGAACAATTTTCAACTTGAAACTGATGAGTTGTAGGCTGCGTGCACCTCGCTTCTCTGTATGTTAATAAATTTTTCGTCTCTTTTGAGTTCCAACCTCTCAAACAAGCACGAGAGACCCGAAGCAGTAGCACTTCGTCGTGGGAGGCGCGCAACTTCCAAGACCTTCAGGATCCTTCTGCCGCTGTCGGGCAGCGTTTAGCTCGGTTCCAGTTGTTTTGGAGGATGTGCCCAGCAGTGTCAGGCCGCGTCGATTTGCATGAAAAGAGAAGCCGACCTCCCACAGACAGCGAGAGAGCGACAAACACCCTCAGGGGGCCGAGGTTGGGAAAGCCTGGGCCCGACCCGGGCGGGAACGCACGCAGCCCGGTGCGGAGCGGCCGCCTCCGGCTGCGCGGCTCGGGATCAGCCCGCTCCGCTCTGCTCCGCCAACTTCGGGCCAATCAGCGAGCGGCGTGCGGCCGCAGCGCCCGGCCCGCGCCCCCCGCGCCCCCGCGGCAGCAATGGCAGCGGAGGCTCCGGGCAGAGCCAGACCAGGGCCGAGGAGGGGCTGAGCCGCGGGGAATCCTGGAATCTCCGGGGAGGTGGGGATTCTGGGAGGAAAAGTCCATTTCCTCTTTTCCCGCTGGCCTCTCCCCTCCACCCCAGCACCCCAATTTTCGATGTGTCTCTTCTCCGGCGCAAAGCGCCGGGACTGAGTGAGGCGACCGGAACATGCTGGGCATGTACGTGCCGGACAGGTTCTCCTTGAAGTCCTCCCGGGTTCAGGACGGGATGGGGCTCTACACCGCCCGCAGAGTGCGAAAGGTGGGTGACCTGTGGCGGCCTGCGCGCCCCAGCTCCTCTGCGCGCAGCCACCGGGCTGGGGCTCCTCGCACGGGCCGGGCCGGCGGGAAGGCCGGAGCCGCGTCTCCCAAGTGAGAGCAGCGCCACGTAGGTGTCGCGGGCGCGCTCAGCCGCCGGCCTCCCAGCCAGCGGCAAGATGTCTTTCCCTGTCCTGCAGGAAGCGAGCCCCATTGAGCCTCCCTCTTGCTCGCCCCCGCGTGGGCTGCGTCCTTGCGTTGGCTAGGGCGCGCGTGGTGGTGTCCCCACGCACGCACGCGCGCCGCTCTGCAGCCTCTGCGCTCTTCCTCCTTCAACATGAATCTGAGGTCGGAACTCCCCACTTCCTTGTGGGAATGGGGGAGGGGGTTGCGATGCAGGCCTGGGACCTCAGTCAGGACTAACTTCCACTGTGGCTTCTGGGAAGCGTCTCCTTCAGGGTCTGAATCTCTCACCTTTTTCTCTGACTTTGGAGTTTTTCTTTCAGAAATTTCAGGGATGACAAACACCGCACTGTCCGTAGGAGAACGGCCATGAAATACTGGATGTTGAATCAGAGGTCTAGGAAGAAAAAGTACTGGGACATTCTAAATCTTTGGGTTTAAAGTTGCAAACTCACAACACCGCAACTTGTGCTGTGGTTGCCTTGCAGCAAATAGGAAATTTGGAACTATGACCTGGTGAAGCTCCCAGGGAAATGAGAGCCGTCGTTTACTGAGCAGATACTTTGTACCAGGGCTCATACTGGGTAGTTTATTCATTAGATGACTTCACCGGCACACAACTTCACTGAAATCACTTTTAGGCCTAAGTTAAGAAGTGAGAAGACAAATTCTGCCATCGTATTTTGTGCTCAGTTAGTGAATTAGGCTTCCATCTAAGGCTTCTGAGTGTAAAAGTGCATGTTCTTTCCACAACATCTGTTGTTCCTTACAGGACAATGGACATTAGAAATCCTTATCCCTGCCACCTTCCCAGACTCGCCTGTCCTTTGCCACCCGCCCCCCCCCCTTTGTTAGGATATATTTTGAAGATAGGAAGTTTGGGCAAGAGCAGGTTTGTTCAGGTTAGATACATCAACCAGACTTTCTTCGGAGAATGCACCCAGAGACCCGGGGTACCATGGGTACCTCTAAACACCTCCCATCCCCCAGCCTGTGATCTAAAGAGGGACTGACTCCACTAGTAAATCTCAGTGCTCCATTCACAGCATGTCCAGGGCAAAATCTGAAAAAGTAAACCGAGTATTAACTTTCTCAAATGGCGATTTGGGAGAATTAGAGATGTATGAAAAAGACATTGCCAAATGGCTAAAGTTGAAAATCAGTTCTATTCTAATAAAAGCTATGTAACCATCAAATGACTTTTGTATAGTGTTGAAATTCTGCTTCAACGGAATTTCCATTCTTCTAAAGTGAAAAATTCCCAAATGGGTCTCTGGCATAAATGTAATTACCTAAAAAATTAAACACAGGTCTTTAAAAATCATTTAATATTATGAATAGTAAGACAATTCTTTAAAGATAAGAGTTATTACATAGTCCCTATTTTTTGTTTTACATTACCATTTCGATTTTTAGAAAAAATTGCCCAGTATACTTTCTTTTAGTATTTTTAACATTTCAGCCTACCTTTTCATACATTTGGTTATTTGAAAGTGCTTAATTTGAGTCATAGAATAAACAGCTTATGAAAGTATCATATATTAGCACAGCATTTTACTATTGAATCAGCAGATATTTATTTTTTTCCTGGCTTGTGTAACTTTAGTGTATAAAAGAGATTTCTATCCAGATTGCAGCTATATATATATATATGAGATCTATATATCTCAAATGCCCAAGGTTATACCATATATGTGGAATGATTTTGCTAGGCACTATATTAGGTGGTGGGATTACAAAATTAGTATTTTTAGTCTGCTGAGGAAGACAGAGAAGTAAATAATTTCCATTCAGTCTGACCAGTGTTGCTATAGACAATGTGAAGTTGAATGCGGTAAGTCTTGTAAGAATTTGGATATCCATTGTGACACTTAAGTATTGGGCCTTTGATTTTGATTTTAGGGAGTTTGATCCTTATGCTGTCATCAGTTTCGGTGGATCTGAGTGGTTTGTAGATAGAATTGTCGGAAATAAAAGTGAAGTAGTTCTTGAAGATCTAGACCTGGTGACAGATCAAGCAAGGCAGTTTAAACTTTCCCATTGAGGCATCCTTACACACCGGAGTCTTTGGGCACTTGAACAGTCAGTCATCTACAGGCACACATTTTGAAGTCTGGGTTTTCTGTTTGCTAAGCTCTTGCAAATGTCTCATTTCATCGTATAAATCTTAAGCAATTAATTATTATCCCCAGTTTAAAGATAACAAACTTGTTCAATTATTCTGGTCAGAATTTTGGCAGTTTTCCTTATGCTAACCTTTTAACATTTTTCTCTCCTTTCCAATCCATTCTTCTTTAATGTGCTAAAACCTTAGCTGACCGTCAGAGATACAGTTACTTTACTTTCCAGAAGCACTTTATAACTTGTTTACTTACCCTTACTGTATAAGAGCTACTTGGTAATAGTTTGGGACTTTTGAAAAAGAACTAAAGACTGAAAGGAAAGCTGAAGTAAAGCAAAAAGGAAATAACATAAATGAAATGAAATGTGTCTCCAGCAAATTTCAGGTCCCCTAATTCCAGTAAAAGTAGTAAAGAGTATTGCTAAGGCCCATACCTTCTTAACCGAATATTCATTAGCTATAGTGAACTGACCTTGTTGGGGTATTCCTGACATCTTTCCCCCCAACTCTGCTTTTTTTGCCTGATGAGCTCTTGATAATATCTTCAGACTATGAACCCTGAGGCAGCTTCATATCTTGCTTTGCCCTTTTCATGAACACATTCATGTTCTTAGTTCAAACTTACATAGACACCCTATCCACAGCTGTTTTTAGAGCAAGAGCTGTTGATGGCACTGAGTTATGACAGTTACTCTTGTAATAAATCATCATAAACTGTGGCTTAAAAAAACATGAATTTATTATCTTTTGGTTCCAGAGTTCAGAAATCTAAAATAGGTAGGGAGAAATGGCTTGTTTCTTGGGAAGATTGCAAAGGAAATTCTTTTCCTTGACATTTTGTGGTTTTCATATTCCTTGGCTCATGGCCCCACATCATTTCAGCCTCTTCTTTTGTTGTCACAGTGTGACCCTTCTGCCTCCCTCTTACAAGGACTCATGTGATTGGGTGTGCTCAGACCATCCATTATAATATCAAGATCCCTAATGTAATCACATTTGCAAAGTACCTTTTCCAGTGTAGGGTAACTAACGTACAAATTCTGGGGATTAGCCTACCATGGCTCTAAAGTGTAATTCTTTTTTGCTCAGGTTATTTGGAACGTTTTACAGTAATGAACTAGGGTGAGTTGTTTCTCATATATTGGTCTCAATAAGGTGTGCCCCTTGCAAAACTACCAGATTGATTAATACTCTGCTTTGTTTGCAGTATTGATTCTGGCATGGGTCTGTAAGGTTAGCACTCATGCAGTAAAACCTGGGTAAGTGGTTACAAAGTGTGTACATGAGCAACTGAGTAGAAAAGAATAGGTGCTGATGGTGTTTCAAATAATACTGTTTAAAAGAGCATCGGTAGTGGAAGTAGCACATCTTTGTTTTACAGGTGAGGACACTGAAACCAGAGATTTGCAGAATCCTCCAGTAACAGCTGCCTCTCAGGTCCTCATTGCCTTTCACAGTAGAACCTCCTTGTATTTCAAACCAAGGCAGACACTTTGGTTCTCACTGAATGATTTGTACTAGAGAGATCTGGTGAGGAAAAATCCCAAGTAAAAAATACCTGAAATAAAGGCTTCCCTCTCAGTTTGTAAAAATAGAATAAGATTTTTTTTTAAAAAGGCAAGTTGAAGTTGTTCAGGTTAGAGAAAAACATGGAGAAGAAAAAAAACCTAAAAACTAAGTAAAAGTAGACAGAGGAAAAATCATGCATAAATGTTAAATACAGCACTGGATTCTGTAGAATAAAGTAGTTTGTTCATCAGTTTAGAAGGTGACTCTTAAGAAACAATGAGTTTTTATCCTAGGGCTAAAATTCTGCCATTGGATGTTTACTTACGTTCCTGGTGACTGATGATAACTAATCTGGAAATAAAATCAGAGGAAAAATAATCTCCATAATGCCTGCCATGTATGCTGTCTCTTGTCTGTGTTCACACATTAGTATTTCATCATAGTGACTGAATTTGGCTTTGTGTTTCCTGTTATGTTACAGATTTAGAAAAAAATACATAACTAATCCACTTAAAGTAATGTTTTCTCCAAAACTTTGTTATGTTTCTGTGATGATAACAGCTACAGTTAATTAATTCAATAAATATTTATGGAACAATTGCAGTTGTTAGGCCCTGTACTAGTGGCTAGTGACAGAAGGATGAGTGACAGGAACAATAGACACTGGATACTTTTTTCATTTCTGGATGCTTTACTCAGTTCTTATTTAAGCTCTGCCATGAGCCTACAAAGGGCTGTTATTCCCATTTTATTGGTGAGGGACGGTTTATCAATATTGAATGGATCCACAGAATTTTAAGTCAGGTCATTCCACATACAGGTTGAGCACACCAAATTTGACTTTTTTTTTGGTTGGTACTGGGGTTTGAGTTCAGAGTTTTGCCTTGCTAAGCAGGCATGCTAACATTTGAGCCATGCCTCTAAATCTGAAATTTGAAAAGTTGCAAAACATGGACTATTTTGAGTGTGTACATGACACTACATGTGGAAATTCCACACTTGTCCTCATGTGATGGGTTATAGTCGAAATGCAGGTACATTGATGATTTTTTAAAATAAAATTAATAAATGAATTTTGTTTAAACTTGGCCTCATCCCCAAGATACCTTAAATATTCCAGAATTAAAAAAAAAAAAAAAAAGGAAAGTCTCAAATCCAGAACATTTGTGGTCCCAAGCACTTCCCATGTAAGTTTTTCTATAATCATAAAAAATACAGACAAAAAAGTACACTCAGGTGCTTGAAAAATTATTTCATAAAAATGGTAAACTCAATCATTAGTATTTTTCATTCAACAGTAGCTCGTAGAAATTCATCTAAATTATCTACTTTGACTCTATTGTTTTTAATGACAGAGTATATTCCATGCTGCAGATGTGCCATAATTTTCATTTATTCAGGTGGTGTTTTATACAACCATTCAGCAAATCTTTATCATGTAATATGTTCAGACCTGTTCTAACCATTTTTGGATACAATAGTTAAAATATTCTGCCTCTTGCTTTCATTCTAGTGAAAGGTGACAGAAAATGTTATCTGGTAGGCAAATTTTATTCTATGCTAAAATATGGTAAGTGCTATAGAAAAAAAATTAAAGTAGGGCTGGATATGGTTCACTTGGCACCAAAAGTGTGGGTGTACTTCTGAGGGATGTTGTAAATTATGTAGCTCAGTTAATCCTCACTAAACAGGTGAGATTTGGGCAATGCTTTGAAGGATGATAGACAATTAGCCAAATATACTTCTAGGGCAAGAGCATTCTGGTGGAGGGAGCAACTAGTGCAGAGGCTTTAAGACGGTGGTTTGCCTGCTCTATTCCAGTCTAGTGTGTCTGGAATAGAGTGAGTCAGAAGGCAAGTACCCTAGTACTTAGGGGGAGGTCAGAGAGTTAGCAAAGTGAAGAATACTTGGAGAAGAGCTACGTTTTGAAGGGCGTTTCAGGCCAGTGTAGACTATTTTTCATTTGAGTGCTGAGGGGTGCAGCCACTACAGGGTTTTGAGCAAAGGAATGATCTAAATTTATCAAGGATTATTGTGGCTGCTGTGTGGAGAACAGTCTGCCCCAGGGGAGTGTGAAAACTGGGAAGTTTACTGGGATTCTACTGCAGTAATCTGTGTGACGTGATGTGACTTAGACTAAGATGGTGGCAGCCATGATAGTGTATTTTGAAGTTCGGGGTAACAGTATGCTGATGGGATTGGATATGGAGTATGAAAGAAGAGGAGGGATAAAGGAAGGATTAAGACCTTTTCCAAGGGTTTTAGGTTGAGGAACTGGCAGGATTGAATCCCCAGTCTGTAACCAGAAGAGGAAGATTGTGGATGGGAGCAGGTGTGAGAAGTTAGATGGAGGTGGATCAGCATTACCTCCAGTTTAAGGCATATTGTTTTTGAGGTGTCTGTTCAACAAGGTAACATATCAGAGGCAGTAATATGAAATTACATATTTTCTCTTCTTCCTTTCCATCTTTCATTATTGCCATTCATGCTACCTTATGTATTAAAAACTTTACAGTTTTTCCTTTAGACCATCAATTATCTTTTAGCGTGAAAAGAAGACAAATAATCTTTGTTTTTACCTCTGATTTTTCCTGTTGCTTGAGTTCCTTGTTTTGAACTAAGTTTTCTGTCTGGTATCATATTCCTTATGCTGAAGGACTTTGAATATTGTGTTGTGGGTCTGTCAGGAATGCATTTTGTTAGATTTTGTTTGTCCTCTTGTCATGGTCCTGTTCTTCCCCAGTAGATTTCTCCATCTTGTGATTTGGTGCTGACGATGAGACCAGGGGAGGGAGTTTCACGTGGTCTTGTTCCAGCCTCCCTCCTGCATAGGCTGTATCTGCCTGGGCTCTGGGAACTGGGCTTTCTTAGCATCCCTGCCTCTCCTCCCCAGGGGAACTAGATTTTTGCCTTGTATTAGTGGCTGATCTGTTGCGAGAGAGCATTTCCTATCCCTTCTTTTGTTAGTCGAAGTTTCTGGGCCCATACAATTTATTGCACTTCTCTCAGCAGAGTGGGTCTTTACCTGTGCCCTGGGGTGACATGGTTTGCTGCTTTTCTTGCAGTGGGCTAAAGGCTTTCTCATATAGGAGAAAGGTCAGAGCAGGAAATTTGGGGTGTCATGCCATTATCATAGCAGTCATTGTTCCCCTCCACATGTCTGTATCTCTGAGGGAGTCTTTTTCCATTTCCTGTGGGTTTCCCAACCTCTCTTGGGAGGTCCTTGAAAAAGTGTCTGAGTACTAGTGGACTTTCCTTGAGTCTGGTGCTAGTAGTGGTTCTATCTCTTCTTGTCTCATTTGCTGCCTTTACGAAGCTGTTGACATGTTAGGTGACATTACCTGCTTGTAAGGTTACTGTTAGCTCTTTCTTCAGTGACTTGTCATGGGTAAGCCATTGCTCTCCTCAAGAAAAATGATTTCACGTTTCATCTTTCTGTTCTCCTTGTTAGAATGAGTCATAATATTTTTAAATCCTTGGTGGAAACTGAACTTTTAGGTAGAGTTTTAAAATTAAGTGACGTTTTCCTTTTTTAAAAAAAATTAGCCAATCTGTCCAGCTTTGAAAGAGGTGTTTTGGAAAGTTCTACTCTAGTTCTTCCATTTCTAATATTGTTATGCTGCTGGATTCTCACTGCTATATCTTTTTCATAAATAGGGTTTCGCAGTATTACAGTGCTTTATCCTGTATAATGTAACCTTGTCTTTGATTTGTGTGTCTTTGTCTACCTATTTTAGTTTATTTTACCATTCTGTTTTATCTTTTTGTAATCATGTGTAGCTAGATTAAATTTTATAACACAGTATTTCTTTTAATGGGAGAATTGCCCTCCTTTATATTTAGTGTATTTATTGACACAGCTTGATTTTATTCATTTATGCTCATGACTTATATATTTGTAACTTATTTTTGCTGTGTGTTCAAATCACTGTCATTCCTTTCTCTACTTTTGGTATTTTGTTAGTTCACTTTTCTTTTTCTTTAATGGTTTACATGTTTATCTCCTTTCATAGATGCACATGATTTTATTATTTGATAGCTAGAGTTCGGCAATTTCTTCTACAGAAAAACCTGTTTCTGATGATATCAGTCATATTTCCACAAAATGTTGTATTTCTCTCCTTCTTCCCTCTCCTTTATTTCTGCCCCTCCCCATACACCTTTGAGAAAGCTTTTACTTCCCTTCCCAGCATCCCCTGTGTTTCAGTGAATGCCATGTAACTTAAAACTATGTGCTTGTTGTTTCAAGAGTTGTTTTTTGGCTTATGTATTTCACATATCCAATTTATGGTTAAGCTTTAATTGTGTATGTATATGTACTGGTTATATATCTTCCATTTTCTGTGTTTTCTCCTGGTTCATTAGCAGACTTTTGAAGTTCTTATTCTCATTAAACCATGTGTGTACTGTCATGTAGTAGCTCGTATTACTATTATTTTTTTAGGCAGTGGATGTTTTCCCAATGTTTTTCAGGTTAAAAACTATCTGACTCTTTACAGATAGCCTCTAATTTCTGCTTAGACTCTTGTAAGATCTCTCTCTTTATTTTTAGAGTTCAGGAATTTTATCAGAATGTTCTTAGAGTGAGGCATTTCATCTACAGAAGCAGATATTTTCAACTTCAGAAAATCTCCTGCCTAATCATTGTCTCTCAACCCATTTTTTTTCAGTCCTCAGCAACAATATTTTTGTATACATGGTATCACTGCTCCAGATATTTTTATTTTTCCATATTTTTCTTTAATTCTTGCCTCTTTTTCTAATTCAGTTTATTTTCTACAAATGTGCAATTGAGAAATCATGTTTTTTTAATTTTTAAATTTTTTATATTTAAAAATTTTTTTTGTTCATTTATTCACATGTGCATACATTGCTTGGGTCATTTCTCCTCCCTGCCCTCCTCCCCCACCTTTCTCCCCTTCCCCTCCTCAGTTTCAGGCAGGTCCCTTTCTGCCCTTGTGACTGATTTTGTTGAAGAAAATACATAAGCATAATAATAAAGACAAAGTGTTTTTGCTAGTTGAGTTAAGGATAGCTATACAGAAAGATTCCTACTATTGCTCTCATGTACCTATGTGTTACAACCCATGTTGATTCATCTCTAACTGATCTTTTCGTTAGTTCCTGATCCCCTGCTAGTGATAACCTGTCGTTTTAAGGTGTCTGTATTAGTTCCTCTGGAGTGGGGACATCAAACACTTTCATGTTTTGGGTTTTCTACCTATTCCTATATCTCCTGTATGTGCTCTCCTCTTTTCTTGTGATCCAAGTCCAACCACATTGCTGCATTTGCCCTAGATCTAAAGTCCGCATATGAAGGAGAACATAGGATTTTTGGTCTTCTGAGCCTGGCTGACCTCGCTCAGAATGATGTTCTCCAGTTCCATCCATTTACCTGCAAATAATAAGATTTCATTTTTCTTCATGGCTGAGTAAAATTCCATTGTGTACAAGTATCACATTTTCTTGATCCATTCATCAGTAGTGGGGCATCTTGGTTGTTCCCATAACTTTGCTATTGTGAATAGTGCTGTAATAAACATGGGTGTGCAGGTACCTTTGGAGTAACCTGTGTTGCATTCCTTTGGATATATCCCCAGGAGTGGGATTGCTGGATCATATGGCAGATCTATGTTTAGATTTTTAAGAAGTCTCCAAATTTTTTTCCAGAGTGGTTGCACCAGCTTGCATTCCCACCAGCAGTGGGTTAGGGTTCCTTTTTTTCCCACATCTTCGCCAGCACTTGTTGGTGATGTTTTGGATGATGGCTATTCTAACAGGGGTGAGGTGGAATCTTAGTGTGGTTTTGATTTGCATTTCCTTTATGGCCAGAGATGGTGAACATTTTTTCATGTGTTTTTTGGCCATTTGAATTTCTTCTTTTGAAAAAGTTCTTTTTAGTTCAGTTGCCCATTTCTTAATTGGATCATGGATTTTAAGAGAGTTTAGTTTCTTAAGTTCCCTGTATAGTCTAGTTATCAGTCCCTTGACTGATGTATAGCTGGCAACTGTTTTCTCCGACTCTTTTAGAGACCATTTCTTTTGTTGTGCAGAAGCTTTTTAATTTTTTGAAGTCCCACTTACTCATCCTTTCTCTTAGTTGCTGGGCTGCTGGGGTTCTATTGAGGAAGTCTTTGCTTATACCTATTTGTTCCAGAGTGTTTCCTGCTCCTTCTTGAAGTAACTTCAGAGTTTCAGGTCTGATATTTAGGTCCTTGATCCATTTCGAGTTGATACTAGTACAGGGTGACAGACATGGATCTAGTTTCAGTTTCTTGCAGACAGGTAACCACTTTTCCCAGCAACATTTGTTGAAGAGGCTGTCTTTTCTCCATCGTATATTTTTGGCACCTTTGTCAAAAATGAGGTGAGTATAGTGTGTGGCTTCATATCTGGGTCTTCTGTTCTGTTCCACTGGTCTTCATGTCTGTTTTTGTGCCAGTACCATGCTGTTTTTATTGCTATTGCTTTGTAATACTGTTTGAAGTCTGGTATTGTGATACCTCCAGCATTGCTCTTTTTGCTGAGTATTGCCTTGGCTATTCATGGTCTCTTGTGTTTGCAAATGAACTTTCGGGTAGATTTTTCAATCTGCGTGATGTATGTCATTGGGATTTTGATGGGCATTGCATTAAACATGTAGATTGCTTTCGGTAGTATAGCCATTTTTACATTATTGATTCTACCGATCCATGAGCACAGGAGATCTTTCCATCTTCTGTACTCTTCCCCGATTTCTTTCTTCAGGAGTTTGTAATTCTCCTTGTAGGGGTCATTCACATCCTTTGTTAAATTTACTCCTAGGTATTTGATTTTTGTTTTTGAGGCTATTGTGAATGGAATTGTTTCCATATATTCCTTCTCAGTTTGTTCATTGTTGGTGTATAGAAATGGTAATGATTTTTGTACGTTGATTTTGTATCCTACCACCTTACTGTAGCTGTTTATGGTATCTAAGAGTTTTTTGGGTCTTTAAGATAAAGGATCATATCGTCTGCACATAAGGATATTGTGACAGTTTCTTTACCTTTTTGTATTCCTTTTATTTCTTCTTCTTGCCTAATTGCTCTGGCTAGAAATTCCAGTACTATGTTGAATAGGAGTGGGGAGAGTGGGCATTCTTGTCTCATTCCTGATTTTAGGGGAAATGGTTTCAGTTTTTCACCATTAAGGATGCTGTTGGCTGTAGGTTTGTCATATATAGATTTTATAATGTTGAGGTACTTTCCTTCTGTTCCGAGGTTTCTTAGAGCTTTTATCATGAAGTAGTGTTGGATCTTATCAAAGGCTTTTTCTGCATCTATTGAGATGATCAAGTGGTGTTTGTCTTTGCTTCTATTAATGTGCTGTATTGCATTTATAGATCTGCATATGTCATCCCTGGGATGAAGCCAGCTTGGTCATGGTGGATGATCTTTCTGATGTGTTGTTGGATTTGGTTTGCCATTATTTTATTGAGGATTTTTGGATTGATGTTCATTAGGGAAATTGGCCTGTAGTTCTCCTTTTTGGAGGTGTCTTTGTCTGGTTTTAGGAGGAGAGTAATATTGGCATCATAAAATGAGTTAGGCCGTGTTCCTTTTTTTTCTATTTTGTGGAACAGTTTAAGGAGGGTTGGTATTAATTGAGAAATCAAGTTTTTTTTTTTTTTTAATTTTTTTTAAGTACTTTTCCTGAGTGCTGTATTTGCATCTTCCTAAACGCACTTGGCAATTATTCAGGTATTCCCATTTTATTCTTTCTTTCTTTATTTTTTATTGTTGCTGTACTATACTCAAACCCAAGGCCTTGAGCATGCTAGGCAAGCACTTAACCCTTGAGCTACATCCCAGCCCCTGGGTATTGCCTTTAAGTGAGGTACTCTGTCTACTCCCAAAGTTTTATTTTGCTGAGTTGGGTCTCATTTTTCTGCCTGACCTTCCCAGACAGACGGGCAACTTTGTATAGGCCATTTCCCTGGCCATGTCAGTCCTGCAGGTGGCAGAGGTCTACGGTCTCTCTACCCATGGGCCTGCTTTGGCAGATAGACTGTTGATTTCTGTCAGTCAGTCCCCTGATCTCCTTTTACTTTTCTGGGCATTGAAGGCAGGTAAGACTGGGCTGTGACCTTCCTCCTCCATCACTGATCTTCAGATTCTTTTCATGATTCTCTGCTTTCCACTCCTCAGCTGTGCTCCTTTTCTGTGCTCCCATTTATTCCTTAGCCTCACATCAGTTCTCAGCCAAAACCTAGGCCTCACAGATGTCCAGCTACCCACAGAAACAGTAGCAGTGGTTTTGCAGAAGAACAGCAAATACTTTAGGATGAGGTCATTAGTTTTCCAAGTTAATATCCCTAACAAGGCCAGTGTTGTAATGCTAAGGAGAATGGACAGAGGGAGGCAACTAGTCTGCCTTAACTTTCACAGTAGGGAAGAAGATTGGGTATTTTTCATATTGAACTTTTTAGAAGCACATTTTATATATTGTTGAAGAGGCAAGAGTATTGCAAGAATACATACACACACAGTATTTTAACAGTGAATCATGATTATGTTGTAGGTGGGAATCTAGACTTCTGTGAAAAATTGCCATCATTTTAAATATAAATGATTCAATTTCAGACTTGTTTACTTTAATACAATTTATTTCATCTCTCTATATGTATTTACTTGTTGAATCATTTCAAAGTAAATTATAGGTAGCATAAAGATATTCCCCTAAATAGCAGTATCATTTTAATGTTAAGTAAAAAAATAATGATTTCTTAATATCTTCTAATGCCTGCTCATATTCAGATTACTCCAATTGCCTCCAGTTGCCTTTTATATATGCTTGTTTTTGAATGAAGATCTGATCAAGGATCACGTAATGCATTTGATTATGTCTTTTGAAACTCTTTAGCTGTCTCTCTTTCTTCTCTTCCTCCCCTCCTTTTTTTAAATACCAGTGTTTGTAGAATATCTCACATCTGTATTTATGTGATGTTTTCCCAGTGCTTTATTTAACTTGTTTTCTATCTTCTGTATTTCCTGTAATTTGGAAGTTTTGTAAATATTTTTGGCAAAAGTGTATCACAGTGTAATGCTGGATTGCATTGTACTGCATTGTAGCAAGAGGCAGTTAATGTTTGACTTTCCCACTGTCAGTGATGCCAATGCTAGGTTGAGGTAATTTTTCTATTGTAAAAGAACTGTTTCCTTTTGTGTTTAACAAGTAATCTCTGAGTTGATTTCACCATCAATCTTTTACCCCCTGGTTTTAGCATCCATTGATAATCCTTGCTCTATCAGTAGTTTTATCAGGGATTTCAAATGGTGATTTGCTAACTCAAACATTGCCCTTCATGTATAAGTGAGCATTCCCCTGTAAAGCACTCCATCATCAATTGCTGGTGTCTGATTGTCCTGATTAGGGCTCTATTGAAAGGCAGGACAAAATGCGTAATTCATTCCCTTTACTAATTTTAATGTTATCCTTTAATTATGGTTAGCAAGGTGTTTTTAGAATTCTTTTTCTTTCTCTTTCTGACAACCATAACTCACTAATGTGTTTTATTCAGTCACACTCTTGTTCTCTTTAATTCCCAAATTGTTCTAAATTTGACCTGGGGAAGGTGTTCTTTCTAATGGAAATTTAGAGCTGGAAGAAATCTAGGATCAGCTAACCCAAATCTCCTTTTAATTGCTGAGGAAACTATAACTAATATGTCATTGATAATTAATAGTAGAGTGAGGACTGGCATCCATATCTCTTGAGGCCTTGGCTAGTCTGTTCCTCTCAGCTCCTAAAGACATATCTGTAGGAATCTTGCTTTTCACTTCTTACTTGTAATATTAACCAGCCAGAAAATGGCCCATGTTTTTGTTGTAATGCATTTTTTTTTTTTTGCTTATTTGAAGTTACTTTTGAGTCCAGTGGGTGACAGATTAATGGAATAATCTACTCAGTTCAGAAACAGTGTGAATAAATACAAAAGATGTGCCATTGTAGGTTGAGCATATGATCAGCCTGAGAAGTTTGACTCCCAACAGTTTTTGATTCCAACAGTTTGGTGTATCCAAGGTGAGTTTGTCTTGAGGTCATGTACTTGACCTGCATAGAGTTTAGAATTCATTGCCAGTATAAACAAGTAGTGATTTTCCATTCAAATTTCAGTTATCAGCTTCTCCAAAAATATTGCAGGTACCAGGCATTGTTGGGCTCACATTGTGACATATCAGCATTCTATTGGAGTGAAAAAGCCTTTTCTGTGGGCATGCCCTTTCCAGTTCACCTCCTGGCTGTCCTGTGTTGTCACACATTTGTTGTTGGTGTTGTTCTGCCTTCATGCTCACCTTGTATGCATTCAAGATGGTGATCTTTGAGGTAGTTAGAAGCAAAGACTTTTAGGAAGGTTCTCACAAAGAAATAATGTAGGCACAAATGAACGGTAAGACAGTGGGTAGCGATGACAGTTTTTTTTTTTACTGCTAGAATGGACCTTCAGCAGCTTTATTTCAAAAAGTAAAACCACTGATGATAGGAGGTCAGGCAGAAGTTTTGAAGATTTCAAGATCATTAAATTAGAACTTCACCTTAGATATTTGATGTACTGATGCATATGCATGTAATTAATTTACAATGAGTCATATGAAAAGTTGTCATTTTTTAGGTTGAAAATGGTCAGATATTGGGAATTTCATATGCTTCAAATAATTGCATATTTATTCTATGTTGCTTATATGTCCCCAGATTTCCTTTTGTAAGTGTGCTACTCAAGCAAATGTGAAGCCCACTGAAGCTGAAGGCTCCACTTAATTCTAACTCAGTACTTAAGTTAAAATCTTCATAGGAAATGGTTAGTGAATAAAAATAAAATTATAATTTTAAGAACCTTTTGTTTGCACATTAGAAAGAATAATGCATGGAATTAGAGTGGGGTGGTAGCAGGTGCTGAAATCCTTATGGAAGCCTTTGTAGTGAGAGTGGATCTAGTGAGTATAGAATCTTCATCTAATGCCAAATGTCAATTATTTAAGCCTCTGCATTGTTTCTCACAGGTAGTATGAGGAACTGAGAGTTGACATTTACCTTCTTACAATCTTGCAGCCACAGAAACTCAAGTTTATTGATCAAACAATTCTGACACACTCACTAGTGTGCTTTGAAGGAACTCTCATCAAGCCAGAGAACTAAAAATACTTACAAATTTATTTCAGATATCTGTGTTTCTATGTCAGTGTTTTTCAAAGTGGATTTCAGTACATTGGTGAGTTATGCAATTAATTTATTGGGTCAAAACTTACATTTTTCTCCTAAAAAGTAAAGTAAAGCAGAGTAGAAAAAATGGGAGCACAGTAAGGGTTACATTGTATAAATAAATTTTTGTTTTAGTTTTATATGTGTTTCTTTGTATATAAATGAATGCTAGATTGAGATGCTCTTCCTATAAAACATACATATGCGTGTGCACGTGTGTGTGTGTGTGTGTGTGTGTGTGTGTGTGTGTGTGTGTGCATGCTTTTTCTCTTTTGGAAACAGGGTCTCACTGTGTTACCCAGGCTGGTGTCAAACTCGAGCTCCTCCTGCCTCACCCTCCTGACTACTGACTACTAGGATATCAGTTGTGAACCATCACACTTGGCTTTCAAAATGTACTTTTTACTAACAGTTGAGGAAAAAAATTGAAAGTCACTATTCATTATAATTTGAGTATATGATAGCAATTGTCCACTGTTAATAATAAAGCTTTAGCTTTAAAGTCAGAGTCCTGATTCTTGTTTTGAATTTTCAAATCCTTCAGTCTTTTAATAACCTTATGTATTAATTTTGCATGATTATAACAAATACCTGAGATAATCAGCTTATAAAAAGAAAAGTTGTATTTGACTCCCAGTTTTAGAGATTTTAATTCATGGTCAGTTGGCCCCGTTGCTTTGGGACTGTGATGGCACATCATGGTAGGAGTGCTCTGGGTGACAGAATGCAAAGACAGAAAGAGGGAGGTCATGGAGTCTTAAAGGCATGCCTCATTCAGGACTTGAAGGACTCCCACTGGGGTTTTCCTCTTAAAGGCTCTGCCACCATCCAGTGCACTACTCTGTGCTGTGACACTTGAACCACACCTCCAACCCTTTTTACTTAAGTTATTTTTCAGGTAGGGTCTTGTGAATTTTTGCCCAGAGCCAGCCTTGGACCAAAATCTTCCTACCTTTACCTCCTGTGTAGCTAGGATTACATGTGTGCCACCACACCTGGCTTGTTCTTTGAGAATGGAGTCTTGCTAACTTTTTGCCCTTTCTGGCATAGAACTATCCTCTGTCTCTGCTTCCAGAGCAGCCTGAGTTACAGGCTTCAGCCACCATGAATGGCAGCAATGATTTGCTTTTTAAAGAAAGTATCTTTGGGCTGTTCTGTGTATTGGAGTGTGATTTTGTATGTGATTGTGAGGCATGAGGGGATCAAGAGGCAGAGTGGGCTTCCAGCTTTCAAATGTGCTTGCTAAATCTTGTATTCATATCTTTATATTGTTACACAAAGTCAGCTGTCTGTTTCCTTGGTATGCCAGTGTTTGGATTACTCAGAATTGCAGTTTGATTTGAAAAATCTTTGTAGGTATTTTCTGCCCCTAAGGTTAACACTAAAGAAATGGTCTTTTTGTTTCTACCATTGTTTGTGGGTTCTCTTTTCTTCATCTGTAACATGAGGGGGGCTGGGTTTACTATTTGTAATTCCTTTAAGCTTTAAATTTTTACTATTCCCAGGAATTGGGTTTTCTGTTGTTCATTAAGTAATTTAGGTTCCTTAAAACATTGCGTTGGTGGTTATTTTTCTCCTAACAGTGTTCATCAAAACTTCCCCTGGAGATTCTGTTTTCTTCCTCTATCTCTGTTCAAAAGGAAGGCTTGTTGTGAAAAGTAGTCAAAGGCAGGTTGGGAGGAAGCTCACAAAGGCATGAATGCCTCTGCCCTCTCTGCACACATTTCTGCACAACGGGTGCATAAACAGGACCCACTCCCTGGGTCCCTGCAATTTCTGCTTTGGTCCCCTTAGAGGAAAAAGTGTCATTTGCCAATTGAATGTGGTTTCACAAGTCCTTCTAGGGAAGACTGTAGGGGCCAGCCACCTAGGGTTTAAACATTCAGGGGCTAGGTCCCGGGGTTTACACACTGTGTGGGGGTTGCTAAGCTCAGGGTTTACACATTTAGGGGCTCTGCCTCAGAGTTTACACACCCAGGGAAATCAGCAGCACTGGTGATTCTAGTGCAGTGGCTTCATTTTGAGACTGTTTGGAAGATTGGCAGGCAAGTTTAAGCTTTATTTATGAATAGTCTTCCTCTATGAATGGCAAGCCTCTTTCTTGTGCAAAATAGAGATGAATTTATGATTTTTATAGAAACCAGGTGATTTTCTGCCTGGTGGGCTTGTCTTTCAAGGCAGGCAAAATTCAGTGTTTTTCATTTTGAGACACTTGCCAGAGGCTATGAGGAAGATGGAAACATATGAAGTACTGTGATCAGTGCCCTGTTGGAATTTCCAAGTTAAGCAATTTAACTCTTTCATGTTGGTTCCTGTGTTGTGAATTCTGACTTTTAGGTTACAAATAGATTAAATTGGATTTTAAATATGTAAGTATTTTTTGTGTGTAAATAAGTTAGTATATTAAAAATGGCTCAACCATGGGCATGAAGATTTAGAAAAAAATTCCAAAAGGTAAAAAGCGCCTTATTTTAATAGCTTGATTATTGTGCTAATCTTTTTTCAATGTCATCATTGCTACTCAGGGAGAAAAGTTTGGACCCTTTGCTGGGGAGAAGAGAATGCCTGAAGACTTGGATGAAAATATGGATTACAGGCTGATGTGGGAGGTGAGGATGTGGCTGTTAAATGTTAAACATGTGCTTTTCTTTATACTGTTTAATGCAATTATAAGGCCATGTGAGTTGTGAATCAATACTGACTCCAGTTAAGTATTTAAGTATTGAAATGTCTTAATTTTGAAGTTCAATATTAAAAAAATTAAGACTGCTGAAATACTTTCCTAGACAATTTTCTTAGAACTCTGGGATTTATAGTTCATCATTGAGAAGGAAGTATTCCAGGTATAAGGATGCTTAGATTTCAAAGTAAACATGCACTGAATTTAGAATTTGAATTTTATAAATGAAATTATACTTTTCCTTTAATCTTTATTTCCCCACTGAAGCTCTAATTGTATGAAAACAATTCCAAATTTTATGTTTGACCAAAAATTCCACCTTAAAATGTATTTTACCTTTAAAAACATACAGTTAAAGAACGATGGCACTGTGGACAGCCTTTGCACTCTAAAGTTTCTCTGATGCAGGGATCTAATCATCCAGGTTTATGTCTGTATATAATGAGAATTGTCATAATAGATTTGCCAATTACATTCGTTGCTGCTCTTTTCTAGTTATTAGAAAAAGGGACTAAGGAATAAAAATGGGGAAGCAGAGGTATTGAGACTGTTGAAGGAAAATTTGGAAAACTTGGCCCAAGGAATTTTATTTGATGGTTTCTATGAGAAAGGTAAGGGCTGAGATGTTTGTCAGTGTAGCTGAAAGAGGCAGAGATTATAAATCAGAAAAGCTGCACAGAGAATGAGAGATAGAGAGTCTCTCTGTGTATGTGTCAGTCAGGGTCTTAGGAAAAGCAGAACTAGTATCTTATATACTAGTTATATAAGAACTAGTATCTCATATACATGTAAAAGGAGATTTAATTCAAGGTATTCTCTAAAGCAGATGTGGGATGGCAAGTCTGAAATCTGTAGAGCAAGCCCACGGGTTGGAAACCCAGGAGTTAATGCTGCAGTTTTTAGGCAGAATTTCTGTTTTTAAAAAACCTCAGTTTTTGCTCCTAAGGCATTTGGGTGAGAGTCACACACATTATGGAGGATAATCTCCTTTACTTCAAATCTATTGTGTAGATGATAGCATCTACAAACTAACTATACGACACCACCTAGATGAATGTTTGATTGAGTAAATGAGTGCTGTAGCTTAGCGAAGTTGACATAAAATCATCATAGTGTGTTGTCTGCAAGAGAAGCACATTTATAAGCTCATCCCTGGTTACTCAGCCTGCTGGGAGTAAGGAGTGAGGGTGTCTGAGGCGTTCTCTGAAAGGTTTCTATAGTGCACATGATGGAAATCGAAATTAACATAGTCTTCATTGTAATTTAAGTGTAAAGTGTTATCAGTACTGCTTTAATTTACATGCTGTTTTAATTATGAACCTAAAAATATTTTTAGTGGCTTTCACTATTTTTCTATAAGGCCATAATTTTCTCAGCAGTTAATTTTTTTAATATGAAGGTTTTTCAGAAATCAAACATTATATGACAAAAGCTAACCCAAGTAAGTCACATAAATGTTAAAAATAACAATATTTAATGGGTTATTAATGTCTTTTGATATTTATTTTATTGTCTGAAAATTTCAGTGTGATGGCCAAGTTAATGTTTTGCACAGCTGGTTATGGGGCATTGCTAAAGAGATAACATAATTTTTATTTTGAAAAGAAAACTTATAGATAAGAAAATTGAGGCTGTTTTGTGCTGTTGTATGGTGGCAGTTGAGCAGTGGATCTAGTTTTACGTTGTCTCTATGGTGCTTCAATGTTTTGTTTTTACACATTAACATCCCAAGTCCTCTCACTTTGCCACTCAAAGAGCTATTAATTTTATACTTAAGTAATGTTCAGTTCATGTAATGATTGCTATCTTTATTTTACTTCACACTTTATGTTCATGCTTTGAACAAGTAATATTTGTCCTTGTCACACAGTTCAGAGAGTATAAAAAGGTAAAAGTCTATCGTCTTCAAGCCAGCTCCATTCTCCCAAGGTCTTTGCTGCATTTAATCCCTTAGTCACCTACTTTTCTCTGCTCTGCCCAGTTGGGTTGCTGGTGGGGGAAGGAAACAAGTGCTTTCTCAGTGGCATATCTCTTTGTGTGTGTGTGTGGGGGGGGTGCATGTAAAAAATAGTGAACTCCTTTTGAACTGCAGATGTAGTTGTTGGGCGTTATCCTATCATTTATTATGTTAAGTGAGTGAGCTGATTCCAACTTTCAGTTTTAGCATCAGAGGTACCAGAATTCATAAAGAGCACTGAGAAGGAATTACTGCACCTACTGTTGGTTCCTTTCCTAGAATCCTTGAGTGTTCTCAAAGGAAGATAATGAGCCTTCAATAGAGGCTGGTTATTGAAGACGCAGGGCCCTTTTACTGCATTTTTCATCACCATGCAGCTCCCAAATGGGTAGCCTTCTCAAGCCAATAATTGCCAATGTTGTGGCTATGGAAATGGACCACGTACTGGTGATAATATCTACACGTGATGCCTGTGAGACAGTAACAACCATAGCTCTTGCTCATTTAAGTTTACACTTCCTTGTGGTACTGGTGATTCTGGTAAATAGGGCAGAACCCATGAGTGGCTATTACATACTGAAGAACTTGGAGGTGCCAGGCAAGATTGACCATGCTGGCATATGTGAGCCACCTGGTAGTTTGAGACAGTGCATGAAGGGATTTCAGGACCAATGGGGCCTCTGATACTCTCCACTGGCTGCAAACTCTTCCTTCTCCCAGAGGTGCAGCTTAGAATTTACTCTGCTCCTTGCTTCAGAGCTTTCACACAACCTCAGTCTCTATGGTGTCAGAAGAGATTGAGTCTTGTCTGTCCTTAATGCTTCTTGATACTCTCAAATTTTTTATTTTAAAATAAAGCACATTAGAAAAATTCTGGGTTTGTCAGGCCATAGGCCAGTTGTGTAGCTGGAGGTTGGGAGCCAGTGTGAGTTAAATGCTTCCTAAGGGCAATCTGGTTGTCAGTATTGTGTTCTGTTCTTCCTCCAGTCAGAAGTCCTTATGCCTTCTTTTTGCCACGTGATTTGGAGTTTAAGATACCTTTCTTTTCTCCCTCTACTTTCTCAGACTCACCCTTATGACCAAAGTCCATTTATGTACTGTTACCAAAACTCTCAACAATACTTTAATACTCCACATCATTCACTTTCTATAATTTTGCTTAGGAATTTAAAAAGTATCTCCTCTTCAGCCACTGGGTACATATCTTTGCATCTTGGCACCTAAAAGCAGACACAGCTTGTACATTTTTCTTGCTACCTGCACTGACCATTATTGTCGTTATTTCTAAGGGTATGCAGACACCTTTATTACAAGATCCAAACCAACAAAAACAAAATTATTTGTGCACAGTGATTGGAAGAAGTCCCAACAGGACTTAATTCCTGCGGTCACAGGACAGGAACGCACAGGGAGGTCTCGGCCACGGGCGGAGGGTAGGTGAAACTGTGCCTCTGCTCTGTTCTTGCTTCTGGCCCCTGAGCCGCCCTGCATCCCTTGGCCGGATCACGAGGGAACAGGTTCCAGCGCCTTTGTCTCTGGAGCAGCTCAGATCTCCCAACCCCAGGTGAACCCACGTGGTCCGGGGCTTAGCCGATCCCGCCAGGCAGGGGAGGCGCACTCTGTGTCGCTTCAGATGCGCCTGCGGTGTTCCTCACATGGTCCATCGAGTGACACAGGTGTGTTACCCAGCCGCCACAGGAGGCTTTTAGCAGTACCTAGCATGTAGCAGTAAATAAGCTCCAATCCTCCCTTTTCTGACTTGGGCTCGGATGTACCCTGACAAGCAACCAGGCCTCCGTTCCTTTTCTCCAGGCACCTGGCTCCTGCAGAGCCAGACAGTTGGCAGCTGCTGCTGCACCTGCCCGCCTCATGCGCACCCTCCGCTATTGAGGTGATCTTTAAAATGGGCATACAGTGCCTGGATCCTGCAAATACTCTGCGCTGTCGGCTCTGGGTTCCAAAGTAGTTCTCCAGCATTGGCTGCAGGAGGTTTTGTGTAGTAACTGGTCTGTGAACACTTGATGTTGTGCTGACTTTTCCAGGGGAGTCATTCACTCCTGAACTTTCATCTACATGCGACCACTCTCACTCGTGCTGGGCTGGTCAGCCTCTTAGTCTTAAGCTCACGGATGCGGTGGGTGTTCGTGGTGAGACCGCACATTCAAGGAGACAGACGTTGTGTCACAGTTGTGTAAGAGTAGGTGGGCCTTCTGTGGACGGGCGTTCTTAACCATGCAGCTAGTTAGGACTCTTGGCAGAGTCCCTAAGAAACACTTATAAAATGAAGATTTCAGTGAAATATACAGATTCTTGGTGGTATTTTTATAGGAAAAAAAAAAGATCTCTCTTACTTGAGTACAGATTGTTTTCTTGCTATTATCTGTAACTCATACTGAAAAAAAAAAAGAGTTTATCTCAACACAAGGCCGTTAGGAACAGAACAAAATAAATAAAGCTGAAACGTTGCTTTTGGTAAAGGTCTCTGGTGTTGTCAGGGTTCCATATGAAACACAGTGTGGGACACAAAGTACCCTGAGAGCAGTCTACCTGCATAAACCTGACAAATATGTTTACAAAGTTTTACGTTCATTTATTTTCCTAAAACTACTCTCTGGAGGAATAGTGAGGAAAACTTTTTTTTTTTCAAAGAGTGAGCCAGTAGAATTATCAAGGCAATTAGTCATTAGAATTTACTAGATAGCTGTATATTACAAAATACAGCATGTCAAAATGATCTTAATTTTACTTATTTTTGTCAGCAGAAAAGACTTACTACCTCTAGGTAAATAACATGTTTTCAAAATATAGTTGCTTAAATGTAAGGTTATAAGGTTTGCATGTGTCTTTGTACCAAATCTCCTGTAGTTTCAGAAATTATTTCAAAATAATTGTATATACCTGGTGAGCTGGGGCCATTTCTATAACTGATGGGCTGCAAAAACATCTTTATATCAGTTAAAATATATACAGAATGTTTTTGGAAGGTTTCGCTTTCAACTTCTAGTCCCCACTTCACTTACACACTGGGAATA
This sequence comes from Castor canadensis, assembly GCF_047511655.1. Taxonomy (NCBI): domain Eukaryota; kingdom Metazoa; phylum Chordata; class Mammalia; order Rodentia; family Castoridae; genus Castor; species Castor canadensis. The sequence continues at coordinate 54,576,589 of NC_133394.1, forward strand.
GTCCCTAAATTAAAAGCTACCTTCTCTCATTGGTTCTATCAGAGAAGAACACTTAGGAACCAGATGAAGACCAAAATATCTCCTTCATTAGTGAGTGTGTAATAACTCTAAAGCTGGATTAGAGACTGTGACTGAGAATCCAGTCCAGAAGGGGACTTCAAACTCTGTTTTTAAATCTTGATCTTAGTACCACCTGGGGCAACAGTTGGGTTGTAGAGTAGAGTCCAAATATATTTTTCAGCTGTCTGCATGGAGACTGTGGCTTGATTCAGACTTATTTGGACATAACTGGATTGGAGGGTAGGAGAACATGGTAGAGAAGTCTGCAGCCTGTATACTACTTTAGTCTGATGGTAGACCAGTTTCCTAACAAGGCAGTGGGTTGGGCACAGAGAGGAAATCACTGTGCTTTTTTTCTTGAAGTATGGTAACCAAAAAGAAGTGTCCAGATCAGTGTCTGTTAGGGTCCCAATGCTCAGCTGAGGAAAGAGCTGTGAAGTAGATTTATTCTAATTTATTCTGTCACGGGGAGAAAAAGAAAGGAAATATGTGAAGGGGGAATATAGGTTCTTTACTGAGAACATGTAGAATTATTTCTCTTTCTCTTACTAAAAAATGATTAATTTGCTTGAAATTCTTCACAGAAAAGAAAAAAGGCACAGCGGGTGAAGCACAACAGAAAGAAGAAGTTGGAGCATCCTTAGTCTTACAGAGCCTTAAGGGTGCAATAAAGCTCTTGTTCCCCAGGGACTTATATTTGATAAGGAAAAATAGAATAAAACATCCTTAATAATTAATATAATGGTGCTTAGTGATACAGGATATAAAGAAAATAGGGCAACGTCAGGCACCGGTAACTCACACCTGCAATCCTCGCTACTCAGGAGGCAGAAATCAGGAAGATCGCTGTTAGAAGCCAGCCCTGGATAAATAGTTTGAGACCCCATGTCAAAAACACCCAACACAAAAAAGTGCTGACAGAGTGGCTCAAGGGGGAAGAGCACCTGCCTTGCAAGCGTGAAGTGAGGTCCTGAGTTTAAAACCCAGTGCTGCCAAAAAAAAAAAAAAAAAAAACTTCTTTCTGATAAGAACTTGAACACAGAAATGGCACTTATGTTAATGATCACACAGAACAGAATAAGACTAAACAGAAGAATGATTTGCTTAAGGGTATTAAACAGCTTTTAAAAAAAGGACTACTAGAGTGACAGAGGCTATATGGAGGAAACTTTGGAGAGGTGAATTAATAATCTGATGAGTCTCTTCTGTTGGGAAAGTGGACAGACTTTTAACTTCTGCTGCCTCTGACAGCCTAAAAATCTGAGCTCAGCTTGTGGAGAAGATTAACTGTTGGTGAGAAGGTACAGCTTTTAGAAATCTTGTGGGACTGGAGTGACACTATCAGACATTCAGAGGGACTTAAAAACATTGTTGACTCCTCAGGACATTTGCAGAATTATGGAACTGCATGGTGGAAGTCTGTAAGTCTAAATCATGCACTTCTGCAAAGCAGAGTGTTCTACAGCCTCATCTCCTAGTGCATACCTGCTTTGGAGCTGCATGGACTGGGTTTTAGCGCCCACTGAGGCAGATTGGGCCCTACCACAAGTATAGCCAGCCTTGAATCAGCTCATTCCTGGATATAATTGGAGAAATACTTCTGGATTTTCTAAATTTTTAAATATATTATGTCTAGCAGTTAATAAAAACTGACTACATGCTTAAGAAAGGATCCTTGAGTAAAACAAAGAGAAAAACTGGACAGTGAAACTGACTTAAGGATGATTCAAATACTGATTGGAAGACTTTGTAGTAAATCATGATGGATATATTCTATCAAGTGAAAGAAAAGATGAGGGAAACAGGTGAACCTGGAGGATTTTACAAAAACAATTGAGATTATGTAAATGGAAAATGGATATTCTAGAGCAGAAAAAATATAACTGAAATCAAGAACTCAGTGTTTAAATTAGTAAATATGATAGCAAAAGACAGGATTAATGAAGAAGAAAAGAAACCAATAGAAAATATTGAGAATGAAGCACAGAGACTAAAAATAGTTGTTAGACAATGAAAATATCTGATATATATATATATAATTGTTAGAGCCTTTTAATGTTAGAAAGAGAGGAATGAAAAAAGTGGGCAGAAGCAAATTTGATGAGATAATGACTGAGAGTTTCCCAGGACTAGTATGAAACATTACCTGACAAGTTGGAGTTCTATGAACTTCAAACATTGGCAGTATAAAGAAAACCACATACAGGTACATCTTAGTAAAACTGTTGAAAAGCAAGACAATGATAAAAGCAGCTAAGAAAAACCAAACAAACCTACCACCATCGACAAAGACATTACCTTCAAGAAAGGAACAGAAAGACTGACAACTAACTTTTAACAGAAAAAGTAAAAGATGGACAACTGAATGATATTTTTAATGTGACGAAAGTAAACAGCTGTCACTCTAGCATTCAGTATGCAGCAAAAATATCATTAAGAAAGGAAGGCATGGTTTTCCACAACTCTTCAAATGTGACTAGCTTGCCATGTGACTGGTTCTTTAAGTTCTTCATATAGCATTAGCCTTAAACATAAGTCTTCACTGTTCTTCAAATGAGAAAACTAAGCCCACTAATAAATATCAGCCAGAGGAAAACTTTCTTACTCTGGATTCTCTAAAGGGGCAGAAAAATCAGGAAGCATTTAAATTTATGGAATTGAAATAGAGACACTATGGACAAGCCAGTAAGAGAATTTCCAGGGTAGAACAGATAATGTTATAACTCTGCAAACTATTCAAGAGATGTCCTAATTGAACTCTGGAATCCTTGGTGCAGGGATAATGTATGTTAACTATGTGCAAATGCCTGTCTTGCTTAGGTATGAGAATAAAGTGTCATACTGCCACTTCATAATTGAAGTGGCAGAATTTGAGGATATGGAATAATTATAGAATAGATTTCTATTTTGCTGAAGATCCTCATTTTAAAATTAAGTTTTCTCTAATTTCATCTCATTTAAATGGGTAACTGAAACCAAATGGGAATCTGGGAAGGACTTGATGAAAACCTTCAAGTCAGACATAAAATACTGCTGCTTGGAAGAGGTAGCATGAAAACTTGCAGACTTTCTTCATATGTTCACTAATGATTCTGATGCAAGTGCACAGATGCAGGTGAATTATAGCTTGTCAAATATGTACTTTAGTCTAATATGATCAAAGAAACAACCTAATGCTTCTTAGCAGAATTTTAAAGTATAAAGATACAGAAAGCTGAAAATAAAAGTATGCACTTTTATACTATTCTATAAAGTGGTTTTAAGGAAGAAACACTGTTAGAAAGAAAGAAGCTCAGTCCAGTAGAAGGTATATATGTTTGGGAAGGAAAAACTGAAAGTAGTAGCAGTGGAAATGGATACCCCTAATGGGAGATTTAAGCACATTTTTCCCAGTTGTGGACAGAGTAAGCAGGAAAGATTTATGAAGACTCTCATCAATGCAGTTAATACTCATGATCTGACTGGCAGATGCAGGACCCTGTATGCAATGACAGTTGATCAAATAATGCACATGATATACTTACCAAAATTAACCATATGCTGCTTATAAAACGAAAGTCAACAGATTTCATTTATCATAAGGTGAATTTCATTAAAAATCCTAGCAGTTATGGGGGTGTGGTAGGGTTGAGGGTAGAAGCAGATTCCATAATTTATGTGAAAATCCAAAGGGCTATGAATTGCCTAGGTAGACTTGAAGTAAAATAAAATAGTAAACCTGGAGGACAGATATCCATGCTTTATTTAAGGCATAGTATGTTTAGTACTGTGTTTTTGGCGAAAGATAGACAAATATGCATTATTTTTGACAAAGGTTAAATTAACAATACACTAGCAAAAGGATGACATTTTTAATACTTCTGTTGGTCAAAATGATATCCTTATGGAAGAATAATATTTTCATTCCTAATTCACATCATTTACAAAAATTGATGCAATATGATAGTAAATGTCAGAAAAAAACCTGTAAGCCTTTAAAAGAAATGTCATAGGAGATTCCTTCATGACCAAGGATAGGTAGATTTTTCTTAAGTAAGATATAATAAACACTAAGCTGAAAGGGAAAAAAAATGGTAGGTTGGAGAACAGTAAGCTGGTTTTGATGGCGTGTCTCTTGTGGTCTCACCTACTTGGGAGGCTGAGGCAGGAGGATTGAGAGGGTTGTGAGTGTGAGGTCAGCCTGGGCAAAATAGACTGTGGAAGGAAGGAAATGAGAGGAAGGGAGGAAGGGAAAAAAAAGAAAAAAAAAAAAGGAAAAGAAAAAAAAAGGAAAAGAAAAAATGTTGAAGAGTATTAAAACTGCTAACTGTTCATAAGAAGATACCATAAAGAGAAGGAAAAAGAAATAATAGAGTAGAAGATAGTAGAAATACACATATCTGAGAAACAGTTTGTATCCTTAATATATTAGCAACTTATAAAAATTGATTTGAAAGAAAAGAAAAATGGTCAAAACACATGAACAAGCATGTCACATGAGAAGATATCCAATCCAAATGGGGATAAACATAAAAAGATGTTGAATTCTTCAATATCTAGGACACGCAAACCAAAGCCATGAATTGCCATAGCACGTCCACCAGAATGACTAAAATTAAAAAGCCAGTGTCAAATATTTGCAAGGATTACCTGAAAATCTTATATATTGCTGCTGTGTTTGCTTTTAAATTGGTACAGTCACTTTGGAAAACCATTTCCTGGTATTAACTAGAGCTGAATATATGCATATGATATGACTGGGCAATCTCATTTGTCAAATATCCAATGGAAATTTGTTTGCATGTTTACTAAAGACTTGTGCAAGAATCCTGTTCTAAAGGAAAGAAGCCAAATACCTGTCTACAGGCAAATGGACAAATTCATTTTGGTATACTCATAAAATGGGATTTTGCAAAGCTTTTATAATAGTGAATATATTGCTACTATGCTTAGCAACATGAATGAATATCCCCAATGTAGCCTAGAGCAAAAGAAGCTGGCAACAAAGGACTATTAGAGTATGTTCAAAACCAGGTAAAATTAAGCTAAGAAATTATAAATAAGGATTATGGCTACCTCATTGTGAGGGCAGCAATTGGAAGTTGGGACCCAGAAAGACTTTTGGGGTGTTCTTTCTTTTGTTTCTTTTTTTGGCAGTACTAGGTTTTGAACTTAGGGCTTCCTATTTGGTAGGCAGGTACTCTACTACTTGAACCATGCCTGCAGCCCATTTTTGGCTTTATTTTTCATACAGGGCCTCACATTTTTGTCCATGGCTGACCTGGTCTGGGATCTACCTACACAGAGCCTCTTAAATAGCTGGGGTCATCGATACATACCATCATGCCTGGTTTATTGATTGAGGTGGAGTCTGGATAACTTTTTCTCCCCTGCTGGACTCAAACCTTTATCATCCCAATATCTATTTTGTAGGCAGCAAGGATTATAGATTTGAACCATTGCATCTTATCCTGTGGAGCGCTCTTTCTTGATCTATGCCAGTTACATGGGTGTGTTTATTTTATGAGAATTCATTGAGGTATATGCTTAAAAGTTTCTGTACCTTTCAGTAACTGTGTTTCATTTCAGTAAGAAGTTTAAGAGAAAGAATAATGGGATGGCAATAGGTTTCTACTTTAGCTTGCTCTCAGGGTGTGCCGAGACCCAAACAGAGTGGCAGCCAAATGAAGAAGACTTGGGTTAAGAATCCAGAGGGCAGCATAGATGGCAATGGTCTTGGACTGCTCAAAGGACAGAAAGGCAGGGGGATCTATTTTGATTCCGTTGCTGTAGTCTAGCAGTGATTTGAATTTGGGTCTTAGAAAAAGAGATTGTGAGAAGAGACTGGCTTCTAGTTGTAAGTTGCAGCTAACTGACAGCCATAGGACTTGCTGATGGATTATGTGTTGAAAGAGCGCAATCAAGAATGACTTTTGTGTGATTGGTACGAGGGTGGGAAGTGGTGACATTTCTGAGCTAGGGGAGCTGGAGAGTGAAAATGAGAGTGAGGGAGGATGGAATGTCCTACCTCCAGGGCCCTGCAGAGAGGGCATTGTCTTACTGTCTTTACTCTCCAGGTCTTTGCACAGTTTATTATGAACATAAAAAAATCGCATAAGCGTTTATTTCATATTCAGTGACTATATTAAATACATGCATAAACTTTTTACTGTTTGGCATTCTTAGAAAGTATGTAACTTGGAGGTAATGAAAAAGAAACTGTTGATTCCCTTAATGTTTTACTGGCTGGGTTTGCCTACTTTGTAGAAATTTTTCTTTTCTTTTACATGAAGATGGTGATTTGATTGAAATGAAGGTTTTAAAGAAGCTGATTGGCTGGATGTTAAAATGGACATTTGGTTTACATGTTTTTCTCTTTCTTTGCAGTTATTTTGTGATTATAGTTGTTCTCCTGTTGGGAACTCGACTCAGTACCAGGTTTCCAATGTGTTTTCATTTTTGGAAAAAAATGTTTTCAATTGTTTAAAATCTTTTATTTTTTTTTATTGTTTATAGAAGTCCTTTTAGGTGTTTGGAACAAAGAAGTCTCTTTACCAAATGTTTTTATTTTGCAGACGATAAGATTTTGTTTTAGGTTCCAAATGGAACTACTTAGTGTAGACATAGTGGAAAAATGCCACCTATGAAGCTTTGTGGAATGCTGGAACTGCTGAAACAAATATCATATGGGATTTCTCCTGATACTAGTCCTGTAGTTAGGGGAAAAGCAAAGCAAGTGAATGTTATGTGTCTTCCGGAAGTCTTAGATTTGTTTTGTGCTTGCCTTAACACGATGGCCCCTAGAACTTCTGGCATTCTGTCAAATTTCATGTATGATTAAAAGAGTGCTGTGAATTCATGGCCAAGTTGTTTAATTAAAACAAGTAAACAAACAAACAAAAACCAAGCCATCTGCTGTGTTGTTGGAGTACATCTGCCATCACAGCTTATAGCATTCTTAAGAATTTTTTCAAATGGTTGCAAATAATGGCAACTCCTACTACAATGTGTTTAAATAATAAGAACATACATTATATCAGATACGGAGATGATTATTTGTTGAGCAGGCTGCAGGGATAGTTGATTAATCAGCTTAATGATGTCATCCAGGTTCTTTCCACTTTTCTACTTTGCCTACCTCAGTAGTGGCTTAATCAAGTTATTTTAAAATGTTTTTTCTACCCACTAATATACCATACACAATTTTATTTGATGAGCCATACTTATGTAAGCTATTTTCCAAACATGGAATACAAAAAAATTAGTTAATTCCTTAAGACCAGTTTCAGAGGAAGTATTTCAGATCCTTAAAAAGTTCTCTGAAGATGAATGTGTATGTCTTTGGAGGTAAAACCTTTTAGTATGCAGAAATTGAGGGATTGGTATAAGTTTTAGTATTTACTGCATAAGTAAATATAAAAGAGTTTCATCAAATTAGTGGTTATCAGATTTCCTCTGTTTTTAGATTTTTAGCTATATACAAAAAAAAACCAAGACAAAAGAAAACCAGCTTTAAGAAAGTGTGGTGCTGGGGTGATGTATTCATTAGCTTTGTATTATTATAACAAAAGACTGGAGGCAACTAGCTTTATAAAGTTGGCTCACAGTTTTTGGAGTTTCAGAGTTCAAAATTGGACTTGGGTTTGGGCTCTGGTGACAGCGGTAGGTGGCATCACATCACTGTAGGAAAACTTGGGCATGAGTGGTCACATCCTTATCATGATCCCTCAACCTCCAAATAGAACACCCTGGAGCCCAGCCTTTAACATTCAAGCCTTTGCTAAATACTCAGCAGCCAACGGTAGCAGGCACTGAGACTGACTGAACTTTATGGGTGCCTTCTAACCCTGTAATACTGGATGATTCTGTTTATATTGAGAGCTGAAGAAAAGAGAAAGCCAAAGGAGAAAATTTAAGTAATTTACTTGCATTCAAATCTTTCAATCTCTTCTGAAGTAACACTGTAAAAGAAACCTATTTAACCTTAAGTGTACAAATGGTCACTGTCCACTGTGGTAGCAACTGAGTGCATGTGACCATAGAAGCACTTGAAGTCTAGCTAGTACTACTGAGGACTGAATATTTTATTTCGTTTTAAAATTTAGTTTAACTAGTTTAAAAAACAGAAGCAGTTAAAATGTCTTCATATTTTTAGAAAGAATTTTCTTAAGTTTTTTTTTTTTTTTTTTGAGAAAAGTTCTCACTCTGTAGTCCAGGCTGGCTTCAAACTCGAAATCCTTCTGCCTCACCCTCCTGACGAGCACCATCATACCTGGCCATAGATTTATGCTTTGACAGGACTACATTTTAATCTTTTTTGAGACTTACCGTTGTATTGTAGGGTGTGAATCTCAAGCAGAATCTACTTTCGTTGTTTGTAGGATCTGTGAAACCACCTAGTAATACCCTAGTAGAAGATTCACAAAAAGCTTCTGAACCATGCTCCTTTCACAGCAGACCACTGAACATCAACGTGAGGGCTCTTTGTAGGCAACATGCTGAACATTTGTGCTGGCTGTTCTGGGCATAATAAGAGGAATTCCTAGACTGGGATTTATCTTATGATCGCCAAGGGGCACATTGGCAGGGATTGGTGTATGGGATGGCAGCTGAATGGCGTTTCTGGCAGGGTATGCTGGGAGGTGGGATATGTGCCTCAGCAGGGAAAGGGGACAGTTGCTGTTGGATAAGGTAGAAGGAGTCCAGACTGGTGGGAAGAATCTGCAAATAGCATTTTGTAGCTTGTGCAGTTTTTGTGGTTCAGGTTCTTAAACAGAAGTTTGTGTTGTAGGTAGAGTTCACTATGAAGAGGCACTAATACTGCAGGCCTGACTGAACGCTCCACTCTCATACTGTGGTGTGGGTTGACATGAAGTTTTTTGCCTAGTTTTTTTTCACTAAAGCATCAACTGCTTTTTTCTGCCCATTTCTCCACCATATCACCTTGTTTCTGGCCTAACAATTGCTTTATTGTTGTACTAGTAAAAGAAAACAAGCTGTCCACTAATATCATTTGATAAAAATCTTCAGAAATCTTTCTGTAACTCAAATTCAGAGCTACTGAAAGAATAGATCACAGGTGAAAAGTCATGTATAGGTCCTAAAGTGGAAGTTCCAATTAAAGAGTGGCACTTACATTTACAGGTGCCATAGCCTCCTTCATTTGGTTCCTGTTTCAAGGGCTGGCTGGAGACAGGACATACTCTCTCAGTGCAGCTGCTGTCCTTCTCATTGCAGCTTCATTAGCAGTGCAGCTGTGGGACCTTCCCATGGTGCCTGCTCCTGCAGGTGCTGGAGAAGGGAGGAAGGGAAAGTGCCTGGGAAGGTGCTTGATGGGGTCCTTATGTATGCACAAGGGGTTCACAATAAAGTATTTTAAAGTATGATTTTGGCAGGATCTGAGAGTATCATTTTGGCTTGCTTGATTCTTGCTGAAAGAAAAAGTCCTTTTACAGTGGTGTGATTATAAAATAAAATATTTCAGGTATTGAAATTTTGTTGGAAAATTATGGAGAAAAGTGTGAAAGATAAAATAATTGCCCACAGACTTCGTGGCTTTGCTGACCATAAAGAAGATGGATTGAGTCAACGTTTGAAAACTCTCAAGTGCTCTTCTTTGACTTTAGATGAGTCATATGATGATGAGATACCACGTAATTTATATGTCCCATGCAGTTAGTTTCAAACTTCTTTACTACGAATTTGTAAAGAAATGTTAACTCATGGCCCAAATCAATGAACTTATCGTGTAGATTTTTTTAAAAAATTGTTTACAGGTTAGTTTCTTCATAGAAGATGGTGTTCTGGCTGTGAGAGGTTAAAAAAAAATCCAAATTTATGGAATTTTGGAAATGTAAGACTGATGTTTCCCATGTTGATTTTAATTCCACTTTATGATATTCATTGAAAATTTTTGCATTCAGTTTTCTGAAGTAGATTCTATGAAAAGTGCCATGGATTTAGTTGTTAAACTCATTCATTTCTGTGCAAATGATTTTAATTATTGTCAGTGTATGGAAGTAATAAAAACAATAGGGAACAATTTTTATCATACTCTTTGCCAGTACTTTATGGCTGAGTTGTGGAGAATTTTATAAGGATCTTCTTGAGATAGGAATGCTTAACAAGTAATCAAAGTCAACAAAACAAAACAAACAAACTAAAGAAATCCTTAGTGTAAATCATATCTTTTCACGAGTATCACACTGCATATAAATGAGCTAAATTTAAAGGAAAAACATTCTTTTAACCCAGGTGGTTGTTGAAACTTTAAAAAAAATTCTTGTGATATTGGAGGTTGAACTCAGGGACTTGCACTTGTTATTCAGGTACTCAATTTGATGCAGGCCTTCTTGCTTTTGAAACTTAATAATACAAAATCTGTAATATTTTTATACATTTAGCAAAATAAATAAATATATAGTTGATTTTAGTAATAGTATACAGTAGTATATAAACTTGTTATGAAAACAAGAAAAATTTGATGAATGCTTTGTTGATAATGATAAGTTTAAAATTATTTTTCAGTTTATGCAGTTTCCTTGGATTTAATTTGATTAACACTTTCTTGGTACTAGAGTTAATGAATTTACTTTACTTAAGATGCAGTGTTGAAATTAAAATGCATTTTTTCAAAGTCAAATCAATTCTTCTAGAAAGAGATGATCCAGTTTTGTGAATGTGCATAAGAATGAAAGGACAATGATTTTTTTTTTTTTTTGGTAGTTGATTTAGTTAGGGGAAAATTTTAAGTATCTTTAGAATAGCTTGGTTTCTTGAATCTATTTTTTAAATATGAATTTTATGAAATCTAAACTAAGATGAAGTATTTCTGATGGTAATTTATGAATTCCAATGTATGAATTGTATGTGCTATAAGCATAGTAAACACCTAGATTTCAAAGACTTGGAAGAATGTAAAATATCTCAATTTTTCTATGGACTAAATATTGAAATAATGATATTGGGTTAAATATCTGTTATTAAAATTAATTTTGCATGTTTCTTTTACTCTGCTTATGTAACTACTATTAACATTACACAGAGCTTGCACTATATACTTATCGAACAGCGTTGGCAAAGATGGTGTCAAGGGTAGCTTGAGTTTTTCCTCATGAATTGGCTCATTAGCAGAGTTGGAGAGAAGCCTAGGTTGTATTTATGGAGAAAGTGAATATTAATAGATTAGTTTGTATATATTTTAATTTTTGAATTGTTATGACATTTGGCCTTTAATCTTAGATTTAGCTTATTTTTTTTTCTGTTTTTGGGTATGTTTTAATTAACAAATTACATTTTAGAGTACCTCAGGTTTACAGAAAAAAAGCAGAAATTGCAGAGCTCCTATGTCCCCCTACATATCAATGTATTGATGATATATTATTACTGAGGTCTGTGGTTTACATTAAGTTCACTCTTTGTGGTTTTTATCCTGTGAGGTCTGGCAAATGTATCGTGGTATATGTGCACTGCTAAAATACGGTACAGAATAGTTTTCACTACTCCTTAAATCCCCTGTGCTGTGATCTATTCATCTCTCCCTCATTTTAGCTCCTGGCAATCACTAATATTTACTGTCTCTGTATTTGTGCATTTCTCTCCCCTCCCCTTTTCTTTTTCTTTTTTCTTTTTTTTTTGCAGTACTGTGGTTTGAATTCAAGGCCTCACACTTTCCTGGCAAGTGCTCTATCATGGGATTCTTACTTTTTAATTAAAAAGTTTTTTGGTGGTACTAGGGATTGAACTCAGGGCCTTGCACATGCTAGGCATGCAACTGTACCGCTTGAGCTATGCTCGCAGCCTTTCTGCTTGCATTTGTTTTTGAAATGTGGTGTCCCGAACTTTGTCTAAGCTGGTCTGGAACTCACATTCCTTCCACCTCTGTCTCCTGAGAAGTTGGGATTTACAGGCGTGCTTCACCATGCTTGGCAAGTTTTGTCTTTTGAAGAATGTCATTTAGTTGGAATCGTAAAGTATGTAGCCATTTCAGCATGTTTTCTTTCATTTAAGAATCTATACCTATAGATACAGATATTTAAGTTTCCTCTGTGTTTTTCTGAGGTTTAATAGCTCATTCCATTGTATGGATACAGTTTATATATTTGCTTGGTTTTCTTTATGTATTTACCCAGAACATCTTGTTTTCTTTCAAATTTTGGCTATTATAAATAAAGTTGCTATAAACAAGTATGGGCAGATTTTTGTGTGAACATATTCATCAGCTTATTTGAATAAATTCTGGAAGCATGATCACTGTATCATATGGTAAGAGTATGTTTAATTTTTGTTAGAAATTGCCAAACTGTCTTTCAAGTAGGCTGTATTATTTTGCAGTGAGTTACTGTTAGCATTTGATATTGTCATTGTTTTAAATTTTGGCTGTTCTCATAGACATGTAGTTGTATCTTACTGCTTTAATTTGCATTTCCCTAATGACATGCCATACTGAAAATTTCTTCATAGCCTTATTTGCATAGATAGATAACTTATTTGCCATCTGTATGTCTTTTTTGGTTGAGATATCTGTTATCTTCTTTGAGTTATAAGAATTCTTGTATCTTTTAGGTATCAATACACATTTTCTATTAGTCTCTGGCTTGTCTTTTTTATTCTATTTCTAGTATGTTTCATGGAGCAGATGATTTTAGTTTTAATACAGTCCAATTTATCAATTTACCTCTCATGGACAAGTGCTTTTGGTGTTGTATTTAAAAAGTTCTCTCTAAATTCAAGGTTACCTAGATTTTCTCTTATGTTATTTTCTACTAGTTTTATAGTTCTGCATTGTTACATTAAGGTCATATAAAATGGCTCATTTTGCAATGTTAATTTTGTGAAAGATGTAAGTAGGGATAGATGTAGCATAGATAGATATGTTTTTGTATGTTAATGTTCAGTTCCAGCATCATTTAATAAGAAAACTATCCTTTTTCTGTTGAATTGCTTTTGCTCCTTTGTCAGTGAGCTTATTATTATTATTATTTGAGACAATTCTTGCAAATTGCCTTTTAATTAGAAGGTAACTTTAAGAAGTTTATTTCTTGAAGAAGGGGGTGTTATACGTATAATAAGGTCAGAGTTGAAGAGGTATAGAAGATAGACCTTCTGTAGTCCTGATATACTTCATTAACAATTTCTGCTCAAAAATTGTGTTAATTCTTTCTGGAATATTTAGTTACCATTATGGACAGTTAACTGAGTTTTCAGATGTGTCTGAATGAATTCATTGACATCCAGTCTGAAAACAAGGTCAGTTTTGTAATTTATTATTTTTTTTTGTATTTCATGTTTTTTTTTCCCTTTATAGTTGTGATGGGTGGGGGTACATTGTGGCATTTACATAGGTTCTTAACAGTGTATCAAATATATCACATACGAATTTACCTTCTCAACCATTCTTTATTACCCCCCCTTATTTTATTACTTTTTGTCTTTGTTGTGTGGCCAGGAAAGAAGAGATTTCTACATACTTCATTTTATGTAGTAAATGAAGTTGTTCTAAAGAGAAGTGGATTTTAATTGAAATCCTGGAGTTAAAAATTGGTACAAGGAGTAGAAAAGCAACTGAATTGATAAGTTGCAATGTTAACCCAGGGACATAGTGTGGTTATCTCAGTAGTGGGCCACATAAATGACTAGTAAGGACAGCAAATGTTACCTTGGTTATTCACTTGGAATTCCAGTTTGAGTGATGTGGTATATAAATGTAGCCATGGTCAGAAATGTGGGTTTTTGAGGAGGAAATTATTTGCTACTTGTAAAGGTCACTTGTGTTTCACGAACAAAGTTCTGTTTATTCAAGGCTATAAAAATATAGCTGAATATTTTTATATTGTTAAGCTTGTGATTTTTAACTCTGTTTAGTTGAACCTACCTTGTCTCAAAGTTAGCATTGGAGTCATTTTTTCAGCTAGGTGGTTCTTATATCATGAAAAAATACATTTTCTATTTATAGCAAATAAATTGTGATATTTTTCAGATGAGCTTTTTCTGACACAACTATTTTGAGTTTTGCAAAAGACTATACTATAAGGGTTTGTTTTATTTTGTTTTTAAGGATCCCTCTGAATTTGACTGTTCTTACATGGCATTGTAAATTTTTGTCAGTATTCCATTAAAGTTACATAAAGAATATATATCCTAGTTCCTGTAGCAATAGAAAATGAAGGTGGTTTTACTTTTCTAAAACTTTGGATACATGTCTCAGAGATTCCTTAGACTTTTACTAAGTAGTGTCCTTGGATTTTTCATTAGATACAACACTGATAAAATTTTAATCTAAATCTGGGATATACACAGACCTGGAATTCACTTAAAGTGTTTTCAGCTTTTTTGCTTTGTAATATCTTCATGCTTTTATATTTTTATAGCTTTTGATCTATGAAATGATAAATTCTGTAATAAATATGGCAGTTAACTTTTAGAAAGACCCGAAGTTTACCTATGGGAGTGAACATCAGAAACAGTGTAGCTTGTGATTTTTATTTTAATTTTTGAATTGGTGGAAGAAAGATTATCTGAAACTGGATGGAGGATTTTAACATCAGATGTAAATAGGATCATTGCATAACATATGTGGTGAGTTGAGGAACGTGGTAAATATTTGAAGAGTGTTTTGTGTATTTCTATATGGCTTAGTTCAGCTGTGTGTAGTTTTCTGCATTCACCTAGTATTTCCAGAGACAAAATCAGGTATAATAAAATTCAGAATTTATGTAATGCTCAAATTGCTCCATAATACGTTAGTTATGGTAGACCCAGTTGGCATTTTGAAACAATCATTGTAGCAGAATAAATTGTATACACTCTTGAAATACAGATAGTTTTTTGTCTTTATAAAGTAATATTTTAGGAACAATTTAGTTTGAATTGCTTATTTACTCCAACCTGGTACTTGCCACTTAAGCAGCCATTCTCTGCAGAAGTGAAATACTTTGAAACATTTTCTTATTTAGGGAGTAGTACCAAAATGCGCAACCATTTACATCTTGCTTCTTGTCTACTATTGTACTAAATCTGTCACTAACTGCATTGCTTCCCCTTGTCCTTTGATTAATCGTATTCCCATCATTTCCTTTGAGATCTAACTTTTGCTCCACGTTTCTGTACTACCAGCTTTCTCATGGACTTGGTTAATTCTCATTCTAACTTGATCTGCTCCCCTAGAACCAGACTTTCTAGCTGCTCTATTTCCTGGATACAAGTAAACTGGTAGCTTCAGGGTTGTCCCTGTGCTACCAGTATTTGAAGTGCCCTGACTTGTTGACACTGGCTTAGAAAGAACCTTCTGTCCCATTCCCTGATTAACCTGCTGGTCCATACACAGGGGTTGCTAGGTCCTTTGCAGTTTATATTCCTTCTCAGTATCAGTACAGTAGTCTAGGCAGACACCACCAGTCAACTGGAGTTGGCACACAAGTGGAAATTTTTTTTCCTGTCTTTATTTTAATCTGTTTTCTGTGTTTGCCTCGTCTAGGCCTTGACTTCCAGGTGGTCTGCATAGCTGTGGGTTGGCTAATAAGTAAGTGCAAAAGATTGGCCACATGCCTAGGTCATGGTCAGGAAGCCCACCTCTAATATCTTATCCAGAGCTAGAGAACATTGACCCATCTGCCTGGTAGAGAAAGAAGCTTGTTTTTAGTCCAGTGCTGTGCTCTGTTGCCTTGCTGCCTGAGAACCACGTACGATAGGATCCTCCCCCGCCTTCTCCGTGCACGGCCCTGCTTGCTTCATGAGCAGTGGAGTGCCTGTGGTCTCAGTCCTGGGAAGTACATATATATCCTGGCAGGGCTAGATAGAGGCTCAGGTGCTTCAGAAAGACAGACACCTGCAGCCTCACTGTACCCACCATGTCAGTGCTGGATGAGAACTTAGTCTCAACTGTATACCTCTCTGACCTCGGTTAGAAGATTTTCAGAACAGTTAAATAACAGTGGTAATAATAACCAATCTTGTTTAGATTTTGATTTTAATGTCAGTGTATAGGTTTTTCTACACAGCATATGGACTTTGATTTAGTTTTCATTTTAAAAATGATAATTTGGTTTTCATCAGTAATGTGAGAAGTGAAACCAGTCCAAGGGAGTTAAGGAAGATGATGTTTCATTTGCTTTAATCTTCTCTTGTGATTCTGAAGCTGAAATCCCATTTTAAGTTTTACATATTTAATTTAACCCCTGTTCTATCCAATTAAGAAAAGAGAAAACATTTTACTTCCTACTCTCACTTTCTGTGCTTTGTTAATCTGGGATTAAAGTCATTATTATGGATTTCATATAGCAATTTTCTGTTCCAGTAATAGAATTTTTTACTGTTGAACTTTTGAGGCCCTGGTTTTGATTCCTTTGACAACTGACTGAAAATCTTCTTTGATGAAAGTAACCTTAAAACTATATAAACATTTCATTTTAGAAAGTATAACCCAAGATACATGAGAAGCTAATGAAAAAAGCACCCATGAAAAATAGTTTGTAGCTACAGTCCCAGAAAAATTATATATACTTTGAGCTGTTCCTGCAGAAACTTTGTATTATTTTTTGAGAAATCATGGCAAAGAGGGCAAATGAATTCTCTTGTGGGGAACAGTTGATTTAGTAAATTTTTATAACTATAAAGTGAGTGAAATAGCAATCCATTGTTTGAGAGGATTTAGGACAGTGGCAAACAGTAGAAGCTTGTAGTGTATAGAATTTTTATTTTATTTTAAATTTTTTTATTTGTTTATTCATATGTGTATACATTGTTTGGGCCATTTCTCCTCCCTGCCCCCCACCCCCTCCATCTTCCCTCTACCCCCTTGCTTCCAGGCAGAGCCTGTTCTGCCCTTATCTCTAATTTTGTTGATGAGAAGACATAAACAATAATAAGAAAGACAAAGCGTTTTTGCTAGTTGAGATAAGGACAGCTGTACAGAGAGATTCCTAGCATTGCTTCTATGTACAAATGTGTTACATTCTAAGTTGATTCATCTCTAACTGTCCTGTTTTTAGAATTTGAATTAGGACAGACATGGTCTTTTAAAGGTTAGCTAAGCACAGGAGAGTCCAGTAGACACAATAGCTTTTGATTTCAGTGAAACATTTGACAAGGGGCATAGTGATAACTTCTTGTGGGAGATGGAGAAATGTGAGGTGGGTGGTGTGTAACTAGAAGGATTGATGAGTGCTTGACCACTTACAGCCACAGTAATTAATTGAATTTTAATTAAAATGTGGGCTTTCTGGCAGCATTAAAGTGCCTGCCTAGCAAGCGTGAGACCCTAAGTTCAAACTGCAATTCTGCAAAACAAAACATAAAAATGCAGGCTCTTTGTCTTAGCTCTTCCTGTTTAACATTTTTATCAAAGATTAATGAAAATTGAATACAGACTTAAGCATGGTGTCTGTATAAGCTGAGTGAGGGTGAGGATAGATAATATTTTTTTATTTTTTAAAAATTGTGGTTAAAAAAACATACAACATTCTGAAAATTACTATTTTAAGTGTACACTAACTTTTTTTTTTTGTGGTTCAGAGGCTCCAACGCAGGCCTCACCAATGCTAGGTGTGTGTTCTACCACTGAACTTCCCCACTGTGTACCATTTTCAGTGTACATTTTAAGTATTCAGTGTCAAATATCTTTACACTAGTGTGAAACATATCTCCAGAGCTTTTGCATTGTGAAAGTCTGGAACTATGTATGTTAGTCATCTTCCCCTTTCCCCTGACCTCATCCCTTAGCATTCACCATCCTGTTTTGCAATTCTATTAATTTCACTGGCTTAGGTACTTTAAGTAAGTGGAATCATACAATATTTGTCCACTTTATGATTGGCTTATGTCACTAAGCATGTGTTCAAGGTTCATTGGTGGTGTAGCATGTCACAGAGTTTCATTCCTTTTTAAAGCTGAATGGGTGTGTATATACATATATTACATTTTCTTTATACATTCATCTGCCGATGGGAATTTGGGTTGCTGCTACTTTGAGCATTGTGAATAGTGCTGTTGTGAATATGGGTCTGCAATAACTGTTTGAGAGTTTTTCTGGTTAGTACCCAGAAGTGGGTTCTTGGATCACAATGTAGTTCTACTGTGCACAAAGTTTCCAATTTCTCCATGTCCTCATTAAACAGCAACACTTGCTATTTCCTTTTCATTTTTTGCTTCTATACATTTATTTTTGTTAGCGTGTATTTTTAGTACAAGAGTGTTTCATTGTGATAATTCCACAGATGTGTATAGTGTCTTGAACAAGTTCATTCCTGTTATTGTATTCCATTAACCCCACTATCTCCACTCCCCCCTTCATATAGTATTTGATGGGGTTCATTATGCTGTCTTCATATATGTGTACTGTACTTCAGTCCTCTTCACTCTTACCCTGTAACTTCTTTCCTGCTGCCCGCCCCCCCCCAGACAGTCTCCTTGTGCTCTCATGTCCTATTATTATTATTGTTACCATTTTAGGGCTAGATTTCACATAGGAGTGACAATATATGATATTTTGCTTTTTGAGCTTGGCTTATCTTGTTCAACATGGCTATCTCCAGTTCTATGTATTTTCTACCAAATGACATAATTTCTTTCTTTATGGGTAAGTAATACTCCATTGCTTATATATACACATCACATTTTCTTTATCCATTTACTAGCTGTTGGGCACTTTGGCTGATTTCACAACTTGGCTATTATGAATAGTGGTATGATTATCATGGGTGTGCAGGTGTCTCTCTTATATGTTGATTTACACTCCTTTGGATATATCCACAAGAGTGATATAGCAGGGTCATAAGGTAGGTCAGGTCAGTTTTATTTTTTTGAGGAACCTCAATACTAATTACCATAGATGTTGAACTACTTTACATTCCCACCAACAATGTATGAGGGTTCCCTCTACCCTCATCCTTATCAGCATTTGTTATTGTTTGTTTTCTTCATGATTGCCATTCTGTGTGAGGTGAGGTGGAATCTCAGTGTAGTTTTGATTTGTATTTCCTTTATAGATAAGGAAGTTGAACATTTCTTCATGTGTTTATTAGCCATTTGTACTTCTTCTGAGAACTGTTGAATTCATTTGCTCATTTATTAATTATATTCTTTTGCTATTTAATTTTTAAGCTCTTTGTATAGTCTGGATATTAATCCTTTATCCATTGAATAACTGGTAAAGATTTTCTCTCATCCTGTAGGTTGTATCTTGATTCTGGTAGTTATTTCTTTTGACGTGCAGAAGTTTCTTAATTTGATATAATCCCATTTGTCAGTTCTTACTCTCCTAGGAAATTAGAGTCCTATTCAGAAAATAATTACCTGTATCTTCCTGCCTTGTTTTCCTGTAGTAGTTTCAAAGTTTTAGATATTGCCTTAAGATCTTTAATATATTTTGAATAGATTTTTGTACAGTGAGAGGTAGGGGTCTAGTTTTCAGTCTTCTACATAAAGATAAACAATTTTCCCAGCATCATTTGTTGAAGGGGCTGTCTTTCGTCCAATGCAAATATTCCTTGTCAAATATTGGATGGCCGTGGCTGTGAGGGTTTATTTCTGGGTCTTCTATTCTGTTCTACTGATCTTTGTGTTTGTTTAGTGCTATTTTCATGCTGTTCATGTTATTATGGCTCTGTTGTATGATTTGGAGTCCAGTATTATGATACCTCCATTGTTGCTCTTTTTGCTCAAGATTACTTCTGCTATTCACCCACATGTTGAGGGTACCGGGTCTGATCCCTAATACTACTCAGATGCAGGAAGATTAGGTGGAGTCTTCTGTAGAATAGTTACTGATCTGTTCACTGTAGAAGCTTCCCTTCTTAGTATAATGAGAGGCACTATTGGCCCCAGGAAACTCTATAACCTGTGGGCTGGGCAGGTTCCCATTTGTTCTACATACCCTCCCATTTGTTCCCCAGGGTCAGCAAGTGTCCAAGCCTTGGGGTGACTACCAAGTGCACCAGAGAGAGACTCTGCGTGTGTGTGTGTGTGTGTGTGTGTGTGTGTGTGTGTGTCGGTGAGGGGGTGTAGCAAACACAGCATTGAGTTCTGTACTAGCTGGGAGAGAACTGAAGGACCTAGTCACTCTGCTTGCTGATCTCAATGTTCATGGACCCTTTGAATTAAATCTCCCTATGGTGAGTAGGAGGCTGTGGAAGTTTTGTGATGTAGAGGGTCTGGACTCTGGGCGCTCAGTCCTGTCTGTCTGCAAACACACACAGAGATGTGGTTCCTGTGGGTAGCTTTTAGTGCTTTCAGGTCCTGCCAGACAGTTCACCTTTCTGTGGGAGAGAGGAGGCTGTGGATTTCGCATGATTCTGGGGTTCTGATATCTGAACTCTGACCCTCTTAGTTGTCAACACAGTGCAGCCAGGAAGCAGGCCAAATACTAAGTCTGCCATAGTCTCCAAGCTTTGTTTCTGGCAGAACCTCAAGAGATGGGACTTATTCCTTGCCTGGGAAGTTGGAATCTCCAACCACCACATCCTTCTATCACTATGCCCTTCACTGCCACCAGAGCTTCCTGCTGTTTGAACTTCTCTGGGGGACCATGTTAAACCCTTTCCCTCTCCTCATCTCTTGTGGCCGTCTCCCACCCAGACACTGTAGCACTGTGCCCTAAGACTCCCTGAGCCATGATTGCTTTTTGTTTTCAAGCCCTCCTGAGTATCTCAGTCTCAAACAGTAAGCCCTCTTTCAAGATGGCACCTAACTATGCACTTCAATGCAGGAGAAGTGACAGAATGTCTTTCTTCACCAAAGTTAGCCTTGCATACCAGACCAGTCACTGCCTCAAGTCCCTGCACTGGGTTTAAGGATTTTTGGGAGGTGTAGGATTGTCTTGCAGTTAGAATCGTCATCTGGCTTACCTTGTGATGGTGTTTTCAGCTTCCTCTCTCCTTCCCAGGGAGCCCAGGACAGGCTTGGAACTGTTTGTTGGTTTTCCCTGTTTCTCTGTGCTTTTCTGCTATTCTGCCCCTTCTTTCTTGATCCTTGATGCTCTTTCTCTCTCTTTTTCATAATCTCTTTTGATGTGTTTCATTCATAGTCAAAACAGTTGATACTTCTGGTCTGCCCTCTTGTCTTTTCCTTCCTGTTCTTTTTAATAGTAGTTGTCTTAATGGATGTACAGGATAGATAATATTTAAGTTACCTAATCAGTATGCACATTTTGTGATGGACAATTGCGTATATGATGAAATTCAGCATGAGTAAATACAATTTTTTAAGTTTAGTGGTAGGCAGGTGCTCTACCACTTTAGCCACACTCCCCATGTTTTTGCTTTCTTATTTTTCAGATAGGGTCTGGCACCTGGGGCCTGCCATGGACTATGATCCTCCTATCCATGCCTTCCATGTAGGTGGGAATGCAACTTTTTGACAGCACCAACCAACTTGTTCTTTGAAATAGGGTCTTGGTAACCTTTTTTTCCCCTAACTGGACTTAGATTGGGATCCTCCTATCTCTACCTTCCCAGAGCTGGGATTATAGGCTTGAGCCACTCAGTTTGCATGTTTGTTTTTTTTTTTTTTAATGTGTTTGTCTTTCTAATTATTTTGCATTTGTGCTAGTCTTCCCATGCCAACCCTATGTTGATTTGTTAATGTTGTAACAGTACAGCTCTCTTTGTACTCCAGGTAGGTGGCATTTTTATGTTTGTACAGACCTTTTGTAGTTTTCATGCAGTAAATTACATGTGAGAACAACAGGTCAGTTGCTGACTTTGAGAGCAACTTTGATTTACTTGAATCTGAGTATATGAGTATAGTGAGGTTACTTACTTTCAGTTTGTTGAGTAACAAATTGTAGCTCTGACTTATAATTATCATCATAAAGTGGGCTTAATGAATTTTTTTTCTGAAGTTAGGTATGTTATTTTCTGCAAGTCAAAGACACATGTACATACCCCCTTTGCACACAGTAGAGACCCATCAAGCAGGGGTGGAAATTTGCATAAAACGTGACCTGGGAAATTCTGTTTTCTTTCTGTATAAAGACGATTAATGTTCGTGGACTTGAATAAATTCTATTCAGTGATTTTGCTTGTAATTTTCTTACTGTATGATAAATGACTACTTGGAAGGTCTTTTGTTTTCCAAGGAATTTTTAGGGAGTCCAAGGTAATTAGTATTTTAAAATGTGTATTTGTTACTTTTTAACTTTTGATTTAATGAGCATTTAAAAAAATTTTTTTTCCTTCTGTCAGCCCCTGGAGATAGACTGAAATTTATACATACTCTCGTCTGCATGTAAGATTTTAGTTTTGTATTTTGTAAATCTCAGACATTTCAAAATCCAAAGGAGGGCCTTGTTGACATTTGCCCAACACTTGCAAGTTGTTTCCAATTTGAATATTATTATGCTGATTGCAGGCAACCTGAAAAGGAAGGCATTCCTAAGCATAGAGGAGACTATAGAATTTATCATCGTGAGGGTCCCTGTTTTTGTCTATGGGCTTCACATCCAAAGTATAGGGGTAGTTGTCTAGGAAGAAAGTCTGTTTTTTTAGAAGTTATGATGAGCAGTGTTCTTATAGTACTGACTACCCATCTTTGTACAGACTCAGTACATTAAGGATTACTGTTCCAGGTGGATTAACATGTTTTTCTTTAATTCTGTGGCATTGTACTTTTCCTCAGTGTTATTGCCAGAGCATCACCTTAATCAGTTTTATCTCATCTCTGGAGCCACTCCAGTGGCTCCTCTAATTACTCATTCTGACCCTTAGGTCCATATGCCTTAAATCTGGAATTATAACATGAGCTCTGAAAAATAAATTGTTTTTTTATAATTAGCTCACCAGCAAAACCTGCTTTGAACTATTGTGAGGTGATTTGTAGCGTTTTGTTTTTGTCCTACTTTGGGTAACTAGTCATATATTTAGTTGCAGAATTATGAATGCACTTGATTGTGCAAAACATGTTCCATAAGCACAGTTCTTGTACCATATTACCTTTCTAAAATAAGTGTTTTGAAAAATCAGCTTTCGAAAACATCTGCTTAAGGAACTGTGACACTGTAGAGGAACAATTCTAACTTTTGTTTAGATTTAAAAAGTCCAAGAACTATAGAAATTTCTGTAGGACAAGAACTATTAAAGATATAGTAAGACTAACAATATGTGAACCAAGCAGTAGATTTTAGAGTCAGTAAGAGACCATTTATTAATAAAAGTAAAATAGTTCCCATGCTCGTGAGAACAGGATAATATCTGTTTTTGGAAGTTGTCCTGTGTTGCAGGAGTTCACTGGCAAAAACCCAGTGCTGTTTCCATGTCATCTAGTGAACACTTGGGAAGAGGATGTCATGGGTACAGTTTGCTGGTCATTCAAGTTTAGTATTAGAGTTTTTGTATGTGCACAGGACTATTTTTTTCCACTTTTGTTCTAATAGTTGCAATGAAAGGTAATAGCTCTGGACAAAGAAAATGTTTTTGTCACTTTGTAATTTTAGATGACTTATTTTAAAGGGTAATTTGCTGCAAAATTAAAAACACTCCCTCCGGGAAAGTCTTACGTTTCTAAACTCACTTTTAAAAACCGAAACTGAAGTTAAAAGTTACATAATACCTTTTGAGTATCAATTTTTCCCAACTTGTTTTCTTTATTGTATTTTACATCTTATTTTTAATGGTTTAGTATGCCTTTATGAGTAAAAAAAGCAATAGAAAAATACTTATGCCAGTAGTTTTCCATATGTGTTAAAATCTTTACACAAGTTTTATATTAGTATATATACTAGTGAAAATGTTCTTAGGGAACTTTGTAAACTTATAATATGATAAGAGGAAGGAATTAGATCCCAAGAGTTAGAATGAAAATATATACAAAGTATGTAACATTCCCTTTATTCCCTCCCTCTTCCTTGTTTCCCTCCTATTTCCTTCATTTCATAGAAAATTAAATTCTTTATATTATAATATTTATATTAATATTTAAAGACACTTCCACTATTTTTATGTAAATAGTAACATTTAGAGATTACAAGTCATCATTTATTTTCTCAACTAAAATTAAAGATGAAAGAAAATGATAACCTCAATCCTACTGTTTCAAAGAACTGGAATTCAGCCAATGTCCTGAATGAACTTGGATGCAGAATCTTTCATAGAGTCCATGCAGACTTCTAATATGCAGGACTATGAGCTAAGAAATGACTGTTATGTTAAGCTGCTACTTGTGGTAATAACTTATTGTGGTGATAATATCTTGCAACAATAGGAAGCAAATAGAGATTTTGGTTTTGGGAGTGGGATATTAGTTTTTCTATTGTTGCCTCTCAAATTACCATAAATTTAGTGACTTGAACTAATATGTTTTTATTATGTCATAGTTCTATAGGGGAGAAGTCATCTGACTTCTGGGTTTTCTGCTTATGGGTCTTCCCAGAACAGATATGGTGTTGGCAGGGCTGTGTTGTCTGGAGGCCTTGAGGATCAGTTTGCTTCCAAGCTCTTCCAGGTTGCTGGCTGAATTTGGTTTCTTGAGGTTGTGGGACTAAGTTTCTTGCTTTATTGCTCACTATTTGCCAAAGATTTGTTTTCAGTCCCTAGATCTCTTGTTGCTCACAAGCCACTTTGTAATATTCTGCTTCTCAGCAGTGGAGAACCTCCCTCACATCAAATCCGTCCTATGTTTGTACCCTCTGACTTCTCTGCTCACCAGCAAGTGAAAACTATGCTTTGGTGATAGCTACTTAGTCCAGATTCCCAAATGTAATCTCCCTTTTGCATTATATTGTGATAATGGGAGTCATATTTTATTATACTTGCTTGTTCCACCCATACTCAAACTTGAGGGCATTATACAAGATTGATGATCATGGGGAGTCATTCTTAAGATTCTGTTCACCAGTTGGCAACTAGTGACCAAGGTTTTAAGAATAGTAAGGCAGTGTAGCACAGTTAGCTCTGGAATCAGATGGGCTTGGTTCAAACCCCTGCTCCAGTAATAGCTATAAAACCCTTGACAAGGTATTTATTTTGTTCATGCCTTTACTTTCCTCACCTGTTTAATATGGTTAGTATGTAGCACTTCAGGTTTCTTTTGAGGAGTAAATTACACAGTACTTATTGAGGTGCTTAGTGAAGTGCCTGGCATGTAAGAAACAGTAACTATTAGTTGTTATTAGTGTTATTATTTGTTCTTTAAAGTAGGATCCTTTCATGTTCCAATTTTCATACAATGAACTTGATTTATAAAATCCAAAGTGTGTGTTCACTACAAGTAATATAACATTGAGCGAAAAAGGAACTTTTCATGATTGTGGAATCCGACTCATGTGAGCCCTTTTCAGATCATATCCCCTGCTCTAGACAGAGAGTATGTATTTTTGATGTCCTGGACCAGGTGTGTTGGCGTGTGTACCTGCTTACAGTGAAGTGGGAGAAGGGTCAGAAGATCTCAGCTAAGAGAACAAGTCAGCATGTGAAGAGCCTCTTTTGTCATGCTGAGGAGCTCAGACTTTTGGCAGGTCATTGATGTCCTTTAGACAGGCTTTGGTATGAGAAGGACAGTCACAAAGAGAACTTTGCCATCAGTGTGAAAGATGGTTTTGAAAACAGATTTTGAGTCAGTGTGAATGAGTCAGTTATGAAAATGCTATTTATATTTACATTGTCAGAACATGCCCCTAGAGCAAGAGCTTTGCTTGACGTCTTAACAAGAAAAGTTGAGGAAACTCTGATGGAGGCACAGAGTGGATCGGTCTGGACATTCTGGCCTAGGAAGTACTGGTGGATATTCTTGGTCAGGAAGAGGCAGAGAAACTGAGCCAGAGGCAAGTCCACTTTTGAGTGACATTTGAATTCCAGGGTAGATGAGGATCCAGGTCTAAGGGATGATCAGGAACTGTAATTTACAATCCAGGTTACCCTTCTCAGAGGTTTGAGACTGTTGGCCATTAGCGGGCCAATGAACACTAACTGGCCGTAACCTGGGCTGATAGTCATTTAGCCTCAGGCAAATGCAAACATGCATGACCTTCTAGGTTGGGAATGAGGAAAAGGAGTTCCATGAGTAAATTCGCTGCATTGAGTGTAGAGGAATATTTGTGTCCTAGATTTGGATGACAGTTTTTACTGCTAGACACAACTTGATCTGTAGCAGAAAGCTATGCCTGTTCTAGGGATCCTCCTGCCTGCCAACATGTACTTTTTGGCAGAATTAGGAAATGAGCTGTTGTCAGAAATGTGTACATCATGGGATTTGTGGCTTCTTCTCTGAGTTGGTCCTTTTGTTCTCATTTGGTTGACAGCAAATAAGAGCTTTAGTTGATTGTGAGTGAGGAACCTAAATCTAAACCTTTTAGGGGCAAGTAGAGGTCAACTTCTTGAAGAAACTTCTTTTTCTGAACAGTCCTTAACATAGAGAGTATCCTGTAAATTACTCTTAATGACAATGTCTGGTAAACCTTAAGGACCTTCTGTGAGTTATAGGTGAGGAGCTGTCAACATCTTCCCACTGTTTGTGGCACTCCTGGAGATGGAAGAATCCTTAGAGAACCTACCTGATGGGTTAGATACGTGGAAGGAAGATTTAGCATTTTACCTTTCACAAAATTTTTCTTCCACTCACAATCCATCCTGCATATTTGAGTTGTTGATTATCTATCATCTATTCCACTTTATTTGTCATAGTTGAATCAAGATATTGATCAAGTTTCCAGTCTTCCTTCCTGTAGCAGGATATTGTTACAATGTAAGTTGACCGTTACATTGGTGAATCATAACTAGTTTTCACTACCAAAATTTCTGTTACGCAAATGACAAAGCATTCTAATTGACATAATCATTGATTTCCAGTTACTTCTCTGATTTTACTGCTGAAAAATCAATAAAATTGAGTCCTGTCATCCTTTATGAATGCATCTTCCCAACCAGATTTACCAGTCTCATTCATCATGTCTCTTCTGCACAAAATAACCAGGCTGCTCTGCCATTGTTTCATTGGCATAATTTTCTTACAATAGAGTTATATCTTTTGTGCAGAAGTTACATTCTGAAACCAGTTGGTAAAACAGTAATCTGTTATAATTAAAATTATTCCTGATTATCCTTCTTTATTTGAATTCTAGATGGAGTTGGTTTGTTTGTAGGTCATGAAAAGTAATAGTCTTTTTATTTAGATTTATTTTCCTTCTTTGATTTTTCTCATTTCCCTCCCTTTGGTTGAGTGGGAATAGTTTCATTTGTGGAAGTAAAATATTTATATGATAAAACTCCTTGTCTTGAAGTGAACTTATGCCTCTTTTATTAGCAAATTTGTGCTCCATTTTTAGGACTTGAAACTAAATTTATCTTGTGTGTTGGAGGTCCCTAGGACTATCCCTACATTCATGAATTCTCTAGAAAGACTCATGGGACTCAGCTTAGTTGTTCTTATGGCAAAGGTTTATTATAGTGACATGGTAAGGATGTTCAGCTAAATTGTAGCTGGAACAAGTAGAGTCTGGAGAAACCTGTGTGCTGAGCAGAAAAAGAAAAAACAAAAACAAAACCAAAAACCAAACATCTACTCTCTTCCCTACCATGAGAGTCACACAGAGTGTACTTTTTGCCTAGTAATAAAAATGTAGCCACACATGTAGGTTGTTTCTGTATAGGGAACCCCATTAGAAATTTAGTACCGAGGATTTTTATTGGGGTCTCTTAAGCACCTTCTGACTAGCACATACCAAAATTCCAGACTTCCAGAAGGAAGACACATTATTTCTGCAAACAGTCTAGCCACAGTAAGCCATTCTTACCCACTAACTACTGACTGGGATCTCACAGACAAGTTCCTACATGCCGGTCAAAGCCCAGTCATATGATAAGGCCTTTGTTAAGGATGACAGTCTCAAACCTGCTATTTTTACTCTGGTGTCATACCTTTTCTATTGGGAGCTTTTCATGATGTGCTGTCTTTGCTCTGACATTCAGATTTCACCTTACCTGCACGCTCTGACACTATCTGTTATGTTACTTGATACCCATGTGCAGTAGATGTTTTTTGAAGTGAATGAGGTTCATATAAACATCTATACTAATGAGTACAATGATTTCTAAGTTTTTAATAAACTTATGTTTTCTCTTTCCTCATTAATGCTGAAAATAGGAATTAAGTAAATGAGCTGTTATAAAATTTCTGTAGCTTTTGATGGCACATTTAAAAGTCTTTAACAAAATTATGTACAGTAAATGTTGTGTACCAATAAGGGGTGTTACTTTATAGAATTTTTCAACTATGATTATTGGATGGTTATGAGAATTATCTTAGCAATTGGTAAGTATTTGATTGCCATTTTTTATGATCATTAATTTGTTCTGTTTTGAGGTGTATATATTATGAAGATGTGAATGAAGAAAATATAATTGGGTGAATTCAATTTTAATAACTGTAGAAAACTATTTTTTAGGAAAGATGAGAAAACACACTAACTACAAGAGTAGAATTGGGTGAGAACTGCTTGATGTTCTTTGTTTTCTAGTATTTCTATAACCTTTGCCAGTTTTTAGATACAAAGCATGTTCTTTAAAAAAAAACTATTACTACTATGATCTTTGGAGTTTGAACTTTGTCATCATTTTTTACATGACCACCAACTCTTTTGTGTTTGATGATTAGAATTTCACTATCAAAAATTGCTTATTATTATTTGGAACATTTTGTATACACTTGTTAATTTTCAGGGGGAAAATTCTCCAAAAGGTGACTAATGTGCAAGTTCCAAACCTACATTAAAAAATTGGTAAGCACTAAGGCTCATAAAACTAACCAGAATCATTTCAGTTGGATGCTGCCAAAGTGTCAAAAGACATGGTGGCTTTATTAATTTGGGCTATCAATTCCTTGGTAACATAACACTTTACGTAAAGAGCAGTCACCTTTCTTAAAATATTGACAAACAAACAAAAATCCACCAAGTCAAATTAGAAGCATGTTCTTTACTGAAAACTTCTATAAAAAAGTGGCTGCAATAAGCTATTGTCAGCTAAATTCACTTTCTTTTTAATGTGATTAAAAACCTTGTCTGTTCAAAAATGCCACTGGCCTCTGATCAGCAGAACATGTTTGTAAATGGTGGAAAGGGATAGTGGTTATGCTAGGAAGGCACTGTTTTTAACTTACTATGGAAAAGATGATACAGTTTTCACTGTCTTTCAGTTTATGTCATTTTTAAAAAAATTTGCCCAATTTGAAAAGTACTCTGAAAGACAAGTGCTTTTAAATGTTTTACACTAAATTTTTTTCATTACCTATCATAAAATGTTTTTGAACTTTTAGAGGAATAAAGATAATGGTGGCTAACAAAACATTAGTTGAGCTATTAGTAAATAAAATATTTGAGACCATACCAAATAAAAACTTTCCTATCTCTGAATGGTCCATTGCCCACAAATAGGATTTGCCTAGCCACATAAACCTGATGAAATTCCTTAGTTGAACTTGTCTTTGACAGTATCATGAGAATTTCCTGATACAAGTTAATTGATTATATAAAGACCCCCCCCCTCAGCTAAACATAAGATATGCAACCTAAAATCTTTTAGGATTTTTAAGCTGTGTTAATAGCAGTGTGCCCAGATCCTGGTGCATAATGGCCTTTGGGTACTCTGCTCTGTCCCATGTTAGAGGGCTTGACAAATGAGCGCGCATCCACATAGGCATACAACATAGTGAGGACATGTACAATTATGTCAGACAAGGAGCAATCATTTGTAGAAGAGAAAACACAGAAGGAAGGAGTTCTGCCTTCAGAAATTTGAAGGCAGTCTAGCTGGCGTGGATGGCAGGAGGTCATGGAGTCATATGTTTCAGTTTGCCCTAGAAGGAGTGTCAGTATGGCTGAAATGACATCTAGACCTGTTGCCACCATATAATGGTGCCACTTTTACTTCACATATTCAAGCAGAAACTGTTTGGATCTGTACTTGGGCTTGGATGGTAATGTTACGCTATCCTTCATGTTTGTTCCTTGAAAAGCTGGCATGGCAGAAAAATGGTACATATGTTCCTAGCAGTGCCCTTGAATGCAGAATGTTTTTATTTAAGGTATCTGCTGGTCACCATGGGCCCAAAGTCCTCATTTTACTAATGCCCTATGATTTGGAAATAGAAGGACTGTTGTGCATCTTACTCCTTAATGTTTGCAGTTTCTGTGGGGTCACAAGGTAAGACGTTCATTCTCACGTTGGAGATGGGAGACCTCGGCTCAACCCAGTGAGGGAAGTTGTCTACCCAAAGTGATGAAGTCAGAGCCTTGGATGAACCTTGGTTTTGGATTCCTAGTCCTTCATTTTTACCACTCAGGGTAAAAATTTTTTTCTAAGGTCAGCTTGAAATATTTAGGGCACTAAATATTAGCACCCTCCCCCCCCCAAAAAAAAGAAAGGAAAAAGATTGTAGTTTTTTTTATCAGTCCTTTTAAGTTATATGCTAACTTTGCATGTATTACATTCTAGATGTTACTCAGTAAAGAGATAGGGATGTATGAAAAGCCTGTTCACTGCTTCACTTGCCCATCTGAAGGTGGAATCTGTGGGTCAGAAAGGGAAAGAGAAGCAGATCAGCTATGGTGGGGGGTGGGGATGTGTGTGTGTGTGTGTGTGTGTGTGTGTGTGTGTGTGTGTGTGTGTGTGTGTTTATAAGCACAGAGAAAAGAACTTCATGCAGAATATTTAACAGGAGGATAAAAGGAAACATGCCTTTAACTTAGAAAGAATAAATCACTGGTTTCCTACTGATGATCCTTGTTGATTTCCAAATGTATATTTCTCTTTGGTTTAAATCTGATAACACTGTGCTGTCAGAACTGATTACTCTGCTGCAGCACACTTTTTTTTTTTTTGCTCCTAAAGATATCTTGAAGTTTGGCTAATTAAACACTGAAGGCAAGGCATATGGCCTTACTTCAGTTTTAAAAATTGCAGGAAAAAAATGCCTGAAATTTAAATAAAAAAGAGTGGCATTTATTGTGAAGACAGCCATGCTCTAATCTTTAGTGCTCAAAACCACATTTTGGGAAAATCCATATTGAAAGAGAAATACATTTTCTTTAATAAATCATATAACATAATTTCTAATTAGTGATATTATTATCATCTTTTTAGAAACTGATAATATTTCACTGCAATTAAATTTTAGCATTTTGCCACTTTGCAGGACAAATTTGGCTGATGAGCTTTACCTTTGAACCTTTAATGGCATGTATGTAGTGAGTTAAAAAAATCCTTGTGGCCTTTGAACATATTTAAATTATGTTTAGACTCTTCTCCTTTGAGAATTAACCATCCAAATATTCAAGCTTCTCTGCTTGGAGTTGACCCAATTTAACAAAGAAAATATGGAAATTTAGGGAAAGAAGGTTTATATTGACTACCTATATTCAATATTTTTCACTTACATGTTAGAGCTTTCTCTAATTAAACTGAATCTTTTTGTGGTTTCCTTTGTCTTTATCTGGGTTGGAAGATGAAATCAGCTGTAACTTCTATTTAGTACTGCTAATCTTAAGTCTGGGAAAAGGTACAGATCTCTGGTAGCAAGGACCAGTACATTTTTTTCTCTTGGATAATTGAAAAGTTGTGTCAATATGTAAAACAGGCTGGAAATGGCAAAGTTCCTACACAGGTGTAAATTTCATTTAATGTAAAAGTGGCAAACTCAGAGAAAAACCAAGAATCTTGAACTGTAATTGTTTTTTCTCTTTATATTAGAGCTTCTTTCCCTTTCCTACTTCAGCTAGCCTTTTTTTTTGTAACTGGCATAGAAAGCCTGTACGAATGAAACAGATTTTGAAATTGAGATGGTTTTTGGTACAAGATGAGAATGTTGACTTTATTCTAGGCTCCAGGTATGCAGAAAATGATCATAAGTAAGACAAGACTAATACTCTTCATTTCCATGAAAATTCAAGCAAAATAAGATATATAGAAGATTAATTTTGAGAGGAAAAATATGAACTTTGACTACAAAAGCTAGTGAGATGCTGGAATGTGGTAGTACAAGGAATTTTCAATCTTCTTTACATATAAGATGTTAAAAATGTTCAATTTATTACCTCAGGGTTCGGCATGAAATTGAAACAGTTAAATGGAGACTTTAATAATAGCTACCTGTATGGAGTTATCCTGATGTGTTTGTGTTAGAAAGAGCAAGGATGGCTTAGATTATCTTTGGGTATCTCATTTAGATATTGTGTCAGTGAGGAGAATGCTATGGTAAGGGTAGGAAGGTAAAAGTCATTCAAGGAGGTAATCTAACAGCTTTAGGGAAGTACTGAGACTGGTATGATAGAACAGACATTACTAGCACTTGAAACTGGAAAAATAGGCAGGCCACAAAGAGCAAAACTGTAGAAACTTAAAAGTCAATTGAGTAAGGGTGTTTGGAACGGAATGGGTAGTGAGTGACTCTGTTAGTGAATAAAGAGTTTTCTTTTTCCAATATGAAGATGTAGGAAACATACAGTAAATTGCTGGCTGTCATAGTTCTGTTAAGAGAATATAAACAATAGTAAATCAGTAAATATAAATTTGCTTGTATTGAAAGTGACATGTTTCAGAAGAATTTTAGTATGAAGTTAAATAAGATGGGATATTGTGTGAGAAGGTAAGAAACATTCAGAAAATGCATATATATCTAATGGATTCAAGAGGAAAATCAGTTACTAATTTTGAGTAATCTAACATAGTTAGCATCAAAGGGCCTGGGAAAAATCTGAGCTACCTAAAGAACAAATAGCACTCCTGGTAAAAACTCTAAATGTGCTTACTATAATAAGCAACAGAGGAATCTTTATGATGTTTCACATCTTGTAGGAGAAAGTCCAAATGTCAAACATATCTGATATATATTGTGCTTAGTAATGGGTAACAAATGTATGACTAAGAAGGGCCCTGGGCTAGTTTCTGTAAGTAGTGTTATCCTCTCAATCTGAGATGTTTATTCACAAATCCCACACTTACATTGTGTGGATTTCAGCAATAGTTATAATTTTAAATTACAGTTCTTTCAGGAAAATTTTTTTTACATGTGTCTAGTGACATTGAACAAGACAGATAAGTCCCCCAGAACTCCCAGCACTTAAAAGTAGACAACCATAGATAGAACTTCCTGTTTTTGTTCACTAAAGATTTTTACTCCTTAGTAGCTAAGGACTCAGTAATTCTTTGTTGAGCAAATGAATGATTGTCAAAATGCATCATGAGAATACATAATTTATTGGATTGCTTGTACTTTATCTTATAAAATAAAAATTTGGAAAAGTGGAATTTGGTTTTCCTTACTTCAAGTCCACAATGATGAATTTGTTTTTATGTTACTTTGTGTTGGCGATGACAGTCACTCATTCCTTTCCCCTTCTCTGCTGGATTCCAATGGTGTATTGTTAGGGTCCGAGAATCCTATTCCTCCGAGAGACAGAGAGTCACGTGTGAATGCAATCAACAAAGCAGAGTTTATTGAGCTGGCAAGCCAGGGTCAAGCTCCCACACAGACACACAGGTCCGATTGGGCAGACAAGACCCCGAGCCTCTTTAGGGAAGATCTTATGTAGGCCCCTACCGTCCGTTACAGCAAAAGCCCGCACAGTACATAGCCAGTGAGTTTTTAACACCACATACATTTCCAGCCTATCCATTTAAGAGTACATTACTTCTTAGCCTATAGATTCAAGGGTCAGTATTCGCGCACACGGTTACATTTAGCAAGCAGGCTCACATTCCTCACATTCCTCACATTCCACCTGCCCCCATCCTGTTTATCTTATCCTGCAGGGGGCATCCTGTGCTGGCTTTACTGGTTTCTGCTATGGGGATCTGCTGGGGCAAAGGGCACATCCTTTCATTCCCCCCTTTTCTTTGGGCTATATTGAGGAATCATTCTCAAGGGGATGAAGAGCCTGGTATTGTTGGCGGAGGACCAGAAGTTGGACAGTGTTAATTCGGTTTTTGATGAAAGTCACAAGTCGGTTTAGAATACAAGGTCCTATGGTGACCAGTAACAGGAGGATTACTATCGGCCCTGCTAGTGCAGACAGGAGGGTAGCTAACCAAGGGGACTGGTTGAACCAAGATTTGAACCAGCCTTCGCTGGCCTCTCTTTCCCTTTTTCGTTGCTCTAGGCCTTCCCAAAGTTTGGACATAGAGTCACGAACAACCCTGGTGTGGTCGGCGTAAAAGCAACATTCCTCCCCTAGAGCCGCACAGAGGCCACCATTCTTAAGGAACAGTAGGTCCAGTCCCCTCCGGTTCTGGAGGACTACCTCGGATAGGGAAGTTAGGGATTTTTCAAGGTGGCTAATGGATTTTTCAATTCGGTCTAGGTCCTCATCGATGGCCGCCCTGAGGGAGGTGAGGCTGGAGTGCTGAGTGGCCAGAGAGGCTTATGCCGGTACCCGCCCCTGCCAGGCCTATTCCAAATAGGGTAGCGATGGTTAGGGTGGTAATGGGCTCCCTTTTTGCCCGGGGGCGGTCGGACCAGTAAAGAATGGGATATTCAGCTGGATGGTAGAGGATTCTAGGCACCACTATCACCATCAGGCAGAATTCCCGGGAGGCATTAAAGACCGATCCAGCCAAGTGGGGGTTCAGCCCGTTCAGCGAGCATGCCCACCAGGCACCTCCAGCCGGGGTTATCCAATGGGAGGCATTCCAGTTTGGGTGCTCAATTATAGTAGTGCACAATTTTTTATTTCCTTTTGGGACCTGCCCTACACAAGCCCCTTGGCCACTGACCTGAGCCATGGTCAGGCCGGCGGGTCGGGCCTCCCAACACGTTGGAGTAGTGGTGTTAACTACAAAAGAGGAATTGATTCCAATAGCCTCGTAGAAAGGGGGCGAAGGGCTGTAGCAAAGCCAGCAAGCCTCAGTTAGATTAGGGGCTGTCCTATTCAAGGTCTCAAATGTAGCAAACAGCAAGGTCTCCATGGGGCTAGGTGGTACAGTGAAGGGAACGGTGGTTGTGGGTTCTGGGGGTGTCACTTTCGGACTCTGAGAGTCATTGAGAGTGGTGTTCTGGGTTGTCCGGGGAGTTGTGCATGGAACCAATTTTGCCTCAGACAACTCTGGCTTTAACACAGGATTAGGCCTTAACACGAGATTAGGTCCTATTGTTAGAGTAGAGACTGGTTGTTGCACACGCTGCAAGGTAAAAAGGGCTCCTGGATGATTTGTTTTGTAGAGTCTGACTCCCCAGGATTTACCCAATTCCCAATTTGTCGCCTTTTTTCCTAAATCAGTGAAATTTATCATAATGGGATTACAATTGGGGGGAGTTGGGCATCCCTTATTTATAGGTCTAGGTTGGTGGTATGTAATACCAGATTGAGAGACTCTACTTAACTGAATAAGGTCCCCCTGTTTGGGGGGTGGCCACCATATGTCCCCTGAGCTCTCACAACCCCATGACTTACAATAATAGTCTGCGATTCCTCCACATTTTTTTCTGTGGTTGGGTTGGGGAGAGGGGCAGACATAGAAGTAACTTTGGCGCAAATCCCATTGTCCCCTGCCAGTGAATAAGGCCCTTAAGTCAAAGTATAATTCTGGGAACCAGGTGCTGGGAGGGGTCACCTTGGAGGTCTGGTTAAGAATGTCTCCTGTGGATACATCTACAATCATCCAGGTCAGGTTAAAAGGTTGATGTGGATTTGTATGCCCCAAGCAAGTGGTGGACAAGGTTAGAAAAAGGAATAAGGTTACCGAGGTCCAGTTTGCTGAAGTTTGAGTTTGAAGGAATTGTCCTTGTGGTGGGACACCCTTCTTGTTGGCAGGAAGTCTTCCTTCACAGCTACCGGGTCTGCCGGTCTGATGTGGGTGTAGTGGACCCAGGTGATGATCCCATTCTAGGAGGGCGGCGGAGCATCTGGGGTGTTTTCGTTTTCCGGAGCATCCCATATCAGCCGGAGCTTGAGTGGATTGGGATGCTGTCGTGCAGTCCAATTTCCCTGCTCCTCCTGAGGACGTGCCCGTCTCACATGGGAGTGGTGTACCCATGGTGCAATTCCATCGACCTTGAGGGCGGTGGGGGTAGTAAGCAGTACAACATAAGGTCCTTTCCATCTAGGCTCTAGGGTTTTGGACTGATGCCTTTTAACCCATACCATGTCACCTGGGACTATGCCATGTTCCGGAGTCGGGACCCTCTCAGTAGTATGGTACGCTTGAATTAAGGGCCATATTTGTTGTTGCACCTTAGCTAGAGCCTGTAGCATAGTCAGGTAATTTGGGGCCAGATCACCTAGTCCCCGGCTTAAGGTCCTTTGAATGATGGGGGGTGGAGCCCCATACAGGATCTCAAAGGGGGTTAGCCCATGGACATAAGGGGAGTTCCGGACTCGGAAGATGGCCAAGGGAAGGAGTGTCACCCAATCACCGCCAGTCTCCAGGGCCAATTTGGCTAAAGTCTCCTTTAGTGTCCTATTCATCCTTTCTACTTGCCCTGAGCTCTGGGGGTTATATTCACAATGTAGTTTCCAATTGGCCCCCATAGCCTGGGCTAGTCCCTGCAGGACTTTACTAACGAAAGCCGGACCGTTATGTGACCCAATTGCCTCAGGCACCCCATACCTGGGTATGATTTCCTCTAGTAAGGCTTTTGCCACTACCTGACTCGTCTCCCTCTTTGTAGGAAATACCTCCACCCAGCCCGAAAAGGTATCTATGAGCACTAGCAAATATTTGTACCCAAACTTCCCTGGTTTTACTTTGGTAAAATCCACTTCCCAGCTTCTTCCCGGGGCCCTCCCCCATTCCCGAATACCTGTGTGGTGCCCCTCCCTTTGTCCTGGTTTCATAGCTGTACAGCTAGTACAATCCTCCATAATTTGACGGACGGCCGCGGTCTGGTTCGGAAATCGGAGTTGTGCAGATGTCAGCAAGTCTAGCAACTTTCTCCGCCCCAAGTGGGTGGACTTATGTAAGTTAGCCAACAGGAATCAGCCGAGTTTCTCGGGCAGGATTAGCTTGCCTTCCAAGTCGCTTCTCCATTCATCCTCCCTTTTTCTAGTGAGGGAGTGGGCTCTCATCCAAGTGAAATCCTCCAAGGAGTACTCTGGTCAGGGAGGTAGCGAAGGGAGCTCGGAGACAGGCACATCTATAGCCACGACCACGGAGGGACTCACCATTGCTGCTCTCCTAGCTTCTTGATCCGCCCTGTTGTTACCGACAGCTTCCGGAGTCTTGGCAGACTGATGGCCTGGGACATACATCACTGCCACTGCCTTTGGTTTTTCCACTGCTATTAATAGACGCTGGACTTCGGCCAGGTTTTTTAAGCCTTTCCCTTCTGCTGTGCGAAATCCCCTTTCGCGATAGATGGCTCCGTGGACGTGGATGGTACCGAAAGCATAGCGGCTATCGGTGTAGATATTGACTCGTTTTCCTTCTGCCCTTTCCAGAGCCTTGGCTAAGGCAATTAATTCTGCCTTTTGGGCTGAAGTTCCGGGTGGGAGGGCGCTGCTCCATACCATGTTTCCTTCTTGGTCGACCACTGCTGCCCCTGCCCTTCGGACTCCATTTTGGACAAAACTGCTTCCATCAGTGTACCAGTTTAATTTACAGCTGGACAGTGGGGTGTCCTTTAGGTCAACCCGTACCTGGGTAACTTCGGAGAGGAACTCCTTGCAGTCATGGACAGGTGTCTGTAGTTCTGGGTTGGGCAACAGGGTGGCAGGGTTCAGAGTTATGGGATCTGTGAAGGTGATCCGAGGGGAATCCAGCAAGAGCCCCTGGTAGTGGGTGAGCCTGGCATTCATCATCCATTTCCCAGGGGGTTGTTTAAGGACTCCCTCCACCGGGTGAGGGGCCGTGACCCGGAGGGCCTGTCCAAAGGTTAATTTGTCTGCTTCTCTCACTAACATGGCAATGGCCGCTATGATGTGGAGGCAGGGGGGCCATCCTGATGCTACTGCGCCTAATTTCTTGGAAAGATATGCCATGGGTCTCTTCTAGGGACCTAACTGTTGGGCCAGGACTCCTTTGGCTACCCGCTTTTTTTTTCATCCACAAACAGAGTGAACGATTTTGTGGGGTCTGGTAGGGTCAAGGCAGAGGCCTGGAGAAGGGTGGCCTTTAGCTGGTCAAAGACCTGTGTTGTTCCTCTCCCCACCTCCAATCCGGAGCCTCTTTGGTGGCCTCATATAGGGGTCTGGCTATCTCCGCAAATCCCGGAATCCAGAGTCTACAGAACCCTGCGGAGCCCAGGAACTCTCTCACTCCCCTAGTGGATGTAGGGGGTGGAATAGTCAAAATAGTCTGTTTCATGGCATCAGTCAGCCATCTTGCCCCATCTGCAATCTGATAACCCAGATATGTCACTGACCTTTCACAGATGTGGGTCTTCTTGGCACTCGCCCGATATCCCAGCTCACCTAACTCCGTTAGCAGGTGTTCAGTAGCCTTGCTGCACTCCTCTCGGGTTTCTGCCGCTAACAGTAAGTCATCAACGTACTGTAGTAGAGTGACTCGCGGGTGACTCCGGCAAAAGGGCTCCAGGTCCTGGCTCAGGGCCTCGTTAAACAGGGTGGGAGAATTTTTAAATCCTTGTGGCAGTCTGGTCCAAGTGAGCTGTCCGGTCTGGCCCCCATCCTCTTGCCATTCGAATGCAAATAGCGGCCGGCTGATTTCTGACAATGGAATGCTGAAGAAAGCGTCTTTCAAATCAAGGGTTGTATACCATACTTGTGAGGGCGGTAGGTGACTGAGCAAGGTATAGGGATTCGGTACAGTGGGATGAATGTCCTCCGCCCGCTCATTTACCTTTCGCAGGTCTTGCACATTCCTATAGTCCCCGCTTCCCGGCTTTTAGACGGGGAGCAGAGGAGTATTCCAGGCGGACCCACAAGGCCGCAGTACTCCTTCCTTTATTAGCCTGCGGATATGAGGGGCTATGCCTCTTCGAGCCTCTTTGGGCATAGGATACTGTTTTACCCAAATGGGAAGAGCGGAAGCCTTCAGTTGTATAACTACGGGAGGGAGGTGTTTGGCGAGGCCAATTCCCGCAGTCTCTGCTCAGGCCGTGGGAAACCTTTTTAGCCATTGGGCTATGTCCCCTCCTGGCTCCTATCGGCTCTCAAACAGTCAATATTCGTCAGCCAATGATAGGGACAGGACATGTATCGGGCTCCCCTCCCGATAATCACAATTATTTCATCTGGTTCAAAATAGATACGGGCCCCTACTTTGGTGAGCAGGTCTCATCCAAGCAAGGGAGCGGGGCTCTCAGGGACGACCAGGAAGGAGTGTGTGACCTGGTGTTTTCCTAAGTCTACCTTTCTTTTGGTAGTCCATGAGCATAACTGTGTACCCATGGCCCCCTGAACAACACTTGTTTGTTCCTTGTTCAAAGGTCCACATGCCTTGTTTAAGACCGAATACTGGGCGCCGGTATCCACCATGAACCCCATCAGCTTCCCCTCCACATATACAGTTACCCAAGACTCGGGGAGGGGGTCCGAGCCCCATCTCCCTCAGTCCTCTTCTCCGGCTAGAAGGACTCTGGCCTGCTCCACTGCTTGTTCCCTTTCCCTGTTACCTCCCGGTCTCCTGCCAAACCCTCTTCTTCCCTTTAACTTAGGGCACTCTCTCTTCCAATGCCCAGTCTCCTTACAGTAAAAACAGTGTTCCTTATCCAGGGTCCTGGTGTGGCCCCCTTCCCTGGGTTGGTCCCGGACACCCGCTAGCAAAATATGGGCCATTTCTCTTTGTTGCTTTCGGTTCTCCTTAGCCTGGAACTCCCTGTCCTCCTTTCTCAATTTCTCCTGGGCCTCCCTGTCTTCCTTTCTCCGCCTTTCCTCCCTTTCTGCTGGAGTTTCCCTTGTGGTAAAGACCTTCTCTGCTATCTGTAACATTTCCCTAATGGTTATCTCCCCTAAGTTTTCCTGTTTATTGAGTTTTCTCCTAATGTCTGGAGCTGCCTGATTAATGAATGAGAATACCACAGCAGACCGGTGGATCTCCGCCTCGGGGTCAATAGGGATGTACTGACGGTATGCCTCATAGAGGCGCTCTAAGAAACTGGCCGGGCTTTCATTTTCCCCTTGGACAACTGCCTTTACCTTTGCAAAGTTGGTGGGCCTCCTAGCGGCTGCTTGGAGACCTGCCATAAGAGTCTGGCAGTAGATTCGGAGACGCTCCCTACCTTCTGCAGTCCTGAAATCCCAATCAGGGCGGCGTAGGGGGAAGGCCTCTTCTATGGCCGGTTGGAGGGTTGTGGGTCTCCCGTTGTCCCCCAAGACGTTCTTGCTAGCTTCGTGGAGGATGCGCTCCCGCTCCTCCGTCGTAAAAAGAGTATTGAGCAGCTGGTGACAGTCGTCCCATGTGGGGCAGTGTGTATGCATGACGGACTCCAGGAGATCTATGAGACACTTAGGGTCTTCTGAAAAGGGTGGGTTCTGCGTCCTCCAGTTATATAGATCACTGGAGGAGAAGGGCCAGTACTGAAACTGTTGCTCCCCTCCCGGTCCCCCTTGGCCTACCATCCGGACTGGAAATGTGGGGACAGTTTCCTCCCCTTGGGTTGATGAGGAGGGCCCATCTTCTCCCTCCCTCTCCCGGACCCCTCGGGGGCGGAGTCTTCGACCCATTCCTCCTCTGGCCATCGGTCCTGTTGAGGAGGATGAGGAAATTTCCTCCTCCAGAGCACTGGCCTGACC
Organism: Castor canadensis; assembly: GCF_047511655.1. Lineage (NCBI taxonomy): Eukaryota > Metazoa > Chordata > Mammalia > Rodentia > Castoridae > Castor > Castor canadensis. The sequence goes on from NC_133394.1 coordinate 54,617,237, forward strand.
AGGGGGAGTCACGTATGGGGGCGGCCGATCTTCCTCTACCCCCACGAGGGATGGGTAAAGGGGGGAACTCTCCGGTAAGACCGGGGGTGGTAAAGAGGGTGTCCTATTTTGAGGACTGGTCAGGGAGGGAAGGGGAGGTTTCTCTTCCTCTTTTATGACCAAGGCAGGCGTGACTGGGGTTTTAGCCCCGGGAGCCGAACTGGAGGGGTGAGTCAGAAAAGCTGTTAACCAAGGGGGGGGTTCCCTGCTAAATCTTCCCAAACCAAAATGTAGGGGGCCTGATCTGGGTGGCCTTGATTGCCTGGTCGGAAAACGACAGCCTTGACCTTAGTGATCGGGTCTAGGGAGAGGGAACCTTGAATGGGCCATCCGACTCCGAAGGTGGGCCATTCTGCAGAACAAAAGGTGTCGAACTTACCTTTCTTAATGACCAGACCTGCATTTAATGCCCTTTTTTTGACTTCTGGAAAGTGAGAGAGAATCAAAGACTTTAGGGTTGCTTGTCCCTGTCCCATTGTGGGATGAGAAGCAACCACCAGGAGAGATAGAACAAAAAGGGTGAAAGCAACAATAACTCCACACACACAGAACACTCTCCACCACTTGCTTGGACCGGTCCTTCTCTCACGCTGGTGCGCACCCCATTCAATCTCCTCACCGTCCAATTTGGATATCACGCCGAAAGGCATCCACTTGACGGGTGGTCGGTCGACTAGTTCAATTAGTTCTTCACCTGGCGCCAGGATTCCTGAAATGCTCGAGCCCAAATGAGAGGAAAGCGTCTCCCAGCAGGACCTCGTGGTCCCCTTAATGAGATTCCCAGAATGATTCTCCCCGGGGATTGGCCAAATCCCCGCCGCGGCCCAAACGGGAACAATCATCTATCAATTAGTTCCCTCCAAATGAGAATCTCAGACTCTCCCAATGCCTAGGACTTGGAATCACCTCTGCTTTCTTGTGGATGGTCTGCCTTCTCGAAAAAGGGTATCTTGGTGGGACCTCCAAATGTTAGGGTCCGAGAATCCTATTCCTCCGAGAGACAGAGAGTCACACGTGAATGCAATCAACAAAGCAGCAAGCAGGCAGGGCACATCTTGTACGTACTTCTAGTCGTCTTTCGCAATCTGCTCACATTCCTCACATTCCTCACATTCCACCTGCCCCCATCCTGTTTATCTTATCCTGCAGGGGGCATCTGTGCTGGCTTTACTGATTTCTGCTATGGGGATCTGCTGGGGCAAAGGGCACATCCTTTCAGTATAAGCATGGAATGAGAGTTGAATAGAGATTGGTGTATATTAAGAATGACCAGTGGACCACCTGATTTTTTTTGTCAGTTACCCGCGTCCCTTTAATTAAAAGTGGAATAGATCTGTCCAACAAAGACTTATGACCTGAGGCCAAAATAAAAATAAAAAAGAAAGAAAGAAAAGAAAAGGAAAACAAAGAAAGAATACAGTGGAGGTAACTCATGCCTGTAATCCTAACTACTCAGGAGGTAGAAATTAGGAGGATAACAGTGTTGGTTCAGCCTAGGCAAAAAGTTTGGGAGACCCATCTCAGCCAGTGGCTGAGTGTGGTGGCACATGCCCATCCTTCCCATTATGCAGAAAAGCACAAATATGAGGATTGTTGTCTAGACTGTTCTGGGCATAAAAAGTGAGATCCTATCTCAAAAATAACCAGTGTGAAAGGGCTGATGGTGTGGTTCCAGTGTTAGAATACCTGCCCAGTAAGCCTGAGACCCTGAGTTCAACCCCAAGTACCACCAGCCTCTTCAAAAAAAGATGAAATGGAAATGGATTTTATTTTATTCATCCACTAGAAAACAATGTGACATTATGTCCCGTTGATTGTCAAATTCCCACTGGTTGGAATAGCAAGTTCTCTTTTTTAAGCAGATAGAGGGGGTTGCTCCAGCTATAGCCCCTCAATTGGAAACCAAGCAATTCTGCCTTCTTCTGTGGAGAAAGGAAGGGTTGCAATTGTGGTTACCCTCTGACCAATTGTGATTGCAACAAATATATTAAAATATACCTACAAAGAGAAACAATTTTGACCAGAAAATGTCTGTCAGCATAGGATGTTTCTTAGCGTTGATTACAATGGTGAGGCATCTGCCAGATGAAATAGTAGGCTGTGTTTGTGCATATGTAAGTGAAGACTGCTTCTTAATCCAGCATCTATTCAACACCTGTCAATACAAGACCGTATACACTGAAAAATGTAGAATGTATCATGTCCTACCCTTGATGTATTTGGTAAGTTAATATGGATTTCTGTGGACTAAGGAGCCTTTTGTGTTTCAGGTTCGTGGGAGTAAGGGAGAAGTTCTATACATTTTAGATGCTACCAACCCAAGACACTCCAACTGGCTTCGCTTTGTTCATGAGGCGCCATCTCAGGAGCAGAAGAACTTGGCTGCCATACAAGTGAGCTGATTTGCTTTGATTTGTACTATGCACTGTGAAGGGAAAGAATTAATTTATAACTGTGTTCCCCATTTTAAATGTATTTCCCAGTGACCTGCTTCAAAGAACATTAACTAGCTTATAAAAGTAGCGAAATCTCATCTAGTTAGCATAAGCAGGAAAGGCAAGCTGAGCTGTAAGGTTAACACCAGATCACTTGCTTTGTGAGAACTTGTGAGGGAGCAAATGACTCAGTTTGATATTATTCTTGGCAGACTTTGCTTTAAAGTACTTTTATTTCATTCAGTGAATGTTTCTTGGTAGTATTTTGGTTTGGTAGTTTGGCTGACAGTATTCTACTCCTGGCTATTGTTTGAGAAAGGCTTCGTGTAGTTTACCTTAAGAGTAGAGTTTGAGACTCGGGAAGACAGTGTACTAGTCAGGGCTCTTCAGAAATATAGTACTAGTAGGATATAGTTATGTATATATCTGTGGAATTTATTGAAAGGAATTGGCTCCATAAGGATTAATCACCATAAAGATTAGCAAGTCCACAGTTAGCAGAGCTGATCTTCCAATGTGACTCTAAAGAACAGAAGCTCCTGTAAAACAGCAATGTCCACTTCAGAGCTCATGAGGCTGGAAGAGAAAATGTTCCAGTTCAAATGCTGTTAGGCAGCATTCTCTCTTTCTGAGGTAGGGAGTAGGGTCAGGCTTGTGTTCTATTCAGGCCTTGAATTGATTGAACAAGGCCCACTCACATTATAGAGGTCGATATACTTGTTTAGAGTCCACTGATTTAAATGTTATATCCAAAGACATTCTCAGAGAAACAACCAAGAATAATGTTTAACCACCTACCCATCACTCCATGCCCCCCAAAGTTAACTGTCACAGGTGGGAGCTGTGTCTTAGCTAAATTCTGTTTCCCTGTGTCCTCGTATATTGCTGCACATAGCATTAGGTTCAAATATGAATTATGAGTTGAACTTAGGTGATCCTTCAATGGAAATTAAAGCAAGAAAAGAAAAAGGCTTAGTTTTTAGAGTTGGGCTGTAATTAAAAGGCATTGATCAGATGACTTAAGAGAGCAAGGAAACATTACATTGTAATAGAGAATTAGCTCATCATATGTAAAAGCTCAGCTTGCTGGATCCTAAACTGCAGGAGAGGAAGTAAAGCCATGATTAGCAGAAGCAAGAAGGAAGGGGAATAGAATAAAGGTAAAAGGAATATTTGAATAACTGTCATGTGTACTGTTCTGGAAACTTAATGTACCTGTGGCCATTTGGTTATAGAAACTGTTAGTTTGGTAATTTATTGAAGAGTATGCTGATTTTGTCAAAAAATGGCAAGAGGAAAAATGCACAGAATTAATTTTTAAAGCAATCAAAAACATCATCTAGACCATTCTGTTTTTTCTAGCCAACTTTTTTCGGTGCAAATAAATATTAGATAATCAATGTGTTTACTGTATATTTTTCTATGGATACATGAGTATGTATCCATATTACTCTTATGAAACAGCTGAGTTAATGGAAATTAGAATCTTTTTAGACAAAGGTATATTCAAGCTGCTTTTCAGATTATTCATGACACATAGATGATCCAACTATAAATTTAAACTGATTCATTTTTATGAATCATTGCTTTCTCTTTTTCACATGTATTTATATTTTGTCATGACTGCCTGAGCAAATTCATGTCATAGAATCTTTATTTATGCCATACATTTAACTTATAGACTCAGTTTAATTGTTTCTTTGTAAATGTTAACTCATCAAAATTGCTTATGGAACATGAAATTTACTTTAAGCCAACCTGATGTTTTGGTAGGTTTTTCTTCACCGTGTTTGTAGAGACACAACTAGATTCTCTTCTTAAGCTTGAATAATGATGTTAAGCTTTTTTTTTTCTTTTTTTTTTGGGTGGCACTGGGGTTTGAACTCAGGGCCTCACACTTGCTAGGCAGGTGCTCTTACCGCTTGAGCCATTCTGCCAGCCCAATGTTAAGCTTTTGCCTGAGAAATTTTTTTCTCACTGGCTATTATTTCTGTAGAAACAGGAGTTTTCTCCATTTGCTCCAACTTTCAGGTGTTATGTGTTCATCTTTGAGTTTTGCCTCAGATTCACTCAGGTAATCCTTGATTGGAGTGCCCCTTGCTATACGTTTTGCTTATACTGATCCTTTACTTAATAGAAAACTTTGTTAATCTTTTTTTTGTTATTCATTTATTCATATGTGAATACATTGTTTGGGCCATTTTTCCCCCCTGCCTATCTTAATCTTTTACCATCCACATCTGCCACTCTGCCATGCCCTGCAATTTATCATGTTGTATACACTTGCATATTGCTGTTTTTAGTAATCACATTTTCTAAGGCATACACAGATTTTGTGTTCATTTGGTGCATTCACAGCAGTACTTTTCTTCCACTATGTAAACTCTGTTTCTTTCCTTGAAAGAGCATCAGAATTTGGAGAAGATGACAATTTTGGCACTACAGGATATTATCAGTGACTTAACAATGAGAGCAAGGTGAGGGTGGGATCAGAATCGGACTAGAGGTTCTGTGCAACTTCACTAGAATTTAATTAGGATCTAAGTGTGCTCAGAGGTCACTGTGAGTCTCTTTTGGTGCAGAAGTAATGACACCTGCTTTAATCTCTTATAACATTGTTTTGCCCTTTCCTAAGGGAATTGAATGAGTGCACTATTACCATGGTTTTTGTCATGGAATACAATAGGGATCTTTCTTAGCTCCCTTGAGGTAGCCTCTTTCTTAGTTGAACAGTAGCTGGAGTAGCAGATTGCTGAGGGCTCAAAATCATATCTACGCTAGGGGCAAGGAGTATAATAGTTGGGTCACATGGCTGAAAGAAATGTCAGCCTTCTAATTGATTGGGATGGTCTCCTAGAGGATTGCATTCCAGAAACACTGAGTTGGTAAGATAAGATCGTAATGTTTCCTGCATTACATTATGAATCACTTGCATTCCAGGTTGCATCTGAAATTTGGGGTATTCAGGAAATTTTTTATTTCAGCTGTATGTCCTAGGAGTGGAGTAAATGAGAAACATTTGTGGCTATGTGGCTTGCTTGGTGGAAAACGTCAATACTTGCTCCAATTTTTTTGGACAAGGGATTAAGAATTTGAGGTCTATTTTGGCAGAGAATTGGAACTCCTTCTTGGAGACTCGATTATATTTCTAGTTTTGCAATATATTTTATTTTGGAAAATTTGCTTTGGAAATGATGATTTAAGTATCTGGAATTACCAAAGAAGGATCTAGTAAGCAAACTGTTCTTGCCACATTCATGCTTTCAATATAATCAGTTGAACTTTATGTTTAGACTTATGAAAAAGTTCCAGCTATGGCTAGAAATTTCTAAATGTGAAATATTTGGCTTAACATGAATCTGAAGCATTCTTAAAAGAAGTGGTGATTCTTATTAAGTGTTAATTTTATTGCACTAAAGGAAAAACTTGTGTATGTAGTATTTGAAAAAAAATTGAACTAGAAGGTTTTTTTTTGGAAGGAGCTTAAAAAGTTGTTTATTCTTTTTAAATACAAAACTACTCAGTTAAAACTATTAATAATGATATGTTATATTTAAGAAAATTAAAGAGAGTGGATTTTAAGTGTTCTTGGCACAAAAAATAATAGTGTGAGGTAGTGTATTTGTTAATTAATTGAATTTAACCATTCACAGTGTATATGTGTTTCAGAACATCATGTTGTAGATGGTGAATATGCAGAATTTTTCTTTTAGTTAATAGGAGTAAAGTAAAATTCCAAGTACTTGCTCTTGTATGTCCACAAGTACTAGTCCTACTTGTGGCCAGAAGTAGAGGATTTTATTACTTAACAATTTATATTTTCATTTAGATTATAGATTATTTGTAGGGAATACAAATAATTTGTAGGGAATTTGTAGAAACATTTAAGTTATACATAGTGAAAAAATGAAATATATGTTAATGCTTAGCAATGATGATGATGACAGCTAATACATTGAATGCTCACTATGTGTCAGTAAGCAGTTATATGTTTTTATTTATCTTATATTTTCTATCACCCTATAAGGAAAGTATTATAAGTATTATTTCCTATTTACATATAAGGATACTGATACACAGGAGAGACTAAGTACCTTGCCTGTGTCTACACAGCCAATGGGTGACTGAGTTAAGATTGGAATCCAGTTATTTTGTATTCATTGCCCACTCTCCTTAATCCCTATGCTCTAATACCTTAGAGTTGAGATTAATATAAAGGAACAAATTTAGATTTTATTTTTATTTATTTATTTATTTATTCTTTTATTTATATGTGCATACAATGTTTGGGTCATTTCTTTCCCCTTCCCCCCTGCCCCCTCTCTCTCCCCCCCACCCCTCGCTACCAGGCAGAAACTATTTTGCCCTTATCTTTAATTTTGTTGAAGAGAGAATATAAGCAATAATAGGAAGGAACAAGGGTTTTTGCTAGTTGAGATATGGATAGCTGTACAGGGAGTTGACTTGCATTGCTTTCCTGTGCATGTGTGTTACCTTCTAAATTAATTCTACTCAAACTAACCTTTACTCTAGTTCCTGGTCCCCTTCTCCTATTGGCCTCAGTTGCTTTAAAGTATCTGCATTAGTTTCTCTGCATTGAGGGCAACACATGCTATCTAGTTTTTTGGGTGTCTTACCTATCCTCATACCTCCCTTGTGTGCTCTCACTTTATCATGTGATCAAAGTCCAATCACCTTATTGTGTTTGCCCTTGATCTAATGTCTGCATGTGAGGGAGAACATACGATTTTTGGTCTTTTGGGCCAGGCTAACCTCACTCAGAATTATGTTCTCCAGTTCCATTCATTTACCTGCAAATGATAATATTTCATTCTTCTTCATGGCTGCATAAAATTCCATTGCGTATAAATACCACATTTTCTTAATCCATTCGTCAGTAGTGGGGCATCTTGGCTGTTTCCATAACTTGGCTATTGTGAATAGTGCCACAGTAAACATGGGTGTGCAGGTGCCGCTGGAGTAACCTGTGTCACAGTCTTTTGGGTATATCCCCAAGAGTGGTATTGCTGGATCATATGGCAGATCTATGTTTAGATTTTTAAGAAGCCTCCAAATTTTTTTCCAGAGTGGTTGTACTAGTTTAGATTCCAACCAGCAGTGTAAAATGGTTCCTTTCTCCCGTATCCTCACCAACACCTATTGTTGGTGGTGTTGCTGATGATGGCTATTCTAACAGGGGTGAGGTGGAATCTTATCGTGGTTTTAATTTGCATTTCCTTTATTGCTAGAGATGGTGAGCATTTTTTCATGTGTTTTCTGGCCATTTGAATTTCTTCTTTTGAGAAAGTTCTGTTTAGTTCACTTGCCCATTTCTTTATTGGTTCATTAATTTTGGGTGAATTTAGTTTTTTGAGTTCCCTACATATTCTGGTTGTCAGTCCTTTGATGTGTAGCTGGCAAATACCTTCTCCCACTCTGTGAGTGGTCTTTTCAGTTTAGAGACCATTTCTTTTGTTGAGCAGAAGCATTTTAGTTTTATAAAGTCCCATTTATCTATGCTATTTCTTAGTTGCTGAGCTGCTGGGGTTCCACTGAGAAAGTCTTTGCCTGTACCTATTAATTCCAGAGTATTTCCTACTCTTTCCTGTACCAACTTTAGAGTTTGTGGTCTGATATTGAGATCCTTGATCCATTTTGAGTTGTTAATATTGGTATAGGGTGATAAACATGGATCTAGTTTCAGTTTTTTGCAGACTGCTAACCAGTTTTCCCAGTAGTTTTTGTTGAAGAGACTGTGTTTTCTCCATCGTATATTTTTAGTGCCTTTGTCAAAGACAAGTTGGTTATAGTTGTGTGGCTTCATATCCGGGTCCTCTATTCTGTTCCAGTGGTCTTCATGTTTGTTTTTGTGCCAGTACCATACTGTTTTTATTGTTATTACTTTGTAATATAGTTTGAAGTCAGGTATCTTGATACCTCCAGCATTGTTCTTTTGACTGAGTTTTCCTTGTAGAGGTCACATCCTTTTTTAAGTTTACTCCTAGGTATTTGATTTTTTTTGAGGCTATTGTAAATGGTATTGTTTTCATATGTTCTTTCTCAGTTTGTTCATTATTAGTATATAGAAATGCTAATGATTTTTCTATGTTGATTTTATATCCTGCTACCTTGCTATAGCTGTTGATGGTGTCTAGGAGCTTTTGAGTGGAGTTTTTTGGGTCTTTAAGGTATAGGATCATATCATCTGCAAATAAGGATGTTTTGACAGTTTCTTTACCTATTTGTATTCCTTTTATTCCTTCTTCTTGCCTAATTGCTCTGGCTAGGAATTCCAGTACTATGTTGAATAGGAGGGGAGATAGTGGGCATCCTTGTCTCATTCCTGATTTTAGGGAGAATGGTTTCAGTTTTTCACTGTTAAGTATCATGTTGGCTGTAGGTTTGTCATATATAGCTTTTATAATGTTGAGGTACTTTCCTTCTATTCCTAGTTTTCTTAGAGCTTTTATCATGAAATGGTGTTGGATCTTATCAAAGGCTTTTTCTGCATCTATTGAGATGATCAAGTGGTTTTTTGTCTTTGCTTCTGTTAATGTTTATTACATTTATTGATTTTCATATGTTGAACTACCCTTGCATTCCTGAGATGAGGTCTACTTGGTTGTGATGAGTGATCTTTTTGATGTGTTGTTGAATTTGGTTTACCATTATTTTATTGAGGATTTTTGCATCAGTGTTCATTAAGGAGATTGGCCTATGGTTCTCCTTTTTGGGGTGTCTTTGCATGGTTTTGGGATAAGTATAATACTGGCTTCATAAAATGTGTTAGACAGTTTTCCTTCCCTTTCTATTTTGTTGAACAGTTTAAGGAGGGTTGGTATTAGTTCTTTAAAGGTCTGATAGAATTCAGCAGGGAATCCATCTGGTCCTGGACTTTTCTTTTTTGGGAGACTCTTGATTGCTGCTTCGATTTTATTCTGTGTTACAGATCTATTCAAGTGTTTAATGTCCTCTTGGTTCAGTTTTGGATGATCATAAGTGTCTAGAAATCTGTCCATTTATTCAAGATTTTCATATTTATTAGAATATAGGTTCTCAAATTAGTCTCTGATGATTTCCTGGACTTCCATGGTATTCGTTATTATCTCCCCTTTTGCATTCCTGATTTTACTAATTTGTGTTTTTTCTCTCCTCATTTTAGTTAGGTTTGCCAGGGGTCTATTGATCTTGTTTAGTTTTTCAAAGAACCAATGTTTTGGTAATCCCTGTGCTCTAATACCTTAGAGTTGAGATTATTTTATAAAGGAACAAATTTAGGTTTTAAAAATCTTTTAAGTTTCTAATGTTGATATTACATAGCTTTGCAGCTGCTGATAATTTCCTTGATCTTTGAAATCCCCAAACTATCCTTCAGAATTCATTGCAAAGCATTGTATCTGCTTCTCCTTTATATAATGTCTGCCCTCACCCCCTATTTCTTTTATCTCCTCTCTGCTCATTTTACCTAAAAACTAATGTGTTTAATATGTATTCACGTGAGCATTACATGAAATTAACAAAATTTCAGAGTTGGAGCACATTAGGTTGGATGTGGGGCTGATTAGGTGGGTCTTCTTCTGCTTCTGATCCCAGAAACCCTTGAGGTAGTTTCCTCTTCCACCTCCACTACAGATCCATCCTGCTTTCCAGGATCTATGTCTCCCCCAGCAGTAACGCTCAATGTCACAGATAATATGAGGGTTCTGTGAATCACTTTTTTACAGCATGATTTTTGAGCTATGTTTAGAATGACTTTGATCTAAATTGTCTTGTCTGTATATATTTGTTAGGTATTTATTGCTATATAACAGATTTTCCCCAAATTTTAACCCCTTAAGGCAATAAATGTATTTTTTTCATGCGGTTTCTAAGGATTGGAATTCAGGATCGGTTGAGGTGGGTAATTCTGGGTTCTGGCTCAGGGGCTGTCATGAGGTTGCAGTTGAGTCGTTGCCCAAGACAGACTTGATTGAAGACACTGAAGACTTGACTAGGACCAGAGATTCCACTTTCAACCTCAGTCATTGACTGTTGCAGGAGGTCAGTGGGGAAAATCTACCTTTCAGAGGATGGGGTAAGGTTGATGGGAAAAGCAAGTATTTGATACGGAATTGAAAGGAATACAGACCAAGCTCAGTTTGGATAATATTAAGAAAGGCAGTGTTAGGTGTTGAGACATCATGAGCTTTGTTGTCTGAAGGACTTGAGGGAGATTCCTGGCCTTTACCTGACCTGGCAGAGCAGGTCATTTATTCATTCAACTGATAGGTACCCAGCACCTGCTATGTGCTAAACATTGGAAATGTAATGGCTAAAATTATGATCTTGTCCTGCTTTCATAGCAGTAAAAACAATCTTAAAACTTTTCCTCTTCATGAATTGATTGTAATAATACCCATCTTGGGTTTTTTTGTGAAGATTAAATTAAATGAGATAATACCTGCCAATATAGATTAGCCAATATTTTCATTGTTATTACACTGCCAAGTTTAAGACTTTGTTCTTTATAGTATTGGCTTTATGTAAAGCAGAGAAAAATTTGTTTTTTTCTTATTGGTTTCTCATGTATAGAAGACTTCTCAATAAATATCCACTATTCAAGAGGTGACCTGCTGTGTGCAATGACTGAATCCTGGCGATCTGTCCCTAACCACAACCTTAGCAGCCTGCACCACTGTTGCTGAGTTCACCCACAGTTAGATGCGCAGGGCACTCAAGAACTGTTTACTGTGATGTTGTATGTGGCTGTCTGGCATGTCTTCTCTTTGGAATGTTAACTAGGAGTTTATAGACACAAGAAATGCCCTACGGGGATGGTGTCTTATTGTGTTGTATACTGAGACCTTTGTTAGCAATCGTGGTTTGGCAACCCTAGGGATAGATTTAAAATCATTATGATTATTTGTTTGTGCCAGGAACTTTTCAGCTGTTCAAAAGAAGCAAGTTTTGTGCTAGGTGATTGTTTGTTATAGAAAGCACTGTATTGCACTTCCCTCAGATTCTCTTCTAGATAGATAATACTAGATGCCAGCAGGTAATGATGAAGAAATTGTGCTGTAAAAGTATAAGGTTCCTTTGCTTTCCATATTTTTTGTAACCCATCAATTCCTAATTCTGTGACAGTGGTGGTTAATCTCCATGGTTAACTTGATTGGATCTAGAGATACCTAGGAGATTAGTAAAACACACTCTAGGTATGTCTATGAGGGCATTTCCAGGGATGATCAGATTATGAGGGCTCTGACATAATTAATGGTTTAATCTATAGATGGATTCAAAATTTGAACAGACTATTGGGAGGCAGTGGAACTATAGAAAGTGGGGCTAGTTGGAGGAAATGGGTTGCTGGGTTATGTCTTTGAATAGGATATCTTGGTCCTGGCCCCTCACTATGCTATCTACTTCCTGACTGTCATTTGGTAAGCATCCTTGTTGCTCCACTATGTCCTTTCTCTCTTGATGCTCTTTGCCTCCCCACAGGCCCACAGAAATGGACCAAAACCTCTGAAACTGTGGGCCAAAATAAATCTTTCTTTTCTTCAATTGTTTCTCGGATATTTTCCACAGTGGTGGAAAATCTAACACAGTAACAGTAATTAGAAAGAGGGTTAGCAGCTCAAGAATGTTTGTTTTCTAATTGGGAGCCTTTGGTAATATGATTGGTAATAATGAAAGTAAGAAGTAGAATACAGAGCAAGAATTGACAAATAGAATTAAAAACCTTCAGCACATCAAAGGAAACAATTGCCAGAATAAAGAGACAACCTATGGAATGGGAGAAAATCTTTGCAAGCTATTCATCAGACAAAGAATTAATATCCAGAATATGTAAAGACCTCAAAATATTAAACACCAAAAGAATAAATAATACAGTTAATAAGTGGGCAAATGAACTAAATAGACATTTCCCGAAAGAATAAGTAGAAATGGTAATAAATACATGAAGAAATGTTCGACAATTCTTCCACTCTTGGACATTTATCTGAAGGAGTGTAAATCGATATAAGAGTGTAATACTTGCATACCTATGTTTATTGCATCTCTGTTCACAATAGTCAAACTGTGGAATCAGCCTAGGTGCCCAGTGGAATGGATTTAAAAAATGTAGTATATATACACAATTTAGTAGTATTCAGCCATCAAGAAGAAATTCTATCGTTTGTTAAAAGTTGATAGAATTGAAGATCATCATGTTGAGTAAGATAAGCCAAGCTCAAAAAGCCAAACATCTCATGTTTTTGCTCATATTCAGAATCTAGACCTAAAATAGTGTTAATAACCATAATAATAATTTAAAAAGACATGAATGTAAAAGAGTCACTTTGGGAGAATAGCAGGAGTGGTGAGGGGAAAGGAGAGGGTAATGGGAGTGAATATTATTGAAGTGTACTGTATGTGTATATGAAAATAGCATAATGAAATCCACTAAAAACTGTAAAATAAAGGAGGGGGGACAGGAGAAATAGGATAAAAAATTAGAGTTTCTGATAAAAAAAGGAAAATGGATATTCTATGAAATTATTCTTTGTGGGAAGAAGTGCCAACTCTCATATTTAATGTTAAGTCTATTACTATTAATTTAATATTAAATTTTATTATCTCTTGTTTTAAAATGTTAAATAAAATGTAAGATATTTTTAAGAGCTCTGTAGTAGTTATCAAATACCTACCCATGGTCTCACTTAGATGAATGATGTATCTACGTGCAAGGCCAAGTTTCTCAAGTGCAGCATCAGTGTCACTGTGTGTCTCCCAATGTGCACCCAGCACCGCTGCACAGTGTGGGTCCTCAGCAAGGACTTGCTGAACTGGTCTTCTTCTCCAGCTTCCTTGCCTCTGACCTGATTCGGCATAACTAGTGAACGTGCCTTGTCAATTTGGCAAAAGATTGCATCTGTTTTCTTTAAAATAATAGAAAGCAAATGCTTGCACTTGAACTCTGGCCTATGGTTTATGGGTATGTGAGTATTTGGTCTGGCAGAGTGTCACATTTTTACTCTGGACTGCTGAGTATATGCTTGTGTGTGTGTGTACACATTTCAGTCTACTGTGTAAGTACTTCTAGCTCTTAGCCAGACTGCTACACAGCTATATAGGCACCTCTTGTTAATGTCAAAAGTTGTTTTACAAATATTACCACAGACAAGCAGAAACGTTAATTCAGACACTCTGTTGATTAATAACCAGAGAGTCTAGTCTGGACTAACTCAGAAAACTGAGACATAGATAATAAAACAGTGAAGGTTAATGGGATAGCAATAGGGTGCTTTCACATCATACTTAACAAATGTAATCATGAGAGATTAGCATGTGGGAGTTAACCAGCACTGCATTAAACACAGTGGAGTTGTATTTACATCAGGAGGTTTAAGTTAAGAAGAAAATTTAAAATTTTTTAGTTGCTAGAAAATACAGTAAGAAGAAGCATTTGTTATGTATGCAGTGAAGTAAACATTACGAATACCCATTTACCAGACAAGGAGATTAAATTAACAACTCTGTGTATGTGTGTGTGTGTGTGTGTGTGTGTGTGTGTGTGTGTGTGCCTGCGCATGTTTTGGCATGTGTGTGTTTTCAGGCATTAAAATTAAAGTTTGGGCACCCCATTTTAAGCAGGCAAGTAAGTCTTTTTGTGTGTGTGAACATGAGGGAGGTTATTTTGTTTTTTGTAATTAATATACAGTTGGTCAGTTTTGGAGTATTTTTAATGGTTGTTGTTAAAGTAGTTAATAAAGTGCAAAGTGGAGTGAATTTTATGGGTATGACACAAAGTATTAGAATTAGCCACCTTTAGTTCTTTATCATGAACATTGAGTTTCCTAGAGGAGTTTTCTGTTTTCAGAAACTGTACTTTCTCTGGTACACGAATATAGCTTCTCATAAAGGGTTCAGCCACTAGTGTATAATACAAGGGGAAATACAAAGTTCTATATTTCATCATTGAATTGATGAAATATTCAAAAGAAGACATATAATTTCTCTTGTAATTTGTATGTCACTCAGTTAGTGTAACTTGCACAGCCAAGGTATACCAGATTCTACCAAGCATATTACTTTCTGAGGATTCCAAAAAGTCTACTGAGTCATAAAAGCTTTGGAAAAAGGTACTCTAAAACATAATTTAATCATCTTGATTGTGTCCGAGTCATCTGTAGAAATCTTACATGAGTTAAGAAAGAGCTTGGGTGAAGGAGAAAGGAAGATTCTTGCTGAGTTGTAGGTTTGGCTCTAGTGCATTACTGTGTCAGGAAGGTACAGAGTTCATGGAAGAGGAGTTTTGAGATTTGAGTGAAGGCTTTCCTTAAACCTGGAGCTTTGTAGACTAACAGAAGTATAGAAAATTACATAGATCATTATTATGGTTGATTTACTCTCTTATGCTTAATTAAATGGGTATTCACCTGACCAATGTGTCTATGATTTCTTAAACTAGCATCTAATGATCATATTGTTTAATTCACCTCAATGGTCAGAGATGCAAACAGCAGCATTTCCTGGTTTCTCTTTCTGTGGTTAATTAAATCCTTTGAGATATGGCTGTGTATTTTATGGTAGCTTACACATCTGTCTGTTTTATTTGTTTTGCAGGAAGGCAGGAACAAAAAGGAGCAGGGTTGTTTTTGCTGAGAATTAATCATACTCTTTTCCAACCAATAGTATATAAAGCCAGCTAGGCTTTTGAGAGCTTTTCTACCTAAGTGACTTAATTCTATACCTATTTTTCTAGACTTTGGAATGTAGCATGCTCTCATATACGTTGTTTTTTCCCTTATCAAATTTAAAGTGTATGTCATTGAGCATATACGTTTATATTAAACTTCTGTATGCGTAGTGTTCTTTAATTCATCGTAGAACTATTTCCATGTTATGTGTCATAGTATAAATGTGATAGATGATAATCCTTTGACATACTGTGCACGTGGCTATGAAATAAACTTTTGATTTTTAAACTGTTGACATCGTCTAAAATACACAGGGAAATTGTGATAGAAGGTTAATCAGTATGTAAAAACAAAACAGAACAAATGCATGAAAAAACCTGATTATTCATGCTTTTGAAATGAGATTTCAATCTGTGTCACTTTGATCCATTATGAAAACTTATCACATTATTGCATTTTGGCCTCATTGGGGGCATCTCAGAGACAAATAAACTCCTTTACTACTATTATTGTTTAAAAAAAATTAAAACAGTATGAGATTGGTTCAGAAAGCTCTCCAAGGCTACACTGTAAGTTGTTCGTGGAGTCCAGAACAGAATTAGGATACCATCTTAACTATGTTAGCATGAAGTTTTTTTTTTTTTAAAACCTATATTGTAACTACTGATTCCAGATAGTATGGGCTTTTGATTCTAGAAATAATAAATGTTCCTTAGGATTTTGACTTGCTCCAGCCTTGTAACAGTGAGGTAGTTCTTGCAGCCAATTTCTTTAGATCTAGTGTTGGATTGAAAATCAGGCATGGTAATTCCTGGGCATGTTTCTGGTTGGTTGGTAGAGATAGTTCTGGAAGTTACCTCTAGAGAATGAATTTAACAGCTGGGTGAGCTAAAACCTCAAAGCATTTAAGTTTCTACTC
The DNA here is from genome assembly GCF_047511655.1 of Castor canadensis. Classification (NCBI taxonomy): domain Eukaryota; kingdom Metazoa; phylum Chordata; class Mammalia; order Rodentia; family Castoridae; genus Castor; species Castor canadensis. Next base: position 54,633,292 of record NC_133394.1, read on the forward strand.
TGTCACAATCTGTGGCACATATTCTATTATATTAGGTTTAATAATAATAGCATTGATAATAAAAAATAGTTACTAAGAATATTTATAATAGGTACTGTGCTTAGCACTTTATATACATTGTCTCATTTAGTTCTAATAGCACCCCCAAAACTAATAGTATCCCCATTTTACAGATAAAAAAATGAACCCAAGTTTATAGAGCGTGGCATGGGGAAGCCTTTCATTCTAGGTAGTCTGACATGCAGTTTTGGTATTTAGATTTCCCTAGTAGAGAAGAATGATGACCACAATAGTCAGATTTTATGTGAAAGACTTAGAGGAAGGGATACTCGTGTATTTTAGAGCAGTGATGAATATATGCTTTCAATGCATTTTTTTATGTGTGGTGGGATTGAACCTGGGGCCTTACACATGTAAAGTATTCACTCTATCATGTATGAATTGGAGTGGTATTTACAACCAATTTAACACCAAAAGCTAGTGAAATAACTATAAGACTTACAGGAAAAGTCAGGCTAGAAATCATTTGAGATGGAGTTGTTTGGGGGTTCAGTGATTCAGTTGTTTGGAGGTTCTATATTGATATAAAAGAATATAAGTAGTCTGTTTTAATGTTTAGAAATACCTTAAAATTTTAAAATGTAAGAAAGGCAGTATAAATAATACTTCTGGCATCAAATATTCACAGTTCCTTATAAATGTACTCATCTTTTCTCCTTACATCCAATGTGGAGAAGTGTCCATCTTCTTCCTTAAGAACAAGCCTCCCTCCTGTATTTTGCCTCCTGATGAACACTCAGATTCTTGATTACTCCTTCTCTTCATTGATAGTTGTTCTCTCCTTCCTTCAAGTTTCTATTTGCTTTTTCTCCATTTTCTCACCTCCACCATACGCCTCTACTTGCACTCACCTGGCTTCTGCCTCCTTCTGGACTTTTGCTGGTTCTTGCTCAGGACACAGTGTTCTCCTTGTCAGAAAACTGCTGTGTGCTTTTTGTACCTCTTTTTACTAGACTCCTCAGTAACATTAGGTGTCGTTGACAACTGTCTCCATCTTGAAATGATCTTTGGCTTTTGTTTTCTTTTTATTAAATTATCGTTATATTGGGGGTACTTTGTGACACAAAAGTTCTTACTGGAATAGTTTTAACAGGTCTCATTTTCCATTTTTATACATGAGTATGTATTTCTACTACATTCACCCTTCTACACCCTTTCTTTATATCTCCTCCCCTCCAACTGGTACCAAACTCCTAGACAGGATCTGTTTTACGTCCTTGGTTTCTGTTTTTTAAAAAAGACATTTTTGTTTGTTTAAGATAGCTATATAGGGAGTTTCATTGTGACATTTCCATGTATATATGGCTTTTTTGACACTACCTATCCTCTAAGCCACTCTTTCCCATTTGGTTCTATACAGCCAAAATGCCCTCAACTATTGACTAACTTTTGAATTCTTAAGAATTTTTTAGGAATAGGAAATGATCTTCAAACCTTTTTGTAGCTCATGCTACTTTTCTGATGACATTCTTGTCTTTACTGTCTTATTAATTAAAAAGGAAATGACAAAGCTTTTTTTCATCCTTAGTTCGTTTCAGAAGATATTTTGTTGATAGTCTTCAGTGAGGCAGGTGTTGCTCCCTGGTACAGAAAGTTACACAATCATGAACGTGATACAGTGCCCGCCCTTGGGAGCTAATAGTTTTAAGGAAACAGAGGAGGCAGGGGGTAAGGAGAGATGTGTGTTTTGTTAATTCTCATATAATGTAGAATAGTAAATACTTTGAGAACAATAACATATATAATTTGAGGGTATATCCCTTCCCTGGTGGAGCTTGCAACAGGTTGAGGATTCAGCTAAATAAATACACATCCATGAGGTAAAGACTCAGATAGGATGGATGGTTAAAGGGCATGCGTGGGAGACCTGCTGCTCAGACATGCTTCTGTGATTATTTTGTTGAAACACTTCTTTCCTGATGAGACCGGGATAGTTAATGTAAAAAGTTGGTCCTAGTTAGGGAATTGGAGAATGAACTTTTCAATATTTTAACTTAAATATTTAAACATTTATAAATATACATGTGCTCACCAAGTTTTGATTTGTACCAAACCCTTCTTATAGAGAATATAAAGTCTTACTTAACAAACTGCAAAGTATATCTGTACTTTGGGTGTAGGCAGTTTAGAATTAGTGAGCTACCAGTCCTTTGGACTAAACAGCTGCCGCCAACACAGGACACCATCTATATGGACAGGACTGATAAAGCATGCAGCCAAGAAATGCCCAATATGGCAACACTCATGCTAAGATGTGATGATGTCTAGAGTGGCCTGCCACAGACCGCCCCCCCCCACAGGTTACGTCCAAGGGTGTAACCAGTCACCAGAGTACTAAAAGACATATAAAAAGGGCATCTGCTGAGGACCCAGCAGAGTGCGCTTTCCACTGTCTTCTAATGCTTAGGAGCAACGTACTCCAGGACTCTCTCCTGCATGTGCCTCTCCTTGACAGAGGATCTCTTCCTCCTGAGTAAGACAGGTCTTGCCGTGTAGTGTAGTAGCTCTCCCTCCTGAGCAGATCAAGTTCCTGGCAATCTCAACCTGAACAAATTGATTGCTTGGTGCGGCTTGCTTGTGGAACAGAAGCCTTACCTGCTGCTGTACTCTTAGAGGCAACTGACTGTGTGCTGTGACTCTCTCTTGGACCTTGTAAGTGTGCATTTGAAGTGTGAGTAAATGTTGCCTTGACCCAAGTGTCTGAGTGGTCTTTCAGGGACATTGAAGTGGTTTTGTTGCCTCTACCCTAAGTCTGCCTTGGGCAATATCCCAGTCCCACTGTAGGGATACTTGCCCTGGTTCAGGACATAGCTAACTTCTCCCTTGTGGAAAAGAGGATGAAGTCCTGTTCTAGACACTTCAGAGTCAAGACACTAATTGGTTCTGGGTCTAGGTTCTAGAATTTGGTACCTTATTTTTTTCAAAACTACTTGGATACTGTAAGCTTACTATTTTTAAACTAGTATAAATAAACTCTTGGCAAAGCAACCAAAGTTCAGAATCCTTAGAAACAATAGAAGTTTTTATTGCTCTGAGCTTGAGTTTATTTAAAATTTAGTTAAATTATATAATCACAGTAGCCTGTCCCAGTGTTATGTAAATAGTATGGGAACAAACACAGGAGTGGGAATAGAATGTGGCAAATCTGAGAACAGCCTCCTGCCTGAGGGGACTTTGCCTCAGGCATCATTCATCCACTAGGGTGGGTGGTGTCAGTCACCTGGAGGAGCCAGTACATGGTGGAGGTCACTTAAAAGAGCCTCTGATTAAAAGGAAGCATCTATAGGGGAACACATTCTGCCCTGTAATCACTTGCATATAAAATGGCTACCTTATCCTCTGTAGCATTATTTTATTTTAAAGTTCTTAGTCTGTCAATATTGATAACTTACTTATAAGTAAAAAAAAAAAGGTGAAGTATAGTTTCTTGTTGTGTTTCTGAGCAGTGCCACTGTTTCAGAGGATAATATCACTTCTTTTCTATGTAGCAACTCTTTCTTTTTCTCATCTCTTTCATTGACTCTGCTCCATGTTGTCAGATTTGTTTCCAGGGATGCTTCAAACATTATTGTCTCCTCTTGAACATCTCAGGAAAAGATAATGTATATTTGTTAGTGATTTGCAATTATCATTGTTTATTTATAGACTTGATATTTTGTTTAATTCAGTATCCTGTTCTTCAGAATCACATTAAACTGCGTTCTTGCTATGATTTTAAAAAAAGGACATCTTAATTGCTTTTGTTTGAAAGTTCATTTTTTTTATAGGACCTGAATGATGTGATGTAAACATGAAATTGGTATATTCTGCCCTGTTCATTATTTTAAATACATCTATCATTTTCGTATCTCACATTATTTTCCTTGATTTCAAGTCATTTTCTTCTTGCTCTCAAAGAAAATAATTTTTGAAAATACTATTTAAGTTATTGTATAAGTCACTTTGGCTAATAATATCACTATAACAAATAGCCCTAAATTTTAGTAATTTATAGCAGTGAAGTTTTATTTATTTTGTGTGTGGGGGGGGGAAGGTGTACTGGGGATTGAAGTTAGACAAGTGCTGTATCACAACAATTTTATGTATTTATCTCGTTTTCAAGAAGGGTCTCAGAAACTTTTCCCAGGCTGGCCTGAACTCAGGATTCTCCTACCTCTGCCTCCTGAGTAAATGGGATTACAAACCTGAACTACCAAATCTGGCCAAAGTTTTATTACTTGATAACTCAAGTATGGGCTGCTAGCTAGAAGCCATGCTACTACCCACAGCTCAGTTGTACCTGGTGTCTGAAGGAACAGTCTTTATCAGGGACATGTGTTTCCCAGTGGGAAAGAAAGAGAACGGTGGTCAAAACATGTGAAGACCTTTATAACTTTCATGTGAACTTTACTGTGCTTCTATTCCCATTTCCTGGGTCAGTGCTTGTCACCTGGTCAAACCTGTTAGGAAAAGGCAGTTTAGAGTCATGTGGCAACTTGATGTAGTCCTCGTACAGGAGGGGAGTGAGTAAATTAGAATGCTTCATCTATGACAGTTATGTCCCATTTTAAGGACTTTTTTGTTTTATTGTTAGATTAGTATTATAGATACACTTTATGTGGAAATGGTTTTTTCTTGATTGCCAACTTTGTATATTGAGCTTTATAGAAATGACACTGCTATGCAGTTTGAGACTGATTCAGGGCTTTAGTAAAGAAGAGTTAGGGAAAGGATATTGAACATAAAATTCTTACTATTTCATTCTTCTTTTCTGCACCTTAATCATTTGTTTTCATTTGTCTTTTACTGCAATTAACTATTGAATAGCAATCCAATTTTTCCCCTAAATTGTTAATTTGTAAGTCCAAGAATTGTTTCAAAGATGACTTCCTTTTGCTTGGATTACCCGTTCGTCATTGTAGCTGGATAGTGTGGATTTTCACAGTTCACTACCTTTTCAATACAATGAATTGTGCCTGTGCCAATTGTACAATCATGGTTTCTCTTATATCGTCCACGTGTGGACAGCAGCCTGCCAACAAATAAACAAAAACCAAGTTAACTCAGACAAATGCAGCTGAAATACCAAAATACTCATGGCCTTTTCTAGAGTTATATTTATTTGCACACAGTGGAGATTAGTATTTCCTTGTGAAACAAGATAGAGTTACTGTTGCTATTCCTAACCCCCAATGCATGGGTTCATGAAATTTATCCTAATGAGGTATGGTACTTGAGAAGGGACAATGAGCTAATTGTCAGAGAAAGTTGAGGTTTATAAGTAATACAGGATGTTGAAGGGAAGGAATTTGCAATGTAGATTCATCTCCTAGACATGTAAGAGTAAATAGGGATAGAATCAGAAAGAATTAGCCTGGAAGGCATCTTGAGTTCATTTGGTCCTAACCAAAGTACATCAAATGATGGCTTACAAGACTGTAATGTAGAGGAGAGGCCTCTTAACCTAACAAGTTTGTGAATTCCAGCTTTTCATTTGCATCCTAGTTTAATATATTTCTCTTAATTCCATATGGATCTTTTTTATAGGAGGGCAAGTTCTGAGAGAGAGAATGCTATGTATGTACTTTTTTTTTTTTTAGATTCACTAACTAGACTGTCCTAAAGATGAATTTATATCACTTGTGAAAGTGAAGGTTCACTTCTGAACCTGTCTCAGAAAAGATGAGATAATAAAGTTTAACTTCATCATTTTACAGATAAGATAGGAGTTCCAGGTGATAAGATTGTTGCCCAAAGTGATACAGCCTAAGTGACAAACCATAGCTAGAAGAGTAATCTTTAGACTCCTAACTAAACTTTCTTCTTACAATATACCACATCTAAATAGCTACTCTAGGAATACATTAATGACAGCTGTAGCTAGTCAGTGGAATAGAAGTTTCTCCTGTACATGAGACTGAGGCCACATAGTAAATAGGCTCCAAGTTTGGAGTATGATCAAAGGAAAAGAGAAAAAAAAAATTTGTATGTTACTGAGCAGTAAATAAAAAGAATAAAAAAAACTATAAGAGACCAAATTCTCTTCAGCTTTTAACCTTAACTGTATTTGATTGTATTAGAATCATTTGTAAAGTATGCAGTGAAATTGAAATTATAGCCACATAAATTAATTAATTCTTTTATATTCATGACTTAACCTTTGTAGTTTTTCTTATGGTGCCAGTCGTGGCACCATTTTAGTCTGGTTCTAGGATTTAGTATTTGTGTGATCTTTACAATTTCTTTATCACTTGGAGCTTCGAGGAACTGACCCAGAATAATTCCTCAACTATGTAAAAGAGAACAATTGTGGGTGCTGTCTTCTGGGGTCAGCCAGCTGTGCTGCCCCAGTTCTGGCTTCCCTTGTGATTGGCCCAAAGCCTAGAAAGGCATGTGCACCAGTTGATTCCAAGTGTGAGGTTTCCCTAGGATTTCCAGGTTCTTCAGCATTCGTCTTCTGTGTCTGTTATTTCAACCATGTCTGATTTCTGTCTTCCAGCATTTTCTTTAAAAAAATTATGTTGTTGGTGGTCCTTGTTTTTTTGTTTCTCCTTCTCTTTTCTGTAATTTTAGTGGGATTAGGAAGGCCAGAGAGGTAGGTTGCATAAGATGGCTTGGCCAGTACCTTGAACGTGCCAGATGTCTAGGCTTTCTGCTTATATTTAGTGTAGCTTCTGCGAAATTCTGAGGGACACAATTTACTTGCAGTTCTTCTGGTTTGTTTTGTTTGTATTTTACTTGCCAGGTGACAGACTATTGTCATCTTCCATTTTCAGTGTCCATATGAAATGGAGATATGGAAAATACAATATAACTTCATGGGGACATGGTACTCAGCATATTATGAAGTGTTTGTTTTTTTATTTCTTAATTGCCACCAGAAAATAATGAATGGCTCAAGATTTTCTTAAAATTTTGTTTCAGGAAGGAGAAAACATTTTCTACTTGGCAGTTGAAGATATAGAAACAGATACAGAGCTTTTGATTGGTTACTTGGACAGTGATATGGAGGCCAATGAGGATGACCAGCAGATTATAACGGTGGTCAAAGGAGAAGTTGAAAATTCTAAAGGACAGTCATCAGCTAACAGAAAAGGTATTGCATCTTTAATTGGTGATCTGAGAGGAAAAAAGTGGAAGAAATATACTTTGAACTGTTTGTATTATGTTGCATTATAATAGGGTGGAATCAAAATAGGGTTTTTGTCAAAACTACTCTTGAGGTTATCTACCTGTATGCTCATCTTCTTAATAGTAGGAAGAGTATGTTGGAAGTAGGTGACAGATGCATCCTATTAGGATGACCAAGGTCAAGGGCTGGGATGCATTCTTAGGGTGACAAGGTCAGAATGTTTGTGAACCTCCTAAATTCCTATTTAAATTCCTCACAAGTAGTGAGGATTTTCATACTCTTGCCCTGGTTCTATCGCTAATCAGTCTTGAAACACTGGGCAAATCATTAACTGTGAGTGTACTTTTTAAAAAATCTATGTATGGGAAAAGGAGAGTGTAGAGGTGAGATGTTGAGAAGGATACGGCTGGATCCTAGAGGACTGATTCCTGGCTTTGATCTTGGTTGAGATCCTTTGGAATCCAGAACTTCTCAAATCATTGCTAGTTTGTCCTACTTCGGTGACCAAAAACTTGTGATGACAATAGATCACACCTATTTAATTCACTTCTGCAGTCTAGGAGATAGATGTTACTTATCAGTCTCTGTGGAATAATCAATTATTATTGGACTTTATTTCTATTTTATTATTCTTTACTCTTGAAGGACATTTAAGGGAAATACAGATGATGTTATATAGATAATCACATTTTGTAACAGGTTGGGTTTTAGTCCATTTGGACTGAACTGAGAAAATTATATAATAAAAACCACCCCAGAAATTTATTGCTTATAGTTCTAGGGCCTGGGATGTCCAAGATGAGGCACTACACATTTATGAATATGCCTCAGAGCCTGTTCCTCTTAGGTGGCACTTTCTTGCTGTTTCCTGACATGATAGGCACAGATTGAAAGACAGAAGATATAACAAACTCCCTTGTTCATCTTTCTAGGGCAGTAATTCCATTCTTGATGGCAGAGGCCTCATGACCTAATTACCACCAAAAAGTCAAACTTCTTGATATTGTCCCATTGGGAGTGAGGTTTCTTTCACAAACATTCCGGCCACAGCAGACTGATTCTCACTGTATGGTGTTTTTCTATTTTGTGGAGCAAAGCCAGTTCAGAAATGATGCGGTTTCATTAGTTGCAGTGGTAGTAATGCTCTTCATAGGCATTTTCTGTTCTAGTTATATGCCATTGGCTAGAAAGTATGAGTGTTCTCTTCCCATTGTCAGCTTATGCTTCTGTTTCTTTATTTTAGTTGGATTATTTAAGAGGAAGAGGAGGACAGGCCTAGTCTATTCTGTTTTTTAAATAAACATTATGCTCTTTAGAATATCAGATTTGGGGTGATGGGAGTTATTTCTGCATTATTATGGATTTTTAAAATTTACTTTTTTCTTCTTTGCAGCTAGGGCTTGCTTGTTACTATTATGTCCATTATTTTAATTTAAAAATAAGTTTTCCTACTTACCTTTTAATTCCCTGGTATCTGCTTTCATTACCAAAATTTTAATTTTCATTATCTGTGAGTAGAAACTTTAAAAAGATGTCCATAAATGTAAGAAGCAGGTACTTGTTTGGGTGTTATTTTTATTTTAGAATTCTTAGTAACTCATTTATTTATAAAAGCAGAGAAACAAAACCCCAGCAAAAGAAAAAAGAAGACACTCAACTACATGGCAGTGGAGAGTTTGATTAAATAAATTGTGTTTCCTGAAGGTTAATTTTTTTTTAATTTAAGAAGATGTTAAATGAAAAAAAAAGAGCAATATGTAAAATTGCACATAAAGCGGGATCATAAATGCAGCTAGTCCTAGAGTGTGCTTAAAATATGTTTGCATAAAAGATAAGTCAGGCTTGGAAATGTATTACAGTAGTTGTCTCTTCAGGTTGAGATTATTGGAGATTTTTATTTGCTTCATATTTTGTACTTCAAGTTTATTTGATGATCAGGAAAAATACGTAATTTAAGTACCATATGAGAGGTTTGGGCAGAGTTCTGTCAATCCATTTAGGACAGTGGGCCTCACTGACTACACTTGCTATAATCAGCATTGTTTTATGACTTGTGGCCTTTTTTCAAATATGTGCGAGATTCCCCTTGCTAATTCAAGGTGGCGATTTCTCCTAGTAAAGCAAGAAGTGAACTAATGACGATCCATTTCAGGAAGAAGTTTTGTTTTGCAATTCAGTTGTTGTGTTACAACTTTTGATCTGAAAAGTTAAAATTATAGGGTAAATTAAAAACTGAAATTGATTTTTACTAATTTGGTGAAGCACTAGTAAAATGATTTAAAAAATAATGAATTTCTCTCTAGTAACATTTCCTGTTTTATTTTGTGGCCAACACTTAATATTTGTAGAGATAATAAGAGTTTGATGTATTAAACACAACCAGTTTGATTTTAAAATGAGGGCAGGGGAGTAGTTCCTGGCTTTGAAGTTTCATCTTATAAATAGGCTTCCTTATCAATGTGCAGATCACCTTGGCTGTGAAGATGAGTATGCCTGTCCCCAGTGTGAATCCAGTTTTACCAGTGAGGAAATTCTTGCTGAGCATCTTCAGACATTACATCAGAAGCCCACAGGGGAGAAAGAGTTTAAGTGCAAGAACTGCGGGAAGAAATTCCCAGTTAAGCAGGCTTTGCAAAGACAGTGCGTATATCCAAGCATACCTTTAAAATTACAGGCTAACACTTAATTATTCCATTTGGCTTGATTCATAGTTGTGTGTGTGGGGTGGGGGAGAATAGGCATTCTTCATTCATATTAACTCATCTTGTTTTGAGTATAGAATGCTGATTTTTGAAAAATTCTGATCATGAAGTTTATAGGTAAATCTTTGTTTAATAACTTGGCTCTAAAGATCAATTTGAAATTGATAAATACTAATCTGACCTTGAGATGCATGAATTAGCCAGTACTTTGAGGTGACAGATCAAGTTTCAGATATCTTTATTTGATTTTGGCTCAGGAATCAATCAAAGAAAAAATTAAGAAATGGAGATCAGAGTAGGAATAATACATGGACATTTTCAGAAGCACAGAAATTTTGGAGGAATAATATAAAGATGACTAGGTATGACAGTATGATGAATTAAATGATGCCATACACCGCTCTGAGCTACTTTATTATTTTAATAAGCTATATTAATAACAATTCATTACATAACAATTTATAGTAAGATATTTTACTTAATTATTTTATAGGTTCATGAATTATTAAAAGTGAGACAGTAAATACAGATATTACAAACTTTTATATTTAACAGGTTGTCACCTTACATATGAGTAAGAAATCTTTAACAAATTTTTTGTTCTTTTTTTGTTTCCATTTATTATATATATCAGCTTTTGCTGCTTATAATTTGAGAGTAAAAATTCCTATTTTAATAAACATTTAAAAATTTGAAACTTTTATAATAATAGTGATTAAACACCTGGAAATTCAATTAGTTTCTTTCTTTCTTTCTTTTTTTTTTTTTAAATAAAAGCCAAACAAGGGCTATATATTTTTTAGTAAACAGACTTTAAGACAGCATTTTAGTTGGCTTTTGTTGCATTTGGCATTGAATATTCTACATGAAAGATACCCTTGCTGAGCTGGAGCTTATAGTTAAATAAGGTACTATTGAAATTTAATAAGGCATAAGCGGGATTGTGAACATGACTTTATTTGAAGTTGGCATATTCTCATATGTTTTGTCTTAGAGTTCTGGTTTTTGTTTTTCTCCCCTCTCCCTCTCCTTTCCTTTCAGTGTTCTTCAGTGCACAGCAAAACACAGTCAGAAGGATTCTTCACGAAGTTTTCAGTGTTCTCTTTGCAGTTCTTCCTTCAGTTCAACATTGAGGTTTTGTGTCTAAGTTATGATGACTGTTATATAATCGTGGGTCATTTTTTGCATGCACAATTTCATACTTCTTAGTGATTCAGCATTATACTAATGAAAGAATTTAAATGCTTTCTTTCTTACCTCCACAGGTAATGCATGAAATGACCCTGAAACTCTTGTAGGGAGCATGTCCTAGGGAGCATGTATCAAAAAAACCTGCTGTGATGTTTGAATCTTGTAGGTATGTCTTTTCCATTTCTTTTTCCCGACGCCCTTTGCTGCTTGTCTTGTAGTTTTGAGCAGCACCAGGAAATTTGCCGGGGGGATGCCAGATTCGTGTGTAAGGCTGACAGCTGTGGGAAGAGGCTGAAGAGCAAGGATGCCCTGAAAAGACACCAGGAAAATGTCCACTCTGGTGAGTCATTAGAAGGTCATTTTTAATGGGGCTTCCTCTTCCCAGGCCACAGTGATCTGTTTTTAGTTCTCACTCTTGAGGAGATGCTGGTCTGACTCCTCCTTGTGCTTCATACAGATGCAGAATTTTTTCTTTCCCTGAACACTGTTTTTCAAGTTGATTTCAGCAGCAGTTGTCATTTTCTCCTTTTAGAGTAAATCATAATTGTATACCTAAGCAGATTTAGTTGTCCTCAATATTCAGATACATGAAGAATTATTATTTTTTGATAATTTTCATGTTTTAGTATATGAAATTTCTTACATAAATTGTTGAAATTGATAACCGAAACTATTAAATGATGTACTTTGGCCTTAATATTTTTACAGTACAATTCAATTTTTTAATGCTTGCGTTTCTTTTATATTAGAGAAAATTCCTAACTGTATTTTGACACTGAATTGAACACATTTGGATTAATAAAGCAAATAGTATTTGAATTTCTTCTAATTGCTGACCAAACAACAAAACACATATAAAAGTTTGTTTGGTCACTTAGATTTTATCTTCTTAGCACTTTGTAGGCAGTCAATAGATGTATTTTGGTTTGAGAATGACTCTGTTGCACTGAGTTGAACCAGTAGTTGTTTTGTCATAGGGTAACTTCTTACTTCCTCTGTGTCTTTTCCTTAAAGGTGTTCATGGAACTCCATATGTCCTTCATACATACACATTTCTCATTTCAAAATCACATTTGATTCTGCTCTTTGCTTCTGGGAAGTGGGTAAAAATGTGTCTGTAGATATGGAGGAAAGTGGACTTGTTTCTCTTTTCTATTTATTCTCACACATTAAAAGAGTGGTGATACCCAGTGTCTACACCCTAGGCTTGCTTCTTGTCCACAAAGAATTGACTTTCATAATGAAGCATAAGGCTATAGAGGCTGTCAGAGTATGGCTGCTGCTCCACCTGGGCATCATTGGTGTGGGCTCCACATGAAGTGTGAGCTATGCATAAAAGTTCTGGGTGGTGGAAGGAAGAATTTTACATGTTCAGGTTGGTTTCCATCAGTAGGACTTTACAGTGTTCTGTTTTTCTTTTTGAAGAACATATGGCTGATACATAGAAAATAGCATTTTTCTAAATTGAAAGTATGCTGGGGCCTTCCCTATGATTGTAAAAGGCAAGCATAACTTTTTGATAGACTTCATTGTTTTTGAAAAAAATGGTGTTCTGGTTAAAATGCTGTTCTTAATTTTCTCCATTTTTGTCTGCAATGTCAATGTAACAAAACTTTCATGTCAGTTTTAAAGTCAGCTTTGCTGAACTAAGTAAAACACCAGATGTATCCTGCAAGTCTGGAAACATTTTCATTCTTGTTACTGGGCACGTGGTCCTCACACTGAGCTTTAAGTGTAAGAGGCGTCTTATAATTGGCCTTGGACACTACGATATTGTAGAATTTGGAAATGCATGGTGATTTTGTAGGAAATAATACATAAGCAAAAATTTTGTTTTATTATTATTTTTTCTGTGTTGTGGGACTATAAAATGTGAAATCTCGCTGTATTTTAGCTAAGGGCCAGTGTGCATACCTTTTGCTGGGTTTGGTCCATGATTTCAGTTTTTCATTTATAGTCTGTGTCTTGCCTCTCTCCTTTTCTCTGTGTCCTACAGATTTTGGGGAGAAAATATTCCATGGTAAGAATAACAAGGAAAGCAGTATTCAAATAGATGACTATAGAATTCTGTAGTATAGCAAGTCAAAGGTATTCAAGAAATAGGAGATCTCGCAGTTCCTACTTATGGTGGCAGATTTCCTTGGTAGGTGATATAAATTGAAGAAGCTGAGAGAAGAGAAACTGAGAACTTAAACATGGGTTACATTTTTTTTTGCATAGAAAACATAACATGATGGGTGGGTTCTTAGACTAGCTCCTAAAAGCATACTTACTCCACAATGTGTAGTTACTCAAATTCTTTATTAATTGTGTGTCCCGTATGATTGTGTGCATTCCTTTTACCTACTGATTATTTGTTCCTGTTTTTTTTTTTTTTAGTGGGTGGGTTGGGTGGTGGTGCTGAGGGTGGCACTTAGGGCCTCACATATGCTTGGCAAGTACTATACCACTGATCTGTATTTCTAGTCCTGCTGAATATTTTTAAAAATTGAATGTGAAAGTCAAATACTAGCTTTACCTGCATATTGGAAAACCAAAATTTTGGTTTTGGCTTTGGGTACATGCTGTTGTTCTTGAACCTAACAAAGCGGGTAGAGTGGTGAGAACCTTCATGGTTACCCCAGAGGAAATGAAGGTACTGAGTTCCTCAACCCACTTCCCATCTCTCACTTTTGCTTAGATCCTGTAGGTACTAACAAAGATGTATCTGTGAGAGAGAACATTTATCTGTATTCTCAGATGAATGAAACACAGAATGAAATTTTTTCTGTGTTTCTTTTCAAAGGAAATAAGATTCTAGTTCTAGAGTGAAGAAGAAAAGAAGATGTGAGGAGAAGAGAAAAGATTGGAGAGTAGGGATGGGAGTTTGGTGTATAGCCTGTAGTACTGGCTGGAAGGGTAGTGGTAGGAGTAGAAGGGTAAAGTGAGAGCAGTGGTTGGAGACATGGATTTTCTCCTCTTTTCCTCCTCTGACTATTGGGGAAGCTAGGGCCTAGTCTTAAGAAACAGCTGCTGTGAGGGGTGGGATAGGGCAGATGGGTAGAAGATGGGCAGTCCCAACAAATGGGACATGAAAAAGGGGGAATATTACTTCTTATTGGCCCTCATGTATTACGTACACACACACGTTGGTGAACAAATGCATGCAGTCAGGTATTTATTTGAGAAAGTAGCTCCTTTAGCAGCCATTTTACTTGTTAAACATCAAGAAAATTTTCATAGTTGTATTATGTAGCATGATAGAACGAGTTAAATGATGTGCTCTTTCCTTGAATATCTTAGTAACTTGAAAAGAAAAATGAAAATTCACATTTTTCTTTTTCTAAAGTATGTTTCCTTTTCCTAAGCACAGTCCTAAATAAGATAAAGTCATATTGTAATATTGGTTTTACTTGCTTTGGATTTGCTTCAGAGTGGTAGAGAAGTGGGAGAACATATATGGTTGAGGTTGGGGCAGGAATGGTTGAAGATTAGTCATTGTTAGTATCTGGTGGTGGGTATCCAGTGGTTGGTAGTGCTTTCTGTGTATTTGAAATCAATCAGTTAAAAGGGGAGAAGTTATTCTGTGGTTATTTATGATGGTGCAGATGACATTGTTGCATAACATGTAAAAAGCTGTTTTGAGTCTTTTCTGATTCCACTGTAAAGTTTCAGACATCAAATGAACTATGAATAAAATTATTTTTCAAGATGAAAAAATTGGGTTTTATTTTGATTTGTATAATAGTACGAGTTGCCAATGTCACGTTTTATTATGCTTGATTTTATTTCTTGACATAGTTTGATAAAGCATGTGCTCATAGATTCTATGTGGGAAGGAATAATTTATGAGTTCCATCTTATAAAATGTATCTGATGAAATAAAATGTTTTGTTGGAATAGAAAAAGAAATGTAAAAATAAATTTGTGAATTAACAAATGCAGGTTTTTTCTTTTATAAACACATTTGGTTAATTTTTATTTCATTTATTATGAAAATAGGTGCTTCTCTCTCTCTTTCTTTCTGGTGGGACTGAGGTTTGGGCTGTATCCTTGCAAAGCAGGGGCTCTACTGCTGCTGTGTTTATTTCGGAGATTGAGTTTTGTGAACTATATGCTTGGCCTGGGCTCTAACCACGGTCCTCCTGATCTCAGCCTCCCAAGTAACTAGGATTACAGATGTGAACCACTGATGCCTGGCTTGTGCTTTTCTCCTTTATTACTATGTTAGTACATGGGAAAGTGAAAAGCCAATTTTATATATGTAGAAAGTGGTATATCATGCTGATCATATTTAAAATACAACCTTCTCTTTATCTGAGTTTAATGGATTTATTCATAACACTGAACAGTATAGAATTCTAAATTAGGAACATGGAATTGCATATCATATGAAAATACTAATTTTTGAGATTTCATTTCTGTTTTAGGAGATCCTAAGAAAAAGCTCATATGTTCAGTGTGCAATAAAAAGTGTTCTTCAGCATCAAGCCTGCAGGAACATAGAAAGGTCAGTAAGATGGAGACTAACTTTCATCATAATATAGGGTCTTTTAGCTTTTATAGTGTTTGCCATGTTTTTTATATTGTTAAGCTACAGCCTTGTCCTTAAGTGATAACATAGCCTACAGTGCAAAACCAATATGCAAAAAAGTGAACCGCAGAAGGGTATTTCGAGTTGTTATTTGAAATACCCCTTCAATGCCCAGTGTCATGTCCAGCTGAATCCTTCACTTAAAATATCCCTCCTTATTCTCAGGCTTTGACAGGAAATATGGATAAATGAGAAAAACATACATTTTTGTATATTTATAATGTTCTGGGAAGTGGCCTTTGGGAAATAAATAAAAGTATATTTTAGTTTAATCTGACACAACAGAGACAATAGTGCACTATTTTCAAAGGCAAAAAATAATGTAATAATATTATGAATTGTTAATATGTTTTATTGAGGTTGATTTTACCTTTCTTAGTTATTTTTTGGATGTGGCCTTCCCCCCTTCCCGAGACCAGCTTTGGACCATGATCCTTTTACAGTTTCTGTGTATCTGGGACCGTAATCAAGCACCTCCATGTTAAGATGGGGTGGATCTTGCTCATTTTTTGCCTAGACTGGCCTTACACTGTAATCCTCCCAATCTCTGTCTTCCATGTTGCTGGGATTACAGACACATACCACCATGCCTGGTTTACTTTATTCTGTTTTTATAAACATTAATGTAATAAAGCATCCACTCACAGGTTTGTATGTCCAAGTTTTGCTAGTAGAAATAGTGATTATATTAGGAGAAAATAAATTTAATGTTTTAAATTTATAAAAAAATGACAAGTTGTTATTTTGATGTGAAAAAAATCTGAAAAATAAATAGGAACTATTAACTCTGTCAACATTAGCAATGAGTTAATAGAATTTATTTATTTACATTTATCTTTTTTTGATGGGACTGGGGTTTGAACTGAGGACTTTCTGCTTGAGTTAATAAAACTTATAAGACAGAGCTAGAATAGAATTTCGGTTTTTGACAAAGTTCAATTATTTCCTAATTTCACATACTGTTTTTTTAGAATATCTAGGCATATTAAAAAATTTTAATGCTGATACCTAAGAGAAGGGGAGGTGGTACTATTGAAAGTAAAACTTGACTTTTGTTGTGCTTTGTAAAATGAATTTTATCTTTGAATGTAGGTAGATAGACTACAGAGTCATTTGACAGGATTTTAAAGTTCATATGAATTTTACTCCAGTAGCTCCCACCATGTATGTGGATTTATCATGTGATATATGAGATAATAACATTATTTGCTGTATAGTGGTGATTTTGATCCTTTTAGGGAAAAATAATGAAATAAGCCCTGGACCGGGAATGAAAACCTGGTTTCCCCGATCTTGGCCAGCAGTCCTTCATTTAACAGTTTGCCTGTTTTCTCATTTCTGAAATGGACACTGAACTGATTAGAATTTTTTGTTTGTTTATTCTCTTAGTGACATGAAATTACTACCCCTCCCCTCTTCAATTTCTAAGTGGCATTTTATTATTAATTGAAAACGTGAAGCGTCTCGTGAATTTGTGTGTCGTTCCTGTGCAAGTGCCACGTTAATCTTCTCAGTAGCATACAGACTTTAGTGTATGTGCTGAAATTACTTTAAAAGAATTTTGCACAGAATGCTGGTATAGGTCCTTCATTTTTTATGTCTCTTTTCCTTCCTCCCCCTCACTTTTATGGCTTGGGGAACAGAACCTTAGTAGTGACAAATGATTAAACCTGTTGGAATGCTTATTTTTAAAAACATTCTCTTCATAATTCTATTTAAATCTTTGAGGTTGAAAGTTAACATATTTTGCCAAATAAGAATATTTTAGCAAAGTTGGTTAGGGAGCATATTTCTGAATAATGTCCTTTTTTCCATTTAGTGGAAATATAGAACTTTTTTCCCCTTGAAGAAGTATCTTTAAGGGGAATACAAGAGCTACAGCTATGTCTTCAGGTTATTAACATGTGCAAAATGTTAATAAATTCTTAGCTAAATATAGCCTTTCTTCCACTGTACGATAACCTCTCAAACTTAGCTTTTCTGAATACATACGCAGTTTTTTTTTTTCCCACTCCAGTTTTGACTGTTATTTTAGTTGGGAAGTCTAAATGTCTAATAGAGTGTAGTTGCAGTATTTTACATTGCTATTAGATAGTACTTTGTAGCAATACTAAATTGCAGAATTGTATTTTATATTACCACTTACTATCCTCTATTGCAATAAGATACTTTATAATCTTTATTGAGAATTATTTGTTTTGCGATTTCAAATGTTACAATACTACCTTTCAAATCAATATGGAAAACTGGAAATTTTGCAAAGTACTTGTTTTTAGCATTAGGTATATTAAATAGTATTACCTATCATTTTCACTTTAAATCTTATTTTCTATTAAGACTCCTTAGGAGTTTTGAAGGTGGCTTTTGCCTGAATTTTCCTCTATAAATAAGATATCTAATACAAAAAATGCTTTCATGTACAATAAATTTTGCCTTTTATAATTTCAGTAATAATACCAATTCAACTTTGAAATGTTTTATTTCAGAAATTGTTAGGAAGTAAATGAGTATTCTGCAATATTGTTTGATGGTTACCATTTTGTGAATGGATAAATATTTTTAAATATTTTATATATAAACATTTAATATTAAAAATGAAAATAAAGCTTTTATTTCTACATGCCTCAGAAGATTTATCATTTTAGAGTAACTTATTATCATTATAAAATTATATGTATTATGCAGTATACATACAGGGTTTAAGAATATAAATGTGCTATAATACCTTTAATAAACATTAAACATGTATAATTGCTCCTTAAACATCAGTGCTCAGCTGAAGCGACTGGGTAGACCTTTGATGGATGAAGCTGCCTTTCTCTTGCCTTGGCCTGGGCAGTTTTTCTTCTGTGCTCTGTGGCACTTGAATTCTAAGTGCTGGTATAGGTGGTTGTGCAGACTTCACACTGCTTTCTGCGCAACCAGGGGATTATGGACTTAATAACCAATGCATCTCAGAAAGGGAGCTGTGAGACTCTAGTGAATGACATCTTTAGATGCTGCTAAATTCCTTCCTTGATTTTCACAGGTGAGTTTTTTGCTCACCCAGAGTCAGACCTGATAGACGCAAAGGAGGGTTGTCAACTTTATATCTGCCATGTACTTGGGTAGAGAATAAGACCAGGGCTGAAGGCTTCAGATAGATTAGCCTTGCTTCTCTTCTCTTCCAGCCTTACCCCCACTTTCTGCCCAACTTGCCATGGCTACTTTGATGAAGGGAACCATTCGGGGATCACTCAATTCTCCACTCATTACTGTGTACTGTACCAGGTCAGGGTCTTGATCTTTCTGTGATGTCTGTAGTTACTCTGCAGGATAGCTACAATATTGGCTTCTTGGAGAAGGGGCTTTGCTTTTCTGTGGTATTGTGAGTTATACCTTTAATGAGGTTGAAACAAAAACTTGATTCCACCAAAACTGCTGTTCAGTCTTCAGCAAAATAGCATATTACTCTTGTTCAGTGGGGTGATCAGCAGTTCTGATAGAAGGCTTCATGCAATTCATTCCTTTTAGAACTCTTACCTTGTTCCTAATAATAAACTGTGCTTCTTCTAAACTGAAGAGAACACCCACAGAGTGGGAGAAAATATCTGCCAACTATACATCAGACAAAGGACTGATAACCAGAATATACAGGGAACTTAAAAAACTAAATCCTCCCAAAACTAATGAACCAATAAAGAAATGGGCACGTGAACTAAACAGAACTTTCTCAAAAGAAGAAATTCAAATGGCCAGAAAACACATGAAAAAATGCTCACCATCTCTAGCAATAAAGGAAATGCAAATTAAAACCACACTAAGATTCCACCTCACCCCTGTTAGAATAGCCATCATCAGCAACACCACCAACAACAGGTGTTGGCGAGGATACGGGGGAAAAAGAAACCCTCTTACACTGTTGGTGGGAATGTAGACTAGTACAACCACTCTGGAAAAAAATTTGGAGGCTACTTAAAAAGCTGGACATCGATCTACCATTTGATCCAGCAATACCACTCTTGGGGATATACCCAAAAGACTGTTACTCCAGAGGCGCCCGCACATCCATGTTTATTGCGGCACTATTCACAATAGCCAAGTTATGGAAACAGCCAAGATGCCCCACCACTGACGAATGGATTAAGAAAATGTGGTATCTATACACAATGGAATTTTATGCAGCCATGAAGAAGAACGAAATGTTATCATTCGCTGGTAAATGGATGGAATTGGAGAACATCATTCTGAGTGAGGTTAGCCTGGCTCAAAAAACCAAAAATCGTATGTTCTCCCTCATATGTGGACATTAGATCAAGGGCAAACACAACAATGGGATTGGACTATGAGCACATGATAAAAGCGAGAGCACACAAGGGAGGGGTGAGGATAGGTAAGACACCTAAAAAACTAGCTAGCATTTGTTGCCCTTAACGCAGAGAAACTAAAGCAGATACCTTAAAGCAACTGAGGCCAATAGGAAAAGGGGAACAGGTACTAGAGAAAAGGTTAGATCAAAAAGAATTAACCTAGAAGGTAACACCCACGCACAGGAAATCAATGTGAGTCATTGCCCTGTATAGCTATCCTTATCTCAACCAGCAAAAACCCTTGTTCCTTCCTATTATTGCTTATACTCTCTCTACAACAAAATTAGAAATAAGGGCAAAATAGTTTCTGCTGGGTATTGAGGGGGGGGGGAGAAGGAGGGGGCGGAGTGGGTGGTAAGGGAGGGGGTGGGGGCAGGGGGGAGAAATGAACCAAGCCTTGTATGCACATATGAATAATAAAAGAAAAATGAAAAAAAAATAAACTGTGTTTCTACTTATTCAATTTCTCTGTAGAGTCGGGGAGGGAAAGAACTAATATTCAGTTGTATACTTTACATTAGCTAGTTGTCTGTTATATTTGTTATTGTTAAAATGTATTTTATTTGCTTATATTTAAGGTATACTACATGATGCTATGAGATACAGATATATAGTAAAATAGTTGTTACAGTGAACCAATTTAACATATAATCTCACATATTTACTTCTCCTGTTATGGCCAGAGCAGGGATAATCTACTCATTTAGTAAAAAGTCCTGAAGACAATGCAGTAGAATTGACTAAATTCCTCATGCTTGTATTAGATGTTTATACACATCCATCCTACATGCTTGCTGCTTTATACCCTTTGATGTACTCCTCCCTATTTTTTTTTATTGTTTTCCTCCTATCATGAAACTTTTACCTTGAACTAAATACCTTCAAAATCATCTCTCTCTCCTTCACTGCAGTTATTATTTGGCTTTGTGTGACATATATTTAAATTTAAAGTATTGTTGGCTACTAAAAAAGGAATATTATTATCTACAGGTAATATATTTCTATGTCTAAATTTGTGTGTAACAAGAGTTAGGTATATCTTTTACTTTTTAGTTTACAGTTTAGTTACAGTAACTAAAAAATAGGTTAGCTATATTATACACTTAAGTAACACAAATGCTGTATTTTCTTTTAGTGATACTTTTACTAGATAATACATTCATTTCATTTTCAATTTTATAGGATAGCATGAATAAATTAGGGCTGAATAAGTACTTTGGACATTGTAGTGGCACCTATACTTATTTATGCTTTTACTTGATCTGTGCAATTTATTAGGTTTTAGCATTTTATTTAAACTGTCAATTTAATCTTTTGCAGATTCATGAGATATTTGATTGTCAAGAATGTATGAAGAAATTTATTTCAGCTAATCAGCTAAAACGTCATATGATTACCCACTCAGGTAACCTTATACTTGCTCATATATATTGAAATCACTTCTAGAAGTCAGAGTGTTTTTGAAAATCTGCATTATTTGGAGATAGATATAAGTGTTTCAGTAAATTAAAATCAGATCAAAAACTGTTGGCTTTCAGGTATGCTTTCTTTGTATCACACAGCATTTTAAAAATGTGCTTGTCAGCACTACATGAATATTTTGTAAATATGGGTTTTATGTACCTGTCTAAATGTTTATTTCCTGCTGAGAATTGGAAGTTGGAAGTTTTGCTGTATGTGGCCTGTATTGGCCAGCAGGAGGTGGCTCTGTCTTTAACGCCATCACTGTCAGGCCTCTCAGCATTTAGGTCTGTGACCCTGATTTAAATTCATACATATCAGCACATTTTTCAACTGGAAATAGAATTTCTTCTTAAATTTTTTTTTTGTGTGTGTGTGTGGTACTACGGCTTGAACTCAGGACCTTCATCTTGAGCCACTCCACCTCCCCTATTTTTGTGAAGGGTTTTTTGAGATAGTGTCTCATGGAACTATTTGCCTGGGTTGGCTTCAAACTGAGATCCTCCTGATCTCTGTCTCCTGAGTAGCTATGGTTACTGGTGTGGCGCCTGGCTCTTCTTTGGATTTAAATTTTTTTTCTTTTTTTAGCAAAACTACCTTTAATTTTCAAAATAGGTCTGTAGAAGAACAAGCTTACATTCAGTTGTGAATATTCACGTATCGAACTCAGAGTGGTAGTTTTTTTGGGGGCTTTTATGATCATGCTTTAATTTGCTTATGCAAAAGAATTAATTTAAGGTAAGGATGTTTTCCTTTTTATCCTTTACCTTTATATAGATAAGGGATTGTCTCCACTCATTTTTCACAGAAAAACGACCTTATAATTGCGAGATCTGTAATAAATCTTTCAAGAGACTTGATCAAGTGGGTGCCCACAAAGTAATACACAGTGAAGATAAACCTTACAAGTGCAAGCTTTGTGGAAAGGGATTTGCTCACAGAAATGTTTACAAGAATCACAAGAAGGTAAAAGCTTATTAGTATTCTTTTTGTTACTAATTTGCTGATAGAATTTTTTTGTATCTGGGGTACTCCAGATACTGGAGAAGATCTTGCTTCCTCTTTGTAACTACTTGCTCTGACAATAACCCTGTTTGGTCTCTTCTGAATTCTATTTTCTGTTTAAACTGTTCTCAAAAGCAAAGTGTCATATTGAGCTGTTGAATCAATTCAACAGCTCTTGGCTTTTTCATCAATTTTTAGGGCCATGAGCTTGTACTAATTGTTAAGTACTAATTGTTCCTTCTTTTCATGTTCATGTTACTTTTCTGAAATTATCTTCATCGTTTTTGTCCTTGTAGTGTACTTTCCTGGGTCTTCTGCCAGTTTCCCTGAATACTTCTTTGGTTTCTGGATTAGTTAGCTTTCAGTCACTGTGACAATACCTGAAATAATCAATTTATGAGGAGGAAAGATTTTCTTTTGGCTCCCAGTTGAAGAGATTTTAGTCTATGGTTGGTATTTGGTTGACCCCTTTTTTTTTTTTTTTTTGTGGTAGTTGAAGTCAGAGCCTTGTGCTTGCTAGGCAAATGCTTCACCACTTGAGCCACAACCTCAGTCCTTTTAGTTCTTTGCTTTCACTTGTTTTTTATACAGGATCTCATGCTTTTGCTCGGGCTGGCCTTGGACCACAATCCTTCTATCTATGTCTTCCGAGCAGATGGAGTTACAGGCATGCACCACCACACTGACTTGTTTTTGAAATAGGGTCTTGCTAATTTTTACCTGAACTGGCCTTGCACTGCAATTCTGTGTCTACCTCACCAGTAGCTGGAATTACAGGGGTGCACCACCTACCATCTCTGGCCTGGCTCCCCTGTTTTTGGGCCCAAGGTGAAGGTAAAACATCAAGGTGGGGAGCACATGGTAGAACAAAGATTCTGGGAGAGGGAGGGAGGGATGGTGAGGGGAAAGGGAGAGAATGAGAATTGATTGAAGACTGGCTTCTAATATTTCTTTCAACAGCATGCACCCAATAAATCTAACTTCTTCCACTAATGCTATCAGCTAGACAAGTGGATTTCCAGTGTTTATGTACATTATCATGTATACTCCTTTTCCTGTTACTCAGAGATCTCTAAACCATGACCTCAACCTCCAGCCTGTTCTTCTGTTATTTGCATCAGGCACACCTAAAACAACTCAACATATGCATTTTTCCTGCATCTTCGCTGACTTACCCTTTCTCTTGAAATTACAAATCTCTTTGTTTCTTCTGTTGAGTTTTGTTTACATTTCTTACACTTTTCCTTTACTCTAGTTCATTTTAGAATGTAATCCATTTTGTGTAGATAGTAAGTAGTATTTGAATTGAATCCAGAAAATATGTTAAAAATATTCAGTATTTTAGAAGTACATGTCAAAACACTTGTGATTTGACAATATACTTGCTTATTGGTTTTGTTCGATATGTTTTAATATGCTGTTAAATAAAACACAAATAAAAATATGTGTGTAAAATCCCTTAAAATAAATTGTTACTTTTTAAAAAAAAATTATAGTATTTCATGGCGATGGTAGTTACTTCAGTTTTTGTTGGGAATTTTCCAGAGACATCATTATCTTTTGAAATCATTAAATTTTGGTAACAATTTTAAATTTGTTCCAAGAAGATAAAGAAAAGGTAGATTTACCAAGGAATAAACGGGGTTGATTGATAGTGTTTCAAATCACCTCTGTGTAATTTCTGGCTTACTACCCTTATGTTTAACTCAAGCATTATATGTTCAGAGGCAGGTCTGTATTCATTACTGCTGCTTTGGAATTATATGACTATAAAAAAATTACCTGACCAGTTTCCTGTTCGGTCTCTATAACTCTCTTGCTCCTTTCTTTGATGAAACTGATCTACCCACATTTATGAGTTTTTCACAGTTCGGCTTGTGTTATATTCCATATGGGAATTTGGCATAGGATCTTTGCACCATCTCTCATACTTCTCAGTCATAAATCATATGAAAGTAATAATGATGTCTTGGGAAGGATGATGTCTGTAATTTCCAAAGTGGAAAGCACAATCAATCCTTCTGTTTTAGACAAACGTGTTTCCTACTGTGTTACGATCCTAGTGTATATATAGTATGGTTATGTGAAAATATATGAAATATTCTCCAAGAATCATACAAAAGTGGAATCAGCCTTCCATCATTATTCATTAATGGCTACTTAGGAAACTGCAAAATGAGGATATGCCAAGGAAATCAGAAATCTGATCTTCATGTAGCATGCCCAAGTGCTGTGTAAGTAATTTTTTTGTTGCTTTTTGAGTATTAGCCTCTTTTATTTTTAGCTTTTAACATTTTTATTATACTTATTTGAAGTCACCTCTTCTCTTTAAAAAAGGAACATTATCAGTCATATTTTCTTAAAAAAGGTATATTATCACTTATGATTATGACAGAATATGGTGAAATTTTAGAGGAATGACTTCTATTTTTAGAACTTAGTTACTCATTTTATCATCTTGCCAGTTATAGAGGATCCATAGGTCAAAATTGGTTTTTCTGCTTCCTCATCCTTTCTGCAATTGCTAGGATCTGATTCTGAGTTGCATTTTATGTTCTAACTAAAATAAAAATCACTTATCTGGATCCAGTTATATTTTGATTATTTAAATCACAATTGGACAGATATTCAGAATCCAGGAAGTAGAACCTGATCAATTCATCATCATCCTCTATTTTGTTCCCTACCAAACTTCTGCCAAGCAAAATTTGAAGACGGTGTAGATATGGTGCATCCCTCCTGTAGGGTGTTTATTTATATTGACCAAACAATCTTGGCTTGTGGAGCTAGCTGTTTACTTGATGATAGAGATGAATACAGAGAAGTTTTGCCCTGAGGAAGTCATAGACAAGCTCCTTGGGGACAGTTGTCTATCTACGTAAATATAGGACCTTTTTTCATGGCCCTTTATATAGCCTTACAGGTTTGGAACTTCAGAAAACTATGTGGAAATGTAGCCACGACTTAAGAAAAATTGTATTGGGCTCTCACAGTAATGTCTCATTCATTCACATTCAAAGTATTCTAGGCCGTGAGCACTTTGTGGGATTTGAAGTCAATTCACTGGGTCATGAATAGCCATTAAAAATTAAAATAGAAAATGTAAGTCATTTAATGAAGTAATGTGTGTAGTTGTGTGCGTGTATGTGTGCGTGTATGTGTGTGTGTGTGTGTGTGTGTGTGTGTGTGTGTGTGTGTGTGTATGTGTTAGATTTCAATGTAGAAAGTATTTCCTTGGTCATGGTCCAGCAATTTGAAAGACAATATAGTTTAGACTTTGCTTCTGTGCAGTTCTTTTAGACCTTAAAGAAAATTATGAATTTCTATCTTAAAAGATCATGAGTTAGGTTGTGAAACAAGATATAAATTTAACATGAAAAATATTCTTTTTTTTGGGTTTATTTCTTCATTTATTCATATGTGGATACATTGTTTGGGTCATCTCTCACCCCTTCCCCCCACCCCTCTCTCTGTTCCCCCTTCCCCCTCGCTTTAAGGCAGAACCTCTTTTGCCCTTTTCTCCAATTTTGTTGAAGAGAAGACATAAGCAATAATAAGAAAGACATAGTGTTTTTGCTTGTTTGAGATAAGGACAGCTATACAGAGATTACTAGCATTGCTTTCATGCACATGTGTATTACTACAGGAATTGATTCATCTCTACCAAACCTCTTCACTACTTCCCTGTCACCTTCCCATTTGAACTCTGTCAGTTCAAGATCACTATAGTAGCTCCTCTGCAGTGGGCATATCAAACACTTTCAAGTTTTGGGTTTCCTTCCTTTCCCTGTTCCTCTTATATGTGTTCTCCCCTTAGTGTGTGATACATGTCCAATAATATTACTGCATTTGTTTTAGGTCTAAAGTCTGCATATGAGGGAGAACATACAATTTTTGGCCTTCTGAGCCTGGCTAACTTCACTTAAGATGATGTTCTCCGGTTCCATCCATTTACTTGTGAATGACAATATTTCATTCTTCTTCATGGCTGAGTAAAATTCCATTGTTTATAAATACCACATTTTCTTAATCCATTCATCAGTAGTGAGGCATCTTAGTTGTTTCCATAACTTGGCTATTGTGAATACCACTGCAATAAACATAGGTGTTCAGTTGCCTCTGGAGTAACCTGTGTCATATTCCTTTGGGTATATCCTTAAGAAGTGGGATTACTGGATCATATGGCAGATCTATGTTTAGTTTTTTAAGAAACCTCCATATTGTTTTCCAAAGTGGTTGTAGCAGCTTACATTCACACCAGTAGTATATGAGGGTTCCTTTTCCCCAGCATCCTCGCCAACATTTATTGTTGGTGGTATTTTTGATGATAGCTATTCTAATGGGGGTGATGTGGAATTTTAGTGTGGTTTTAATTTGCATTTCCTTTATGGCCAGAGATAGTGAGCATTTTTTCAAGTGTTTTTTTTTTTTTTTTTTGCCATTTGGATTTTTTCCTTTGAAAAGGTTCTGTTTAGTTCAGTTGCCATTTCTTTATTGGTTCATTGATTTTTGGGGAGTTTAGTTTTTTTGAGCTCCCTGTATATTTTGGCTATCAGTCCTTTGTCTGATGTATAGCTGGCAAATATTTTCTTACACTCTGTGGGTGGTCTTTTCAGTTTAGAGACTATTTCTTTTGTCGTGCAGAAGCTTTTTAATTTCATGTACTCCTTTTGTCCATCCTTTCTCTTAGTTGCTGAGCTGCTGGGGTTCTATTGAGGAAGTTCTTGCCTATACCTATTGCTTCTAGAGTATTCCCTGCTCTTTTCTATACTAGGTTTAGAGTTTGGGGTCTGATATTAAGGTCCTTGATCCATTTTGAGTTGATACTAGTACAGGGTGATTGATATGGATCTAGTTTCAGTTTTCTTCAGGCAGATAACCACATTTTTCAGTAACATTTGTTGAAGAGGCTTTTTTCCATCGTATGTTTTTGGTGTCATGTCAAAAATAAGGTGGGCATAGCTGTGCGGCTTCATATCTGGGTCCTCTATTCTGTTCCACTGGTTTTCATATCTGTTTTTGTGCCAGTACCATGCTATTTTTATTGCTATTGCTTTGTAATATAGCTTGAAGTCGGATATTGTGATACTACCAGCATTGCTTTTTGCTGAGTATTGCCTTGGCTATTCACAGTCTCTGTGTTTCTAAGTGAAATGTAGGGTAGATTTTTCAATCTCTGTGATGAATGTCATTGGGACTTTGATGGGAATTGCATTGAACATGTAGATTGCTTTTGGTAGTATAGCCATTTTTACTATGTTGATTCTACCAATCCATGAGCATGGGAGATCTTTCAAATTTCTGTAGTCTTCCTTGATCTCTTTCTTCAGAGGTTTGTAGTTCTCCTTGTAGAGGTCATTCACATACTTTGTTAAGTTTACTCCTATATATTTGATTTTTTTTATGCTATTGTAAATGGTATTGTTTTCAAATATTCTTTCTCAATTTGTTCATTGTTGGTGTATAGAAAAGCTAATGATTTTTGTGTGTTGATTTTGTATCCTACTACATTGCTGAAGCTGTTTATGGTGTCTAGGAGTCTTTGGGTAGAGTTTTTTTGTCTTTGAGATATACGATCGTGTTGTCTGCAAATAGGGATATTTTGACTGTTTGTTTACCTATTTGTATTCCTTTTATTTCTTCTTCTTGCCTTATTTCTCTGGGTAGGAATTCTGGGACTATGTTGAATAGGAGTGGGGAGAGTCGGCACCCTTGTCTCATTCCTGATTTTGGGGAAAATTATTTCAGCTTTTCTCCTTTAAGTATGATGTTGTCTGTAGGTTTGTCATATATAGCCTTTACAATGTTGAGGTACATTCCTTCTATTCCTAGTTTTCTTAGAGCTTTTATCATGAAGTAGTGTTGGATCTTATCAAAGGCTTTTTCTGCATCTATTGAGATGATCAAGTGGTTTTTGTCCTTGCTCTATTAATGAGCTGCATTACATTTATAGATTTGGGTATGTTGAACCTTCCCTGCATCCTTGGGATGAAGCTGACTTGGTTGTGGTGAATGATCTTTCTGACAATGTTGTTGGATTCGGTTTGCCATTATTTTTTTGAGAATTTTTGCATCTATGTTCATTAAGGAAATTGGCTTATAGTTCTCCGTTTTGGATGTATCTTTGTCTGGTTTTAGGATGAGTGTAATACTGGCTTCATAGAATGAATTAGGCAGTATTCCTTCCCTTTCTATTTTGTGGAAAAGTTTAAGGAGAGTTGGTATTAGTTCTTCTTTAAAGGTCTGATAGAATTCAGCTGAGAATACATCAGGTCCTGGACTTTTCTTTTTTGGGAGACTGTTTATTCCTGCTTCAATTTCATTTTGTATTATAGATCTGTTTTAAGAGGTTAATATCCTCTTGGTTCAGGTTTGGATGGTCATAAATATCTATGAATTTGTCCATTTCTTTAAGATTTTCAAATTTTTTGGAATATAGGTTCTCAAAGTAGTCTCTCATGATTCTCTGGATTTCCTTGATGTTTATTGTTATCTCCCATTTTGTGTTTCTGATTTTACTGATTTGTGTTTTTTCCCTCCTCATTTTAGTCAGATTTGCCAGGGGTCTGTCAATTTTGTTTAGTTTTTCAATGAACCAACTTTTTGTTTCATTGATTCTTTGTATGGTTTTTTTGGTCCCTATTTCATTAATTTCAGCCCTTATTTTTATTATTTCTTTCCCTCTGTTTGTTTTGGGTTTTGCTTATTCTTGTTTTTCTAGATATTTGAGATGTACCACTAGGTCATTTATTTGAGATCTTTCTGTTTTTATAATATATGCACTCATGGCTATAAATTTCCTCTTAGGTCTGCCTTTGCTGTGTCTCTTAGTTCTGGTAGGTCATGTTTTCATTTTCATTAACTTCCAGGAACCTTTTAATTTCCTCTTTTATTTCATCGATGGCCACTGATCATTGAGTAATGTGTTGTTCAGCTCCAGTTGTTTGTGTATTTTCTGCTGTTGTTTTTGTTGTTGAGTTCTAGTTTTAATGCATTGTGGTCAGAAAAAGCATGGGATTATTTCTATTTTCTTATATTTGCTGAGGCTTGCTTTGTGCCCTAAGATATGATCAATTTTGGAGAAAGTTCCATGGACTGCTGAGAAGAATGTATATTGTGCAGAAGTTGCATGAAATATTCTGTAGACATCAGCTAGGTCCATTTTGTCTGTGGTATGATTTAGTTCTATAATTTCTGTATTGATTTTTTGTTTGGATGACCTATCTGTTGGTGATAGGGGATATTAAAGTCTCCCACTACCACTGTGTTGGAATCTATATATACTTTTAGGTCCTTGAGAGTATGTTTGATGAAATTGGGTGTACTGATGTTGGGTGCATATAGATTGATAATTGTTACTTCTTTTTAGTGTATTTCCCCTTTTATTAGTATGAAGTGTCCTTCTTTATCTCGTTTGATCAGTGTAAGTTTGAAGTCTACTTTGTCCAAGATAAGTATTGCTACTCCTGCCTGTTTTGGGGGGGTCATTGGCTTGATAAATCTTCTTCCAGTCTTTCACCCTATGCCATTGCTTGTTTCTGTCAATGAGATGGGTCTCCTGTAAACAACAAATTGTTGGATCTCCCTTATAATTTGGTTTACCAGATGGTGTCTTTTGATGGAGGAGTTAAGTCCGTTAACATTCAGTGTTAATATTGATAGGAATGTGGTGATTCCTGTCATTTAGTTATTTTTGTTGTTTAAAGGTTTGATTGTGTGCAGCTCTATTAATGTTACTTTCTGATTCCTTGTCTTTTCTTCTGTGGTTTGGGTTGCCTGTCCTCTCGTGGTTTTGTTTGCTTTCATTTTCTATGTGCAGAATTCCTTGG
The DNA here is from genome assembly GCF_047511655.1 of Castor canadensis. Classification (NCBI taxonomy): domain Eukaryota; kingdom Metazoa; phylum Chordata; class Mammalia; order Rodentia; family Castoridae; genus Castor; species Castor canadensis. The sequence goes on from NC_133394.1 coordinate 54,663,573, forward strand.
AGAATCTTTTGTTGTGGTGGCTTGGTGGTCATAATATTGTTTTAGTTTCTGCTTATCATGGGAGATTTTTATTGCTCCATCTATTTCGAATGGTAGTTTTGCTGGGTAGAGTATCCTAGGGTTGAAGTTATTTTCATTCATTCCCCAGAATACCGCAGTCCATGCCCTTCTTGCTTTTAAGGTTTCCATTGAGAAGTCTGCTGTGATTTTGATGGTTTTGTCTTTGTATGTTATTTGCTTTTTCTCTCTTACAGAGTTCAATATTCTTTTTCTATTCTCTGTGCTTGCTGTTTTAATGATAATATGTTGTGGGGGTCAGGTCTGTTTGGTATTCTGGAGGCTTCCTGTACCTGAATGGATATTGGTTTCCCTAGGTTTGAGAAATTTTCTGTTATTATTTTGTTGACTATATTATGAGTCCTTTTTGCTTGGATCTCTTCTCCTTCTTCAATGTCCATGATTCTCAGGTTTGTTCTTTTGATTGAGTCAGTGAGTTCTTGTATATTCCTTTTGCAAGTCTTGAGTTGTTTGACTAACAGTTCTTCATTATTTCCTTTAACTTCTATTTTATCTTCAAGTTCTGAGATTCTGCCTTCTGCTTGTTCCAGTCTGCTGGAGTGGCCTTCCAGTGTGTGTTGTGTTTGTTTGATTCTTTTTTCTGAGATTTCCATATTTTGGGTCACTTCCTCTTTAATATTGTCTATTTCATCTTTAATTCATTTATCTCTCTTTTTATAGTGTTCTCTGTTTCATTTTCGTGGTTTTTTAGGGCTCCTATGTCTTTTTATTTATTTATTTATTTTGAAATTTATTTATTTTTATTTTATTTACTTGTTTATGTGTCTTCTGGTATTCTTTCTTTTTTGTGTCTTAGAATTTCATGACTGCATCTTGTACATTTTGCTTAACTGTGTTCTCCATGAAATTCTCAGGGATTCCTTGCAAGATTTCTTCTTTGAAGATGTTTTTGTGGGCATTGCTTGGTTCCTTAGTGTAGTTTATCACTGTTTTGTTGGGGTCAGGGACTGGGTGTCCATTTTCTTCATTTCCCTCTGAATCCTGTATTAAAATTATTTTTTTGAGGAGAGTGATTTCTGTCCCTTCTTATTCTTCCCATTGCTCCACTTGGTACTGTGCAACTATGTTCTTGATAGGTTAGTTTGTCGTTTTAGTTACCTGTTTTCTTTCCTTTGATGTAATTTTTTGTGTTGTGGCTGTCCTGATTGTTAGCTAAGTTGGTGTGCTATTTCTGTGCTGGTCTGGAGGTGTAATTTAACAATAACTTATTCACATGTTCAATACCTGACCAGTTGTTTATATATTATATCGAAGACCCCTTGGTGGTAATATCTATAAGTAATGGGAGTTGGGTGGTTAACGTTTGTTAGGCTTGCTATGGAAATTTGGGGAGTAGATTAGGGTGTCCCTAAACAGGGAGGTGGGACGTGGGTGGGTGAGTGAGGGAAGTGGTGTGGGGGCTGCTGGGTTTTGTGGCCCTTCTGTGTGCTTGGGTGTGTGTGTTTGTGTGTGAGTTAGGTGTGAAACTAAAATATATGGTATAAATTAATGTGAAAAATACTCTTAAAAATACCTTAAGAAAGTGCCAAGTGGAGACTGAGAGATAAGTCACTCAATAATTGTATCATATCTACACTTTCCTTCCTTTAGCATAGGTTGCAATTCTTTAGGCATGCTGTTGGGAAGGACTGTCTGTTGATTTTAAGATGCTGTATTGTACAAAATTACCTGTCTTTGTGTGCTGGAAGCATCGTCACAATGTTCTGATGTTCACACTATGAGGCACATGTAGGAATTGAACCTGACATAGCAACAAGTAAGTGCAGATTGCTATCTGAAGCTCATTTTCTAATGGCAAACTCTTATTTTTATGTGGTACTTGGATTTGAACTCAGGGCCTATACTGTGAGCCACTCCACCAGTCCTTTTTTGTGATGGGTTTATTCAAGATAGCATCTCAGGAACTATTTGCCCCGGTTGGCTTCGAACCATGATCCTCCTGATCTCTGCCCTCAGAGTAGGTAGGATTACAGCCTGGCTCTCTGGCAAACTCTTTATCCTGCTTAAATTGTTATTCTTTTTAAGTGGCTGATGAGATAACAATGTACAATTCACTTAAAAAACTTTCTGTAGATTTCTTTTTTTCATTATTATAGCACAGTTGACAAAAATTATATTTATTTGTGTTACTAAATGTGGTATTTTAATGTATGCATACATTGTGAAATGATTACCAGAGTCAAGCAAATTAATTTATCTATCATCTGACATAGTTATCTGTTTTTTTGTTTTTGGTGTGGTGAGAACATTTAAAACTATTCTTTTTATTTTAAATGTTCTCATCACAAATAGTGGTATGTGAGATGGTTGATGTCTTAATTAGCTTGATGTAGCCACTCTGCAATATATTAAAACATGTTGTAATATATATATATATACACACACACATTTTTTCCTATTAAGATAAATAGATGAAAAAGATATGTTCTCAGGAATTTTTAAGTGTACAGTACATCATTATTATACCCACCATAGTATACTCTACATCTTCATGATGTATTCAGCCTAACCAAAACTTTGTGTCTTTTCCCTGACACCACCCTGTTTCCCTCTCCCTTCATCCCTTTACTTCTATTTCCTACTCCCTGGCAACTACCATTATAATGTCTGCTTTACAAGTCTGCCCTTTTAGATTCCATATATAAATAAGAACATGCAGTATTTGTCTCCTATGCCTGGCTTATTTCGCTTGGTGTAATATCCAGTTTTTCTAAACCCTTTCCTTACTCTGAGATAAATACTTGGCTCACAGCCCACTGTCAAAACAGTGATGTTGTTTTATCCTCTGACCCAAATAGAGAAACTTCCTTCCTAGCTTTCCTCACTTGACCCTTCTGATCAAGTATCTATTAATATCCTTACCTTCTCATAGCCACAAAGAAATATTGGAGGAGAGAAAGTTTTCATTTCTTTGCTTTTTAATTTAATTAAAACCTTTTGGGAGTCTTTTTACCTCTTTTGTAGACATCTTAACACAAATCCTTAAATTACAAATGAATGCTTAGTCAGTTAAGGAGCACTGGTTATAATCATCTTCACTTGCTAACTTCTCCTTCCCTCAGAGTTCCAGTCTTCTATCCAGTGGTTGTCCTTCTGGGCTGTCCACAAAATACCAAAAACTGCACTTTTCACAATCTATTTGCTAATTACTGCCTCATATACTACTGTACACTGATAACTAGATATTATTTTGTAGGCTGAATAAAAGACAATTTTTATCCTGCATATAATGCCTGTGACATACTTCAGGTCACAGTTTATAGTGAATTTGAGAATAAAAGTTTAGCGATGAGAATGCGAGTATCCTAGTCATTCTGGACTGCTATAGCAAAATATTGTAGACTGGGTGGATTAAATAGGAAACAGTTTTTCTCATAGCTCTGGAGGCTAGATAGTTCAAAGTGCTGGCACGTCTGGTGTCCGATGAGGGCCCACTTTTAGTATGTACATGGCCATCTTCTTGTGTCCTCACATGGCAGAGAGATAGGGAACGCATGCTGTAATGTGTCTTCTTATAAGGACTTGAATCCCATTCAGGAAGGTATCTCCTTATGATCTAGTTATGTCACAAAGGCCCCACCTCCTGACAACATCAAAATGGGGGTTAGGATTTCAATGTAGAACTGTTGTCAAGACAGAAACATTTAGTCCACAGTGGTGGCTTGGTGGCAGTCAGGAAGGTAGGGAATCAGAACTGGGAAAGGTGATCCTAGAATGAGAAAGAGAGAATGAGATGCCACTCAGTGGCCTGAGGTTGAGAAGAAATTCCAGCATACTAGTTCATTTATGAAATTTTCAGATGACATGTTTGATCATAAATGGTATGCTCTTCATCTCCCCAGTAAAATAGTAACATTCACATTTCATACTGATGTTTGTGTAAGAGAAAAGCACAAGATTTCTACTGTCCATGTGAGAGAGAAGTATATTTAAAAGTAAATGCTATCTTGACATGTATGTTTCACCTAAGAACTTAGTTCTTTGATGTAACATAGGACTTGAGGAAATTTTTATCTTGATTCCTGTACTACTCAATTTTTTTATAACCATTGCTACTATGAACAGTACTGCAGTGAACAACCTTTTGCATAGAACTTTTTAAGTGTGCTAATAATATTTCTGTGAGTAGATCTTACATACTGAATTTGTGGGTTAAATATTTAATTTATTCTACATTTTGATTGCTCTTCTCCAGCTGCATTCTGAAAAGGCTCTATTTTTTCTATTAGTGTTTGAAAGTAGACAATAATCTTTACCATCACTGACTTCTGATTTTATTAGTCTTTTCTTCAGTTTGAGAATTGAAAAGTGATTCTCATTGTATTTTAGCAATGATGGGTAAAATTGTGCTTTTTAAAATAAATTTATTTTCTATTGATATTCCTTCTGAAAAATTCCTGGTTTTGCTCTTTGCCCACTTTTCTCTTGGACTACCTGGCTGCTTTCTTGTTGATTTCTAGGAGTTCTATAGATATTGTGGATATTAATCCTTGCTATTTTTGTTTCTAATCTTGCCCTCATCTACCAACTTGCATATTTTGAATAAAAAAGTCACTTTTTTATTTTGTCAAATATTAGATAGGTTATGAGTTTTATGACTTCTGAGTCTTTATAACTTTTTTTCCCCTCACTTATGAAACCTTACTCCCTCCAAGATTATGCAAATATTCATCAATTTTTTTGAAGTTATGTTAGCTTCCTTTTTATTATTATTTTATTCTTAGGTGTCGAATGAGATATTTATAAAATCCCTAAAATATAATTCTACTTTTGTATTTCATTCTATTCTACTTAATCTCTGTTCTCTTGCAATATCTTACTATTTTCATGATTGCGATTTATAATGTGTTTCTGTTGGACAAAGCCTCCTTTGTAGTTTTGCTGTTTTAAAATTATCTTATATGGTGTTTTGGGCAGATTGATATTAACAAGCGGCTTTCCAGTCACTGCTTCCTTTACATCTTCCTGGAGACCCATAGCCAATATTGAAAAACAACCCCTGTTCAGAAAAATTCCTCATATAAACACTTGCTCTGGTGGATGATTCAGTTCAGAAATGTTTTGGTATTTTTTCTTTTTGGTAGAAAAAGCAGAGAACAAAAACATGTCTCATTTTCCTCTGTAGTCAGAGGAAATTAATTCTCCACTATCAATACATGTCATGTATTAAAACATGTTGTTGAGTCATAACATAGAGATCCTTTTCGTACCATTTTCAGTTTCGCTGTACCTGAAATTCTACCAAGTGGTTAACTCAGCCCACGGTTTCTATTAAAAGAACTGTAAATAAAAGAGGACTGGGAAAAACCTTGGGTCAGCAAGAGCCAGATGTGCTAGTGGCTTATGGAGAGGGCAAAAACTTTGTGTAGCAGATGGGGGAATTTTAGCACATGAGGGCAAGCAGAATACCAGTGTGAATCTTCAATGCATAATTTACAATAGTAAATGACATAAACAATCTTTAGTGAGTAGACAGTATGATTTTAGAAGCTAAGTTCAATGGAAAATTAATAGATCTTTGAAAAAGAGATACTCTTTGTTATAATACCAATGTGTATCATACCAGAAAATATCACAAACCTAAACCAATGAAGATGAGAAATGTACAAATGAGAACTGTGTATGTAAAATACGCAGAAAACAGTATTTTCAATAGAAAATAGGCTTCAAATATAATATTTCATCTTGGATTTGTATATTTAAAATAAGTAACTAACTCTAAACTCCAATCCTTTCTGGTTTTTTTTGGGGTGGGGGCTGTATTGGGGTTTGAACTCAGGGCTTTGTGTTTGCCAGGCAGGTGCTTTACCATTTGAGCTGTGGCTCAGCCCTTTTCATTTTAGGTATTTTTTGAAGAGTCTTGCATTTATGCCCCAACTGACCGAGACCACAGTTCACCTAATTACACCAACATGTAGCTGGGATGACAGGTGCATATCACCACACCCAGCTTTTTCTTAGTTGAGATGGGGGGGGGGTGTCTCACGAACTTTTTGCCTGGGCTCCCTGGAACTGTGATCCTCTCTGTTCTGCCTCACAGGTAGCTAGGATTATAGGTGTGAGCACCATGCCCAACTTAAACGAGCACCATGCCCAACTTAAACTATAATCTTTTCATTTTAGTTTACACCTATATTACCCTGAAAAAATAGACTTGCTAGTTTTTATGAAGGTTTCATTGGGAATGTATCCTCTGGCAGTTTTGACACTTCATATAACTGGGGTAGTGGTTTACACACACACACACACACACAAGCACGTATATATTGCTACACACAAACATACAGAGAGAGCAGAGAGAGAGAGAGAGAGAGATCAAGAATCTTTTCTATTGTTGCCTGACCCAGTATTCACATGATACTGTGAATTCTATTATTACTTTAGCATCTGTAAAAATTCTAGGGATTTGTATTATCTAGATACTATTTCCTTTTCAAGAACTGTAAAATTTTGGATAGTACTGAAATCGTTCCATTATTTTTCTGTTTATATTTTAGGAATCTGCCTGTTTCTCTATGGATAACACACAAGTCTCAATGAAAAATTACCCATTGTACTTAGCCATTCTTCTAAGGAAACAAATTATCCACTTGTGCTAGAGGAACTATGAGTTATAACATATGAGTTATTAAAATTAGGGTGTCTATTTTTATGCAGAAAACTCTCCTCTTTGATAGTTGTAATGATTGTGAGAACTATATCTTCATGAGTGGTAGCTAAGGATGTTTATTATCTGAACAGTTCTGTGAAGTGAGTTGGTTGCTGCTTCCATATTTTTAGAGAGCTTCATTGTGGAAGAGACCATTGTTCCAGATGGATTTGGGTTGGCTGTAATAAATGCTGGCCATTGTAAAGAGACAAAACTTTTCAATTAATGGTCCAGTCAGGCAGCCTGGGAGGTGATGTTTGTGTTCAAAGCAGTGTGGTGTGTTAGAAGCATTCTTTTTTAGAGATGTGCAATGTTATTTCTTAGCAGTGTTGCAGAAAGAAAGTTCTTGAGCAGGAATCTAAAATGTTATGTTCTTTTTTTCTGAAAGTATGTTATTCATTCTCTTAGCAAATTCCTTTTGCCCTGATTAGGGCATAGCTAACTCTGTGGGGACTCAGTAGCTGGCTCCATGGGAATCTGGCTTTGTTCTAATGAAGTTATGACTTTCAAGCAGTGGAGAGATTGGGTTTAGCATAGTTCTGTGGGAACATCACCAAAATCATACTTCTCTGGGTAGAGTGAGCAAACCATTACTCTACTTAAAGGAACTGAATTCTTCAGTATATCACTAACTTTGATTCATTTTTCTGAGGAGGCCTTTTAAAGATGCCAGTTATAAAGTTGACAGTAAAATTTTAATCATAGACATTGTACACATATTTATAGCCTTAGGATTATTATATGGCCCAATAGGATGGATAATAATGTGCTTATGATATGCAGGGTTGAATCTTCAGTATCAAAACTCTTTCTTTTTAAAGAATAATTCTAACAAGCATTTCTCTGGAATATTTACTCAAAATTAATTTATGTTTAGTTATTTTTCTTGGTTTTATGATAGTTTTCCTGCATCTTATAGCACTCAAAGAAAAAATACCATTACTAGTAAATACTGTTACTATGTTACTGTTTAGTATATATATATATATATATATATATTGAAATTGAAGGTTATAAATTTTAATTGTGAATGGCCTTGATGAAGAAGAAAACTTTATTCTACTGTCATGAAAATAATATTTGTTCCTTGTGGCTAGAATTGCACTAATTTGTTATACATTATAAACATTATGCTGAAAGTCTTCTGAAGCATTTTGTTTGTTTGTTTACGGACTAGGGTTTGAACTCAGAACTTTGTCCTTGCAAAGCAGCCACTCTACCACTTGAACCACATCTCCATTTTTGAGATACTTGGTTGCTATAAATAATGCAACACATTTTCTTCCACGTTTTCTACATCTGTAACAGTAATCATACTTGGGGTAGAAAAAGAAGTAGTATATGAGAAGATAATATTTCACAGTACTTGTTCATGGAGTAGTTTATTTGTTACATTGGCAGGTATTGTGTCATCAGACTTGGCATTTGGATAGGGGCTGTTCTGTAGCTCAAGGATCATTTGATTAATAAATCATTGAAAAGTTTGGCACCTTTTAGAGATGAAAATTTGAAGGATAAGGCAGCTTTTAAAAAGCTTAATTTCATCTGGTACTTGTAAACTATATCATAGACACAGAAATTCTGTATCCATAACATGCAAGCATTTTACTACCACTTTTCTTAAATGAGAAGGCCTCTCAGGGTTTTCCTATTGATTCAGCATATGGATTTTCTGCTGAAGTTTTCCCCAAGTCATGCCATCCTAACTCAGATGGAATGGTGGTGTTAGTACCTCTTTTGTAGTTTACTACCTAAAATATGCTAACTGGCTTAAGGACAATACGTGAATTACAGAAGTTTTTGTTCTAGATTTGAAAAAGAAAAAGGATGAATGAGGCAAGGATATAGTATTTTTTTGAAGATTAAAGAAATTCTGTGTTCCAATTTGATTGCTCTAAAAACAAAACTAGGTGTTTTTTTTTAATAATAGTATCACCTAGTTGGAAGTTCAAACGTCAAAGAAAGATATAGAAAAGAGTGCAAACATTGTGTCAAATCTCTCTCTCTTCTTTCCTATGAAAACCCTCTTTAATGTCTTGTAGAACATGTTCCCAGATTCCATTCTATGTGAGTAAATATATATGGCTTAAATGGTATTGTATACATGCTTTGCTTTCTACTTTTGACACTCAGAATATGTTATGGATGATTTTACTTACAAATAAAATAAATATGTAACTACTACAACCACTGTAATTAACTACATTTTTTTTTATGGTCATTTAGGAGTTTTCCTCTTTTAAAAAAATTCTGTTTAAAAACTTGTAGGATGTATTTTTATAAATACAATTAATTAGTCAGTGGGTTTACACATCTGTAGTTTAGAAACAGGTGCAACACTGCCACTCAGACAATTGACATTCCCCAGGACAGTATGCAGGATTGCTTTGTTATTACCCAGCACTGAATGATAACCATTTTATTCATGTTTGACAATCTGATAGATAACCAATACTGTTTGTTTTTAAATTTTCATTCTTGCATTTTATCCATGAACTAAGTATTAATACCTATGTAATCCAGATACCTTGTAATCCAAATTGAATCTCGTATCTACCCCCCATATTTGTTTCACACCAGCGCTTTCATGTATTTGCTTAATAGCCAATTCATCCCTGCACTGCTAGAGTTGCAAATCTTGAAGTCAAGGTCCCTTCATCCTTTGTGTGTCTCATGCTTCATATTTAAGTCCCTCCATAAAACTTGTTGACTTTCTTAAGATATCCTACTACTTCTCTTCACATTTGCAGCTACTACTAGGTATCAACATAACTACCTCTTGCTTGGTTTATTGCTACAGCTTCTCTGGTTTCTCTCCTTTCCCCTACATCTGTTCTCAGTATTGTTGTCATAGCCTCCTGCAATATGTCAAGTGAGACATGCTACTCATCTCCAAATGCTTTAGAGATTTTTACATCTCTTTTAGAATAAAAGACAAAATTCTGCAGTCACCACCCTGGCCTGTCATGATTTGTTTCCCTTAGTTTTCCAATTTCTCTCCTCCTCCATTGCCTCTCATGTGGCCCTGATAACACTGGTCTCCCTGGTGGCTCCTGAATTGATTGCTCTAATACCTACCTTTGTTCTATCATAGCCATTAGGTCTTCCCTCAGATGTCACCTTAGAATTCCTTTGATTTACCATTGAAAATTACTGCCCATGCTGTGAAACAGCATGGACAGTAATGTCCATCCTTTCCTTCTTTATTTTTCTTCATAGCGTGTATCACTTCCCAATATAATAGTTTATCATTTGCTTATTATTATTCTTTCTCTACCAGTATTAAAAAACCCCTTCACAGCAGGAACTTTGTCTTCTTTTGTTCACTGCTATATCACAGCATCTGAAATGGAGGTAGTAAATAGTACCATGAAGTACATAGCATAGACCTGGCACAAAATGATATGATGAATGAAATTTTAGGAGGGCTGTCCTTTTATTGATTTTCTTTTTGGAGTTTTGTCTTTTCTTGTTAATGTGCCATACCTCTTAATATTAGCAATGTTAATATAAACAAATATAAATATTTGTTTTATGTTATAAATACTTTCTTTGCTTGACACCAGAGATTTTTGCTTTGCAGTTTTTTTTTTTGTTTGTTTGTTTTTTGTTTTTTTGGTGGGACTAGGGAATGGACTCAGGGCTTCACACTTGCAAAGCAGAAGTTTTAAATCTATTTTATAATCTCAGTGTCTAGTTTTTTCATATTTAGGAAGTATTTCCCCATTCAGTCATTACTTTAAAATTTGCTCATATTTTTTCTGGTATATGAGCATGTTTTTGGTAGATGTTTTTCCACATTTGTCAGCCTTATTCCTGCCATCCACAGTTGAATAAGATTGTGTTCACTGACTTGTGCCAGATGGGCTTATACTGATGTAAAATTGAAAACAGTTGAATCGAACACCCTTTTCCTGTATTTTCTGTTTTGTTTTTTCAGTTCTAGATCTAGCTGGTAGCTGGCCTTTGTTTCACTTATATTAATATATTTTTGTTTGTCACGTGTCTAAGAGCTTAATAGTGTCTGCTGCATCTATGCTGTTTGACCTTTGACAAGTCACTGAAACTTTTCAAGCCTTAGTTTTCTTATCTGTATTTTATCCACTGAGTTACTACTGGCATTAAATGAAATAATTCTGGTAAAATGTTTAGCATAGCATTTGGCATAAATTAAATATTTTTTAATGTTACCTAGGTTAATTATACCATAAGTAAATGCTTTATAGTATAATTTAGGAGCTAGGCTAAAAAATACTAAAATTATTCAGTGAGGTTTTAGGGAAAAGGCTAGAAATCTTTTGACTGTTTCCCTCACCTATGTTGGAAATGTCTTAGTAGAGTTCAAACCTGGACAGTACTATAGGAGGTTTAGTTTTTAGAGGAGTTGCACACCATTTTGTTCTTCAAGTTGATCCAGAGAAATGTCACTGTGTATTTAGATTAGTAGATTCGGATAGGAAGAACAATTTCCTTTGGTATTTATCAACTTTCTTATTTTTTTTTCTTTCATTCATATGTGCATACAATGTTTGGGTCATTTCTCCCCCCTTCTCCCGCCCCCTCCCTTATCTACCCTGCCCCCTCCCTCAACTCCTCCACCCCCTGGCTACCAGGCAGAAACTGTTTTGCCCTTATCTCTAATTTTGTTGAAGAAAGAGTATAAGCAATAATAGGAAGGACCAAGGGTTTTTGCTATCAACTTTCTTATTAATGTGAGAGTTTGACAGTGTGGCTATCAAAGGCAACTTATAAAGGCATCATGTTTGTATTTACCTTTATATGGTAGAAGACTGTTTTGATGAGTTGATTGTCACTCTTCTGACTCAGTGTCTTTCCTCTGCAGACACACTCTGAGGAGAGACCTTTCCAATGTGATGAGTGTAAAGCTTTATTCCGGACTCCATTTTCTTTGCAAAGACACTTGCTGATACACAACAGTAAGTTACAGTTCAGGTGGTTGAGAATAGATAGAATTACCTCACATTTTGTTCTTAGAATCTTTGGAATTTTAGTCATCCCAGAAGTGTATCTATGAGTGGTTAGATAAACTTTTAAATATTAAAATGGATTGATCATTCTGCCTTTTACCTTTTCTTCCTATATTGTTACTTTATTTTCCCACAGTAAAATTCTTCTGTGAGGTATTTTTTCTTCCCAGTATTGGTAGTTTGTATATGAAAACATACCCTAGATTCAGTAAGGCATGTTTGAGCTTTGTTTTGAAACAGATGTTTTTGTTCTCTTTTCCCTGGGATAATTAAGGAAACATGTCTACCTCAGTGAACCATGGGGCTATCTGAAATGATTTTATTAGCTTACAGACTGCACATCTAATTTAACACTTTTTTTGGAGAGGAATTGAGAATACTGAAACTTGGAGAAGCATCATGATGCATTTGGGATGCTGACTATTAGCATCCAGGCTTCTACTTAACATGCCTCTAATTTCTTACTTATCTTGGCAGAGAAATTTTTTAAAATGTTGGATTAAGTTCTACACAGCACACTACAAATGTCTTAATAGATGTATTAAGCGCTATTTGTAGTATACCACACAATTTATAGCAACATGACTGAAGTATATCACTTCATAGAGAAGAGGAAATGTATTATTGTTGAGCTGAGTTTTAAAATGAGTTCTCAGCCAGGTGCCACTGACTCATGCCTGTAATCCTAGCTACTCAGGAAGCAGAGATGGGGGATCATGGTTCAAAGCCAGCCCGGGCAAATAGATCTCAAGACTCTGTCTCGAAAATAGCTAACACAAAAGGGCTCATGGACTGGCTCAAGGTGTAGGCTCTGAGTTCAAGCCCCAGTACTGCAAAAAAAAAAAAAAAAAGAGTTTTCCATTCAGATGTTGAGGTAGCTAGAGATTTTCTGCACTATTGTATCAAAAATTAAAATATTTTTAATTTGAGATGTTCAGTGAGCATAAAATTCTGTACACACGTAAAGTTTCTATTACTGTTTAAATATTAAATTTCTGAGGAAAGCAAGACAGTTAGTCACTCTTGACAAATGGCCATGCAAAACACTACCTTAGATGAAATTTCTCTGGTAAAGTTGAAGTGTCTAAAAAAGACATTAAAGATTTTTATAAATTCTGAGTGGTAATGATTATGTTGAAATGCAGTATGCTTCCTATAGGAAAAGACTGTATTATGCTTTGGAGAAGTTGTTACCCCAACTTTCATTTCCTTATAAAGAACAAGAGTGAGTTTAAGAAATAAAATTTGTTGTGCAACAGCAAGAATGTTTTCATCCTATTGCAATGAAAAGATTTTAGAATAGGGATTTAGACAAGTGAACCTCATTCATCCTAGTAAGATTTATATGGCTAAATTTGGCCTGATGCTCAGGACTTTTTTTTCTGAAAAAAGTTGTACAAAGTTTATTTTGTATATTAGCAAGGAATTCATGACAGAAGGAATGCACTGCTTTTGATTTCAGCTTACTGGTTCTCACCAGGTTGAGAGACAGTATTGAAGTGACTGCATATGGACTGTGCTGTGGGTCACACATTTAATACAGTACAGTGTTGATTGGCACATTAGTCAGAGATAAGCTTGATGAAGCTTACCATGGTATTTGGCCAAGAAAATCAATGTTACTAATTGAGAGACCAAATAATTTATTTAGTGTAAAGTTAGGAATCAATGAAGACCAGTGAACATGAAGAATGGGACAATAAGAAATGGCTTAAGTAGAGAAGATAAAATGTTAGGTCTTGTCTCACACAATTTGAAAATAAAAACCCATTTCACTTTAAGATATGAAGGCTCTTATTAGAAACTTACATCTACACTACATTCTGACTCAGAATATCAATGAGTTGTCTTAATTACTTTGAAAATTATTCCTATATTCCTTTTCTACACTGAAAACATAAGCTTATTGTTGGCTTGCTTCTTGCTATTCAAATAGGGAAAAATTCTTATCAGCTTAAGACAAAGAAATCAGATAAAATTTCATGTCAGAATTTTATAATAATGTGTAATACACATATGCATGGTAACAACACTAGGAATCTCTCTGTATAGCAAACTATAGCCAAAACTCTGTGTTTTTCTTTTTATCTCTTATGTTTTCTCTTCAACGAAGTCAGAGAACAAGAGTTTCTTCCCAGGACGGGCAGGGAGGTAGCCCAAATAATGTATACACATATAATAAATGTAAAAATAATAAAAAAATAATTTAAAACATTCTGATAAATTTAAGACAAAGAAATTTGAAATTAAAATATGAAAGAAGAAGGTAAGTATTTCCTTGCTATTTAGCTGATAAAGTTACTGTATATGAACCAACATTCTAATTAACCTGATAGTTTTATGAAAATGTTTGGAAGGAACAATCTCAAAGGGATTTAAAAAAAAATGCTTTTCAGTTCCTGAATAGATTTGATATTGTTAACCTTCATAATACTATGACATAATACTATGTCAACTGATATTTTCTTCTATTCTCATTATTTATGCATATAGTACAAATGGATTGTTTAAGTAAATATAAAAAGATAAGCAAAAAGTAGTTTACAGGAGTATTGTCCTGTAACAAAAATGAACACAGGTAACAAATAAGCAAAGCTCTCAGCTTCCTCATAGTTTAGTTCGTGTATTTTGGATGTGGCTTTGTTATCAGCATCAAATGTCAATAGTACTCTAGAAGTCTTTAAATAGAGAGCAGAATTCTCTTTGAAAAGATAAAAGGAAGGTAATTTTCTTGTTTCTTTTTCCTTCTTCCTCCTCTCTCCCTCCCTCCTTCCCTTCTTCCTTAAATTTAGCATGAAGGAATCCTGGGGTCTTTCAGTTTCTGAAAATAATGCTAGTTAAAAATGGAAAGAAGTTCAAAGACTTTGGTTGAAAATGAGATAATCTTGTTTCAACCTCATAGACATAGAAATTTAGTATTTCTATATTATACTTTGTAGTCAATGTGATATAAACCTATGCTAATATAATTATTTCCTAATAAAGGGAAATGTGCTCAAACAGGAGTTTTACTCATGTAATCATGCACTATACATGTTTTATAATGTTCTATTATAAAACATTATCTTCTAATTATGCACATGTATAACAAATTATATTTAAACCAGATCATCAAAACAGGCAAATGTGTTAAGGAAAGCTACACAGAGAGCATCTTCGCCCTTAGGCCTAGGCCAGAAAATGAGGTGAAAACCCTTATGTTCCCCCACGGCTTGTAGGGTAGAAGATAGTGGTTGCCATTCTGCATTCCCCTGTCCTAGACTGCCTCTCAGAGGGTCTGGGAAACTGTTTCACTGTAGCTCAAGGGTCAAGTTGGAGCACCTCAAGTCCAGGTTCTGAGATAGTGCCAAGAGAAGATGAGGTGCTATACTTCCCCTCTCCTGCTCTAGATTGACAGGCTACTTTGATGTATCGTTAAGCCCTTGAGGCTTTCCCCCAGTTCACCTATGACCTATTCTGCCTGTGTCTATTTCCGGGGGCCACGGGGACCATGGTGGGATTTCTGGGGAGTTTAGGAGGGGCTCCAAAGGCAGCTCGTCATGACAGAGGCCTTATGTCACTGCAAGAGTCTACTTATCTCAAACACTGGCGCCTGCCTACATACACATACTTTAAGAAATGTTCACAATAATGTTAGAAAATAAACTAATCCAGTTCCCACATTTTCCATTTGAGAAGATTGAGAATGTTAGAAGGTTAAAGGACTTTCCCAGGTCATAACAGCAGTGAATTAGCAAATTTGGAACTGGGCTTTTTTGAGAAAAAATAAGCTTTTGTGGTTATGATAATTTGTTAATTTGATGAGGGGGAGTTAATAGGATCATGGTATTGCATTCTGTGTTTCTCTTCCTTGACTCTTTGTTTCTAAGGTGAGAGGACTTTCAAGTGTCATCACTGTGATGCTACCTTTAAAAGGAAGGACACATTAAACGTTCATGTCCAGGTGGTCCATGAGAGACACAAGAAGTACAGATGTGAGCTGTGCAATAAGGCATTTGTTACACCATCAGTGCTTAGAAGTCATAAAAAGGTAAGTAGAAATCTGTGAGTTTGAGTAGATTACCAGTTGAAAGAATACTGGCATATATGTTATCTATTATATGATTGTTTTTTATTGATTCATCAATATATTTACTGAAAAATATATCATCTCTTCAGAAAATACCCGTTTACTCCATTTTTTTCAGAACAGCATAGTTTTTTCATGAAGCAGAACCTTTCCAAAAATGCTTAGCTACACTGATACATAGGCTGTAGAAAATACTCAGTGAATAAGAGCTTGTCAATTTTTGTAGTTTTTTGATTAATGTAGGTTATTTCTTTAAAAGATACAAATAGTGCCTTAATAACTTCATTTTTTTTATAGCTAATAGACATGTTTATGTGCACCATAATTCGTGTGGGACACAAAGAATTTAGAAGTCTTCTGATCACAGACTGCACCATGTGTTCACACATTGGCTAGGCAGGTACTCTACCACTTGAATCATTTGGCATTAGTTATTTTTTGGACAGAGTCAATGAGTTTTTGTCCAGGCATCAGACTGGGATCCTCCAGAACTCTGTTTCCTAGGTAGCTGGGATTACAGTCCTGTGGCACCACGCTAGACCAGCCTTCAGATGAGTTCTAACACTGACATGTATTTATATAAATGAACAATGAAATAATTAGATAGCTGCAAAAGTAATCCTGTGGATTTTATTACAATATTACAGAAAAAAGATGGTACCTATTTGTAATAATCTGTTATAGTAATAGAGAAATATAATTTCTAAAAAATACTACAATAATCAAGAAACAATTGCCATATTTTGCCCCTTCTGTAAGGGAGTGAAAAGAAGATAGATCTGCTATGTGTTAAAATGTCATTCCTTTTACTTTAAATTGAACTGTATGTAATACGCACCAGGAGAGTAAAGCCTCTTAATGGGGTGTAAAGATTTATAACTCTTGTCTAAGAGTTTGTAGTATAAATGGAAAGTGAAGTGCCTGCCAAGTTCAGAATCAAGGTGATGCACGGATGACATGTGCAGGAATTTCAGATGCTCAGGGTTCTTGAGCCTGCTCTGAGAATGAAAGCACAGGCAGACTCCAACAGCAGAGGTCGGAAAGATTTTATTTGCAGAGAATTTAGTTGAAGAGAAGAGAAAGACTGCATATTGGAGAATGCAGGGGGACCCGGAAACCGGTGATCCCGTGGGCCAGGGTGGGGAGTGGGGTTTTATAGCCTATTTGTATTGCCTGAGGGTGGAGATGCCTTTCAGATGCAAACAGGCATTTCCTAGGGAGGAGAAGTGTCTCCTTGACCACTTATCGCCCTTTTGGGACTTCCCGCTGTCTGTCCTTCAGTCCTTCAAAGGGGATATCACTGGAGGATGGATGAGGGGGCTCTCACAGCTTCTAGTTTCCATGCAAAAACCACAGTTCCTTGAGATCCACAAACATGAAAAGCATTTCAAGGTGTCTTACAACAAGGAGTCTCACAAGATAGAAGTAGCAAGGATTTATTTTAGTATAACAGAGTAAAGTAAAGATAAAGGAGGGAGGAGAAAAAGAGAGAGAAACCTTTCCTGTCCCCATGTAGGAAATAGGAATAAAGACTCCAGATGGTGGCCCCATCTCTTAGTCTTACACTAGAGAAGTAGGGGAATGTGCATGGTCAAAGATAATGGACCTGGGTGGCTGAGAGCTGTTAAAATGGGAAGGGGTCATCCTGACCTACCCAAAACACAGACAGTATCTGTGCTTTAGATCTTTACTTTGCTAGACATGGTTATTCTCCACCCACCCAAGGATCCTTGCAGCTTGTTAACACTTCAAACAGGAAAGCAGAAGCGGTTAGCTCCTTTTTGTCTCCTTGTTCCAGTAACTTAGCATCTAAAAGGAGATGGGGGGAGGCTAGCTGCTGTGTCTCTTCAGTATTTACTTCCTGTTCCAGTGTCAGAGTCTGACCCTTTAAATACTTGTTAAAATGTAATTTCCCTATCTCCTCCTCTATCTGTCCTGCCTCAGGGATGCATGTTGTAGACAGTGTCATTGGCTAGCTAGTGCAGCAGTTGATTAGAACATGTTTCTCCAGTTTGAGTGTAGTATAAGTCTTTTCAAGGGAAAAAAAATTCTGTAGGACTAAATTATGTGATGTTGCCTAAGGTATTTAGTTCATATAGCTCTTACAAAAATCACAAATATGGTTGTACACATCCAAATGTAGATTATAATGTACATATACTAATTTTCAAATTAAATACAATATGGCTATCAACTAATTATATTTAAATAAATTATGGACTTAGTGTGGAAGATGAGAGCATGTTGCTATGTGAATGTCTTTGAAGTTGCCAGTTGGTAAGGTAACTGCAGGGGGTGTGGGAGTGGGGGTTTCCTTCAAGTACTTCTCTCTAGCTCATTTTTAAAAACCCTCTTCTATCCCTTTTTTGTTTGTCCACAGCAATTCAAATAACAATACCAGCAGTAATTTGCATATGAACAAATTCAGACACAGGCCCTGGGAGCATCCTGTCATAATGGAAACCCAGCTCATAGAGAATGCGTAGATACTTGAAGGAATTGCCTAGTCATCCCCTTTTGGTTTTTCCCTACTTTCTCTTAAGTTTGAGAAACTGGAGGTTGACCCATAACTCTGACTCTTTATTTGTTGAAATAATCATTTTGGTGTTAGTAGAAAACCTGTTCTCCTGATAAGACTGTAAGCTAGTTTAGAACACTACATCTGCCCCTTGTCCTGGAGTGGTCACTGTTTTTTTAAACTCTTTGTTAGGAAAAACACCACTCACAAAGAAAGCTCATGAAAAAAGTCTCACGTCCATAGAGCAAAGTTTAATGGCAGGCTCAAACTGCAAGGCTGGCTGGGGAAAAGATGGTGCAGCCATGAATCTGGGCCAGGCGTGCCTTTTATAGAAGGGGGAGGTTAAGGAAGTTAGCTCATGCACAGTACTCTCTGGTGGGGGGGGCTGTCTTAGAGTGAGGAATTTCTGTTAGGGCGGGGCTATCCTTGGGAGTTTCTCAGATGAGGTCTGAGGATAAAATGGCCGTCGATTTATAAATGGCGACATTATTGTTCTATCATTCCCCCATTTATTTCTTTAACAATGATGTCAATAGGGGCTGAGGATTGGGAATTGGGACGAAGCATCAGCCTCTTAGCTGCTTCCTTCTGGCAGGGGGCACTGTATGGGGCAAGATCCTCAGACTCCTGCATCCTGGTAGGTTGATATCCCTGGAGGTACAACTGCTTAAACTTTTGATTAGCAATAGCAGACATGTAGTATGATACAAGGGAGGAAGCTTAAGAATAGGAGAGCAAGAAACATAGGCATTAGGATGGGCATTGGCCAGGAGAACCACTGTGAAATGTTGTTCCCTAGACAATTTCAAGGGTCCTCCAGTTCCCTTCTCCATTTTAACTGTTCTTTGAGAGGTGCCGCCACTGGGGAAACCCATTGAGCTTGACAGCAGTGGGTGTCATGAGAATGACCTGATGAGTGCTGGTCCATCAAAGTCCCAATGGAGAGGGTAGAATATCCTTTAGGAGAACAACATCCCCTGGTTTGACAGAAATTGTTATAGGGTGGGGCAGGGTTTGGTCTGCATGCTCTATGAGAAGTTCCCTGAGAAGGTTAAGGTAAGGCAGGTAGTCAACCAGAGGAGCAGAGTCTCTTGGAGGAAAATTTTCTAAGAGAAATGGGTGGCCATACATTTTTTAAGACCCACATAGGAATATTAGGAGGAACATAAAAAGGTGTCTGCTAAGGGACTGCATACCTAGGGATCTGAATTTTGCAAAATCCTGTAACTCCCAAGAAAGCTGTAAGCTGTTTTATGGTATGGGGGGGGAGGGAAACAGAAGATTGGGTTGATGCACTCATGACTCAGGGAGTGAGTCTGTCTCTTTAAGGCCACACCTAGGTAGGTGACCTGTGGGAGGCAGGGGCTGTCAGGATTTAAATGTAACACTCTTGGATAAAAGAGAGCTCTAGCTCATTTTTAACTTTGTAAATGTTTGTACCATATTTAAAGTATAGACACAACGCTGTTACAAGGTGGTCATTTAAGACACATAAGCAAATATGTAATTGAACTCTGATTTAGTAGTACTTAAAGCTTGACAAGATCAGCAGAAAACACAAATAATGTTTTTGATAAAATCTTCCCCTGTAATGATTTTTTTGTGGATGTTACTCAGAGCAGAACAATATTAAGATAACCTTGTTATTTTGTAGACATAGAGAATTTGATTTTAGTTTGACATGACCCTAAAAATCTTTTAGGCAACTCTTAGATTATACTCAACTTTAACTTTATTACACACTGAAACTTTTTGTTACACACTTTTGAAACTTACTCAGACCTTTATATAACATACTAAACTCTTTGATGGCTTGTCTTTATCCCTCCTACTTGAAACAATCTTTAGGACAAACCCTTCTTTAAAAAATCTTTCTCATCTAAAAACATTCCTTTTTTTTTTTAACTTCTCAAAAAATACATTCACTACCTATCTATATCCTTTCTACTTGTTTACTTGTAACTTGTATTTTAAAATTAACTTTTATAAGAATTTTAAATTTATTATATGAGCTGGAATGACTAATTAGTAGCCCCCCCCTTTTTTTTTAAGGAACTTATGATAGGCATAAGGCCTCATCATTCCTTAGACTTGAGGGGATATTGTTTTGGGTGTGGAAACTGTGAGGGATTTTTGAGTTTTATTTGAATAGGGAGGACCAGCCTGGCTCACCCTACACTCATCTCATTAGTCCACACTGTGGAATCTCTTTGTTTCTGAAGAAGGGGGCAGCAGAGATAGCTGCCTGGGGGGAGGAGAACTTGAGCTTTTAGTTGAGATAGTAAATCCTGTCCCAGCAGGGACACTGGAGTTTTAGGTACTATGAGGAAAGAGTGACAGAAGAGGAAGTCTCCCCAAGAGCAGGCCAGAGGCTGGGTAAAGTAGCGCTCTAGGGGGTGGCCAGATATGCCCCGAATGATAACCTTGTCATTGGACTGGGGACCGGGAGAGAAAGGTAATACAGAGAAACGAGCTCCACTTTCTAGCCGGAAAATGATCTTTTGTTTTTCTGCCATAATGGCTACCATGAGGCTCCTCAACATCGATGCCAAGAAGTGGAGTGTGGACAGGAGGCCAGGACCCATCAATCCATAGGAGGTGGCATCTCGCCTTCCATCTGGAGACGGGGGGCACTTAGACCTCCAGTGGTTATCTTTGCAGAGAGGGCAGGGTCCTGGTTGGGGGTGGGGTTGTCTCCTTGGCTGTCCCCCTTAAGCATTCTCTGCAGAAATGCCCCTCCTGTCCACCATGGTAGCAAACTCAAGATGTAGTTCCCAGTCGGGTGGGGGCAGCAATGAGGTCATGTCTCTTAGTATACAGACATGGCTAGTTGTATTAGTTGATCCAATGACTTTTCTCCTTAAGCCACAGACTGAGTTTTCTACAAATGTCTGGGGCTGACTGTTAGAAATTTATCTTTGAGGATAACCTCTCTCACCTGTGACTCTGGGTCCATCGTGGTATGCTTTCTGATAGTCTCCTTAAGATGTTGTAGAAAGGTAAGGGGATTTTTTTTTTTTTTTTTAGGGTGTTGCTGTAAAACAAAGTTTTTATTTCACATTGACACCTGACACTCTGGAGAGCAGGTCTCTGAACTGTTCTGGGCCTCAGTTTCCTCACTTGAAGAATGAGGGATCTGGTCTAGGTTAAACTACTTCCTTCCACTATGAGATGGCTGAAGTGACATTAATGCCACTTATCTTCCTTACCATTTTTTTTTTTTTTTGATTTAGCAATGCTGGGGAATTGAACCCATGGCTTTGCACATGCTGGGCAGATGCTCTCCCACTAAGCTACATCCTTAGCCCCCAATTTGTTTTTCCTCTTTCCTTTGGCTGTACTGGGACTTGAATCCAGGACTTTATGCCTGCAAAGCAGTACTTGAGCCATATCATCAGCCCCTTTTAGTGTGGATCTGTCAAGGAGACTGCCTGTGCCCCTGTACGTAGGCACATTTATTCCCTCATTTCCAGGTGCCACGAGTATTGGGGCTCATTGTAAATGGTAATCATTTCCAACCTGAGAGGCCTGGGCCAGAACCCATTGCTTTTCTAATGAGGAAAGAGTCTGGTCTAGTAGAAGCATATATCCTTTCATGTCATTTCAAAGGTTTGGATCACGAGATAAAGGCTTGACTGTATTGATCTGGTGCATCAGTATAGCTGTCCAGATGTTTTTAAATTTCCCTTAGATCTGATAACTGGAGGGGGACTTGCCCTCTTCTTACCATTAACTTTTGAATGGGGAAGCACCCATTAGGAGGTTCTGAATATTAGGGTGACTTAGAAGAAAGAAATTTGTATAGGGGACCTCAGTTCACTTTTTTGTAATTTAAGGAACCCTGTGAAGGCCACTTCTCTTGGTCACCCGAGGCATACTGAGGCCAGGCCTCAGTATAAATCTTCCAACATCTACAAGCCAGAAGACTGGAAGGTGTCGATCTGATCTAGAAAGAGCAAAACTTTAGGATCCTGCCTTTTAGTTAACAGCAGGCAGCCTCTTTAATAAAGGAGGCTTTTTAACAAAGGAATAAATTGTCTCTAAAGTTAGAGAAGGGCATTCAGAGGGCATCCCAGGCCAAAAACAGTACCATACTGTCCATTTTGTGATTTCTGGGACTATAACTTTGAGCTAACAATTGGTTTACAGGGGCTGGGTCTGGTGCCCCAAGGTGTGAGGTGGGGCTAGGAGCAGGGCGTGTGCAAGGCACCGACCCCCTGCACAAACACCCAGGACAAGTGAGTCTGTCACCCCTCCCCCCTTCCTGTGTACTCTGAGCATGTTTTATTCTAGGGGAAGTGGCAGCCCATGTGCAGCTGGCGGCCTAGGATGTGTGTTGGGTTGGCCTATGGATTCTTTTAGCTATGGCAGGCATTCCTGCTGTGCAGGAATGCACCTATTTGCTTTCCCTCCTCCCCTTGTGGGGTTGGAGTTAGGGCATTAGCATGGCAGCCACAATTTTTTTTGTAAGTGCTTTTGCCTAGCAGCGATTTAAAGTTACTTTACACTGAGAGGCCTGGTAAACTAGTTGGAATAACTTAAGTCATAAGGTACCATGCTACAGGTTTTTCATGGGATGGAGGGTCCCAGTAAGCCCAGAGAGGGGAAGACAGACAGAGACAAAGGACACGTGGTGAGACCATGGAGGAAGCAGAAAATGTGTCCTGACATCTTAGGTAAGGAAGGAGAAGGCAGAGCCTGGAGGCATGACACATGTCTGAGGGATTAGCCATCACCTTTGTTTCTAGGTCGCTCCCATTGACTGGTACTGGAACACTTTCAGCAACATGAAACCTCCACTCTCCAGTCGCTGTCTCAGGAAAAAGGGACATTAGACGGGTTGTGGGGGGGAGAGAAGCAGTCTTCAGATGCCATAATCAAACAGGACTCCGCCGATGTAGCATGAGGCATACCTGAATAAATCCCGGGCTTGGTCTCAGCCCACAGGGAGGGAGCATGAGCTCTCCCAGAGCTGGAATTGCTTGAGACCAAAGTTGGCAAGGAGTGGCTTGACACCATGATGGGAAAGTCCCTCAGGAGGATAGGAAGAGACAAGCAGCCTGAGCAGCGTAAGAAGTCTGCTTACATGGGGAAGGAGGAGGTTCGGGAGAGGATTTGGTTCGTTTAGAAGCTGGTTTAGAGGCTAACAGAACCTGTGCAGGGGAACAGGAAGTACAGAGGGAGGGTTTGGTGTGGAGACAGGAAAAGGATTGGGTGTAGGGAAGTTCCTTCTTTTACCAGCATGCTCACAGAAATTGTATAAATCCCTTAAAATATTAGGATTGAAAGTGCCATTATGTGGCCATTTGGAGACATTGTCTAATGGGTACTGGGGCCATGCCTGATCACAGAGAAAAATGAGCTTTTGTGGCTTAAGATCAGTTGTGAGGCGTAGGGGCCCAAGATTAGCCAGAAGACATCCCAATGGGGAGTCTGAAGGAATTTTGGATGGTCCAACTCTCATGGTGAGGCCTGACCTGAGGAGAGATGTGGCAGGTATCCCCAAAATATCAGGTCCTCAGGGGAGAGAGAGAGATGTGGAGCACCCAGAGGGAACATCTTCACCATGGGGGTCCACAGTCCCTAGTGGGGAACCCGGTTCCCAGGGACAGGAGTGAGCCGAGACCTAGCACTAAGATTTCAAGGAAATGAGAAAGAGATCACAGCTCTGTGTGTGAAGAGGAGTCACTGAGAGAGGACCTTGAGGGAAGACTGGCCGAAGTGCGTGCTGGGGTGGAGGAACTTCCCTGTGAGCTAGTGAGGGAGCAGCACTTTCTAGCAACAGGGATTCCAGCAAAGCAGCTCTGGTCCTGGAGGAAGGGAATGGGAGGAAAGAGAGAGAGAGTGGGATGGAGTGGCAGAGGCCAGGGGTGCAAGGTCAGTGCTGGGAGTGCACCCTGATCTGAGTCACGGCACCAAATGTTAGGAAGAATGCTGCTCACAACGAAAGTTCACACAAGAAAAGTCTCACATCCATAGAGCAAAGTTGAATGGATGGCTGGGGAAAAGATGGCGCAGCGGTGATTCTGGGCTAGGCATGGCTTTTGTAGAAGGGGGAGGTTAAGGAAGTCAGCGCATGCGCGGTAGTCTCTGCTAGGGGTGGGGCTGTCTTAGAGCGTGGGAATTTCTGTTAAGGGTGGAGCTGTCCTTGGGAGTTTCTCAAGTGAGGTCTGAGGATAAAATAGCCACCGATTTACAAATGGCGACTTTATTGTTCTATCACTCTCAAATACTTAATGAAATTCACTTTTGATGACACCTTTTCCAATATTATTGTTTTGTGTCTAGTTTAAAAGGATGTTGAGGACAGAAATGCTGCTTCAGATTGACTGCTCAATTAATACCTGCTGATTTGTAAGGTCAATTCAGATTTATTTTCCTTTCTGCTTTGCAGTAAAATCAGTTCAGAGAAGCATAATGTAAGTAACAGATGACTTTATTGAGATTAATTCCATCTTCAAGTGTTAAATACACAAAAAGAATGTGAAAATGCTTAAAAAGAAGTGTTTCTTGGCAGCAAGTAGAGGGGTAGCTGTAGACCCATTCAGATTGTGTGATTTGTTTACATATAGTGGTTTTCTATAACTTAATCACTTTTAGATAGGGACTCCAGAAAGGCTTAAAAAGTGAACTACAGAATTATTTTCAAATTAACACTAATGCATGTTTCTAAGGGTTTTTTCAACCCATGGGATACCCATGATAAATTGTTTAAAGTCTCATTGTGATATTAAATCATTTTAATGAAACATAATCCTGGAAAATAAGGATTTACTGTTGTCAGAGGCACTTAATCATCTTTACCTAATTTTTTATATTCATCCTCATCCTTTTTATTCCTTTCTGTTTAGACACATACAGGAGAAAAGGAGAAAGTCTGCCCATACTGTGGCCAGAAATTTGCCAGCAGTGGGACACTAAGAGTTCACATCCGGAGCCACACAGGTATGGAGTGTGCACCTGGGGTTGAAAGAAACCAAGAGAAATCATTGTTCAGGACAGGGAACATTCCCCATTGAAAATAACTTCGAGATTAAGATCTAGTCTTCCTTAAAGTATTGGCATTTATTCTAGAAGAATTTGAATAACTATATTTTTTCAAATTAAATAAGATACCTCAAGTGGAAATATTTTTCAAAATGTTTGGTTGTGAATTAACTGTGATTTACTGTATATAGAACTCAAATGGGTAGAATAGGGAGTAACTGCTTAACTTTTTACAGAAGGGTGAAGGCCTCCTCTTCATTCTTTTCCTGTATCAAACGTAGCCTTAAAAAGTCCTGAGAATGCTGCTCGAATGCCATAGGAGTTTATTGGACATGAGTTTGATGTGGCTGTTTGCCATGGATTACTTCCTAGAGGGTCCCTTCTCCTCTTACTACTTCCTATGCAGTTTCTCCAGTAAAAGAGGATGTGCCTTAGTATAGGGTGAATGAACAATTGAATATTCTTGAATGAGCTTTGTCTGGATTTTGTTTGTCATGTAAATAAGTACTTGTAAAACACTTATAAGAAACTCCCAATTCTAATACCTAGATGATTTTATGCTCTTCTAAAAATATTTTTCAGTGGCCAGGTTGTATTAATGTGGTAAATTATAAAACTGAATTATATAGCTGGAGCTTCCTACTGAAGGGCCACAAGATGAAACTTTCTTGTTTTCAACTATTATATCCCCAAAACTAGCATACTGTCTAGTACATTGTGAATGAAGAAGCGTTAGTCTAAGTCAACCAAAGAATCAATACATCATTCACTGTAAGTGAATGAAGGGACAAGCAGTGGAGGTTTTATTTTGGAAATTTGGGGACTAAAGCTGAAAGACATGAAGTCAATTTAGTATGTGTTATCTTAAAGTAACCACTTAACTACTTGTGAAACACATAACCAAGGACAAATCCACAGCTATGATGGCTGTGGATTACTGGGTGCCCTAAAGAAAGGAAGGGCTGGGTTTGGTGACTTGCATCTGTAATCCCAGATGCTCTGCAGATAGAGATCTGAAGGATTGCCTTTCAAGGCCAGCACCAAGAAAAATTAGTGCAACCCCATCTCAATCAGTAAGTGGGATGTAGTTGTGTGTCTATGGTCCTAGGTACACAGGAGACATTGATAGGAGGATCATTGTCTGAGGTTGGCCCTAGGTGAAAAATAACTAACGCAAGAAAGGGTTGGGGGCATGGCTATAGTGGTAGAGCACCTGCCTAGCAAGCATAAGGCCCTGCGTTCAAACTCCAGTACTATTACCAAAAAAAAATAAGGAAAGGAAGATCTTTCTGCTTAAAACTTATCTACAGAAAGCAAGGCCTTCAGGACAAAGTCTAAGAGTGGTGCAGAAGCATATTGCAACAGAATTAAAAGAGAAGTCAAAAGAAAGAAGCAGTGAGAGGCATGTTGAGGACACAGGTACTTAAAATAGAGCCTTTGGATGCTTATGCCATGTGCAAATTATACAGAAAAGGAAATCATTGATTAAGATGAAACAGAGACTCCTGGAGTCAGGGGCCAGCACAGGCAGTCTAGCAGTATAGCCTCTGAGGCCAGTGAACCTCCCTCTCTTATGTGTATTTGGTGTTGTGTGGAAGTGGGATGGGGTAAGAGCAATTGTGAAATCGACAGCCTTCTACTCTGCATCCGTCATTCTGTCTTTGGGCCACATGGAAAATGTAATTTATGTTTGCTTAGCAGTTTCCATGCCTGCATGTGTGTGCTTGTGATATAATTCGTGCATGGGAAGAGGATAAGTAGCTTAAAGGGAAAGTGTATGATATCTGCATATCATGTCCTGAGACATCACGATGTCATGGAATCTTGTTTGGAAGGCAGGGACTTACCATGGCCAGAATGCATTAAGACTTAGGTTCCAACATAGAAAAGATGAACCCAATCAAGCAGAGCACTTGCTTATTCAAAAATGATTGTTTCCTTGAGAATTCTGTATCCTTCAGTTTATTTTACTCAGAGGAAGAATGGGGACTGGGAAAGAATAAAGCACTTAAGCTAGCAAGTGCTTCTGAAATTTTAATTATTATCTAAAAATTGAAGTAAGAGTATTTCTTGAGAGCCAAGAATTTTATCTGATAAAATGTTAAATATATGACATGTTTTTGTTTATTGTTTTGTATTAATTCCATAGCATGTGTAATCTAAGATTATTCTAAAATACAAGTCATTTTATGAGTGATTTGTTTATTATGTGTCTGAATTTGTGCCAAATGTTGGTCAGGTTCTGGTCTATTAATGTGGCCGCTTAAGTGAACAAGTCATGTAAATGCTGACAGCTGTGTGGGGGCACCATGAGCCACTGCACGTGTTTTAATAAACAGATGCTGAGACACAGTGAACCTATACATACATTTCTGTAGACAGATTGATAAGGTATATGTATGCTATATATTTGTGTGTGTATGTATATATTTATACCTCTATGGGGGTAGAGAGAGAAAAAGAGGAAATATGTATTTCTGTGTTCCCACATAAATAATGGTATAATTAATTGTTTAGTTACTTTCTTATAACAAGATTTTTCTGTTTAAAACCAGAATCATTTCACTGTCATATTTTGGGTTTCACATTTGTGAAATATTACATATTTCATAAAACAACCCTTTTTTGGGTTATTCTGATGTCATGTTTCTTCAGTGATAATCTCCTGGCAGCCTGACTTGGGTTGTGTTATAAGTGTATTAGGTGCCAAACAGTGTTGGGGACTGCAGAGATCTGGCTGGTGGCTGGCTTCTGGGCTTTCACAGCAGCTGGCAGGGATTTCCTTGCCTGTGTGGACAAATGGTATTTGGCTTTTCTTTTATTTGCTTTGTCCTGTTCCCTAAAGGATGTACATCCATTTACTTTCCCAAGCTACAACCTGACTTTATGGGCTCTTATAATTATTTTGTTCCTGACAGCAGATCTCTTACTATTTTGAGTTCCATAAATTCATTTTTCTCTTCTTTTAATTTTGTTATGCCACATGATTTTATTCTTAATGTTAGATTTAGCAATTTATGGTTGTGTTGCAACATGACATGGGTAAAGGATCATGACCTATTCTTCAGGAAGTATTTAGGCATATATTATTTAGGGAGGATTCAGTTAAGTAGCCAGAACAATGAGTGAGGATGGAGCAACCCTTTGGAGCACAGCCCTGTGATCAGCAGTGTACCCATTGTGGCCTTATCATCTCATTATAGTCTTAAAAATAATTGAGCATCCTGGACGATTTTTGTTTATTTGGGTTATATCTGTAGCTGTTTACCATATTAGCAATTAAAGCTATTTATCATGTTAGAAAATGTAAAAACAGTTATTATTTTGTTGAAAATAATTCATCACATCTATGTAGGAATAAGACATAACATAATGAAATACACCGAACACTGTTAAGCAATACAGGGTGTGGGGGGAAGATATGGAAGAGCAATAGAGGGGGTTAGACTTATTAAAGTACAATATATTTAAAATGCCAAGGCAAAAGCCCCTGAACAATGAACAGAACCTGAAACAATGAAGTATAGGAATGTAAAACCAGTCATGTTGAGAGGGTAGCAGGAAGAGGAAGGTAAATGAAGACGATTAAGGAGAGTGAATATTGCTGAGATGCTTCTATATATGTATGAATATGGAACATTGAAACCTGTCGAAATCATTTTAAGAAGGGGAAAATAAGGGGGATGAACCAAACCAGGGAAATGTCACAATGAAACCCCCTGTTTGACTATCATGTACTAATAAAACATTTTAAAAAATAATGATAACAAGCCTATTAACATATTAACATATTTTTATAAAAAATACTGCATTTTCAAAACCAGAAATCATTTAATGACAATAGAGACATTCTACTTGTCTGAAAATCTTTACTGTCTGGTTTAAGAGGAGACAGTTGGGTTCTCATTCATCCTTCTACAATATGTACTTTTAGTTGCAGAATTCCTTACTTCACACAAGATGCAGTTATAAGGGGAGATTATTTTGATAGTCTTTGTCAAATAAGTTTGAGTATTATTTGTTACTGCAATAAAACTCAAAAACTAGTAGTGTTTTAAAAGGCTGGTTGTTGTGTGGGACCTAAAATTGTCTCTTTTCCTGTTGTGTTACATTAAAACCACTTGATCTCTTGCACTTTGAATGATCGTTTACCCATGAATGATTCTGTAACATGATGCGTGGGTAATTCGGAACTTATTGTTTCAATGAGTTATACAAATCTTGTACATTTGTTAATATCACTGCACTGATCTCATTAGACCATCTGAGTATTTAGAAGCCTTCAATGTGGTAGCACATAATGAGTTTACTAAAGTTCTAAATGTTGCTTGCCTGTTTTAATTCTTGTATTTTATAAGAAATATTTTCCTCCCTCCCACCCTCCCTCTCTCTCTTCCTCCCTTCCCTTTTCTGAAATGACAGGCTCACATCTTTTGTATTAAAAAAATAAATGTTCATCAAATAGTCAAACTTTAATAACCATAGTTTTCTTTATGTAAAAATGATGTTCCTTGACAGATACAACCTACATTCATTAGTATGTAGTACAAATACTTTTAGCTTAATTTTCATTTTGTCACAAGAATATTAAAAAGACAGTACTCAAGAATTAGGACTTGATAAAATTAATAATTTTTATTTCATCAGTGATATTCTGAGGTGAAACTGTTAATTATTTCTACTGTGACAAATATAATGAGTAGTATTACAGTTTGAGGCCATTGAGCTGATATATACCAAGACACCAGATGTTTTATTATTATGAAAATGATGATATTATTTTCATTAGTGTCAGTGTCAACATGGTGAAAACGCAAGTAACATATTAGTCTTATGAAAGTAGTTTGACCTTGCAGACCTTGTGCCAGAGTCTTGGAGATCCCTGTGGGTGTGTGCGAGAAAAAGAGAGAGAGTAATGCGCGTGCGTGCGTGTGTGTGTGTGTGTGTGTGTGTGTGTGTGTGTGTGTGTTTGTGACAGAGAGAAAGAGAGAGAGAGAGAGAAGGAGAGAGAGAAGAGGGGTTGGGGAAGAGGTAGAGAAGAATGTGGTGACTCTTGGAAATGACTACCAGCTCACAGGGGCCATTCAATGTCACTGGAACCATTTCTTTCACCAGATTGTTAGTGCTTCCAAATGTTGTTGTGGCTTTCTTGATAATAAATTCTTAAGCTTTTGTCATTTGATGAAACATGTTAATGTTCCCTGTCATTGCCTTTGCTGGAATCTGGGTTTTAAGAAAACTATCTGATGAGTAGGAGGTTTGCCAACTGGCTACATTTTAGAACTTTAAAATTTACAGGTAGATAGCAAAGACTGAACTTTGCTACAATATTATGATATTTGAAATATGATGATAATTGAAATCATTTAATAAGGGTTTAGGGTTCTCTGAGTCCCAGTGAGACTCAATGACTTTCTCCACCTAACAACCACCTGCTCAGTGGAGGCAAGTTTCAGTGTGTTTTCTACTCTGTCATCTTCCACCATGGGAGTCAGCTTTGCATGACAGAAAGTTACTACTTGAGAGACTAGAGAGCGCCAGGAGCAATTCTGGCTATTGGTTAGTCATTTACTAGTTATTTACTTTTGAACAAATTACTTAACTTCTCTAAGCTCATTTTAACTCATAGGTTTTTTGTGAAGAGTAAATGAAATCATGTCTGTAAAACAGTGTTGGTTCATAGTAGATGGTCACCTAAGTGTCATAAACTTAGTCTCTAAAGTCCTTTTGTCATATGGCAAGTTAAATGAAGTATGTTCATTAATAATTGACTGGAAAGACTTGACTGAATGGTATAATTTTGTAATTATTTTCTTCTTAGGTTTTTTTTCTATAGTAATACTGATAATTGTCAATTTCATTATCTTCTAATTTTATCAAAATCTTAAATTGTTGAACACGTTGAAATTTTCATAATTTAACTTATTAACATAAGCTTGGTTGACTCTTGATAAAGAATTAATTTAATACCATGTTTGGCTTAATTATAATCTTAATGTATTTTTTATGGATATGCTCCTGATTTCACCTTGAGCCACCCCATCAGCCCTTTTTGTGATGGGTGTTTTTGAGATAGGGTCGTGGCTTTGAACCACGATCCTCCTGATCACTGCCTCCTGAGAAGCTAGGATTACAGGCGTGAGCCACCAGCACCGGGTTCAGCCTTCTTTAAAATAAATATCTAAAGGAAAACTCAATTGAAAAAAAATTATTTTTGATTTTATTATTTAGGTTGTATTTTGAATCCTGAACTGTGTATGTCCCATTAATTTTTTTCTTGAAATTAAATCATAGTGGTCTCCAAAATAACCTTTCATAAGTTTAGTTTGCCTTGTTCTGTCAAAATTTGTTCTTGGCTTTTAAAATTTGTACCACGTTTTGAATTAGGCAGAAATCTACAGTATGTTTCATTCCTAAATTCTAAAAGAGATTATGGGCAATAAAGATTCTTATGTAAAAAATATTGTCCTGTTCCTAGAAGAACTGTTTATAGTAGCAAAATATTGGAAAAAAAGCCTACATATCCAACATTGAGGGGGCTGGTTAAATAAATTACGGTGTATCTAGAAGTTGGTCTTATGACAGAAGTGATTATTATAGAATGTATTAACACAAGAGAAATGAAATAAGATGTTATAAAAATAATGGTAGACTTTTGTAAAAATAACATTTGTATATTATTGTCTTAAAAATTATATCATAAATTACTAACTGTCTATATGTATATGCTGTAAATATGGACAGTTTTAACTTAGGGTTTTCTAATTTTTCTGTAATGGTAATTTTCTTGTGTAATAATACATTTAAAGTGGAAAATTAGCCTTATATAATGATTATACAAATAATTGTTATTATTGGAAGATCCATGTTAAAGAAATTTATGTGAACTATCTCTGCATCTTATTCTCAAATGGGCCAGGGAGAAGAAGTACATGTAAAAATATATGTTGAAAAAAGAAAAACAAGAATAAGCAAGGAAATATGATTGAATGTTAACAAATACTGAACCTAAGTACAGATATATAGTATTCATTGTATTATCCTTTCAGTATTTCCTGTTTGAAATTTACATGTTTAGTGGGGTGTTTCTGCAATTACAACAGTTGAGCAAATGCAGATGCTACCTCATTGCTAGTGAAAACTGGTTCCTAAACATCCAGCTTTATAACTTGATATCATTCCATCTCCTTGGAGTCTGGTTGTTTCAACAGGAAGATTTGTATTCATTTTAAGATAATCAGATTTGTGTTGTCTTTCTGTTTATTTCTTACAGTGGTGCTGCTTAGAGGACATTCAGATTCCTCTGAAGAAGCCAATTCTCATCATATCATGTTTAATCCTTCTGAAAGGTGGCTAGGTTCCCACTGAGAATCATAAAATCAGCTCTACTTATTTATCATTATTATATTATTATTTATTTATTATTGAAAAGTAGTTTATATTTAGAGTACGGATCGTGGAGTCAGATTGGAGGTTCAAACTATATTTTATTTCCTTCCTGAATGAACTTTGCTTTATCTCTTCAAATCTTAGTTTTCTCAGATGAAAAACAGTGATAATAGTAGTCCCAATAGTGTTGTTTTAAGAAACAAATGAAGGTATATTTGAAGAACTTTGTGTAGTACCCAGCACAGTGTGAGGTGTCACTTTCAATTATGTGCTTTGTTTTAGTATTGGCTGCCTGTATTTAATCACAGGTACTCATAGTCACTTCATCTGTTGTTTGGCCCTCTGTTCGCAGTGTCATCATGTCTGTCTTTTCATACACTTTAACAGCAGGTGTAGATCATCTCTAGGACATGATGAGGTTTTGTTGTCAAACGGGCTCTGGCCGTAGGTGAGTGAAGGTGCACGTGCAGGATGCTGCTGTCGTATGCAGTGAAGGCAAGCCTTTAGCTTTGCTTCTAGTGGGCAGCTATGTAATTTATCATCTAGTTTCCTATGCTGAACAATAGAGATGGCACTGTGTAGGTCAGCTGAAATGTTAGAGCACATTTTCTTAGGGGTTTATAGCTTCTTGGGGTCAGTGAGAGCTGGGTTCACACAGCAAGGGAATCACAGACTGTGACATGAATTCCATCAGTTCATAAATTATGAAAGAAATTCTAGGAACTGCTTTTGGGTTTTTAAAGCTTTGGGTCAGGAGGTTAATTACTTGCCTAGAGTTCCAACTAACTTTCCTTGTTAACAGATACCAGCTGTGTTATCCCTTCTGTTCCAGACTGACTTGCACACTGTTATTTGAATGTAGTAATAAATCACTGTGTTTGGAAGCATTTAATTTTTTTGGTAAATACCTGTGTTCAGCTTTGAAACAAAGGATTGGTGCATTATAATTGGGTTACATTTGTAGTTATTTTTTTCTGTAATACTTTTCTAAAGGAATTACTTCATTCTTAGAATGTTCTCCATTATAAAAATAGTAGCTGTAAATAATTATAGGACAATAATGACATTATTAATAAATAAAAAAGACAGGTAATTGATTACAAACACAAATGAAAGTTTAAACATGCATTCCACATTTTTATAGACCTCCATATACTGAGGGAATTTTTCTGCTATATTTATTTTCTAAATGGTTCAGGAGTAACATTAAGCCAAACCAGAGGTTCTCTTACCTGTAGATAATGTAAGAATTATTATAATTGCTAAGTGTAGAATCTTCATAAACAATTTCCTTAGTATACTTCAAGAGCTTCATGTTTTCCTTTTTTTTTTTTTTTTTTTTTCCAGTACTGGGGTTTGAACTCAGGCCTTCATGCTTGCTGGTGAGGCAGCACTCTACTACTTGAGCCATGCTCCAGTTCAAAGGCCCTAATTTTTTAAAAGACAAGATTAGTACTTAAATTTTGTTTGGTGGCAGTATTGAAACCGGAGTTTCAGACCCAAGGCCCAACTCCTGAGATTCCATATGCTAGGTCCAGCCACCTGCCCCTCAACACCAAATAAAGAGGCATGATAAAGACAGAGAAAGGAGGTTTATTACAGGGCTTGGGACATGCTGTGGGAAGAGGCAGAGTAAGCATTCAGCTCATCTTCAGGATACAGACATGAGCTATAGATTTAAAAGAACTGGGGGCAGAGGACAAAAGGTATGCATAAATAGTTCAGTCACAGGTGTATTCTGGTTGGTCATTATCTCAGTTTTTGTTATGAGAGAGGTTCTGGAGCTTTTAATCTAGAGCCTGGCCCATCCAAAAAAAGATCTATTGTTGGGTGTAGTTTCTGTCTCTTGCCATGAATATGTTATCAGTTTTTCCTGGAATTCAAGGTGGTTGCAAAGTGACTGCAAAGAGAATGACTTAGAGCAAAGACAGATACAGAATGGAGGCAGGGATGCCAAGCTTCTCCTGTTTTTAGTTAATTTGTGGGCCCAAGTAAGGAGTAAGTGCTTTTCAGCAAAAGCAGTTTGAGTGTTTGTGACAGTATCATAGCCAATAAGGTTTATCTGAGGCATGATTATTGCTAATTGAAAATTATAGTGCTTACATCAAAGTTTGTCATAGAATAGAAAGCACAGAGAGAACAATGAAAGAGTGCCATATGTTCTGGAATATACTGTTTTGAAGAATCAACAAATGACTTAATAATATTGTCACAGAGACTCAATTAGATGATGGGTTAGTGAAATATACTACCTTTCGTGTAACTTGTGGTTTTATTATTTCAGTTTTTGATATATTGGGATCTTGAAATATGGAAGGAAATGTTTTAGGCCACAGTTTTCATCAGCTCTATTTCAGTAGCTTTATCTATTGATAAATCATTAGATATTATTAGTAGTATACTTCTATTAAATTTGGGCCATCAACTTTGTGAGTGTGCTGGTGATTGGACCCAGGGCATTTCACATGCTAAGTAGAACATGCACAGGAACTGTACTGCCATTTTGTTTAGAGTAGGAAAACTGAAGATTTAATTTCTTCTAGTGTATGCTTTCTGCCACGGTGTGCAAGTTTTCCCTCCCAAGAACAACTTTGGGTTGTTTTTCTCCAAATTTGAACTGTTCTTCAGGGCTGCAGAAGGTTTTATAGCTTCTCACGTTTTAAAGGGAAAATGATTTCTAGGTTCTCAGAGTTACATACTTTTGATTCTCCCTTGCCCACACTATTTAGCAAAGGTCCTTTGTGTGCAGGCACCTAAGGTTTTACTGCTAAATCACTCCACAACCACTGTTCACAAATGCTTGTAAGTATCAGATTAAATAAAACTTATGGTAAAAATTCCTCAAAATGAAAACTACTGGGGGAAAGGATTCGTGATCTTCCCACCAAAGTCTGACTTTCTAACAATAAAACTTAAATCAGTATTTAAGAACAGTTCCATCATTACCTTAAATTGCCCTTTATTGTAGCAGTGTTGAACATTGATGAAAGAGTTTTTGTCTCTTGAGAATCTTTAAAACTTGGCAGTATCTGCATTGCCCAGCTCATTCTGCTGTTTGTAAAGCAGTTCTCTTGGTTTTTTCCAGCACTCACATCCATGGCCCCAGGAGGGCATCTTGCTCCCTTTGACAACTTAGAAGGGGTCATTTATGTACCTGGTTGGCTAAAGAATAGCATCTTCAATAGAAGATATTTGACTTTTTTTTCCTACTTAATTATAGTTTAAAATTATTCATTAATTCTTGTTCTTTTTGTTTTCTATGTCATATTCTATTTTTCATTAGTAAAATTCAGTTTTTGTTTTGCTCTCAACCAATCAAGCTCTTTATTATTTCAGATTAATAATCTGAAATAGTATTACACTGACAAATGGGAGTAGCTCAAGTTCATTCTTGGCACCTTCCTGTGAATTGAGATTCTTTTATTTTCCTCCTACAGCCAAAAGAGCAATGAAACCCCACTGACCTCCCTGAACCCCACCTTGTTACTGTTAGAACAAGAGAGAACTTGTTCTGTCCTTTTTCTTCCTTCTTTCCAATGAGCCTCACTTTCAGTTTGATCAAATAGGGAGGGATGCTGCATCCCGAAGATTCTTTAAAACAAGAATGCATCATTTAAGGAAATGGATGCATTAAAAAAAAAGACATGATTTAATTCATAAAGCAGAAGCATTTTGAGAAGTAAAGGTTCTCTTGTTTGATTTTTACATTTTATTGCCCATTTCCTTACAATTGTGAACTCTTTAAACTTTTAAAGGTAGAGTATCTTTGTAAACATTCAAAGAGTAAAATTTTAAGTTCAGGATTTTGTTGTCTTTCTTTAAAAGATGATGTCCTCAGGTTTAACTTGTTTAGATCAGATGAGAATCCTCCAGGTTTGATTAATAGGAACATTCTAAGAGTAAGAAGGTGGGGTTCAGCAAGGTCAGTGAGGTTTCATGGCTCTGTTGGCTGTGGGAGGAAAAAAAAGTATTTCAGTTCACAGGAAGGTGCCAAGAATGAACTTGAGCTACTCCCATTTGTCAGTGTAGCATTTCACTTCCCTTTGTAGTATATTTCTAATTTATTAGATGTTCAGTAAGTTGAAGGGGTTGGAGTGGTGGAACTGGGAAAGAGCTTTCACCTAATTTAATTTTTATTCGTAATTATTTAGTTTGCTGTTTTATAGTAGTTTCTTTAGTCCACAAAAGCAAAATAGGCCAGTTCTCTGATATCTCCGAAAATAAATGTAGAGTTCCCCTATACTATATGTGTCTTAAAGTTCAGCCACATCTCAGACTATTTCTTCATGAAACATAAACTTCTGAGTTTGTTTTTTCAGCTGAAAGTGTTGCTATCTCCCCAAATGATTTTTGTTTGAAACTCAAAGTAAAAAGTAAAATTACAGGTCACATATCTTTAAGTGTTACTTAATTTAATCTTTCAGCCTTAATTAATTTGTAATCATGGAAAGTGAGTGAGTTTGATTTTATTCTATTTTAAATTTCTCCTTTTTTTTCCCTGTGTGTATGCTTTCAACATCTCCTTGAAGCTATGTGAGAGTTCTTTGAAATGTATGTAGGTGTTTTGAAACATACTAAATGACAAAGTAAAAATAAAAGTTAAAATTATTTAATTTTTTTTTCCATTGGTGAGGTTCAAACTCAGAGCCTTGTGCGTGCTGGGCAAGTGTTTTGCCACTGCACAACATCCCTTGACTCTTTGAGGAAGGGTCTTGTTATCTAGCCTAGGCTGGTCTCAAACTCAACAACCCTAGATCCTTTTTGTCTTCGCCTCCTGATTGCTGGGATTACAGGCATGCACCACCACATCTGGTTTACAATGCTATCTGAAAATGATCTAATTGTACTTTACTCAGACCTCTTAAAACTTGTATATATAAATTAAATATTAATCTGTCCTACTTGTTTATAAAATCTTAAAAATAGAACACATTGGCTAAGTATATTTAAATTAATAATTTATTATCAATCTCATTTTGTATACTTTTTAATCTTCAGGATTGATTACTTAGTAATAAAGTCTACTCATTAAATGTATTTAGTGATATGATCAAAAGTTTTACTGCAGACCCTTTTGATAGAGTGGTCAAGTTCACTTCTTTGAATTAAATCCATGGTCTATTTTAAGAACACCTAGACTGCAGTACCTTGAAAGAATTCCTTATTAATTTCATGGCCTGTAAACATAGATCTTTTGGAAAGATTTTACTCAAGATGTTGGACATTGAGGTGATAGTACATGGATATTGAGAGATTTCATGACTTTAGGATGCTTTTATCATTACGGTGCATTGCTAGTCTAAGTTCCTTTCACAAATTTTTTGATGAGCCGTTTTAATACTAGTATGTTGTTAGTCCTTTGGTGAGGGCTAGATTTCTTCTAATTTCTTTAATTAAATTATATTGCATAGGACAACACCAATGTCAATGAATTAGAATCTTAAAATCATATATTAAACTGAAATATATGTTAAAGTAGGATCTGACTCTTCCTGTTGTTTTTAAGCCATACTTGCCAATGATGGGTGGTTGCTATCATAATACTTTTTGTCAGAGACTCACAATGACTTGTTTGGGGCTAGGTTGGACTTTGGCAGGGTTCACTATAAGGCTTCTAGATGCTTCATTTCATACCGTTCATTTTACTAGTTGTCTTTGGGAGGCCCCTTATGAACATCCATTCAAATACTTTTAAACTATTTCCATCTCAGGTGTGCCAGCAGCAAGAACTTGAGGACACTTTATTTCAAGCTAAGAAAATTAAAATATTCCTGATTCAAAAATGAAGAACTACAAAATGCGATTGAATCAAATGCATCAAGGAACTGCATTTATTCAATTATTTTGCCTTTCCTAATGACATGAGCTGAAATTCTTCACCTGCCTACATCTCCATCCCAGGGTTGTTTTTTTTTTTTTCTTTGATTTTTTCACATAATTTAATCTATTTGCAACTGCTTTCCTGAAATCCAGGACAGCTAAAAGATGGATATGTTCCAAAAAAAGTCTGTAAAATAAATGAATGAATTAACTTTGTGGGCTATGTACTGTGTAGCACCTTTAAAATCCACTTGGAGTCAGCCTTCTATAGTTACCATCATAACCCCTTTTCTACTGTGTTCAAAGAAAACAGTAGATTTTAATCTCATTCAGTGTAAAAATATAGTTTATACTTTTATATAGGCATATAGTTTATTTCATTTTGTGAAGTTTCAATGGGGTCAAATATCTTTTTCAGAATTACAGCTAGAAAGAGAATAAGCAGTATTCATACCCAGAACAATCAGATTTTTTTAAGGGAAGAAAAAGATAATGCCTTTAAAGAAACTAGCCTATTCATGGCTATGGAGAAAATTACTACATTACAACACTTGGTAAAATAAGAAATGAATTTGTTGTGCTTCCTTTTCTAAAAATTTTTAGTTCTCTTTATAGCTCCTTGCTTAATCAGTTTTACCTGTAATGAAAGAAAAAATAGTAACTTTGATATTTTATTATGCTTAATTAACAGATAATCTTTTAGCCGATGACTTCAAGCCTTTGATTTTTTTGTTTGGTGCCTATTCTGTAGGTATTTGTAAAGCAAGACCACACATAAAACTATGTGATACAAAGCAAATAGCTGTGAATATTAAATTGCCTTTGATTTCTGAGAAAAACTATCAAATATTTTTATGTTAGTGTGGACCATTTTACTGTTTTCTTCATGCTTTTTTTACCTGTAATCTTGATTTGTTGATGAATTCAGTTGGTATTAAATAGAAAGGAACATTCCTTATTATCAGTAAAGTAAAATCTAAAAATTTATTTTTCATCCTTCATGAAGAGGTAAATAGGAAATTATCTGGATTTTCATGATGTAGTAGTTACCACCATTAGCATTAGTATTTTGCTGTGTTTTTGTTCTGTCCTTTCTCTTCTTGTGTGCAAGGTTAAATTTAAATGATTAATAGCTCAATAAATGATAGTCCTTGCTGCACCCTACTACTGCTGCAGATGTTGCTAATTACGCTGCTATTATAATTGTCTTTATTCTTGTCATCATCACCACGAAGAACCATTCTAGAGGTGTTAGGAATGAAATCAGTATGACTTAGAGACTGAACGTAGGAAGTAATAAGGGGGTATCTTGGATGATTTCTAAGTTTTTATTTTTTTCAATAAATTTTATTGTGTGTACTTAAAGCATCCATGTTTATGTGGGACACATACAATATAAAGTTTACTACTGTGAAGCAAATTAAGGCCCATGATCTCACATAGCTACCTGTTTTTTTGTGTGCGTATTAGCTAAAATCTACTCATTTGATATGAGTCCCATAAGCACTACAATTTTATTACCAAGTTTCTTTTTTGATAATGGGATGAATTTCTTTTTTTATTTTCATTATTATTAGCATATATTAATTGCACAAAGTAATGGGCTTCGACATTTCCATATACACATATTATGTACTTTGATTATATTCACCCACTTGTTATCCTTTCTTACTCCCCCTCCCTATTCCTTTTCCTCCCATTAGTTCCCTTTTACATGTCTTCCCCCTATCCTGATTCCACATATGAGAGAAAATATGCATACTGTTCTTTGTGATACTGGCTTATTTGACTTAGCATGATCATCTTCAGTTACATCCATTTTCTTACAAATGACATATTTTCATTCTTTATGATGGCATAAAGCTCCATTGTATATGTACCAAGAAGTATATAGCTGGATCATATGATAATTCTATTTTTAGTATTTTGAGAACCCTCCACACTGATTTCCATAGTGGTGGCACTAATTTGCCTTCCCACCCACCAGTATATGAAAGTTCCTTCCTAACCCTTCATCTTTGCCAACATTTGTAGTTTTTATTTTCTTGCTGATAGCCATTCTGATTATAGGAAATGGAATCTCAGTGTAGATTCCATTTATTGATGAATAAATTTACTGATGAATATTTTCTTCAATTCTATAGGCTTTCTTTACTGTGTTGATTTTCTTTGATGTGCAGAAGCTTTGTAATTTAATGCAATTCCATTAATCAATTATTGCTGTTATTTCCTGAGGTATTGAAGTCCTATTCAAGATGTCATTTCTGATCCTTATATCTTGAAGTGTTTCTGCTATGATTTCCTGTAGTAGTATCAGAGTTTCAGGTCTTACATAAAGGTCTTTGATTTATTTCAATTGGTTTTTGTATAAGTTGACAGATAGTGATCTAGTTTATTCTTCTACATGTAGATATCCAAGATGCCTGTTAAAGAGACCATCTTTTCTCCCTTGTATGTTTTTGATACCTTTGTCAAGAATTAGGTATCTGTGGTACATGGACTTATTTCTGGGTCTACTGTAGTATTCCACTGGTCTATATGTTTGTTTTTGTGCAATATCATGCTGTTTTTGTTACTATGTCTGTAGTAGAGTTTGAAGTCAGGTATTTTATACTGCTATTATTGCTCAGGACTGCTTTGGTTATTTGGGATCTTTTGTGTTTCCATTTGATTTTTGGATTTTTTTCCATTTCTGTAAAAAATGTCATTGGAATTTTGATGGAATTGCGTTGAATTTGTAGACTGCTTTCAGTAATGTAGCCATTTTCACAGAATCCTACCACTCTATGAATTTTGGAGGTCTTTCCATCTTCTGGTGTATTCTACAGTTTCTTTCTTAAGTGCTTTGTACTTTTCATTATAGAAGTCTTGAACATATTTGATTAAGTTTATGCCTAGGGATAATTTTTTTGAGGCTATTATGAATGGCATTGTTTTCCTCACTCCTTTTTCAGTGAATTCATTGTTGGAGTATTGAAAAGCTACTGGTATTCTATTGTGCAGAATGTGTTTATCAAATCTAACAGACTTCTGGTGGAACTTAGGGTCTCTTAAGTATAGGATATTATTGTCTATAAACAGGAAAAGTTCGGCTTCTTCCTTTCCTATTTGTATCTTTTATTTCTTTCTCTTACTGTTCTAAGATTTCAAGCACAGACTAGAATAAGAGTGGTAATAATGCACACCACTGCCTCATTGCTGATTTTTGAGAAAATGCTGTTAGTTTTTCCCCATTCAGTATAATGTTGGATATAGTTTTGTCCTATATAGCCTTTATTAAGTTGTGGTATGAGCCTTCTTTTCTAGTTTCTTTAGAACTTTTGTCATGAAGAAGTGTTGGATTTTGTCAAAGGCTTTTTCTACATTTATTAAAATTATCATGTGACTTTTGTCCTTGAGTCTATTTATGTGCTATAGTATGTTTATTAATTTGTGTATGTTGAACCATACTTGAATTCCTGGTATGAAACCAACTTGATCATAGTGTATTATCTTTTTCACGTTGTTGAATTTGGTTTGCAAGGGTTTTGGCCTCTGTATTCATCAGGGAAATTGGTCTTTTGTTTATTTCTCTGTTGTTCTTTCTTTATCTGGTTTTGGTATCAGTGTAATACTGGTTTCATAGAATGAGTTTGGTAGCATTCCTTCCCTTTCTATTTTATGGACTAGCTTGGAGAGCATTGTTGTTCGTCTCTAAAGGTGTGGTAAAGTTCAGCAATGAAGCCATCTTGTCCTGTGGTTTTCTTCAGAGACTTTTTATTATTGCTTATTATGCTTCTGTTTAGGCTTTTAAATTTTTCTTCCTGGTTTAATTTTGGTAGATTGTGGATGTCTAGAAATTCATCCATTTCTTCTATGTTTTCCAATTTATTGAAGAATAATTTTTCAAAATATTCCATAATGATCCTCTGGATTTCAGTGGTGTCTGTTGTAATATCCCTCCTTTCACTTCTAATTTTCACCTCTAATTTTATTGGTTTGGTCTTTTTTCTTTTTGTTCGTTTGCTTAAGGGTTTGTCTTCTCCTTTCAAGGAACCAACTCTTCATTTTATTAATTGTTTGCATTATTCTTTCTGTTTTTTAAAATTTCAGTTCTGAGCTTTATTATTTCTTTCCTTCTAATTTTTGAATTGGCTAATTCTTGCATTTCTAATACTACCAGTTCCATTATTGAATTATTTATTTGAGATCTCTCCAATTTTGTAATTTAGGTACTGATAGCTATAAAGTTTCCTTTTAGAATTTCCTGCACTGTAGCTCAGATTCTGGTAAGTGGCGTTTTCATTTTCATTTGATTCTAGGAAGTTTTTAATTTCCCTCTTGATTTCTTCAGTGAGCCTCTGATCATTCAAAAGTGTAAGCTCTATTTGTTTGTGTATTTTTGTAGTTTCTGTTGTTGTTAATTTCTAGTTTTATTCCATTATGATCTTGTAAGATAAATTATTTACATCTTTTATACTTAACACTTGTTTCATGGCAAACTATGTTCTGTTTTGGAGAAAGTTCCATAGGTTGCTGAAAAGAATGTGTTCCATAGTTTTTGGATAAAATATTCTGTAAATGTCTGTGAAGTTCATTTGATTTATGGTACAGTTAACTCTGAAGTTTCATTGTTAATTTTCCTGTCCATTGGTGAGAGTGGGTTATGGAAATCTCACACTATTATTTCATCTGGACCTGTCTGTCCTTAATGTCTGTAGTGTTTGCCATATGAAATTGTGTACACTTGCATTCAATACATGTATATTTATAATCATTACACTTTCTTGATGGATTGCTCCTTTTATAAGTATGTAGTAACTTTCTTTATCTCTTCTGACTCATTTTGTTTCTTTTCTTTTTACTTTTTTTTATTATTGTGCAGGGTGGGGGTACATTGTGGCATTTGTAAAAGTTCTTACAATATATCAAATATATCATATTTGAATGCACCCCCTCCACCATTCTCCTTCATACCCTCCTCCCCCCATTCCTGGATTAGTTTCAGCAGATAGAATTTTTCCATTTGTGTACATGTTACACAGCATTTGCACCATATTCACCCTCCTATACCCTTTCCCCACCTCTGCTCCCACTGGTATCAAGGCAGGACCTGTTCCACCCTCCTGTTCTCTGATTTTGTAAAAGAAAAAAAATGACATTTTTGCTTGTTTAAAATAGCTACACAGGGAGTTTCTTATAGCACATATATATATATATATATATATATATATATATATATATATATATATATATATGTATATATATTATAGCCCAATTTGGTTCATCTCTATTCTTTTTTCTACCTTAGTCCTTTTCTTATGGAAGCTTGTCTACTTTGCGGGAATAAGTAAACTACTCCAGCCTGATTTTGGAGCCCATTTACTT
This sequence comes from Castor canadensis, assembly GCF_047511655.1. Taxonomy (NCBI): domain Eukaryota; kingdom Metazoa; phylum Chordata; class Mammalia; order Rodentia; family Castoridae; genus Castor; species Castor canadensis. The sequence goes on from NC_133394.1 coordinate 54,707,438, forward strand.
GGTATATCATTTTCTTTCTCTTCACTTTAAATCTGTGCATGTCTTTTTCATAGAGTTGTGTTTCTTGCATATGATAGTTGGTTCTCATTTTTTAAAAATGTCTAATCTATATCTTTTATTAGAGTTAAGTTCATTTATATTTAGGATTAGTATGAAGAGATATGTGTAATTCCTGTACCTTTGTTGGGTTTTTTCTTAGTTGATTTGAGTACTCTTTGTTCTTTTCTTTCTCTCCTGTTCATTTTAGAGGCTCCTTGGTGTGCTGAGTTGAACAAGTTTATTTCCTACTTCTTACTTGTTTATTCTTTTTTTTTATTATTCATATGTGCATACAAGGCTTGGTTCATTTCTCCCCCTGCCCCCACCCCCTCCCTTACCACCCACTCCGCCCTCTCCCCCCACCCCCTCAATACCCAGCACAGAAACTATTTTGCCCTTATTTCTAATTTTGTTGTAGAGTTACTTGTTTATTCTTCTTCTGAAAGCTATTCTTTCCTTAGCTCATGACTGTCATTGTCTGCTTTATGTGTGTGTAAGATTCCTTAAAATATCTACTGAAATGGTGACTTGATGAATTGCTTTTGTTTGTGCTTATCATGGAAGGTCTTTATTTCTCCACTAATTTTAGAGCTAGCTTTGCCTGAATATAGTATCCTTGGTTGGCAGTTATTTACTTTCAGGGCTTAAAATCCATTAATCCATGCTTTCCTGGATTTTAAGTTTTTTGTTGAGAGGTCTGATGCAACTCTGATGAGTTTGCCTTTGTAATAACTTGGCACTCTTACAGCTTTTAATTTTTTTTTATTCTGTACTGTCATTTTAACTATAATGTGATAGGAAAAGATTCTTTTCTTGTCATCTCTATTTGGAATTCTAAATGCTTCTTATATTTAGATACCAATTTGCTACCCTAAATTTGGAGGATATTTCTGCTATAATTTCATTGAATAGTTTTTCTATACCTTTAGTCTGTATCTCCATTCCTTCTTCTACCCCATGGATTATTAGGTTTGGTTTCTTGATTATGTCCCAGAATTCTTGAAAATTTTGGTCATGATTGCTCCTCCAGTGCTTATTACTCTCAGTGTAATAATTCTTCAACCTTTTCTTCAGTCCCTGATATTTTTTTATTCTGGTTGATCCACTTTCAGTGCTTTCCACTGAGTCTTTAAATTTGATATATTGAGCTTTTCATTTCCAAAATTTCTGGTTTTTTCACATTCTCTGTCTCTGCTAAATTTATCATCCAGGTTATTGAGTTTCTCATCCAAATGTTGGATTGACTTCCACACTTCATTTACTAACTTGAATCCTCTTTGAGGTCATTGATATTTTTTAAAACTATACTTCTGAATTCTTTGTCCAGCGTTTCAACCATTTCAGTATTATTGAATTCAGTTAGTGAGGAATTACAAACTTTGGGGGGAGTCATATTTTCTTGCTTCTTCAAAGTTTTTTGTGTTTCTATATTGTGATTTGCACATCTTTTGGGATGGATACCCGTTATGTTTATATGTGGGGTTCCTGTTAGTGGACACTCTTCTCTTTGAGTCACAGTTCCCACTCCCACTCAGAGAAGCGAACAGACTGCAGTAATAACAGCAAAATTCACAAATGAGATATTTAAGTGTAGTTACAAAACAACTGGAAACATTGATTAAACCCACATAAAGATAGAAAAGAAAGGTAGTTTGATATTTACAGTATAATCTAGCAGTTTAAAAAGTATTAGCAATTGAATAATAAAAATAAGGGGCACAGGGAAAGGAAAAAAGAGACATGAAGCAAGATAAGAAACAGAAGGAAAGTATATAACATGAGTGTATAAGTACTAATAGGGAAAATACAATAAAACTAATATAGGGCAAGGCAAAACAACTTTTAAAAAGTCAGTGTTTCTTACTTTCTGAGTAGGTACATTACATAGATGCATTGTTCCCCGCACCCTTTGGGTAGTTGTTTTGTAGTTAACTTGGTATGGGGAACAGGAGTATATTGAATCCTTTTCTCTCTGAAGTCCAAACATGGTAGACTAGGAAGAGCTGCTTGCAGACTGAACCCTGCCCTTCCTTTCCTGCAAATGTGCTGGCTACAATGACCTGTGCTGTATCCAGACCTGGAAACACAGCAAGTATAGGAGCTTTCCTCAAGCTGCTCTTGCTAGCTGAGCTTCAGGCTATCTGATCAGATGTCCCCTTGCACCAGAGGTGGTCTGCCAATATTCACATGGGCATAATAAATGTCCAAGCAGGTTGTATTTCCATCAGGGGTCTCTGGGGCTCTGAGAGTATAGAAGACTCAGCTCAAAGTAATCTGCACTAGTGAGTGAGAGACACAGGTAGTGAGTGATCCTGTATGCACTGGCCCCACAATTCTCTGTCCCAGCCTGCACATTCATTCATACACAACTAGTCCCCCCTCCTCTGCCCAAAGATTGGACCGCAGTTCCAAGTTGTAAGTGTCTTCCTTTTTTCTCTGCAGAGCGACTCACACTTCCTCTGTTGTAAATCTGAGTCTAAGTCACAACCAGTTCCCTGGGTTTACACTGATTCTCAGGTGGTTGTTTGCTAGCCTTTTGGGCTTGGAGATATAAAAATGCAGGCTTCTGCTTTCTCTGACCAAGAAACAGGTTTAACTGTTTGAACTCTCTTAAGATGATTGTTCACTGTGGCACATCGAGCAAGCTAGAAAATGCAGGGAGCTCCACTCCATCGTCTGCTTGCTACATAGATGACAGATCTCAAACTGCGTTTTTGCACAGCTTGCTGAGGCTTTCCTTTTCTCTTTTACTTAAAGACCGGCTGAGGGGAATTCTTCCTCTTCCCTACTGTTTTGCTTATTGCCTGATGTTACATTTCATTGTTCCTTTTACAGATCTAAAGTTCAATATTTCTGGATTTCACCTAGTTTCTGTTTATTGTTTCCCTCCCTTGCCTTTCCACACCACCTACCTCTCCTGCAGCCACATACCTGATGTTTTGTTTCAGACTCCTAGAGATGCATGAAAGTGCTAAATCCATCATGTTCCCCACCAAACTGAATGAATTTGTTACAACTAATCAGGACAGAATGTACAGAACACACAAGATGAGAAGATAAGACTATGAATGTAGAATAATGTATGCTGAATTTGAGTTGTTTGTGAGATATCCAAATGAGGATACCTGCTGGACATATAGGTCTACAGAGAGCCTGGGGCTCAACAGAAACTTAGAATTAAGATAAGGACATAATATCCACTTATATTTAAAATTAGATTATATTTTCCTAGATGTTATAAACCTTTGTCAACTGTGAAAATCTACATGATCCTACAGTCATAACTATTAGAGAGAAGAATTCTAAAGGTTGATTTTTCTCACATAGAACTATGCGAGAAAGTCTAGATAGTTCATTAAAGAGACCTGTTCTTGTTGTGCTGACATTGTTTTTAATGTCTTTCCATTTTGTGCCATTTTGTCCAGTTGAAAGGGAGAGTCCTGGACAATCTTTCAAAGAGGAGAGACTGGAAAATACCACTCTGTTGCAGCCTCCATTGTAGTTGTTTCCACACAGTGCTACTGTTGAAAATGCTAATCTCGTGATCAGTATAAGGCCACATGTCAGAGCCACAGGTTGGCCTTGAGACCCGGGAATGTAGCTGTCCATTCCATGAGACAGTGTCAGAAACAGGAAGGAGGTTAGGAAAGGCCTTTCCTGAAATGTAATCATTGGGTTGAGCAACAAGGAGCTCATGGTGGACCCAGGAAGAGGCTTCAATGGAATAATGCATGTGATGCCTGGTTGAATGTTGTGGGACATAGTCGTACAGACAAAGAGCAGACTCTGTTAGTCAGGCCTGGCTCTGAAGGGGAGGAAGGATCAAAAGGTTTATATTTGCTGAAGGAAATATTTTATTTTATTGATTTTTGGATGTTATCAAAGTTTAGTATCCTGCCATGTTTGCCCATTGCCAATGAAAGAATAAATTTAGTGATTTTTGAACTACTTTTTATTCTAAATAACTAGGCCTTATTGTGAGTGCATCTTCAGATTCCTTTTTGATATTAAATTTTGTTACATTATATCATCTCAGAAGTTTTAAAAAATGTGATGTGTTTGTGTGTGTTTACTTGTCTTAAAATACATCTTAGCTGTTGTCTAAATTTTAGCAGTAGATGAGAAATAGTTGATAATAGCTGAAATATAGAGCAATTGTTACATAGTTTAAATTAAATACCAATGGTTCTGTTTAACACATCAGTTTTATGAAGTTATCTTGAAACTCATAGCTCTAAGACAGATTCATTTATATGAAACCATTTTAAACAAAGTTTATCAATGAACCAGTTAAATAAATGCCATTGTAATGAGTAGTGCAGTGACAAAAACTTGATTAATATAAAATACTTTTTAGTAAAATCTTAAAATTAGGAGATTTAATTGGGTTCAGATATTAAAAGCAGCAAACCTTCTGCTGGTGACTTGTTTATTTGAGCATTGGAGGTGTTCTGGGCAGTGTTGTCTCCCAGGGGCAAAGGCCTCTGTATGTGTTCCTTACACCCCTGTGGTTTTGTCTCTTCAGTTGTGCCTGGGCTGGAGCCCCTTCTTGAAGCAGGGTGCGTATGGTGGCCAAGATCTGAGTGAGTGAGGAATGGAGGCACAGAGCATGCTCTGCAACTTTACATTTTTCTGATACAGAGGCTTCCTTTATTCATAGGTGAGCGTCCATATCAATGTCCTTACTGTGAAAAAGGATTCAGTAAAAATGACGGACTGAAGATGCACATTCGTACTCACACCAGGGTAAGATTGTATTCTGTCTCATTAACACTGATCATAAAAATCATAGTTATTTAAAAAGAAATATATTCAACTTTACATGAGAAAATAAAAGTGATGTATCTGCAATGATATGTTTATATTTATGATTGTTATTCGAAGATAAGTTCTTTAAAAGGCAAATCAATAAAAAAAAATTCCAAACACCAAGAGGGTCCTGATTCTTGGAATTATAAACCAGTTTTAAGGAGTTATCAATGACACAGACTGCCAGATAAATAGATTTTAACATTTTATTATTAGGAAATCTAAAGATTTTTTCCTTAGAATATTTATCAGTAATAGGAATATTATTGAATAGAGGCAAGTCTGTCAGCATTTGACTACTAAGTAATACTTGTAAGCAAGTATATTTGCCAGAAAGATGTTGCAAATGATTGAAATTATTGAGAGAGCTTGGACTCACAAAAGTGTAGCTGGTGCATTGTGGGGCACACCTAGTGCTGTGTTTCTTTGTTTTTCTGAGGGTGCCCTTTCTTTCTCCACTGTCAACATCTCTCACTGGACTACTGTCATTTTGTTATATATGACTTTTCCAGACTGAAGCATCTGTTTCACACACTTTTAAAAACTGCAGCTCATCCACATCCAGATGCAGTACGTAGCTCTCTATTCAGTTTAGGGCAAAATTAGATACTCTGTATGGAATTTCCGCATGGATATTTTATGTTGTTTTAAATGCCTATTCTTGATTTTGCTCTATACATTTTTTCACTGCATCCTCTTTCACATAGTTTCTTTTTACTTTGGCTTTTTAAAAGTGCTTGTGGTCTGTATATAAAGGATATGTTCTTCCACATCTTAAGAAACATGTTCTATCTCTTTAAGACCAATGCTAATTTGCCCTTCTCTTGGATTTTGCTTTTTACCTTAGCTATGAAAGAAACACGTTAGAGAAAACACATAATAATAATAATAATATCTTTCTCAAGATAATAATAGTGTGGCCTTCCACTTTAGTTCAGAGTGCACTAAAGAACCCTCTGAGGTCCTGTCAAGAAAATGATCTTTTTGTCCTTGCAATAGGGAAGAGAGGAAACTTTGCACTCGTTGAAGCAAGTCCACAGCAGAGCTCTTGTCTGCTTTATAATAGTATGCGTATCATATGAATACTAGAAATTGGAGCATTTACTGAATAAACTGTTACAGTTTTAAATTGCTGTTTATGATAGTGTACTGTAAATGTGCAGTATTTCACAGTGAGCATTATAATAGAGGTATAAGTTTTAAATTAGTTCACAAAGTTATATGTGAGTAGTTGTCACAAAAATGTCAGCAATGTATTTATTTAAAAGATGCCAACATATAAGCAAAGGAGTCCTTGTTCTCCTTTACAGAAACTAGTATTGTTAACCAAAATATGTTTCACCTTATTATGAAGACAGACCTGATTGTACGACAGGAAAGGCTGTTTAAATCACTGCAGGGGGAAAAAAAAAGTTTGGGTTTTCTTAAGAAAATGTGTTTTTTCCAATTTGCTTAATTTGGTCTTTGCCTTAATACAAAGTTATTAAGGAGAATAATACAAATAGTTAAGTATAAAGAAACACAAAGAGCAATAATTACATGCCAGATAATACATCTTGATAATAATTTCAAGGCCTTCAAACTTAATTTATAATTCATTTAAGCCTCATAAAAACCCAGTGTGGTAGCTATTATTGTGATCTTTTTTGAAAAAAATGAGAAGCTAAGGCACAAATAAGTAACAGCGTTAGTCTTGCTGCAGAAACTTCTTCCTTACCTGCTGAGTTAGTCAGTGTTTTCTGTGGTAAAGTACCAAAGGGAAGCAATTTAAGGAAGGAGACTTTTTTATTTTATTTTATTTTGTTGTTCATTTATTCACATATGCATACATTGTTTGGGTCATTTCTCCACTCTGCCCCATCCCCCACACATCCCCTCTTCCCCCCTCAGATCCAGGCAGGTCCCGTTCTGCCCTTATCACTGATTTTGTTGAAGAAAAGACATAAGCATAATAAGGAAGACAAAGCATTTTTGCTAGTTGAGTTAAGGATAGCTATACAGAGAGATTCCTACTATTGCTTTAGTTTACCCATGTGTTACGACCTATGTTGATTCAACTCTAACTGATGTTCACGTTGGTTCCTGGTCCCCTGCTCATAATAACCTGTCATTTTAAGTTTTCTGTATTAGTTCTTCTGGAATGGGGACATCAAACGCTTTCATGTTTTGGGTTTTCTACCTATTCCTATATCTCCCGTTTGTGCTCTCCCCTTTTCTTGTGATCCAAGTCCAACAATATTGCTGCATTTGCCCTAGATCTAAAGTCCGCATATGAAGGAGAACATACGATTTTTGGTCTTCTGAGCCTGACTGTCCTCACTCAGAATGATGTTCTCCAGTTCCATCCGTTTACCTGCAAATGATAAGATTTCATTTTTCTTCATGGCTGAGTAAAATTCCATTGTGTACAAGTACCACATTTTCTTGATCCATTCATCTGTAGTGAGGCATCTTGGTTGTTTCCATAACTTGGCTATTGTGAACAGCACTGCAATAAACATTGGTGTGCAGGTGCCTCTGGAGTAACCTGTGTTGCTTTCCTTTGGGTATATCCCCAGGAGTGGGATTGCTGGATCATATGGCAGGTCTATGCTTAGATTTTTAAGAAGTCAGGAAGGAGACTAATTTTGGCTCATTTTGTCAGAAATTTCAGTTCATCGTTAGCTGGTTCCATTGCTTTTAGTCCTGTGGCAGGGCAGGAACATCATGGTGAAAGGGCGTGACAAGAAAATTCACCTCATAGTATGGCAGCTAGGAAGCAGAGATACAGAGAGGAAGGGTCTGGATCCAAGATAGACACTACAAAGTCACACCCACAGTGACCTACTTCCTGCAGTTATGCCCCATCCCCTAATGTCCCATTCAGCCATGAACTCATCAATGGATTAATCCATCCATGAGGTTAGTGCCCTCATGATCCAATCACTTCAATATTGCCACAATGTGGAGGCCAAATCTTCAACACATGTCTTTTTAGGGAACATTTCTTATCTAAACCACTTTTACTGCACTTTTTTGTCTTTTATTCCACTAAATATTTTCTCATTCCACTGACTCGTGCTAGACTGTTACTGTCCAGGTTGTTCTAGTCTGTCTTTATCTTGTTTGTTTTTTGTTTTGAATCTCGGTTGTTTTTCTCTTTGTGTCTTTGTGAGTCTAACACCTGTTGACATATTTTCTGTTTCAGTGACTCTTTCCTCTCTTGTGCCTGGTTTGCTTACTTAAGGAGCCCAGTTTTGATAGCGTGTTCTTCATTTCTAGCATTGCTGTTTGGAAAACAAATTTTTAATATTTAAAATTTTACATTTTTAATAAAGTAGCTTCATATTTCTGCTGAAATTTCCCATTTGTTCATGTATGTGGTTCAGCTTTTTCACAGATCCTCTGACATATTAATTGTAGTTATTTTAATTTCTCTAATGTTTTGCCTATGGATCATCTTTGGATCTCATTTATATTGACTTCTATTACTTGATCAAGGGTGGGGGTTGTTGGGAGTTTTTTTGTTTTGGGGTTTCTTTTTGTGTTACTGAGGGTTGAACTTGGCCTGCTAGGCAGGTGCTCTACTTGAGAGCCACTCTAGCCACTCCATTGGCTGCAATGGGGTCTTTTGAACATTTTGCCTGGCTCACCTTGAATCATGATACTCTTGATCTCTACCTTCCAAGTTGCTAGAATTAGAGGCTTGTGCCACCCCATGGCACAAGCTTCCATGGGAAGCTTTGCTTTTTATGTATCACGATATCTATTATTGTATATAAAATAATAGTAGAGAATGGGACAAATACTATTTATGCCTCTTCTTCTGGTAGGCCATTAATGTGAAGGGTAAGCAGTCTAGACAGTCGTTGAGGAGACTTGGGTCTTGATGTTGGCTGTGGTTACCACAGACTTTGAGCTCCTCCTGTAGTGGGCTGCAGTTACCATGTTCCTTGCCTGAGGCTGAGGGTAAGTGGTGTTTTCTCAAGTGTTCTTTTCACCATCATATTTTAGCAAGACCTTGCTGCTTGCCTTTGCCACAGAATGAGTCTCTCTCTTCCTCTTTCTGCCTTTGTCCCTCCACTAGCAATAGTCTGCTGGTGTTTGTGACTAATAGAAAACTTGGGTGCTCAGAGGGCTTTCTTGATGTCCTGCTCTAGTGTGAGAGTCAGGTAGGGGCTCTGCATCTGAGCTTTCATTGTGGCTTTCTCAGCATTCCTGCCTCTACCCTGGGGTTGAATGACCTTCACCACTGACTCCATTGAAGGTCTTGAGCTGCGGTGCTCTTGCCACTAGCTTCATGTGACTATTTAAAATTTAACTTTCATTAGCTGAAATTAAATAGCATCAAAAATTCACTTTTTAAGCCTCACTAGTCCATGTCATAGGTGATCAGTGGGCACATGTGGCTGGTGGGTATCAACTTGGACAGTATGGATTTCTTTCTTTTACCACAGAAAGTTCTATTGTGTATCACAGGCTTAAAGTGGGTAGGTTTTCTGGCCCTTCTCGGTGGCATCTGAGCTTCACTTTGTATCATTTAGGGTGATTTGGATCATAAGAGAAGATCCTGGTCTTCCTCCAGGATCAGCAGACATCCTCAAGTTCATGGGGACATGGGCAGAGCAGGTTCCTGCCTTCCTGGAGGTCAAGGCAGAGACACATTTTTGGCAGGACTCTGACCCTCCTCCTCAGAGGCAGAGAACTTTGCTGGCTTCTGCTGAGCTTTTCCCATCCCACCTCAGAAGATGGCATCTGTCTGCTGAAAGCAGGTAGACTTGGGACGTGCAGGTGTTCCCACCCCACCCAGAGGCTTTGTCTCCTGTGTGAGGAGGATCTGTGGCCTGGGCAGCTTGTGCAGTTCCCTGGAAAGTCTCATCTCTACTTGTACACATGCAGAGACAGAAAACAGAAGGGTTTCTTCTAGTTCTGTGTTCCACAAACAAGCTGGGCATGGTGGTGCATGTTATCAGCCATGTGGGAGACATAGGTAGGAGTATCATAGTCCAAGGCTTCCTTGACAAAAAGTGTGAGACCCTATCTGAAAAAATGGCATAAACAAAACAGGCGAGAGGCATGGCTCAAGTGAGAGATTGCTTGCCTAGCCAGCACAAGTCCCAGAATTCAAATCCCAGTACTGGTCTCCTCCCCCCCCAATTTTTATTTTCTTTCACTTGTCTTCATTCTGCCCACTTGAGGCAGTTGCCTCTCCTCTGCTCTGATGAGGGTGAAAGACTTCTGTGCTGGGTTTCTTTAGCAGTCAGTTCTCCTGGTTGTAGCCTTAGCTCACAAAATGTCTCATGACCTTAACTTAAAAAATATGGCTATAAGTTATCCAGCCTTTTTGTCATTGCTAGGGTGGGAGATTGTTTTCTTTGTGGCTTTCCACAGCTTAAAATTAGTCATTGATTTTGTAGTTTTGGGGATAGCTTATTCCATTGCAATGGCTCCACATTAAATTTCTGCTTGGGAGCTGCAAAGAACAGAAATTCTTATATCCCATGTCCAGGTAGTCCCTCCATGTAGTCAGGAAAGCACCCTATTTAGAGAAAACAGGCCTCTAAAGCGGTTCAGTTTTCCGAGGTGTAGAAAGGTTAGAGCTGGTGAGCTTTGGGCAGGTTCGGCAAGCTGTCCCTCAAGAAATTTGTATTCTCTTTTTGTTTTTGATTTTATTAAAAAAAAAATTTATTATTTTGTTTTAACCCATTTCTCCTGTCTTTCTAGATTTCCCTTTCCTCTTCCCACTCACGGGCTCTTTTCTTTACTTGTATGATGCAGGAGACAACATTTTGGAGGGAGTTAGTCTACTACTCTTTTCTGGGAGATTTTCTTAATTAGCAACCCAAGATTTAAAAAAACTTGAAGAGGAGATGTGATATTTCCTGAGGTTTTCAGGCCCCCTGGATGCTGGTAGTTCAGTCCAATGCCAAAGACCTCAGGCCCAGGGAAACCAGTGGCGCAACTCTAAATGAAAGGCCAAAGATCTGAATAATGGAGGGGGTTGAGTGGCCTGAGAGCCACCAGTGTAAGTCCTGGGACTGAAAGAGAGTCTGACATCAGAAAGCCTGATGTCCAAGGGTAAGAGAAAAGAGTATAGCTTTAGCTAGTTCTAGGGTTGGAGGGTGAGAGAGAGAGAACGTTACCTTTCCTCTGACATTTTTGTTGTATTTGGGGTCCCTGCTGATTGTATAGTGCTACCCACATGGAGAACAGGTCTTTCCTTTCCTATTCATTCTACTCAGACTCAAACACCAGTCTGGTTTGAAAACACCTTCACTGACAAGCCCCCAAAATAATGCCTTGTCAGTTCCAAGTATTCCTTAATCCAGTCAAGTTGGCACCTAAAATTAATCATCACATCTCCTTATCCCTGTTGTATTTTGTCTCAAAGGTTTTCTTGGCCACTCCAAATTATGTTTGAGGTAGATAAATGCTAGTTGCTTTAACTCTTTGCAGCTCCTTAAGCTCATTATACTAACCTACTTAGAAACTATGCCTCATCTGGAAATTACAGAATTTATTGTTATTGTATTAAACACATTGAGCCAAAATACTCTTCATGAGTTGGGTCATATACTCATCCATTTTATAGACATTAAGTTCTAAAGAAGTAGTTTCTTTAACAGTTTATCATAGAAAGCTTCCTGTCTTATATAATCATTTTAGATTTGTAACATGGACAGTACCTGGACCAACTAATCTTTATCTCAGAAACTCTGCCTTTTGAATACCACATTAAAGTACAATTCGTTTACACAAGTTTCAGGGTTCTAGTCTCTCCAGCCCTGTTTATAGAAAGAGCCAGATTAGTTCTTACAAAATTAAAATGGATTTACCAGTGGTTAAAAGTAATTGCAAGCCTTTTATGTTTTATGTTTTGTTGATTTTCTTTCATGAATATTCCTGACTAATCTTTGGGTAAGCCAGATTTTGGTGGTACCTTGTGCTGCTTTCTCTGGACACCATGCAGTGAGACCCTGGGTCTTTGTGCCAAACTGGGATTGATTGGCTCAGAGTTTCTATGCATCACCCACTGCTGGATTTTACTTGGAGGCTTTTGATAGTAACAGTTGTGGTTTTTTGAAAACTACTTAAAAATGACAAAAAGCATCCAGCTAATGTTTAATGTGGGTGCAGTGTAAGTGTGATGCTGAAGGAAAAAGGAAAGGCTTCATTCAATGAGTGAAGATGTTAGGGCAAGAGGAGTCAGTGGTGGATGCTAAGGGAAGGAAAAGAATTTCTCTCACCACAGGATATGGCATAGGGTTTCTACAACCTTGGTTGAGAACAGACAGGAGTCTTTTAAGGGCAAGAATCAGCTTGAAATTCTCATGAGCACATTTTGTGCCATACATAAAGAACTTAAAAGACAGGCACAGAAGCAAGTTTCTTGAGTCATATAGGTGGAGAGTGAGTTGACTGTAGGAATTCTAGAGCGATAGGTTATACTTGAGTTGATGTTTGAGAAATATGGAGGAGAGTGTATTAGGCAGACATGAGAAAAGCAAAGTGAGAGAGTGCAATAGGGTGTCCTGTCCACTGTGACCAAATCTGAGGATGCATGCTGAAGTGTGACCTTAGTGGAGATAAGCTGGGCCTTAGGAGTTTGTATGAATTCTGAAAACATATTTTATTGAGTGTGATTAGTCTAGTTTTGAGTAGAGCAGTAATGTGATCAGATTTTTGTCTTAGCAAGGTTGTGCTGAAGTCATTCTCCATAAGGATTGAAGGAACAGGACTAAAGGAAGGAGGATGCTGTTAGGAGGCATACTGAAACTGGTGGAGCTAGAAAGGGAACGCACATGAGGTGGCCATGGGATTTGAAAGGAGAGACAGATACGGGGCAGCCTTTGAGATAAATGTTGACAAGGTTTGGACTTGTATCATACGTAGAGGTGGAGAAGAGCGAGGGGTCACAGAGAAAATCCTAGGAGGGATATTTTGGGGTGTTGTGATGGTCCACAGAGAGACAGAAAGAGCAGTCAGTAGATTTAGAGATAAAGTAAGGAGGGGAGGAGAGGACACTGGGTACTAGATAAAGTACTCGAGAAGCACACTCAGTCATTTCTTGTTTTAAATGTAGATAAAAATAAAAACAAGTGTATTGACTTACTTTTTAAAATATATGATTTTAGAAAAATTTAAATTAAAAAAAATTCTAAACTGCATCATTTTCTGTTATAGACTTAAGAGGCTATGTCCTATTGTCACAACTTGAAACTATCTTTAATTTGGTTTTGTAATTAGTAAATCTTTTATTATTTCTAGGACCCACATATTTTGTGGGAAATTTTACATGCCTTTTGCCAGTGAATCATATAAGATAAATGACTTTAAAATGCCATTGCATTTTATTTGGCTCAGACTATGTACGTGCATGAATTGAGCATTCTTATTCTATCACCATAAGCTGCTTTTCTTTTATAAGGAAAATCAGTCCATTTGAAAATAAGTTCCTTTTCAGGAACTAATAGCTCTTTTCTCTCTTTTTCTCCTTTGTGAAAATTCTTTTTGATGGTCATCAGCCCACTTGGCAAGAGTCCCTTGATTCTTATTTTCTGTGTAACTTGTTCTTATGAACTAGTCAACTCTCTTAAAATCATGTAAAATTCCCTAGTTGGGAATACTTTTTGGTATGTCAAATGATGTTCCTAAAATAAGGACTGCTTGGCCAGGCATTCTAGAATATGTTGATTGTTTCTTTGGCTTTCCATTGGCTTTGAGAGTAAGAGGTAGAAATTGAAAAGAAAATTTGGATTTTATTCTCTTGACAGAATTATTGGTAAAAAAGATAAAAGACTTAGAGATGGAATTTAATCACATTTCACTATATTTAGTGGTATAAGATTAATGTGAGAGATTGAATAAACCCTCGGCATCAACTATGATTTTTCTGTAGTTTTTGGATGGTACTTACATTCTCACTCAGTATGTCTATAAATTTTTTAGGGAGAAGGGAAGGTAATGTTACCTATCTAAAACATAATGTACATTAGTTGGAATAATGATGTGATAAGGTAGTTTTTAATATAATACTATCAAGCTTTTCCCTTCCTGTATACACATGTTGATCTTTCTGTCTTCTCACATAGAGAGTCCTGATGTCTCTTTCCTTGAATCTGAGCTGGCCACAATGACTTGCTTGAACAGTAGAATGCAGCAAAAGTGATACTCTATCAGAGGCTGGGCCAATAAGGAGCTACTTTTTCTTGGGTCTTATGGGAACAACTGCCATGTTATCGGGTCTTTAAGTAACACGGAGGGTCCAAACAGGCCTCCATATCACTGCCACATCAGACTGCTAGCCATTTGAGAATGCCATTTCAGACTGTAGCGTAGCTGAGCCTGCAGATGACTTCACAGCAGCCACTGACAGCAACTGTGAGAGACACCAAGCCAGGACTATTGCACAGCCCGTCAACCCACAAGATAGGAGATAGTAAGTTACTTAGTTCATTAAACAAGTAAAGAAGACAGCAACAATAAACATCAAATTGTAAGCAAAATAATAGTGTATTCTGGGGTAGTTTGTCATGCAGTAACAGATAACTGGAACACACTGTTGAAAAAGCACATTTTTACTTACATGATATGTGTCTGTGTTTCAAAGTGATTCACATTTTTGGATGGAGTGTTAAAGTCAGCACTTTCTAAATGTTCCTCAGTAGAAGACTGCAGTTGGATCACAATATCCCCATTTGCCAATAGGAGATGTAGTTCATTATTGGGAAAGTATGCTTTTTATATATTGTTTAAAAAAGTAATACTAAGAAGGATGGTGCAGTGGCTCATGCCAGTAATCCCAGCTACTTGTGAGTATTTTGGTTCAAGACCAGCCTGAGAAAAAAGTTAGCAAGACTCCATCTCAATAAGTAAACCATGCATGGTGATACAGATCTTTAATTTCAGCTACACAGGCATAGGTAGGAACATTGTGGTCTGAGACTGCCTAGGTAAAAAGTGTATGACTCTATCTGAAAAATAACATGAAGCAAAGAGGGCTAGAAGTGTGGCTCGAGTAGTGAGGCCCTGAGTTCAAACCCTCGTAGGATAGATAGATAGATAGGCAGGCATATATTAGTCTATAAAAGGCTTCAGATATCCAGAAATGTATGAACCTTAAGTTTCTTACCATACTTAAATATCATTTAATCCATTGATCCAAAGTGAAATGGCAAATTTGTTTCTATAGTACCAAAATTTATATAAGTTAAATTCTGAGTTTTCCTTGATTTTATTTGCTTAATATGTAGTATGAATATTATTGGGGTACACAGTGTGGCATTCCCATATTTCCACACATGCTGCAGAGCTCTCTGAATAGTAATTGGTTTGGAATCAGCTGGCTGATGCTCACTCAGATGGTCCCTAGACAAGTCTTCGAGCTCCAACCTTCTTCTTTGGCACATTGCTCCTTAAGATAGCACATTGCAATGGAAAGAAAGCAAAGTGATGTCAGTCGGGCATAAGATAAAAACCTGTCTCATTTGTAAACAAAACAAGAGGAATTAGATTATTTGCAAACTCCAGTACTTTATTCTAATTATCCTAATGAAAGTTCATCTTACGATTGCCCCATTCTTCATTGCCAAGGCCAGGAGGTTGTGATCACTGGCTGCCCTCCTACATCCCCAGGTGCAGGGTAATTCATTTATTCTGCACCTGTTTACTAAGCCTACTATGTGCCAGGACTGTGTTAGGCATTAGATGTGCATGGTTGAATATGTAAAGCAAAATGCCTGGGAGTTTCAGGTAACTTCATATTAAGGGATCATGGAGTATATCATATAGAGAATATAAGGGCAAAAAGAGGCTTGTGGGGTAAACTGAGGTTAGATAAAGGGTCTTTGAATGCTAGAGGAAAACCTAGAAGATCAGTGGCATCAGTTTGGGCCTTCTCAGGTCCTGCTGAATCCTTTCATTTTGGCTGTTCACTGGTCAGTATCAACTTCACGATCAACACTAGTTTGGCTCAAATCATAGAAATCACTTTCTTCTCTGGAAATCCTCAGTGTTCAGTGATCCAGTGGATTCTCCTCAGACTGCTGGTAATTTTTGTTTGTCTTGCCTCTGTAGTTCGGCAGCTATGTGGCAACGATACAAGAAAATACTTGCAGGCATCCCATCTTTAGAGAAACTATAGAGTCTTTTCCTAGACTCCTCATGGTGTATCCCCTTTTCTCCCACAATGTCAGCACCTGTGCCCACAGTCAAAAGTTTCTGTTTTATCTTCACCCTCCAGATTTCAGAAGAGACCAGGAATTTTAAGTAAATAACATCATATCCCCAGTTGGGTACAGCAAGAATGGGCACACTATTTTAACTGAGGTTATTGGTAGAGCTTATAGGCTTATGAGCATTTGAACATATGAGTATTGAAAACTGTAGATAGCATTTCATTTGAAGGGATTATTTGTGGAGCATTTAGTGAACTGATATATATTGCTGTTATTTTGAACAGTAGGAGTAAAATCGGATCCTTTTGTTGTAAGTTGGAAATATTTATGATGACACATGGTCTTTGATTATCTCACATAATTTCTTCACAATTAAAAGCAAAAGAGTTTGTCTTAGGGAACTTTGTGATGGTTTCTGTTTAGCTTTGCTTAACAATGACTTCAAACAGTCATTGTAAACATAGAGAACTCCTGATTAAAGAAACTTTTCTTTGACCAATGTGGTATGTTTTCAGTTGTAACTCCTTTAAGATTTTGATGAGCACACAGTTAGTCTCAGTTTGCTAACTCCATTTTAATGACTCAGCTTCTATGTCATATTTGAAGGAGGAAACAATTGGAGCAAGACAAGGAGCATGATGGGAATATCCCAAGGGTGTAGAAATGCATATGGATTCCCCTCCCCTGCAGGGGAGGAGGGTACAGGCCAGGAAAGGTGTCAGGTAACCGAAGAGAGTTTAGTCTTCAGGGGTAAAAAACCTCACTGGAGACATCTACGTGAAATGAAAAGAAAATGACTGAGCAGCTGAGATTCTCCAAAAGAAAAGTAAGGAGCAGGAGCCAAGGAAGTTGAAAGAGAACCAGCAGGAAAGAGGTGGCACAAAAGCCAAGGGAAGAAAGTGTTTTCCCATCTCTATAGAAAGTCACATGCTATTTCTTAAGCTTGGGGTTCTATGATATGTACAACCATATTAAAGGTTCTGAGAAGTCCAGCAGTAGAGGCATTGTTTGTTTAACTAGCATTTGCCCAGCAATTACAGCATTGTATGTGTGTGTGACTAAAAGCTTGCTAGGACTAACGTTTTACAAAACACAATTTAAGAAATGCTGAGCTAATCCATCCCATGTGTGGCTGTACAACAAAAATCATGTGCCTCAGCCACTAAACATAAAACCAAGCAAACCAAACTAACCCTACAATAGCTCCTCATCACACACACACACACACACACACACACACACACACACACACACACCAGGGTATGGAACCATTACTGGGAGTGTTGTAGGAGGTAGGACATAAATTAATTGCATGCTGTATGCAAGGACATGAGGCTGTACTTCACGGCTGGTGAGAAAGCCAGTGTCGGAGAGCTCCAGGTGCATGTTCAGGAGAACAGGAGTATAGCGTGCTGTGGCTAGGCAGGATGGCAAGACCACGAGGAATTTTCTGTGTTGAGACAGGACTTTAGGATTGATTCTGTAGGTAATAAGTTTACTAGACAGATTTTTATTGGTTCCCAATGAGGGAATGAAGTAATAAGCAAAATCTGAGGACTCCTCTGCTTACTAGAATTACAAGTCTATGAAATGAAGACATATGTTTAGGCTGTTCTATCCCTTAAACTGACTTTTCTTTTTATTTTTATATCACATTATTTTTTTCACATTACTAAAATGGTGTTGCAGGTTGAGAGTAATAAAATTAAGACTCCATTTTAGTTATTAATCCTGTAAGAACAAGATTATATGTTAGTCAGTTTACTGTCACTGCACCAAAATACCTTAGGTAAGCAACTTAAAGGTGAAACAACTTATTTTGGCTTATGGTTTCAGATGCTTCTTGGCCCCATCACTTTGGGACCATCACTTGGGCCCATGGAGAGGCAAAACATCACGGTGGGGAATACTTGATGGAGCAAAGCTGCTTATTAAGGTAGCCAGGATACAAAGAGAGACAGAGAAGAGGGGCAAGGGTCCCAGTTTTTCCCTTCAAGGGCATGTCCTGAATGATTCCCACTAGGCACCATTTCTCAAAGGTCCCACCACCTCCAGTTACACACAGGCTGGCAACTATGCCTTCAAAACATTGCCTTTGGAGTTTTCAGATTGGAACCATAGCAGGGCACAGAACTTTTAAATTTTTCTTCATAGCTTGTGACTTATTTTTAGTGCAGTTTTGAGGCATGGACTATAATGGCTAGAAAGTATGCAAGAGAGCAGCTAATCCAACCCTTTCATTTAAAAATGAGATAATTCAAGGGAAAATATGTTAATGACTTGGTGAAGCTAGTATATCAGGAAAATTTCTCTCTCTTTCTGAGTTCTTTTTTATGACATTATCATCCTTGAAATGAAGGTAGACTGACTAATTAAGTCAGAGTGGGCATACTATATCATTTTCTAGTTGTTTTCGTATTTTGGATTTTAGGACTATTTCATGTAAAGTTGTTACCTCTTTTAAAAATTTTTGTTTCTATGAATTGACCTGCTGTATTACTTTGCATTTTGCTACCTCAGAGGCTAAAGTTATTTGCAAGCAATACGTCTCTTGAAATTATTGAGAATAAAGATAAATTCTATTTTAATAGAATTGTTTTTGTGACAGTTCTGGGGTTTCAACTTAGGGCCTTGTGCTTTCTATGACTTGAACCATGCCCCAAACCTTGTTTTGCTCTTTAGTTATTTTTCAGAAAGGGCCTCAAGCTTTTTGCCCTGGGCCAACCTCAGACTGCATTCCTTCTACTTGTGTCAACAGTTTAGCTGGGATTATAGTGGTGTACCACCACTCCCAACCTGGACAGAATTCTTAGAACTGATACTTGTTATTACTATTGTAACTTATCTATCTTTACTCTCAAGAATGGAGAACTTCTAAATAGATCTTTGTTAATGTGGAAAGGATGAAGTTTCTAAAAATATAAATAATGCTATTACTTAATATTAGATGTAAGCAAGTACATTTTAGAATAAATGAAGAGCTACTTTTGAGCATTATATACATTGAGAAAAGTACTTACGTATCTGTTGTCTAATTAGGAAATCTTCCCAGTAAGTCATATGAACTATATAATATACTCAGTCTTAAGAATAAAAAAATAAAGCCTAATGCCAGGCACTTTGGCTCACAGCTGTAATCCTAACTACTCAGGAGGTGAAAATCAGGAGGATCCTGGTTCATGACCAGTCTGAGCAAAATTTATCAAGACCCCATCTCAGTCAGCAAAAAACTGGGCCTGATGGTGCACACCTGTTATCCCAGGTACGTGGGAAGCATAAATACTAGGATTCTGGTCCAGGCTGGCCTGAGCTTAAAAGCAAAGACTCTATTCAAAAATAACTAAACTACAAAGGGTTGTGGGGGTGGGCGTGGCTTAAGTGGTAGAGTACCTGCCTGGCAAGCACAAAGCCCTGGGTTCAAACACCAAGCCTACTAAAAACAGAGCAAACAAAAAAGGTCATGAAGGCTCTGACCTAACCGTTGGATTAATCCATTGATCTTTTCATAACTTGTCACCCTGTACTGTCACCACCTGTTGAATATTGTACTGCACTGACCTGCACAGGTGTTACTGTCGCCTTTACACACTAATGGAACTACAAGGCTTAGGTGACTGCTCAGTGCTCCACAGGAATTCATTACGAATCTCTTGAACTGACCATACAGCATAATGTCAATATTCAATTGTAAGTCAGTGATGTTTTAGGATGGGTCCCTCTGTGAGTCGCATGGTTCCTGCTAAGGAAATTCCAGGAGCTCCTTATCCAGTCTGAACCTGTCTTTGTAAGGACCAGGCAGCATGCTGTCAGAGAACAGCTTTATCTCCCTGCCTCAGGCAGCCCTGTTGGTAATAATTACTATAGTTGTTTCAAGGATGTGTATCAAACTCCTTTGGGAAGTTAGTGTATCATCAAAGAATATATGTAGAGCAGTTTTCAGATTTAGCTAAAATACAGCTCTATAAATATTTAGCATTTAGGCTGATTGCTGCTTTACCACCATTATTTTATCTTTAGATTTTAATAATATACTTCAGATTTAAAAGGAAAGTATATGCTGTCTGAAATTTTTGAAGAGAGTTTTTCTTTGTTTTTTAAGAAAAGTAATATACAATTAATTTTTTAAAGAAATGAAGCTATTATTCTTTAAAAAGTATTACAAGTTTTAATATCATTTTCTTTCTGAAAAAGAATTTCATGCTTATTTAGCATTCTCTTCATAGAGTTCTAATTACTTAAGTATCGTAAGCATTTGAACTAGGCCAGATACTGTGCTCCCGTCTGTAACCCTAGGTACTTGGAAGGCAGAGATAGGAGGCTCATGGTCCTTGGGTGATCCAGGTAAAAGCAGGAGAACCTATCTGAAAAGTAACTAGAACAAAAGGGCTGGAGGCACGGCTCAAAGGCAAGGCCCTGAGTGCAAACCCCCAATACAACAAAAAAGAAAAAATATCTTGAAATAAAGAACTATTTATATAAAGCCCCATTAATGGATTTGAAGAAAAAATGCTACTCTGAGATTCATATGTAATTTTCTTTCTTTGTGAAGTTACCTAGTTATATTTTCACAACTTGTATATTTTTTAATTCAGAATTACATTATTCATAGGCTTGTTATAATAATAAACAGACGAAAGCCAGCTGTACATCAGACAAAGGACTGATAACCAGAACATACAGGGAACTTAAAAAACTAAACTCTCCCAAAATCAATGAACCAATAAAGAAATGGGCAACTGAACTAAACAGAACTTTCTCAAAGGAAGAAATTCAAATGACCAAAAAACACATGAAAAAATGCTCACCATCTCTGGCCATAAAGGAAGTGCAAGTCAAAACCACACTAAGATTCCACCTCACCCCTGTTAGAATAGCCATCATCAAAAACACCACCAACAACAGGTGTTGGTGAGGATGTGGGAAAAAAGGAACTCTCGTACACTTCTGGTGAGAATGCAAGCTAGTGCAACCACTCTGGAAAAAAATTTGGAGACTTCTTAAAAATCTAAACATAGATCTGCCATATGATCCAGCAGTCCCACTCCTGGAGATATACCCAAAGGAAAGCAACACAGGTTACTCCAGAGGCACCTGCACACCCATGTTTATTGCAGCACTATTCACAATAGCCAAGTTATGGAAACAGCCAAAATGCCCCACCACTTGTACACAATGGAATTCTACTTAGCCATGAAGAAGAATGAAATCTTATCATTCACAAGTAAATGCATGGAACTGGAGAACATCATTCTGAGCATGGTCAGCCAGTCTCAGAAGACCAAAAATCATATGTTCTCCCTCATATGCGGACTTTAGGGCTAATATAGCAATGTTGTAGGACTTGGGTCACACACTAAGGGGAGAGCACATACGGGAGGTGAGGGGATAGGTAAGAAACCGAAAACATGAAAGTTTTTGATGTCCCCACTGCAGAAGAGGTAATACAGAGGTCCATATGAAAAGGGAATCAGGAACTAGTGAAAAGGTCAGGTAGAGATGAATCAACTTGGGTTGAAACATATTTGTGCATGGAAGCAATGCTAGGAATCTCTCTGTATAGCTATCCTTATCTCAACTAGCAGAAACGCTTTGTCTCTCTTATTATTGCTTCTGTCTTCTCTTCAACAAAATTGGAGAAAAGGGCAGAACAAGTTCTGCCTGGAAGCGAGGGGATTTGGGAGAGAGGGGGACAGGGAGCAGCGGGGAGCAATGGCCCAAACAATGTATGCACATGTGAGTAAATGAATAAAAATTTTTTTTAAAAAGCAGATTAATTTAACACATGCAATACCCTTATTGAGGTCTTATTATGTGCTAAGCATTAAGATAACCAAACTCCTAAGATATAGGTATAATATCCCATGTTATGAGCAAGGGAAGTGAGGCTTAGGAAGTGAGTAACTTGTCCAGAGTCACATGACTAGAAATGAGCAGCAGCAAGATTGGCAATTAGATCTCATTATCTATAAAGAGCTTATTTTTATTACTGTGTATATAGCCACCATGATGTCCTAAGGTACTGTGCTCCGCAGTGTATGAACCAGTCTTTCAGACCTGGTGTCAAATTCCAATTCAGTTCAGTAATAGCTCATTGCTGCTTCAGTATCTCTTGGATCCACTGATGGCCCCCCCATACATGGTCCTCAGAGTTCATGCTATAAGGTTTCTTCCTGGAGAGCACTGTGACTGCCATAGAGAGCTCCTCATAGGAAATTATTTAGTTGTGACCCCCTTCTTGCATCTTCCTTTCACTTGCCCTTTATAATATTTTCTGTAAAATATTGTTAACATGTTGAAAGCACTGCTAAGGGATATTTCAGGTTCCTTGCAGTCCATTATGTAAGTGAGATTTTGATGTAGAGAGATTTACTCTCCACATATCTAAATCCCTCATATTGTAGTTTCTCAGCAGCTTTGGAAATCAAAACAGCATTTTTGGAAGTAAGAGTTTTGGATCTTTGAAGCTGGCTGTGGTTGGAATAATATTTTTCAGGAAGATAACTGGGCTAGCAGTGACTCCTAGTAGGTCCCCAAAGTCAGAGGTTAGGTCCTATGATTAATCACCTTTGAAGACCTCTTGGGCTTCTCAGTCATGTACCTCCTTCTTAGGGTGGTTGTGGAGTTTTTTTAAAATGCTTTTTGTTTTTTTGTTTTCTTTCTTTTTTTAAATTATTCATTTATTCACATGTGCATACATTGTTTGAGTCATTTCTCTCCCCTGCCTCCTGCTTCCACCCTTTTTAAATGCTTTGATTTTGGTGTTTCTACATATCTAGTGAAATTCTTGAAGAAAACAAACACCTTAATGGTTGGGGTCATTTATTTGGGTTTCAGTTTAAATTACAGTTATGGATATTTCCTTTTGTTCTGTGAAGTAGGCATTATTCTTTAATATCCTTGTTTTTACTTGAAAAGAAGCACTTAGTACTCTAAGTACATGAATGTCATTTATTATTAACTGACTCAAGCCATATTCACACAGAGGTAATATCTGGTTGCCCTGAGAAACAGGGGACTCTGGTTGTGTCCTTCTCCATGTTAGTGACCTAATCCTGTGCACAGTACCAATCACATTTCATTACCGAGAAAGATCACCTCTGGCTGGGATCCCAGAGCCAAACCTTTTAAGGAGGCTTCAGTTCCACTCTTTCTGAGGAGTACTTTAACATGTTGCCTAGAAAATTGTACTTTTTCCATTAGTTCTTTTCTTACTTTCATTTCTAATTATAAGTCACATTTGTTTATCATACATTTGGATATTTTCCAGGCAAATCACATTCTCTTGTGTATATTTTTTTATTTAGTGTATATCCCCATTATTGTATATCTGCAATGTGAATGTCACCCTTTTTTATAAACTTAGTTCTTCTCTAAGAACATCTGGAGGCCGGATGTGATGACGTACCTGTAATCCCAGCTACTCAGGAGGAAGAGATGAGGAGGATTGTGGTTCAAGGCCAGCCTGGACAAAAACGTTAGTGAGACCCCAACTCAACCAATAGTCAGGTGTGATGGTTTGGGTCTGTAATCCCACCTAGGTGGGAGTCATAGGCAGGAGGATTGCAGTCTAAGTCTGTCTCTGGGCAAAAATGTGAGACTCTTATCTGGAAAACAACTAAAGCAAAAAGGCTAGAGGTATGGCTCAAGTGGTAGACCACCTGCCTAGCAAGTGGGAGGCCCTGAGTTCAAACCCCAGTACCACCAAAAACGTAAAAGAATACTAAATATAAATATTAAAAGTTTAATGCCATGCATCTAGTAATTTTCCAGGCAAGTTATTGGGAGGTTAGATCTTGCTTGCTGGGAAAACAAAAGGTAAGAATTTGTTCAAAATAAATCAGTGTACCAAGTTCCATGATGTCATATCCTTGGGAAAATGAAAGCAGACATTAACTTACAAAAGAAATTGGTGTTTTATTTTATGGATTTTTGAGTACTGTGGAAAGAATAGAAAGAATATGTGTGTATGTGTGTGGTGTGTGTGTGTTGTGTGTGTGTGTGTATAAAATTTAGTTTCCTCCATCATGGTATGTTCAAGGTTGTAAATGGAGATAATGGGAGCCAGAGTTGAGAACAATTTCCAGACACACTTTCTTCACCAAATGTTGTTTTTTTATACTATAAAAACATATCAGACAGATGGGTTGTTTTCCTAAGGTTTTTCTTTCCTTACATAAAACTCTGCTGTGCAGTGATTATGGTGGTCTGTTGCTGTGTCCTTGATGCTGGATGAGTAGGATAGATTCTGGATTTGAGATTTGGTGTTCTGGAAATCACCAAGCAGGAGGAGTGGGGCCTGCAAAGACTCTGGAGACTTGTCTGAAGCCTTTCACCACAGGGCTAGTGGTTGAGCTGGGGCAGATTGTGAATGGCATAAAACATTCCTCTAAGAGTCAGTTGTTGCCATGATGGAAAACTGGTGATACTTTTCTGCTTCAGACCAAAGTAGCAGACATTTGAGACATCCTGAAGCTTTAGAACTACCCTTGAGGGTCTCTGAGAAAATGGCTACCCAGAACTATAGCCTATGTCAGTAAACATGACTCAAGTCCCAAACATCAAGTCTGGATCCTAGTCTACATCTCAGCAGCATATTGGTGGGGCAGTTCTGGAGTTGCATTTAAGTCACACCTGTATAATGGTCTTGCATATCTGTTTATATACTCACTTACATACACACACACACACATATCCACACCTTTCTTGGTTGCTATTTCTTCTGTTCAGTGAATGATTGTACTTAGTTCACTGTGGATGTTTAAATTCACATTTTGCTGGAATGAGAGGTATCTGTCTGCTTTGGATTGGTTGTTTATTGGTTTGTAGAGGCAATAGAGAGAAGGGATGAAAATTAACATGTGTTTTTAAACATGTAAGCAGAAAACCACATCACTGCCAAAAAAATAACATTCCACCTAGAATATAGTCTTTAACATGCGGGATAGTTTATCACCAAGTAATATATGACTCAGTGACTGAATTTTGAATTTTTAAAATATTAAATTCTATTTCTGTTTCCCCATTGGCAAGACATGAATGAGTTCTCCAACATCTGTTCTGTTAAGAGTCTTTGCCAGTTCTGGGGCTGCTGCATGCTAAATGTCTTCCTTTTCATGCAATACTATGTACAAAGTCCCCATGGCCTAATTCCCCTACTCACCTGCCCCAATTTGGTATCTGGAGACAGCCAGTGTATGACCTTCCATTCTTGTCTGCAGTGAGATCTTTTGCAGTTTGGCTGTGTGCTTTATTTGAGAGAAGGGAATCATGTGCGCTCACTAAATTCTGAGTTTTTGAGCTTCGTGGTGGCTTAGTTCCTTTATGTACAAAACAATTGTGTTAACTGAATCTTCTTCCAAGTGTATTATTTGTGTTGACTTAACTTTGAGGATACCTGGCCATTAGTAGAAAAACATCAGAACTGCAATTATGAAAGGAGATAGAATAGATTACTTGAGGGGTATGCCAGCAGTTTTCTTACATGTTAGCATTCTCTTTGAAGGTCTGGTATACCCAAACCAAGCAACAAATATATAAGACCAATACAAAAGAAAATCATTCCTGTGTGCAAAGGAATGGTACAAAATTAAAAGCTGTCATTGCATGAAGGTCTCTATGTCTTAGAGTTTAGTAAAAACAAATTGGCTAAATTTAGTCTTTTCTTTTACCTAATATATTCTGTGAGGATGAGTTGAACAATTTCGAATAGTCTGTAAGGTTCATACCAAGCTCTGTTAAAATATTCTTCCTTAAAACAAAAGAAACAAAAAAACACCTTCTTGTGGGGAAACACATTTTATTTGGCCCAAGCCAAAGCTTGACACTTCTCTCTGAAGTGCTGCTGTGCTCACTGACTCTATCCTCCCTTCTCCCCTGCACCTCCAGCACTGGGACTGTGCCAGCTGAGATATAAAGCCACCCTTCCCAATGGGGGTAGTCTGCCTAGGGGAAAAGGCTAACTGAAAATCTTATCAATACTTTTCTTGGTGACTGAGTTCCTTCTGCCAGTGGCATTATAGACTGTGACTGTTTTTACCTGGACTGAGAGATTGGAGCATAGGGTTAGGGAGATTGTGCTAGCAGATATCTTTAGTAGTCACCCTATCATGTGACAGCTGGGTGAGTTTATAGGGATGATGCATACAGTCCCTAGCTGGTATCTAACTGGGTTTTTACAATAGGCTGTTATTCTTGACTTCACATGATGCTGTTTAATACAGAAGCTGTCCTGGCAGTAGCTTACTGTAACCATAACTCTCCTGGTTTGTTCCAAACTGAGGAGTTTCTCAGAGTATAGGACTGTCGGGCCTACATGCTGCCAGACTAGTCCTTGCGGATAGGGATGCTTAGTCACACTTGTCATGGTTCTTGAACTAAATTGATGAGAGTTCTCTTCTTAAGGAGCACACAGAACCCCAAACAGCCTTTAGCAGTAAAAAGGCACATCTGCCTGTTTTTTTAGTTACTGATTACTGTTGATGATAGTTGGTCATCTTATTTTGGAGGTAGGAATGGTACATTGCAAAGGTGTGGCGTCTACACTTGTCTAGTGGATTCTGTGAAGTATCATCAGAGATGGCACAAAGTTTCCACAGTCACTGATTGGTGAAGAAAATTGAGCTCAAATTTGTTCACAGGCAAAACAAACAAGCAAAAATATGGGCAGCCAAAAAGGACAAAAACAGTGAAAATACTAACCTTCTAAACTTAAAAATGTTCTGTAGTTGCCTTTGGATTTACAAATTTTACTCAAATTTGTAAAATAAAATTTTCTCCATTTATTAGAATAATCCTATTGGGTTATCTTTTTCTTCTTTTCTTTTTCCTTTTAGATGGACTGTTTTCAAAACATATTAGGACTTTTGAACAAAATCAAATCTAGCCAGATCTCTGCCAGGATAGCTCTGGAATCCTCACCTGTGCAAATAGACAGGCTGTTTTTTCAGCATTTTTGAGGCTTGAAAGGGGCAGACTTATGCTACTAGCTCCCTGCCATCTGTACAGTATGTTGACTCAGAGATGTAATTTACATTGATACGATTTCCTCTGACTTCTGCCTGCTCCTTGATCGGTTCATTGCACCTGTTGACATGAACTTGGCTGCAGGGAATACCCTGTTGGCCATGGGTGAATTAGCTGCATGTGTGATAGCACCTTTCTGCTGTGTTATTATTATTTTCAAAATTGTGTAATAGAATAAGTATGTTATTTCTTTAGAATTGGTTATCCCTTTTTTAAGGCTTTGCATTTACATAATGTCTTTCTCCTATAACCTTTTAACAACTTTATGGTTTTATTCAAAGATGGATTACACTTGCCACCATCACATATGTCAGAGGCATACTTGTTATTTTTGGAAGTAAGCAACTTGAATTAATTCAGTCCTCTGTGGGGTTGGTTGAATATTCCTTTTGATGTAAGAGTTTGTGACTGTTAAGTTCTTATTTCACATCAGTCTTTGTGCCCTTACATGATGACCCCCAAATTGTGTAGCATGAAAAGCCTGGTGGTTGATGGACAAGTGCACTTTGACTTCATCTCCTTCATCTGCCATGTCTTTTTTTTTTGCATATTTTTGTCCTCTTCTTGAGGATAAGGACCATACCTTAAACATTTTCGTGCTTCTTATGTTTCTTCATACAAAATCTTGCTCAGTACTCAATGGAAACTTTAGCTGATGAGTTTACATCAGCTAATCATGACATTTATCTTACTTGCTTTCAGATCCTTTGTAAATAGGTTTTGGAACTCTTAAATTAATTGACATGTAAATTTAAAGTCCAAGTTCATATATAGGAAAGGCCTTTTTTAGAGGAAGTGGTTAATATTTTTCTGCCTAAGTTTGCCTTTGGTGCTACATGGACAAAGAAAAAAGTTTGTCAGGATGCCCCATTAGTATAGTAAGCACCTGAAACATACATTAAAAAAACTATTTTAAATGTCTAAGACTTTGATTTCCACTAGCAAAATGTTACCATAAAATAAGCAAATGATAAACACAAGAGAACAGGGCAAACAGCAACCTGTATTCCTATGACTCTCAATAATTTATTATTTCCATAGTTTATTTCCATTCTGTTACTTGAAATTCAAGTATTTTTGTCTTGAAACTACATCAGCCTGTCTGTGTGTGTAGATATGTTTTTTTTATCATATTCATTTCCCATATATTCCTTTCTATGTTTTCCTTATAATTTGCATTTATATTAAAAGTTTGAGTCATAATTTTAAGATGTTGAGCATAACTTTTCCTTACGATAAAATTTTCCATTATCCATATGATTAGTGTT
Source organism: Castor canadensis (assembly GCF_047511655.1). Classification (NCBI taxonomy): domain Eukaryota; kingdom Metazoa; phylum Chordata; class Mammalia; order Rodentia; family Castoridae; genus Castor; species Castor canadensis. The sequence goes on from NC_133394.1 coordinate 54,735,732, forward strand.
TTGAAATATTCATGAAAACAAATCTAGACAGCATTTGTGCAGAGAGAGAAGATTCTCCTTAGTTAATTTTAGTAATAACGCTCAAACACCATTCTTTTTCTTCCATACTAAAGGCATTTTTTACAAAGTATAAGTCCTGTACTGTTCTCAGAATTCTCATGAGCAAATATATTTTCAGCTTCCTTTATAACTTGCTTCATGTGTATAAGAAAATATTGCTGTCCACAATAACACTCCTAGTTTTGGAGCTGGGGTTCTTAAATTGTGTTGTGTATTATCCTTTTTAATAGCTAGTCATACACTTGGAATTTTTTGTCATTGTCATAAGGCTATGATTCAATCTGAGCAGAAATGTTCTTTGTCATTAGAATAAAGACATGAGAATACTGCATGACAATTATGAAGATATGAACAGTTGAATGGTTTCGCCCCTAACTAATAGAGCCTTAAGGATGCGGGAAAAAAAGAACCCTCTTACACTGCTGGTGAGAATGTAAACTAGTACAACCACTCTGGAAACAAATTTGGAGGCTACTTAAAAAGCTAAATATTGATCTACCATTTGATCCAGCAATACCACTCTTGGGGATATACCCAAAAGACTGTGACACAGGTTACTCCAGAGGCACCTGCACACCCATGTTTATTGCAGCACTATTCACAATAGCCAAGTTATGGAAACAGCCAAGATGCCCCACTACTGACAAATGGATTAAGAAAATGTGGTATCTATACACAATGGAATTTTATGCAGCCATGAAGAAGAACGAAATGTTACCATTCGCTGGTAAATGGATGGAATTGGAGAACATCATTCTGAGTGAGGTTAGCCTGGCCCAAAAGACCAAAAATCATATGTTCTCCCTCATATGTGGACATTAGATCAAGGGTAAACACAACAAGGGGATTGGACTTTGAGCACATGATAAAAGCGAGAGCACACAAGGGAGGGGTGAGGATAGGTAAGACACCTAAAAAACTAGCTAGCATTTGTTGCCCTTAACGCAGAGAAACTAAAGCAGATACCTTAAAAGCAACTGAGGCCAATAGGAAAAGGGGATCATGAACTAGAGAAAAGGTTAGATCAAAAAGAATTAACCTAGAAGGTAACACCCACGCACAGGAAATCAATGTGAGTCAATGCCCTGTATAGCTATCCTTATCTCAACCAGCAAAAACCCTTGTTCCTTCCTATTATTGCTTATACTCTCTCTTCAACAAAATTAGAGATAAGGGCAAAATAGTTTCTGCCTGGTAGTGAGGGGGTGGGGGGGAGAAGGAGGGGCTGGGAGGTAAGAGAGGGGGTGGGATGGGGGGAGAAATGACCCAAACATTGTATGCACATATAAATAAAATAAAAATTAAAAAAAAAAAGATAGGATCTTCATGAAGTCACATACAGATAGTTCAGAGGGAGGACCATTTCGTACTTGGTTAATGCTGTGACTCAACAAGTTCTCCATGGGCCCATGTTCCTCAAATATAACCTGCTGTCCTAAGCTCCTCACAGGCTCAGCAAATTGCTATGGCCCTTCAAGTAACACCTCCTTACATGAGCTGCATCTGCAGGTATGAGAAATCTCTCCAGAATCCCCCAAAGACTTACCTTCCCTCCAGAATCACAATCATGTTTCATGCTTCAATCCAAACCGTTCACTGTAAGAGTGGGATTGCCATCACTTGCTTAGCTCATCAGTTCCCAAACAAATTAGAAATTAGAATCACCAGGGATACTTAAAAATGCCCAAGCCCAGGCTGCACCTTGACTGTGAAGTCACCATCTGAAGGGGCGTAGAGCCAGCACATGCATCAGCATCTTTTAAGTCTCTTCTGATGATTCCAATGTGTAGGCAAGTATCCAGGCAAGATTTAGCCTGATCAAGGGTCATCTCTTGGCTAGGCTGGGGAGCATCCTCTTCTTCCAAGGTACCTAATCCCCCAGTAGAATCAGGGTTCTGCCCATCGGTACAGAAAATGGGCAGGGGCAGCCAGCAGTCATGCCAGACAGTGGGCTAGAGTCAGACACCTTATTTTGAGTTCTGCCCTGTGCACCCAATTGTGTACTCTTATGCATATTTTTAAATTAATATTTCTTCATCTGTAAAGTGAGACTAACCATAGCAAATTTGCAGCATTACTTAACAATTAAACAGGAAAAAAAGTCTTTAAAAATGTCAAGCACTTTACCAGTTAGCACAAAGCAAGCAGTCCAACTGCAAATATAGCAGTGATGGTGGTAGAAGAGTACAAGTAACAGTAGGAAGAGGAAAGTAGAGGTTGTTACTGTCACTTGCTTCTGTTATCATTATTATGATTCCAGTGGTTACCGTAAAGTATAGTGGAAAAGATCGTAAGTTCTCACCTGTTCTTGCACATTACACAGTAGGTGCACCTTGGGAGCTTTTAAAGGGCCAGTGCCTAGCCCTGTCCAAATCAGTTGAATTGGGCTTTCTGGGTGTGGGGCCTCAGGCAGTAGTGTTTATTAAAAAAGATTACCATGTGACCTGAATGTACAGGCCAGGTTGAAATCCATTGTGCTAGAAAGGTAGGGTGAAGGAGATGTTTAGTTTGGTCAGTTTTCTTTTACTATTCCACATGGACTTTTTTGAGTCATGCCTGTAGCCCCACACAAGAAGGTTTTGAGCTAGTGTGGATGATTCTTTGCTTGTTTTATGAAAGTGATAGAATTTTGTGGCTGCCCAATCATTTTACTTCCACACATTATTCTGTGAGCGCTAAGAGAGGATTAATTAAGATGGGACCAGGTGCCTCCTTGTTTCTATTTAAAGACTGTGCAACACTTTAATATAAAAATTAGGTTTTGTTTACTGTGCTTATTTTTAGTTTTCTATATGTGAATTACACAATTCATTCTCCTAGTTTATAGAAAGTATGTTTTCTGTTAGCTACAATGCAAAACCAATTATGGGTATGTTATATGGAAACCTGCTTTAAATATTCCTCCTAGCTTCGAAGGCTTCCCCAAGAGTTATAATTTTTAGGCTCATTGTTTACTATTTCATGGGTATGTTTTGTCATATGTTGAAAGATCACACCAGTTATAAAAATAAGGCAGTGACTAAAAAGCCACAAAAGCTATAAACATCTGTAAAAGTTTCCTAGGCAAGGCCACTTGTTAGAGGGAAACTTAGTGCACATTGATTATGTGCAGCTGGTGGCACACACACTTTCAGAAACTGGACCATTAAGAGAAGCTGTTAGATATATGGCATGTTGTCCTGTGGGCTGTATATTTGTCCCCTTAGCTGTATGTAACAGGAACCTGTGGGGCCACACTGGCAAACTTGCCTCTAAATCTCATCTCCAATGGTGTTGCAGATTTGAAGTTTTATATTACCAGTAGTCACAAAGCCAGTCTCACTAAAGACAATGGAGGAATCTGAAAATAACGTGGGTTTCACAGTCACTGCCACACCAAGGGGCAAAGGTCAAGGTTAACCTCTGATCACTAATCAGAGCCACTGCAGGTTGTTACCTGTGTCTCCCTTTTTATTCTTAGAGGACCTGTCATATAAAGTACTATGTGAGGCCCAGTCATACAACTATCTACATATACAAGATATCAGGCTCCCCTTCTTCCAGACATGGGTGAACACCCTAAGCATGCTGACTAGGGGAGAGAGGAACTGGGATTTGGAAATCTGCTGCTCACTGGGCTGCAGTTTTGTGGCTAACAATAGGCCCATCACCAGAGCCCTGAGCAGTCTCTGAGCAGCTGAGATGGTTTCATGTTTATAAAATCCATCTTCTTGATATCCAAAATGGTTCCCCTAAGTAGAGAAAAACATGGCCTCAGAAAAAGAGGGAAGGCTATGTTTTAAGTTTTAGAATAACATGAAAGAAGTTTTTTAAAGAATATCTTTTAACTTACTAGAAGGAAATTTCAAACCTACAGAAACATAGAAAAGAAATGAATCTCCCTGTATCCTTAACCAAGTCAAATACATACTCTTTTTCATGCACAACATCTTTACTCCCTCAGGCATAAAACTTGAATTTTTATATGTGAAATTAAAATATTTAATTAAAGGTATTAAGTATAATTTTGATAAAAGTATCCTTCATATATGGCTATTGTAGAATTTGTTTTCCTAAGTAATAATAAAATTGAATCATGGGCAACCTCTAGTATTCAAAATATGGCTCACAAACCAGTAGCTGCTCGCAAATTCTTTGTTTCTGATATGCGACAAGTAAAGAAATGGTGAGGAACGTTTAGAACATCATAACATTTTGATGGTGCCATGATAATTTTTCCATTTATTCATTTTTTTAATATTTCATGAAAGTCTCACTCAGCACCAGACTGTGAAAAACATATTTCAGTACAAACAGTTTGAGAAGCATTGTCTATACAATGGTTCTGTGACTTTGTCCTCCCTGCAGGAGACTTTTATAAATGTCTGTAGGAGATATTTTTGATTGTCACAAAAGGTATGGGGCGTAAAGTCAGGAAGAGTGTGCTGCTGATGTCCGTTCGGTGTAGAGAACAGTCTCTACAACAAAGAATTATCTGTCCCTGTTTCAGTGGTGTCCAAGTTGAGAAAACCTACACTTGACCTCAGCGCAGACTTTAGGCTGCTCTGTGCCTTGTCTGAGGAAGGTTTGACAAATGAGCCTTGCCACAGTATAGGCTGGAAAGAGCCTCAAGCTGGTGACATTCAATCTTTCTTACATTTAGATACTCCATGTTCCGTATTGAAAATAAGTAAGACTTTTTTTATGTATAAATTTAAAATTTTTAAATATTTTCATTTAGAAATTTCATACCTAAGAAAGCTACAGCAAGTCCATGCTTCATGAATTTTTAAGATTTTCTTTTAAATTTAGAAATAAGAAATGATCATCTAGCAAATGCCATCATTTTTCTGAACTGTAATAGGATAAATATGTATAGCTATAGATTACTTGAAAAATAATCAAATGAAATTAATTTAGAACAAAGGATAGCCTTTATATCATAACCTGATTGTGTGTGTGTGTATGTGTGTGTGTGTGTGTGTGTGTGTGTGTGTGTGAGAGAGAGAGAGAGAGAGAGAGAGAGAGAATGAGAAAGAGAGAGAGTGAGAGAGATTGAGACAGGCACAGACTCACTTCCATATCTGATTCTCCTTGGTGAATTTCTTCTCTAAATCATATTTGATACCCAAGTTGCCCAAGTGGAAGTTATTTCATTAAGTGCAGACACTGTAGCTCTGTTACAGCTTTGAGCAAGACAAGTAGAGAAAAGGCATGTATACTCTCATGAGGTAACAGAAAAGCTAGTGTTTTGTTCATAAGTTGAACCCTATATCAACAAACCTGTGATTGTCATAGCCATGAAATTATCACTGCCATGAGAGAACGTTTATTAAGCATCCTTCTGTGATTTTCTGATACTTTTACCTTGACCTTTACTACCAGGGAAAGAGCTTATTTGTTATATATTTCTGTTTTTGTTTGTGGTTTAATGTTAATAGTAACCAGGGGAAATCTTTGAATTATATACCTATTGCATATTAATAAACCACCAACAGTCCATGCATGGACTCACTAAACTAAGGAAGCCTGTAATAAATTTATTTTTCAGAGGACTTCACACTCAGACACATTCATGATTCATCAAAAATATATCTTTGTTTCCTCAGACCCCTCTTAAGTTATGTTGAGATGTATTAACTAAGTTTATGTTGGCAGAAAATCCCATAATATTTAAAGCTGCTATTCTTTTGTATGGAAGGACATTAACAGCACAAATGATTTTTATTATCCATACTCCTAGGTGCCGAATTTATAGAGCCCTATAAATTCTGCCATTTGAGTGAATTCTGCCAAATTTTTTTATTCATTTAGTCATATGTGCATACATTGTTTGAGCCATCTCTCCCCCCTTTTCTTAGGGCCAAATCCCAGGGACATTCTGGCTTCAAATGATTCTAGGTAGAGAAGAGAAAGAATGTTCCTATTTCACATGTTAGTTTATAGCAGTATTTCATTTTCTATTTATCTTGGTTTTTTTAAATTTCCAAGAACATAATATAGTGTCCCCAACTTAATGATTGTTTGACCTTGTAATAGTAAAAAAGTTATATGCATTCAACAGAAACATTACTTTAAAGTCTGGATTTTAGTCTTTTTCTGGACTAACCATGTGCTGTAGGTAGGATACGCTACCTCAGTGCTGCCAGAGTGGCAGTAAGCAGCAACTTCCTGTGGCTGCAGTCACCACATGATCGCAAGGGCAAGCAACCAACACTCCATGGTATATTGTGTTGTTGAACTCTGATATATGGTAGACTAGCTGCATTAAATACATTTTTAAGTTATGAAACTTAAGATGAGTTTTTGGAAATGTAGTCCCATAGTAAGTTGATGAGTACTTGTAGTTTTAAATTTGGATACTTTCATGTATCTAATGAGAGTCTCAATGTGTAACATAAAGGATTACAAGAATGCACTGGATATTGGAGTGAAATGGTTTATTAATTTTGTAGGCCTATTTGGCCATTCCTAGAAAAGTTAGAAATTCAATCCCCTACTTTTAGATATTTATCGCTTAGAAAATTGCCCTTACCTATGTTGACTTGTCATGTGCAAAATTATTCACAGCAACATTATTTATAAGGAAGAAAAATTGGGAAAAGCTTAACTGTCCATCACTGGACATATCTATTGGATGAAGTACTGTGTGGCATTAAGAATGAGTGAGTAGGAGCTATACACGTGTTCACAAAATTAAAACAGGAACAAGAAGCTCATAAAGATAATGTTGAGAAAAATGCAGTATATTTCAAATAAACACAAAAACACATACAGTTTTATAATCATTTTGTATCTTTGGAAGGCAAAATAATACTGTATCTTGCTGAGGCATCCTTCAGACACATGTGGTAAAAGTAAAGAGAAAAATCAAAGGAAAGATAAACTGCATTCGTTAGAGTCCTTTCCCTGTGAAAATGAATGGGAAAGTGCATGGATCAGCAGATCCAGCTGCATTGGGAGTGTTTGACGCCTTCAGCTAGCTGGTGGGCATGAGTATGTCTGTCTAATTATTTACACACTGTTTTGTAAGTCTGAATAAATTTTGCATTTTTAATAGCAAACAAATATAATGAATTAACATAAAATGAAAATAAACATGTATTTATATTGCCTCAATCTATAAAAGTGTTCATTACAATATTTTTGAAGGTATATTTGAAAAATATTCTCATTGCAAGCTTCCTTGCACTAAGTATTGAATAGAATAGTAATATTTATTTCACAATTCAGTGTAAACTAAAAAGATGTCGATAGCTTAAGTTTCCAGTGTCAAAGATGGCTAAGGGAATTTGATCATTTTGCACCTTCATTTTGAGATACATCTTTTCCTTAAGAGTTTGACTAACAATAAATTACCTATTTTTGAAAATTAATTTTGATTTTTAAAAGAGCATCTAACCAAGAAAAACATGTTGGTAAATAGAAATGAAAATACAGAAATTGAAGTTGAGCAGTAACTTTTTAAACTTGCTTCCAAACTTCTTTTGAAATTCTGGTTCTTAAGATTTCATTCCCAGGAATGCCTCTGACTCAGTAAACTATTTGCATAATATAGCTTAGGGGTCCTCAACTTTCTTAGTTAATGATGGCTTTACTATCCCGGTAAATTTTTATGGCACTCTTAGGGCAAAAGAAATAACTAAGAGTCTGGTTAAATAGATGACAGCACCAACCCAGAGACCACCTCTGCAAAGATGGTGACATCATTGAAAGAAATGCATCACAGTCCTATACACCCAATGAGAACTACTTTTAGCTAGTGGTTTCCAGTTGTTGATTATTGCTGTTTCCATTGAAATTTTAAAATAGTTGCTGTCACCCATGTGAATTAGCTGCAGCACCCTGTAGACCTTGATTAAACTGTGTTCCACCCCAACACTCACCTTAACAAGGAGGATTCTTCATGTACTTACTCACTCACATTCTTTGTGGTCTCTTCTTATGACCTGCAGGAGAAGCCATACAAGTGCTCAGAGTGCAGCAAGGCCTTCAGCCAGAAGCGGGGCCTTGATGAACACAAGAGGACTCATACTGGCGAAAAGCCTTTTCAGTGTGATGTAAGTTTGATTCTTTTTTCTTTCCCTAGTTTCCTTCAATAACCGAAGGAGTAAGTGTTTGCGTGTGCATCGCTATGCTTATTCTGTCGTCTGTTCAGTCCGTATCTGTTAATGCCTTGTGCTTTTTATAGCTTTTTATCGCATAATCCATGTAATCACATTGTAGTCATTGTACTCATAGTTGTTTACAGGCAAACAAACTCTGATTTTCTTGAAGACATTCCTACACTATTTTAATGCCATGGAGTTGTTCTTCCATGTGTAAATTCATAATGATTTAAGACAGCTTTTAGTTTAATGACAGTTAAACTAAAGATTTGGCTAGTTGCAATATTATTTATTTTGTCAAATCCAAACAGAGAATTCCCAATATATATATAAACTCCTTTATGTTAAATAATGTTTTATTTAGATTTTCTTCTTAAAAATTTGTATCAAAATGGAATTATTTGAGATAGCTGTTTATATTATTTTTGAAAGGAGAAAATACTAGTTAGTAATTTTAATCTGAGCATTGACTAATTTAGGGGAAAAAGTGCTTTCTCAACCAGTATTATTTTCTTCTGCAAGAGGTTGATAAAAGGTTAGTTCGAGAAGAATTAATTTAGAAGGTAACACACATGTACAGGAAAGCAATGCAAGTCAACTCCCTGTATGGCTATCCTTATCTCAACTAGCAAAAACCCTTGTTTCTTCCTATTATTGCTTATACTCTCTCTTCAACAAAATCAGAGATAAGGGCAAAATAGTTTCTGCCTGGTAGTGAGGAGGGTAGGGGGCAGGGGGAAGGGAGGAGAAATGAAACAAACATTGTATGCACATATGAATAAAAGAAAAAAAAAGAGGTTGATAATGGCAGAATTGACATAGGTTTTACAGAAAGCAGTAGTATACTTATTTTGGACACATACATATAAAAACATGTTAATGTAGCTCAGTGGAATAAGAAACATTAAAGTGTAATGTGTGAAACAGTACAGATTCTCTGTACTGAAAGAAATTCAAGAACTTAGTTCCCTCCATGTGATCCAATGGATAAAGTATGGGGCGATCAGTCCCTATGAAAGGAAACTCACAAACGCTTTTCCTTATGTGAAGCTTTGTTGGTAAGGCTAATGCAACAATATACTCCAAGTGGGCCAGTGCATAAAAGTACCTTTATCAACAGTGTACTTCTTTAAGGAAAGAGCCATTTGTAGAGAAAGAACTGTATGCCTCAGCTCTATTCTGAACTGTAGCTATGATCCTAGCTTAATAATTTCAATTAGTTTAACTCCTTCCTGCTTTTGTTGGAAACATTTTCATAAAGGCAGAGTCCAATTAAATGATTCAATTGCATATGTGGGCAAAAATAACTGACATGAACCTGAAATTGTGTCTTAGTGCTATATGGATATCTGTGCTAAATTATTTTTATTGAATATTTCCTTAGGTAAATTGAACCATAATTTTTAAAACTAGTATTATAAGTATGATTTTTTTCTATTTCAGTCTGATTTACTTATATGGGATCCAGTACTCTTACCATCATAGCCCAAACTGGTCTATTGAGTAAAGATCCAAATTTCTAAGTGCATGCTAAACTTTCCTCATATGCAGCCTTCTCAGTACAGCACTATCCATGTTTCAAAATCTTGTCCACACTTAACCTGTTCACCGGACTTCTACTCTTCCAAATCTATTACTTCCATTCCTGCTGCCAGCACATAGCTCAGGTGATGCCCTTTCTTATTTATTACATCAAATCTCCAGAGTGTGTGTTTTTAATCTTATCACCCTGCCAATGTGATTGTTTAATAGATTTTTTATTAGCATATATTAATAGTACAAGGGAATTTCATTGGAATAAACCAGTAGGTTCCTAGTTTTCTTTGAACAGGTTTACCCCCTCCAGTATATTCCTTTAACCTCCCCTTCTTCCCCCCTTTTCAAACAGTATTCAGTTGTTACTATCTTTATATATATATATACTTAATATATGTATATGTATGCAACATACTTCAATCCTCTTCTCTCTCCCAATACTCTCTCCTTTTTCCCTCCACCTTCCTGCTAATCCCACTCTCCCCAGACAGCCCCCTTTTACACTTATATCCCATAATCATTATTATTATCATCATTTTAGTTATAGATTCTGTGTATGAGCAAAAACATAGAATATTAGACTTTTTGACCTTGGCTTATCTTGCTCAACATGGCAATCTCTAGTGCCATCCATTTTCCTGAAAATGACATAATTTTATTTTTTTTCATTCATTCATTGGTGCTTGACACCTAGACTGATTGCGCAGCTTTGCTGTTGTGAATGGTACAGCAGTAAACATGAGTACTTCTCCTGTATGTTCACTGCACTCCTTCAGATACATGCCCACAAATGGTATGGTGAGGTCATAAGGTAGGTCTGTTTTTAGTTTTTTGAGGAAGCTCCATACTGATTTCCATAATGGGAGCACTAGTTTTCATTCCCATGAATAGTGTATGAGAGTTCTTTTTTCGCTTGCATCCTTGTTAGCATTTGTTTGTTTTTCTTGAAAATTGCCATTCTGACTGGGGTGAGATGGAATCTCAGTGTAGTTTTGATTTGCACTTCCTTTATGGCTAAGCATGTAGAACATTTCTTGATGTACTTTTTAGATATTTGTACTTCTGAAAACTATGTATTCAATTCATTTGATCATTTATTAATTGGATTATTTGTTTTTTGGTGTTTAGTTTTTTTTAATCTTTGTGTATTTTAGATTTTATTCCTTTTTCTGTTGCATAGCTGGGAAAGGTTTTCTCCCATTCTGTGGGTTCTTTCTCCATTGTGTTGATAGTTTCCTTTGATGCAAGAGAAGCTTCTTGATTTTATGCAATACCATTTGTCAGTTCTCTTTCTCATTTCCTAGGCAATCAGATCCTATTCAAAAAATAATAGCTAATGTCTATATCTTCCAGTGTTTTCCTGTAGTAGTTTCAAAGTTTTAGATCTTACTTTTAAGACCTTTGATAACTTTTGAGTTGATTTTTGTTCAGGATGAGAGATAGGGGTCTACCTTCAGTCTTCTACATGTAGATAACAAGTTTTCCTGATACCGTTTGTTAAAGAGGCTTTCTTTCATCCAGTGTATGTTTTTGGTTCCTTTGCCAAAAATCAGGTGGCTATAGCTGTTTGTGTTTGTTTGAGTCTTCTATTGTGTTTCATTGGTTTTCATTTCTGTTTTGTTAAAGTTCCACACTATTTTTATTACTCTGGTTCTGTAGTATAGAATTTCAGTATTGTAATATGCCCACAGACTTTCTCTTTTAACTCACGATTAATTTTGCTATTGTTTTTCCATATGAATTTTACGATTAATTTTTTTTTCTATTTCTGTGAGGAATGGCATTGGGATGTTGATGGGGATTGCATTGAATCTGTAGATTGCTTTTAGTAGTATAGTCATTTTCACAGTATTAATTGTGCCAGTTAATGTTAATTCTATGAAATGGGAAGCATCTCCATTTTCTGGTGTCATTTTCAATTTATTTTTTCAAGGTTTTATAGTTTTCGTTGTAAAGATCTTTCAATGCCTTAGTTAAGTTTATTCCTAGGATTTCTTTGTTTTGTTTTATTTTGTTTTTTGAAGTCATTGTAAATGGAATTGTTTTCCTGATTTCTTTCTTAGCCTGCTCATTGTTGATACATAGAAAAGCTACTGATTTTTGTATGTTGATTTTTATATACTGTTATATTAGTGAAAGTGTTTATCAGTTCTAGGAGTTTTTTGGTAGAATTATTAGGGTCTGTTAAGTACAGGAGCATATCATCTGCAAATAGGGATAATTTGACTTGTTTCTTCCCTATTTGAATCCCTTTTATATTTTTTCTCTTCCCTTATTGCTCTGGCTAATAAGTCCAGTGATGTGTTCAATAATAGTGTGTAGAGGGGCTATGCTTGACTTGTTCCTTACTTCAGAGAAAATGATTTCAGTTTTTCTCCATTTAGTATGATGCTGGCTACTGGTTTGTCATATATCACCTTTATTATATTAGGGTACATGCCTTCTGTTCCTAGTGTCTTCAGAAGTTTCATCCTTTCAAATGTTGAATTTTGTTAACATTTTCTGCATCTATTGAGATAATCTTGTGATTTTTATCCTTGAAGATGTTTATGTACTGTATTACATTTATTGATATGCGTATGTTGAACCATCCTTACATCCTTGGAATGAAACCCACTTGATCACGGTCTATGATGCTTTTTAATGTATTGTTGAATTCAGTTTGCAAAAGTATTGTTGAGAATTTTTACATCTGTACCGATCCAAAATATTTACCTATAATTCTCTTTTTCATTGTATTCTCATCAGGTTTTGGTATGTTGCAGTGATCTGCAGCAGTATGGTGGGTTTCTGTTATCCCAGTGGGGAGGAGGATGACTGAGAAAACACTCAGGGAACAGATTCAGAGATCAGGTTCAACTTTAATGTGTAATAAACAGCAGTTAAATACTCTGTTTAGAGGAAGTTTAGCAGGTTTAAAAGTTTACTAGGTGCGCAAGCAAGAATTGAGGAGGTAACACAGACGCCAGGTGGGCTCTAATGGTCAGTGTTTATGCAATCCCCTCTATTGCGAGCAAGGCCTTATCACAAGTGAGCAGGTTGCTCTACTTCTTTTCAGCCAGGGCAAGATACAATTGCCTTAACTCTTTCCTTGCCGGACCAGTGTGGCTGCTCACCTGGGAATCCTCCACAGGTTTTGGTATTAGGGCAATACTGGCTTCATAGAATGAGTTTGGCATTGTCCCTTCTCTTTGTATTTTATGGTATGATTTGAGGTGCGTTGATGTCAGTTCTTTAAATGTCTGTTAGAGTTCGTATGGTCCTGGACTCTTCTTTGTTTGGAGACTCTATTACTGCTTCAATCTCATTGCTTAGTGTAGGTCTTTTAAGTGTTTTATATTCCCTCAGTTCAATTTTGCTAGGTCAAATGCATACAGAAATTTATCCATTTTTTTCTAGCTTTTCCAGTCTATTTCAGTCTAAGTTTTTAAAGTATTCCCTAATGATTCTCTGGATTTCGTTGGTATTTGTTTTGTTACCCCTTTTTCATCTCTACTTTTATTAATTTGGGTCTTTCCCTCCTTCTTTTGGTTATTTTGGCTAAGGATATATCAATCTTATTTATCTTTTCAAAGAGTCAACTTTTAATTTCATTGATTCTTTGTATTTTTTTTGTCTCCTTTCATCAATTTCTGCCCTAATCTTTATTGTTTCTTTCCACATAGTAATTTTAGTTTTGCTTGTTCTTGTTTTTCATGAAGCTTGAGGTACATCATTGAGCTATTTATTTGAGGTCTGCTTTTGTTTTTTATGTAGACTCTCATAGTTATAAACTTTCCTTTTAGCACTGCCTTTGCTGTATTCCATAAGTTTTCATAAGTTGTGTTTTCATTTTCAATAGATTCTAAGAAGTTTTTGACCCCCTCCCATTTCTTCAGTGACCAATTGGTCTTTCAACAATGTTCCTCCTTTTGTTTGAATATTATGTGAGGTTTCTTTTGCTCTTGATTTCTAGTTTTATTCAATTGTGGTCTGGTAAAATACAGGGGGTTATTTCTCATATTTGTTAAGACTTACTTTATGTCCTAAAATGTGATGTAACTTGGAGAAAGCTTCATGGGTTGCTAAAAGGAATGTATGTTGTTTAGCTACTGGTTAAAATATTCTTTTGATTTCTATTAAGTCAATTTGGTTTATAGTGTTGCTTAATTCTATATTTTCTTTATTGATTTTTTGTGTGTGTGTGTATGGTGGGGAGCTTCTGGATAACCTATCTGTGCTTATAAGTCTAGTAGTGCTTGTTTAATGAAATTGGGTGCCCCACCATTTGGTGCATATATGTTAACAATTGTTATTCCCTCTTGATTAATCGTTCCTTTCATTAATATGAAGTGATCTTCTTTGTCTCTTCTTACTGATTTTGGTTTGTAGTCTGTTTTGTCAGATCTGAGTAAAACTACTTCTTCCTGGTTTTTAGGGTCCATTTACTTGGAAACTTTCTTCACATTCTTTCACCCTAAGCCAGTGTTTGTCTTTGAGATGTGTTTCTTGTAGGTAAAAAGTAGTCAAGTTTGTGTGTAGGATTCCATAAGTATCTTCTGCAGTGTTGGTTTAGTGGTCATGAATTCTTTTAGTTTTCCTTTATCATGGAAGGTCTTTATTTTTCCATCACTTATGAAATACAGCTTTGCTAGATGTACTAATCTAGGGTGAAAGTTATTTTCTATTAGGGTTTGGAATATATAATTCCATGCCCTCCTTCCTTTCAGTTTCTGTTTTAAAAAGTGTGCTACAATTCTGATTAGTTTCCCTTTATATGTGACTTGTTGCTACTCTCTTAGTAGCTTTCAGTATTATTTCCTTGTTTTCTATATTTAGTTTTTTGAATATAATATGCCTAAGGGTGTTTCTTTTTCTGATCTTGTCTGTTTGTTGTTCACTGTCATCTGTGACTTTGGTTTTACCCCTTCTTCTTCTGTACCTATGATTTGTAGGTTTGGTCTTTTGATGTTGTCACAGAGTTCTTGCATGTTCTATTTGTATTTTGTTAGTTTTTTGTTCTTGTTTTTGTTTGGTTGATTGGTTTGTGTGTTTGTGTGTGTGTGTGTGTGTCTTTGTCTAATTGATCTCATTCCTCTACTTTGTCTTTGATCCCTGGTAGTCTCATTTCAACTTGTTCATTCTTTTAGCAAGGTTTTTAACTGAGTTTTTATTTTTATTTGAGTCATTGAACTTTTTAATTCCAACATTTCAATCTGATATTTTTTTCAGATTTCTGTATCTCTGTTGAATCCCTCTTTCATGTCCTACATTTTCCTTCTTATTTTATTTAGTTATAGATGTAGATATATCTCTATCTATCTATCTATCTATCTGTATCTCCTCTTTGGCATCAATCTGGTACTTATATATGTCCTCTTTAATTTCATGGATCATTCTTGGCATTGTTCTTTTGAGTTCATTATTTGAATTTGCATCCACTTTATTGCTGTTCAAGTCCTTTGTTATGGAATTGTTGACTTTTGGAGAAGGTATGTTGCCTTTTCTTTTTTTTTTTAGTTTTTCAGCTTCTACATTGGGATTTTATGTATAAGTTGCCAGCTAGAAATTTTAATCATCTACAGTATTCATTTGAAATTGTCTTAATGTTCAGGCAAGACAGTGTGGTGACCAGGTTGAGGGACTATTAGATTGGAGTGTATGTCTCAGTAGCCAAGTATTTGCTCATATCCTCAGGGCACCAGACCTGATCGCCAGCACTGCTCAGATTAGGGTGAACTATATGGAGGGTGTTAAAGAAGGAGTGGTTTTCTGCTTCTGGGCTACTTTCACTATAGACTCTTCCCTTCTTTGTGTACTATTTGCTGCTATTATCTGCAGGATGCTCTATAGCTTGAGGGCCAGGCAGGATCCCACTTGATCCACGTGCCTCCCAGTTTGTATGCCCAGAGTTACTAAGTTTGCAAACCTCAGAGTGACTACCAAATGAATCAGAGTTGGAGAACAAACAGAGCCTGAGTTCTGCAGTGGTTGTGGGAGAACTGAGGAACCTATTGCTCTATCTAATGGTCTCAGTGCTTACAGAACTGATACAATATTTTACCTCTCTGTTGGAAAGAAGATGCTATGGAAGTTTTGTGATTCAGAGTTTCTGGACTCTGGACCCTCAACCCTGACTATCAGCAAACACACATTAGAATGCAGTTCACAGGAGCAGGTCTCAATGCTTTCATGCACTGCTGTGCAATTTACCTGCCTCAGACGGGGTGGCTATGGTTTTCCCATGAATCAGAGTATCCGGACACAAGGCTCTTGACCCAACTAGCCAAACACATAAAGCTAGGAGGCAAGCCCTGGAAGCTAAATACTAACCCAGCAAAAGGCTTGATGTTTTGTTTCCACCAAAAGCCTGAGCAATGGGACTCTGCCCTCACCAGGAAAGGTGGGTCCTCCAACCACTATGCCCTCTCTTGCCAGTGGAACTCTCGTTGCTTCATCTTCTCTACAGTACCATATCAGACCCTCTCCCTGTCCTTGACCATACTGAAACTGTAGTAGAGTATCCCAAGACTCTAGGCCATGAGTGTATCTTATTTTCAGGCCCCCAGAGATAAGCCCTGTCTCAAAATGGCTCCTTACTATCATGCTTCGAGGGACAGAATGTCTCTTCTCCAAGGCTAGCCTTCCACACTAGTAGTCACTGCCCTACCAGATTCCCCCACTGGGTTTAAGGCTTGCCAGAAATGACAGCTTGTCTTTATTATCATTATTATTATTATTATTATTATTATTATATTGTTGTACTAGGGATACATGAGACGTTTACAGAAGTTCTTACAATATATCGTAGTTGAATTTAGAGTTGCCAGTCTGTTTCCAGGATAGTCTGGCTTACCTTATGATGGTGTTTTCAGCTTCTTCTTCCCTCTCAAGGAGCTGAGGAGGGCCTGGAATTACTTGTTGCTTTTCTGTGTTGCTTCTGTTTTCTCTGTTCTTTCCTGATGTTCTGCCACCTATTTCATGATTCCTGATGCTCTTACCTTCTTTCTCTCTTCAGAATCTAAGGTGGTTTTTATTGGAAGTGAAATTTATATAACAGAAAAGTAACCATTCAAGGTCCAGGTGTGGTGGTTCATGCCTATAATCCTAGCTACTTGGGAGGCAGAGATAGGATTATAGTTCAAGGTCAGGTCATGCAAAAAGCATAAGACCCTATCTGAACAACAAACTAAATCTTCCATCTATAGACATATGGATAGCTTTTACCTTTGGCTATTGTGAATAGTACTGTGGAAAACTTGGGTGTATAAGAATTTGTTTGAGTTTCTGTTTTTAGTTCTTTGGGGTACATGCCTACACATGGAATTGATGAGACAGCTTAGTGTTTCTGTGTTTAACTTTTTGAGGAACTGCCATACTGTTTTCTGCTGAAGCTGAACCATTTTATATTCCTACCAGCAATGTATGAGGATTCTAGCCTCTCCCAATCCTTGTTTTCCTGGTTTTTGTTTGTTTATTTGTTTTATCTTTAAAAATATAGCCATGATATGGGGTATGAAGTATCTCATTTTGAGTTTTGTTTATATTCTCCTGAGGACTAATGATGTTGAGCAACTGTTCACGTGCTTCTTCGCCATTCGTAATGTCTTCTCTAGAGAAGTAGTGCACATTTTATAAATGTGCTATTTGTCTTTTGTGGCTGAGTTGCAAAAGTTCTTTATAAATTTTGGATACTAGACCTTTATCATATATATGATACACAATATTTTCTTCCATTCTGTAGGTATTCTTTTTCCTTTCTGGAAAATATTCTTTGATGCACAAAAGTTTTTAATGTTGGTAAAGTCCATTTAACAATTTTTTCTCTTACATTGATCATGTTTTATCTAAGAGTCTGTTACCAAAGGCAAGGTCATAAAAATTTGCCCTTCTATTTTTTTCTTGTAAGAGTCTTATCATTTTAGCTCTTATATTAAGGTCTCAGTTCTATTTTGAGTAATTTTGACTATGATATAAAGTAGGAGTCTATTCTTTTTCAATCATTCACCATTGAATATGGTGTTGTAAGGTTAGGAGTTTTTCATAAATGTCCTTTATTATAGTATCTTTCCTATTTTTACTGGCAGTTTGTTTGTTAAATCAAGATAGTGTTGGGTTTTTGAAATGCCTTTTCAGCATTCTCTGATATGGTCAAGTTTATTTTGTTACCTTTGTTCTGTTAATGTGATGCATTGCTTTTTAAATTTTGCTTATTTGTCAAATGCTTTTTGTGCTTTCACTGATATGGCCACATTTTTTACCTTCCTTCTGTTAATGTAATTCATTACTTTTTAAAATTTTTCTTATGTGAATGACTATTGCAATCCTGGAATAAATACTACTGGTCATAGTTTAGGATCAGTTTGATTCAGCTTGTTTTTCCTTGTTTGTTTGAGAACATTTATGTCTAGATTCATAAAGAATATTGATTTATACTTTTCTTTCTCTATAACATCTTTGTCTGGCTTTGGTAACGCTAACTCACAACATGAGTTACAAAGTGCTTCTTCCTCTCCTTCCCCACTCCCTCTCTTCTCTTCCTCTTTCTTTTCTCCTTCCTCCCTTCTCCCTTCTTCCTTCTTTCTTGAAGTTAAAGGAAGATTGTTGTTAGTTCTTTAAATATTTGATAAAATTTATCAGTGAAGACCTCTTTGTTGGGATTTTTAAATTTTGCTTCTATCTCTTTATTCATTGTAGATCTGTTGAGTTTTTCTATTTCTTCTTGAGTCAATTTTCATAACTTTTATTTCAAGGAATATCTAATTTATCTATGTTACCTAGTTTATTGGCATGTGATTGTTCATAGTTTTCTCTTACTACTCTTTTTATTTCTGTAGTGTAGGTAGTCATGTCCCAGAATAACTTTTTCAATGTAAACCTAATTATGTGCTTTTCAGTGAAAGCTTCTTAGCTTTTTAGTAAGTAAGTCCACTTACTTACTAAAGTGAAAAATTATCATGGTCTGTGTCTTTTTCTTTTTTTTTTTTTCTTTTTTAAATCTCTAATAATCTCTTAACTGTCAGCACAGCTTCATATAATTCTCAAACCTATGAACATCTTTAAATTTTCATTGCTACTTTCATAACTCTTTCTCACAGCCTATATCCAAGCCAGTGGCAAGTCTTAACTGCCAAATAAGTTCAGAATTTAAACATTTATCATACCTCCACAACTACCATTTTGTCATCTAGAATCTTGCTTCTTAACTACTCTCTCTCCTATCTTTGCCTCTAGCAGTTTGTACTGAACTTGCCATACAGAGTGATCTATCCAGAATCTGAGTCAGATAGATGAAAGATAGATAGATAGATAGATAGATAGATAGATAGATAGATAGATAGATCATATATATAATATATAGGTATAATACTCACTTTTGCAAATGCTCCAGTGACTGAGAAAGCAAATGCTTTACTACCAAGGTCTGAAAGGCCCCACATGATCAGTACCTGTTACTCTCTCTCCCTAACCTTTCTGACATGATCACCACCCTCCCCCACTCTGATCACATGGCCTCTTAGTGTGCATTGCACATAGTGAGCGTGCACCTACATCTGAGTTTTTGCATTGCTGTTTCCTCTGCCTGAACATCTTGCCCTTGGGTGTCTTCATGGCCTGCTCATGTACTTCTTTCAGGTTCCTGCTCAAATCACTTTCTCTTGTAGATCCATCACCTTCTTAGCCCTCACTCCATGTTACTCTTCGTGGTACTTATATCTACCTAAAATAATTACATTTATTCATTTACTAAGCTCCATGATAATAAGTGTTTGGCTATCTTTGACCCTCCAACAGTGCCTCACATATAAGAAATATTCAGGGAATATTTTGAATGAATAAACAATGAATTATTAACCACTGACTTAGCGCATATCCAGATTACTTTTGGCTTGGAGTAGAATAATGCTATTGGCTTCCCTAACTCAAGTTTCATACTCTCTAGCTTGCCGATTATTACTTCAGTTTCAGTTTCTACCTAGAATCCTTTGATGAATTTCAACCCTTTTAAAACTACTTCTACTTTCTCTTATGATTATCAGGATCTCCAGAATTCATTTCTAGCCTTAACTCTTTTTTAAGTTATTTCTCTAATAACTTTCAATCTTTAGCCTTGGTGAACTGTTCTCACTTCCCCAAATAAGCTATGTTTTCATACCCTCAGTTCCTCTGCATATATTCTTCCCTCTTCTTGCAATACCTTCCCCCCTCCTCCAAACACATATCCTAAGACATGATGGCCCACTCCACCCCTCCCCATGCTTCCTTCCAGATCCAGGTTTTGTGCCACTTCTTTCTTAAAGCTCATCTTCATCTCTTCAGACCATCAACTATACTTGCCTCTGCACCTCTCTTAGCACTATGTTCATGAATTACAAATATTTCTCCTTAGACTACAGACTGCACAAAGGCAAAAAAGTGTGCCCTTTTTCATTTTATTCCTAACTGAAGTGGTAGATACATTATATAAGTGCTTGTTAACCAAAAGTGGTTATACAGAATTCTAATTCCATTTCTTAAGGTCCTTTCTGTTAAATATCTTGTTTCAGCTTACCTCCAGCCTGGAATAATAGTAAGAATAAAGATTTTACCACTCCTTGGCATGTGAATTAATACAAGTCAATCACAAGTCTAAAGAAAAAAAAGGAAGTGTAACTGTGGCGCTCTTTGAACTTTTTCTTGTTTGCTGCTATTTTAAAATGATGATAAATGTCCTCGCATTGGGGTGATTTACACAAAGCATCACTTGGAGTCCTTTGATGACTACACTTAAGCTCTTGAACACAAAGCTTTTAATGTTTATGTAGTCAGTTTCACAACTGTGACGTCAGATACTCCTCTGATATTTAATCCTCCATTCTGGCTCTCATTCAGCAGTCTGTTGTAATGCTCCATCTCATCTTCTGTGTGTAGCTTCTAGGACTTCCTTAATTCACAGTCATTATCAATGATTTCAGTGTCTTGCTCAACTTCCTTTCCATTTTTTCCTGCTTACCATTGCCATAATTTTCCTATGGTGACTTTGGAAATGGACTTGCACTTTGTATCCTTCCTACCACACTGGTGAGCTGAACTGTCTGGAAACCCTCTTTATAATTTCAAAGTCATTTTTGTTTTTTTGGATTTTTTTAATGGTGTCAGCTAGACAAATGGGAAAAATACAGTCAGCTCACATATCTGTTTAAAGCATGAGCCTTCAGTAACAATTGGCCCTTGGGAGGTGGTATATACAGTAAGCTCAGACTGTCTGGGCTTAAATTCTGGGAATCACGACCTAGTTCTGTGAACTTGGACATCTGATTAACCTTCTGTGTCTCTGTTTCCTTCTGCAAAATGGCGAATAATAGAACTAGTATGTCCTTAAAAGGTGGTTGTGAGGATTGTGTGAGTTAATGTGCAGAAATTGCTAAGAGCAATTCTTGGCCCCTAGTAAAAGTTGTGCCATACAACAGGATAGAAGAATGGACAAGATGCCTGCCCTGTCCTCATAGAACTCGTGGTCTTATGAAGTATAACATTGAACAATAGACATGAATATATACTGACATAATTTATGATAAAAACTAGAAAAGAGAAAGGAAAAACACCAGGCTATGAAAGAGTAGTTAGGAAAGAAATCTCTACCAGAAATCAGATGAGGAGTCTGATGAGGAGTCAGCTCTGCAGAGAAGAGCAACTCAGGAAGAATAGCATGGACAGAACCTATGGGTAAGAAAAGGCATAAGGGAATTAGAAGATAAGTAAAACTAAAGGTCATTGAGGCAAAGAGCAGGGCACAGGTAAAGCTGGAGAGAAAGTTGGGTGCCTTATAGCCATTGGAGCAAATTAATTGTGAATTTGATTACAATAGGAAACCATGGAAGAATCTGTGGTCAGTTGTTCACATTGACATCAGGTTTAAGAAAGGGCCACAGAAATAGAGCGTGAGAGATAATTTTTAAATTGGTCTTCTTTATGGTCATAGACTTTAAGATATAAAAACAATTCACTATTTCTTTCATTTAAAATGCTTTCCATAAGTGCAGGTGTGGTGGCTCACACCTGTAATCCCAGCTACTCAGGAGGCAGAGATTAGAAGGGACAAGTTTCAAGGCCAGCAATTGAGGCAGGAGACCCCATCTCAAGCAACAAAGCTGGTAGTGGTGGTACGCACCTGGATCACAGCTACATGGCATGCATATATACAAGGATCGCAGTCTAAGGCAGCCTAGGCAAAAACACAAGACCCTATATGAAAAATAACTAAAGCAAAAATGGGCTTGGGAGCAGTAGTTCAAGTGGTAGAAACATTGAGTTCAAACCCCACTACTGCCAAAAAAAGAAAGCAGTCTTCATAGATACCATCTTTAACTTCCTCAAATTTCCATAGTATTTGGGGATATTTATATTGCTTATAGGGATTCTTTTGTTCCCTCTCTCCCTCTCTCCTTTCCACCCCTCCTTCCTTCTTTCTTTCCTTTCATCTATCATTTCTTTCTTTAATTCAACTCTTGCCCTCAGGTTCCTTAGTCTAGTAAGAAGACATATTAAAAAAAAAATCATGCAAGTAAGTAATTAGGCTTGAGGATGACTACTGTGAAGGAAAGGTAAAGGAAACGTAAAACAGAGAACTTCATCTGGCAGACAGATCCTGTAAACTTCCTGAGGAACAAATAAGAGTAGGCTGGATAAAGAGAAGTGAGAAAATGTTGAGGAAGGAGGACAGTGGTGTCTCCAAGAGCCTACTGTAGGAAGGCTGTTTAGTTTGTCCAAAGCTCAGTGATTACCCTAAAAGCAATAAGAAACCACATAGGAATTTTAGGTAATAATATGACATTTATATGTTTTTTAATTCTTTAAACTGTTGTTGGAGCATGGACTGCAACTTCATACTCCTGGAGGAGGATGGAGGATGAATCCAAGAAGATTCCGGTAGTATATGTCAATTGGGCACTTTCATTGTTTCCTGAGAGTGTCCCACATGTTGTATCTGTATTCCTGTCCCTGTTTACAGCACCAATAGCAATTTCCACTTGCCAGGACAGTGAAACACTCCCCATAAACCTTTCCTACAGGGTGGTGTGGCTCAAGTGGAGAGTAAGTATGAGGCCCCAATTTCACACCTTAGTACAGTAAACAAAGACAAAAACAAAACCACTTTTCCTGCAGGGAGAGGAAGTTGTATCACCCATACAGAATGAATAAAGTTGGTTACTACAATAACCCAGGCTTTAATTTCCAGGGTGAGGAGATGGATATCCCAGGAGGCATACGTCATATCCATTGAGATACGCACAGGACAGATTACAACTTTGTTTCCTGTTTATTTTGTATTTAAAAATAAGAACATAATTGGGCTTTATTACCTTTAAAAGCGTGCTTAAGTTTCATGTCCTCACTTGGCGTTGTCAGTCTCTTGAAGTACGGTAATGCATGTTATCAGAAGGTAGCATTATCAATAGGGTCATGATTGGCTAACAGTCCTGGTCCACTAGTTTGTTTTAAGTACATCATTAGAAATGCAATTTGCATGTTTTTGGTTAATAGAGATAGTGATTCTGTTACCTGTTTTCAAATGGGCTTTACAAATTCAGCAGAAAAAGCCCAATACAGAAACCACAAATTCAAAATAATAATAGAAACATACGGTGAGAGAAAGCAGCAGATTTCATGCTACTAGGCATCAGCAATTTGATATAAAATACAATATTGATATCATCATATGACAAGAAGTAATCCCAAAAACTGACAGAGACATTCAAAATATGTATTTGCCTTATCTCTTATTAAAGGTGATTTTGACCCTAAATATATATATATATAACACGTTAAAATACTGCCTACTTGAAAATAAGAAGCTATAATTTTTTAATTTAACACTAAAATATTACTCTTTATCACATCCTCTTAAAATGTATAAATAGTGTAATGCGTATATATGTTATATTTAAAAATATAAATAACAGATTCATGGAAACATTTTCTTTGTGATGGAGAAGCAGTGGTCTAAGCAATTATCTGGTAGGAGTGGAAATAGAGACAAAATGGATATCTTCTTGTCTTTGAGAAGTGTGTACAAGGAAGAAGTGGTGGAACTGTAACTGATGAGATGGGGAGTTGGAAGACTTTGGGCCAGGATTGGCTGCCAGATTTGTAGGTCAAACCAGTGGGAAGAAACCATTTTGAAGAATTATATTTGAGAAACAAAGATTCTGAGTTCTGTTTTAAACATACTAAGTTTGGTGTACCAGTAAGTTACCTGAGTAGGCGGTCAAATATTCCATTATCGAGACCAGAGACATGACTGAATTAGAGATAATATTTGCAAGTCATCCCCAAATAAGTGATAACAAAGACCTAAGTATGATTAAGATTATCTAGTGAATGGGAAGAGGACAAGGGTCAAGCACTGAGATCCAAACTTCAGGGTTAAGATGAGGAGTTGCTGTATGAAGGGGAAAAAGGGCCTGTGAATTAGAAGGAAAACAATGATAGTAGGTCAAAATGGAAACAAAAAGAAAGGCGGGGGATGATCATTACGCTTGTCACCAGAGGCTGAGAATTATGTTAAATGAGGGCTCAGGAGTGCCCATCGGGTCTAGTGAAGGGGAGGTCATCAGTAATCCCCAGAGAATTGTTCAGAGTTTAGAGCACAAGTCCACGGTGAGTAGACTTGCTGCTCCATGGAGGATGACCACATGGAGCCACCATTCAGCTTCCTGTATTTTTTATTCCAAAATAATATTTGCTTTCTGACTATAAAAGTTTACTTTTTAATGCCAGAAACAAGAGGATGAGTCTTTGCTCCCATCCCTGCTTAGGGATTGGAAATATTTCTCTTTCTTTTTCTCTTCCACACCCCTTGTCTATACTTTATACTAAAATAAATCCTCACCAAAACTTAAAGAAAGAAGAAGAAGCTATACAGAAACAAATGAGGAGAAATAAAATAATCCCTAGTTTCCCAACCAGGAAATGTAACTGTTAAACTGTTATACTTTTAATCTGTTGACATTATTATTGCCCTTATTTCATTATTGTAGACTAAATTGCAGTGATCTTATTATTTTCTTCCTTTTATGTTTTCTCTTGTCTTTAAATATTTTTGAAAGTATGATCTTTTTTAACAATCAAAATATTTTCTTATCGGATCATATCAATATGAGTAAATCCATTAATTTTGGGTAAGTAAGCAATTTGTAATTGTTCACTTTTATAAATAATGCCATGTAATCATCCTGTATATAAATCTTGTAGGAGATATTTGTACAGGTGGTACTTCTGGTTCTTGGAGGGCTCTCTCTGTCTAAGACACTTTTGAGCATCTTCTGTACACTCTTATGCACATTCTAGCCCCCCCTTTAAATTGTGTTTGTGTGTATGTTATTTTTTTTGAAATGTACATCTTAACAGGGTACGTATTTGCATTTTGCTTTTTCCCCTAATTTCAGTCTTGATTTTAAATAAGGATACTTAATAACTTAATTCATGGATTTTATAATCATCATATCTTATGCTCTTTCATGTTTCCTGGTCTTTCCTTTCCCCCCCTGACTTTTACTACAGCAACTTGGCTTTGTTTTACTGTGGCTTAAAATGTATACAGTCTATTTCTAATTTTGATTTCAAAGCTTATGCATATAAGCTATTCCAAAAGACATGTTGTTTCCTGAGATTAATTGGAAGTGTTGTGTTTGTTCTGGGGAATTATCCTATTTGCTTACAAAATCTCTCATATATTCCAGGGTCCTGCCACTCTTTAGAATTGCTATGCTCTCTTTGAAATCCTCCTTTGGTGACTTTTGGCTCTCTGCTGTTAACAGTAGTCTGTAATTTCCAATTTGTCAATGAGACTTCTTGTTAGAGAAGATAAAAGAGGAACGATAGTCACTAATATTTATTGACTGTCTCAATATAACACCAATTTTTTAAATTTTTATTATTTTATTATTCATATGTGCATACAATGCTTGGGTTATTTCTCCCCCCTGCCCCCACCCCCTCCCTTACCACCCACTCCACCCCCTCCTTTTCCCCCTCATCCCCTCGATACCCTGCAGAAACTATTTTGCCCTTATCTCTAATTTTGTTGAAGAGAGAGTAAAAGCAATAATAGGAAAGAACAAGGGTTTTTGCTGGTAGAGGTAAGGATAGCTATACAGAGAGTTGACTCACATTGATTTCCTGTGCATGTGTGTTACTTCTAGGTTAATTCTTTTTGATCTAACCTTTTCTCTAGTTCATGGTCCCCTTCTCCTATTGGCCTCAGTTGCTTTTAAGGTATCTGCTTTAGTTTCTCTACGTTGAGGGCAACAAATGCTGGTTAATTTTTTAGGTAACACCAATTTTTATAGACCCTCTTACTTAATAGAAACTGAGGTAACTACCATTATTGTCATTTTACAGGCACATGAGCTGAAGTTAAGAAGAATACTTTGTCCATTTATATTTCTTAGTAAGGGAAAGAGTCAGAAATCAAACTCAAGCTGTTTCTTCACCACATCCTTCTTATCTGCAATGTAGACATTGTCTTGTCCCTTAGGATGCATGAGTGAATAAGACTCAGAGACATCCCTGCCATCTAGTGAGTAGAGACACATAATAAAAGATACAATTAGTAAGTAAATGGTAGAGCATCAGAAAGTGACACATACTATACAAAAAATAAATTTGAGCAGAGAAAAGGGATTCAAAGAGGATGGCAGGTCGGCAAACTTCCTTGAAAAGTGATTTAATTATAAAGCTTGTTTTCTTTCTGCTGCACTATGCTATTATTTATGTATAAATTAAAATGTATTATTATTGGATTATTCCTCCTTCTTACCAAATTAGGGGCTTATGCCTTTCTGAATTTCTTATTGCTATGAATGCAAATGCTCCTTCCCACATGGAGAGAGCACTTTTTTATTTGTGTATTTTCACAGCTTCACCTCATTCAGAATTCTAGCTTTCTTTAGAGTATTTTTACAAGCCATTTTACTTCTCAGTATATTCATTATGCTTTTCATGGTGTTTCCACATTATTTATGTCTTATTTCAGAGCTGTATATGCTTTTAAAGAGTTTTGTGTAACTTGAATTTTTGTAACATCAGACTTTGAATTCCATCTCATTTCCTTTTATAACTTAAATGATTATGCCTTACAGATTCTATGTAAATTTAATATTTTAATTATCACACTGTTTAATAGATGTTGAGCCAGATGACATTGTGGCAGAGATTTCCTCAGTTAAATAATATATATAATAAGAACTAAGGAAATGAAATAGTGGCCATAAATTTCCACATATGATGCATAAAGTGGTGTTAACCAGTGACATCACAAGTGGTAATGAATGGAAGAGATCACTGGTGAGAAAGGTCTTGTGCCACGGATGCCATACGGAGAGATGCCATCTGGACCATAAGGCATTTTGCTTAAGAGTCTTTTAAACATTATAAATGGACTCTGTTAGGATAAGGAAGGTATGTTTCCAGGGAGTCATGTCTCTCGGGCTGTTCAAGGCTAGAGCTGGGGGAGGAAGAGGGTGACTGTGGTGAAGAACAAAGGCAGGTACAGGAAACCCTTTGGAACTGTTCATTGATTTCTGCACCTGTTAGTTTGGATGTTTAATTCTACTTATTTCGAGAGCAATTTTTGTTCTTGGGCTGTTAGTACACCTTTGAAGGCAGGAGTTTTCATGGTGCATGTAGGTGGTAAGTTGGTGTGTCAGAGGTCTCCGTTGTATACGTGGTATAACGTGCTTGGCATCGTTGGGTCTTTTCTAGGTGTGTGACTTGGCCTTCAGCCTGAAGAAAATGCTGATCCGACACAAGATGACTCATAACCCCAATCGCCCACTGGCAGAATGCCAGTTTTGCCATAAGAAGTTTACGAGGAATGACTACCTCAAAGTGCATATGGACAATATCCATGGCGTCGCCGACAGCTAGCCGTAGCTGCAAAGGATAAGCCGTTCAGAAGGGCTCTTAAGATGCAGCCTTGATTTTTCTCACCTGATCCTTGTCACAGAAATAGCCAAAAGTAACTCACTGGTACCATAGTTCTTATTTGTCTACCTTTGGAGTTTATAGTTGCATATGCAAAAAAAAACCTAATTTTTACCAAGAAATTGTACAAGTGGAACTCTGTAGCCCTGCAAAATGTCTTATAAAATGGAGAAAGAAGTCACAGCTCTTGACTAACTCTCTGGAATGAAGTTTAGGCCTTTTTATTTTATTGTGATTCTTTGTCCACGTTTGGGTATTTGTGTGTGTGCATGCGCACTGTGAAATAGTGGTTATTGCAGCTGGTTATTACTAAGACAGAAATCAAGATAACCAACTATTTCTTTGAAAATAGGAGTAAGAACGAGCGTTTTCAGTCTCAAGCTTGGTAGCAGGATAAATAAACAGACCAAAAGTTTATCTTATTTAACAGTTCCCTACCACAAATGAGCTTAAAATAAAGAGATATTTAAGAAATAAAGTGTCTATTAAAATATTGTTCATTTTAGAGACTTCTCAAGAAATGTTATTTCCATTCATTTCAATACAGACATTCATGGTCTAGAGTACTTTTATAAGATTACACACACATACACACACAAAAAAATCTTAACTATTCATCAGGCTGCCCCTTCTTAGTTTATGCTAGTTATTTTTTATAAATTAACAATATACAATTATACATAACTAAAAACAGAAAAAGAAAAGGTTCTCTATCTTTGCTGGCTGACAGTGTTAGGACAGTAGTGTGGCATTACCACATTAGTTACAAGAAGCATCACCCTTTACCTTCTTATTCCATAAAAGCAAAATGAGCATGCAATGCAGGTATAATGCAGTCCTCAAAGCATCAACATTCCATTTTGCAGAAGACATTTTCCAGAACCTTGGCAGTAGGTGATTCTGAAACACTTGAATTATCCTCACTCATAGCACATAATTAGGAATACAGAATAAAAAATACAAACCTGGCAAGTGTTACACTTAAGGGAACTTTAAGCAAAAGCATAATCTCTCCCTTTAGATCATATTTCAGTGAAATATTTGACAGCAGCATACAATGAACAGTTTATTTGGACAGATAATATGCTACAACCTGCTATAAGGTCAGAATAACTTACAGGATTCCAAAAGCCAGAAAAAAAATGCAATGAAGCCCAAATAAAATGCACCTCTCTAAATAGAAACTACTCAAACAAAAGGTAGCCTGTGTTTTAAGGAAGTTACTTCACTGCAATGGGTTAAAGAGAAAGGTTGTCTGAAGACAGAGTTCTTTGACTTCAGGAATCTCATTTTAAAATCATATTATTGCCTGACTTCAGTTTTAAAAAGAAACATAGATTCAATCTAAGCATTAAAAATACTAATTTGAAACTAACTATACATAACTTTTAAAAATATAAATCCTTGAATTAAAATTTAGAAGATATTTAATTTAGAAGATATTTAAGTGTAGCATTTTCTATTTGAAGTTATAGATTGTATTATATAAAAATCAATTTTAGCCTTCTTTCAACAATGTATTTTTAGATCTATAGCATTTTCCATTCATCATAGTGTGCTTAATAACATTGGAATATAAAAGGACAACTATAAAATTGGTAGTGTGTATTGTATAAATACACCATGCTTATTCCTTTGGATGCTGCAGTCTCTATATGGGATGCTTCATATCCTGAATATGTGATGAATGTAATACTTGGAAGGAAGCCAAATGCTAATTTTGTGTAATCTCAGTGAGAGTTGAAGGATAAATGAGGAAATTACCCTGGAAACCCTGGTGTCGCCATGCTGCTGTGAAGTAAGCTGCCAAGGGAGAGGCACTGGCCTCGCTGTACTGCAGGCTGAGAGAGAAGGAGATCTTTAGAAGGGGCAGATGTGCTTACTGACACACCATCCTCTCTGTTCAAAGGACTGAACCCAAAACAATTCCTTAGAAGACTCTATATGCTGTAACCATTTATC
Source organism: Castor canadensis (assembly GCF_047511655.1). Lineage (NCBI taxonomy): Eukaryota > Metazoa > Chordata > Mammalia > Rodentia > Castoridae > Castor > Castor canadensis. The sequence continues at coordinate 54,765,323 of NC_133394.1, forward strand.
CAAAAGGCAATTATTTATAAGTAGTTGCAGATATATTAGCATTTGTGTGCTCTTAACTTTTAAGTTGCTTAGCAATGAAACAAAGATGAGAATGGTTTTAAGCTTGATGGACAATTTAAAAGCACACTCCTCTCCTTTCCTCTCCTCCCCTCTTCTCCCCTCCCCTCTCTCCTGAAGGCTGTATCTGTCTGAAGAGGGTCACTTTTACACAGTGCTAATACAAAAGTTTAGTAATTGGCACAAAGCTCTTCTGACTCACTGTAGCCACTTCACTGGCCAAATGTGAATGTGGGTCCCAGAGTGTCTTATGGCCTTAGCTTGTGCATTAGATTTCATGTGTTCCTACTCTCCCAAAGCTACAAGGGAAGGAAAATGGGTACTAGAAATACTCATTTTTTTCTTCACAAATCAAAATACTGCTTTTGAAGTCTCATTGTGGGGTTGGGAATATTTTGAGGTGGGTAGGCAGGAGGTAATGTGCCACTTTAAAACCCTAAGGTTTTGCCATTAATACTGAGGTTAGTTTGCATGTATGTAAATGGATCATTTGTAAATAGCAGAACTCGTGCGATAGCATTTTTATTTTATCGTAATTACAATAAATGTACCTAAATTACTACCAGACTTCTTCTTGGCATTTTACTTAATACAGAACGTAGCTAGCACAGTTGTATAGTAAAATACAAACATGTTGTAAAGTTGTTTTTGGTGAGAGAAGAAAATGTAATTGCCGTAACTCCAAGGCCTTATGCTTCTGTAGTTTGCACATCTAAGTATTTTTATATCTGGAAAGTATCTCTAAAGCTGAGCCAACTTGGTCTCAGGGCAGTAAGGGAGAGCATTTTTCATACATCATATCTCATTCCTGGACATGACTAGAACAACATAAAAAGGAACATTGCTGCGAATCAATGAAACCTGACATATAGCAGCATCTCTGAGCAAAAATAGCTAGATGTTCACAAATATAATTGAAGGCCATAAAAGTTATGGCTAATGTCTTAGTTACTATTTTTTTTAAAGAATATTTCATTATTTTAGTGTACCCATACCACCTTGATTGTAGCAACAAGAACCTGACAATTTTTTTTTTCATTTTTCTTTTATTATTCATAGGTGCATACAAGGCTTGGTTCATTTCTCCCCCCTGCCCCCACCCCCTCCCTTACCACCCACTCCACCCCCTCCCTCTCCCCCCCCAATACCCAGCAGAAACTATTTTGCCCTTATTTCTAATTTTGTTGTAGAGAGAGTATAAGCAATAATAGGAAGGAACAAGGGTTTTTGCTGGTTGAGATAAGGATAGCTATACAGGGCATTGACTCACATTGATTTCCTGTGCGTGGGTGTTACCTTCTAGGTTAATTCTTTTTGATCTAACCTTTTCTCTAGTACCTGTTCCCCTTTTCCTAGTGGCCTCAGTTGCTTTAAGGTATCTGCTTTAGTTTCTCTGCGTTAAGGGCAACAAATGCTAGCTAGTTTTTTAGGTGTCTTACCTATCCTCATCCCTCCCTTGTGTGCTCTCGCTTTTATCATGTGCTCATAGTCCAATCCTCTTGTTGTGTTTGCCCTTGATCTAATGTCCACATATGAGGGAGAAGATACGATTTTTGGTTTTTTGAGCCAGGCTAACCTCACTCAGAATGATGTTCTCCAATTCCATCCATTTACCAGCGAATGATAACATTTCAGAACCTGACAATTAAAATAATGTCAATAGTGTTTAAAATTTGGAAAGAATATAGAACTACTAAAGCTTGACTGTTAGTTAATGCAAGAATTCATATGTAATATCTGTGTTCTTGATACAAAAAACTGTACACTTGCTAGGAATTAATTACACTTTAAAAATAACCATTTGTCTCTCCAAGATAGTATAAAAATGAAAGGAATCCCAGGTCACAAAGGATACTTGAATTATTCCATCACTTCACATTTTGAATTTTTAAAGAAATTTTCTAACATGATTTTTTTTCTTAAAAGTTAATTTGTCTGGTAGCTTTTACTTAATATTTGGGTGACATATCCTTTTTTGTTCATTCTTCTGTGATCATATGAAAAATTTAAATGTGTTTTTTAATAAACAAATGATGTTAAGATTTCTCATTTTTTTCTGTCTGATGACACTGAGCTGAGTGCTGCTAAGTCTATGGTGAAGAGCAACTCCAGTAGGCTTTCTCATGTAGTCTTACTTGGGTGCCTAATTGGCCTTCTGTTAGAATCTGTATTCAATAAAGAAATGTGCTGTTTTACACCTAACGTATGGAATTCATTATCACCAATGTGATCAAAAGCCTGGCATTGTAGACATAATCCAAGATCATCCTCTGTATAACTCCAGGATTACTTTTTCTTTTACTTCTGCATTTCAGGATCTGTATTTGCAATAATTTCTCTATAATCCCTATTGGTCTTGAATTATGAAATGTCCTTAGTTTTCTTTGAAAGTGTTCCAGAAAGCTGAGTATGGTGATCCACACCTGTAATCCTAGTGCTCAGGAAACTAAGGCAGAAGGACCTTGAGTTTAAGGCAGCCTGGGCTACAAAATGAGACCCTGTCAAAAAAAAAAAACAAAACGAAAAACAAACTTCCACAATCACATGAATGAAAGCAAATCAGTTGAAAACTGAACAAATCCGACTGGAATCAGTTGTTGAGATCATGTATCCCCTATTAAGATATTTGGTAAAGCAACCTAGAAGAAAGAGAAGTATATTGACCCAAAACCTATATATATTTTTTCTATTCTAAAGTTAATGTTAGCATCTGAATTGCTAAAATAAACCTTTATGAGATAGAAGCAAACTATATAATTCCTATACTAAGTAAGACCATAAAGTCTGTGGTGATGATGAAGCAGTTCCACATTTAATTAGCTGTAAAGAATTCCAAAATCTTAATTTTGGGGGAAATTAATCATTACTTTTATCTTAAGTCTAGTTTTATTGAAATTCAGAGAATCATCTCTAAACCTTTCTGTGTGTGTGTGTGTGTGTGTGTGTGTGTGTGTGGTTGGTTGAGGTATTTTTGCTTTTGCAGTTCCAGAGATTGAACCCAGAATCACACACATGCTAGGCAAATGCTCTATCTCTATCTCTGAACTGCACCCCTAGCTCTTAGACCTTACCTTCTAATTAGGAGGTTGACCACACAAATAACTGTTTTCAGCTCATCTTCCACCCGACAAATATAGTACACAGTTTTGTCCAGAAAATAAAATGTGTCAACTGCAACCCTCACTGTCACTTTCAGCCGTTCCTGTTCTTCTCACATCAAGTGGGTCTCCTGTGCTGTTTCAACTGTTGGCTGCCCTTGGTGTAGTCTACAGTTTCACCACTAGACTAAGTATACAAGTTGAGCCAATTGACTTTGTAGTGAGAAATCCTGTTTTCTCATAGTTTTCTAAGCTAGATATTATTCCTAGTTTCATAGTTCAGTAAAGAGTATGTAGCTTGTTGCTCACTGCAAATCCTGGAAAGGAGTGAATGGAGGACACAGAGTAACGGACAAAAAGAGGAACTCAAATTTTGTGTCTTACAAGCCAAAACAGTCCTGAAAAAGAGCAAAGCTGGAAGCTTCATACTTCATAGTTTCAAAACATATTACAAAGTTGCATAATTAAAGCAGTATCTTATTGGCATAAAAACTTACATGTAGCAGAATAGGCAACCTAGAAGTAAACCTCGTGAATGTTGCTAGAAGATCTTCAACAAGGGTGGCAAGACTACACAATGGGGAAAGATAATCTCTCAAATAAATGGTTTTAGGAAAACTAGGTATCCATATGCAAAAGAATGAAGTTGAACCCCTACCTTACACCTTGTAGTTTTCCTTTCCACGGTTTCAGCTACCTATAGTCAACCAAGGAGAGAATGTGAAGTGGAAATTCCAGAGATAATTTCACATTCTAAATTGCATGCTATTCTGAGTACCATGACGAAATCTTATGCCACTGTGGTACATCGTGCCTAGGAAGTGAATCATCCCTACCCAGCATATCCACACTGTATATACTACCTATGAGTCACTTACTGTCACCTTGGTTATCAAATTGTTGCACTATCACAATTCTCATGTTCAAATAATCCTTATTTTTTTCTTAATGGCCAACAGCATGAACAGTGATGCTGGCAATTTGGATGTGCCCAAGAGAAACTATAAAGGGGTTCCTTTAAGTGAATAAATAAAAAGTTCTCAATCAGAAAAGAAAAAATACACTATTAATTTGATATTTAAATAAGCTTTTAAAAATCTGCCTCTAAGCTGGGTGCTGGTGGCTCATGCTTGTAATCCTAGCTACTCAGGAGGCAGAGATCAGAAGGATCATGGTTTGAAGCCAGCCCAGGCCAATAGTTCACAAGACCCTATCTTGAAAAAAACCTTCACAAAAAGGGCTGGCAGAGTGGCTCAAGATGTAGGCCCTTAGTTCAAGCCCCAGTAACACACACACACACACACACAAAATTGCTTCTGTTAATCTGTTAGCACTCATCTCAAATTCAGCAACTTTGGTAAAAGAGTGGTAAGTAAAAGAGTAGTAAGTTATAAACCATTCCTGTAAAGGAATACTAAATATCAGATGTTTAAGCATCCTTTTTCATATATTTCGTGTATATGTATATGTGGGTATATATAGATATACACATACATATGTTCATACAAAATTCAGACTCAGAATCTGCCTATAACATACCAGCCTTCGAAGACATTTGAATTCTTAAATTGCCATATTCTTATCTGAAATTTTAACTTATATTAAGAAGCATATTGTAACACTATAAGACATTTTTACCATGTAATTTGGATTAGATGGCTTCTGTGGTCTCTGAATAGTAGGATACATTAGTGTCTGTATAAAAGCCTGGGTTTTCATGTTCTTTTTGGAATAGTGTATTTTCATATCTCGTATATACATATATACATGTATATATGTGTATATATATATGTTATCTGCTTCCTTATAAATAACATTTTGTCTTGTTTTCTATATTTTTTGTAAATGCACATATACACGAGAACTTATAAATGAATAGTACATAACCAAATTTCATATTTTAAACTCAGACAAAAGGTAATCACTTATAGGTATAAAATATCCTGTATGCTTAATGCTTTCTTATACTTTCTGAAAAAACACTTCAGCAAAGGTACAGTGTATCAAATCACTGAAAATTTAATTAACAAATATACTTTAGCTGATATTCAGGCTATATAAGTCTGCAATTCTCTCCTACTTGGAATAAGAAAAGAGGAAAGGGGAAGAAATTATGAAAGAGGATGAAAGAAAGAAAGTAAAATGGTCACAAATTTGTAAAAAGGATAGATCTGTAACATCATTTTTTTAGCTGAATGATGTCAATTTCCTTAGCAATGAATGTATTTAATGGTACCCATGTACTTGTTAAATTTGTTATGAGAAATAAGTCAAGAACTGTACAATTATCTGAAAAGGTTACCTAACATAACTAGAATTCAAGAAATAATATTGCTGTAGTGTTAATTTTTTGTTAATATTACAAAATAACTGAGATAAATAACTTGTACAGAGGAACAGTTTGTTTTGTCTTATGATTTCAGAAGTTTGAACCCATGCTTTTGGGTCTGTGCTGAGGCAGGACATCACGGTAGAATGCATCATGTAGAACAAAGCTACTCATCTTATGAAGGGCTGAAAAGAGAGAAGAAGAAAGGGTCTGAGTCCCAATGTCCCCTTCAAGGGCACATTCCCAATGATCTAACTTTTTTCTTTAGGCCCCTGTCTCCTAATGGTCCCACCACCTCCCATACCAACATGAGCAAGGGAACCAAGCTTTCAATACATGAACCTTTTGGGGACATTGAAGATCTAAGCTATAGCATTAGTTTTCCTTCAAATAATTCCCTTGTCATTCTATATATGTTATTCGGATACCTAACACTACTGCTCAAATCTTGAAGCAACCTTGGGAGTGTTTTTGAAAATTCTTAAGCACTATATTTGGAACATTTAATTTATTACATATTTAATTTTATTAATATTTAATTTAAAACATAATAAAGATACTCAACCCAAACACTAAAAGATATTACTGTTAATGTATAGACTACCTGGTATTTTTTTCCCTTCCCTTCCCTAGGTTTTTTTTTTTGTACTCAAATTTACATTTTGCTCTTATTTTAAAACTTAATCTGTCTCTGGAGATGTAGCTTAGTGATAGAGCACATGCCTGGCATGCAGTAGACCCTGAGTTTTATCCCTAGAATACGAAAACAACAACAAAAAGTTAATTTAGTCAATAATTTTGATTTTACAATCAAAATTATTCAACTACATACTTCCTCATTCAAAAAAAAAAAGAATAGTGTCCAAATGTCCAAAAGAAGGGAAAAAAATCTCTGTTGTTCATATTTTAAGTGCAATAGCACCTACCAAAATGAAATCCTGCTATAAGTAACAAAACTGGCTATTTATCATTTAATATGTCAATCATTTAGTTTGTGGGTGAATTAAAATGAATGTGTACACATGAACACAAATTCATATTTTCATTTTAGATGCATTGTATGAAAAGGCACAATTACAGAAATTTGTAATTCATTCCTTTCGTGGAACTTTGAATGGAAATAATGTAAAATAATATAAGAAAACAAGTTCATATCTTTGAAAATTTAAAAAGTATTTAAAGAAATACTTTTTATTCTTATAATGATTCTTTAGTTCAGGAATAATGATTGTCTTAAGGAAAAGGACAGTAGTGAAATATCCTAAAACTAAGTACATTTCATAATTTGAGACTAGTAGGGTTTATAAATTATTGCAAATATGGATCCTGAAATGCAGTAGTAAAAAAAAATGCTTTTGATTATTTCAATTTTCTTCACCTTTAAAAATAAGCATTATATATAAATGTCATTAATAATTTATTTAAGTGCACAGTATGGTACACACGAGTACTGTTGCCATGTGCACAAAAGCAATGCATTAATGAGAAATGCCCCACTGTGTTTGATTAATGGGACCTGAACACCTCTTCATCAGAAGGTGATAAAGAACATGAATCTTAAAGACATGAGTGTCTTTTCCACAGCTTCAAATTTGGATTAGATGGCCTCTATGGGCTCTGAATAATAGGAAACATTAGTATCTGTAGAAAAGCCTGGGTTTTCATGTTCTTTTTGGTCTTGCTGTCATTAGATGCTCTAGGAGTGATGGATTTGTTTTCCTTGTCAATTAGATAGGTTCATGCAACTGGCCAGAATATGTCTTTCTTCCTTGCCAGCAAGGATCTGATTATCTTACAGGAGTTGTTTTAACAATTAAAATATCTCATCTTCTCTGAAGAGAAATATTGGATGCTTTAAAACCTCTGATATGAAAGAACCTGCTTGTATGAAAATGATAAATGTTAATTTTCTATGCACCTAAAGTTTCTGTTGTTTTTAATAATTGCTGTGATATATTTTGAGAGAGAATTTTCTAGACCAGAAATGTCTGACATTAACTGGTCTTTCTCCATACAACATTCTGGTTGTAGATTGTTACATTAGTGACTTCCAATGAATCAAGGCTCCTGTTACATGAATGAGGAAGAACAGTTAAACAACCTCCCACTCAACCTACAGAATCATAAAAAAGTAACTCATTAGTTATTGTTTGAAACCCCCAACTAATGGAATTTATGGGGTGAGTTGCTACAAAGTAATAGAGTAGTACATAGAAAAGGGTTCTACTTTAACAGAACCTGCAATATATGCCATTGACTTTGGAACCATCCAACAAGTATCAGTTGCCAAACATCATGAAACAACTTGCATAACTGACCCTGCAGTACAATGAAAGAAAATATGTACCTTCTGAACTTATAGGTTTAGCTAAGGAGCTTTCCACAGAGAAGGATTGGAGCGAGCTTTCTCTTGCTCCTCTTACTAATGGAACTAACAGGGCCTAACTGGTGTCAACGGGAGATGCAGAAAGGACACATGATAGACAGACAGAAAGTTGGGGCCAGATGTGTTGGGTGCTCGTGTGGAGATGCACAACAGCCTCATTGCTTCTTATCTCTATTAATCTCTTCTCTTTATTCTGCTGCTTTTCTCTATCTTTTCTTTAAGGCCTTACTGTTTTACAATTCTTTAAAACCTTGCTTCTAACCTTGTTTGCTTTAAACCTTGCTTGCTTTTCTATTCTTTAAAGTCTCTTAGACTCACTCTGTCCCCTGTGTTCTCTTAGCTTTTCTTTAGCATAGTCTCTCTTAACATCTTTGCCCTCAGACTTGCACTGTCCCCTGTTCTCTTTAGCTTTTCTTTAGCTTAGCTTTTCTAAAGCCCATGTATAAAGTTCTCAGTGCAGACTTGTACTGTCCCATGTTCTCTCTTTAGCTTTCTTAAAGTTCTGGCCCTCAGACTTGCAGACAAACAACAGCGGCCCCTCTTTAGCAATTCCCCTTCAGCATTTCTTTTCCCTTCAGCAATCTCCCTCCAGCAATTTCCCTTCAACCAAAAACCCCCCCATTAAAAAAAAAAACTCCCCCATCCAAAAGCCTCCCTTCACCTAAAAGCCTTCCATCATCAAAAAGCCTCCCACATCCAAAAGCCTCATGCCCTTCAGGGAGTCTTTTATACCCAGTGGTAAACAAGTAGGTAGAGCAGCAGTTCTTGGGGAGGGGCATGACATTGTAACAGGAGAAACCTGTGCTCCTGCTTCTAAACAACTTAGGAAAAGAAGCTGAGCTGCATCTCACCTTCTTGCTCTCTTCTGTGGCTCGGGCTGTGCCAAATCTCAGCCTACAGAACATTGAGTACAATTGTGCTTATGTTCTCATAGGCTTCTCTTACTCTGCTCTCCACAAAGGATGAAGCTATAATTGACTTCTTTCAGCTGTGTAGGGTAAAGTAGAGGAAAGAGGAGATTAACTCAGGAAGGAAAGCTCAGGTAGCAAAATTTAGAATAAAGATGACAAAAGTCTTGTTAGATTAAGGAAAATAAAAAGGCTTTAAATTTCCAATCTCTAGTGAATAGACTTTCAAAGTAGGAAAGAATCAGGCAAAATCAAATGAGGAATGTTGTCTATGAAAGCATTTATTAAGTCCTCAGGAAGATTGTATGAGGTGCCTGGTAGACCTGCAGTCCAATTAGACAAAAATGGAATGTCAATGACATTCCATGCTAAGTAGAAAGACATCTGTTTTTAAAAGAATTATGGAAGTAGCATTTGGAACATGGAGTAAGCCCCTAGTTAAGTTCATAAAATGCCCAAAGAGCATCAGTATAGTGTAACAGGGATTGAGTCAGTACAAAATGAGAAAATATCTGGGCTCCAACATTCCATGAGCAGAAAGAAGACTGAAGAAACTATTCAACTATTTAAAGCTTCAATTAGGCGTTTTTGGTTTTGTGCAGTACTAGGGTTTGAACTCAGGGCTTCTTGCTTGCTAGGCAGGTGCTCTAACACTTGAGACATGCCCCCAGCCCTTTTTTGCTTTTGCTGTTTTGAAGGTAGGGTCTTCTGTTTTTGCCCATGACAGCCTCAGACCAGGATCCTCCTACCTACACCTTCCACAGGTGAGATAGGATCTCACTAGCTTTATTCCCTTGAACTGCAATTCTCCTGATCTCTGTCTCCTGAGTAGCATAGGATTTCTGCTATGTGCCACCACACCTGACACTCAAAGAGACTATTTCTTATAAAAAAGAATAAAGACCTCTGTGAGAAGGGAACCAAGGAAGAGGACAATGAAGCAGGAACCACTCCTGTCAAACAGAATTGGCTGTGTTCAAAGAAAGTTCTTTGGACTTAATTTGAGCTCTGACAACACATGTCTTAACCAGATTTCCAAATTTCTATGGGCCTGCTATGTGCCTCTCATCCTTCCTTATTTGTTGTCTGCAAATAGGTACAGTTGTCTTTCCCTGTAGAACTATTTAGGTCATGTTTAATCTCGGGTGAGTTTCAGTAGTTGGTGGTTTTCCAGTCATTGGTCAACTGGACAGTTTTGTGTAAGTTGTCAGGTTAATGTGCACAGTTGTCGAGAGTATTCTTTTATTATCATTTTAATGTCTTGATGATGGATGGATAAGTAATTGTATCTTCTCCTTCATCCTGACACTGGTGTATCTCTTCTTTTTCTTTGTCAATCTTGCTAGAGGATTATCAATTTTATCATTTCAAAGAACCAGCCTTTTGCTTTGTTGATTTTCTTTATTCTACTTCATTGAGTTCTGCTCTTATCTATATTATTTCCTTTCTACTTTCATTAGGCAAATTTTATTCTTTTTTTAATTTTGTTATAACACGTGGTTAAGTTGCTGATCTTAAGACTTTCTTCTACATAAGCTTTTAATGTTATTTCCCTTTGAATAATTCTATAGATGCATTCCACAAATGTTACTATGTTATGTTTTTATTGAATTCAAAATATTTATTTCCTTGGAGACTTACTCTTGGGTTAATGAATTATTTAGAAGTATACTATTTAATTTCCAAGTAATTAATAATTTTCTTGTTTTCTTTCTGTTGTTGATTTCTTGTTTAATTCAGTATGGCCAAAGGAAATACTTTATGAGTTCAATTTTTTACAATTTGTAATTTTTTTATAATCCAAGGTATGGTCTAACTTGAAAAGTGTTTCATGTACACTTGAAAAGGCTATGAATAGTGTTGCTGAGTAGAGTGCTGTATAAATTCCTCATAGCCTGGCTAATTTTCCATATACTGGTTCTATTACAGAGAGAGGATTGTCAAACTTCCAAATATTATTGTAGATTGTCTTTCAGTTCTGTCAGTTTTGCTTTATGTATTTTGAAGTTCTGTTTTGGGGAGCACATTTATTTAGGAATGTTATGGTTTGCAGTAAATTGGCATTTTTACTATATATAATTTTGATTTTTATCCCCAGTAATTTTTTATTTTTTGAAATCTACTTTGGCTGATATTAAATTAGTCACTATAGCTTTCTTTTAGTTAGTTTTATATACATATATAAAGATTTTGTATATAAATAGAAAATCTTTTTCCCTTACCTTACTATTAATCTTCATTATATTTGTAATCAGTTTCATGTAGGAAGCCTATCATTGCTTCATAGTTTTAAGTTAATTATGACTTTTTTGTCTCTTGTTATATTTAGACCATTTGCATCGTGTACTTAATCTTGTTTTTTTCTTTTCTTGCCTTCTTTTAGGCTTTTAAAACATTTTTATTAATAATTTTTAATCTACTGTGTATTTTAATATATCTCTTTGAATAATAAGTGCTGGTTTCCCTAGATATCACCATACACATTCTTATCTTTTCACCATCCACATAAAATCAGTGTTTTTCCTTTCCAAGTGGAATATAAAGACCTGACCCATTTCTTTACTATTCCATTTTTTAGCTGTTTCATATACTATATGCATATGTTGGAAACCCCATCAGATAATGCTATATTTTTTGCTTTCAACTATCAGACATGTTTTAAAGAGCTCAAGTGGAGAAGAAAAGTCTATTACATTTTCTCAGGTAGTTACCATTTCTGCTCTCCTCCTTCATTCCTGAGGCTCCAACTTTCCTTTCTGTGGCATTTCCCTCCAGTCTAAACAACTTCTATTAGCAAATGTTTTAAAGCAGGTGTGCTGGCAACAAATTTTCTCGTTTTATAAAATGTCTTTGTCATACCTGCACAATATTTTCAATCTGCACAATGTTTTCAATAGATTTGAAAATCCAGGTCGACATTTCTTTCCTCACCTTAAAAATGTTGGTTCTAGCCTCCCTGGTTTCTGATAAGGAAATCTGTATTCATTTGTATCATTTTCCCTGGTCCTCATAATGTGTTATTTCTTGATAGCTGATTTCTATATTTTCTGTAGTTCTTTAGTTATCATTAATTTGGTTACTATGTGCCTGGCTGTGAATTTCTTTAGATTAAAGGTTTGCTATGACTCTTTAATGTGTAAATTTGTTTCTTTTGCCAAATTTGGGGGGTTTTAGTCATTGTGTATGCAAATACTTTTCATCACTGCACTCCTTTTTCTTTCCTTATCAGAGTACAGTGACACCAAAATTATTTCCCTTGTGATTTTCCTATAGGTCCCTGAAGCTCTATGAATATTTTTGAAAATCGTTTTTTCTCTCTGATATTCAAATTGAGTAATTTCTATAGACCTGTTTTCAAGTTCACTGATTTTTTTCTCATCAACCTTCTACTACTGAGCTCATCCAGTTTCCTCTTTTTTGGTCTTGTATTTTGAGTTCTATATATTCTGTTTCTTTGCAGAGAATTTCTATTTTTCTGTTCATTTAAAGATTATTCATGATTGCTTCTGTAAGATAATTCCAATGTCTGCATCTTGTTGACATTGTTGTCAGCTCATTTGCCTTTCCCATGTTAGATGAGATTTTCCTGGTTCTTGTTTGTTTCATAACAAGATTTGGACTGTACCCTGGTCATTTTGAATATTATGTTATAAGATTCTGGGTTTTACTTAAATACTGTGGAGAACATTGATATTTTTGTTTCAGCAGACAGCTGAATAGGTCTGATTGAGGTTACAAGTTCCAGTCTTCTGCATGCTGTAGTTCCAGTGCCAATTCAATTTTCGAATCCTTTGCAGTATATTTGAATCTTCACTACACATGTGCCACCCAGTGGCCAATCATGGATGAGGACAGTGCTGTATAACACATATGTATGCACAATTTAGGGTGGGCCATGGAGTTCTTAAGTGACTTTATGCAATTGCTGTTCTGAGATCTTTTTTCTTCACAATCTTCCAGTACTTTATATTACACATGAATTTTGCACTTTGATATTCCAGCTAGAAATCTGGGGCTTTGGTGTCTTGCTCTGCTGTGCACTTCTACAACTTCTTATGCATTTAGGGTCATGTAGTGAGAGGGCAGAAAAAAAAGGCAGTGAGGCTTGGGTCCATGCTTTTGCTATAGCAGCACTGCTGAATAGGGAGGAAGTTCCAGCTCCCTCCACCTTGGCTCCTGTTTTCTACCTGTGCGTTTAGCACCATAGGATTACTTAAGAGTTAGAATGTTTGAGAATAGAGGAGAAAAAGTAAGACTCCATACTCTTTCTGAGTATTCTATATTCCTTTTCCTATTTTATGCACTCAAACTAGTGAATAAACTAGTCCCCTCTATTGCCCACTTCCAGATTGCCAGAAAATATCTGAATTAAGAAAAGCAGAATACATACCATTGATTTATTTAAACTTGAATTCTAATCTTTTGTCCCACTGTACCCACTATTAGCTACTTTTTGAATTCCTAAAATAGTTGCTCAACTCTGGCAGGTTGGATAGCTGTATACAGTAGGAGATACTTCCACTCCATTCTCCCTAGAACCCCATTCCTCTACTTTTTGAAGGGAAGTATTTATTATGGTTGTCTATCTCTATGTTACCATTTTATATTGTGTTAGTAAGAGCAGAAATAACTTTTTAAAATTAAGATCTCTGGATAAAGAGGAACTATATCTGAGAAGTGTCAGTCACACCCAGACCCCATACAGATCATGACATGGTTAACTCTAAGCCTGACGCCCTGGACGATATGATTTCAGAGTTCTTAACCAAGTGTAAATATATTTTTAGTATGAAAGGGTGGACTGCTGGGGACTATAGCAAACACGAATATATATACGCAGAGCTTCCACTGTCAACAGCATAATCAAATTATAGCTTCATCTGTGGCCCCTCTAAATTCTTCACTGATTTCTTAAGAGGCAATGATTCTAATACCAACTGCAAGCACCCTAATAGCGGTCCATCCAGTGAGCCTTGGGATGCCCTAATGGGCTACTTTAACTCAAAGCCTACCCACTGGCCAGGAATCCTTTCTTAGAACTGTCCTGCAGTCTGAGATTCCTCCTTTTCAGTCCTCCTTTTTACTTCAACATGTGTCAGAGTTGGATCAAAGTTTTAAGGTTCTCCCCCTACTTCTCTGGCTCCCTCACCTCCATCTTTCATCTTTCACAGGCAATTTCCCTAGAACATCTACTGTCTATCTAATCCCATCTGAAAATCTTTCCTGGAAGACAAAAAATAATACAAGATACCCAAACAAATTTTGGTAGAGTGTTACAAGAATGACCCCAACGTATCATGTCTGTCAGTATTCACTCCCTTGTGTAGTTCCTTACTGTATCAATTAGGGTTTAAAAAACATGGTAATATAATATATACAGAGCAACTCAATTTTAGCAATTGGCTTATGTGATTCTGGGCCTTGTAAGGCTAGAAACTCATGAAGGAATTGATATCACAGTCATGAGGCAGAATTTCTTCTTTGGGTGATCTATTTTACTTTAAGGTTTTAACCAACTGGATGAGAGTCAGATGTTATCACAGGTACTCTACTTTACTTAAAGCCAACGGATTATAGATATCAATCATATCTATAAGATGCCTTCACGGCGGCATCTAGATTTGTGTTTGATTAAGAACTATGTCCTTAATAAATATGAATGTCACACCCAGAAGGATTTTAGTCTTGGCCATGTGATTTGCTTTCATCCATGGATCATCAATAGACAGTTGATAAGCACTTGCACATTTGGGCTTGCCTTCTTAGAACCCTCCTACCATCATAAACTAAGAGTCTGGCCTTCCTGTGGAGATACCCAGCTATCTCTGCTGAGTTCAACACCCAATCAACTTAGCTGATTGTAGTCACATGGTTGAACCTCTACAAGTCCAACAGAAGAACCAACTCAGACTAACCACAAAATCATGAGAAATAATAAATAATTACCATTTTCAACATTCTGTTTTTTAGGTAGTATGTTACACACCAAGAGAAAACCAATAGAGTCTTTTTGAAATTGTTGAGAAGAAACACATATATAAAATAAGCAAATATATCTTATTCATTTACAAAATGTCTACTCTCAGCTGAATGTGTAAGACTTTATTCTATTTAAAATTTACAAAGGTGAATGCATAATTTTCCTACAGTCTGGCAGTATGTCATTGGCTGTGCACGTGTGTGTGTGTGTATCCATATACAAGCCTTATACAGAAATGTCCTAACAGGTTTTTAAGTAATTCTAACCATATTCCTAGGCTCTTAGCACTGGAAAAATTATGATAGTCTCAATATGAATTTTACCACTATAGTTCAAACAGAGACTGAGGGGTTTAAGAGTATCTTTTAAAATAACTCAAAATCCAACCAAAGAAGTTGGCCTAAATTAGTTTTAATATTTTTTTCCATCTGTGATGTGACAGTAGATTTTATAACTTGTGAAAATTTGAGTAGGGAGAATTTACTATGCATAGTTTAAAGTGGGGCACAGTGGTAACTCCAGCTACCCAGGAAGCTGAGGCAGGAGAATTGCACATTTGGGACAAAATTGAGCAAGACTCTGTCTCAGAAAGTAAAAAGTAAATATTAAAACAATGAAAATAAAATGTAAAGGAGTCCTTAACTGTTTCTCATTAATAATTACTAAAGTCAAATCTTTTACTTAATATTTAATTAGCAAAGAGAAAAAGCTGTTTAGGCAATCACTAGTTTCTACTAGTAAGGCTGGTGGAATGGCTCAAATGGTAGAGAACCTGACTGGCAAGCATGAAGTCGAGAGTGCAACCCCAGTATGACCCCCCCCACAAAAGTCAAGATTTCAGAAAATATGTAATGCACTGAGTCCTACCAAAGCCATCTTGCTTATGAGTTGAGCAATTACAACTATCTGTAATCCCATTCTCAGAGAGCCACCTTCAACACATATCTTTCCAATAGTTCCAGCTAAACCATCAGTTTGACTATACACACATTATAAACTTCTATGATACTCCATTTGATGAGTTTTACAGTTTTTGGATAATAGTCACTTAATTAGCATGTACTAATCTGAAAGATATTTATAAATACAATTGGAAGTTTGTGGATAATCTATACTTTTAAGAAGCCAAGAAATCCAGAATGTTCTGTCAGACCTGGAAGTTTTGCTTGTCGCAGTAGGACTGTGTTGTGTGGTGTTTGAATTACTTCCCAGCTAGGGGTGATATTTAATTGGAAAAAACCATATCATTCTCATTAGGGCTTATACTTCTCTTCCTCTTACTTCTGTGTACCAAAGAGATAGCTGAAATGGAAGTTAAATTAGTCCATTTTACTCTGGTCCACATTAATTCTTCAAGTATAAACTATGTATCTGTTCAGACATAAGTGTAAATGGCTATTTACAAATGTAAGTAACTCTATTAGTCATATAGTTAACCTGAATTAGCAATAGAAAAGGTCACTGTCAGAGATTGCCCAAAATGTAATAACTCAAAGACCTTTACATTTTTCAGTGGTATTTCCATCATTTTTGATGTTTTGGGCATAACATAGTTGACTTCCATAGGAATGGATATGACTAAAGTAGGAAAGGGTGAGATCCTTTATATCAACTTACCATTTATTTATTTTCTCTGGGAAATTCAAGTTAATATTCAAGTGCTCTAGTCCTATCTTTTGTATAAAGTATAAGCTGATGGCTGTTATTGAGCCACAAGTCCAGGTAAATCATTCCCTGCAGGGAAACCTGCACTTTACTCTGGAGAGAGACACCATTTCTTTCTTCCACTTAAAGACAACACATTTTAAAATAATATAAAATGTCTTAAGACTAAGAAGTAGGGCATTATGAAATTTGATTTCCTGGTTTTTAGTGAAGTTAATTTACTCACATGTAATCTAGAGCTTGTCTTTGGTATTTTCCTGTTATAAGTCCACAATCATTTGCAATTGCTAGTCTGCAGAAAGTCGGTCAAAATCATTAAAAAAAAAGCCCACAGTATGGTTCAAATAAATTCCCTCTTGAATAATCTACTGTATCAACTTGCATTAACTATATATATTTTGATCATCTTATTCCCAATCCTAAAAAACTTTGAAGACTAATTTCCTTATTCCTTTTGTGACAGTACAAATGCCAAATCTGATTAAATAAAATGCACAATTCTGAGAAGTAAGTTTTACCCTTAAGGAGTACATTTGTTATATCTTATGCCCCACATCCCCAACTCTGAAAATCCCACAAATATCTAGCAAAACCCCAAATCTAGCTGCAGCATCAGCTCATACACCCACATACCCGGGGCTCAGGGCCCCAGTGCTCTGGATCCACATTTGGACAACAATAAGCATTGAGATAGGCCTGCAAAGCATAACATCCTTATATATTACTTATAAACCTCCCCTTTTCCAAAAAGGATTTAGGTGGCTTAGAAAGGATTTTAGTTGTGGAAATATTTGATGGAGGTTCATTAAGAGTATTAAGTGGCCAGAAACCTCAAAAAGCCTGAGATGGACAGCAATTCTCCATACCTCATCTGTTCGATAATGTGGGATTGTTCTCTTGTTTTAAAAAGGGGGAAAATTAAAAATGAAGAGGTTCCATTCTCCTAAGAGACTTCACATGAAAGATCAAATTCCCATTATTCTCTAGGTATCAATTTTGCATTTCTAGCAGTTGGTTTACATTGTTTGGCCAATCAGTTGTCAATTTCTATTGGAGGTGAAACTGTGCATGTGTCTGATTCCTGAGGGTTTGAGGCTGAACATCTTTATGTAAATTGGTTAGCGCTAGCAGAAGTTCTTTGCAGTTTACAAATTATCAAAGAGAAAGACTTAAGTCTCCTTTTTGCATGCTTCAAAGCTTGCCTCTTTACCAAATCTTTTTCTTTATTTTTGACACTGGCCTATGTGTCACTATTTCCACTGTCTTCATAGTTCTGTTCCAGCCCATAGTGAGATATTTACCATGGCTTTGACAGGATATGAGAAGTGGAACTTGTTGGTCAACACTGTGAATAAAACAGATGGGAAGCAAAGAAGTGTGTGACATAAGATATACAGAAATGTAGAACTCTCCAATTAATCATGGTTCACGGCTGCCAAAAATATTGTGACAATAATTGATGTATCTGTTTGAGAAACAATCTGGAACTTCAGCACCCTGGGAAATTTTGTTCTTTTTTGTGCAGCCACTACTAAATTAATGCATGTTATAAATTGCTGCTCAGAGGGGTACCTCATAAAGTTAGAGTTTGGGGACAAATCCAACACCATGATACCAGAAATCATCCATCTTCTGGCTTCTCACTATGCAGGGTTGTGTCATCTGCTGAAACTAGTGTTTCCCAGGTACAAGATGCTAAGTTATCTGTGGTGCATTTTGTAAATAGTGATGGTCTCTATAATTCAGATCCCTGGGAGGTATTTTTGTTAGCTTGAAACATCTAAACTTGTTTTTTGTCTTGGTAAAATGCAGTGCTGTATGCTTACCCTTTGCTGGTTCTCTTTCTCAATGGGTTATATAACCATGGGCCAAACGTTTCTCTTCTTGTTAAGGGCAAGAGCCTACAAATAGCTTAATACACTTCCAGGTTCCATGCCTGATTAAAGTAGATACCTTATGTAGTACGGTGCATCACAGATCTTTAGAACACAAACTTACAAACATGATTGATTGAGATTGCAAGAAGAAAATATTATAATATCTATTCACAAGTTATTCTGAGCCATAAAAACTGCAGTAGCCCAGCAACTAAGAGAAAGAGTGGACAAATGGGACTACATGAAATTAAAAAGAAATGGTCTCTAAGTTGAAGAGACAACCCACAGAGTGGGAGAAAATATTTGCTAGCTATACATCAGACAAGGACTGATAGCCAAAATATACAGGGAACTCAAGAAAACTAAAGTCCCCAAAAATCAAAGAACCAATAAAGAAGTGGGCAACTGAACTAAACAGAACTTTTTCAAAGGTAGAAATCCAAATGGCAAAAAACACATGGAAAAACGTTCACCATCCCTGGCCATAAAGGAAATGTAAATCAAAACCACACCTAGATTCCATCTCACCCCTCTTAGAATAGCTAGCATCAAGAACACCACCAACAACATATGTTGGTGAGGATGCAGGAGAAAAAGGAACCCTCATACACTGCTGGTAGGAATGTAAGCTAGTACAATCACTTTGGAAAACAATACTGAGGCTCCTTAAAAAACTAAACATAGATCTGCCGTACGATCCAGTAATACCACTCCTGGGGATATACCCGAAGGAATGAGACTCAAGTTATTACAAAAGCGCCTGCACATCCATGTTTATTGCAGTGCTATTCACAATAGAATATGTGGAATAGCTTTGGAAACAGCAAAGATGCCCCACTACTAACAAAGGGATCAAGAAAATGTGGTATTTATATACTATGGAATTTTACTCAGCCACAAAGAATGAAATTTTGTCATTCTCAAGTAAATGGATAGAACTAGAAAACATCATCTTAAGCAAAGTTAGCCAGGCTCAGAAGGCCAAAAATTGCATGTTCTCTCTCATATGCAGATTATAGACCTAAAACAAATGCAGTAATATTATTGGACATGGGTCACCCACTAAGGGGAGAACATGCATGGAAGGGATGGGGAAAGCAAAGGAAACCTAAAACTTGAATGTGGTTGATGTGCTCACTGTAGAGAAGCAAGTAAAGTAATCTTAAACTGGCAGAGGCCACTATGGGAAGGGGACCAGGAAGTAGTGAAGAGGTCTGGTAGAGATGAACCAATGTGGGTTGCAATACACAAGTGCATGGAAGAAACACTAGAATCTTTCTGTATAGGTATCTTTATCTCAAATTAGCAAAAAGGAGATGTCTTTCTTAGCATAGGAGATATCCTATGCTTTCTCTTCAACAAAATCAGAGGACAAGAGGGCAGAACAAGTTCTGCCTGGAAAGGGTGGGGGTGGCACAAACAACGTAAAAATGATGAGAAAAAAAAAACAAAAAAGAACAAGCCTCATAAATTTTCAGGTGATTGGCACTATTTTCCTTATTCAGTCCATATGTCAAAAGGTCACATGTCACATTAAGTATGACAAGTGACAGTTCCACAACAGGGAGGAATTGACTGCAGCATCCTCATTTCCCTGGATTATACTGCTAGGCATTATGGTTAAGCTGACAGATGGATTATTTTCTAGTTATGATTCCTGTATCTTATAAAATGAACACAAGCCTTAAAAGTGTCTGTAAGAAAAATCATAGATTAACAGTCATATCAACAAGACAAGCAAAAGAGTCAGCATGGAAAATCGTAATGCTGGCCCCTATTCCTACTGTCATTGTTCTGTCAACCTCAGTACAGGATAACAGCAAGGATCTAATCAGATCTGAGATAATTGTCACAGCAATTTAAGATTATCAATACTATTTGAAATCAGAATTTACATCTATTATCATTAACTGTAGTTAGTTAATGAATTAAAACTTTAATGCTGCAAATTCAAGTCCTTTAAGATTTACAGGTTTATAAATTTTAGAATATATAACATTGATCTGGTATGATATGTGTATATTTTGTGAATGAATGTTGATTGATGTTACACGAAATGATATCAAAGATCAAAGGCACATTCAAATATGGTTTTTCATATTTGAAATAAAATTTTAAAGCATAGTCAAATATGAAGAATTAATGTGAGTCTCAGTATCCAGTGAGGTGCACTCTAGAGATGTACTGTTTTTCAGTAATGTTATTGCTAACATCAGTAACTATGAAGCTTTTCCTTTTTTTCAGCTTGGAAACCTAGGATGCAGTATAGGGAACTAAGGAAGAGTAATAGTGAACAAAGGCATTCACAAGTGGAAGGTCTTAATAACTTATTAATCCTTATAAGACTAGAGGAAAGAGCTCATTGTCCATGCAGAAATTTTGTGTTCAAAACCAAACCAAATCCCAAACTGCAACCTGGTTTCAGTATTGAAACCAGGACTGTTAATGTGACCTTGGACACATGTAGGTGAGGAATGAAGTGAGGAAGACTGCAGAGTGGTGCATACCAGATCCAACTGTCACCCAAATGTCATCACTAGGAAATGGCAATGCTATCTCCTGCAAGGATGACATGAAGTGGTGACAGCTGTAGCCTCTATTTTGTGGGTACGTTCTATGTGCTAAAACTCATTGTGTCCTCACATCAATGAAGTGATCAGTACTATACCCATTAATATCAGCTCTGATATTGGATATATTAGACATGTGATTCCATCAGAAGTAGAATTCAGGTACAAAATTTAGAGAGACAAATATTCCTTCAAAATGATGAAGAATTCATAAGAATTTGGTCTGTCAACTATTTGAACAGATGCTTCCAGAATCTGGTTTTTCTTTCGGAGAGATGACTGGAGGATTTGTGAGATGACTATTCCGTGATTTTGTAGAGGGGATTTGGATGCTGGGTAAAATATTGGAATAAACTTTGTCTCTCACTGTACTTACTACATGGGCCATGATTTAATTCTACAAAACCTTGTTAAGGTTTCAAATTTTCTGAAACCAATGGGGATTATATTTATTAGTAGTACCACTCCCACCCTTACACTGTATCATTTTTAAGGCAAGGGAAAAAAAGCCTCAGACTTAAAATTGTAAAGAATTGACTAATAAAAATTTAAAAGGACATCTGTGTGGTGTGTAATTTTGACAAGAAGGTTAATTGTTTCCTTCTCTTTGAAGTTTAGTGGTTAGTTATGCTGTTGTGATAACTGGTAATATGAGTACCTATAAAGATAAACACATTTCCACAGAAAATGAGTATAGTTTCAACTATGTTTTTATAAATAGCTAATGCAAAAGTAAGCACTTTGTTAAGTCATGAAAATCAAATTGTCATATTACAAATTAAAAAACAAGATTTCTGCACATACATTTATACATAATAATATTGATATGTTGTATATTCATACAGATAACTCAACAGATAGATAAATGCATACACATTTAAACATATAACATACAAGCCCTTATAAAATGTCAAGGAATGAAAATTATGTCAATAACTTTAAAGGGCCAAGAATGGTGGAACACAGCTGTAATCCCAGATACCAGAGAGGCAGTAACAGGAGGATGCTGGCTTGAGGCCAGCCCAGGCAACGTTGGCGAACCGCTGTCTTGAAAACAAGGTAAAACAAAAGCTCTGGAGGTCTGGCTCAAGTGTTAGAGAACAGGCGTGTGAGGCCCTGAGCACACTCCCCAGTCATGTGCATGCACTTGTGCACACACACACAAATCTGAACAGGGGCTGATAGAATGGCTTAAGTGGTAGAGTACCTGCCTAGGAAGCATGAAGCCCTGAATTTTAAAAAAATATTTTTTTGAACAGCCTTAGATTTTGCTGTATTTGCAAAGTACTAATTAGCCTGCCAGTTTCATGGATGCTGGCAGAGGACCAAAACTCCTGCATCAGGGACAAAAGACAGTTTGTTACTATTGCACTAGCAATATCCAGAGTCTCACCACTTTTGCTCTAATGCCTCAGCCTTACATCCTATGGGACAATGTGAAGGAGGCCAGGTCAAATACCAGCACATATATTATCAAAGAGGAACCCCAAGCCTAACGAAACCAAATGTTTTATAATATGCAGTAAGTCTGCCTGTCTCAGCTCTGAGGGAGAACTTGTTTTTATTATGCTGGGTAGTCATCAACCTGTATTTTACTCCGAAGAGAGATGTGATTTCACTTCTCAGGCTGCTAACCGTGAAATGATGCTCTGGAAAGCAAGGAGTCACTGCCCCTGTTCTTAACACACACAGAAACATAAGTGACTTGTCTCCCAAAATCACTAGAATATTCATTACCACTGTTTGGGTTGAAAAGGGACACATGGCGCATTGCCTGTGACAATATCTGGCCTTTAATCCTTTAAAGGCCAAACAAAACACCAAGACATGTCTAACGATTGGCCTTTTCTGCATCACTTTTCCTGCAAAGTATGTGATTCCTACTTAGGGGTCACCCTGACACACTGGCGCTGGAGAGCATCAAGACTGGACTTGTATCTCGCTCCCTGGGAACTGTTCTGGCAATTGACTCTGGGCCCCTGCAGAAGGCTGAGTAATGGAGCATTAAATACCAACAATCTGGATATCACAAGGACTTAATCTCTTAAGCCCCATAGGGATCTGGGCAAACAGCAAAATAAGCCAGCAAGTGGGGCTTCATTTGACTCTTTAGTCAGGAAAAGCCTAAAACACTGGTGAGCGCATATGAGGCGCAGGATTATTTGTCTTATAAACAGCATATTAAGATATCTTCCTCTAAGGCAGCAACATGGGAGAATCAATGCCAGACTTCCCATCAGGCTGCCATGTCTTCTCTCAGGGCATCAGTCAACAAAGGACCAAAAATTGGAAATAAGAGTTTAAAGAGCCCACATTTGATGAATTTATCCAGGACTTTAGAAACAGAGATCTACAGCGAGGTATTTTTTATTTCAGCTACATGGTAGCTTTGTGATATTTTTAAAAATACCATTGTGACTTGAATTACGTATTAGGGTGGGGATTGAATGATCTGGGGCATAATTATTTTTTTCAAT
Organism: Castor canadensis; assembly: GCF_047511655.1. Taxonomy (NCBI): domain Eukaryota; kingdom Metazoa; phylum Chordata; class Mammalia; order Rodentia; family Castoridae; genus Castor; species Castor canadensis. The sequence continues at coordinate 54,788,670 of NC_133394.1, forward strand.
TCTATGGCCTCTGAATGTGACTCAGTTCAGTGGAGGAAGCATAAGTTTTAGATTTTCCAGGGTTTGAATATTGATATTAAGCAAGTAACTTATTCCTTCTGAACCTGTTTTCTCATCTGTAAGTACAGATAATTATTTATTTCTTATAGGACTCTTGTGAAGTTTTAAGGAAAAAACACATTCAAAACAATGTACAGAGTAGCACATAGAAGGTACTTGGGATAGCTCATGGGGCACAATGCCTCTTGTTTGAGTTTCAGGCAAGAATTCTATATCTATAAGAATTTTATGTCACGGGCCACGCCAGGTCAATACTCAGACTGCCCACTTCAGACTAAGCTCATGGAAATCAATAGTTGATAAATCTACCAGACTCACTTCCTCTCCCGAAACTGTAAACTTCTGTTCCAGCGCCGTGTTTACGTTGTAATCTTTTGTGCAATGAGCCAGGGAGAGGAGAAGTCATTTGAGAAGAGCTGCAGCAGCCCCCTAGGTAGGAGAGGCATGGAGAGAAATGTGCTGATGAGCCCAAAGCTGTGAGGACCCCTTGGTGTCAGATGTACCCCATCAGCAGCAAAGATGTGTGCGTGCATGTGATTAGCAGAAGTGCTTTAATGTGGATGTAATTACCATATGCCCCATGGATGAAATAATGTTTCTAGCCCACATTATCTGCCCACATTTACAGGATAAACTAAACAGCGCTAAGTAATGTGGTTTATTTCATCAGCACAGTCTCTTCTTTTCCTTGCAAATGCAGAGCCATTTTGGCTCTTTGCTGGGTGAATATAAACTTTTCATGCGTCTTCCCAACACAGACTTCAAAATTTTGGCTTTGTTTGCACAATTATTATCCTTTGCATTTTGTTTTAAATCCCCATGTGGAAAAAATATGTTTAGATACAGCTTAATGAACATGCTTTCTAAAAATGCATTAATGTGACAGACATGATTCAAACGTGTCAGTGTGGGCTTATTTGGAACATGATTTTGATTAACTGAAGTATAATACCCTATATATGTTATGTGACATGAAAACATATTCCATCATTTTATTCTGAATATCATGACATTTGATTTACTTTGCCTAATTATGAATGTAAAATATCTAAAGAAATAAATGATAAACCCTACTCATTGTACAATACTTCTACATATATATTTAAAATGTTTATTGTCAAATGTACTGACTCCTATTTCACCTAAAACTCATATAGCTGCACCAAAATAGGGAATATTTTCTCTTCTTCTTAATTCTGTAGAAGCAAATCCATGCAGGTTTCAGTACCTGGTATTAAGCCTATGTTCAGAAGCAAACATCTAGAATAATGATTAATAATCTGGTACTATCTATTATTCTATCTGCTGACCTATGCTCTTTGTAACACAGCAGATTATGGACCAGTGCTCTGTACATCCTGAAATTTTTATGGATGATGCTATAACTGAATTTTCATGATACTCCTACATCATTTTGCTCCATCTTCTTTCTTTCCTTTTTATCTCATTTATTTCATTATTTTTCCTCCTTCCTTAGCTTCACTGCTTCCTGCCCTTTCTTCTTTCTCATTTCCTTTTCTGAGTTCATTCCTCATTTAATCCTGCTTTCACTTCTCTACTTTTTTCATGAATCCTCTCAGGGCAAAGAAACATAGTTGATGAGTGTCCAACACTCCGTATTTATATTTTAATGATATTCACTACAAGTAGTGATTAACTGTGGTTTTATATTGCCCATGTGACTATTATGTCTCATTATCCCAAGTGACACAATGTGACTCAAGAGACTATGGACTTAAGTATTGCCTTGAGTGATTAAGAAAATAAGTTGAAAAGTTAAACATTTAATTTTTCACTTTCCAGTAGAGGAGCTGTTAAGTAATAAAACTTCTTTACAATAGGAACTTAATCAATAATATGCCATTTAAACTAAAATATAAACTTCTCCATGGCCCAAAGTCATGAAAAAATATCCTAGGATTACGTAATCCTAAGGATTACGGTTTAATGTGAGTGTTGAACACTATCTGTATTTATGCCATCAAGGGGAGAACTTGCACTGCTTGTACTTGTCACTTCCTTAAGCATGGTCACAAACTCCCACAGGTAGTAATATTAATGTAATTTTCTTTATAATGTAAAACATAAATATTAGCTCTGGTCTCTTGCCTTATTCCTAAAACCCATCAAATGGAATATTCAACAGTACTAACTACAAGTCGAAACCATCTATAAAGACTGACTACCACCACCAGAGCTCATATTTTCTTCAATAAAAAACTTTAAATGTTTTACTTGACAGCGATATTCTGATTCCTGGTTATATTTTCCTTACATAATCATATATGAGCGTTCTTAGGGCAAGGAGCCTCCACAAGTTACATTCAATTTAGTAAAGCCTTACAAAGAACACTTTGTAGTTAAAGGTAACAAAAATGACACTGGCAGAAAGATGGTGGACTGGGGGTTTTGGGCCCTCATATTTCCGCAGAAATGTGAAAATAACAATATGTGGACTAGAATACCTTTGTGAGAACTCTAGAGACAAGTTAAGAAGCTACAGCATCCAGGCCAACTCAAAATCAAGAAGAGGTACTGATAAAGGGCATTGCAGCATCCATCTTGGTCTCTTAGGTACTCAGCTCTGAGGGAAAGTTAGCCACAATATTGTCAAGATACTGAAACTGAATTGTGGAGGGTTCTAGGTAGAGATTAACTGAGATGTGACACAGCCATGTGACTGAGTCACCTGAAAGGCAACTCTCCAGCTCCAGTCAAGCCTTTAGATGACTGCAGCCCTGACTGATGCCCATTGCAAATTCATGAGAGCTCTCAAGCCAAAACTATTGCTCTTAAATGTTTTACCCACAGAAACCATGAGAATAAAATTTTAGAGTAATTTTTAATACAACATTGTGTCCCTGAAAAATCCGTATGATGAAGCTCTAACCCTCAGTACTTTAAAAATGTGGACATAAGAGGCAATCGAGTTAAAATGAGATCATTAGGGTAGGCTCTAATCCAATACAACTGGTGTCCTTGTGAAAAGGAGGAATTTAGAATACACACACACACACACACACACACACGGAGAATACTGTGTAAACATGAAAGTAGAGATTAGGATGATGCTTCTACAAGATGACAAATGCAAAAGATGGTCAGCAAACCCCAAGAAGCAAGATGAAAAGCATGGAGTAGTTTCTTGCTCACAATTCCCTTGCCAATACCTTTATTTCAGACTTTTAACCTTCAAAACTTTGAGACAACTTATTTGTTATTTAAGAATTCAAATGGCAAGTAGGTCAGTTACTGTGTCTTGATACTTATTCCTCATCTTTCTAAACCCTCCTTATAATGAAGGGAGTATACAATCTGTAGGGTATGAACTAATTTCCCAAACTCCATAGAAAGCAGGTTGCATGAGTTTTTGATAATAACAGGCACAAACTTGAGGTTGAAGAGCTGATGAGAAGAGTGGACAATAATTTTCCAAGTGGCTGCTATTTTCAAGTAGATGGACTTTGGCATGTGGCTGAGGTAAGTATGTGACATTTCACTGTGTTCCTGAGGATTGACTACTTTGATGCTACAGTTAAAGTCAGTGGTGGTGGCTTTTCCATGGTCTCTTGATGTTTTGAATTTGCTGAGAGTGATCAACCTAACTTTCACTTCTCCAGCCCTTCAGTACCTGAGTTTAGCAAATCTCTAATTCTTCTTACCAAAGTGCTTCCCATTGAACCCATGTAGGGTGGTCCATTTTCCCCAAACAGCCCATGGCAGATTGATATAGGCACATCATTGTCCTTTAATATAAGGAAAAAGTTGAAAACAAAGCATCATATTATAAGACAGAATACAGTAAATGGCCTATGAGTGCTATAGAAAAATTGCTAGAAAGTTTCAATTCTAGAAAGTATGTTTTTTGTGAATATTTGCACATAGTTCATGAAAGACGTATCTGTGGAGGACCTCATAAGATGGTATGAATAGGCAGGGACTTGGAGTTGCAATATTATAACATTATGTGTGGAGCCACACATATATAATATATAAATGACTTATCGGGTAAATAAATTATGATTTTGCTCTCAGTCTAGAAAATGAAAGCTCAGTGATGTCAGTTAATTAAACAAGCAGCCTCTCATCTATAAAATGGAAATAACACCTCTCTGGTAGAATTGTGAAAATAAAAGATAAGGCCTCCAACATTAAACCGATTAAGCATTAAACAGATAGTAGCCACTGTAGCAAAGGCACTATTCCAGATAAAGGGGACAAAAGGAGCAGTTATGTGGAATAAGGACCTCATTCTTTTCTTTCTATTTTTTTTTGTGGTACTGGGGCTTGAACTCAGGGCCTTTACCTTGAGTCACTCCACCAGACCTTTTTTGTGAAGAGTTTTTCCAGATAGGGTTTGGTGAACCACAATCCTCCTGATCTCTGCCTCCTGAGTAGCTAGGATTACAGGCATTAGCCAGCAGCACCCAGCAAGTGTAGCCCAGGCTGGCCTTGAGCTTGTGATCCTCCTGCCTCATCCTCTTTGCCTTGTTGATTACTGGTGTGTGCCACCACGACCAGATCATTCTTTTCTTTCTTTCTTTTAATTTTTATTGTTTTATGATTCATATGTGCATACAATGCTTGGGTCATTTCTCCCCCCTGCCCCCACCCCCTCCCTTACCACCCCCCCCCCAATACCCGGCAGAAACTATTTTGCCCTTATGTCTAATCTTGTTGAAGAGAGAGTGGTGCTGAGAGTCCAAACCCAGAACCCTGTACACGCTAGGCAAGTGCTTTACCACTGCACTACACCCCCAGCCCAAAGACCTCGTATTCAAGAAAATGGGGATCAGATAAGCAGGCAGAGACTGTACAGGTAATGGAAAGTAAGTCTGTTACAATTGGTGGGGTAATCTTTTACACACACCCTGCCCCCCCACATATAGAGAGATAGATAGATGGATAGATGGATACGTAGATGCTTTTTGAGTAGAGTCTCACTATGTAGCCCAGCTGGCCTTGGACTTGTGATGCTTTTCCTGCCTCTACCTCTGATCCTCCTGCCTCTTCTTGCCTCTGCCTCCCAAGTGCTGTGATTACAGGTTTGCACTACCATGCTGGGCCAAGTATTTCATCTGCTCTCCACCTTCAATGTATCTTCTTGGTATTAATATTACACTGATCAATAACTATAAACATCTTAATTATCATTTTGAGACTGTGGCAGCAGAATTAAGAGTTTTCTCAGAATCTTATGATTGACTACCAATAGTTAATGAGAAAATGATAATTACAACTGAAATTTGCCACTAATTCTACAATTGATCCCAGCAACTAATAGCATTGAAAGATATCTTAGTCTTTATTACTAATTATTTCACATATTTCTTAGTTCATTTGAAATGTTATAACAAAAATACTATAGCCTGGTGAGTTTAAAAAAAAAAGGAATTTATTTGTCACAGTTTTGGAAATCCCAAAATCAAGGTGCTGGCCAGTGCAATGTCTGGTGAAGACCCTCTTCTTGGTTTATAAACAGGTATCTTCTTGCTGTGGTCTCACCTGAGGGAAGGAGCAAGAGCCCTCTCTGTGGTCTCTTTTTAAATTTATTTTTTATTTTGTGGTACTGGGGATGAAACCCAGGGCCCTGCACAAGCTGGGCAAGCATTCCACTCCTGAGCCATATCCCCAGTCCTGCGGTCTCTTTTATAAGGCCACTATTTTCATTCATGAAAGTTACACCCCTGTTACCTACTTACCTCTGAAACACCCACTTCCAAATACATCGCTTGTATTTGCTTTCAACATATGAATTCTGAGAGGGACACAAACGTTCAGTCTATAGTGTCAGATAATCAGTACATATGTCAATATAAAAACAGACACAGAAATGAGACCATGTATTTTGAGACTCTCACATTGATTTAACAAAATATGTCAAGCAAAAATATGCAGAAGTAATTCAATACAAGTTAAGGTGAATAATTTACACCTTGTAAAATAAGTATGTGGCTTAATAAAACTTACATATTCCCTTTAAATTGCCTCCACATATTTATTTTCAACAATTCTCTCACATTTTCCTTCAAAATTGTACTAATTCTTTAATGTGATTATGGTCTAACATGTTCAGATCCAATTAGTTATATTTATTATTATACTTGTATTATTAAAAAGCCTTAGGATTATGAGTTTAAGATAAGAATTCAGCAAATAGGCTTCTACTCCCAATTTAAGAAAGACAGTGTGTACTTTCCCTTTTATTTTGTCTCTGTAGAATCTTTTTCTAGTGTTCGTTGTTCTCTCCATAACTACAGGTCATCATGGGTACCATCATACTTGTTCTGATCTGTATGAAAGACTTTTTAAAAATCACAAATGATTTTAGTTTTTAAAGGATCATCTTTGCCACTAATTTACTACTTTCTTGACTTAATGATATTGTTATTATTGATAATACATTTCTTAAAAGGAAATAATTTCTTTTTTAAATTTTGTTTTTTTAGGTTCCAAAAACATTTATTTTTTGTTTCTTAAAATTTTTATTGTTGTGCTGGGGGTGCATTGTGGCATTTACAAATGTTCTTACAATATATCAAATATATCATAGTTGAGTTCACCTCCTCCATCAATCTCCTTTATCCCTCCTCCCCCATTCCTGGAGAAGTTGCAACAGGTCTCATTTTTCCCATTCACATACATGTATACACAGTATTTGCACCATATTCACCTTCCTACATCCTTTTTTCCTCACATCCTCTCTCCTCCCACTACTACAAAACCCCCGACAGGACCTGTTCTAACCCCCTTGTTTTTCAATTTGGTAAAAAAGAAAAAAAATTGACATTTTTGTTTAAGATAGCTCTACTTCTGTGAGGTAGGATAACTCAACTAAAAATTCAAACTATTTATCAACAACGACAATGAGAGTCAGAGAAATACATCTTTAAGAATTTACCACAGAGAAACATGAATGTTAAAATACCAATTGCTTGGTGAATAATTACTCTTTAAAACATAACTCTCTAGACTTTAAGAGAATATTTGAAATACAGATTACAAATAGTTCTTTAAAATTTGCAAAACATAAAATGGTAATCAAGTAACAGCTAGAATACTAAAACATACAACAAAGAGAAACAAAGTGAAATGCAGCATAGTGTCATGTCCACCATTTTGAGGAATTTATACAAGTGAATGTTCTGGGATGAGTATTTTTTTAGGTAATTGAATAAAAACTTGTAACTGTTTTGAGGTTTATTTTTCCTTACTTTTCAAAACATCAAATGCTAAAAATTATCAGAATTGTACTATATTTTAATATAAAATAATTCTGTCTCTTCCAAAGTCAATCATCTTGTAACTGATGATAACTTAAGATAGCTGTAGATTTGTGCACACTTCTTCAAATTTGCTGTGTTTTGAGAAATTAAATTTCCAATATTGTTACAAATAAACTAAATAAACTAAAATTCAACATGCTTTGTATGATGTCCCAAAGGCTCATGTAGGAAGGATAGAGAATAAAGTAGAATTTTATTATAATAAAATTGTAAATACTAAAATATTTATCATTTAGCTTATATTCATTAGTATATAAGTAATTATCCCAATTTCATATCTTCCTTTCTGTTGACTCAGATATTTCTCCTGTCCTACACTCCTTTTTATCTTGCTAACTTTTCTGAGCTTTCTAGGTCTGACTTTTATATAACCAGCATATACATGGTTTTATGTGCCTTTGTTTCATGTCCATATATGATATAGTGACACGTAGTGTGTGTTGGTGGGGGTGAGTTGTTGAGAGGGATTGTTTTTAAATGCATCATTTCATTTCAAGTTCTACTAAGCATATGAAATATTTTATTATTGTCATAAAAATGATGTTATGACACATGTCTTCTAAGATTCAATACATTGTTTTGTAGGGAGATTGGAATCTGGTATTCTGAATCTCAAATATAACAGACTTTATACAACTTATCTTAATTGGAGAATGTTGGGGGTCTATTATGTGCCCTACATTACTCCTTAGGAAACAGACTTTCTCAGGGGATGGAGGTAATAGCTATAACACTTGACTCTATTGCATATCACTCTACTAAGACTAACTGAAGGTGAAGGAAACTGACCCTGGGAATAACAGAGGCAAATTAGACAGAATATATTGATTTCTGATGGAACAGATGGCCACCTGATGGAACTATTTAGAAAAGTGAAGTCACAGTACTTTATTTTCTAGAATTACCTTTAAATATTCCAACTATTAGATGAATAAGATATTTTTTAATATGAAGCAAGTGTTACTAATCGTTTGGAATATGGCCATCCTAGTTCGTAAGGTATGTATAAAACTTGTAACATGTCCAAGTTTCTGATCAATGCATGCTGGATCTGTACATTTAGGAAAAAATAATGCAGAACATTAAAATCAGGCATCTTGCAACCTCAAAAGTCTAAAATACTAAGTATCTGACATCTTTTCCCATTCTTTCATGAATGTACATATAAAAAGTTGAAGTTCTCTGAAGTAATTTCCTGTATTAAAAGCTAGATCTTGTGTTTTTTCAAGGGAAGTCAGAAATTCAGATTTGATATATATTCTTATTTTAAAATACTCCCCACCAATTTACAGATTTTGCAACACTTCTTGGCCTAAGTGAAACACATCCACAGATTAGATGTAGTTTGTAAACTGTCAGTTGATAACTATTTCTTTAAGGGCTTCAATCCAAAAGAATAATTAAGACATAAGCACTGTTCTAGTTACCTAACCTCCCACTTACTAGTAAAGATCTATTTTAAGTAGTTTTAAACTTATATCCAGATACAGCATGCCACACAGCCTAGATCTTACAGTTAGACTACACAGTAAGCAAGTTGATTATGTCTGGGTTTTGCTACTCAGCTTCATGAATGAGAGAGGTCACAAAGGAATTTCAAACTTCCCTAAGAAATTTCTTTTTCATTTTATTAATAAACACATTTTATTTATTTAGTGGCAATGTGGTTTGAACTTGGAGCCTCACATTTGCTAAGCAGGTGCAATGCCCACAGACCTGTAAGGAATTTCTTTGAAGAATAAATTTGATAATATGCAATGTGTCAGTGCCCTCTATGTGGATTAGCGAGTTTAGTTATCAGGGTAACAACAACGGAAAGTGTCTAACATGTTAGAAATCTTGCAAAAGGAAACATTCTAATTTAATATAATAGACATTTTATTTCATTTTCTAATTGTTAAAATTGGGAATATGCTGTTTTCTGTTATTTTCTTCTCATTTGCAGTTTATTTTCTGATACATATACATATATTAGTTTAGAAACTAATATAAACCTTCAGGCATAAAATTCCAGCGGAGAAAGTACTTGCTGTAATGCAAATTGGTAGAGTGATGCAATTAATGATGCCTAAGTGAGAAAATGGGCAGCATACTGTCATTCCATAGTAGCTTGGAGCAGAGTTCCATTAAATGAGAACAGACTGCTGATGAGTAAAAAGCAGATCTACTGTCCTACTGTTGAAGGTGATGTGGCATGGTTTCTCATCCCAAACCAAATTCCATACACATTGATTGGCTCTTGGAAAATGAAATTTTACCTGGCTTTCTATAGATAGATTTCTCCAATGATATCTGTTGAAAATCCAACAGCATAAAAAGGAAAACCTGAATGGCCATGTTTAGCTATCTCATATAGTTTTAGAAGGTAAAACAAAACAAATCAGTTTGGCTATCAAACTGGTAGGTATAAGGAAACTGAACCACCTAACAACCTAGATAATGCTATGTGATCCAAAATGATATTGGGTTCTAACAATGAGTGGATGGAAAATGACTGTGATAGTGGGGAAGAAGGAGGGGGCAGGATAGATAAGGGAGGGGACAGAGAGAAGGGGGGAGAAATAACCCAAACATTGTAGGCACATATGAATAAAAGAAAAAAAAAAGAAGAAAATGACTGTGAAAACTTTTGCTGTTTTCATTCCATGTGCCTGGCTAAGGAATTTGGGTTGAATTTTTCCTATTCTGTTTTTTACAAGGAGACTGAGTTCCAAATTTTGAAAAACACATTTACTCCTTTATAAAAGGGGGTATTTTAAAAATAGTGATAACCATCGTTGGGTTTGTACAGTATAAAGTAAGTGTGGTAATAGTAATGATTCTACATTCATTGGACAGCCTAATATACTTGGAAAATAATTCCTTATCCTTCTTTGTTTCTATATTTAATATCTGCTACATTTTCAATCTTTTTTTTTGTCTGTAGCCTTATTAATCATGGTGCTACTTGTGCTTAGAGTCTTGCTCAACTCATTTGCTATCTCTGAACTTCCATTTCTTTGCAGAAATATATTAGTAAATTCCATTAATTATTGTTAGCAATGAAATTCCAGGATTCTATAGTTTTTCAAAAGGTCATTAAGATCTTTACAGTAGCTAGTTAGTAGCATAATCATCATCAGTAATCATTAGCAAATCAGTTATCTGACGTAGTTGATGTCACTTAGATTATTTAACTGAGCTGTGTATGGGAATGAAGTTCATTGGATAATTGTGATAATTCACAGATTTTTCCCTGAATTTAGTTTTGCAGCAAAGCAAGGTGAAAGAACCCATTCATACATCAAAATACCTACTCCCAAGACTTAAAATAAAAAAAAAAAATGCTCAGTAATCTGCAAATCCTGAAGAAAATAAAAATGTATAAACAACTCTAGACAGCTTACATTCCTTTCGGGGCCAGCATTTCCATTTCTGACAGAATTTAATATTTTAGCCAATAGTTTATTTATATCATAATATTTAATATTGATAATGTTAACATATCACCAGCTTTATGTTATCTATGTTATTGTGGAATCAATAATTGAAATATCAATGAAATAATTTCAAAAATTCAATGTACTCCTTGTATAGGTATCTTAAACAAGCAAAAATGTCATTTTTTGCTCTTTCTTTTACAAAATCAGAGAACAGGAGGGCCTGTGGGTTTGTTACCAGTGGGAGGTGGGGTGGTGGGGAAAGGGTGTGGAAGGATGAATATGGCGCAAATACTGTGTACATGTGTATGTAAATGGAAAAATGATATCTATTGAAACTGTTCTAGGAATAGGGGAAGGAGAAGATAAAGGAGAATGATGTAGGGGGTGAATTCAAGTATGATATATTTGATATATTGTAAGAACTTTTGCAAGCACCACAATGTACTCCCACCAAGCACAACAATAAAAGTAATGAATAAACAAAAAAATCAATGTACTACTTTTTAGAGATTAGTCATTATTCCATATGTATAACTAAATGATATGTGTATTGTCAGCATTCATTATGTTCAAGGAGCTGAAGACATTCCACAGGTCTGGTGAGCCTTATAGCAACTAATTTTATAGTGAAAGTGGGAGAGCCTGACTTGGGCTGGAACCGGTGCAAGAGGTACAAATAAGCTGTGTGAGAGGTGAGGTGGACATTCATTTCACCCACCATTGCTGCACCAAGACCTCTGCTTTACTCATTCTTAGAACCTCAAAACTGTCTCTATGACTAGCTAAAAGAGGGAAAAATCCAATTTTGATTGACAGATGGTGAGCTTGATATATAGAGGTAAGTAAAAAATACCTTGCTACTCTTCTGCAGCCTTAGCCAAAGAAAGACTAGGGAGACCTCCCAAACACAGCACTTTGGACAGTGTGACTAATAAACTCCTTTTTTTTTTTTTGTAGATAGTGAGTAGGTATAGACATACATACCAACTCATATAGACTTCAGGGTAGTTTACTGGTTTGTCAATGGCCTGGAAAAGGAAATATTGGAATAGGCAATATTGGACTATGGGCTCTAAAGAGGTCTCCAGGTGAGACATGTAGACCTATAGTTCTATAGGTCTGTAGGGAATAGGGCACAAAATGTGATGGTATTTCTTTTGCATATTCATGCCCACTGCAGAAGATCTATGAACAAGCCATGGATTATTCTGTCAGCATATGCCACTCAACCTATGTCTTCAGACACCTTAGTGCTTACACAGTGAACTTATAAACAGAGTATTAAGGGTAAAAGGGACAGAGTTTATGCATGAACCCAACAGTTTAGGCTCCCTTTTATCATGGCTGATCTGGCTGTTTTCATCACAACCAATCTAGCTACTGCTGCTCTGATTACAAAACCTGCCAGCTGCAGAAAACAACTCTGAACCCCTGCAATAGTATTACTGCTCAGGGTGATTAGCTCCTTGGTGACAAACTGGGTACATAGGCACCTTTCCATTTTGGAAGGGGTGATTATTCATCCTAATTTGGATTGATGTATATTCCAAATATGGGTTTGCTTTTGTACCAATAATACCTCAGCCAGAACTAACAATGAAGATTTACAGAGTGAGCTACCAGTACGAAATCTTATGTGACAGTCTTCAGTCAAGGAAGATGAAGTGGTACGAACACAAACATGGTCCTACTACACTAGACAGTAGCTGTCCACCTAAAAGAACAATAGGACAAGCTCTTGAAGGTGCCACTGAGATGACACAATGCAGAAATTAGGTGCTTTCCTTTAGGATGCAGTATTGTCCGTAAACTGACCATTACATGATTTTCTGTCTCCAACAGGTACAACACAGGAGCACAGAAACCAGGAAGTGACAGTAGGAGTGAACTCACTTACAACTGCTGTCAGTGACCAACTTGGAAAATTAGTGCTTCTTATGTTTGCAACTAAAAACTCAGCTTTCCAGAAGAGAGATGCCTACACCAAGGGTACATGATAGTAATAGTCTCTTAAGCTTAGATCCCATCTTCATGGGTCAATAGTTAAAACAGTTCAGCAAGGGAATTTTACCTAATCATTGCTGAAGGGCAGGACTGCTGCAACATAATAAAGGTAGAGAGGAGTGTGTTTGGCACTCAGATATTCCACAGAGGGTCTTTCACTTTTATTATGCATTTTCAGTTTTAACTGAAAATGAACAGGCAAAGCAATCATGGCTTAATGAGGACATGGTGACCTCAGACTCACACAGTGGTTTACCCCACTGGATGAACCATCCAGAAAAGCAGAGGTGCTAGTTAGGAAGGAGAGGAAACTAGAATGAGTGTGGTGGTGAGAAAGGAAATGTCAAGAAACAGCTACAACTTCCACACCAATTGCAGTGGGAACTGTAGTCTGAATTTGCGATGAAACTGAGTCCTGAAGAAGGGATAAGAGCAAATGGATCTGAGCTGTGCAAGGTGGGCTATGGGGCACATGTTTGCAATCTGGCCCGATTTCCCTTTATTGGGCCAGCTGCGTTCAAGGGGCAGGTAAAAGCTCACAGTTGACTCCTTTGCCAAAGAGTCATCTTCTGCCAAATGGAGGTGCTTTTCCTGGGAAGTGTGAATGCCCCCTGCTTTCTGTGGGGAAGCCAGAAACCAGTGACCAGCTGACACAGGGGTTAGTAAGGCCAGCTTTCTTCATTAAAGGAAGGAGCAAATATGGAGAACACATTATACTCCAGAGCTCCCATGGGATCAAACTGGAAGTAAACTCCATCTGAGATTTCATCTGTGGTCATAGTCCTGCCTAATCATGCTTCTTTCATTCCACTTTTCTTGAGAAACCCATCAATGAGCCACATGCACACAAATACTAACCTAGGGCTCTAATTCTTATATGAGAGAGAGAGAAACAGAGAGAGAGAAAGAGAGACATTTTGGTTTGGGCAGCTGTGTGATTGGTTTATTAACATGATAAAGAACAGAACGAGAATAGATACAGAATAGATTGGGGACATGATAACTTCTATGTGCATTTAAATTGCTAAATAGTTGAATATGTAGATCTAACATTTAGAAGAAATATTTTGGCTAGAGAAATAAGTTTGGAAGTCATTGGCATATAAATGGTGTTTAGAAATGATATCCTTGCAAAAACGTAAAATATACAGAAGAGGAATTTCATTTTGTAAGAGTAGGAAGTTAGGTAGAGGGGGAGGTTTTAAAAATCCCAAGATACAGCAGCTAGAGTAGTAGGAAGAAAACCAAATGAGTACACTGCCCTGCAAACCAAGTCAGGTACACTGTGAACAAAGGTTCGTTCCAACATTGTCATGCTAAATTAAGCATAAAGAGTACAGAATTTTTTTGACCCTAAATGAGAAATTTACACGAAGTAGTGGGGAATAGAAATGCAATTGGAGTAGGTTTATGGGTGTATGGCCAGTGAGCATGGGAGAACCATGTTTGGTGATGGTTGTTTGAGGAAGTTTAGCAGTGAAAAGGGGCAGAAAAAAAAAGGACTGTTGCTGGGATGATTTGTGGGGTCAAGTGAGACAAATTTTTTAGAAATAGAAATTCATTAGTAACAACTAATAACCACATCTTTCCTACCACGAACTTCACATAAATAGTTCTTAATCCACACAAGAACAAGTATAGATATATTCACCAGCAGATGGTGAATGCAAAATCTGAATCCAGGCAGTCTGACTCCAGAGCCCAAGCTCTAATCACCGTATTACACTCAAGTATTAGAGAATGTCTGCATATTGATGGGTATAGACTAATAAAGAGACTGATGGTGGAAGGGATATATAGGTCGATCAAAAGGTGTTGTAGACAGAAGTGTGGAAGACAGGTTCTAGAACACATATTATGGAGAGTTTTATAATGAAGAAAGGACCTGGTCTCTGATAGAAGGAATAAAGAAGACGAATGAGGGTTCCTTGCCCCTGACCTCCACATCCTTGTTTGTACTAATTTGCATTCCCACCAACAGTGAATGAGGGCTCCTTCCCCCACCACCTCCCACAACACTTGTTGATTGTGTTCTTGACGGTAGCCATTCTAACAGGAATGAGGTGGAATGTTAATGTGGTTTTGATTTGCATTGCCTGTATGGCCAGGGATGTTGAACATTTCTTCATGTGTTTTTTGGTCATTTGAACTTCTTCCTTCGAAAATGCTCTGTTCAGTTCATTTGCCCATTTCTACATTGAGTCATTGATTTTTGGGGAATTGAGTTTTTTGAGCTCCCTATTGTTAGGTCCCTGGCATTCTTGGGGCGGGCGGGGAGTCCCGAGGCTAACACCAAAACCACACCCCCATATTCAGATTTATGACTGCTTGGAAAACTCCCCTGATTGTTTCCCTGCTTGCAAAGCCACAGGAACTTCCTGCTTCTCAACTAGCTATGCATATCGACCCATTCTATCTAGTGATCACAGACAAATGGAGGCCAGTGGCCCAGCTGTTCTCTGGGAGGAACACCCTCCCTCCCCTGTGGTGTCTCCCCTCCTACAAAGCCCCCTACTTATTCCAGCCAAGCTGCTGCACTCTGAACCCAATAGTCAGCAAGGCAGTCTGGCCCCCAATAAATCTTTCTTTTCTACGTGTGGTGCAGTCTCTGTTCAGCAGTTCCTTACACCTATACTGGTTATGAATCCCTTGTCAGATGTATAGATGGCAAAGATATTCTCCCATTCTGTGGGCAGCCTCTTCAATTTGGTGACTGGGTCTTTTGTGTGCAGAAGCTTTTTAATGTCATGTAGTCCTGTTTGTCAATCATTTCTCTTTTTTGCTGAGCCTTTTGAGTTCTATGTAGGAAGTCCTTGCCTATGCCTATTAATTCTAGTGTATACCCTGCTCTTTCCTGCACTAGCTTCAAAGCTTCAGGCCTTATATTAAGGGCTTTAATCCACTTTGAGTTGGTACTTATGCAGGTTGAAAGACATGGATCTACTTTCAATTTTCTACTCCAGATATCCAGTTTTCCCATCATATATTTTGGGAGAATGATGGAGGGGATTAAATCAATTATGATATATTGTATGAACTTTTGTAAATGTCACAATGTACCCCTAGTACAACAATAATAAAAATAAATTAAAAAAGAGAACAAGTGAACACGCATCCATACCCACATAGATTGCAGTTTGAGTGACAGGTAGATGAGGGTCTGATCTATTCTATATTCTATGTCATATTCTGGGACCAGAAGTAAGAATTTCTCTTAGAAATGAGAGAAGAAAAGGTTTTCATTAGTCACTTTCAAGGGTAGGAAACATAGCAGAATGCTACATAGTGCTAAGAATGAATTTGAAGTTTGTGATCATGGATTTGGAATGAAAAAGGTCTGATTGTCTGTGCCCTTTCTCTAGATATTCCCACCTAATGACAGAATGTTGACAACTTTCAGTGCTGAAGCATTGGCAAGCCAGTATTCTGGAAGGAGAGAGAAACAAGAGTTATGAGTACTTGCAATGATTGTGTCAAGTGACCATTGACTCTATTCTGAATAAGGATACAAGTAAAGACATAAGGCAGTTGATTTACCATAGGAAAAAATGATGAGGCAAATGGTCATCATATGAGAATCTATGTAAGTAACTATGAAATAAGTTGTGGCCAACCAATGTGAAATTAGATTGAAAAAAATTTAATTGAAGTGGTTTGGAGTTGTGGCCTTGAGTATAACCATAAGAGTAGAAACTTGAAGTAAAATATAAGAGTAAAGGAAAACGGATCTCAGAAGGACCAGAAACTGAAAGGACAAAGCTGAGGGGAGACAAGAATGCAGGGTGCTAGTGTGTCTCATTTAGGCTCACATTTATGCTTCCTTGTGCTGATGGGAGGAGCAGTCCTCTAAAAGGGCTCTGTTTGGGAATTCCAGATCTAAAATTTTAGAATCAACAGTCCATCCTTTGCCATATTATCACTGTGAATATCAGCACAACACATAACCATGTTTATATATGGAAACAGGAAAATGACACCTGGTACTTTCATTTCTATGCATCACTGGCAGTTCTAATTTCTCCTGTGGATATGTACATCTGATCAACTGCGTACTAGCCCTCTCCTAGGAATACTCCCTTTCAGGAATATTCCTTTTTGTGACATTCCCTTCATTTTGTCCATCAAAACTTTTAGTTACTAATTACTGTAACTATTGAGAAATAGTTGAGAAAACTGAGATTGGAGAAAGTTTTATTTTCTAGAAAGATTATGCAGACTCCCAGGTATTCTGTTTCCCAGAGAAACAGAAAAATGGTGCTTAAGAGTTCTTGTTTTGCCATACCCTCACCAGCATTTGTTACTGTTTTTGCCCTTGAAAATGGCCATTCTAACTGGGGTGAGATGAAATCTTAGTATAGTTTTGGTTTGCATCTCTTCTCTTCCTTTGAGAATTCCCTGTTTAATTCGTATGCCCATTTCTTCATTGGGATGTTGAGTCTTTGGGGGTTGGGTTTTTAAAATTCCTTGTAGATTCTGGATATTAGTTCCTTATTGGATGAACAGCTGGCAAAGATTTTCTTCCATTCTGTGGACAGTCTCTTAAATCTAGTGACTGTTTCTTTTGCTGTGCAGAAGCTGTTTAGTTTGATGCAGTCCCATTTGTTCATTCTTTCTCTTAGACACTGAGCCTTTTGAGTTCTATTTAGGAAGTTGTTCCTTATGCCTATATGTTTCAGTGTATATTTCCTACTACTTCCTGTGGTTGTTTCAGAGTTTTAGGCCTTATATTAACATCTTTGATCCACTTTGAGTTGATTTTGGTAGAAGGTGAAAGACAGGGATCTAGTTTCAATCTTCTGCATGTGGATATGCAGTTTTCTCAGCAACATTTGTTGAAGAGGTTGTCTTTTCTCCTTCATGTGTTTTGGGTTCCTTTGTTGAAGATCAGTTATCTGTAGCTGTGTGGAATTATGTCTGCGTCTTATATTCTAATCCATTGGTCTTCATGTCTGTTTTGTGTCAATATCATGCTATTTTTATTTTTGTGGCTCTATAGTATAGTTTGAAGCTGAGAATTGTGATAGCTCCAGCTTTGGAGGTTTTGCTCAGAATTGCTTTGGCTACTCGAGGTCTTTTGTGATTTTTTTTTTTCTATCTCTGTGAAGAATGTCATTGGGATTTTGATAGGGATTGAATTGAACATATAGATTGCTTGTGGTAGTATGGCCAATTTTACAATATTGATTCTACCAATTCACAGGTGTGAGAGATCTTTTCATCTTCTGATACCTTTTTCAAATTCATTGAAAAGGTCTTTGTTTCTCTTCATTAAATTTATTACACTATTTTCAGGCTATTGTAAATGGGATTGTTTCCCTGATTTCTTTCTAAATCTGTTCATTATTAATATAGAGAAAGGCTACTTATGTTTGTATGTTAATTTTGTATCCTGCTATGTTGCCAAGACTTTATGATTTATACCCTGTTGGTGGGAATGCAAATTAATACAACCATTATGGAAAGCAATATGGAGATTCCTCAAAAAGGTAAAGATAAAATTGCCATATGATCCAGTGATACTGCTCCTGGACATCTACCCAAAGAAACATAAGTCAGGATACAATAGAGACACCTGTACACTGATGTTCATTGTAGTACTATTCACAATAGCCAAGCTATGGAAACAACCCAGATGACATACAACTGATGAATGACTCAAAAAAAATGTGGTATATATAAACAATGGAGTTTTATTCATCTATAAGAAATAATGTCCCCATATAGTTTGATGGTAAATGGATGCAATTGGAGGACATCATATTAAGTGATGTAAGGCAAACTCAGAAAGACAAGGTCATGTTTTCTATCACATGTGGAAGATAGATGAAAAGATAAACATACACAAAAACAAGCATCATTGTATACAAACATGGGGAAGGAGGGAAAAGAAAAGAGAACGATAGAAATCAACAATATCATAAAACATAACATATGTGAAGGTAGAGGATGTAAGGATATGTATTGAACGCTATAAAATCGGGATGGGAGGTTAAGGGGTAAGGGAGAGTAATGGAAGGGGTTGAATGGACCAAAGTAAAGCACATTCACAGTGGGATACATTGAGAACCCCCCTTGAACATTGGCTTAGATATTAATAATTAAAGATAGAATTGTAAAAAAGGTACAGTGGGGATAGGATGAATGAAGATGATTAAGTGAGGAATATAGTTGCTGGACTTCATATACTTATATGAAATAGAACAAAGAAACCTCTTGCAATAGTTTTAAGTTGAGGGGGCAGGACAGTGGCAGCCATCTAACAATATAAGCCTTTTTGGAATTGTCACAGTGAACCTCACCCTTACAATGAATATATCCTAATAAAAAATTTGAAAAAAAGAAAAATAGTGCTGAGACTTAATTCAATAATTATATTGATAGATGAAGGTCCATGCTATTCATGATGTAATTAATAGTTTTATTATTAATATTTATAATAACAGTGGTATGGTGGCAATGAGGTCGACAGTCTAAGGTCTGTGTTCTTGTTATTATTTTTAATAATTCAATGTAAATACAGTTACGAATTTTGGGGTATTCCTCCCACCAACAGGTAGTATCTATATTTATTCCCCTTGAAACTGTAGTCTTCTGATTCATTAATAACTAATAGAGTCAGGAAAAATGACATTGTATGATTTCTGATACTAGATTGATGTATTACTTTCCCAGTACTGCTGGAAAAAATCACCACAAACTTGGTAGCTTAAAACAGGACCATTCACTATCTTATAGGTCAGGAGGTCAAAAGCCCAGAAACTTCCCTGGGCTCAGGTTAGTATTCTCTCTAGAAATTCTGGAGGTGTATAAGTGTCTGCCTTTTGCAGAATTTAGTCACCTATATTTCTTGACTCATGGTCCCTTTCTTAGTGTTTAAAGTGTATCACTCCAATTTCTGCCACCTTCAACCTATCTTATTCTGTCTTCCACCTCTTGCCTCCTACTTCTAAGAGCCTATTTTGCTCATATGTGTAATCTAGGTTTAAAATGATAAAAATAACAATAATAATGGGACTTAAGTGCAAAAGCGATACTATGTAGGGGGTTCATCTGGGGGAGGGAAATGGAGAGGGTACCAGTATGTGTGAAGAGGAGCAAGGTATGTTATTATATGAATGGAGACAGCATAAAAACCCAACACATACCGTTTTTAAAAGAAGGGAGGAAGGAGGAGTGCTAAGGAAATATGACAGAGGGGTGAACTTACTCAAAATACACTGTATGAATATATGGAATTTTCACTTGAAATCCCCTCGTACTATTATTAATGAATCCTAAATAACATAATAATAATAAAATTTAAAAGAAACTTTGCCATTACATTTAGCACCCATCTGGATAACCCAAAGTAGTCTACCCACGTCAAGATCCTTATTTAATCATATCCTTAAATTTTATTTTGCCATATTAAGTCAATGTATTCTAAGATTATGGGGATTAGTACGTGGCCAAATTTCAGCCTACTACAATTGGAAAAGATTATGCGGTTTTCACAAGTTTTTTGAGGTATTCTCATGTATGTATGACTACCATGTTTAAAAGGTCACCCTTGGGTGCACCAGCTAACAGCCCACCTGAGCTCTGAGATGACTGCTAGTACCAATTGTCAGCTAAGTGAGGAAGCCATATTGAATGTCAAGCCCAAATAAGCATTCAAATAACTTCATCCTCAGCCAACATCTGACTTCCCTGCATATTCTTAGAAGGATTAAATGAAATAAATGAGCAATATGTTTTGAACACAATATTACTTTTGATGCTAGTCTATATATATAAAAAAAAGACACAGCTTTGGCCTGGTTCTCTTTGGACTTTCATTCTCAGAGTTCTATTGCCATGGTGTGAGGAAGCCCAAACTAGACAGTTAAGGAGACCACATGAAGAAGTCATGTGTAAGTGTTTTAGCTGACAGCCCACCTGGAGTCTCAGCTGACAGGCAGCATCAACCACACGACACGGAGGCAAAGACAATTCCACATGATTCTAGCCATAAAGTCACTCGTAGCTTTCAAGTCTTCCTGGATGAGCACAAGATTTTGTGAAGCAGAAGCAAGCCAGCCCCAGGTGTCCTATCCAAACTGTGCCTAAAGAATCTAGGAGCCCAATAAAGTTGACATTTTACTCCACTAAATTGGGAGGTTTTTTTTTTTTTTACATATAGTAATACATGGAAAATAAACCAGGGAGTCACACTAAGGTAAATTTTTCTCAGTCAACTCTTTCTCCACCCATACAAGTAAATAATTAAAAACCACTAGAGAAATGAAATAGCATATAGTTGAAAGTTTGTAAAATGCAATGTCTCATTCAATTTGTTGTTGAAATATTGTAATACCGAATATTCATGGTATTAAATATTGAATGCTATAAAAATTCTATGTGTACTGCATACTTTGCAACTAATATTTTATGGTCATTATTTGCATCCAGGAACAATTATGTCAACTAGATTTTTGGAAGTTGTTCTGAACATATTGGGAACATGCAACTTATTTATTTCTCTTTCTCTATGTCTATGTTTCACACAGACAAAAGTCACATTTTCTTAGGTTATGTTTCTTATTAACATCACTATTGAAATTTTTAAAAATCAAGAATTCTTAGAGATAGAAGAGTGTCAATGTGAAATTTTTCTCTTTCCTTTTGACATGCATATATACTAAAATTTGTTGCTCCTAATATCATCCTTGGTTGAAAAGAAATTTTTCCACATTTCCTCCTGAACATTGGGAAAGAGAAGGAAGAATCTGTAGATTTACTCCTGATCCTGTAGGCCACTTTTAAACATCTCCAAACAGCTTTGCAAAACTTGTCTACTGATAGCGTCCACTAGCATATCAAAAACAATAGCATTTTTTGCAGAAAATGGCTTCTCTCAGCATCAGAAGAAAATATATGGTAATGATATACACATAAGATATGAATATATCTGTATTAAATGATATGGTATAATAAGGAACACACTTGTAAAGCAAATGTTAAGGCTGTCATTGTCATTCCCAGGGTTTAATTATTACTGATGTATGCAACATTATGTGCTTCCTTACATGAATAAAGATTACCAAATCTCTCTTAATATTGCCTTGTTCATAACTTTGTGTCTTTAAAAACTACATTGGGCATAGGGTAAGAATAACAAAATCCAAGTTATTTATTTGAAAAAAGTATCATCTCAAGATTTTTGTAGATACATAATTTACCATCATCCCTAAGCCACTAGAAAATATTATACTTTTGTAATATTTTATACAAATTCACTCTTACCAAAGGTATTTCCTCACCACTGAAGAAATATTTACCAATGTAGTTTCATTGTCAAAAATATAAGTACCAAGAGATCACCAATACTGAAGAATCCATATGTTGATAGAAAATTATGAACACAGTCATCTTCTTCATTAAATAGAATGCTTCCTACTTGCAGAGGAAAGGAAAATGTATTCTCAAGAAATAATATGCTGAAATATTTTTGGTGGCTCACTTATAATAGTAAAATGGCTTTCCATTTTTTGGGAAAAAATGTATTAAATTAATTGTAAGCATACACAAGTGCTTACATACACAAGTGCTTACGAAATATTACATATTTCTACCTTGGTCTTAGTCAGCTTGGACTGCCACTGGGGGCTTTAAACAACAGAAATTTTTTTCTCATTGTTCTGGAGGCTGAGATCAGGGTGCCAGCTAGGGTCACATTCTGGAGAGGGCCTCTTCCTGTGTCCTTACACAGTGGAGCAAGAAAGTAAGGTTGGGTCTCTCCTCTCTTTATAAGGATGCTTACTATATCATATGGCCTCCTTCCTCACCATCTCATTTAAACTTGATTATCTTTCACAGACCCTATCTTCAAATATCACAACATTAGTGGGCTCCAACATATGAATTTGGGGAGATACAAAAATATTCAGTCTGAAACTACTACTGGTGTCTTTAATAAGAACCAATTAATGACCCATCCTTCCATCTCTGCATGTTTTGTAATTGACGTATCAGTATCGATTTGTGGGCGAGACTTTGGTCTAGAATTCCAGTGCTTTCATTATAGAAAACTGAAAGTGCAAAGCAGATTATTTTTATAGTATTAAAACTTTGGTTAGGGATGGGAGTGTGTTTTATGTCATTGTTTGTTTTCTGGCTTAGGCTATTTTTAAATACTGAAGCTTACGTAATGTTTTCTGTATGGGAGGTTAGCACTGTACCTCTACTGGTGTCAGTGACCCTGGAGTTTAATTACCTAATTATCCATGGGCTATCTGTGGGTAAATACTACGGTTGGCTGAAGGTGGAAACTGGTTAGCTTAGATTTGACCTTTCTGATATCTGGCCCTATGTGCAGACCCCTGGCACACACACAACCTCTGAGTGTTAGTGTTGGGTCAGTGTATGACTCACCGGTCTTTAAGAGTCGGTCAGGAAGCAGCAGAGTAGTTGGAGATAAATCTGTCAAAGTTTCCACGACTTACTTTTAAGATTGCAGTGACTCTGTCCCACTAAGAGTAAACTGACAGGAGACTTTCAGATGCTGCTATAACTTTTTTTAATAACAGGACTGACTTAGCAAAGTTTCCAGTTCAGTGTCAAAATTCGTCTCCTTTTATCCTCTAACTCCTAATCATTACAAGGAGAGGCCATTCACGAATTCATTGTCAACTACTAATGAGTATCAGAGAAAAGCTGAAAAGCTGGGGTAATTTCTCCATTAAGGACATGCAGGTATGGTGTGGTTATTCCTTAACAGCTTTCACAGTTTTCAAAAGGGGGATAGGCAAGGGGGCTGCTAACATGTTGTTCAGCAAAATCCTATCTGTTAAATATAGATACCTTCACTTTCCTCTTTTTATGTGTATATGGTTTTGTCTTAACTTTGGTATATGTCATGTATCTATGCATCTGTCCGTGAAGAGCATTTTAATATGTCTACTGGTCACTACGTCAATTCATCTTTATCAAGTGTGTACCCAGTTTTATCCTTGATTTTGTATTGTGTTGTTTGTCTTTTTCTTACTACTTTGTAAGGATAATTTATTTATTTCAAATAATATTCTTTGCAAGCTATGTGTATTGCAAATATCCTCTTGCTCTCTGTGGCTAATCTTTTCCTTCGCTTTATAATATACTTTTAACAACTTGAAATGTTAACTTTTAATGTTATAATTTTATCAATAGTTTTCCTTATGGCTAGTGCTTTCTGTGTCTTGTGTAAAAAACCAGTTCTAGGTTGGGAAGATTTTTTCCTATATTATCTTCTGAATCTTTATAGTTTTTCCTAAAATTGCTAGTTTTTTTCTTTTTCTCCTAATATAAATAACACCAATTCAAAACTGCAATTCTTCTTTTTTTTATTCATTTATTCATATGTACATACATTGTTTGGGCCATTTATAGCAATTCTTCTGTATTCTAGTTTACAAAGAAAGTCACAAATCCAGCCCAGGCTCAAGGGGTAAGGATAGACACTGCTTCTTGATGAGAGTATCTGAAATGTCATATTGCAAAGAATGAGGGTATATAGTATATTTCAACTAATCTACCAAAATATGTGATAGGGAAAGTTCATCCATTTTGTTCCTTATTTTCATGAAGGGATTTGAGTCTTGAAGTATAAATAGGAGTTTGTCATGTAGAAAATATGAGGAAAGTCATTTAAGTAGATCGGTAAGCATTTCCAAATACTCAGCTGCAAAAGGGCTTCTCATATTCATGGGATGGGCAGGAAGTTCCATAGGTTAAGTCAAGAATTCAAGAGCCATAGGCCAAAAATGAATTTGGAAAGGTAGTTTGAGGTCAATATTTAGGGGCTTGCATCCTATAAGTACTAAGCAGTCTTAAGGTTTTGTTTTTAATGGCTTAATCAAATAACAGAATTAGATTTATGTTTTAGAAAGTTCACCAGAGGGAGGTAAGCTAATGTATGTTAGCCAGTTAAATTTTATAGGAATAGGTCAGGTAAGAAATATGGGAGCCTGAACTAAAGCAGCAACAGTAAAATACAGAGTATAGTAAGAATCAAGAGAAGCTAGAGAGAAGAAAGAGCCCATGATAAAACTTGTTTTCTTGTTCAGGTGCTGTTAGTGGTAAAGTTATTCACCAAGACAAGTGGAGAAAAGTTGAGGGTAGGGGAAGAATGACAAATGCACAACTTTAAGCACACTGAAGTTGACCATAAAAGTAGCTGTTTGTGTATGTTGGAGTTTATCAGACAGTCTGAACATAGAATATATGGATTGATATGCATATATTGATAAATAAATTGATGTCATTCTGATAAACAAACCAGGAGAATTTCCCAAGGATTGGTTTTGGGGAATAACATCATATCTTCCTGGCCTTTTAAATTTATCATTTCTTTATTACAACCTTATGTCTTATAATTCTCTTTGTAATTGAAATGCCCATGTAAAGATATTATAGAGTTAGAGACATGCTTCTCAAATATTAATGTACCTCTGTATGAAATGGGGACTTCATAAAATGCAGATTCCTATTCAGCTAGTCTTTGTTGGGACTGAAATTCTGTGGGTTATTTTTGTTGTTATTATTTGTTTGCTTGATTTTTCTTTTTTTGTGGTGCTAGGGTTTGAACCCAGAGGCTCATACAAGCTAGGCAAGTGCTGTACTACTGAGTTACATTCCCAATACTTGGGCTTTTTTAAAGACAGAGTCTTGGTATGAAGCCCAGGCTGGCCTTGAGTTTATAATTCTCTTGCCTCTGCCTTTGAGCGCTGGGATTACCATGAACTACCATGAACTACCATGACCAGCGATTGAGCTTCTGTGCTTTTAATGAGTTAACAGATGATGCTGATACACTGGTCTGTGGACCATTCTTTGAATTATAAGTTTATAGAGAGCTTTCTTAGGTCATGATGTTTAGAACAGTGACATTAATTATTGTCCATAACAGGTAAAAGCTAAGTTTGAAGAAACCACCCAAAGAAAAATTATCTTTAAAACTATTCTGTATTTTAATAACATACAAGTTTTCTCATAAAGATGAGAAAAGAAACAAATCTTGAGTAGTCTTGACCCTTGCTTTTTGTCTAAAAACCAAAACCAAAGAGCACAAATTCTGTGACCCGTGGTGCTATATGTCCATATGTGTTATGTGCTTTGACTCAACAGCTGTCAGTAGGTATAGCCAATTCTCAGGTTGTAGTGGGCAAGTGGTTGAATAATCAACAGGGCTAAAAGTCAAGATTAGATACAGAAATTGTTGCAGAGTGATTTCTGCCACTGGAACTTAACCTGGCCATGTATTCTTTCTCTCTAATCAGAAGCAGCTTCCCGTCCAGCTGTACCAGATATTCTGTTTATTCACTTTGAATGTAGTAGCAAGCGTCCTTCAGTGAAAACTTCATTTCCCGCCATATCT
The DNA here is from genome assembly GCF_047511655.1 of Castor canadensis. Taxonomy (NCBI): domain Eukaryota; kingdom Metazoa; phylum Chordata; class Mammalia; order Rodentia; family Castoridae; genus Castor; species Castor canadensis. The sequence continues at coordinate 54,814,814 of NC_133394.1, forward strand.
TCAGGGATCTCCATTAGACTGGTAACAGATTATCACCATCTGTTGGTGATTATTTCCACTGCGTTACAGCCTAATCTAAGAGGCATGTCCTCTTTCAGCAGCAGAGCAATACCTTGAGAGAGCTAGGTCAGCCTCAGGAGGAGCTGCAAGCAGTGCAGCTGGGTGTAGATAATGAGTATTAAAACAGCTTGAGTCCTCCTGCTTCGAGGCAGCACATACTGGTTTTTTGCAATTTGGAGACTATAAATCCCTTTTGGCAATTCTTTCTTTCTTTTTTTTTTTTTTACAATGAAAAATAGATTCAAGAACAAAAAAGAATCAAACAAACCCATTATTTTATTACAGAATTAAGAACCAATTTGCCTTTTAACACTATTTGATTTTTAAAATGATGTGCTCCTTCATTAAACATTTAATTAATGAAAATTCTCAAGTGAATATATATATAGTAAATATAAACTATGAGTTCTTCAATCAGTAAACAACAATTTAGGAATATATACATTAATAATAACATTTGGAATATGATTGTAGGAGAAACAGGAAATCATTTATTCAACATCTAAATGATGACACTAGAGCAATCCATCCTTGTTCACTCATGCAAACTGTATTTATTGAGTTTCCAGTGACAGGGATGTTTTAGGTGTGGAGGATATTCTACTCAGAAAGAAAAGTAGAGAAAGTATCTGCTTGCATAAACTTGTGCTTTAATTATGGAAGATAGGTAAGTTATCAAATATTATGTGATATGTTGGCGATAAATTCTGTAAAGGAGAATAAAGAATATATTTTAAGAAGTGCTGATGGGGAGGGAAGACATATCTAAAGTAGAGTGAAGATAGGCATAGGCAATAACTTTCTAAACAGGACTCCAGTTGCCCAGGAAATAAGATCAAGAATTGACCAATGAGATTGCATCAAATTAAAAACTTCTGTACAGCAAAGGAAACAATTATCAGAGTGAAGATACAACCTACAAAATGAGGGGAAATCTTGGCCAGCTTTTCATTTAGCAAAGGATAAATCTCCAGAACATATAAAAGACTCAAAATGTAAGACATAGGGAGAACAAATCATATAATCAGTAACCAGGCAAATGATCTGAACACAGTTCTCAAAAGAAGTGTGTATGGGCAATAAATACATGAAAAGACATCCAGCATCTTTAGCCTTCAAGAAAATGCAAATCCAAACTACACTGAGACTCCACTCTCATCCCACAGAATGGCAATCATCAAGAAAACACAACAAATGTTGGTGAAGATGGGGAAAAAAGGAACCCTTATACAGTGTTGATGCTTATTTAAATTAGTGCAGCCACTATGGAAATCAGTATGGAAGTTCCTCTAAAAATAAAGCATCCTTGTACTGTGTATGATTTTGCTCTCATATGTGTGTACATCTTGTAAACTCAGTCAATGACAGCCTTTATTCTGGATTATCTCTTCAAGGATGCTTGTATAGTGCACAGTTTTTGAAGTTAATAGTATTTTCTGTCAGAGCAAAGTGCAGACAAACCTGCTATCTTTGATAAATGATATATGTATTTTCTCTCAAGGTACAAGACTAAATAGGCTTGATTTCAATGCTAGTACACTATAAATATTAGGGTTTAGTAAGGTTGGGGTACCTACAGGAGTCACTTGAGCTTTGTTGGCTGCTTTTTGGGAAATGAGACTCATGGAAGCACTGAAGAAAGTGATAACACTGGCCATTTCTGTTGTTGTCTAATAGAAAATTTTAATGAATTTTCCTTTGTCTCTGACTGAGGACTCACATATCTATATTCATGTATGTGTCAGGCTAATCAGTTAGCTTTCAAGTAAGGTAAAATGTATTGATGATTCTTTCATAGTTCTTGACACCTGCATTTCTCTACTCTATATGTTTCTAAGTCATAGACAGCAAAATTCTAGTTTCATAATTTAAGCCAAGTTGTGATTTGATTTTTCAGCTTTATTGACATATAATTGATAAAATTTGATACATTTAAGCTTTTTTGCTTTTACTTTTGTTTTAAGTAAATTTCATTGTGTATATTTAAGGCATATAATAGGATACTATGTTATATGTGTGTGTGTGTGTATATATATATATATATATATATATCCTCCAGTTGTCTGATTTTATATGTAAAAAAATGACATTTTTGCTTATTTAAGATTCCTTGTGGCACTTCCATGTTTATATATATTTTATAGCCCGAATTCCTTCATCACCTCTATTTTTCTTTTTTCTACCTTAGTCCTTTTCTTATGTTAGTTTCAACCAGTTTAAAAATTCTATATTCATTCTTGTATAGAGAGTACATCCACCATATTCACCTTCTTAACTTACTTCTTTTACCCTCCCCCTTTCATATGTGATCTCCCATAACTGTGACCTGTTTTTCATAATAATGCTTGCATTTGTGTTGAGTCCATTTTCCATATGAGAGAAAACATGGGGCCTTTGTCCTCCTGAAACTAACTAATTTACTCAACATAGTCTTGGAATTACTAGCCAAAGCAATAAGACAGGAAGAAGAAATAAAAGGAATACATATTGGAAAGGAAGTAGTAAATTATCCCCATTTGCAGATGACATGATCTTATACCTAAAAGATCCAAAACTCCATAAAAAATTCCTAGACATCATAAACACCTTCAGCAAAGTAGCAGGATAAAAAATAAATTTACAAACATCAGTAGCCTTTCTATACATCAACAATGAACAGACTGAGAAAAAATATAAGAAAAGAATTCCACTTATAATAGCCCCCCAAAAATAATAATCTAAGAATAAACTTAACAAAGAATGTGAAAGACCTCTACAAGGAAAGCTATAAACCATCAGAGAAAGAAATCAAAGAAGACTAAAGAAGATGGAAAGATCTCCTGTGCTCATGGACTGACAGAATCAAGATTGAGAAAAGGACTATATTACCAAAACTGCTCTACATGTTCAATGTAATCTTCATGAAAATTCTAATGACATTAATCACAGAGTTTGGAAAATGAACCTAAAATTCATTTGGAAATACAAAAGACTGCGAAAAGCCAAGGCAATACTGAGCAAAAACAGCAATGCTGGAGGTATCACAATACCTGACTGAACATTTTTAATCAGGTTGTTTTTCCACTATTGAGTTGTACAATTCTTTATAAATTTGACTATCACCTCTTATCACATGTCATTTGAAAAAATTTTCCCCAAATTTGTAGGCTGTCATTTAATTTTGTTGACTATTTCCTTTGTTGTGTTCAAGCTTTTGAGTTTGGAGTAATCCCAGTAACTTATTTTTGCTATTGCGGTTTGAGTTTATAGTATATTATTCAAAAACCCATGGCCAATGCCAGTGCCCACAAGCTTTCTCCTGATGTTCTGTTCTAAGACTTGTATGGTCTCTGATCTTACAATTAAAACTTTTATCCATTGTGCATTGATTTTTGTACATAGTGTAAGATGAGGATCCAGTTTTATTCTTTTGCATGTGAAAGTTCATTTCCAATCACTGTTTATTGAAGAAATTGTCTTTTCCTTTTTGAGTATACTAGGTGTCCTTTTCAAACATTAGGCGACTGTATATGTTTGGATTTCTTTCTGGCCATCATATTCTGTTATCCTGGTCTATGGGTCTGTTTTTATGTCAGAACCATATTGTTTTGATCACTGTAGGTTTGTGATATAATTTTAAATCAGAAAGTGTGATGTCTCCAGTTTATTTTGTTTTCCTTGGAATTATTTTGTCTATTTGGGGTCTTTAATTGTTCCATACAAAATTTAAGATTGTTATCTCAATGTCTATGAAAAATGCCATTGGGAATTTGATAGTGTATTGAATCTGTATATTGCTTTGGGAAGTATGTGCATTTAGACAATACTAAATCTTCCAGTGATCATGGGATATCTTTCCATTTATTTGTGTTTTCTTCAATTTTTCATGAATGTTTTATAATTTTACCTTATTTTATTTTTGAATGTGTTTTATTTCTTTTCCTTATCTATATGCTCTTGCTATTACCTCCAGTATAAAGTTGTATAGAAGTGTCAAGAGGGCATCTTTGCCTTCCAATCAGACCCTTAGTGGAAAAGCTTTGTTTTTCCCTTTGATTATAATGTTAGCTGTGGGTTTTTCTTAAATGGCCTTTCATACCTTTCCTTCTGTACCTAGACTATTAACAGCTTTCATCAAGAAAAGAATTCAGATTATTTTCAAGTGCTTTTTCTCTGTCAGTTGAAAAAACAGGTATATCTTTCATCCTGTTAATGCAATGTATTACATTGATTAAGCCAACCTCACCTGCCAGTAATAAATTCAATTTGGTCTTGATAAATATATTCATTGGGAAATGATTGCCACAATCAGTCTCATTACATATAAATCATTGCATGTAATTATCTGATTTTGGTGGTACAAATACTTTAAAATTACTTAGTAAATTTCAAGCATTGATACTAACTATAGCCATCATATACCGTTTGACCAATGTCTCCAATTTCATATATCTTTATCTCCTGGTAATCATCCTTCTATTCTGTTTCTACAAGATTCACTTTTTTAGATTATATATATTTATATACATATATATGAGATCATGCAGTTTTTGTCTTTCTGTGTCTGGCTGATTTCACTTAGGTTATGTTGTCTAGGTTAATCAGTACGGTTGCAAAAGGCAGGATTTCCTTCTTTTCATTATACATACCATACTCTATTAACCGTTCAATGGGCACTTAGATAGCTTACATATCTTAACTATTTTCTTGATAAGATATTCTTTTATTTTTGTGTTATTGTGCTGGGTGGGGATACATTGTGGCATTTATAAAAGTTCTTAAAATGTATCAAATGTATCATATTTGAATTCACCCCTTCCACCATTCTCCCCTCCCCCCTTTTCTGGAATAGTTTCAACAGGCATCATTTTTCCATTTACATACTCTATTCACCCTCTCACACCCTTTCCCTCCCCCTTCCCTTCTCCTACTAGTATCACCCCCCCCCCCATGCAGGGCCTGTTCCACCCTCTTGTTCTCCAATTTTGTAAAAGAAAAATGACCCCATTTTTCTTTGAGCTAGTGGGGTAGCTCAAGTGGTAGAGCACCTGTTAGTAAGTCAAGAAAGCATGATGCCCTGGGATCAAGCCCTAGTACCACCAAAACAAACAAACAAACAAACAAATAAGACATTTTTGTTTGTTTAAAATAGCTACACAGGGAGTTTCCTTGTGACATTTTCATGTACTTAACTATTTTCAACAATGCTTCAATGAAAAAACTGTGCAGATATTACTTTGAAATAATGCTTTTATTTCCCTTGACTTAAATTTTTAGTTTTCAATTAGAGCCAACATAATAGGTGTGAGGTGATATTTCATTGCAATTTGATTTACATTTTCCTATTGGTAGTGAATCTGAGCAGCTTTTCATATATCTGTTGGCCATTTGTATGTCTTCTTCAGAAAAAGTTTTCTTTAGGTTCTTTGCCCATTGTTAAACTGCCCATTTTTTACTCTTGGGTCATCTGAGGTCTTTATATATTTTGGATGTTATCAGATATACTATTTTAAAATATTTTCTTCTATTCACTAGGATGTTTTTCATGTTATTTACTGTTTTTTTTTTTTGCTATACAAAAACTATTTTTTTGTATTTTATTTATTTATTTTAATTTTATTGTATTGTTTTTACATTTATTTACATGTGTATACATTATGTGGGCTACCTCCCCCCCCCCAACTTCCAGGTGGAACCTGTACTGCCTTCTTGTTCTCCAATTTTGTAGAAGAAAAAAACATAAAAGATAATAAGAAAAGCATAGCATTTTTGCTAGTCTGAGATAAAGATAGCTGCACAGAGAGATTCCTTGTATTGTTTCCATGTATATCTGTATTGCAACCCATATTGGCTCATCTTACCAGACCTCTTCACTACTTCCTACTCGCCTTCCCATAGTGGCCTCTGTCAGTTTAAGATTACTATATTCACTCCCATACAGTGAGCATATCAACCACATTCACATTTTTAGTTTCCTTCCCTTTCCCTATATCTCCTGTGTGTGGTCCCCCTTTAGTGTGTGACCCATGTCCAATAATATTACTAGATTTGTTTTAGGTCTATAATCTGCACATGTGACTTGGCCTTCTGAGCCTGACTAACTTCACTTAAGATGATGTTCTCCAGTTCCAACCATTTACTTGCGAATGACAAAATTTCATTCTTCTTTGTGTATAATTCCATTGTGTATAAATATCACATTTTCTTAATCCATTCATCGTAGTGGGGCATTTTGGCTGTTTCCATAGCTTGGCTATTGTGAATAGTACTGCAATAAACATGGGTGTACAGGTGCCTTTGTAGTAACCTGAGTTGCATTCCTTCAGGTATATCCCTAGAACTGATACTGCTGGATCATACGGAAGATCTATGTTAGTTTTTTAAGAAGCCTCCATATTGTTTCAATAGTGGTTGTACTAGCTTACATTCCCACCAGCAGTATATGAGGGTTCCCTTTTCCTCTGCATCCTGGCCAACATTTGTTTTTGCTGGTGTTCTTGATGTAGCTATTCTAACAGGAGTGAGGTGGAATCTTAGTGTGGTTTTGATTTCCATTTCCTTTATGGCCAGGAATAGTGAGCACTTTTTCATCCCCACCTCTGCTGTTGGTGTTAGGTTACAATTCCCTGTTTTTGCTTTTCAGATTTGTTGGGAAGTGGGGTTTCAATCTGTCCAGGGGCTGTGCTGGATTATGTTCCTGGAGGGTAGGTAGGAGAGTCATGCATGGTGTGTGTTGTTCACTTTTTTGGTCTGCAGGTTTACACAGGCAGCTTTGAAAATAGCCAGTCGGGAGAAATGGTGTGCTGCTTTTCTTGAAGTAGGTACTTACTGGACTGGGTTCAGTGTGGCAAGGTATAGGGAGGTTTTCCACAGGTTAGGGGCCCAGGATGTCACAGAATTCGATTCTGATTGATGCTCTACCTGTGCTTATTGAGAGAAAGAAAAGAAAAAAATGGCCAGGGAGCTTTTTTCCCAGGGCAGACACCTCTGTTGGAAATTCTGTGCTGGGATTTCCTGGCTGTTAGGTGTAATTAAAAGCTATTTTAAGGGTTAGTCCTTGAATTTTATGTGCATCTAATGTGTTGGCAGTTATTATTTTGGTTAGAACCAATCAGAATTACCCAAGTAGAGCTCCCAGATTTACAATACCATTTATTGAATAGTATATCTCCTGTAGGCTGTAATGTTCTCTCTTCTAATTTTCCACTATAATAACTTAAGATACAGAAAATGGTGAGATGATCACTCATGATTAACATTAAAAGTAATAGTTAACCAATGGACAGAATCTGAAAATGTTTGTTAAAAACAAATTTAATGGAAGAATAGGCACAAGGATAATGTTTTTATATGGAACACATACTTCCAGAAGACAAAGAAGCTAACTTAAAGATTCTGGAAGCCCTGTCATTTTCTCAATGATGGTCTTCCATCTCAGAAATACAAAGATTATACAATCCAGAAATGTCAAAAATACTGTTTAAGGTTTACATACTGCTTTCTTGAGGTGGCTAGTGTGGCTTCCTTCATCCTACCCCACTGTTCCACATTTCTGTCTTTTTTCCTATAATCAATGACACTTGCTAGTCAAAGAGAGAGATAAGTAATAAGGCAGAGAAGGATCTGGCAGCAGCTATTTTATGTAGTTGATTGTAGGAAGTGTCTTTGTAGGTGTATGGACTGGGTGGATATTTTATGTTACCAGATACTGCTCCCTTTTTTTTGGCAGTACTGGGGATTGAACTCTGGGCCTCAAGCTTGTTAGACAAGTGTTTTACCACTTGACTCATTTGCTTTTAATTTGTTTTGAGATACGGTCTTGCTAACTTTGCCCGGGAGGGTCTCAAACTATAATTCTCCTACCTCTGTCTCTTAAACAGCTTGGGTTATAGATGTTCACCATCACATCTTGCTGATTCTTGCCTCTTTATAGTGTCTGACATGCAGTAGGAAAAGCACAGGTTCTGACTCAGGGCAGCAGAGTCATAGCAGCTGAAAAGAGCTATGAACATTTTCTGCATAAAGTAAATAATGTCTCTTTGTGAACATTCAGAACAATGTCATATTTCTGAAAAATTTTCAATATGAAAACTAGAAGAAAAATGTTGAGAAACTGCTTAATAGTCTTAATAGGATAACAGGAGATATGGAATGGGGTACTATGAAAGAAACTGAAGAATGAAACCATAAGTTTATAAAGGCAGGGATCATTTGCTCATTACTTTTTTTTTTTCATAGTCTTAAATGAATGAGTAAGATAAGGCTGATGGACGAGACAGAGAAATATTTCTAGGGAACTAAATGTAGGAATATCAGAAATAAAATCTGCAGTAAGAAAAGACTAGAGGCTAACATAATTAGTGAAAGTAAATAAAAAGCACTAAATATATGCAATGTAGGCAGGTTTTCTAAAACATATGTTGAAATATTCTCAAAACACTTAAAGATAAACTTAGAATAATTTAAAATACTAAATAGAATTGGAGGATTCCAAGATGGCAGCTAGAGCTGGTGCAGAGAATCTCCACTTCATGTTAAATGGAGAAACGAGGAGGGCCTCCTGGGCCGCCAGTGGCTGGCGCCCATACGGCTTGGGAAGATGCGGACCAGGTGAGCTTCGCAGTACCGTGGTACCCCCACAGACAAGCCTGGGCCAGAGCAGCATAGCCCCCTGGACAGACTGACCTCCACCTGGGAAAAAAAAGAGAAACTGAGTAATAAGCAATAAGAACAGTTAAGAAACACTGGAAAGAGGGTGGGACGCCCTGAGCACTGAAGATTGGGGGAAGGGAATCCTTCCCGGGACTGTAAATAAACAAGCCAGGTGGGCCGGAGAGCCTCTGGCAGGAGCGGGGCCTGCACCCAGCAACCAGGAGTGGGGGAGCTTGTGAGAGTGGAGGAGGGAGGAAAACTCCACAGGAGAGCAGGGAAAACCCACTTCCCATGTGAACTGTAAATAAACAAGGCGGCTGGCAGGAGCAGCAGCACCGCCCAGTAAGCAGGAGCAGGAAAGCTTGTGAAAGTGGCAGTGGGAGGAAAACTTCAGAGGAGAGGGGGGAAGACCCACCTCCCACATGAATTGTAAATAAACACACAGGCCTGACAACGTGGGGGCAGTGTCACCTTTCCCAGTGCTTGGAAAGGGGAAAGCCTGTAGCAGAGGCTCCCGCACAGGAGAACTCTGAGCAAAAAAGCCTGTGGGACCAGGTGAGTGCTAGCTCACCCCAGAGATCTGCATAAATAATGCTGCCAGCTACAGGCTGAGAGCAGCAGGCAGGCAAGCCACAGTTGCAGATACCACTCTCAGAACTGTCTCCAGATGCTTTTTTTTCTTTTTCTCCCTACCTTTGATGAGAGAACAACAGAATTACAACTGCAAGCCGAAAAACTTACTGAAACTGTATTGCATTTGAACTTGGGACACTTGGTGGGGCTTTTTGTGTGTGTGTGTGTGTGTGTGTGTGTGTGTGTGTGAGCGTGTAGTTTTGTTCTACTTTATGCATCCCCTTTGATGAGACAACTACAGAACAACATCTGAGGCACCAACTCCAGGACTGGAGATTGAGACGTACACCCAAATTATTAAGACTGAAATTGCATTGCATATAAACTTGGAAGTTTTTTGTTTTTTTTTTTTAATTTTCTATTTTCCATTTTATTTTAATTCATTTTTATATATAGATATTTCTTTCATTTACTTATTTTTTATTTTTTTAATCTTTGATTTTCAATCCTCTCTCTGTCTCTCTAATGTCTGTTCAGCTTACTGTCGATTAGTACACTAACACTCCCTGTTTATACCTTTGAAACTCTCTTGTCTGATACCTTGTTCTGCTTTCTCCCTCTTGTCTGTATATTTGTTTTCCCCTTTTCTTTAACTTCTTGCTTTCCATCTCAGCTCACCCTTCCATTCTAAATATTACCATTGTTATTATTACAAGCCAGAAAATACTTAATTGCACACAGTACAGGGACAGTAACAACACCAAGGACAATGACGGGAAGACAGAAAAAACAGGGAAACCAGTTTCCCCACAGCAAAAAATTAGTACAGGAACCAGAGGGGAATGAAGAGAACAGAAACTCAGATCCAGACTCCAACAAAATGAAGATAAACTATGCCAAAGGACCCAATGAAGCCCACAAGAATAATTTAAAAGAAGACATACTACAAGTACTCAATGAGAATTTTATAGAGATGATACTGGATAGGGTCAACCAAAATGTACAGGAGACACTCAAGAAATTCCAAGACAATAAAAATAGAGAATTTGAAAAAGCAAAAGAAGAAATAAAGGAAACCATAGAAGCACTGTATAAACACCAAAGTGAAAGAGAGAACACAATGAATAAAAGGATAAATGAACTCAGGACAAAAATAGACAACATTAAAGAAGAAAACTGCCAGGATATGGAAAACCTCAGAAAAAAGAACGAAACAGAACTGCAAAACAAAACGGAAGGCCAATCCAGCAGAATAGAACAAACAGAAGACAGAATCTCAGAACTTGAAGATGAAATGGTAATTAAAGGAAAAACCGAAGAACTATTAATTAAACAACTCAAGACCTGTGAAAAGAAAATGCAAGAACTCACTGACTCCATCAAAAGACCAAACTTGAGAATCATGGGCATCGAAGAAGGAGAAGAGGTGCAAGCGAAGGGAATGCGTAATATATTCAACAAAATAATAACGGAAAATTTCCCAAATCTAGAGAAAGATATTCCCATACAGATGCAAGAGGCCTCCAGGACACCAAACAGACCAGATCAAAATAGAACTACTCCACGACATATCATCATTAAAACAACAAGTTCAGAAACTAGGGAAAGAATATTGAAGGCTGTAAGAGAGAAAAAACAAGTAACATACAAAGGTAAACCCATCAAAATCACAGCAGACTTCTCAACAGAAACATTAAAAGCAAGAAGAGTGTGAGGCGAGATCTTCCGGGCACTGAATGAAAATAACTTCAACCCTAGGATACTCTACCCAGCAAAGCTATCATTCAAAATAGATGGAGCAATAAAAGTCTTCCATGATAAGCAGAAACTAAAACAATATGTGACCACCTAGCCACCATTACAAAAGATTCTGCAAGGGATCCTGCACACAGAAAGTGACACCCAACTTAACCATGAAAAGGCAGGCAGCACCAAACCACAGGATAAGAAAAAGCAAGACAGTAGAGAGTAACATCAAGTTAGGCACACACAATCAAACCTTCAAACAACTAAGACAACTAAATGGCAGGAATCACCACATACCTATCAGTACTAACGCTTGATGTTAATGGACTTAATTCACCCATCAAAAGACACCGTTTGACAAAATGGATTAAAAAAGAAGATCCAACAATTTGTTGCTTACAGGAGACTCATCTCACCGACAGAAATAAGCATATGCTTAGGATGAAAGGCTGGAAGAAGATTTACCAAGTCAATGGCCCCCCAAAACAGGCAGGAGTAGCAATACTTATCTCTGACAAAGTAGACTTCAAACCTACATTGATCAAATGAGATAAAGAAGGACATTCCATACTAATAAAAGGGGAAATAGACCAAACGGAAATAATAATCATCAATCTGTACGCACCCAATGTCAACGCACCCAATTTCATCAAACATACCCTGAAAGACCTAAAAGCATATATAAACGCCAACACAGTGGTTGTGGGAGACTTTAACACTCCATTATCATCAATAGATAGGTCATCCAAACAAAAACTCCATAAAGAAATCCAAGATCTAAAATATGCAATAGATCAAATGGACCTAGTAGATGACTACAGAACATTTCATCCAACCTCTACACAATATACATTCTTCTCAGCAGCCCATGGAACCTTCTCCAAAATAGATCATATCCTAGGGCACAAAGCAAGCCTCAGCAAATATAAGAAAATAGAAATAATACCGTGCATACTATCTGACCACAATGCAGTAAAAGTAGAACTCAACAACAAAAGTAAAGACAAAAAACATGCAAACAGCTGGAAACTAAATAACTCATTACTTAATGAAGAATGGATCATCGATGCAATAAAAGAGGAAATTAAAAAGTTCCTGGAAGTCAATGAAAATGAAAACACAACCTACCGGAACCTATGGGACACAGCTAAGGCAGTCTTGAGAGGAAAGTTTATAGCCATGAGTGCATATATTAAAAAGATTGAAAGATCCCAAATCAATGACCTAATGATACATCTCAAACTCCTAGAAAAACAAGAACAAGCAAATCCCAAAACAAATAAAAGGAGAGAAATAATAAAAATAAGAGCTGAAATCAATGAAATAGAAACCAAAAAAATCATACAAAGAATTAATGAAACAAAAAGTTGGTTCTTTGAAAAATAAACAAGATCGATAGACCCCTGGCAAACCTGACTAAAATGAGGAGAGAGAAAACCCAAATTAGTAGAATTAAGAATGCAAAAGGGGAGATAACATCAAACACCATGGAAGTCCAGGAAATCATCAGAGACTACTTTGAGAACCTATATTCAAATAAATTTGAAAATCTAAAAGAAATGGACAGATTTCTAGATACATATGATCATCCAAAACTGAACCAAGAGGAAATTAATCACCTGAATAGACCTATAACACAAAATGAAATTGAAGCAGCAATCAAGAGTCTCCCCAAAAAGAAAAGTCCAGGACCTGATGGATTCTCTGCTGAATTCTATCAGACCTTTAAAGAAGAACTGATACCAACCCTCCTTAAACTGTTCCACGAAATAGAAAGGGAAGGAAAATTGCCAAACACATTTTATGAAGCCAGTATTACACTTATCCCAAAACCAGGCAAAGAAGATACCTCCAAAAAGGACAACTATAGGCTAATCTCTTTAATGAACATTGATGCAAAAATCCTCAACAAAATAATGGCAAACCGAATTCAGCAACACATCAAAAAGATTATTCACCACGACCAAATAGGCTTCATCCCAGGGATGCAGGGGTGGTTCAACATATGAAAATCAATAAACGTAATAAACCACATTAACAGAAGCAACGACAAAAACCACTTGGTCATCTCAATAGATGCAGAAAAAGCCTTTGATGAGATCCAACATCATTTCATGATAAAAGCTCTAAGAAAACTAGGAATAGAAGGAAAGTTCCTCAACATTATAAAAGCTATATATGACAAAACTACAGCCAGCATTATACTTAACGGAGAAAAACTAAAACCATTCCCTCTAAAATCAGGAACCAGACAAGGATGCCCACTATCTCCACTCCTATTCAACAGAGTACTGGAATTCCTAGCCAAGGCAATTAGGCAAGAAGAAGGAATAAAAGGAATACACATAGGTAAAGAAACTTTCAAAATATCCCTATTTGCAGACGACATGATCCTATACCTTAAAGACCCAAAAAACTCTACTCAGAAGCTTCTAGACATCATCAATAGCTATAGCAAGGTAGCAGGATATAAAATCAACATAGAAAAATCATTAGCATTTCTATACACTAACAATGAGCAAACAGAAAAAGAATGTATGAAAACAATTTCATTTACAATAGCCTCAAAAAAAAAATCAAATACCTAGGTGTAAACCTAACAAAAGATGTGAAAGACCTCTACAAGGAAAACTATACACTTCTGAAGAAAGAGATTGAGGAAGACTATAGAAAGTGGAGAGATCTCCCATGCTCATGGATTGGTAGGATCAACATAGTAAAAATGTCGATACTCCCAATAGTAATCTTCATGTTTAATGCAATTCCCATCAAAATTCCAATGACATTCATTAAAGAGATTGAAAAATCTACTGTTAAATTTATATGGAAACACAAGAGGCCACGAATAGCCAAGGCAATACTCAGTCAAAAGAACAATGCAGGAGGTATCACAATATCTGACTTCAAACTCTATTACAAAGCAATAACGATAAAAACAGCATGGTACTGGCACAAAAACAGACATGAAGACCAGTGGAACAGAATAGAGGACCCAGATATGAAGCCACACAACTACAAACAACTTGTCTTTGACAAAGGAGCTAAAAATATACGATGGAGAAATAGCAGCCTCTTCAACAAAAACTGCTGGGAAAACTGGTTAGCAGTGTGCAAAAAACTGAAACTAGATCCATGTATATCACCCTATACCAAGATTAACTCAAAATGGATCAAGGATCTTAATATCAGACCCCAAACTCTTAAGTTGATACAAGAAAGAGTAGGAAATACTCTGGAGTTAGTAGGTATAGGTAAGAACTTTCTCAATGAAACCCCAGCAGCACAGCAACTAAGAGATAGCATAGATAAATGGCACCTCATAAAACTAAAAAGCCTCTGTTCATCAAAAGAAATGGTCTCTAAACTGAAGAGAACACCCACAGAGTGGGAGAAAATATTTGCCAACTATACATCAGACAAAGGACTGATAACCAGAATATACAGGGAACTTAAAAAACTAAATTCTCCCAAAACTAATGAACCAATAAAGAAATGGGCACGTGAACTAAACAGAACTTTCTCAAAAGAAGAAATTCAAATGGCCAGAAAACACATGAAAAAATGCTCACCATCTCTAGCAATAAAGGAAATGCAAATTAAAACCACACTAAGATTCCACCTCACCCCTGTTAGAATAGCCATCATCAGCAACACCACCAACAACAGGTGTTGGCGAGGATGCCGGGAAAAAGGAACCCTCTTACACTGTTGGTGGGAATGTAGACTAGTACAACCACTCTGGAAAAAAATTTGGAGGCTACTTAAAAAGCTAGACATTGATCTACCATATGATCCAGCAATACCACCCTTGGGGATATACCCAAAAGACTGTTACTCCAGACGCACCCGCACATCCATGTTTATTGCGGCACTATTCACAATAGCCAAGTTATGGAAACAGCCAAGATGCCCCAGCACTGACGAATGGATTAAGAAACTGTGGTATCTATACACAATGGAATTTTATGCAGCCATGAAGAAGAACAAAATGTTATCATTCGCTGGTAAATGGATGGAATTGGAGAACATCATTCTGAGAGAGGTTAGCCTGGCCCAATAGACCAAAAGTCGTATGTTCTCCTTCATATGTGGACATTAGATCAAGGGCAAACACAACAAGGGGATTGGACTTTGAGCACATGATAAAAGCGAGAGCACACAAGGAAGGGGTGAGGATAGAGAAGACACCTAAAAAACTAGCTAGCATTTGTTGCCCTTAACGCAGAGAAACTAAAGCAGATACCTTAAAGCAACTGAGGCCAATAGGAAAAGGGGAACAGGTACCAGAGAAAAGATTAGATCAAAAAGAATTAACCTAGAAGGTAACACCCATGCACAGGAAATCAATGTGAGTCAATGCCCTGTATAGCTATCCTTATCTCAACCAGCAAAAACCCTTGTTCCTTCCTATTATTGCTTATTCTCTCTCTACAACAAAATTAGAAATAAGGGCAAAATAGTTTCTGCTGGGTATTGGGGGGCGGGGAGAGGGAGGGGGTGGAGTGGGTGGTAAGGGAGGGGGTGGGGGCAGGGGGGAGAAATGAACCAAGCCTTGTATGCACATATGAATAATAAAAGAAAAATGAAAAAAAATAAAATAAAAAAAAATTAAAAAAAAAAAATAAAATACTAAATAGACAATTCTAATGTAGGAAGAGATAAACCAAAGATAGTATGGTCAACATAAAGAAATTAGAAAATAAACAATTGGCATGGTTTGTAAATCAAAGAATAGCCTGTCCTGTAAGAGCCAAGTGTTTAAAGCAATAATTATTACATGGCATGATAATACAAGCTTAATGTGATAGAGAAACTGGGAAGTTTTGTCTGAGAAGGTGACATAGAAACTGTCTTCAAGCATGAACAGGAATTTAAAATGGGAAGGATATTCCAAGGTGTACAAAGGCATTCCAAAGAACTTCAGGATATGGAGTTCAGAAAAAGTAACTTGTTTGGTATGGCATAAGTAGAAGACATATGGGAAAATCTACAGGAAATTAGTCTAGAAAAATAAACTGCAAGTTTATCCCTTTCTTTTAATTAATTAATTAATTTTAAAAAAATTTTAGTTCATTTATTCACATGTGCATACATTGTTTGGGTCATTTCTCCACACTGCTCCCCTTCCCGACCATTCCCCCCCTCCCCTCCTCAGTTTCAGGCAGGTCCCTTTCTCCCCTTGTGACTGATTTTGTTGAAGAAAAGACATAAGCATAATAAGAAAGACAAAGCGTTTTTGTTAGTTGAGTTAAGGATAGCTATACAGAAAGATTCCTACTATTGTTTCATGTACCCATGTGTTACAACCCATGTTGATTCATCTCTAACAGATCTTTACACTGGTTCCTGATCCCCTGCTAGTGATAAACTGTCTTTTAAGGTTTCTATAGTAGTTCCTCTGGAGTGGGGAACATCAAACGCTTTCATGTTTTAGGATTTCTACCTATTCCTATATCTCTCATATGTGCTCTCCCCTTGTCATGTGATCCAAGTCCAACCACATTGCTGCATTTGCCCTAGATCTAAAGTCTGCATATGAGGGAGAACATACGAGTTTATCCCTTTCAATGCAAATTTGTCTGTATGTGTTTAACTTTTTGAAGATGTGCTGGGGATTAGCAATTTTGTTTTTAGGAAATGTAGTGTAAAATAACTTTCATTGTTCCTTTGAATATGTATTTAAATATTTTATTCCTTTTTTACTTTATTTCCTCAATTAAATATTAAATATGAACTACTTTCTTACAAAGTATAATGAAGAAAATCTCAACTTTGTTGTTGTATATGGCATTCCACCCACATTTACTAGATATTGGCTTTGATCAAGACATTGTACATATGTATAGCATGCTTTGTAAAAGACCGTGATTGTGTTAGCTCTCAGAATAATCTGATTTTTAGAAGATATAGCTTTATTCTATGATTCTAAATTTGGGCTCATGTAAACTAGCATTTAGGCCTGCAACACAGAGTTAAGTGTTATTCCCATTAGTTTCTCAATGAGTGAGTTTCTTTCTCTGTCTCTCTCTGCCTTTTATACTGTCAATCATAGTTATCTTAATAATAGAATCTCTGAAGCTATTGATATTTAGGTAAATTGATGTGAATGGAAGAGAAGCCTCATATGGTGGTTAAGAGCACACCGTGCCTGAATATGCATCTTGGCTCTGCTATTGCTGAGTCCTGTGACCACATGGCTTTATTTCTCTGTTTCTCCATCAGTGTAATGAAGAAATAATTTCTTATCTTATAGAGTGGTCATATATGGAGAGAGTTAATGTATGTAAAGCACTTGGAATATTGCCTGGTATAGAGTAAGCACCTAAAAATGCTAGCTTATATCATCATTAAAAGGCAAGGCACGATTTAGTGGTGTTTTCTCTGATGTGTCGTCTTGTATTTTAAGTTCCTAGTGGCTTGTAAAGTGTTTGGTAGATAAAAGGAGAGATTAAAAAAAAATGCTATATGTGATTGCAAGAGAAAGTGTGTTTTGCTTATCAACTATCAATAAATCCATATTATCCTACTGTGATCAGGTAGAACCCACATTTCTTTTTTTTTTTTTTTGATTCTTCATAAAATTTATTGCATCACTTTAGATTATGCCCCAGTGGCATAACATACCTTTCTTTTTTTTTTTTTTCTCATTTTATTTATTTATTTTTTTTCTTTTTTTATTCATATGTGCATACAAGGCTTGGGTCATTTCTCCCCCCTGCCCCCACCCCCTCCCTTACCACCCACTCCACCCCCTCCCTCTCCCCCCCACCCCCTCAATACCCAGCAGAAACTATTTTACCTTTATTTCTAATTTTGTTGTAGAGAGAGTATAAGCAATAATAGGAAGGAACAAGGGTTTTTGCTGGTTGAGATAAGGATAGCTATACAGGGCATTGACTCACATTGATTTCCTGTGGGTGGGTGTTACCTTCTAGGTTAATTCTTTTTAATCTAACCTTTTCTCTAGCTCCTGGTCCCCTTTTCCTATAGGCCTCAGTTGCTTTTAAGGTATCTGCTTTAGTTTCTCTGTGTTAAGGGCAACAAATGCTAGCTAATTTTTTAGGTGTCTTCTCTATCCTCACCCCTCCCTTGTGTGATCTCACTTTTATCATGTGCTCAAAGTCCAATCCCATTGTTGTGTTTGCCCTTGATCTAATGTCCACATATGAAGGAGAACATACGATTTTTGGTCTTTTGGGCCAGGCTAACCTCTCTCAGAATGATGTTCTCCAATTCCATCCATTTACCAGTGAATGATAACATTTCGTTCTTCTTCATGGCTGCATAAAATTCCATTGTGTATAGATACCACATTTTCTTAATCCATTCGTCGGTGGTGGGGCATCTTGGCTGTTTCCATAACTTGGCTATTGTGAATAGTGCCACAATAAGCATGGTGTGCAGGGCCTCTGCAGTAACCTGTGTCACAATCTTTTGGGTATATCCCCAAAAATGGTATTGCTGGATCAAATGGTAAATCAATGTCAGAACCCACATTTCTAAAGTGAGAATAGAACAGTCTTTCAAGTCCCTTGTGAGTTTAATCATAATATGTCACTACTTAGTCTTCTATGTCACAACATAGAAGAGGAATTGATACCTCAGTTTCCTTATCTGAAAAATATGCATGGTATTATCTACTTCTACAATGTATGATAAGTCTTATTTATAGAATTAAATGCAATAATGCACTCGATATGATGACCTCAACAAACAATTAGGTCTTGTTATTATTATGATAGTTTTCAAATATACCCTGATTTATTTCCTTATAAGCCTTCTTAAAATCTGTGAATAATTGTAGTGGCTGTTGAGTTTAAGAGCCAAGACTCTCCTGTTACAATCTACTGTAACACTGATGAGATGAGCTACACTTTCATCCTCTGATAAGGCCAGGCTATAAAATCTTTAAATACATCAATAACATGATGAAAATATTTTTCAGGGTCTGTCTACCCCTAATATTTCTTTCTTTGGAAACAAGAGCAGCCACAGGTACTAGAATCAATTTGATCTTGTGAGATAAATATTTACAAATAGTACCTCCAATGTTTCTATGTCTTACATTCAACTTCTTGCTTTCATTGTGTTCAGTTGGGAAAGAGATTATTGACAATTTATAATTTCCAGGTGTAAAACTTTAGTGTGTTTTATTAAAATTAGACTTGTGACTGTTTTCTTCTCTTAGTCTCCATTAAAAAAAATAAAGTCCCAGATTTATGTTATGTTTCGCTATGGTAAATATTTTATGCTATGGTATATAATTTGGGAATCTTTTATTTTAGTTAATCTAAAATGTTTGATGTCATCTATCTTGACTATGTAGGATGGAAACAAAAATAAACTTATCTTCTAACATATTTCCATCAAAAATCAAAGAATGTCACTTACAACACAGCACTATTGATATCTATATAGGCAATATGTTTTTGAGTTAAATTCCTTATTTACAAATTAGTTCCAATATTAAAAATAAATGCACCTTAGAGTAAATATGTAACACAAAATAAGCATCCCTACTATGATCAAAATAACCCATTCAAATTGAAGAAAAGCATTTATGGCTCTTATTAGCAGTATTTATTTTTTGTATTATTTCTTAATGGTAGGACACACAAAAATAAACAGCTTGAAACTTTTACTCAAGCTTATTATTCACACTGAGAGACTGTTTAGAAAGTCAGGCAATTATGTTTTGATACTGTGAAGGAACCTTTAAAATAATCACATACAAAATAAGAATAAATTCGGAAAAGCAAATTTAAAATATGCATTTTGCTTTTGTAACTAATAAATAAGCAATGGCATCAATCCCATGAAAAATTGAGAAACAATTTTATTACATCTTGTAATATGGGACTGCAAGAAAGAAGGAGAACTCAGTGCTCTTAGGGTGGAAACTCCACAGGGCCTTGGAGAAGAAATATGTTATGACCACATTGATGGGAAAGGAATGGATAACTTGGGAAGTCAAGAAAGAGAGAATGTTTCAAATACCCAATTTCTTCAAAGTGAAGACATTTCAGTATAATAGTTAGTCAATACTGCTTTTGCAGACATACTCTGCAACTGAAGGAAGCATTCAAGTACATGTTTTCAATCTCAAAAAATTTAAAACTCAACTCACTTTATTTTTGTTAGATGAGATCCTGGCTAGGTCCACTTCCTGGGGCATGTTACACTGAGTTTATTTTAAAGACTTAACTGTCCTCACCTACATAAACTTCCCAGATTTTGGAATACTTAACTGGTTGGTCAAGTGTCTCTGTTATCCAGCTGACAAGTACCTTTCATGCATCTTCAAAGGAACACAAAATTTGGACCAGATGCTATCTTCTCAAGGGTAGAGGAAGAACTGAAGCATCAAATTGAGGCAGCATTGGCCAACATGTGTGGCTCATCATTGCAAACAGTGTTCAGTCTATGTATGGAGCAGTGTATTGGCACTGTGACTCATAACTGTTGGAAGATTTCCAGAAGTGACATAGGGACTTACACATTAGAGCCGGTGGCAGGTAGGCACCCAAGATAGGGTAAATGAATGAGGGAATGACTGTGGAAAGTGAAAAAGTTCTAGATTGATAGAACTTGGATATGTATGCAAATTCTTAGCAAAACAAAAACAAAGCAGAAACCAAAATTCTTTTATTTCATCTCATTATTCAGAAAGTGTACTGGAACTTATCCAGAAATTGGATTTAAATTGTGCTGAGCAATTAAATGTCATATAAGATTTGCACTTTAAAAAAAACACCAATTAAATTTCAGGATAATTTTAATTTTTTTGGCATAAAGGAAATGATGGTAATTTTATATTTTAAAGGGAAGAACAAAGTCTTCAGTATTTTCCTTTTAAAAAAATGAAAGGGCAGCACAAGCAGGGCTATACATGGACAGAGAAACACCCATACTTACAGTCTGGTTCATCAGAAAAATCTCACTTCCCTTTAGAATTCACAGGCTTAAAGAAATGTGAAATATTTGGCATTTTCACCTTAGTGTTTTCACACATAAACAAGACACCTTTCAAGGGTAAGTAGCAGATTTTCTTTTCCTGTTGAGAATTAGCTTTGCAACTCACAGGGCAAATAAGGAAAAATGTTTCTTTTGACTTTTCTGAAAAGACCCAACTCACATGCAGTAAATTCCACATCCACAGAGTGTGTCTGCACGTGACCCAGATCAGAATCTTAGATGTTGAATTGCTGAGAATTTATCTCTTTAACCTGTCTACCATGTATGTGAAAATCAGAAAAGGTGTAAAAATTTCGCACTAACTGAATTATTTCAGTCTTAGTTACACATTTAGTTGTCACTTAAGTTGTAATTGGCTAAAATTAGACTCCTTATTTTCAATGAAACTATATAAATTTTAATAGTGCAGCAACTATGTCATTTACTCTGGTTGTGCCCTCAGAAATGAAAGACAATGTGATTTTTCCATGTAAGTATATTACAGAGACTCCTGAGAACAATCTGGACCAGAGATATGTATTTTGGTGTAATCAGAAGACAGGTGACAATTCAATTTACTGTGGTCACAGAAATCACCCAGAAACCCCACAGAGAACAAGAAAGAGTGCTTGTGTAAAACATGAGAAGCAAGAATTTCTGTTGTTTCTCAATAGGGTTCCTTTGCTTTAAACAAGGCAAACTGATATCTGTCTCGTACATAATCATTTGCTAATTGTTGCCTTATATCCCTGGAATAAACTACCTACCTGCAGAGAAGACAACATGAGACAGTAGAATTGGCCTGGGTTTCTGGTCACAGTCTTGCATTGCTTCTTAAATATTATGGGCTTTCTAACCTCTAGGATTCTGTTTTCTTCTCGGCATTATTAATAATGAAAACACTTTCCACTCAGAGTTGCTGTATGCAACAAGAATCATTTGTTGAACAGCTACCAAACATCAGTTGTTGCTCAGAAGTCACTTGTCATAGAAAGAAGAGGAAGAGCTCTAACTCTTTGCAGAGACAGATACATTATGGGATGCTTTCAATGCTGTGTAGGAAGTGAAGCAATGTGGAATATATAAGGTACAGGGCAAGGGAAAGTTTTTTATTTATTCATTTTTATTTTCAACTATTCTAAGATTCATTGTGTGAACAATAAGTTTCAAATATACAGCTCCAGATTGCTAAGGACCAGTAAGTACAAGTTAGAGGGGAAGCAGATTTAGTTCAATGAGAAGAATACCTTTTTTCCCCCTTTTTTGTTGTGATGGATAGAGGTACATTGTGGCATTTACACAATTTATTACAATGTATCAAATATATCATACATAAATTCACCTCCTCAACCACTCTCCTTCATCTCCCTCTCCCCCAATTCCTGGAGTATTTTCAACAGGAATCATTTTGAATTTACTTACATGTGTGCACATTTTATTGCACCATGTTCACCCACCTACACCTACCTTCTTCCACTGGTGCCAGCCCTCCACCCAGGGCAGGACTTGTACCACTCTCCTGTTCTCTGATTTTGCAGGAGAAAAAAGAAAAGATAAAAGGAAAAACATGACATTTTGAGATAGAGATAAAGGTAGCTACACAGGGAGTTTCGTTGTGATATTTCTATGTATGTATGAATTACAACCCCACTTGGTTTTTCTCCTCTAATTTTCTTTATTCTACTTTAGTTTGATGGAGGAAATTTTCACTGTTAGAGCTGAATCTTGAGGAAAATATGGAAGTTAATTGAATAGTGTAGTGTTTTAAGTGATAGCACAGTTTTCGGAATTTAATGCCAGGTGTTTAGTAAAGGAGTCTGTTTTTTTTCCCCTTTGACTATGTACACTTCTAGCCCTGCCTCAAGATTCAACTCTTAGGCCAACTATGGTAGCTCACACCTGTAATCCTAGCTACTCATATGCAAAGATTAGGAGGATCGTAATTCAAGGACAACCCAGGCAAAAAGTTCAGGAGACCCTACCTCAACCAATAAAAAAAATTCCTGCATAAATAGGTGAATCAAGGTTTAGGTTGGCCCAGGAATAAATGCAAGATGAAAGAAAAAGGGTAGCCTGCCTGCCTAACAAGGGCAAAGGACCTGAGTTCAATTCCCAGTATTGCCAAAAACAAACAAGAAAAAATTCAACTATTTCAGAAAGTTTGTCAAAGGTAAATAACCTTCTCTGTACTTCCTTTTATTTTATTTTTTATTCTTTTACTCACATGTGCATACATTGTTTGGGTCATTTCTCCACCCTGCCCCCTCCCCCACCCTCTCCCTCTTTCCCCCCTCAGTTCCAGGCAGGTCCTGTTCTGCCTTTATTACTAATTTTGTTGAAGAAAAGACAAAAGCATAATAAGGAAGACAAAGTGTTTTTTCTAGTTGAGTTGAGGATAGCTATACAGAAATATTCCTAGCATTTCTTTCAAGTACACGTGTTATGACCCATGTTGATTCATCTCTAACTGATCTTTACCCTGGTTCCTGATCCCGTTCTCATGATAACCTCTGTTGCTTTAAGGTTTCTGTATTAGCTCCTCTGGAGTGGGGACATCAAATGCTTTCATGTTTTGGGTTTTCTATCTATTGCTATATCACCCACCCAAATGTGCTCTCCTGTTATCATGTGATCCAAGTCCAACCACGTTGCTGCATTTGCCCTAGATCTAAAGTCCACATATGAGGGAGAACATATGATTTTTGGTCTTCTGAGCTTGGCTGACCTCACTCAGAATGATGTTCTCTAGTTCCATCCATTTACCTGCAAATGATATTATTTCATTCTTCTTCATGGCTGAGTAAAATTCCATTGTGTACAAGTACTACATTTTCTTGATCCATTCATCAATACTGGGGCATCTTGGTTGTTTCCATAACTTGGCTATTGTGAATAGCACCACATGGGTGCTATAAACATGGGTGTGCAGGTGCCTCTGGAGTAATCTGTGTTGTATTCCTTTGGGCATATCCCTAGGAGTGAGATTACTGGATCATATGGCAGGTCTATGTTTAGATTTTTAAGGAGTCTCCAAACTTTTTTCCAGAGTGGTGGTACCAGCTTGCATTCCCACTGGCAGTGGATTAGGGTTCCTTTTTTCCCGCATCCTTGCCAACACATGTTGTTGGTGGTGTTGCTGATGATGGCTATTCTAACAGGGGTGAGGTGGGATCTTAGTGTGGTTTTGATTTGCATTTCCTTTATGACCAAAGATGGCAAGCATTTTTTCATGTGTTTTTTTGGCCATTTGAATTTCTTCTTTTGAGAAAGTTCTATTAAGTTCAGTTGCCCAGTTTTTAATTGGTTCATTGATTTTAGAGTGTTTAGTTTCTTAAATTCCCTGTATATTCTGGTTATCAGTCCTTTGTCTGATGTGTAGCAAATATTTTTTCCCACTCTGTGGGTGGTCTCTTCAGTTTAGAGACCATTTCTTTTGTTGAGCAGAAGCTTTTTAATTTTATGAAGTCCCATTTTTCCATCCTTTCTCTTAGTTGCTGGGCTGCTGGGGTTGTACTGAAGAAGTCCTTCCCTATACCTATTAGTTCCAGAGTGTTTTCTGCTTCTTCCTTTAGTAACTTCAGAGTGTCAGGTCTGATATTTAGGTCCTTGATCCATTTTGAGTTGATACTAGTACAGGGTGATAGACATGGATCTAGTTTCAGTTTCTTGCAGATGGGTAACCACTTTTCCCAGCAACATTTGTTGAAGAGTCTGTCTTTTCTCCATTGTATGTTTTTGGCATATGATTGCTTTGTATTATAGTTTGAAGTCGGGTATTGTGATGCCTCCAGCATTGCATTTTTTGCTGTGTATTGCCTTGGCTATTTGTGGTCTCTTGTGTTTCCAAATGAACTTTAGAGTAGATTTTTCAATCTCTGTGATGAATGTCATTGGGATTTTGATGGAAATTGCATTAAACATGTAGATTTGCTTTCGGTAGTGTAACCATTTTTCATATGTTTATTCTACCAATCCATGAGCATGGGAGCTCTTTCCATCTTCTGTAATCTTCCTTTATCTCTTTCTTCAGGAATTTGTAATTCTCCTTGTAGAATTCATTCACTTCTTTTGTTAAATTTACTCCTAGGTATTTCACTTTTTGGGAGGCTATTTTGAATGGAATTGTTTCTATATATTCCTTCTCAGTTTGTTCATTGTTGGTGTATAGAAAAGCTAATGGTTTTTATAGGTTGATTTTGTATCCTGTCACCTTACTGTAGCTGTTTATGGTGTCTAAGAGTTTTTGGGCAGAGTGTTTTGGGTCTTTAAGGTATAGGATCATATCATCTGCAAATAAGGATATTTTGACAGTTTCTTTAGCTATTTGTATTCCTTTTATTTCTTCTTCTTGCCTAATTGCTCTGGCTAAGAATTCTAAGACTATGTTGAATAGGAGTGGGGATAGTGGGCATCTTTGTCTCATTCCTGATTTTAGGGGGAATGGTTTCAGTTTTTCACTGTTAAGTATGATGTTGGCTGTAGGTTTGTCATAAATAGCCTTTACAATGTTGAGGTACATTCCTTCTATTCCTAGTTTTCTTAGAGATTTTATCATGAAGTGGTGTTGGATATTGTCGAAGGCTTTTTCTGCATCTATTGAGATGATCAAGTGGTTTTTGTCTTTGCTTTTATTAAATGTGCTGTATTACATTTATAGATTTGCATATGTTGAACCACCCCTGCATCCCTAGGATGAAGCCGACTTGGCCATGGTGATGATCCTTCTGATGTGTTGTTGAATTCAGTTTGCCATTATTTTATTAAGGATTTTTCCATTGATATTCATTAAGGAAATTGGTCTATAATTCTCCTTTTTGCAGGTGTCTTTGTCTGGTTTTGGGATAAGTGTAATACTAGCTTAATAAAATGAGTTATACAGGGTTCCTTCCCTTTCTATTTTGTGGAACAGTTTAAGGAGAGTTGGTATTAGTTCTTTAAATGTCTAAGAGAATTCAGCAGTGAATCCTTTGGGTCCTGGACTTTTCTTTTTTGGGAGACTCTTGATTGCTGCTTCAATTTCTTTTTGTGTTATAGATCTATTCAGGTGGTTAATATCTTCTTGGATCAGTTTTGTGTGGTTGTAAGTTTCTAGAAATCTGTCCATTTCTTCAAGATTTTCAAATTTATTAGAGTATACGCTGTTAAAGTATTCTCTGATGATTTCCTGGATTTCCATGGTGTTTGTTGCTATCTCCCCTTTTGTGTTTCTGATTTTACTGATTTGGGTTTTTTTTCTCCTCATTTTAGTCAGGTTTGCCAGGGGTCTGTCAATCTTCTTTATTTTTTCAAAGAACCAGCTTTTTGTCATTGGTTCTTTGTATGTTTTTTTTTGGTTTCTATTTCATTGATTTCAGCTCTTATTTTAATCATTTCTTTCCTTCTGCTTGTCTTGGGATTGCTTGTTCTTGTTTTTCTAGGAGTTTGAGCTGTGGTATTAGGTCATTGATTTGAGATCTTTTTGTCCTTTTAATATATGTACTCATGGCTATAAACTTTCCTCTTAAGACTGCCTTTGCTATGTCCCATAGGTTCTGGTAGGTCATGTTTTCATTTTCATTAATTTCCAGGAACCTTTTAATTTCTTTTTTTATTTTTTCAGTGACCCATTTGTCATTGAGCAATGTTTTGTTCAGCTTCCAATTCTTTACATGTTTTTTACTGCTGTTTTTGTTGTTGATTTCTAGTTTTAATGCATTGTGGTCAGATAGAATGCATGAAATTATTTCTATTTTCTTATATTTGCTGTGGCTTGCTTTGTGCCTGAAGATATGATCAATTTTGGAGAAGGTTCCATGGGCTGGTGAGAAGAATGTGTATTGTGCAGAAGTTGGATGAAATATTCTGTAGAAATCAGCTAGGTCCATTTGATCTATGGTGTGGTTTAGTTCTAGAATTTCTTTATTGATTTTTTGTTTGGATAACCTATCTATTGGTGATAGGGGAGTATTAAGGTCTCTCACTATAACTGTGTTGGAGTTTATATATGTTTTTAGGTCCTTCAGAGTATGTTTGATGACATTGCTGCATTGATGGGTGCATATAAGTTGATAATTGTTATTTCCTTTTGGTGTATTTCCCCTTTTATTAGTATGGAGTGCCCTTCTTTATCTCATTTGATCAATGTAGGTTTGAAGTCTACTTTGTCTGAGATAAGTATTGCTACTTCTGCCTATTTTCGGGGACCACTGGCTTGGTAAATCTTCTTCCAGCCTTTCACTGTCAGCCAGTGCTTATTTCTGTAGAGGAGGTGGGTCTCCTGTAGGCAGCAGATTGTTGGATCTTCCTTTTTAATCCATTTTGCCAAGTGGTGTCTTTTGATGGGGGAATTTAGTCCATTGACATTCAGTGTTAGTATTGATAAGTACATGGTGATCCCTGGCATGTAGTTGTCTTTGTTGATTAAGAGTTTGATTATGTGTAGCTGAAACAATGTTACTCTTTACTTTCTTGTCTTTTCTTCTCTGTCATTTGGTATTGCCTGCCCTTTCATGGTTTTGTTTGCTTTCATTATCTGTGTGCAGAATTCCTTGGAGAATCTTTTGTAGTGGTGGCTTGGTGATCATATATTGTTTTAATTTCTGGTTATCATGGAAGACTTTTATTGTTCCATCTATTTTGAATGATAGTTTTGCTGGGTAAAGTATCCTAGGATTGAAGTTATTTTCATTCAGTGCTTAGATGATCTCACCCCATGCTCTTCTTGCTTTTAAGGTTTCTGTTGAGAAGTCTGCTGTGATTTTCATTGGTTTACCTTTGTATGTTATTTGTTTTTTCTCTCTTACAGCCTTCAATATTCTTTCTCTAATCTCTGTATTTTTGTTTTAATGATGATATGTCATGGGGTAGCTCTATTTTGGTCACGTCTGTTTGGTGTTCTGGAGGCTTCCTGTACCTGAATGGGCATGGTTTTCTCTAGGTTTGGGAAATTTTCTGTTATTATTTTGTTGAATATGTTATGCATTCCTTTTGCTTGTACCTCTTATCCTTCTTCAATGCCCATGATTCTCATGTTTGGTCTTTTTATGGAGTCAGTGAGTTCCTGCATTTTCTTTTCACAGGTCTTGAGTTGTTTAACTAATAGTTCTTCAGGTTTTCCTTTAATTGCCATTTGTTCTTCAAGTTCTGAGATTCTGTCTTCTGTTTGTTCTATTCTGCTGGAATGGCCTTCCATTTTGTTTTGTAT
Source organism: Castor canadensis (assembly GCF_047511655.1). Taxonomy (NCBI): domain Eukaryota; kingdom Metazoa; phylum Chordata; class Mammalia; order Rodentia; family Castoridae; genus Castor; species Castor canadensis. The sequence goes on from NC_133394.1 coordinate 54,842,961, forward strand.
TTCTGTTTCATTCTTTTTTTTTGAGGTTTTCCATATCATGGGTTACTTCTTCTTTAATATTGTCAATTTTTACCCTTAATTTATTTATCTCTCTGCTTATGGTGATCTTTGTTTCAGCTTAGTGTTTGTTTAGGGTTCCTATGATTTCATTTATTTGTTTTTGTGTTTTCTGATATTCTTGAGTTTTGTCATCTTGGAATTTCTTGAGTGCCTCCTGTATGTTTTGGTTGACCACGTCTAGTAACATCTCTATGAAATTCTCATTTATTACTTGTAGAATTTCTTCTTTCAGGGTGTTCTTGTGTTTTTATTGGATTCCTTGGTATAGTTTATCTTTGTTTTGTTGGAGTCTGGGTCTGGGTATCCGTTTTATTCATTTTGGTGTAAATCCTGTACAAGTTTATATTTGGGGGAAGAATGGTTTCCATCCCTTTTTCTTCTTCCCATACTTCCACTGGGTACCATTTCTGTCTCTGGACTATTTGTAATTTGGTATTAGCTGCGTTACAATATTAATAATAACAAAATCGTGAGAGAAGGATAAAAAAGAGAAAGAGAAGGGAAGATAAAAGGAAGAGAGAAGAGAGAAAATAAGGAAAGAAAGAAATAAAAGGAAAAAAAATGGGAGAGATGGTGGATGATCAAACAGCAAACCAGGCTGTCAAACCCTTAAAGAAGGGAGAAAAAAAAATCACCAATTCTGGAACAGTAGGATTGCAGGTTTAGGTGTTTTTAGTTCTTTGGTGTCCAGTCCAGTCTGTGAGTGTCTCTTAGGCATGCTTGGAGCCCTCTAGTGACAGTGGAGCAGTTGTCTGGGAAGCCTGTACAGCTGGATCCAGCTCTGCCCAGGAGGCGGGGTTCCTGGCAGGCTGGTGGGTGCAGCTGTTTCACACCAGGATGGTACCTGTCTCAGCAGGGCAGGGCTCCAGTCATTTCACATGGAGATGGAGCCAGGCAGGGCCCGATGGGCCTGATGGGCTCGGTGGGAGGGGTTGGTAACCCGGCAAGCTGTGGGACCAGCTCCAGGCTGGGGTCTGGCCCAGACTGGTGTCTGGGATCCCGGTGGTCATGGATCTGGCAGCATGGCCAAGGGGCAGGTATTCCGGCATGGTGTGGGTCTGGGAGCTGGAGGCCGGCATGGCTAGGGATGGGTATCCTGCCATGTGTGGGTCTGGCATGGGGCAGTGGCCTGGCACAGCCTGAGGGGCAGAGAGCCTGACAGAATGGAGCAGAGGTTCTGCAGACCTACAGGGCAGGGATTTGGTAGGCTGGCTGTTCTTAGATTGTGATGTGGTGAAGCCTTCCATGATCTAAGTCTTTAGAGTGCTGTGTTTTTGGCTGTCCCTGGAGCTTTACCTCAGTCAGGCATGTCTCCAGCTTCTCCACAGGATCACTGGGTCAGCTCACAAGGTCTCGGCTCTGTCTTTGTCGCCATCTTGGATCTGTACTTCCTTTTAGTCCTTTGTTCTAATTCATTTGAGCATGCATATGCTGTATTGTTTTTTTATTTTATTTTGTGGCTACACTTGATAATTACTCATAGTTTAGTAGGTGTGCCTATTTTGTTTTTTTTAAGTAAGAAAACATATTCAGGAAAATTATTTCTAGTATTATTTTGATGTCTGTAACAGTGTCCCATTTAAACACCTGATAGATTTTTTAAAAAATGTTTTTGGCAGTATGGGGAATTGAATTCAGGACCTTGCATTTGCTAGGCATGTACTCTACTGCTTCACCCATGCCCATAGTGATTTTGCTCTTCAGTTCATTTTTCAGACAGTGTCTTGTGTTTTTTTCAGGCCAGCCTTGGATTGCAATTCTACCTCCACCTTCCAAGCAGCTGGGATTTCAGGTATGCAACACCACACCCAGCCCTTCTTCAGTTATTTATATCATGTATATGACTAAGCTCAACAATGAATAAGAATACTTACAAAATGAATCTTCAGGGAGGATTCCAAGATGGCAGCTAGAGGGAGGAAGCAGAAAGTGTGTCTCCTAAAGTAAAACCTTGGAGAGATTCTGGAGATACATCTTACAGGAAAAACCACTGAGAAGAGGCAAAAATTTGACTCCTCCACTCCTCCAGCCTGCACAGAGCATCTCCACGTCACATTAAATGGAGAAACCACGAGGGCTCCTGCACCGCCACCAAACACCAGTGCCCAGATGGCTTGGGAAGACGTGGACCACAAGGTGAGCTAAGTAGCATGCAGTACTCCCACAGAGAACCCTGGGCCAGATCAGCATAGCCCCCTGGACAGACTGACCTCCCACCCAGGGAAAAAAGAAAAAAAACTGAATAATAAGCAATAACAACAACAACAAAACACATAGCAAAGAGGGCAGGGTGCCCTGAGCGCCAAAGAGGGGGTAGGGGGAAATCCCTCACAACAAGCTGCCTGGAGAAAGCAGGAGCAGTGGCACATGCCCAGCAATCAGGAGCAGGAAAGCTTGTAAAAGTGGCAGTGGAAGGAAAACTACACAGGAGAGGGGAGAAGACCCACTTCCCATGTGAACTGTAAATAATCATGCAGGCCTGAGAAAGCTGGTGCAGTGTCACCTCCTCCAGTGTGCTTGGAAAGGAGAAAGCTTATAGCAGTGGCCGTCATGCCCAGGAGAACTCTAAGTAAACAAAGCCTGAGGGGCTAGGTGAGTGTTAAGCTGACTCCTGAGATCTGCATAAATAAAGCCTCCAGCAACAGCAGGCTGACAGCAGCGGGCAGGTGAGCCTCAGACTCAAATAGCCATTCACAGAACTGTCTCCAGACTCTTTGTTTTCTCTCTTCCTTTGATGAGACAACAACCAAGCTACAACTGCATGCTGAAAAACCTACTGAAACTGTATTGCATTTGAACATGGGACACTTTGTGGTGTTTTTTTGTTTTGTGTTGTTTTGTTTTTTTTAGTTTTTTTCCCCTTTGATGAGACAATGACAGAACTACTTCTGAGACACCATCTCCAGGATTGGAGGCTGTGGGACTAACACCAAAATTATTAAGACTGAAACTTTATTGCATTTGAACTTGGAGATTTTTTTTTCAATCCTCTCTCTGTCTCTCTAATGCTTGTTCAGCTTACTGTTGATTAGACACTATCTCTCCCTGTTTATATCTTTGAAACTTTTTTGTTGGTTTGTTTTATTCTACTTGTTTGTTTTTCCCTTTTTCTTTAACTTCATTGCTTTCTATCTCCTCTCACCCTTCTGTTCTAAATATCACCATTGTTATTATTACAAGCTGAAAATACATAATTCCACACAGTACAGGGACAATAACAACACCAAAGGCAATGACAGGAAGACAGAAAAAAACAGGAAACCAGTTTCCCCACAGCAAAAAATTAGTACAGGAACCAGAGGGAAATGAAGAAAACAGATGCTCAGATTCAGGCTCCAACAAAATGAAGATAAACTATGCCAAAGAACGCAATGAAGCCTACAAGAACAATATAAAAGAAGAAATACTACAGGTAATCAATGAGAATTTTATAGAGATGATTCTGGATATGGTCAACCAAAATGTACAGGAGACACTCAAGAAATTCCAAGACAACAAAAATAGAGAATTTGAAAAAGCAAAAGAAGAAATAAAGGAAACCATAGAAGCACTGTATAAACACCAAAGTGAAACAAAGAACATGATTAACAAAGAGATAAATGAACTCAGGACAAATATAGACAACATCAAAGAGGAAGGGACTCAGGATATGGAAAACCTCAGAAAAAAGAATGAAACAGAATTGCACAACAAAATGGAAGGCCAATCCAGCAGAATAGAACAAACAGAAGACAGAATCTCAGAACTCGAATATGGAATGATAATTAAAGGAAAAACCGAAGAACTATTAGTTAAACAACTCAAGACCTGTGAAAAGAAAATGCAAGAACTCACCAACTCCACCAAAAGACCAAACCTGAGAATCATGGGCATTGAAGAAGGAGAAAGAGGTGCAAGCAAAGAGAAAACGTAATATATTCAACAAAATAATAACAGAAAATTCTCCAAATCTAGAGAAAGCTATTCCCATACAGATGCAAGAAGCCTCCAGAACACCAAACAGACCAGACCAAAATAGAACTACCCCACAGCATATCATCATTAAAACAACAAGTTCAGAATCTAGGGAAAGAATATTGAAGGCTGTAAGAGACAAAAAACAAATAACATACAAAAGTAAACCAATCAAAATCACAGCAGACTTCTCAAAAGAAACATTAAAAGCAAGAAGAGCTTGGGAAGAGATCTTCCAGGCACTGAATGAAAATAACTTCAACCCCAGGATACTCTACCCAGGAAAACTATCATTCAAAATAGATGGAGCAATAAAAGTCTTCCATGATAAGCAGAAACTAAAACAATATGTGACCACAAAGCCACCACTACAAAAGATTCTTCAAGGGAATCCCAAACATAACCATGAAAGGGCAGGCAGCACCAAACTACAGGAAAAGAAAAAGCAAGAAAGTAGAGAGTAACCTCAACTTAGGTACACACAATCAAATCTTCAAACAGGAATCACCACACACCTATCAGTACTAACACTTAATGTTAATGGACTTAATTCCCCCATCAAAAGGCAACGTTTGATGAAATGGATTAAAAAGGAAGATCCAACAATTTATTGCTTACAGGAGACCCATCTCAGCAACAAAAATAAGCATAGGCTTAGGATGAAAGGCTGGAAGAAGATTTACCAAGCCAATGTCCCCCCAAAACAGGCAGGAGTAGCAATACATATCTCTGACAAAGTAGACTTCAAACCTACATTGATCAAATGAGATAAAGAAGGACATTCTGTACTAATAAAAGGGGAAATAGACCAAAAGGAAATAACAATTACCAACCTATATGCACCCAATGTCAATGCACCCAATTTCATCAAACATACCCTGAAGGACCTAAAAGCATATATTAACTCCAACATAGTGGTCGTGGGAGACTTTAACACCCCATTATCATCAATAGATAGGTCATCCAAACAAAAAATCAATAAATAAATCCTATCTAAATATACAATAGATCAAATGGACCTACATGATGTCTACAGCACATTTCATCCAAATTCTACAAAATACACATTCTTCTCAGCAGCCCATGGAACCTTCTCCAAAATAGATCATATCCTAGGGCAGAAAGCAAGCTTCAGCAAATATAAGAAAATAGAAATTATACCATGCATTCTATCTGATCACAATGCAATAAAACTAGAACTCAACAACAAAAGTAAAGACAAACACATGCAAACAGCTGGAAACTGAATAATTCATTGCTTAATGAAAAATGGGTCATTGATGAAATAAAAGAGGAAATTAAAAAGTTCCTGGAAGTCAATGAAAATGAAAACACAGCCTACTGGAACCTATGGGACACAGCAACGGCAGTCCTAAGAGGAAAGTTTATAACCATGAGTGCATATATTAAAAAGACTGAAAGATCCTAAATCAATGATCTAATGATACATCTCAAACTCCTAGAAAAACAAGAACAAGCAAATCCCAAAACAAATAGAAGGAGAGAAATAGTAAAAATAAGAGCTGAAATCAACAAAATAGAAACCAAAAAAACCATACAAAGAATTAATGAAACAAAAAGTTGGTTCTTTGAAAAAATAAACAAGATCGACAGACCACTGGCAAACTTGAGTAAAATGAGGAGAGAAAAAAACCAAATTAGTAGAATCAGGAATGCAAAAGGGGAGATAACAACAAACACCATGGAAGTCCAGGAAATCATCAGAGACTACTTCGAGAACCTATATTCAAATAAATTTGAAAATCTTAAAAAAATGGACAGATTTCTAGACACATATGATCATCCAAAACTGAACTAAGAGGATATGAATCACCTGAATAGATCTATAACACAAAATGAAATTGAAGTAGTAATCAGGAGTCTCCCCAAAAAGAAAAATCCAGGACCTGATGGATTCTCTGCTGAATTCTATCAGACCTTTAAAGAAGAACTGACACCAACCCTCCTTAAACTGTTCAATGAAATAGAAAGGGAAGGAAAACTGCCTAACACATTTTATGAAGCCAGTATTACACTTATCCCAAAACCAGGCAAAGATACCTCCAAAAAGGAGAACTATAGGCCAATCTCCTTAATGAACATTGATGCAAAAATCCTCAACAAAATAATGGCAAACCAAATTCAACAGCACATCAAAAAGATTATTCACCACGACCAAGTAAGCTTCATCCCAGGAATGCAGGGGTAATTCAATATATGAAAATCAATTAATGTAATAAACCACATTAACAGAAGCAAAGACAAAAACCACTTGATCATCTCAATAGATGCAGAAAAAGCCTTTGATAAGATCCAACACCATTTCATGATAAAAGCTCTAAGAAAACTAGGAATAGAAGGAAAGTACCTCAACATTATAAAAGCTATAAATGACAAATCTACAGCCAGCATCATACTTAATGGAGAAAAACTGAAACCATTCCCTCTAAAATCAGGAATGAGACAAGGATGCCCACTATTTCCACTCCTATTCAATATAGTACTGGAATTCCTAGCTAGAGCAATTAGGCAAGAAAAAGGAATAAAAGGAATACAAATAGGTAAAGAAACTGTCAAAATATCCCTATTTGCAGCCAACATGATCTTATACCATAAAGACACAAAAAGTCTACTGAAAAGCTCCTAGACACCATCAACAGCTATAGCAAGGTATCAGGATATAAAATCAACGTACAAAAATCATTAGCATTTCTATACACTAATAATGAACAAAATGAGAAAGAATATATGAAAACAATTCCATTTTTAATAGCCTCAAAAAAAATCAAATACTTAGGAGTAAGCTTAACAAAGGATGCGAACGACCTCTACAAGGAAAACTATAAACTTCTGCAGAAAGAGATTGAGGAAGACTATAGAAAGTGGAGAGATCTCCCATGCTCATGGACTGGTAGAATCAACATAGTAAAAAATGTCTATACTCCCCAAAGTAATCAACATGTTTAATGCAATTCCCATCAAAATTCCAATGACATTCATTAAAGAGATTGAAAAATCTACCATTAAATTTATATGGCAACACAAGAGGCCAATAGCCAAGGCAATACTCAGTCAAAAGAACAATGCTGGAGGTATTATGACACCCGACTTCAAACTATATTACAAAGCAATAACAATAAAAACAGCATGGTACTGGCACAAAAACAGACATGAAGACCAGTGGAACAGAATAGAGGACCCAGATATGAAGCCACACAACTGTAACCAACTTGTCTTTGACAAAGGTGCTAAAAATATACGATGGAGAAAAGACAGCTTCTTCAACAAAAACCGCTGGGAAAACTGTTTGCAGTATGCAAAAAACTGAAACTAGATCCATGTATATCACCCTATACCAATATTAGCTCAAAATGGATCAAGGATCCTAATATCAGACCACAAACTCTAAAGTTGATACAGGAAAGAGTAGGAAATGCTCTGGAGTTAGTAGGTATAGGTAAGAACTTTCCCAATGGAACCCCAGCAGCACAGCCACTAAGAGATAGCATAGATAAATGGGACCTCATAAAACTAAAAAGCTTCTGATCATCAAAAGAAATGGTCTCCTAACTGAAGAGACCACCCACAGAGTGGTAGAAAATATTTGCCAGCTACACATCAGACAAAGGTCTGATAACCAGAATATACAGGGAACTTAAAAAACTAAATTCTCCCAAAACTAATGAATCAATAAAGAAATGCGCAAGTGAACTAAACAGAACTTTCTCAAAAGAAGAAATTCAAATGGCCAAAAAACACATGAAAAAATGCTAACCATCTCTAGCAATAAAGGAAATGCAAATTAAAACCACACTAAGATTCCACCTCATCCCTGTTAGAATAGCCATCTTCAGCAACACCACCAACAACGGGTGTTGGCAAGGATGAGGGGAAAAAGGAACCCTCTTACACTGTTGGTGGGAATGAAAACTAGTACAACCATTCTGGAAAAAAATTTGGAGGCTACTTAAAAAGCTAAACATTGATCTACCATATGATCCAGCAATACCACCCTTGGGGATATACCCAAAAGACTGTGACACAGGTTACTCCAGAGGCACCTGCACACCCATGTTTATTGCAGTACTATTCACAATTGCCAAGTTATGGAAACAGCCAAGATGCCCCACTACTGACGAATGGATTAAGAAAATGTGGTATTTATACGCAATGGAATTTTATGCAGCCATGAAGAAGAACGAAATGTTATCATTCACTGGTGAATGGATGGAATTGGAGAACATAATTCTGAGTGAGGTTATTCTGGCCCAAAAGACCAAAAATCATGTTCTCTCTCATATGCGGACATTAGATCAAGGGCAAACACAACAAGGTGATTGGACTTTGATCCCATGACACAGAGAGAGCACACAAGGGAGGTATGAGGATAGGTAAGACACCTAAAAAACTAGATAGCATTTGTTGCCCTCAATGCAGAGAAACTAAAGCAGATACTTTAAAGCAACTGAGGCCAATAGGAGAAGGGACCAGGAACTAGAGAAAAGGTTAGATCAAGAAGAATTAACCTAGAAGGTAACACACATGCACAGGAAATCAATGTTTATCAACTCCTTGTATAGCTATCCTTATCTCAACTGGCAAAAACCCTTGTTCCTTCCTGTTATTGCTTATACTCTCTCTTCAACAAAATTAGAGATAAGGGCAAAGTAGTTTCTGCTGGGTAGGGAGGGGATAGGGAGAGAGCGAAGGGGTGGGAGGTTGGGGAGGGGGTGGGGAAAGGGGGGAGAAATGACCCAAACCTTGTATGCACATATGAATAAAACAAAACAAAACAAAACAAAACAAAACAAAACAAAAACCAAAATGACTCTTCATTAGTATCCATTTTGCTCTTAACAGAGATCAATGGAAAGAGATCAAAACTGCTATTTGTAACAAGAAGAAAGCGATGGATACAAGATCAGCCTTCTCTGCACAGTGGGAAGCAAATGTGAAAGTATAGTGAGTGGAGGAGAGATTTGGAGATGAGAAAGTAATGACACCCTCTAGAAATGACTCCCCTAGTGGCTGTGCTGGTAGCTTAAGGAGAAATGCAGGGGCTAGGACTGGGTTTTTTTATCCTTTAATAATACAGAGACTTAGAAAATGTTTTATTGAAATGTTCCTTCAGGAAAGGGAAAACTGATAACATAAGAGAAAGCCCTGTGATCTTTCTTTGGTAAGTATCTTTTCTCACTTCTTTAAGCTGCAAAGTCTCAAAGTGAAGACTGTCCAACAGTTTTTTAGTTGAAAAATTATATAGTTTTATAAATTCCTTCCTCTTTTTGATTCATTATTCTATGACCAATATAGGTACAGTTTAATTATTATGATATACAAATTAGAACAGTTTTATTCATAACAAAATATGAAGCAAACATGTATGGATTGCCCCTGACTTACCATAGCTCAACTTAAGATTTGTCATCTTTGTCAAAGTATAGCTATACAACCTACTACTGTTTTTCACTTTCAGTACAACATTCAATACACTGCTTGAGATATTCTCCATTTTTTTATACAATAGGCTTTGAGGTAGATGGTTTTGACTAGCTATCAGCTCATGTCAGTGTTTTGAGCACATTGAAAGAAGGCTAAGACAAGCTATGATGTTCACTAGGTTATCAATATTAAGTGCATTTTCAGTTTATGATATTTTCTTATAAAGGTTCATTGGATAGCTTTACCACAAGTTGGGGAACATCTATAATAGAATGTTACTGTGATTTTACATTAGTAAGTATATTTGTCAAACTATTAAAATAAGACTTTTTTGTTCAATGAAATCGCTAGAACATATAAAACATATTGGAATAAACGACTCAAGAAATTTGAATCCAGAAGAAAAATATTTTCTCTTTCTCTTTCTTTATTTCTCTCTTTTATTTTGCAGTACTGAGGGCCTTTGTTTGCTAGGCAGGTACTCTAGCACTTGAACCTCACACCCAGCCTTTTTGTTTTCATTTATTTTTCAGATAGGGTGTTGCAGTTTTCACTCAGGGTTGGCCTTGGACCACAATCCTCTACCTCTGCCTCCCACCTAGCTGGTATTACAGTGTAAGGAATTACACCAGGCTTGTTTTTTGAGATAGGATCTCACCAACTTTTGCCTGGGCTGGTCTTGAACCACTGTCCTCCTATCAATGCCTCCCACATAGCTGGGATTAGAGTATATGCCACCATACCCAGTCTAGAAGAAAAATATTTTCACTAAGTCATACCCAGTGACTCAGGCAGGTTCTTATTACTTATGAAGGAATGTTGAGTCACAAAATTTCCCAAATGAGCTCACCCATAACATTGAATGCACAGTATACCCCATTTTTCAGAAAAGTATTTTCACAATCTGTGAAAGGTGAAGGGACACGATCCTTGATTGTTGATAAAGCCAGGCATTTTTGTTTCATCTGTACAAGGGCAGCTGGTGTGGCATGTCTGCCATGCTTAACTGACAGCCAACGTTTTGTCAGCAGACTTTTCTGTCTGGGTGATTCTATTTCCTCTCCCACCTTACACAGCAGAAGACTGAGAACTCAAAGTGCACATTCTAAACACAAAGCAGAGCTGCTTGATCCTTGAAGGGAGGGAGGAAAGTTTGTTTCTCTGATTGCTTTGGCCTCCCTCTGTTCTGTTTTGGAAACTCTGATTGTTGTAGAGTCTTCTCTAACTACTGTCACCTTCACCCTTATTTATGCATCACAAAAGAGGCTGGTGTGAGGAACCATAAAAAACATCTTCACATGATCAGTGGTTTTAATTTGGAATCTGGTGCTCCTTTATGGAGGAGAAGAGAAGGAAATTTTCCTGTCCTGGAGATTTTGTATGTTTTTCTGTCTCTTAGATTTTCCCTCTTAAAATGTGGTTGTGAAAAGCAGAAGTTTAGTTAAGCTGAAAGTTTTGGAAATATTCATCAATGTATACAATCAATATCTCAATACACTGTCTATAGTTGCAAAGTGTAATGTTTTCCTATGTCTACCCATGGAGTGATAGCCACTGAACTGAAAAATGTGACCTCTATATTTAGCCTGCATTCAAATCCATTTATTGTTGAAAGATATCATGCAAACCCAATTCAAAGGGTTTTTTCCTTTCATAAAACAGTTTTAGATTTATTTTGCTAAGTAGAATCAGATAAAGACACTAACATTAAATTTCTGCCTGAATATCACAAAATGGACACCAATATTGTCTTAAAAGCTTGCCTCTAACAGCAGTCCAATGTTGGAATGGTGGCACCTCTTAGTAAAAAGTCATTGTATCTGCAACCATGGTGCAGCCTCATAGAGAATTTGAAATGCCCAGGACATCAATTATACCCCTTTGGGATAAGGTGACTTGAAAAGTTTGAAAAGGCTTGCAAACATTCCAAGTTTGGGTTCTCATCTACCAGAAGCTTTAAAAATGTGGAGTGTTTGTTAAAATTATTGCTCTCATGACAATAGACCTTTGTTTTCTGGCATTTTTCTATACAATGTATATAATTCAATATGTTGATATTATATTGAAGAAATAAATTTGAAAGAAACATTTTGTTCTAGCAGAGATTGGTATTCATAACTGGTTCCTTGAATACCAGGTAACTAATCAGTCATTTATATATTAACAAGTTATTCATGATTTTCTTGCTTTTATTATGAAGTAAATAAAGAGAAGTCCTTAGGCTAAGATGTCATATGATATTATAATGATGCAGTGTTGGTAATATTTTCTACTCAGTAGAAATACAGTAGTCATGTTTATTTTCACCAAAATAATAAATAAGCAAGCTTGATCTTACATATATTCTTTCCTCAGTTTGTTACTTTCTGAAAATAGCTTTGAAACTTAATTATAACTGTATAAAACATAGCCAGCATCCCCTTTCCTAAGAATACTGCTGGGGAGTACTTTATCAAGAAGCAGGTTCACTCTCTGGCTTGAGTTACAATATATTCCCACAGTGCCAGTCCAGGCTTTGGGGAGTAATCCAGCTTTCCTGTCCCCTTTAATCTTATAAGTGTGAATTGAGTCATTGAGCCACATCATTTTCCACTGACTGTATATGCGAGAGCTATTTATGTTCTCTAATTTTAGAAATATTATACTGGCTATTTGAACAGTGCATAGCAGTCAAGATAATGACATCTCCGAGGATGTGTTCACTGGGTGATCCAACACTTGATTTACTAATCAGCCAAGCTTATTGTTTTAAAAGAGCTAGTTCCTTTTAGTCATAAACATCCTATATTGAATTATCAAAATATAGTCACAGGCTAAATTAGCTGTGACATTCAAAAGGTGTATAACCTTTTGAATGTTTGCATGTGCCACAGAAAGATGAGGTCCTGGATACCCGGGGCTGTAAAAGTGGAAAGACAGACAAATACAGTCAAAAGGTAAAAGGAATTGTCACCAAGGCAAAAGGCCAATGAGTCGTGTTACATGAAATAGTTAATTGCCTACTTTTCCTTCTTTTTTCTTCCTCTTTATTCATTTATTCATATGTGAATTCATTGTTTGGGTCATTTCTCCCCCTTACCTCCCACCCCTTCACTTCCAGACAGAACCTGTTCTGCCCTTTTCTCCAATTTTGTTGAAGAGAAGACATAAGCAATAATAAGAAAGACAGTGTTTTTGCTAGTTGAGATAAGGATTGCTATACAGAGAGATTCCTAGCATTGCTTCCATGCATAAGTATGTTACAACCCAAATTAATTCATCTCTACCTGACCTCTTCAGGACTTTCTGGTCACCTTCCCATATTGACCTCTGTCATTTTAAGGTTTCTGTGTTAGCTTCTCTGCAATGGGGACATCAAACACTTTCAAGTTTTGGGTTTCCTAGCCATCCCCATTCCTCCCATATGTGCTCTCCCCTTATCGTGTGACCCAACCCCAACAGCATTACTGCCTTTGCCCTAGATCTAAAGTCCACATATGAAGGAGAATATAGGATTTTTGGTCTTCTGAGCCAGGTTAACCATGCTTAGGATGGTGTTCTTCAGTTTCATCCATTTATTTGTGAATGATAAGATTTCATTCTTCTTCATGGCTGAGTAAAATTCCATTGTGTATAAATACCACATTTTCTTGATCCATTTGTCAGTAGTGGGGCATCTTGGCTGTTTCCATTACTTGGCTAGTGTGAATAGCTCTGCAATAAACAAGGTTGTACAGGTACCTATGGAGTAAACTGTGTCACATTCCTTTGGGTATATCCCCAGGAGTGGGATTGCTGGCTCATATGGCAGATCTATGTTTAGTTTTTTAAAAAGCCTCCATATTGTTTTCCAGAGTGGCTGCACTAGCTTGCATTCCTACCAGCAGTGTACAAGGGTTCCTTCTCCCCACATCTTCACCAACACCTGTTGCTAGTGGTGTTTTTGATGATGGCTATTCTAACAGGGGTGAAGTGAACTCTTAGTGTGGTTTTGATTTGCATTTCCTTTATGGCCAGAGATGGTGAACACTTTTTCATGTATTTTTGGCCATTTGAAATTCTTCTTTTGAAAAAGTTCTGTTTAGTTCAGTTGCTCATTTCTTTATTGGTTCATTGATTTTGGGAGAGTTTATTTTTTTGAGCTCCCTGTATATTTTGGTTATCAGTCCTTTGTCTGATGGGTAGCTGGCAAATGTTTTCTTCCACTCTGTGGGTGGTCTCTTCAGTTTAGAGACTATTTCTTTTGTTCTGCAGAAGCTTTTTAATTTTATGTAGTCCCATTTGTCCATTCTTTTTCTTAGTTGCTGAGCTGCTGGGGTTCTATTGAGGAAGTCCTTGCCTATGCCTATTGCTTCCAGAATATTCCCTGCTCTTTCCTGTACTAACTTCAGAGTTTTGGGTCTGATATTTAGGTCCTTGATCCTTTTTAAGTTGATACTAGTACAGGGTGATAAACATGGATGTACTTTCAGTTTTTTGCAGATGGATAAACCACTTTTTTCCAGCAACATTTGTTGAAGAGGCTGTCTTTTCTCCATTGTATGTCTTTGGTGTCTTTGTCAAAAATAAGGTGGGCATAGATGTATGGATTCATATCTGTGTCTTCTATTCTGTTCCACTGGTCTTCATATTGGTTTTTGTGTCAGTACCATGCTGTTCTTATTGCTATTGCTTTATAGTATAGTTTGAAGTCAGGTATTGTGATATGTCCAGCATTGCTGTTTTTGCTGAGTATTGCCTTGGCTATTTGTGGTCTCTTATGTTTCCAAATGAACTTTAGGGTGGATTTTTCTATCTCTGTGATGAATATCATTGGGATTTTGATGGGAATTGCATTAAACATGTAGATTGCTTTTGGTAGTGTAGCCATTTTTACTATGTTGATTCTACCAATCCAAGAGCACAGGAGATCTTTTCACCTTCTGTAGTTTTCCTCAATCTCTTTCTTTAGGGATTTGTACTTCTCCTTGTAGAGATCACTCACATCGTTTGTTATGCTTACTCCTAGGTATTTGATTTTTTTTGAGGTTATTGTAAGTGGAATTGTTTCCATATATTCTTTCTCAAGTTGTTCGTTGTTGGTGTATAGAAAAGCTAATGATTTTTTGTAAGTTGATTTTGTGTCCTGTCACCTTCCTGTTGCTGTTTATGATGTCAAGGAGCTTTTGGGTAGAGTTTTTTGGGTCTTTAAGATATAGGATCATGTCGTCTGCAAATAGGGATATTTTGACAGTTTCTTTACCTATTTGTATTCCTTTTATTTCTTCTTCTTGCCTAATTGCTCTGGCTAGGAATTCCAGTACTATGTTGAATAGGAGTGGGGATAGTAGGAACTCTTGTCTCGTTCCTGATTTTAGGAGAAATGGTTTCAGTTTTTCTCCATTAAGTATGATGTTGGCTATAAGTTTGTCATATATAACCTTTACAATGCTGAGGTATATTCCTTCTATTCCTTGTTTTCTTACAGCTTTTATTATGACATTGTGGTGGATCTTATCAAAGGCTTTTTCTGCATCTATTGAGATGATCAAGTGGTTTTTGTTTTTGCTTCTATTAATGTGCTGTGTAACATTTATAGATTTGCATATGTTGAACCACCCCTGCATCCCTGGGATGAAGGCAACTTGGTTGTGGTAAATGATCTTTCAGATGTGTTGTTGAATTTGGTTTGCCATTATTTTGTTGAGGATTTTTGCATCAGTGTTCGTTAAGGAGATTGGCCTCTAGTTCTCCTTTTTGGAGGTGTCTTTGTCTGGTTTTGGGATAAATGTAATACTAGCTTAATAAAATGAGTTAGGCAGGGTTCGTTCCCTTTCTATTTTGTGGAGCAGTTTAAGGAGGGTTGGTATCAGTTCTTCTTTAAAGGTCTGATAGAATTCAGCAGAGAATCCATCAGGTCCTGGGCTTTTCTTTTTTGGGGGACTCTTTTTTGCTGCTTCAATTTCATTTCATGTTATAGATCTATTCACGTGATTAATATCCCCTTGGTTCAATTTTGTGTGGTCATAAGTATCTAGAAATGTGTCTATTTTTTCAAGATTTTCAAATATATGGAATATGTTTTCAAAGAAGTCTCTGATAATTTCCTGGATTTCCTTAATGCTGTTGTTATCTCCCATTTTGTGTTTCTGATTTTACTGATTTGTGTTTTTTCTCTCCTCATTTTAGTCAGATTTGCCAGGGGTCTGTCAATTTTGTTTATTTTTTCCAAGAACCAGCTTTTTGTTTCATTGATTCTTTTTAAGGTTCTTTTGGTCTCTATTTCATTAATTTCAGCCCTTACTTTTACTATGTCTTTTCTTCTGCTTGTTTTGTGTTTTGCTTGCTCTTGTTTTTCTAGGTATTTGAGCTGTAGCAGTGGGTCATTTATTTGAGATCTTTCTGTTTTTATAATATATTCACTCATGGCTATAAATTTCCTGTTAGGACTGCCTTTGCTATGTCTCATAGGTTCTGGTAGGTCATATTTTCATTTTCATTAATTTCTGGAACCTTTTAATTTCCTCTTTTATGTCATCAATGACCCATTGATCATTGAGCAATGTGTTGTTCAGCTTGCAATTGTTTGCATGTTTTCTACTGTTGTTTTTGTTGTTGAGTTCTAGTTTTAATGCATTGTTATCAGATACAATGCCATGGGATTATTTTCATTTTCTTATATTTGCTGAGGCTTGCTTTGTGCCTGAAGATATGATCAATTTTGGAGAAGGTTCCATGGGCTGCTGAGAAGAATGGATATTGTGCGGATGTTGGATGAAATATTCTGTAGATATCAGCTAGGTCCATTTGATATGTGGTATGATTTAGTTCTATAATTTCTTTATTGGTTTTTCATTTGGATGACCTATCTATTGGTAATAGGGGATATTAAAGTCTCCCACTACCACTGTGTTGGAGTCTATATATGCTTTTAGGTCCTTCAGAGTGTGTTTGATGAAATTGGGTGCACTGACATTGGGTGCATATAGGTTGATAATTGTTATTTCCTTTTGGTGTATTTCCCCTTTTATTAGTATGGAGTGTCCTTCTTTATCTCATTTGATCAATGTAAGTTTGAAGTCTACTTTGTCTGAGATAAGTATTGCTACTCCTGCCTATTTTCAGGGGTCATTGTCTTGATAAATCTTCTTCCAGTCTTTCACCCTATGCCATTGCTTGTTTCTGTCAGTGAGATGGGTCTTCTGTAAACAACAGGTTGTTGGATCTTCCTTATAATCCAGTTTGCCAGATGGAGTCTTTTGATGGAGGAGTTAAGTCCTCTATCAATATTAACATCCAGTGTTAATATTGATAGGAATGTGGAGATTCCTGTCATTTAGTCTTTTTTTTGTTGTTTAAGGGTTTGATTGTGTGCAGCTGAATTAATGTTACTCTCTGATTTCTTGTCTTTTCTTCTCCTGTGGTTTGGGTTGCCTGTCCTCTCATGGTTTTGTTTGCTTTCATTTTCTGTGTGCAGAATTCTTTGAAGAGTCTTTTGTAGTGGTGGTTTTGTGGTCATATATTGTTTAGTTTCTGCTTATCATGGAAGACTTTTATTGCTCCATCTATTTTGAATGATAGTTTTGCTGGGTAGAGTATCCTAGGATTGAAGTTATTTTCATTCAGTACCTGGAAGACCTCACTTGATGCCCTTCTAGCTTTTAAGGTTTCTGTTGAGAAATCTGCTGTGAGTTTGATGGATTTGCCTTTGTATGTTATTTGTTTTTTCTCTCTTACAGCCTTCAATATTCTTTCTCTATTCTCTGTGCTTGTTGTTTTAATGATAAAATGTCATGGGGTAGTTCTATTTTGGTCATGTCTATTTGGTGTCCTGGAGGCTTCCTGTATCTGAATGGGCATAGGTTTCTCTAGGTTTGGGAAATTTTCTGTTATTATTTTGTTGAATATATTATGAATATCTTTTGTTTGCACCTCTTCCCTTTCTTCAATGCCCACGATTCTCAGGTTTGGTCTTTTGATGGAGTTGGTGAGTTCTTGCATATTCTTTTCACAGGTCTTGAGTTGTTTGAGTAATAGCTCTTCAGTTTTTCCTTTAATTTCTGTTTTATCTTCATGTTCTGAGATTCTGTCTTCTGCTTGTTCTAGTCTACTGGAGTGGTCTTCCATTGTGTTTTATATTTCTGTTTTAATTCTTTTTTCTGTGGTTTTCCATATCATGGGTCACTTCCTCTATATTATTGTCATTTTCATCTTTAATTCATTTGTCTCTCTATTTATAGTGTTCTCTGTTTCACTTTGGCATTTATTTAGGGCTCCTATGATTTCATTAATATGTTTCTGTGTCTTCTTGTATTCTTTATTTTTGGTGTGTTGAAATTTCTTGAGTGCCTCTTGTACGTTTTGGTTAACTAAAATATTTTGGAGTCACATCTCCATGAAATTCTCAGTGATTACTTGCAGGATTTCTTCTTTGAGGATGTTCTTGTGGGTATTGTTGGGTTTCTTGGTGGTATTTATCTTTGTTTTGTTGGAGTCTGGAACTGGGTATCCATTTTCTTCATTTCCCTCTGAATCCTGTATTAAATTATTTTGGGGGGGGGGAATGGTTTCCATGCCTTTCTTGTATTCCCATCGCTCTACTTTGTACTGGGCAACTATGTTCTTGATATGTTTGTTGGTGGTTTCAGTCACCTGTTTTCTTTCCTCTGGTTTAATTTTGTTTTGTGTCTGTATTGGGTTTGAAGCTAAGTGTGTGTGTGCTATTTCTGTCCCTGGTCTGTGTGTAATTTAGTATTTGCTAATTCACAATAGTAAAACTAACAATAAAAAAATGCAAAGAAATCAATGTGGAGAGATGAACAAACAAACAATAAACAGAACAATCAGACAAACAAACAAACAAATAAAAATTCCAGGTTCAGGAACAATAAAATTTCAGTCTTATTTTAAGTTCTGGTATTACTCCTCCAGCATCCAATCCTGATGTTGGTATTTAAGCAGAGGCTCTGTTATAGTCTCACCAAGTGGCTGGGTAGTGTTTTTTTTTTTTTCTTCTGTCTTTCAGAGGTAGCTACTTGGTCAGCTCCTCCCTCAGTGGGGTATGGCAGTTTAAGTTTATATGTTGTCTTCAGGTTCTGAAATCAGCTCTGTAACCCACCAGCTGTCCTGCTTTGGAGTTGGGTTTTCACTGTTCTTGATTAGTGGGGGCTTGTTTCTTTGTTTCACCCCCTTTCTCTGTAGCAAGGTCAGTGATCTGTCAGCCAGCCCCCTGCTGTCAGTATGTTGTGATAGTTTGCTGATTATTATTCAATTTTGCAGTGTTGTTTGACTTTGGAGTTGCTCACTGGCTCAGGAGATGAGCTTTGTGGACTGCTACCTACCCTATTTCAGGCAGTGGCTTATCACCTGCTAGCTGTTAGCCATTCTTCCTTTCCAGCCTTTGTTTATTGAAAGTTCAAGAGTATATCATCTCCTTGCTCTCCCCCCCTTCTCTGATGCACTTTCAACAACTCTGCCCCTCTGTTGTGTGTTATTTTTCAGTTCCTTTTTTATTGTTCTTTTTTTTTTTAGGGGGTGGTTAGTCTTCCCAAGGAGCTGTGTTGGTTTATCTCAGGGGTGGCTGGGGGAATACCACGTGATGGTTGGTGCTCTCCTGTTGGTCTGTCAAATGTCTCCCAAGCAGGTTTGGAGCCAGCATCTGGCAATGTGGCAGCCCTCCTGTTTTCTCAGTGTAACATGGTGTGGAAAAGCTTTCCACAGGTTAGGGGTTTGGGGTGTCAAAGTTTTGATTCTCTTTCCTGCTTTATTTCCACTAAGTGTGGCTCCAGCATCTCAGCAAGGTTTTGGAATCACAGCGCTCATACTGTCTGCTTCTGTGCCCTAGTTGCCATCTTCCCATGATTTCCCTATTCACATACTTTTTCTTTTGAACATCAGTTTAAAACTATGATTAATCCTTTAAATAAAAGCAAATATGCACATATGAAAAATGTTCCTTAAGATTTCTAGCAGTTCTTGGATCTCTGGAACTCTAACATTAAGAATTTCTGCTAGGACCTATAGGACTGGGGTGTCAGAGCAGAAAAAAAATAAAGATTGCCAGGTGCCAGTGACTCACACATGTAATCCTAACTACTCAGGAGGCAGAGATCAGAGAATCATGGTTTAAAGACAGCCTGGGCAAATAGTTCACAAGACCCTATCTTGAAAAACACCCATTTCAAAAAAGGGCTGGTGGAGTGGTTGAAGGTATAGGCCCTGAGTTCAAGCCATAGTATGGAAAAAAAATAAAGATTATTATATTAATCTATTGGGAATCTTAAAGAGAAAAAGATAACAAGATTGTCTCAAGAGGAAGAAGCAAAAAGATTCTCATGTAAGGCAAAATAGTGGGTTTGAAGTAATAATGGTAATTTTTAATGTGAAATAAAATTGCCAAGAGATGATTTGGAAGATTTGTTAATTATCTGAGAAATTAAACTATTTCAAAAATGTTCAAAATAGCTGTAACTTTTTCAGTACTCACCTTAAAGGAGTTAATTTTGTATTGAGGGTTCTTGACAGACTCTTAGAAGACTCCTGAAGATGCTGGTTTGCTGACCTGATCAGGTCAGAAGGGATGGGGTGCCCTGGCTAAGACAGAGTTTAAGGGCAATTAGAAATTATATCTTACCATGACTTCAGTATCTACTTCAAGACTAGAGGTTAGTTATAAAGGAAGTGCATTTGAGCCATGGATGGAAATGAACAATATAAAGTATCCTTCAGATAATGTAAGTGGGACTGTGGTGGGTGGGAGTGGAGTTTCAGTTGAAAGAAGATCAGAACAGCACATGGCTTGAAGAATCTGTGGCTCTGTCCTAAGGCCTATTTTGTGACAACCAAGAGATTCATCTTCAACTGATGGATCTATCATGGATTTTGTAGAGTTGAGAAAGTTGATTTACTCATCTAGATATCTTTTTCCTGCTCAGGAAAGGGCCACAGGAGGCCTAAATGATTTCTAAGGATCATTTCAACTCTAGGCATGTAGGCAATTATAGAAAATGGAAGTGAATGGAAAGAAGGGCTAGTATACATCAACAATACTTTACTTATTTTTCTCTTTTATGTCTACTCTGATACTTTGGGTGTGTTGATTAATCAATCACTGTAAGTACATTAAAATCATCAATTTCTTGATAAAAGAGAGTGTCAGTTCTCCCAGGGAAATCTTAACAATTGTGTGTTTCCATACTGGCAGTAGGAAATCAGCAATGTTAGTTAACTTTTAAAAAAGCAAAAGCTGAATTTATTTACTCTGTATGCTGAGTGGAAATTTCTCCCTGCCAGCTCTGGCCACAGAACACTCTGGAACAAGCAGTTGTGGTTTCCAGATGAGAAAAGGGGGTGGTGTTTTCCAAAGCTGCTGCAGGAAGCATCTGAGGTATTCAGTATATTTTGCATCTTTGTACAGTGAACCTTTTGTGAATTTTCTGTGCCTGAATGTCTGTCTCCTACCCTGATCATTACCTTATTTTGGCAGACAGGAGCAACTAGGAACATGTGTGGGATGAAAGGGCTGGTTCAAGTTGTCTCACAGTGCCTCATGTCTTCCAGTGGGCAGAGTCTTGCAGAGTGAGGCTGGGTGGGGAAGGGCCACTGAGAGTATCTAACTCTAACCCCTCCATTCTTTTGTTTTTTTTTTTTTTTTCTGATCAAGCTGCAAAATTTTATTGTTCACACAGGGGTATTTATGTGCTGAGGTAGTGAGGGGTACGACGAGGTGCAGGCTGGTTGGCTGGTTCTGCTATAGGACTTCTGATAGGGTGCACGTTCACGCCGGGGCAAGGTAAACTCCCGGAAGAGAAGCAGGGATGGCGCCATCTTGTGCTGGAGGTGGAGAAGTTGGGACAAACAACCGCAAAATGTTCCAGGGCAAGGTCAAGACAGAATGGCTCACAAAGGGAGCCTTGTCTCCGACAAGGGGGGGCTGAAGGAGGGGGAGGGGAAGGAGTGGAGGGTGCAGTGAGGGTAGGGAGTGACGGCGACGAAGGGGATGAAGAAGAAGAAAGTGGAGGGGCTGCTAAAGATGGCGGAGTAGGTCGCGGAAGAGGATTGGGTGGAGACTGTCAGCGGTATGGAGGGGGTTCACCGGCTGGGTCGAAATCCAAAGAGAGGGCAGAGGTTGAGGTTGAGGGCTTTAGAGCAAGAAGTACATGTTTAGGTTTGCAAGTGGTGCAGAGAGCCGGATTTAGATGGAAGTATGAAAAAGCTTGGACATAATGGAATCTCTCCCCATTGTCCCGATCACTCACAGTAGTTATATGTCCCGTAAAAGGTTGGGATCTAAAAACCCAAAAAGGGGCCAGTGACTTGGTTGTCTAAAGGATAAGTGGGCCAGATTTGGGTGCAAAAGCAGATTAAATTTTTTAGTTTTATGTCTGGGGTCAAACCTAAGGTGTCTAAATTATTGAGAAGGCATTTTAGTGGGGAGTCAGATGGCAAAGAGGACGTAGTGGCCCCCATTGTGGGACCTGGTCCCGGAGGGCTATAATGGGAGGATATTATGAACCGTGGGGTGTCCCTACGAGACTCAAATATCTGAGAACAGCACAAGGCACACAAGAATCAGTTGTCACTGAGTCTAGTGGTGTGCAAGGCCAAAGGGCCTGGGGCTATGGGTCACCTGGCACCAGGCTTTTTGGATGGGGGGGTCTCTGAGACCCAAGACAAAACAGACCCAAGCCGGATGAGAGGGAAGGGAACCCCTCTACCATCTGAGCCCCAGAGACACAGGGAAAATGCTGACACCCCAGAGACAACGAAGGGAGAGACTGCAAAGGGACCACAAGAAGGGTATGTGGACTCACCAAAGAATGTCTGGTGTTGAATGCAAGTGAGGGCGATCAGGAGGATGAGTCCTGGCCAGTCACATCCTCATGGTGGTCGTGGGGTGAGTCGGAATCGAGGTCCCACCAGGATTAGTGGGGAAACCTGCTCCGAGTCAAGGCACCAAATATAGGCACCAAATATAGGCCCCAAAGTGACCATGTGGAGAGGAGTGATCTGGCCAAGAGATTCTTTTTTGCCTGGTAGGAGAGGGAGAGAGGGAGAGAGGGAGAGAGCGAGAGAGCGAGAGAGCGAGAGAGAGAGAGAGAGAGAGAGAGAGAGAGGAGAGAGAGAGAGAGAGTGAGAGAGAGAGAAGGTAGAGAGAGAGAGAGAGAGAGAGCTCCATTCTTTTGTTAACTGGTGTCTGGGGTCTTACAGTGCTGCTTACATTTTCTAAGGTAGAGAGAAGATGGTGCCAACAAAATTAAAGAATACTTAAATTATTCATATTTGAAGTTGACATGCATTTTGTGTTGTGTTTAGTAGGACATTTGCTCAAGCCACACTGTCATATGCAACTGTCAGTCCATGCTTCTTGCCTAAAATTCCTTATATAATTAAATAAGAAAGGATTATTTCACCATAATTGCAGAAGAATTATTTTGAAGTTCTTTAATTTACTTGGTGGTCAAAATTCAGGACAAATACTAAAAACAATAAAAATAAATTCAGACTAAAATGAGAGATGTGAGCTCATTCTCCTCTCTAGTGGACAGGTGTCTACCATGATAGTTCCTAACCTGGGCTTCTGGGTGTTGGGAATTGAATGTACAGTTATTGAACTATTTCTGCTATTAAATATACAAATGTTGACTGTAGTTCTTTTGAATTAAAATATTGATTTTCTAATATGGAATATTTTAACACTTGTATTTTTATCATATATATTTAAAATATATTAAAATATAGACAAATGCCAAGACATTTGGAGGACAGCAAGCACAATGATCCTAGATTAATATAGTCAAAAGACATGAATTGTTGCATTAAAATCCTTATAGTCAGCTTTATCACCTGTTATGTGTGAGATCTTGAAGAACTCACTTTATTTTCTATAAAATGAGTAGCCTAGTATGGTAGGCAAAAGTTGTAGGATGCTTCTTGAATCTCACGGCCTGGAACATGCATACCACGTACAATGCCTTCCTCTTGAGTCTGGGTGGCAGCTGGAAGGTAAGGGGATGCACTCCATTAGTTAGTGATATTGTATGTACTTGGAAAGATGAAGGGTTTTTAATGATGTAATAATGATTTATCTTAGGGTGAGGGAAGTGATTTAAAGGAAGAATTATGGGGCTCCTTGGTACAGACAATGTTCTTTTTCTTGATCTGGATTCCAGAAACAGTTTATGTGAATTCATAGAGTTATGAAGTATGTACTTTCTGAATGTTTATTGTGTTTCAGTAGAACATTAAAACAGTAATATATACTTTTAAAAACAAATTTCTTTAAACTATTAAAATTATCTAAATAACTAATGCAAAAAAGTTACATAAAATTATTTAAATAAAGCTAATATTAATTTTAAAAAAATTTAAGTATTTTCATCAAAGTGAGATTCATTGTTCACCTAATTGCCAATGTAAGAATCAACTTTATGCTTCATGTAGTTTACATGTAGTTCCACATATACTTAAATTTAAGAGTGGATAATGCAAACTGATTTTGTGGATAATGCAAATTGTTCTTCAACCACCATCTGCAATTGATGTGAACACTGAAAATTCAAAGGTATTTGCTGCAGACAGAATGTCTGTATCTTTACTCCAAATTCATATGTTGAAACTCTAACCCCCAATGGGATTGTGTGAGGAGGTGGAGTTTTGGGGAGGTAATTAGGTTTACATAAGATCTTGAGAATGGAGCCCCTGTGATGAAATTAAAGTTCTTATTAGAAAAGAGAGTCTACAACTTTCTTTCTCAACCATTAGTTTCAGGGAGATGTCTGCTAGGTAAATGGGGGAAGATGGCCCTCAGAAGATACTGGGTTTGCTGAGCCTTAATCTTGGAATGCAGCCACTAGAGTAAATGTTTATTGTTCAAGTCGCCCAGTCTGTAGTGTTTCTGTAGAGCAGCCTAAACTGACTAAGACAGAACCATGAATTGAAACACGAAAAGAAGTAAGAACATAGACTCTTGTCACTACTGAAAAATGATATTGATTATATTCCTATTATGTACATGGAAGATTATTTACATTAGTCTTTCTTTTACCTAAGCACTGCATCCTCTCCAACTTCTGTCCAACCTAACTGAAACATTACTTATTTCTGATATCAGCAAATATACAACCCACAGATTTTCATGCAGTCAGATGCAGCCACCTGTGGAATATGGCCCAAAATGTGGAAAGGTATTGCTGAGGTTTGAACAATCTCAGGAAAGAGAGAGCATGCTTAAAGCTCTAGGTCACATCCTGCCAGCACCGGGAGCAGGTGCCATGTGCACAGGTGCGTTCATGTTCCTTAGTGAATGCATTTTCTACTCTATTTGTTCATAATATCTGGGTCCTTTAAGCTGTGGATGCCTCTTTCACTTGTGCTTAAAGTTGAGATCACAAACAACTCTCAGATTTGTTTGAAATATTTAGCATACTTTGAAAAAGAGGGATTCGTAATGCCATTTAATGCTATAGTGGAGAAATAAATGTGATTCACTGTGTGAATTTTATATATATGTATATGCAAGTCATAGAAAATTATCCATCAACATCATCACAGTTATGTTTTTTATTTAATAGCAATGTTAATGTTTTTTTGCCTAAAGTGCCTTTGCATTTGTCCTTCATTTTCAACTCAATATTTTTTTGTAAGGGTTTTTGCTTATTAGTAATTACCAAAATAAAGCAAAACAGTTTTGTCTTTAGATATTTTCCTCTCTTTCATCATTCACATTGTAGCTATTTTTTAATATAAATTTCTTAGGAAAATGCTTCCTAATGTCAATATTGTTCCTACTTTTATATTTAGTACTCCCCAATTGCACTCATGGAAAGACATCTCCTTTGAAAGGCAGTTCAGGTTTTCCTCATTTTAGTGTAGTTAGTTATTATGACATTATGAGTAAGATTGATCTAATTTTTAAATAAAAAGTTGTCATGATGTTATTAATTACTGAATTCTTTCATTATAATATTAAATTCAACTGTAGTGTTCCATAAGTGGAAACTGCAGCTGAGCAGGTGCTCTGAGACTGCTGTTACTGGAACTGGTACTGCTAGAGAATAATAATGAATCAGATCTCAGTAGACTGCAAATGTGCTTTAAGTATTACAAATTGAAAACACAATTGCTAACTTAATAAGTTTGATAACAAATAATCCTGAGACAATGGTAGTGATTTCAATATAAATCAATATAGTAAATGTTTTGTAATTGTATTGCTGTCAGGAGGGGAAGCCTTCAGAACAAAAGTCACTTCTTGCTGAGAGATTTCATGTTCTAGTAGAATTGGATAATATATACTTGGATAGATGTAGATGTTGCATTTTTTAGATGTGATAGAAAAGTCATGTCAGTATCTAGAATTGATATTTACATATGAATGAAATGAACTTACTAATTATTTTTCTATGCTTCTTCTCTTATGGCATGAAATTCTGATAAACTATAAGCTATAAACTTCCAAATTCATGGTGAGCACAATTTTTATTTTCTTTCTTAGAATATCTTGAAAATATGTACATAAAACAAAAATAATTTGATAAATCATTTATATCATAAATGATTTTGGAGACTTGGTGTTTATGTCTTTGGAAGATAATTTCATAACCTAAGTAAATAATATTCATTGTAAAAACTCAAGCAATGGAAAGGTGATTTTAGAAGTATCTCTGTAGTGAGAGGGGCCCTGTAGCATTGCTCAAATCATACTTCCTAAGGAGTTGGTGTCTGCCAGAGTGTGGGTGGAGATGATTGAAGGTCAACCCTGTCATTCAACATCTCTCTTACACAGGTAAATTACACATCCTTATGCTGAGAAGATAGAGAAGGCTTCAGACTTGAAAAGCAATTCTGAGTTACACAGCATCAGTTTGTAAAGTGTTCTGTTTACATTAGTTCCTTTAATCCATATAATGAACTTTCTCCATTTTATTTTGTGATTAATTCATAAAGCTCAGCGATATTAAGAAGTTTGTATAAGGACTGGCATGTTATTAAAACTGGAGAACAATACCGTCTTACTGGTGCTCTTTTTCCTCTACTGTGATCTCCTAATCCTTTACTTTCTCTTTCCCAAGTGTGAGATTTCCCATGATTAGATCTTGCAAATTCAGTTCCTATTATATTTCTATAGCTCTTATCATTTGAGTTATTTTTGTATCTATTTTTCTACTGTTTTACTTGAGACTTGCACTCATTTACATTATGGACCAGAAGTATAGCTGAAACAACTAAGAAAACACAAACATGATTCTTGATAGGAGTTTTGGTTTTTTTAAATTGAAATAATTCACTCTGTCAGAATTACTAAGGTACATTCTCATTTCCTGTGCTCAAGAGAGGGTATGTTGTATATTATATCCTTAAATTCTGCTAAAGGGAAAGAAGTATAATTTTGCAATGGAACACATGGCCACCCTGTGGCTTTTCCATTAAAAAACTATTGAAACTCAATTGAACTCAGTTTAATTGTAGTTGAGCATCTTAATTGTTGTAATAAAGTCATAAGGATGCTCATTGTTTTTGCATAATCTCTATAGCTCCCTCCAGAATTTCAGGGAGTATATTTAAATTAGCAATTTGCTTTTCAAGTTTCCTTTTTGAAGTTTGTAAGTAACGTAAAACATGTATCCATAGATTTTGAAGAACATTTTCATTGATAAGAAATTATTAAGGATAGGAAAACATATTCTCAGTATTCCTGAATGTGTAAAACTGACATTTTGTTTTCTAATGGAATTACAGAATTAAATTAGGGAAAAATTTAAAAATCAGAATATTGTTTTTTAAAGAAAGGTAAGCTACTATAGTACTGGATGGAAGGTGAGATAATAGAGTCCCATTTCAATGGGTGGCATCATAACAATTTTATCACAAGGCTATTTCTGTATAAAAATTGCATATGCTGGCACTATTTATTGTTGATAAGGGAATCATGCTTTCTATTTGAAAGATAAATTAAATACAAATATATTTTTATCCCAATTAGTTTTGAAGCAATTTCATAGAAATTGAGAACTTTGGTGTTCTTTCTTTTTGCAACATATTAAAAAGATGAGATCATCAGATTACATAATTGGGACCATGTAGTTTGCTATTTTACATTGAAGAGATTTTCTTAGACCTCAAGATTGTCCTTCAAATTGGAGAACATCATCTTAAGTGAAGATGGCCAGGCTGAGAAGGCCAAAACCCTCATTCTCTTTCTCATATGTGGAATATAGACCTAATACAAATACAGCAGTATTAATGAACACTGGTCACACTAAGTGGAGGTCACATATGGGACGGGTAGGGTAAAAGAAGGAAACTGAGAAGTTGAGTGTGGTTGATATACTCTTCATACAAGAATAAATATAGAAATCATCAACCAGCTGAAACTACCATAAAAAAGAGACTAAGATACAATGAAGAAAATTAGAGGAGATAAACCAATTGGGGTTATAATACATATATACATGGAAATATCACAAAGAAACTCCCTGTGTGGCTACCTTTATCTCAAACAAGCAAAAATGTCATTTTTTTCTTTTTTCTTCTACAAAATTGGAGAACTGGAGGGTGGAACAGGTTTTGTCCAGAGCAGGAGGTTGGTACCAGTGGGAGGGAGGAGGTGGCAGGGAAAGGAGGTAGAAGGATGAATATTGTGCAAAAAATGTGTACACATGTATATAAATGCAAAAACAAAACCTGTTGAAACTATTGCAGGAATGGGAGGGGAGCATAGAGGAGGGCAATGTAGGGGGTGAATTAAGTATGACATATTTGATACCTTTGTAAGTGCCACAGTGTACCCCCAATCAGCACAACAATAAAGGGGAAAAAAAGACTCTTCTTTAGCCCCTTGAGTTCTATCTTGATGGCTAATTTGTTTTGAGTTTCTCAGACACCAATTCTTCTGATTTTGTATAAAAATAATTTTATTAATTTATGAAGAAAATAATTGAAAAGCAATGGAGTCTAAATAATTTTCTCTTCCTATTCCTTAATAAATTAATCTAAAATCAGAAGATAATTAAATTGATACAGAATTGCAACAGAATGTAGGATGACTGTTAAGAATAATCCAGCAAGTTGTGCCTTCTCAGTGAGTCATCCTTCTCAGTTATCAAGAGATATTTGTCAAGGACACACAATCCACTGATGTCTGCAGAGAAAACTAGTCCCTGTGCACATGAATGAGCTCTTACATGTTTAACCTTTCTTATTCTAGAAAGTCATGGTAATGTGACAAAGTATTTCCCTTAACACTTTACAATGGCAATTTTAACAATACTGCAAAAATTTTTCAAAATTACAGTACACACAGAATGCTCACCACCAAGATTGTACCATTACTCTTTTGCTATGCTGTGCTTGATCACATCTTGATCCACATGTCTATACTGCTACCTATTCTTTATTCTTTTCAAGATTTATTTTTAACAGATACATAAAAACACAAAAATTGGATATATTTGGGATAATGTGTCATTTCCATACATGTATACATGCGTAATGTTTAAAATAAGAAAAATATATCTATTTTCTCAAACATTTATCCTTTATTTATAGTGAAAACATTTAAAATTCTTTATCATATTTTATTGTTATCCAAACTCAAAGTACTGTGCAGCAGCACAATGGAACCTCTTGCCTTATCTGAAATTTAACACTCCATTGGCCAACCTTTCCCCATTCCTCCCTTTTTTCCTAGCCTCCAGTAACCACCACTGTATTCTCAACTTCTTTGAGATCAACATTTTTAGATTGCACATATAAATGAGAGTATGTGGTACTTGTCTTTCTGTACTTTCTGGCTTATTTCATTAACATAATGATCTCCAGTTTCATCTATGTTGTCTCAAATGACAGAATTTCACTTTCTTTATGACTGAATAGTATTCCATAGTGTAACTGTGCCACATTTTCTTTATCTACTCATCAGTTGATGGATACTTAGGTTGTTGCCATTTCTTGGGTATTGCTAATAGTGCTTCAATAAAAATGCGAGTGCTGATGTCTTTTTAACACACTGATTTCATTTCCTTTGGATGTAAACCCAGGAGTGGGATTGTCGGATCATATATTAGTCCTGTTTTTAATGTTTTGAAGAATTTCCATACTGTTTTCCATTATGGGTGCACTAATTTACATTTCCACCAACAGTGTGCAAGGGCTATCTTTTCTCCCTGTTTTCACCAGCACTTGTAATTGTTAGCTTTTTTTTTGTTTTGTTTTTAATGTCATCCTGGAGCTATGAGGTGATACCTGATTGTGGTTTTGACTTGTATTTTCCTCATGATTAGTAAACACCTAATTTCCTTCAGAATTGCTCCACCTGAAGCTGTCCCTGTCCTTGTTTTCTTAGGATCAAAGACTTGGAATCATTCTTATATTTTTGTCTTCTTACATTTGCTTCCAAATTGTTGGGAAATCTTGAGGACTCCATTTAAAAAACATATCCCACATAATACTGCTTTTCACCATATTGCAGTTGCTCTAGTCTAAGCTGCCATCTCTTCTGATATAGTCTTCAAAAAGGTTCGGACTTTCCCACTGTGTATTCTCAACACTGAAGCCAGCACAGTCCTTTGCATGGTAAATCTACTTATCAAAGCCCTTTAGTGCCATCATTCAGAGGAGCCTGGGAACAGCTTTAAGGTCCCATATGGTCTTCCCCCACTAGTGCCTCTCCACCCTCCTGTGCTACTGCCCTTCCCCTCTGCTCACTTCACAGCAGCCTCATTACTGGCCTTTAAGATGTACCAAACATGCACCAGTCTTCAGACCTTCCTCTGTCTACAATTCTCTTCTTTCACAAACACACTGGAGAATTGTTTCAAAGTCTTCTGGTGTTTCCTACAATTTCTGCACTGAGATCCCATTATACCTCCCCAAACTCACACCTACTTAAGCCAATATTTTAGATTAGCATTTAACATACTGCGTACTTAATGTATTTATCATACATTCGGTTTTTATGTGTGTCTTCCTCCACTGGAATGAAGGCAGATATCTTTGGTTGGTTTGTGTACAGAGACATTTCTAAGGTTCAGACAGTGCTTGACACATAGCAGGTGTTCTATATGGATTTGCTAAATATCACAATTTGTGAAATGTAGTAAAAACAATATTCAGCTAACTAATTATAGCCTAAATACTTCTTTTAAGGGTGAAGCAAGACAGGACATAAGATAAGTATAAAACTCAGTAGTTTCAATTTGGTTCTGACTCAATTTTCCCACAATCTTCAACAGGGTGTTCCTAAGATGTCTAAAATTAAACACATCCAAAAGAAAAGTCATCTCCAAATCCTTCTGTATTCCTTATAGAACTAGTATTCCCTATATGCTGAAAACCTATAGGAATATTCCTGATTCTACTCTATTCCTGATCTATCCATCCAAATAACCATCAACTTTTGATAATTTGCATTCTTAAACATCTCCCAAGTCTACTTATATTTTTATGTTTCTATGCCCAAGACCCAAGATCCACTTAAGCATCTCTTATCTCTCTTGCTTACTGCCTTCCTAAGTGATCTTTTTGCCTCAGACCCAATTGTCCTTCACAATTCCCTCTCAGCTTGGTAACTGTTATGAACTGATTTGATTCTCAAATTCTCCTTCACACATTGAAGCTCAAACTCCCAGTATCTCAGAATTTAACCATATTTGGAAACAGGGTCTTTTAGGATGCGATTGAGTTAAAATGAGGTCAAAAGGATAGGCCATATTCTAATTTGACTGATGTCTTTCTGAGTACTGGAAATTTGGATACAGGGTTAGAATAGTGGGGAGATAATAGGGAGAAGACAGCCAACTGCAAGGTTGAGTGGAGAGGCCTGGGACAATCCTTTCCTTCACTGCTCTCAAAAGCAACCAACTCTGCCAGCACCTTGATTTTGAACTTTTAACCTCCAGAACTCTGAGAAAATAAAATTTTCCTTGCTAAGCTGCAACTTTATTATGGCCCTAGGAAGCTACTTCAGTAGTCAATCATTTTTAAATGTGTCTAAAAATCTTTAAATTATTTAATAGCTACTAGCTGTTGTTACAAAGATATAAAGACTCCTTCATGTGGCTTCCAGTATCTCATAGCTCATTTACACTTCTTTCATCCTTGCTGGAAGTGTGAAAAGTATTTCCATTAATGTGCACCATTCTTACACACAGCAGCTTTCTACTTTATTAAACTCAATGTCAAACTAAATCAGTGCCCAAACAGATATCTATAAATAATACTTTTAATGATCAACTTTTTGCAGTCACAAAAGTTTTTCCTTTTACATGATCACAAGGTTCTTAAAAGTAGCAGATTTTCAATGTTTTGTAAAAGTAGCAGATTTTCAATGTTTCATTTGCAGATCATGAAGTGCTTTACAAAAGAAGAGCCTTGTAACTGCTGATTAGTACCATTAGAAATTAAAGTTAAGCAAACATCCAATTTAAGAAGTCATAAATAATAAGATGCTTGTACTGTAAAAGGTTTTAAGCCAAAAATAAATCTAAAGCACTGAAATATTGTACTGTGGTTAAAAGTGAAACACATGTCAACCCCACCTGCTTCTACATACTCTGCTTACAAACTTTTGCACATGCTACATCTTCTGCCTGTAATGAAAGTGTTCTCTTTACTACCCAACACCAGAGTACAACTGGATATTCTAAGTGTTCCTCTAGGCTCACACACTGGCTCTTTTATGTGGAAAAAACATAGTACCTGTTCATATTGTAGCAAAAGAGAAGTAAACTGGAAGGAAGGGCTTGCACTATTGGTTGGTGGGAAAGGTATGTCACACTGTTTTTCTTCTCTCTTTGTTCCACAGCACAACTCCTGTGGCTTTTTCTAATGCTTTTCTTCCTACTTTCAAAGATCACTATATCTACAGTGTTGTTGATTCTGCTCAAGTTCTGGGGAAATTCTCAGAAGTAACTGTCCATGTTCCTTCACCCTCCTGATCTCCCCAGGCTTTGTTTTAGCAGTAGTCTTTCATTTTACAAGATTTGAATACAAGAAGTTTTAATTACATTTCAAATCAATTCAAATGTTATTCTATTTGCAAGCATCTTTTGGGGGTGGTGAAGAAAAAAGACATAATTCAGAAATGTAAATGGAGGGCATTCTAAAATGGATGATATTTTGTACAAGGTTCCGAATTATTCTGCATTATGTCTTTTTTTTTTCTTTATGTGTGATTGGTGATCATGGTCAAAAAAATGGTAACAAGCACAGAAGGAAATGTTAATGTGATTTTAGAATTCATGTTCTGCAGAAGCTCTAGAGAGCAGTTCTGGTAATAGACACAAGTACAGATTTTAAGATCAGGAGGAACAGATTTGTGAAAAACAATCTATAGGGTTAACCTCCCCAGACAACATAAACAGAAATTTCTCATCCAGATCTTGTTCATCTGGGACTTAGGAACACTTTCCTGAAATGGTGGCAGA
This sequence comes from Castor canadensis, assembly GCF_047511655.1. Taxonomy (NCBI): domain Eukaryota; kingdom Metazoa; phylum Chordata; class Mammalia; order Rodentia; family Castoridae; genus Castor; species Castor canadensis. The sequence goes on from NC_133394.1 coordinate 54,875,801, forward strand.
AATGGAATGACCATGAATGTGGTAGCCCTTGTTTTGTGTATTCCTGCATCAAAGGACCTCTAGGGGATAAACAGGGATTCCTCTGCCTCATTAAATCACAAGATTAGACAAGAAGAGACACAAAGTGTAAGAATATAGTATTTGTTTTGAAAAGAGATGACCAAACAGCTTTAAAGAGAACTATAGAGGATGCTATTTTCATTATAAGGTGCCAACCCAGTTTCACAAAAAGAAGTGTGTGAAATAGCTCTAAATTGGTTACTTTAGCTCATATTCTCCCAGAACTACAATTCTATTTGTAATTTTTCCTAAGATCAACTTTTCAATTTTCGTATTATGTACTCCATTCCATAAGGGTTTCCACAATTTTCTGTTACCAAATGAGGTGATGGTTCACTCTTACTTCCACAGATGTGAGAAAATATCACATGGAAGGAAAAATGAAACCCAGTGTGCTCTACAAATGGATATGATTTTTATAAGCACATGAAGTATTACGCATGCACATATACATATGTGTTTGTGCATTTAACACTCCACTATTTTCCTGAGCTCACCTTTCAACATAAACTCATGTATGTGTTCAAGGACTGGCTGATGTTATTTAGCTAGAGGGGAAAAGGACAGGTGTGTTTAATAAAGGTACAAAATGAAAAAAATAATTTAACTTACTATAATTGTCTTTTGGAAGATGTGTATCAGAATAAATGTGAAAATAATATAAAATATGTTGTATCATTGTGTTTATAGTACTCATGAGCTAGCTTTGGATTCATTTTGAAATAGATTTTCTTTTCCTTCAGATAAGGAAAATTGAAGAAATAAAAGAGATATTTGGACTAAGTTTTGCCACAGAGTGTTCAGCTGTGTTTCCATGTTGGTTGAAGGTCAACCAACAATGGTAGAAACATAGAAAATATCAGTGATCTATACTGGTATTAGTGAATTGCAAAAGATAAGTTCTGTACCAAGTAGTCAAAATACTATGTAGTGTATAATTGCCAACAATAATTTGAAATACTGAATTCTCTTTGGCTAATAGTAAGTTTGTAAGTTGATGGAGCTTGAAGTTTCATCCAAATACCATTGTAATGGAGAAAAATGCTGTGCTAACAGAATTAATCCAGTGGTATTTATTAGTGAATGTTACTCTTGACATGATGCTAATAGTGGTGTCCCCAGATGAACAATGGTTATATCTAAGTTTGAATTTTACTATAGGATTATGTTTACACAATGTCTTGGAAATGATGTGTATTTTGCAGCTATCACAACACCTGATAAGTGACAAGCAAAGCAGGTATCCCATCCCTGTATATAGAAATAATAGTATCTATTCACAGCTTAGCTGCTCATTTCAATATTCATTACCATTCTGCTATTATCTATCAACTTCAATTCCTTTTTGAATTTTATACTTTGTCTTCACTTCTTGGGTATGCTCTCTAAGCTGCCCACAGATTCAGAAAATCCTCTAACTTTCTACACAGGCTAGACATTTCCCAATTAAGATACTCCAGGTGAAACTGAAAGAGTTGTGCTATGAAGACAGAATGAAATAAGAAAAAAGTTGGGCTATTATAATGTTCCATAAGTGGTAAATCTTATGGTTCTTCACATATTTTTGTGCATGTGTGACATGTTTTTTCATACTATACACTTAAGAGTACCACACACGCAAATTAATTAGAAAAGGATACAAAAAGTAACTCACAGGTTCCCTTATGAACATGTAATGATACACATTCTGATTCATTGTGACTTGCAAATAGAAATAAAATTGAATTTTCTCATATCCTGGTTGCAATGATTTATAATCCTTTGTAAATCAGAAATAGCAGTTCGAAGCTAGAATTTTTGACCCATTCCATAAATCTTTGCCACTGATCACTGTTCAAAAAAGCATAGAGAAAAATATTATCAATAACTAAAATTTTTTAAAAAGAGAAAAATGGGACAGTCTGTAACTTTTATACATTATATGTCAAACCAATGATTTTTATATCCTTAAAATCTTTATAAGAAGATTGGAGGTGCTATTTATTTTAAATGGATTATATTTAAAAAAATTCCTTCTGGAAAATTCTTAATGGATTATAGAAAATCAGATAAAACAGCCCTATTAATCTTATACCATAACATTAAACATACTCAATTAAGTGTACGGGTAATATAGTACAGGTTTTTAGATTTACTGTCTTTTTAAACCATTGAAGATACAATCTCTGGTTAGATATTCTACATCTAGGGGCAATTCTAAATTACCCAAAAAGACATTTCAAATATCATAGTCTTGCTAATAGACAGGGTTTGAGTATTTCACATAACAGGCAGCCAGTGCTGACTTTCTGCAACTGCTAAAACTGTTCCAAAGCATTTACTCCTGGCAGTACCTGTGCTTTTGTGGGCTGGAGGCTGTTTCTGGAACATGAGCAGCACAGGCGGCAGAAAGACAAACAGTATCATACTACAGGCAGGACACCTCAGAATTCACAGTGACGATTCTCAAATCACAATTTTGATGATAATTAAGCTGAGACATATGCTGGCAAAGAGACTGGCCTGAGGTTATATAGACAATCCTAAGCCAAGGTAGACCCTGTGACTCCTGAATCCTAGTCTTATACTATAAACACCCCATCAGTTTCATTATTAAAATACAATTGCTACCATATGGGAGAAAACCTAGGGGACTCAGAAATCCTCAGCCTGAGAAGTTAACTCTGTTTAATAATTTTTCTTCTGTTTAGCAGGCACCACAAAGGACAAAACCCTCTTTTGTTTTTTTAATAGTTTCAGTTGTAAAAATTAACATATCCCTTTACAAGGTTGCTGAAAATTGATGTGGTTCTTTCTAGCAGGCAAGACATCTTTAGACAAGAGTGGTAATATTTTTGTCACTGCACTTAGCAACTCTTTTCAAGAGTACTGAAAACTTTTCCAAAAAGGCAAGGATTGTTGAAATAAAAAAAAATTGTTTCAATTCATTGGCTAGTAGATGGTTATTTCACTGCTGAGTACTGAGTATGTGAAGTATGAGAGCAATGAAATTAACAATGACAAACTTTAAATTAAAATCTAAAACTTTGATTGAGTGACGGTTTTTCCTGTTGGGTAGAGGAAAGTTTTAAGAAACCCTCCGAAGAGTAAGTTGTGAAAGGAGGAGTCATTCACTTTGGATCAATTTGCACTGCAACCTGGACCTGGTCATGCAACCAGCCGAGATCTGCCTAAGAGGTCCAGGAGCTTCCCTTGATTCTATAGGGATGATGAGGGCTGTCAGATGTTTTTGTTCTTTATGACATTGTGGTGGGACCAAATTTTAGGCAGACACCTAGCTGCCTGTTGCTTCTGCTTTCAATATTTTTTAAAGAAGACAACACAGGATAAACTTTGGTTTTTGAGACAAACTCTTGGATGACTGATGATGGGGCCAACTTAATATGATTCAGAACCTCCATAATACTTGGATATCACATTGATTCAGTTTCTAGTTTAGTACATCATACTTTTTGACTTCTCAAAAAACAAATGTTAATGAAAGAGGACTATATAATTTTCTTGCAATATAGCAGGTTAAATACAATGTAGAGTAAGTTAAATAAAAACTCATAATACAAATAAAATGGCACATAAATAAGATTTCTTCAAAGACATTATAGAAGTATCACATTTAAAGTTAAGCAAAGATAATGCACCATTCTACAAATTTGAACTACAGACTTTCAGAGGCTATGACTACCCAGAAAAAAATAACAAAGTTTAGACTTCAACATTGAACTTGGAAATCCACTACTTTAGGCTGATACTGTCAATTTAATTTATTGAACAATAATACCTCTAAAAATGCTGATCTACACAATGGGATGGTATATGGTTCTTTAGAAACATACACATCCATGGTCCTGAGATGCCCATTTCTGTTCCCAAGAGTCTAGCCAAGTCAAAGGAGCAATGGAAGTGGGCCAGGACTGGAATGCCTGGACCAGTGTTATCTGAAGGACACTGGGAGCTAAGTAAACTCATGTTATCTAGAAGAGAAGCTACTTTCTTGCATATACACCAAAGTTCCTCGGAGCACTGGTCATATGATGGAACAAAGCAAGCTAATGATATCAATGCTTGCATAACCCAGTTTTCAAAACTCCTCCCGCCATGGTGGTCAGTTGCTGAACACAGTGAATAGGATAAGTGCTATTTGTCCAGCTGGCCACCACTGAACATCCTCTGTTAATAAATTTCAATACTTTTATCTTGTATGCTGTCTCCAGTTCTTTTATTCAGTGTCTAGCCAACCCACCACACTGCCCTAGCACAGCAGGGCTATGAACAGAACAGATGGGTAGTTAACAAACTAAAAAGGTAACAAATTAAAAAGGCTATAATTTATAACATAAGAGAGGATAAGAAAGACTTGTAGAAGATGGTGGAGTAATTTTAGGGTGAGATTTTGTAGAATTCAGAGTGTCAAACTAAGTTATATATCTTCCTTCCTTAGGTAATGGGGAATGGGAAACCTTCATATAGAGAGTGATGTAATCAAATCATGTATATGAAAATCCATCTAGTAGTGCATTCTGGGTAAGTAAAAAAGGAAAGATGCTAATGCAGATTAATTAAACTCTGGATGGGAAAGCACCTGGCTTCAAGAGGGACTAGAACTGAGAACCTAGCATTGCCCAATCCCTTTCACCTCCATATCTTCCTCCTTCTCATAACCATTCTATTTCCTCTTAGAGTAGAGTAGCAGGGGCAGGCAAATAGGGCCATGAAACATGTCTGTTGAATGGTCTTGTTTCACATTTTCATAGCTTCACTCAGAAGGAAATGGGGATTTCCTCCCTTTGTTTTTCTTTTGAAACTCTTCTTGCCTCACTATGTAAAGTGGTCACCCTTCAAGGTGTCACACAAGGAAATCAGTGCTTCCCTCATTCATCTATAGAAACTATAGAGCAAAGTATTACAGGTATAGTGTATGTTCCTGAAAATAAGACAATTCTGCAACCTGAATCATGAAAGAAGAAATAGTAATATCTATTGTAGCTACCATCTGAAACTGTAAAATGAAAGAGATGAAAAAAAAATCAAAGATCTTCATGTGTAGGTTCTAGGTGACGAATAGACTAAGGAAAACTATAACCAAAGTTCATGAGGGTAGTGAAAAAGATTAAACAAAGTGATAAATTTAGACTAAAAATGCTGAATGTAAAATGGCCAATGCTGATGTGGAAAGAAAGGAAACAGAAATGGAGATTTGGAATTCAGAGAAGCTGGTAGAGTCAAAGAATTGGGGAAGAACGATAAAGTTCACATTGTGAAAATAGACGAAATCACTTAAATAGAAAATGTATGTGAGAAAAGAAATAGCATTATATTAAAGGGTACATAAAGGAAGAAGGTATGGTTACTACAAAAAAGAATGCAAAAGAAAAAGTTAAATAGTTCACTGTCTGAGAAGACTTGCCTAATCTAACTAAATGTAGCAGAACAGAGGAGAGTGAGGGAAGTAGAAGGCTCATGGTGACTAGGACGGTTGTTGTTTAATTCCAAAAGAATAATTTTGGCAGAGGAATTGAGATGGAGGCTAGATTGCTTTTGTTTGAGAAAAAGCTAAGAAATGAAGAAGGGATATCGCACACACACAGTTTTTGCAGTGTTGGGGATGAAGTCCAGGCTCTTGTACATGTGCTGGGTAAGCACTGTACACCCTCAGCACAGGTTTACATTTTTTTTAGGTGAAAAATAACTTGAGATTAAATCTCAAATATGACCAAGTTGTTTGAAAAATAAAAATAAGTAACAAGACTAGGTCTAGGACACAAACAATAGAAAATTATAATTCTAGAGTAGAAAATTAAATAATACCAATATTCACATTCCAGTTAAAAAATTTGAGTTAGCAAATTCTACTTACACAGTTAAATTATCTTATTTACATTAAAGTAATTCATCAGATAATTATATGTTTTCCTCTTTACTTCTTTTTTAAAAAATTGCTCGGTATCTAAATATTTATTTATCTTTAGAAAATTGGCTACTGTTGGAGTATTGGCTAGAGATAGGATGTATTGTTTTTCTAACGCTGCTATTACAAAGCACCACAAACTATATGGTATAAATAACAGAAATGTATTATCTCACAGGTCTAGAGGATAAAAGTCCAAGACCAAGGTATTGGCAGGGTTGGTTCCTTCCAAGAGCTGCGAAGAACACTCTGTTCCATACCTTTACCCAAACTGATGGTTTGCTGGCCATTTTTGGCATTCTTTGATTTGTAGACATATTACTCCAATCTCTGTGCAGCTATTCACATGGCATACCCTGTGTTCCCCTCATATAAGGACACCAATCATATTGAATGAGGGACCCATCATAATGAAGCATGACCTCACCTTAAGTAATTATATTGGTAATGATCCTTTTTCCAAATAAGATCACATTCAGATGTACTCAGGATTAGGACTTCAATATATGAAGTCAAGGCACAATTTAACCTACAGCTCTTTGGGGCTTTTGTTCCCAGTATGGGATTGACTTTCCCAAACTCATTTGAGGTACTATTCTCTGGAACTTTGAGCTTGAACCAAGTAGTGTCAAGAAGCAAGGCCAGTTTCTGAGGCAGAGGCACTCTGCTAATAATCCATAAGAGTGGAGACTAGAGCTGAGGGGCTCAGTGGTAAGGCATAATGTTAGGGACAGTACTGGCACTGCTCCTGGGTTCTGATGCCCTAGATTGTCTTAGTGTCTGTTCTCTTAGCTTCATTGTCAATGGATCTCCCAATTTGTGAGTCACCTGATAACTTTCCAGCAAGTCTTTTTTGGCTCCAGTTAGCCAGAATTGGATTTTGTTATTTATAATCAAGAAACTTGTCAGGTACACATACTTCATCATATTTTTCATATTTAAGGCTCATCCTATTTCAAAAGCACAGTAGCTCAATGACATAACTTCAGGAAACTCTTATAATTAAAATTATTAATAATCATTGCAATGAATATATATATATATTGTACTAAAATTAGCAGTTTTACTTTGAGTTGAGTTTAAGGCAAATTTCTGTCTGAACAAATGAGTTTTTAATTATGCTTAAGTAATATGTAGTGTTAAGTAATATGTAGTGTGGAATTCTAACTGATTAGAATTCCAATAAAATGATTTGGATTGGATTACTTTCTTCCTATTCAGAAAAAATGTTAAGGATTATACTTGACAAAAATAAAAAGTAGGCAGATGAGATTTCTACTGTATTTCAAGATGTCTGCTGTTAATTTAACGTATCTACTACTTTATTTTTCAGAGATAACTCTGAGAAATGTTTATTTGGCCTGATAAGATCCATTTGTAATTATAATGTAGTTACAAAAAAAATGTATAAATGTATGAGAAAATATCTTTTTCACCCATACAAAAAATTCACTGTTGAAGAATTTTTCTACACTTTATTGCTGAGATGGATGAGGGAAGGAAAAATATTATTTTACTCACTGTTTTTTTTTGTTATAAAGTAAAAATTTTATAAAAATAAAACTGTGTCACATTTCATACTAATTCTGTGATATAAATCAGTTGTATTTATAGATTCAAAGCCAAACTTGAAAAAAAAATCTCAGAAACTAAGGGACTGATGACCTATAAACTATAAAATAAATTCTGCTGTCTTGGTTCAAAGGGCATTTGATTATACTCTGCAGTGTCAGGGTCACTGACATCAGAGAACATCCTGGAATGATAAACAAGGCAGACCTGTAATATACACCAGAGAGTGACAATACACACCTGTCACTACAAGGTTTGAGACAAAACAGTAGGCACTTGCAGACAGCTGTGTCATCCATGAGTGAGTATACTCACAATGCAGGAACGGGTGAGAGGAAATACCACACTCAAATCAATTCAGACTGCAGCTTCACAGTGCTTGTAGTGGCGTATCTTTTCTTATGTATGAGCTCATTTGGTTAGAAAACTATATTGTTAAATTTCCTTTCCATTCTCTCAAGGGATCCCTGATTTTCCTTTGTATACACAACATTTTAAAGTATTTTAATAAGTATCATGCAAATGACTGTTCACTTGGCAAAGAATGAGCTACTATATAATAAACTTTTAATAACTTGCCTTATGGATTTGTTCTCACCATGATTTAAGAATAGTCCAGAAGTTTGATTTCCATGTCTTTAAGAGAAAAAAAAATTGACTTAGTTGAATTTTTTTCCAGCTTTGAATGTTTTACCTTCGTCATTTATGCCTAATCATGCATTTTTCATAAAGAACCACAGCAACAAAACAGTTCTTTAAGATTTATTTCAGCATGATTCATTGGAGTACTTTTTTTATTTCAAGTTCTTATTTTTAACACTTGGTACTTGAAGGAATGTTTACTCAGCATTTGGAATTACTTACTATTGGGCACATATATAGGAAATGGTTCCTGCCTTGTTGGTATTTATATTCTAAAGAAAACTTGTGAAACCTCCTTAAATGTAGGGTTTTGTTTGCGTATTTGTATCTACCTTATTCCAAAAGTAACTGAAACAGATAAGACATTCTTGAAAATTTTATTACTATTTTTTGTCTGATTCTTCATGATTCTGAGACAATTAAAATCTAAAAGACAATTTCCTATTCTGGCCTAAAAAATTACCTTGAAAAAAATTTTTAACTTAGAAATTTCAAATTCTGTGTTCTCATTGTATTTGGACAGAAATGTTTTAAGTTTTAAATTTGCCATTTTCATAAAATTTCTACTTTTGAAAAGACTATTTTAAAAAATCTTACAATTTGCTAGCTCATTACTAAGTATATTATAGGGTTAACCATTCATTACTTTTTATGTGTTTTATGGCACATAGTATTCAGTTGGATTTAAAATATTTTTAATGTGCTAGTTTCTACAAGAAGAATTTTGAGTCATGAGTTGAATTTAATAAACTGCAATTAAGTTCAAATATTCTGAGAACTAATTCAATGACTTAAAAGTGTTAGAAATTGAGTATTGCATGCTGAACACATTTTTCAATGTTCACATAAAACTGAACAAACAGAAGAATTATGAGAATTTGTATTGCTTTTACATTTATGTTGACAAAGCTAAATAGTCATTTACTGCCCCACATCCTATTTTAATTAAAACTATGATTGACTATCACTACAGCAAAATGTGTTAGAATTTCTGCAAATGTACTGTATTCTCTACCTTGTTTTTCTTATAGGAATATATCTTAATAGTGTTGATTCCATACCTTTAATTAAAGAATCATATCTTGCTTTGATAAGTGATTATTCAACAAATGCAACACTGCTGTATTATTATTTCATGGAGTATTATTCTATCTTTAGTATGCTTTAGAATATTCATACTGTTCTCAACAAAGCAAGATGCCCATAATTTATGAAATATAGGGTAACTATGTGATGAAAATTCTTATTAACAGTAACAGATTATGTGCTTTTTTCCAGAGCAGAATAGTCAAATTGGAACCTTCTCTAATAAATGCATTAAAGGCCCAACAAAAATAGAGGCTTACATCCTCTTTCAGTGTTATGGAATTGATTTGATTTCTCAGTGGTTCTCTGATTTTCATTGTAAAGCTTTATTTGACATTGGTATTGACTTTGACTTTTTAATATATTTTTGCTCCTTGTCAACAACTTTTCACAAGTCAGACCATTATGTCCCTTTGATAGATTTTGTAGGAGGGCAGCTGTCATCTATGGAAAATCACCAGACAATATTAACTATGCCAGGTGAAGATAATTACAAACTTGTGTCCAATATATGGAGAACATGTGGAATCAGTGCATGCATGGATTATATTCCCATCCTTTCATAAAGTCCATTTTCTGTTTTACGTAAATGGTGCGTTCACTGGGTCTTGCTTCTGCATGCAATACTTGTGTTTCTGGCATTCAATGGATGTTGCAATAAGAATAAAGGAGTAGAATTTTTTTTTCTTTTTGAATGTACTGGCTCAACAGAAGTTTTCAAACACTCAAAAGTACATTGAAACACTTAATTTTTGGATAGAGTTAAATTGCAATTTTAAATAACAACCAATCTTTTATATTTTTAAAAATTTTGAAAACTTGGGTTTTTGTTTCCCACAAAAACAAACAACTCTCTTTCTGCTGGTTCTTGCATTGTAACAATCACCTCCCTCACCACCAAAGGGTTTATAATGCTTGCAGCACACAGCTGTGGTCTACAGATGAATTTCTCATCATGTTCAATCATAATAGGTGTAAAAAACTTAATTTTGGGCAATCTGTCATTGGAGAAAGTGAAAATAGTTTATATTAATGAAAGAAACTATGAGGTACTTCCCACGTTTTTTGCAGACCATGGAGCTGTATGCGTGAAACACTTGTAAATGTATCATGAATGTCTCCAGATATAGTTTAATGGGGCAAAAAGACCAACACCATCAATTATTTGCAGAAAGCTTGCTTGGAGACAGTCATGCCAAGCACCTGAATCCATTTTAATGGTGGAAGTGGACACATATGCTCAGGAAGTTCAAATCCTTTATGAGTAACACTTACTTATGATATATAGAACAAATGCAAAACTATGTTTTTTTTTCTTTTAGCAATGTGGTTATTTTGAAGTTCATGCTTAATATGTCTTTTTGAATGTATTAGTGTCGTGACTGTTACATAGAAATGCTTAGAAGCTACTCTGAATTATGGGATTGAAGATAAGAAGGACTGTGCTTTTAAAGAATCTGACAAGTATAAGTGGTTTGTTTATATTTTTAGAACTTAAAGTTAGGAACATTAACTGGTTGATACTGAATATTGAAACAGTATTTCTCTTGGTACACTTAATTGGAAGATCTTCATCACCTTTGGACAGACTCATCCCCAGCAGCACCTGCATTGTCAGTATTACATCTCATTCCCTTAAAAATCATGATAAAGTAAATGATATTTGGTGTTAGAATAATGATTGAAGGCTTATTACTAAATTCATGAGAGAGCACTTGCCTACCATGCTCAAGGTCCTGGGTTGATCCCCAGCACTGAAAAAATGAAAAACAAAAACAAAGAATAAAGGTTATTAATGAATTCAGATTGGGCATACCTATGCATTTTATAATAAAGAATATGTGGAAATTTACTGAAAACCCAAACCAAACATTCTTAGATTCAGAACATCTCTGGACATAAATATTTTCTTTCTATTGCATTTTGAAATGGATTGAAAGACACAAATGATATGAAAAGGGTCACATACCATAATGCATGAAGAATGTCATTACACTGGAAATATATGCACTTTTTCTGAAAATATATGGTGACTAGATAAGAGGAAACACACCTTATTCTGATTTTTGCTAAATTAAGAACATTTACTTTCACAGCATACACATATATATCAATTTAAATGCATATATGTAATATATACCTAGATTTTATATACTAATATGTATAAATTAATTAAGTTCTGACTATACTTATCTTAATACATTAGGAATAAAATATAAACATTTATTCTTATGTTATGAAAAGAAGTAAGCAAAGCATGATTTTCAAATTATGTTCCTTTGCTCTAGAAACTACAGTTTCCTAAAACTATTCTTCAGTCTCACATAATCCCTTGCCATCTTCACATAATTTAATTTAATGTTCTTTGTTATTTCCAAATAATATTTCCTAACCAGACAATTTTAATTTTTTTCTTTTGTTTTCATTTTTGTTTTCTATTACTCCAGTTTTGGCAATGGTACAACTTGATGGAAACCTTGGAGACACTAAAAGTAGACCTATGAGATTTGTGGAATCTAATATATTTTCACTGCAGGAGAGTCCAATGTGTAAATCCTAAATGCAGCAGAAAGGTGACAGCTCCCAGGAGGCTAACATTTGTATTGCCTTTTCTATTTCAAATATACCAGTTTCCCTTCAAAATCTATAAATTTCTGGATAGTACCATAATGTACACATTGGGACAAATAAAATGAAACTAAAGAGTAAAACATACACAAAGTGTAATAATTTAGATAATTATGGCTAAATTGTCTTTAGTACTTTGGGTGTTTTACAAACTTATGTTTGGAAGTTTCTTCTTTTATTTATTCCCTCAAAGCACCTCCAAGAAAACAGTTCTTAGAATTTTAAATTCACTGCCTAGCTAGTTTTGTGCCTGCCATGATCTCCTGGCTGAGTATGGCCTTCCCCAAGAACTAGTCCATGTTGCTGGAATCCAATAGTACTTACTTTCTTCCCCTTTTATTTCTTTTCTCAAATCTTAAACTATCATCTGAGGAAATCTTGAAATATGTGAGTAAAGAGGAAAAAAATAAGTAAAAACATGACTATATACTATCTAAAAGAGAAATAAAAAAATATGTCAAAGACATGACTTTTCAGTACAAAAAAAGTTAGGGAAAGAAATTGAGCATGTCAATATCTCGTCCAGCTGACTATCAATCACAAATCACTGTAACCTTTAGGACCACCAGTCTATAAAATCACTACCCACAGGAAGTGGTAGGATTTGGTTACTTGAGTCACTGACAATCAAAAAATTATAGGGAGTATGTGAGTGAGAAAGAAGTTTTCTGCTTCTAGTTTTCTTCTGTATATCACATGATGCCATGCATTTCAGTTAAAAAAAAAAAAAGCAGACCAGAAGGACTGTGAAAACTGTTCAAATTATTCATGGTTTAGACAGAGGAGTAGCGATGTCCTTTGTAGTGTTAGGTAATTCTTTCTCTTCAATTGTTACTTTAACTACTTAAGTATACAAACTAAATCTAAGAAAAAGAGATTGATCATTTCTACTATCTATTCCATCACTTCTTTGTTGTTTTTTTTTCCACTTTGAATTTGAAGCAAGGACCGTAAATCACTTTAACGTCTATATTTATGGCTGGTGATATGCAGGCCATGTGGGACAGTCCAGGGGCCAGTGCTTCGATGTTTACTTCTCAGTGATTCATGAAGGAATGTTTTATCTTTGGTGTAACTCAGGCACTTAGGGACAAGCACAGCTTTCATGCGAAGGCTGAAGCAGTGGTAGGGAAAGCTTGGAACTGAAAACTGTGGGAGAAGTTAGAGAAATATGAAAGAAAACTAGGCTCATGACTTGCAAAGACTGAGCTGGAATGAATGGCTTTGCTCATACAAAGTGGGAAGAAAGAGTAAATGGTTCTCAACTGTACAGTTTACTTACACTGAAGTTTGACTTGAAATGACTGAGTGCTTCTGGAGCAGTTGGGTGAGAGTGTAAATTTGGAAAACAGTTGTCAGTTCCTGAAAAGATGAAGAAGCTCTGTGTTACTGCATGACCCACCTAGTCCACTTCTATGGGTACGTCTCAAGAGAATTCAAAATATGTACCCACAAACACTTCCATATGGACTAGGAGCATAAATCAAGTAGTAGAGCACCTGCCTAGCAAGTACAAGGCCCTGAGTTCAAACCCCAGTACTGCAACAAACAAAAAACTGGCACACAATAAGTTCTTAGAAGCATTATTTATAGCAGCCAAAAAATTGAAACAACTCAAATATCCACCAACTCAGAACAGAGAAACAAAATGTGACAAAGTCATATAATGGAATATTACTAATCCATAAAAATGAATTAAGTACTGATACATGCTACAACATTGATGTGGTGAGTCTTGATGACATGCTAAATGAAAGAATTTAGTCACAAAATGCCATATATCATATGGTTCTATTTAGCTGAAAATACAAGCCATGCCATTTCATAAAAACAGGAAATAGATTAGAGCTTGCCAGACACTGGAGAGAGGGGTGAGTGAGGTATTAGGTGTTTTCCTTGGAATGATGAAAATATTCTGCAAACAGATAGCAATGATGGCTGTGATGAATTGTACACTTAAAAGCACAGTAAATCCATGTCAGCAGGAGAAAAAGGTCTTGATGTATCATAGTGGGAAGATGCCAGAAGCAGAACTTTGCATTTAGTTCTTTCAATTTTAAAAACAGTGGATTGCAGTTATAAATTATAAGTATATTTTTCCTGCCAATATTCCATAATTCTGTATTATTGTCATGCCAAATATGTGGTGATTTTTCCAAATAAACTATGTTACATTAAATGTGGGAAAATAGAAGAGATTGCCTATGAGGGAAAATATAAATGCTACAAAAACATAATATGCCAAATATAAAAATTACTACACACTTACTGTGTATGCAGTCCTAATTTAAATAATACAAATGCAATGACAGTTATCATTAGGAAGCATGCTATAAATTTAATGAGTTTACACTGAAAAGTGTTTTTGGAAAATTAAAAAATATGTAAGATAATGATATAATAATCAGGATTATGTTGAATCCAATAATCCAGCAAATGTTTATTAAAGAAGATATTTGAGATAAAATACTAATTTAGAGAGGAAGCATTCCTGGATTGAAAGTAAATTATCTTGGGTTGTATACTAACTTGGGACCCCATAGTGATATAGGAGGTAATCTCAGGTGACCTATTGGGAGATAGTTTGCATATAACAAATATCAACTTTCTACTAAGTATGTAATTTGGTAAATAACACTAACAGAAAATACAGACAATGGCTGGGGAAAAAGTGAAACTGTGGGAATGCAACTATAGAGAGAACTCTAAAATGTATCAAGACACTTTCAAGAAAGTCTAAGGAAAATGACCCAAAGGGCACACGGATCCGAAAAATAACCAAACATAGTCAACTGAGAGAGCACAAGGGCCTACATCATGAAAAAGGCTTTCATAAAATGTGGGAAGATCATAAAATCAAGATTAATAATTTTTACTAAAAGTGACATATATAATGCAAGTTAGAAATAGTTGGATCACAAAATTAGAGATAAGGGCAAAATAGTTTCTGCTGGGTATTGAGGGGGGGAGCGGGAGGGGGCGGAGTGGGTGGTAAGGGAGGGGGTGGGGGCAGGGGGGAGAAATGAACCAAGCCTTGTATGCACATATGAATAATAAAAGAAAAATGAAAAAAAAAAAAGAAATAGTTGGATCAAAACCAAACAAAAAAATCTAAGACTTTTTTGAAGAAAATTAAATCTAAAAACTAAAATTAATCTAAAAACTATGTCCACAAGGGAAACTTGGACATTCTAGGTACTAAATTCTTAATTATCAGAGTACAAAAGCATGCTCTTGGGTAAGAAGGGTGTGACGAAACAACTTTTTTGGATTAGCCAATGTTTGCAGACACTATAAGCTTCAGATATATACATTTTAATTTTTTATTAACTTATATTGATTGTGCAAAGTAATGGGATTAATTATGGCATTTCCCTGCATGTATATATCATATTTTTGTCATATTTACCTCCACTATTAACCTTTTTTACCCACCTTATCCTCCTTCTTGTTCACTTCTGCATCTCTAATACTCTCTCTTTTTAAGCATGTAATTTTTAAAAGACAATATAATGCTCTGTTGTTGACTATTGGTTTACTTGTTTATTCCCATGCCAAAAAAGCACTCTCTTAATTATTAAAGATTTACCATATTTGATATTGTTTTGGACAAATTTTTCAACTTTGTTCTTGTATCACACTCAGAAAGCACTTTCATGGCCCATTCCAGTCAGTTCTTAACCTTTGTTTTAAATTCTATTGCCACACACGAATCTTGCTTATCCGTGAGCCTTGTATATGAAATCACATGACATGAATAATTTTACATGCATCTTTTTCAATTAACATAATGTTTTTCAATATTCTTTCTGCTGCTGAACTGTTTGTCATTTGCTTTTATTGCTAAGAGTATTCTATTGTATGTATGCAACACAATTTATGTGTCTGCCCTCCTTTTGATGGCATTTGGGTAGTTTTGGATTGGAATCTTTTTGAAAATATCATATATATATATATATATACATTTTTGTAAGACATTTTTTTGGATGTATATTTCCTCTTTCTTGGTCAAAAACTTAGGAGTATGATTTATTGGGTATAGGGATGGCATATATTTAACAACATGAAAGCTGCCAAATAATTTTCTAAATTGATTTTTGTCATTTTACCTTCTTACCAGAAAAAAGCTGGAGTTTCAGTCACTCTACATGGTCACTAACATTAAGTTTTGCCAGTCAATTTAATTGTATATCCCTGATAACAAATAAGGTTCAGCAAATTTTTTAGTACTTATTGGATGTTTATATCATCTCTGGTGAAATGTCTGTTCAAGTATTCAGAGTGTTTTTCATTTTAAAGGTTGTTTTCTTTACATTATAAATTTTAAGTACATTTTATAAATTCTTGTTATAAGCCTTTGCTATGAACAGTATTTCCCAGTTTATGACTCAACGTTTTATCTTTTAACAGTAACTTTGGTGAGCATATTGCATACTTTGATGAAGATTAATTTAATTTTGTTTATTTTTGCTTTTATGATTATTGCTCTATGAAGCTTGTCTAAAAAGACTTTATTTTCCTCAATTTAATGAAGATATTGTCTTATATTTTGTTCTACAAACTTTATATTTTTAACTTTTATGTTTAGATCTATGATGACCTCAAATTAGCATTTAGTTACTATATAAGGCTGAAGTCCATGTTTACCTTTGAAATATGTCTAGCACCACTTTTTTATGTTTTCTGGATTTCATTTACTTATTTTTTATTTCATTGATTTTATATTTATTCATAAACATTGTGGATACAACGTTTGGACACCTCTCTCTCCTGCCCCCTCCACCCCCCACCACCCTCGCTTCCAGGCAGAACCTGTACTGCCATCTTGTTCTCCAATTTTCTTGAAGAGAAAACATAAGAGATAATGAGAAAGACAGCATTTTTGCAAGTTTGAGATAAAGATAGCTATACAGAGAGATTCCTAGCATTGCTTCCATGCACATGTATATTACAACCCACATTGGTTCATCTCCACCAGACCTCTTTACTACTTCCTGGTCACCTTCCCATAGTGGCCTCTGCCAGTTTAAGATTACTGTATTTGCTAGCCTACAGTGGGCACATCAGCCACATTCAACTTTTAGGTTTCTTTCCCTTTCCCTATTACTCTCGTGCCCATTCTCACCTTAGTGTGTGACCCATGTCCAATAATATTACTGCATTTGTTTTAGGTCTATAATCTGCATATGAGGGAGAACATGATTTTTGGCCTTCTGAGCCTTGCTAACTTTGCTTAAGATGATGTTCTCCAGTTTCATCCATTTACTTGAGAATGACAAAATTTCATTCTTCTTTGTGGCTGAGTAAAATTCCATTGTGTATAAATACCACATTTTCTTGATCCATTCATCGGTAGTAGGGCATCTTGGCTGTTTCCATAGCTTGGCTATTGTGAATAACATTGCAATAAACATGGGTGTGCAGGTGCCTTTGGAGTAACCTGTGTCGCATTCCTTTGGGTATATCCCTAGGAGTGGTATTGCTGGATCATATGGCAGATCTATGTTTAGTTTTTAATAAGCCTCCATATTGTTTTCCAAAGTGATTGTAGTAGCTTACATTCCCATAAGCAGTGTATGAGGGTTCTTTTTTCCCCACATCCTAGCCAACATTTGTTGTTGGTGGTGTTCTTAATGATGCCATTCTAACAGTGGTGAGGTGGAATCTTAGTGTGGTATTGATTTGCATTTCGTTTATGGCCAGGCATGGTGAGCACATTTTCATGTGTTTTTTGACCATCTGGATTTCTTCCTTTGAAAAAGTTCTGTTTAGTTCAGTTGCCCACTTCTTTATTGGCTAATTGATTTTTGGGGAGTTTGGTTTTTTGAACTCACTGAATATTCTGGTTATCAGTCCTTTGTCTGATGTATAGATAGCAAATTTTTTTTCAATTTAGAGACCATTTCTTTTGTTGTACAGACACTTTTTAAATTCATGTAGTCCCATTTGTCCATACTTTCTCTTACTTGCTGGGCTTCTGGAGTTCTACTGAGGAAGTCCTTGCCTATACCTACTGCTTCCAGTGTATTCCCTGCTCTTTCCTGTACTAACTTTAAGGTTTTAGGTCTGATATTAAGGTCCTTAATCCACTTGGATTTCCTCTAACACCATTTCTCACACAGTATTTTTCTTCTCTATTGCATTATCTTGGTCACTTTGTTGAACTCTTTATGGGTAGATCTGTGTGTGTGTGTGTATGTGTGTGTGTGCTCTTTTTCATTGATCTATTCTTGTGTCAATACCAAGTTTGTCTCAATTATTGTGAGCTTTATATTGAATCTTGAAATAGGGTAGTATAAGTCCTCCATCTTTGTTTTATTTTTTGAACATATTTTGTCTATGGTAGGCTCTTTATATTTCTATGTAATTTTTACCATCTCCCCATTTTATAAAAAATATTTTGGAATTTTTGTGAATCATATTGAATGTACAGCCCAATTTATGGAAAATTAAAATCCAAATATTAATCTTTCCAATTTATGACTGTGGTATATATCACCCTTTATCTGTTTTTCATTAGATTTTTCTCAGAAATGTTTTATAAATTTAAATGAAGAATTTATTGATGTCTTCTATTTATCAGTTAATCTTTTTTTTTTTATCAAAGTCCAGCTTTTTATTGAACATGTTGCAAAGAGGTTTAGTCAAAAAGACCAAAGCCCATGTCATCATCAGATTCCTCCAATCCTTCTTTCGTTGCTTCCACTTTCTTCTCTTCAGGTGGAGCAGCATGGTGGAGAGGCAGAACCTCCTTGCTGGTGCAGCACCAGCTGCTGGAGTCCACCCACCCTTACATTACAGTTGTGACTGCTGACGTTGACTCTGGCAAAAGCCCTTACAAACAAGACAGGCCAAAAATGGTCCAACATTTACAGTAGAGGCTTTAGTGAGGGCATTGATCTTGTCATCCATCATGGTCACATTATTGTTGTGCAGAAGGAGGGCAGAGTAGAAGTAGAAAAGCTCAGAGATGGAGGCCATGGTGCAGTGAGAATGAATGAGGGCTTTAGTTTCCTCTGAAGAACTGAGCACCTTAGCAGCAGCTGAAGAAAGGCTATCAGTTAATCTTTACCAGTTTTCTAAATAGTGAACAGTTTTCCTAGACTCCTTGTCTTAGAGAAGTTCACAATTGATCCATCTTTATTGGTTTTGGGAAACACTTCTCTGCTTCCTCTTAATCTGGAGAAATCCTTATTTCAGAAAATACATTTTTAAATTCTAAATATTTTTAGTTTTATTTCTGCTGAGATTTCATATCTGTATATTCATTATTACTATATTTTTCTTTAAACCCTTGAATATAAGGAAAAATAGTATCTTTATGCTAACTCCAATATCTGGATCAGACTGTGATTCTATTGACTGCATGGTTTATCATTATTATAAACTCATGGATTTAAATATATCAGGTATATATCTGTCCATGATAATTATTACCATCATTAATGAAGTTTGGACAGTAGGTGCTTCTTCAGGTTGCCTCTATGGAGATGATCTTGTAGGACACAAAAGCTTCTTTGTAGATGCTTTAGATTGATTTTGTACATTACCTGCTCCCAAGGAGCAGCCATTTCTCTAAGATGCTTCTGTTTCTTTTAGTGAGCAATGGTGTTTAGAAAACAGAATCTTGGCTCCAAAGTGTTTGATTTAATGTTTATATAACTTTGAAGCAGACTTATCTAAAATACAAGTGTTTTGAATGTAAAAGTTCATCATAAGTTCTTAATAAATATTTCAGTTCACATTCTAGATTATACATTTGTATCTTCTCTACATTAGAAAATGAACAGTTTTCAATGTTACGCACATAAATTGCTCATATTCTTTAACCACAATAAAAGAAAATCTCAAAATAAAAATAGCACCTCTATCAAGAAAACTATGACTCAAAATTATCTAAAATTGTTTTTCACATCATTTTGTTCTTAAGCTATATTCCATAATAAATATAGAGTCATATGACTAATTTTTCTGATACTTAATGGAATTCTGGTTCAAATCTGCCTGAGTTAATTGATCAGGACATCATTTTCCAAACCTTCCTAGACAGTGTCTGATCTAATTAACTTTGTCAGAGGTAAAATATATTACCTTACAAAAAGATTATAAATCATTGCCCTACAATAGATCACAGTGTCAATTTTCTTGACATAAAAAGTTTTCAATAAGTTATTATAAAAATGTTTACATATGCAAAAAGTGAAGGAATTGTATGTGAATACTCATACTCCAATCAGTTAAGATTTCACAATGAAGTTTTTATTACATTTTCTTTATTACATATCTGTTATTCCATCTATCTTTCTAGCCATTAATCAATTCATTTTTCTTTACGCATATCAAGTACACTTTTATCTAAATACTTCACTATACATATCAACTGCTATTCAATAGTTTCTTGCAGCTTATTTGTTTATTTATTTTTTTAGAGCTGAGCTCAGGAAAAGAATTTATTCAATATGACCACTCTGAGAAAGAGAGGGACCCTGTGTTTTGGGGGGTGCTATAGGTAAAGAAGTAAGGAACAGAAGCACACAAGGGTAAGGTCAAGCAATCTTGGTCAAACTGGTCTTGTTGATATTGTCTCAGGTCTGGGTTGCTTGTAAGGCTTGTTCTTCTTTAAACTTGAGATAAAATGGGGAAGACAATGACTTAACAGGGCAGAGGAGCAAAATGGGGTTTGTTAGGACAATGACTGGGTCCTCCTTCAGATTTAGAGCCATAACTGGAGACTTCCAGGTGATACCCAGTGGTCTGCAATAGGAAGTTGTAAGAGCTGGTGTTTAACAGTGTGTTGACTGTGATTTGCTTGTACATCTCCAAAACATCTTAGTTATTCTTACCTTGATGTGCTTGGCCTTGAAAAGGGAGGATTTCTAGTTTTATTTATTTATTTATTTATTATTGTTTTATTATTCATATGTGCATACAAAGCTTGGGTCATTTCTCCCCCCTGCCCCCACCCCCTCCCTTACCACCCACTTCGTCCCCTCCCTCTACCCCCCATCCCCTCAATACCCAGCATAAACTATTTTGCCCTTATCTCTAATTTTGTTGAAGAGAGTCTTGCAGCTTTTTTAAAAGGAGAATTTGCACATAATGAAATATAACTCACAAATCGAAAGCATATGATTTTCTGTTTTGACACATGTGCAGCTTCAACAGGATATGGATGAGTGCTCATGTACAAAACACCAGCATTTAAAAAACCAATTCCTTGCTGTTTGAAGTGTGTAGCTCCTACAAGGACTCCCTAATTCAAACTCATTAAATAAATATTCAGAAGTCAGAACCTACAATTAGTTTTGGGATAATTTCTATGGATTTTTTTTATTATTTGTTTTAATTTAACATAGACATATTTATATGTCATCTTCTGAACAAAATTGGGCCATTTTCAGTGTGGAAAGCACTACAAAATTAAACAAATAAACAAACATCACTGACACACAGTAATTTGATTGTGTGATACATATGCCAGCTCTGCTTTTCATTTAAACTCAAAAGCACAAATGACACTGGAATTTAAGGAGCCTGAGCTAGTGCTCTGTTGCCACTGAACTTGTGGGATTGCCCTGCTTATCTTAGACCTTGTGAAGGATGCAACAGGGGCAATAATATAAAACATTTGCTCTCATTGTGCGTTTACAGTAAGGACAGAGGCAACATCAGAAAAGTTTTTGAAATCCATTGGGAGACATTTATTAATGTTATTTTATTCAGATAAGCATTTTTTAAAAATTGAGATAAAATTATATAAACTATTTCACAACCAAGATAGAATTTTTTAGAAACAAAAAGGAATACAATACATCTTTTTATGGGACTGATCAGTTAGTAGGCAATTGTATATTTTAAGCTTTATTATAAGCATGAAGACTTTCATTTGGGGAAAATATTTTCATTTCTTTAGTATATTTATTTGGTAATTATAAGATGTTATAACTTCTTTTTTCTTTTTGTGGTACTGGGGCTTGAACTTGGGGCCTAAACCTTGAGCCACTCCAACAGCCCTATTTTTATGGTGAGGTTTTTCGAGATAGGGTCTCATGAACTATTTGCCTGGTCTGGCTTCAAACCATGATCCTCTAGAACTCCTGAGTAGCTAGGATTGCAGGCGTGAGCCATTGGCACCCAGCATTACATAATCTTTAAGAAGGGCATTTAGTTTCCTGTTGAATACTACCTTATGTCATTGGAAACCTTTATAGTAGACAAAAGATAAATTCTTTGGAAAAGAGTTAAGTTGTACCTATAAAGGGAGATGTGATTCAAGAAAAACACAACCATGAACTTTTCAAGAAACAAACATAGTAAAATTAAAATCATTATCTTTTCAATAATGGTGGAAAACATATCACCTTACCATTTGTTCAGTGACTATTGGAAATGGAAGTATGGGAGGATGTTTCTTCAGTTGGGCTCTGCTTGAACCCACAATAGGTATTTGGGTACACATAACTTATTGAGGAAATGCCTGTGGAGAAAAACAGGGAATGAGAGAAGCAGGACAGGGCACGGGAAAAAGGTAAGATATGATGTGGTCTCAGTTGAAATCAAGAGCCACCCTAATTACTCCCTGGTGGAGCTCTGAAGAATGAATTATATCACAGAGTTGATTCCACCTTAAGGAAAGTGGGGTCCAGTTTTGTATCCCCATGTCAATCATTAGCTTTCTGATGCTGCCTTTGCAATTGGGGAAATGTGCCTAATGAACTAGCTTCTGTTTAGTCAAAGGAAATTACACCAAAAAGAGCACTGACGAGCAGTTAACAATCAACACTCAGAGTTTTGTGACCTACTAAGGGGGTATAGGTCAGCCATCAACAAAATCCACTGCAACATGGAAATAACAGAATCATTAAAAAGGATTATTTTATGATCTTCTATTCTCTAAAGCCACATCTTTGTAATTATTGAGAAACAATTTGATATAGATACTGGTCCATGGTGATAATATGATCTTTGGTTTAAAATGAACTACCAATATGTGAAGTTGGAATTCATAATAAATGAATGAATCCAAGCACAGAAGTTTGTCTGGAAAATTATGAATTATGGTGAAATTCATTCATTTCTTTTTCTGGTACCTAATTGTTTAAAATATAACTTGAATTAAAATATTATTTATTCCATTGATTGTCATATTGAAATTAAAAATCTAAACAAATGCATGACTTCCTTATCATTATAATGATGTAGATTTAATTAATCATTAAATTTTGGCTTTATATTTAATGCAAAAAGACAAGGGACAAAACATTGTTGGTCAAAGGTCACCATTCTTCATCCTTCTTGAAATTTATAGAGGGAAAAGTAGCATTCACACACGTTTATGTAGTGTAATATATATTTGGGGAGTGTGAGTAGGAGAACTCAAAGGAATTGTCACAGAATGGGTGACATTAGAGCTGAGACCTTACGTGTAATTATGTGGAGATGGATAAGCATGTCCACAGCCCCATGGTATGAGATAGCACACAAGGTCTCTTGTGGGTGTTGGGTACTATTTTGCTTGAGTGGTACATCAAATCCGAGGGAAGGATGGAGGGAGCCACATAGTTAGGAACAGAACAAGAGGGACTTATGTTCCATAAAACAGAAATTAAATATGATTTTAAAGGCTATGAGAAGCCATGGAAGAATTTTAAATGGGGGACAGAATCAATCATACCTACATGTCAGGTTGGGAAGTATTTGCTGTACTTGACTAATTTCTGGTAAAATATCTTAGGTATAATTACAGCCAATTCACTTATTTTACCTAAATTTTGAAGGTATATTTTATAAATGTCCATACACTTTACTCACTATTGTTTTCCTTCCAACAGGATGAAAAAGCATGATGACTAGGAAAGATTATCCATTGCTTTTTTTCAAAGATGGCACAGACACAATGGCTTCTGAAATTCACACTAGTATTTTCTCAAAGTTATGCCCATAAAATATAAAGTTGATTTAAGTTAGGCTTGATAAACATTTTAAAATGAAATACAAGAGAATATAGAGCAATAGTATCAGAAAACATAACCCAAATTAGGTGAAGTATTGCTTTATAAAACAGGCTTCAGTTATACAGGAAGCTTATGTGTGAGTGTAAGGTGTTAGATCAGAGTATATACTGCAAATTATGAAAAGTTTAGAAATCATTGCTTCAGAGAACTGGGTTGTAACACAGAAATTAATTCTGTATGTAGCTCTGAGTTGTTTCTTAACAATTCTCAAATTTCTATTTTGAGGTCTCAGAGTTTCTGTGGAGTTTATTTATCATTTTGTTTTGTATTGAAGGAAAAGTAAGAATTTTTCCCATATAATTTCTTTTGTGGTAAAGCTGAATGGAATCCCAGGTCCTTTACAGTTTAGTTTTGTAAGTTGGATGGATTTCCTCATTTTCTCATCCATACAATAAGCATTAAAAAAAGGAGATGATAAAGTTCCTACAGTTCTTTGAATAAAATAATATGAATGAAGTCCATAACATAGTGGTTGACATATGGTGAGTAATCAATAATTGTTAAGTAATATGATCACTGCTGTTTTATATAAGAAGACAGACAATTTTTCACATTTAAATAAAATAATAATTTACTTGGCTTCCCATGATGAATCAAGGAAAAAAGTTCATCGATCAAAATAATAGTCTCTGAAACTTTTGCAAATCTATCTAATAGGATAGATTATGAATGTGCTGGTATCATAACTCTCTCTGGGACTTTCATTATATTTTCACCATTTCATGTTTTATTTCTTCAAAGAATGATATAAAATTGTTGCTAAATCAGTAAGTAATAAATGAAAATTCAGGTTATACCATTTTAAAAAAATTTCTTGACAATATTAAAACTAATGTAGCAAATCACATGGGGCCTCTCACATTCTCTGCTAAGGCCTCTAGATGTACAAAAATAGTAAATTATTGGTGGGACCATCTCATTAGCTCAATTCATACATTTACGTATTCCACTATGTACATAACCTTTCTTTAGATCTGGGAAAACTTTCACTAGATCATTTCACATAATGAAAGCTATTATTTATTTTTAATCAGCAACAAGTGGCATTAGAGATATGTTATTGCTATATATTTTTCTGTTTTTCTAGCAGTGCTGTTCTGAATTCTGTGAAGAGTTAATAAAAGTGAGGCCTGCTTTTGTACTAGGAGACCAATATCTCTTGTGAAGTTATAAATATTGATCTACCTTCTTCATATACTGTGATCAAAACAAGATGGCTCACTTCAAAATATGTGTTATAAACTAAATGACAAATTTGTGTACAGAGAAAGGGAATAAAATCAAGGAATAAAATGTAAAAATCAATCTCAATTATGTTTTTTTAACATCAGATGCATAAAAGAAAATTTGAGCTATTTCATTTGGCACACTTCTTTTAAGTTCACTCTGTTCTATTTTTATTTGTGTTTGAATTCCAGGGAAGGAGTCTATTTATAAAGCACCTAAAACAAATTGCCAGCACTCTGAGAATGACCTGCTGCTGACCTCAGTAAGAAAAGCTGAACTAGCAACCAAAAGCATATGTAAGAAGGATGCATGCAGCCCACCTGGGAGAGAAAAAGGTGAGTAGTTGTTTATTCCTCCTTTTTTCTGCAACAGACTACAATGTACTCCCATTTATAAAAGAAGAAAAACACCATCAACAAAATGCTTGTCCATCTGTTAACATTTTCCTTCCACTAATGCCCTTTGAGATTAACTGTGTGGGAGGAAGCAAGGCATGAGATGTACTGTCTTGACTGGTCATGGAAAGGAGGGCATTTTCTACTCAAGTAATTTTTTGCAAAATCAGTACACAAGACTTTATTATAAGAAGTAAGCATGAGTTTCATTTGTGCAAAGGACATAGTTTCTTCTTCGGAAATGAGTGGACATCTGCACCTTAATAGAGAGATGATGATTAGTCAATAAGTTATAACAAAGGATAAAATGTTTGTGTGCTGGCTCTGAGAAAATAAAGCCTATGTAAGTAGGGTCACTGGGCTTTATAGCTGGAGGTTGCTTAAAACGTAATAACTTGCTGGATTTAATTGTCCACAAAAATGGAAAGCTGGGAAATACCATGGTGGAAAGAGAGAGAAAAACAAAAACAATGTTTTCTACATATTACATTTTACAAACACATTTAAAGCACATTTTTTGTTGTAAAAATGTGAAGTCAGATTTTCACATGCTTTATTCAAAACATCTCCAATATTTTCAAAAATCAAAAAAATAAAGTTTCAAATGGAAATAGTTAATTTACAAAGTTCCATGACAAACTATTATGCTGAGCTACTGAGTAACAAAAGAAAACACCAACATGTGGCACACAAAGTGAGTAAGATCCATCTTCATACACTGAAAGAAGACAACAGACACGTCCATTCTTTATTATTTATGAGACTATTCACTAGGCCTTGCACCAGTACATTTGATGGGATCACAAGGGCCATGCCTCTCTCAGAATCTGCAATTTTTTTTTCAACCAGAAAGCAATCAGGAGGATATCCCTAGTATGCATGTGGGATCACTCAATGGATGAAGTGATATTGAACCACAAGAAATTTTGGATCTTAATTGCTCTATTTGTTCTTTTGAAAAATTTTTGGAAGATCAAGACTAATTAATTGTTCACTAAGATCTTCTTTCCTTACTGAATGGAGAAGAGTTGTTGAAATTGAAGGGATTCTGAGGCTCTCTAGGAAAAATTTCAAGAAAAAAAAGGCATGTTGTCTTTCAAGGACACTGTTAGCTTTCATAGAATAGAAAACTAAGTGTCGGAGTGCAAAGAGACTGTCATCTATTCTAGCCAAAGAGGATGGGTTGGAATGAACTTAATTCTAGCTATGTGACAGAATGTGCTGGTATGAGATTAATACAGTTCCGAACTCTTTGAATCAAATGGGAAGAATAAACAAAAAAACCTTTCAGGAAGTTTCCATTCATCCTCTCTCCTTGCATGGCAATCCTCCTTAGGTGGCAAAGAGTGATTGCCCCAGTCCTTGCTCTTTGCCCTACGCCCATTCTTAAATCACGTTAAAAGAACTGGACATCTGGGACTAAACAATTACTGAATTCAATAAGGAAATAATTCAAGCAGAAAGTCTATTGTCACCAGAAAGCAATGAAAAATTATTCAAGATAACCTTAAGCCTTCAAACAACAAAGCTGATCTGAAGCTGGTTACTATGTAATTGTGGTCATTTCCTGGTATTGGCAGCATCACTAAAACATTTGCATTTGCAGGATTATTATTATTATTATTGTTTGATGTAAATGTTCATATTTTTTATCAAATGTTTTGGAAATTTTTGCCTGTATGAAAAAATAGGATTGGAAATGCATAGTAATTTCCTACTCCTAAGCTTTCTACTTTCTCATGGATGGTGTGGTCTCTTTCCAAGTATTCTAACAAATCTAGTAATAACTAGAAAAATGACTGCAGGTGGGCTCTTTGACATAGTCTCTTAGAAATCTATTAAGTTATCTTAAGTAATTATGCATAGTCCACCAATTATTACTCTTGTGCCTACTAAGTGCCACAAGCTCTTTGCTCAATATGAGCAAAGTCGTATAAGATGAAGATTCTGCCCTTTTGCACTTTCAAAGAGAGAAGTTTAAGTTTATGTGAGAAGTGTTTTATTGTCATAAGTGCCATGATAGTAGTAGAGATATTTTGAAAAGACATGCTTAAACTATCATGAGTCTAAAGCAATTAAAAGATAATTAATGGAGTAACAAATGAGTTTTAAAGTAAAAATATTCTTCTATAACAGGTGTCTGGGTTCTGTAAGGTGGGAAGTCTATACCATCAGTAGTGTTATCTTCAAGTACAAAAGTTTCTTATGTATGTGCTTTGACTGAATATCTTGAAATCTACTAAGTGTGTGTCTATGTAATGGAAAACTTAGAATAATTTCATTGGTAGTATAGAAAAGTATGCCAAAGATGAGAACACAAGAAATGAAGAAAATACGCAAGTGATGTAGAAGATAGTCATTTGTGGCCTGAGTGAAATTTCTTAACATTATTCTCCCTCCCTAACTGATCACATTTTTAGCCTAAAATACACAATGAAAAACTGGAAGAAAATGGCTAGATTTGAATAACCTCTACAACATTAAGGAATAAACCAATATTCACTTCATATCCTTCTTTCTGTCTATTCCAAATTTCTAGAGTATATATGAACACACTTTTCCCCTGAGAAATTATTTTACCTCAAGTAAAATAATGAAAAGTAAGTAGCAAATTCTCTTTAATAATTGTGTAAAATCTCTTTAATAATTGTGTGTAAAGAAGAGATAAAGTAATGCATGTTACTAGCCTAAAATAGCTAAAAAATTATTGTTACATTCATACTCACAGCATGATTTAAATTGCTTAATAATAACTTCTAGACTTAAGATGGAAGATTAGAGACAGGCAGCACTTTCTTGCATCTCCACAAACCTGAAACAAAATCATCAGGTTTGTGGTTCAGGTTCATGGTCAGGAAAATCAAGGGAAGGCAACAGAAAACAAAATCCAGATGAAATCCAGAGATATTGAACTTTAGATCTATAAAAGAAACAACAAACTCTAACATAGAGCACTGACCAAAATAGTAGGGAAGGTGGAGAATCCCTTGGGGCTACAAGCAAAAGAGAAAAGGTAAGCCTCTGGAAGATCCCCAGGTGCACACCATCTTTAACTGTACAAAAATGAAATACAAGGTGGGAGATGTATAATACACTGTGCAGCATGCAGACTCAAAGAAAGGAGCCAAACCTCTTAAAAAATGTATAATTATGATGAAGATTGTTCCTCTTCACTGCTTAAGTAAACTACTTGGCTCCAGATGCACTGACAATCTATTGGTAGGAACTGAATTGCAAAGCTATAGGATAAAATCATCAAAGCCAGAGACAGAGCTGTGAGTGAGGATTCCTACTAAAGAAGCAGAACAAGAATTGCAACAAAAACTGAACTTTGATAAGAGGAAAATGTAAGTTGTCTGTCCTAAAAACAAAGCACTGTGTGGCTAAGGCAATTGGGATTAATTAGAGTTCCATGCCTTGCTCAGCCAGGGCAAATGTCATTGTCTTCATTTTGCACACCTTCAACAAACCAGAGATTGGTGGACAGCAGGCATTATTCAGCTATTTGTTTCTCTTGATAAAACAACACAGGCAGAGATGTCTAACCTGGGGGAGTGGGAATGCTTTCTGCTTACCAAGCAAGAACTATTTGAGGGCAGCCCTAATACTCCCCGCATCGGCAGGCCTGCTTAGAGGTAAACACTGTCCTGAATTTAAACTAACGCGGAAGGCAGGTCAGGGCTCAGCTCCTTTTTTTTTTGTTGTTTTTTTTTCCATTTTCTTTTCTTTTTTTTTAAATTTTATTATTCATATGTGCATACAAGGCTTGGGTCATTTCTCTCCCCTGCCCCCACCCCCTCCCTTACCACCCACTCCGCCCCTTCCCTCTCCCCCCCACCCCCTCAATACCCAGCAGAAACTATTTTGCCCTTATTTCTAATTTTGTTGTAGAGAGAGTATAAGCAATAATAGGAAGGAACAAGAGTTTTTGCTGGTTGAGATAAGGATAGCTATACAGGGCATTGACTCAGCTCCTTAACAGACTCCACCAGAAACTTCATAAAAATTCAGAGGGGAAAAACAAACAAAGCTGTCCTCCAACAAAGGAAACTAAAACAATATTTTGGGGGCAGGGGGGTAATAATCCTCCCATTTTCACTCAACAAGAAGGAAATATTCTAGTTTTTCCTATCTCTTCATCACATATTCTTTTCCTTCCTTTCTTATTTTGCTTTTTCTTTCCTCTTCTTTTTCCACCCCTCCTTCTTTTTAGTACTTCTTTTGTTGTGTTTTTTTTTTCTTTTTGGGGTAATGGGGTTTAATCTCAGGGCTTCATGCTTGCTAGGTGGGTACTCTTACCACTTGAGCCACTCTGCTAGTCCCTTAGTACTTCTTTATTAATATATCTATTAGATAATAATTTTTAAACTCCTAGTGTATCCTATAAGAATTATAGTTCCCTTCCTTTTTAAACCTCAAAGAGATAGGACCCAAAAAGAAACTATACAAGTCACCTTATACTTAAATGTCAAGTCTAGAGAGCAAAGAAAAAAATATGAAAAGCTGCAAAAGAAAAATGCCAACTTACTCAAAAAGGCAAACCATCAGAGGTATAACAGATCTCTCAGAAGAAATACTAAAATCAAGGAAAGCATGGAAAGACTTTTTTTTTAGTCTTGGGAATAAATAACTGCCAACCAAGAACACTACATTCTACTAAATTATCGTCTAAGATCAAAGGAGAAATAAAGATCTCTGAAGATTTAAAGCAATTCATGACCAGTAACCCAGCACTGCAGAAGATACTTGAAGTAATCTTTTACACCCAAAGAAGGAAGAAAGACAGTCACAAACATGAGAGCTGAGGAAAGAATAAATTCTAAAAGAGAAATAGATGAACACATGAGAATTAGTAAAGAATCAATCTTGCCCAACTCAATGAGCCAGCAGCCTCCAAAGGTGGTAAGGGCAAAAAAAAAACTACTTTAGAATAAACCAGGAAAAAAAAAAAAACAACAACATTTTAAGAATCAGAAAAATCCTCTCAATAATAAACCTAAATGTAAAAGTCCTTAACTTTCCAATTAGTCCTTCCTGGGGGGTTGAGACAGTGGAATGGGGAGAAGGTGGAGAAAGGGTGTGGGAGGGTGAATATGGTGCTAATACTGTGTACACGTGCATGTAAGTGGGAAAATGATACTTGTTGAAACTACTCCAGGAATGGGGAGGTTAAGGAGAATGATGAAAGGGATGAATTCAAGTATGATATATTATAAGAACTTTTGTAAATGCTCAAATTACCCCACCTAGCACAATGATAAAAATTTTTAGAAAAAAGACACAGATTAGCTGTAGATTTTATAAAGAGCCAACTATTTGTTGTCAATAAGAAATATTCCTCACTGGCAAAGACCCCCACAGGCTGAAAGTGAAAGGATGGAAAAAATATACCAAGCAAGCATGAATAACCATGTTTATATTGGACAAAATAGACTTTAAGCTAAAATCAGTCAGAAGAGATAGTCAGTATACAGTAGTAAAGGAAACCAAAATATAACAATTGTAAATTTATGTACACCAAGTGTTGGTGCACCCAACTTCATGTGATAAATACTACTGAACATAAAGGGAGAGATTGGTCTGCATATGACAACAGCTTACTTCAACACCCCACTTTCATCAATATATTATTCAGAACCCCCAATATAGAAATTTTACTATCTAAAATATATGATAGACCAAATGGATTTAATAGACATCTACAGTATATTCCATGCAACTCTGCAATACACTGTCTTTTCTTCTTCTCATGGAACATTCTCTAAAATAGATCACATTCTAGGCCATAAACCAAGTCTTCACAAACACAGGAAAATTGAAATTTATTTCTTGTATGCTATCAGATCATAACGGAATAAAATTAGACATCAATAGGAAAAGAAACTACACGAACACATGGCAACTGAACAATATACTTTTGAATGATCAATGAGTCATTGAAGAAATCAAGGAGAAATTTAAAAAATACTAGAGTTAAATGAAAGTAAAAACAACATATCAATACTTTGGGATGCAGCAAAGGCAGTTCTCAGAGGGATATTTATAACTTTGAATGCCTACATTAAAAAATGAGAGTGCGCTCAAGTGACCTAATGATGCACCTCAAGGTGTTAGAAAAGTAAGAACAAGAACCCTAAAATTAGTTGATAGAAATAAGTAACAAAGTTCAAGGAAGAAATCAATGAAATAGAGTAGAAAAGGACAATAAAAACAATCAATCTGGTTCATTGAAAATATTAACAAGATTGATAAACACTTGTCCAAAATAACCAAAAGCAAGAGGGAGAAGATCAAAGTTAATAAAACTAGAGATGAAAAAGAGAACATCACAGAAGAGACCAATGAAATCCAGAGTATCACTAGGGAATATTTTGAAAAATTATATTCCATTAAATTGGAAAATCTGGAAGAAATGGATAAATTTCTAAAGTCATATAACCTATCAAAATTATACCAAGAGGATGTAAATAACTACTAAACAGATCTAATAACAAGCAATGAAATTGAAGCAACAATAAAGAGTTTCCTAACAAAGAAAAGCCCAGGACCATATGGATTCACTGCTGAATTCTACCAGGCTTTTATGGGAGAACTGACATCAGTGTTCCTGAAAATATAACATAAAATAGAAAGGGAAAGCATACTCATTCTATTCACTTTATAGAATCTCATTCTATAAAACAAGTATTACCCTAATCACCAAAATCTGATAAGAAGAACACAACAAAAAAGAAAACTATAGAACAATTTCCTTGATGAATATAGATGCAAATATTATTAATAAAACAATAGCAAACTGACTAATACATTAAAAAAAGGTCATATGCCGTGATCAAGTTGATTTCATTCCAGGGATGCAAGGATGGTTCAACATAGACAAATTATTAAGCATAATAAAGTACATAAGTAGAATCAGGGACAAAAATCACAAGATTATCTCATAGTTGATGAAAAAGAATCCAACATTCTTTCATGATAAAAGCCCTGGAGAAACTAGGAATAGAATGATCATATCTCAATATAACAAAAGCACTCTATCTCTCCATATATATGTATACGTATATATGTATATATGTGTATACATTTATATATGTATATATATGTATATATGTGTATATATTTATATATGTATATATATTTGACAACCTATAGCAAACATTGATGTAAATAAGAAAAAACTAAAACCATTCCCCCTGAAGTCAAGAACAAGTCAAGGATGTCCGCTCTCTCCACACTTATATAATACAGTGCTTATATTATCTTATTCAATATAGTCCTATTTATAGATGGCATGATCTATATTTAAAAGACCCCAAAGACTACACTGAAAATTTCACATCTGATAAATACTTTTAGCAAAGTAGCAGGATACTAAATCAACATAAAACAATCAGTAGCTTTCCTACACATCAAAAATAATCTTGCTGAGAAATCAGGGAAAAAAAATCTCATTCACATTAACCTCAAAAAAAAAAAAAGGGAAATACTTTTGATAAACCTAACCAAGGATAAAAAAGACTTTACAATAAAAACTATAAAATAAGAAAGAAATTGAGGCATTAGAAGACTGAAGAACTTTCCATTTTCATGGATCATCGAATTAATATTGTAAAAATGGCTATACTTCTGAAAGCAATCTACATATTCAATGTAATACTCATCAAAATCCCATGACATTCTTCACAGAAATAGAAAAGGCAATCCAAAAATCCCTATGGAAGCACAAAAGATCTCAAATAGAGAATCCTGACCAAAAAGAGCATGGCTGGAGGTATCACAATAACTCATCTCCATTGTAATACAATGCCCTAGTAACAACGATTACATGGTATTGGCACAAAAACAGACACGTGGACTAATGGAATAACATAGAAGATACATAAATAATCCCACACAACTCTAGCCATCTGATTTTCAACAAAGTACCAAGAACATACATTGGAGAAAAGCCATCCTCTTCAACTTGGATGTTGGATCACTGGATATCCAAATGTAGAAGACAAAAGCTACACCCTTGTCTCTTGCCCTGTCCAAAAATCAATATAAAATGGTTCAAAGACCTTAATACAGGGCTTAAAACTTTGAATGTACTACAAGGAAAATAGATAAATCACTTCAAGATATAGGCACAGGCAATTATTTCCAATAGATAAGGAAACCAGAGTACAAACTGACAAATGAAATTGCATCAAATTAAAAAATTTCACATCAAAGGAAATAATTATTAGTGATGAGACAGCCTATGGAATGTGAGAAAATCCTTGCAAGCTATTCATCTGACAAGAGATCAATAGCCAGAATATATAGTCAAGCAATAAAACACCAAAAGAATAAATAATCCAATTAATAAATGGGGAAATGAAATAAATTGTTTCCAAAAGAAGAAGTACAGGTGACCAATAACTATATGAATAAATGTTCAAAATACTTAGCCATGACTGGAGGTGTGGCTCAAGCAGTAAAACACCTGCTTTGCAAGTGTGAAGCTCTGAGTTCAATCCCAGTCCCACCATAAAACAAAACAAAAAAAACCCTTCAAGCAAAATAGCTAGCCATAAAGGGAATGCAAATCAAAATGACATTGAGATTCCATCTCATCCTAGTCAGAGTGGCAAACATCAAGAAAACAACCACAAAACAGTGTGTGGAGGGTTGGGGGGAAAGGAGCCTTTATACACTATTGGTGAGAATGTAAATTAGTACAGCCACTATGGAAATCAGTCTGAAGGATCCTCAAAAAACTAAAAATAAAACTACCATACGATCTTGCTACACCACTCAAGCATATACCTGAAGGAATGTAAGACTGCACATCCATGTTTATTATAGCACTATTCACAATAGGTAAGCTATGGAATTGCCTAGGTATACATAAACCAATGAATAGGATAAAGAAAATGTGGTATATACACAACGGAGTGTTATTCAGTTATAAAGAGAAATAAAATTTTGTCATTTGCAGGAAAATGGATGAAACTGGAAGTCATTGTGTTAAGCAAAATAAGCCAGATGTAAATAGAAAAATGATACCTGTTGTAAGTATTCCAGAAGTGGGGGGAAAGGGAGATAAAGGAGAATGATTGAGAGGCTGAATTCAAGTTTGATATGTTTATTATATTGTAAGAACTTTTGTAAATGCCATGATGTAACCCCATTCAGCACAACAATAAATAGAAGAGAAATATCACATGCTTTCTCTCATATTTAGAACATATATTCATAAATACAAACAAACAAGAAACCCATGACACTAAACAGAGGACTAACTAGGGAGAAGAAACCAGGGAGAAGGGAGTGTGGGATAAGGGAGGGTGATGGGAAATGAAAAAGATAAAAGAACATTGTATGCATGTGTGGAAATGTTGTAAAGAAACTCATTATTTTTGTACAATCAATTAAAAAGAATAACTTTCATTACTATGATGAGTTAATAACAATTTTCCTATTCTAAGAGCTGTCACATCATTGATAGCCAACCTCAACTGTTATTCTGAAAAGCACTGAAAATTAAGTATAGGTTAGTTTTGTGAAGATATAAAATGGGGGATGTCATTGGAGAATCCCATAACTTCAGTCTTATATTGATCCACATCAGGTTTACTTAGCAGACAAGGGTGAGTAAAGTTCACCCATAGCAACTACTGCAATAAAGCACACGTAGCTGCTATGCAGGATGAGATGCTGGCAAGATAAGATAATGATAAAAGATGTTCAAGGGATATGTTTTAATTCCTAAATCATTTGTTGGTGTCCAAAGTAGTCAGATTTTTAGATTGATGTTATTGGCTGTCATGCCCAAAGCACTTAACAAGTGAGAATTGATATTTGCTGCCAGGTGATCTTACTAACATCATTTTCACTTTGTTCTGCTTCACTATATATCAAGTTGTTAATACAATTTATTCAGAAATAAGAAGTCAAATTTATCTAAACTAATGTTTATTTCCAAAGTCAAATAATTTGGTTCCTAAACCAGTTATTTGTTGGATACAAAATTATTCCTTAATATTATTCCATTAAGTTTGCAAAGACATCCCATGTTTGGATTTTAAATAGAAAAACATTTTAATGATCTTTATAAGTTATTTTGTGTATATGAATAGACTTGAAATATGCTAAACAAATTCAAAATTTTTCATATCTAGTTTTTTCTCATTTATAAAAAAGGTTTGTTTTTGTAAATACTACTTTATAATCTATTACTTATACCACTCATTTTAGCTATTTCTATTTTTAGTGTAAATCACATGCTTAATTCATATATAACAGTTTCCAAGAATTTATATACTTAATAGATAAACAGCAGACACTGACTTTCAAGGTGTTGGTTGGAATATGCTTTTAAAGGATATGATTGTTTGGGTATCAAATGCTATCTGGAAACAAAAATATAAAGCTTCAATTTCAATATCATTCACAATTGAAAAAATAGTATAACATCTAATTTTAGAACTTGAAAATCTTCTGGGGACCCTGTTTATGGAAAGCTGATCTCATTGAATTAAGGTAAATCTTTAGTCAGACAGAGGTGATAACCATATATTATCTTTATTGTAAAATTTGCTGATAGCTAGTCTACTTCTTGATAGAATTTCATGACAACATTTTTGTGGGTTGTTTTACTGTGTACTGCTCATAAAAGATTTATTAACTGTTCATAGTATTCTGGCTCAGAGTGATTTAAGGTAGAACATAGCCTAAGGGATTTCTTAATAAAGTTGGAAATTTTAAGGACATTCATAGGTGAACGTATATATATTTAAATGATGAAATCACATACTGCTTTAATACGTAATTAAAAAATGAAAACAATAATAATTATTATGGACCATATTTAGGCAGTTGCACTTGTCTTTCTGGAGCTCATCCTACATGAGTGAGACCAAACTCAAAGCAAAAGTTTTATTTTTATTTATTTATTTTTTCTTTTTCTTTTATTATTCATATGTGCATACAAGGCTTGGTTCATTTCTCCCCCATGCCCCCACTCCCTCCCTTACCACCCACGCCACCCCTTCCCTCTCCCCACCACCCCCTCAATATCCAGCAGAAACTATTTTGCCCTTATTTCTAATTTTGTTGTAGAGAGAGTATAAGCAATAATAGGAAGGAACAAGGGTTTTTGCTGGTTGAGATAAGGATAGCTATACAGGGCATTGACTCACATTGATTTCCTGTGCGTGGGTGTTACCTTCTAGGTTAATTCTTTTTGATCTAACCTTTTCTCTAGTACCTGTTCCCCTTTTCCTATTGGCCTCAGTTGCATTTAAGGTATCTGCTTTAGTTTCTCTGCGTTAAGGGCAACAAATGCTAGCTAATTTTTTAGGTGTCTTACCTATCCTCACCCCTCCCTTGTGTGCTCTCGCTTTTATCCTGTGCTCATAGTCTAATCCCATTGCTGTCTTTGCCCTTGATCTGATGTCCACATATGAGGGAGAACATACGATTTTTGGTCTTTTGGGCCAGGCTAACCTCACTCAGAATGATGTTCTCTAATTCCATCCATTTACCAGCGAATGATAACATTTAGTTCTTCTTCATGGCTGCGTAAAATTCCATTGTGTATAGATACCACATTTTCTTAATCCATTCGTCAGTGGTGGGGCATCTTGGCTGTTTCCATAACTTGGCTATTGTGAATAGTGCTGCAATAAGCATGGTGTGCAGGTGCCTCTGGAGTAACCTGTGTCACAGTCTTTTGGGTATATCCCCAAGAGTGGTATTGCTGGATCAAATGGTAGATCAATGTTTAGCTTTTTAAGTAGCCTCCAAATTTTTTTCCAGAGTGGTTGTACTAGTCTCCATCCCCACCAGCAGTGTAAGAGGGTTCCTTTTTTCCCGCATCCTCACCAACACCTGTTGTTGTTGGTGTTGCTAATGATGGCTATTCTAACAGGGGTAAGGTGGAATCTTAGTGTGGTTTTAATTTGCATTTCCTTTATTGCTAGAGATGGTGAGCATTTTTTCATGTGTTTTTTGGCCATTTGAATTTCTTCTTTGGAGAAAGTTCTGTTTAGTTCACTTGCCCATTTCTTTATTGGTTCATTAGTTTTGGGAGAATTTAGTTTTTTAAGTTCCCTATATATTCTGGTTATCAGTCCTTTGTCTGCTGTGTAGCTGGCAAATATTTTCTCCCACTCTATGGGTGGTCTCTTCAGTTTAGAGACCATTTCTTTTGATGAACAGAAGCTTTTTAGTTTTATGAGGTCCCATTTATCTATGCTGTCTCTTAGTTGCTGTGCTGCTGGGGTTTCATTGAGAAAGTTCTTACCTATACCTACTAACTCCAGAGTATTTCCTACTCTTTCCTGTATCAACTTTAGAGTTTGGGGTCTGATATTAAGATCCTTGATCCATTTTGAGTTAATCTTGGTATAGGGTGATATACATGGATCTAGTTTCAGTTTTTGCAGACTGCTAACCAGTTTTCCCAGCAGTTTTTGTTGAAGAGGCTGCTATTTCTCCATCGTATATTTTTATCTCCTTTGTCAAAGACAAGTTGGTTATAGTTGTGTGGCTTCATATCTGGGTCCTCTATTCTGTTCCACTGGTCTTCATGTCTGTTTTTGTGCCAGTACCATGCTGTTTTTATTGTTATTGCTTCGTAATATAGTTTGAAGTCAAGTATTGTGATACCTCCTGCATTGTTCTTTTGACTGAGTATTGCCTTGGCTATACGTGGCCTCTTGTGTTTCCATATAAATTTAATGGTAGATTTTTCAATCTCTTTAATGAATGTCATTGGAATTTTGATGGGAATTGCATTAAACATGTAGATTACTGCAAAAGTTTTATTTTATGGTTAATCCCATAATTAAAAATCTCATTTATCCCACACCAAAATAAGCAAATAAATCACTTAATTTTTATTTAAGCATCACTGTTGCACTGAAATTCCATATAAAGTGGGAAAATAAATGTGAATATTCTGATCTCCTGCCTCCTGACTTGACTTAATAGTATTTTCTTATTAAAAAAAAAAAAACTTTAGAAAGGCAGAAATTGGAAATGTGGGAAGTAAAGTGGTTTAATGTAAGAAACACTGTAATAAGGTTCCAGAGGCCTTCACAAGCCATTTCACCTTTCTGGGTCTCACAGTTCTCTCACCTGGAAAATGTGAGGGTTAAACTCTATGGGCCACCTGACTAGTCCACGAGTTTCTAAAATATGCCAGGGACGAGGAGCCTTAGACAACACATGAGCAAATTCTTGTGCTTGCCTCTTTCTGTGTTTCTTACTCTTCAATTACCCTAAAAGCTACTGTTCACTTTATCCTGTAGTCAGCATTACCTGACAAAAGGAGAATGTTTCCATTTTCAGTCACACGTGAAAGGAGTTTTTCCTGGACCAAGGATTATGTCATCTATATCTTGAAAAACATAATGCTTTTCTCTGTATTCCAGATCTCATGCTATTATATTACATGTGAAAAGGTGGGATTTTGTCTTTTGATGTGAGAAAAAAATCTCTTGAGATCATAAGGACAAAAAAATTCCCAAAACTGAAATCAATAAAATCAGCCTAGTAAGTGAGAAAAGATATATGTCCTAAAAAATCAAAGTAGACATAGAAATTCCACTAAAATCTAAATATAGCAGGGCTTTTATCTGTAAGATTTATACTTAGCCAACAGCTTTTCTAAATAAGAAAGTAAAATTGCAAGACTCAAAGCAAAGTTTTAAGCCACATGTCACTTGTGGGGGGGAAAGCCAAGCCAAGCTACAATTGTGGTGTGATATTTTAGATGCTCTACCACATTCCAGGATTTGTGCAGTCTTACATTTTGGAAAGTAAGATGTGGTAATTTCACTTTTCTCATCATTTCAGGATTATACTCAAAGCTGAAAAACAAATTTAAAGTAAAGAAGCTAATAGTATGGAAGGGATCATCTAATTTAAGCAAATACACATTTTCGGGAAAAGGTAATTTTTCCCATCATGTTCTGACAGGTATCTGTGAGGTTTTTATGGTGTTAATTTATTCATAACTCCACTAAGTTTAAATGCCTCACTGGGTACCATAGAAGGTAATTAAATTGGCATTTGCTGGTACAGGGAAAATTTGCAAATGAGTGAAATAAACTCTGAGGACAGGTAAGTCCACTGGTCACTGGTTCATGCCTTCAGCTCTACACCAATGCAAAGCTTCCAACTCTCAGGAAGCAATCGGGCAAATGGGAGGAAACTTGTATCTTAACATGTTTCATCCTGACATGTCAGAAAATACATACTTCTCTGAAAACACTGAATGAGCAACATAGAAGCTCTGTCTGATGTCTCCAAAGTGATAAAGGAAAACTAGATCAAAGAGAGGATAGAGGTGAAGTATATAAAGAAATAGTATGAAATAAAAACATATCAAAAGAATCAAGAAATGATTCTACAGATTTAAAGTCCACATTACACCATTTATGGTTGACCATGCGAGTTAATGTTTTATTTAGTTTTTTTAAATAAATTTTTATTAGGATATATTCATTATATGGGGGGGGATTTACAGTGACAATTCCCGATAGTCTTATATTGTACATTATTTATATTGCCCCCATTATCTCTCTCCATCAGTCCCTCTCCCCACCCCACTTAAAGCAATTGCAAGAGGTTTTTCAGTTCTGTTTCATATAGGTGTATGAAGTCCATCAATTATATACCATCATCTTAATCTCTTTTCTTCCCCCTCCCCTCCACAAGGACCTCCCCTCCCCCTGCACACCATGCCTATTTCACAGTCATGGTTTTCATTATTAATGTTTGAGTTGACATTCAATGGGGTGTCTCAATGTATGCCCACTGTGGGTGAGCTTTACTTCAGTCTGTTCAATCCCTTCGAACACTCTCCCTTACCCCTTTACCTCTCACCTCCCATTTTTTCAACAGTTTTCAATGCATAGCCTCATATCCTCCACCTTCACATCTTATGGTATGTAATATTGCTGATGAGTTATCATTCTCTTTTCTTTTCTCTCTTTCCCCAAGTTCCATAGAGTAGTTGCACTGTTACAAATATGTTCTACAATTGAGTTTGTATATGATCATGCTTCTTTTTGTGTAGATGTTTATTTTTGGACCTATCTTCCACGTATTAGAGAAAACATGCATCTTTTATGTTTCTGATCCTCACTAACTTCACTTAGCATGATGTCCTCCAATTGCATCCATTTATCTTCAAATCCCATGTTGTTACTCCTTTTGGCAGAATAATACTCCATTGTGTATATATACCACAATTTCATGATTCATTCATCAGTTGTAAGGCATCTGGATTGTTTCCAGAGCTTGGCTATTGTGGATAGTGCTGCAATGAACATCAGAGTTCAGGTGTCTCTACTGTATCCTGTCTTATGTTCTTTTGGGTAGATGCCCAGAAGCAGTATCACTGGATCATATGACAAGTCTATCTCTAGTTTTTTTTAAGAATCTCTATATTGCTTTCCATAGTGATTAGTACAACTGCTGTGGAAATTAGCACAATTTGCATTCCCACCAGCTGTGTAAAAGGGTTCCTGTTTTGCCATATCCTTGCCAGCATTTATTGTTGTTATTACCATTGATTATGGCCATTCTAAGTAGTGTGAGATGAAATCTAAGCGTAATTTTGATTTGCATCTCTTTTATAACCAGGGAAGTTGAACACTTCTTCATGTATTTACTGGCCATTTGTACCTCTTCCTTTGATAATTCCCTGTTTAATTCACGTGCCCATTTCTTCATTGGGATGCTGATTCTTTGGAGGTTGAGTTTTTTGAGTTGCCTGTGGATTCTGGATATTAGTCCCTTATTGTATTGATGCCCAGATGACACGTGCAGGAATTTCAGGTGCACAGGGTTCTTGAGCCCTCTCTGAGAATGAAAGCACAGGTGACTCCAGCAAAAGAGGTCAGAAAGATTTTATTTGTAGAGAAGAGAAGAGAAAGATTGCATATTGGGGAATGCAAGGGGACCCGGAAACCAGTGGTCCCGGTGGTCGGGGTGGGGATTGGGTTTTATAACCTTTTTGCATTGCCTGAGTGCAGAGATGTCTCTCAGGTGCAGACAGAGGTTTCTTGGGAAAGAGAGGTGTCTCCTTGACCACTTATCATCTTTTGGGACCTCCTGCAGTCTGTCCTTCAGGATAAATAGCTGGCAAAAATTTTCTTCCATTCTGTGGGGAGTCTCTTGAGTCTAGTGGTTGTTTCTTTTGTTATGCAAAAGCTTTTTAGTTTGATGAGGTCCCATTTGTTTACTCCTTGTCTTAGATGTTGAACCTCTTGAATTCTGCTTGGGAAGTTGTTCCCTATGCCTATATGCCCCAGTATATTTCCTACTGCTTCCTGGAATTGTTTCAAAGTTTCAGGCCTTATATTAAGATCTTTGGGTGAATTCCACACTTGATTACCTCTTAGGTAAAAGCCCTCTGCTTAAAACATGAATATTGGTCACACTTCATACAAGGAATTAAAATACCTGAGAGTTAGCATAAGTGAAAGCACAGAATGTCACCCCATGTTGTATGACAAGACCTTGTCAATCAAATCTGTCAATCACCCTAGCCCGTCCTGCAAAGATCATTCAGATTTTTCCCATTTGCCTTTTCAACTTACAAAGACCATTTAATAGAGAGACCAGAATTCCTATGTCATCTGGCTGGGGCCCACAGCAATTTCTTTTTTAGTGCCTTTCCCTCACCTTCAATAAACTTTACTATCTCTTTCAATACATTTTTGTATCCTGCCTGATTCTTTTCTTGTGGGATGCAAGTACCTACAATCTTCTAGACCAGAGTCTCCTTAGACCATTCATATGGTAACAGTTTTGTGCATTAGTAAATTTAAGACTAACTATGA
Organism: Castor canadensis; assembly: GCF_047511655.1. Lineage (NCBI taxonomy): Eukaryota > Metazoa > Chordata > Mammalia > Rodentia > Castoridae > Castor > Castor canadensis. Next base: position 54,918,153 of record NC_133394.1, read on the forward strand.
ATTTAACTGCTTCATAAATAAATGCTTCTCTTTTATCATATCTTTTAACTGGTTAGTATTTTCATATTTTAAAGATTATTGATTTTTGTAAGTGGAAATTAAAACATGTATCTTGACAAAAATTCTCTTTGTTTTCTGGTAGTTTTTGCCACACATTGTTTATGACTTTGCATATAAAATCTCACATCTACAAATAAATTGATTTTTTTCTTCTTAAACTTTACAATTCTTAGGATGAACTGCTTTGCTTAGCTTAATTGTTCTGGCTAAAACAGTGTTACATATTGAGGAGATGGAAAGTATTCATGTTTTTTTCTGCCTTTAGTATGAAAACCATGATTTTTCAGCAATGAAACTTTTGGCTCAAGCAGTGTATGTATGTGTATGTGTATTTATTGAAAAAGATATCCATCAATAACTTCTTGGAAAAATGATATGTAATTCATCTACATAAAATTCATCTTTTTAAAGTGTATGTAACTTGGTGTTTTTAGTATACTCACATCATTGTAAATATACTCACATCACTGTAAATATACTCACATCATTGTATAATTATTGTCATTACTTATTACCAGAGCATTGTGGAATGAAAAGAGATCCCAGCTCATGAATGGTCTCCCTGCAAACCTCACACACACCAGTCTCTGTCAACAGTAACAACTTAGAACTAACAAGCAATTATAGCAAGGTCACAGAACACAAAGACAATTTTGAAAATATCAATCGTTTTTCTATATATTAGAAATGAACAATTGAAATTTAAAATTTTAAATAAAACATTTATGATGTCATTTAAAATCATTAAGTAGGTAAAATCTAATAAAATAGCTCAATAACTCTGTCTGTATAGTTTACATAGAAAACTCCAAAACTTTATTGAAAGCAACTCATCAACATCCAACTAAATAGAGAAACATTTTATGTTCACTGATTGGAAGACTCAAAATTGTTGTCATTTCTTCCCAGCTTGATATAAAGATTCAGCAAAATCTCTGTCAAAATCCCAGCAAACTGTAGATGTTGACATGTTGATTTTAAAGTTTATATAAAGAGTAAAAGACCTATGATAGCTAGTATAATACTGAAGAAGAATAGCAAAGTTGGAGGATTCATACTATTGGATTTCAAGACTTGTTATACAGCTACAGTAAGCAAAACAGTGTTGTCAGTGAATGAATAGACACATAGATCAATGGAACAGAATAAAGAGTCCAGAAATAGACCTATATAAATATGGTCAATTAATCTTTGGCAAAGCAGCAAAAGCAAGTTAGTGTAGGAAGTATGGTCTTTAACAAATGGACCTGGAATAATTAGAAAATTCATATACAAATGAAAAAAAAAGAATTAGATAGCTTACATATTTCACAAAAATGAAGTCAGACAGATAAATTACATCTTTCATGAAAATTAACTCAAAATAATTCATAGATCTAAATGTAAAACACAAAATTGTAAAACTTTTAGGCGATACATAAGAAAAAAAGTGATTTTGATTTGTTGATAAGTTTTAGATTCAACATCAAAAGCATGATCTATACATGAGCAAACTACTAAGTTTGACTTTATTAAAATAAAAAGAACTTCTGACTGAGAGAGGACACTATTCAGAGAGTAAAAGTAGTCACGGGCTGGAATAAAACATTTGCAGTACACATAGCTGGTAAAGGACTTGTATCCAAACACACAAAGAACTCTTAGAACTCAACAAACAACCTATTTAAAAAATGGGCAAAAGATATGAATGGACACTCCTGAACAGAGATATTACAAACAGGCATATGGAAATGTGGTTAATACTACTTGTCATTAAAGAATTCCATGTTAAAAACAATGATGAAATACTACTACACATCTATTAGAAAAGCTAAATTCCAAAAACCTGAAAATAGTAATTGATGGTGAAGATGTGGTCTAATAGGAACTCTATTGCTAGAGGTCTAAAATGGTACAACCAATTTGGAAGACAGTTTAGCAGGTTCTTCTGTTTGTTTGCTTTTTTGCAAAACTAAACTAATATTAGTATACCATCTGTAAGGTACTGCCGAATAAAGACCACGCCATGTGTGGAAAAGAAAGATTTATTGGAACCAGTCCGCAGGACTGTCACTCGTTCGGGTTCAGTGTGCAGTGGCTTGCCTGAAAATGGGTAATGGGCTTTATGGGAGGGGCCAAGCCATGGGGGAGGGAGAGAGTTTCTGGCCTCCAATTATCTGCGATCACCAATGGAACAGGTTGACATGCCTGGCTAGTTGAGTAACTGGAAGTTCCTGAGTTGTTTTGCAAGCTGAGAAACAATCAGGCAGGGAAACAAGCAGGGGAGAAACAAGCGGTCATAAATTAGGGAGTCTGGCTTTGGTGCTAGCCTCAGGACCTTCTGCCCGCCCCAAGAATGCCAGGCACCTAACACCATCCAGCGATAATGTTCCTAGACCCTCAACTGGCTTGAAACCACAAAAAGTAGCACAAAAATGTTTTAAACATCTTTATACATAGTAGTCAAAATCTGGAAGCAAACAAAATACCCTTTAATATGCAAATGGGTCAGTAATATGTAGTTCACCCATATGATGGGCTAAAAACAAGAAAAATGAACCATCAGACTATGAATCACAATTCATATTGCTAAGTGAAAGAAACCAGTTTCAAAGGGCTAAATATTGTGTGATGCCAATGTTATACCACAGCAAAAAGGCAAAACTATACAAATGATGAAAAGACCACTATTTGTCAGGGACTCGGAGAGAAGAGAAGAGTTCAGTGGATAAGTCACTGGGGTATATTTCAGGTCAAACTATTTTGTATATTATTATAAAGATGAAAAATAAGGACTAAGAATGGTGGTCCACACCTGTAATCCCAGCTATGCAAATGGCAGAGGTATGAGGATCACCATTCTTAACAGCCCAAGACCCCAGGCCTATAAATGAAGAGCTCCAATGTCACAGGGTAGGAGAAGATGGCCATTAGAGATCACAGGAGACTGTGAATACATTTTTCTCCTGCCTTTGTGTTCTAACCAGGGCCCCAGTAGACAGGATAGTGTTTATCCACATCCCTGAGGGTGGATGTTCTTTACTCACTCTAATGATTACAATACCAAGATCTTCTAGAAACACTCAAAGATGCACCAGAAGATTTTACCAGTTATTTGGGTATGTTCTAAGCTAGTCAACGTGACACATAAAGTAATCGTTATATCTGTTAAAAACAAACTGTACTACTACTACTACTACTGATATCATTATGCCTATTTTCCTAAATCCCTGTAACTGAATCAGGTGTTGGAAAATACTTTAGATTCTAGTTTGGGCAGGAGCACCAATAAATCTGTTCAACAAACATAATGTTTTCAACATGTGATACAACATAATGATGAGCTTAATTTCAGAGTAATTTTTCACTTAAAAATATAATTATTAGCACATATTAATTGAGTTTCACTGTGACATTTCTATATATGCACATATCATTCTTTGATCATATCTACCTGAGATGGGGTAGGCAGGAAGAAAGGGAATGATATGTTGAAGAATAGGTGAAACACCAAATTCTGGTCCATTTTGCCAAACATCCTGCTTCACCATATCCTCGAGTTATAATTGACCACAGTTGCAGCTACTTCTTGTTATAGTGTACAACAGTCCCCTAGCAAGAACTTTCCTCACTTTATAGTTCATCCAAAGTTCTCATCTATATCTGATTATACTTGTGGTTTCATGCACTCACCTCCCCTCAAATTGCCATGTTGTCCCTAAGGGGATCTAATTAAGTAAAACCATTTCCCATCTAGTTCTTGGAAATGCCTCCCAACTTCTCAGAAATCTCCAAAATTATTTACATATCCTTAGTATAATCCTTAAACTTTATCTATAAAAGTGCCTAAGACCCAGAACTCAGCTGCTTGGTAGAGCTGGCCACCTCCACTCTCCTTTGAGGGTGTACTACTGCTTTTGCTTCAGTAAATCTTACTCACTTGAAACTCCCTGTGTGCACACCCCAAATTCTTTCTTTGGCAAAACCAAGAACCTTATCTCCACTGACATACCCTCCCTTCTACTTCGTCTCCTCACTCCTCCTGGTCTCCTTCCCCTTCCCTAGTAATCATTCTTCTGCTTTGAGGTCATTTTTTGTTTGTTTGTTTTCAGTTTCCACATATGAGAGAAAATATGTAACACTTGTCTTTTGTGTTAGCTTATTTTACTTAACATGATGCCCTCCAGTTCCATCCATTCATTTTTAAGATGTTTCAATGTTAAACTCAGAAAAACAAGGGCAGTAGAAAAGAAGACATGCATATTTCAAAAATGTATCTATGTACCTATTTATAATTATATACGTGAGGTGCATCAAGGACAAATTGTCTCTCCATGATTACTAAAACAGAGAGTAACCACAGCACAAGACTTCATCAAATACTTTCTTATGCTTTAGGATTGTGTGTGTGTATGTGTGTGTGTGTGAACATTTGCCCTTTCTTCCAAAGAGAAAGTACTAGAGAAGACTCTAGCACTGAAAATAATGTATTTAAGAGTGTGAATCTTCAAACATTGCCAATATCACAGATTTTGCAGTTTTTCATCTTATATGAGGTGAAAGTATAATTTACTACCCTGCTGTCCCCAGCCTTGAACTGGATATACCCACCACTCATTATCAGTATTAAAAGGAATTTTGTCCCCAAGCTGTCTCTGAGTGACCTCTTGCAAGGTGACATAGTGACAAATGCTGTGTGACTCACTGTGTTCTGTAGATAATTGTACTGCCAAATTGGTTTGGTAGAAGACTACAGCTGATTTGAGAAAAAAAAAAAAACATGCAAGGAGAATGTGTTATTCTTCCTGAGATACTGCAAGTTATTCAGTTTCTCTTTAGCACATAGCCTTACTAAAATTTAAAAATATTCTTTCTTCAAGGCCCTAACACTTTATTTGAAACATATAAAGTAATCAATGCATCCAACTAAAGTATAAATGTTAATAAAATAAAAATTTATTGAAAGAGATGAAATTGATTTGCATATCAAACAAATTAACTCATATGGTTTGACTTAGAACTACATGTTATCTATGATAAGCTTGGTAGAGAGATATTTAGTAGCTGAAATCAAATTCAAAAAATTATTGTGAAACATTATTTCAGTAGAGTTCATAAAGAGACTGGGATGTGATCCAGAGTGAGGAAATGAGAGGAAAAGAGCTACAAACACCATGTCAGTTACCCAACGTAAGTGATGGATAGTGATTAAGAAAATTTAATTAAGATTTACACCTTAGAACCCAAAAAACTCAACCCCTGAAGAATCAACATCCCAATGAAGAAATAGGCACATGAATAAAACAGGGAATTCTTGAAGGAAGAGGTATAAATGGCCAGTAGATACATGAAGAAATGTTCAACTTCCCTGGCTATAAAAGAGATGCAAATCAAAACTACATTAAAATTTCATCTCACCCTAGTTAGAATGGCCATCTTCAAGAACAAAAACAACAAATGCTGACAAGGACACAGTGAAATAGGAAACAGGAACAATGTATAACATTGTTCATGGGAAGGCAAATTAGTACAGCCATTACAGAAAGCAGTATGGAAATCTCTCAAAAAAGCTAAATCTAGAGCTGCCATATGATCCAGTGATACCGATCCTGGGCATCTACCCAAAGGAACATAAGTCAGGATGCAATAGAGACACCTGTATACCACTGTTCATCGCAGCACTATTTCCAATTGCCAAACTATGGAAACAACCCAGATGCCCTACAACTAATGAATGGATTAAGAAAATGTGTATTACACAGCCATAAGGAAAAATGACATTATGGTTAGAAAGTAAGTGTATGCAATCAGAGGACATCATGTTAAGTGAAGTAAGACAAGTTCAGAAACACAAAGACCACATGTTTTCTCTCTTATGCGGAAGATAGATCCAAAAGATAAACATATACCCAAACCCAGACATGATCATATACAAACTCAGATGTAGGCCATGTTTGTAATAGTGACAATACTTTATGGTACTCAGGGAAGGAGGAAAAGGAAATGAGAATGACAGAGCATCAACAACATTGTCAAACAAAATATCCATGAAGGTAGAGGATATAAGGGTTTATATTGAAAGCTATTGAAAAATGGGGAGTGGGAGGTAAAAGGTAAGGGAGAGCAATGGAAAGAGTTGAAGGGACTGAAGTTAAGTAGACTCACAGCAGGAACACACTGAGAAACTTCTTGAAACATCCACTTCAATGTTAATAATGAAAGACAGAACTATAAAATAGGTCAGTGAGATTAAGGCGAGATATATGGTGGATGGACTTCATACACTTACATGAAATAGAACATAGAAACCTCTTGCAATTGCTTTAAGTGGGGCAAGGAGGGGGAGAGTGGGAGAGACGGGGATGATCTAACCAATGTACAGTATAAGCCTATTTGGAATTGTACCAAAGAATCCTCCCTGAACAATGAATATATCCTAATAATAATTAAAAAGTAAAGGCTTAAAGAATTAAAGAAAAAGACCTCTCCCTTGGTCCAATTCAAAGTTCATTTTCTTCTTTCTTTTTTGAAGACTAGTCTCCTTTTGGAATTTTTTGTTTGCTGTTAGTTTTGATTCTAGTCCTTTAGATAGTGTAATACCAAGTTAGGCATGATGGTTCACATCTATAGTTTCAGCACTTGGGAGGCTAAATCAAAAGGATTGAGAGCCAGCCCCGGCTAGACTTAGCAAGATCCTGTCTCCAAAAAAAAAAAAAAAAAAAAATCACGTAATGATGGTTACAATTAGCTAAAGTTTGTAGCCAATTAGCTGAGTAAATTTTATAACAATCTGGGCTGTGTTAGGCAGAATAATGGTCCCCGAAATACATCAGTATTTTAATCCCAGAAACCTGTAAATATTACCTTACATGACAAAAAGGGCTTTTGAGGTGGAAGATTAAGGTTAAGGACCTTGTATGGAGACATTATTGTGGATTATCTAAATAGGTCCAATCTAATCACATGAGTCCATTAAAAAAAAAAAAATCAGAGATCACCTCCAGCTTCGGAGAATCAAATTAATGGCAGTGTGATACTTGACGGCCCTTGGTAGCTTTAAGGATGGAGGCAAAGGTCCACAAACACGGGAATGTGACTAGTCCTTAGGAGCTGGGAAAGGCAAGGATGTGGATTTCCCCTCTGGTCTCCAGAAAGTAATGCAGCCTTGTGACACCCCACTTAGCCCAGTGAGACCTATTCTGTAACCTACAGAACAACAAAAAGGTAAATTTGTGTTGTTTTAGGCCACTAAATTTGTAGTAATTTGTTACAACACCAATGGAAATGCAATACAGAGGCTGTCATTGCTTGACTAGTTACTGTGTACCAGGCACAATTCTGAATTATGTAAATGCCTTTTTTATTTCTCTCAGTCTGATTTCACTTCTGAGGAAACAGATTTGGGGAGACTGAGTAACTTGATGGAGATTACACAGAAATCAACAGCAGAGTAAGAATTTAATTCAAAATATCTGGTTTAGAGTCTGAGCTCCTAGTTATTCTCTTAACCAGACTCAAATCCTTGTGTGTGAGTTCTACTTGCAAATAGCATTTCCTGAAGCCTTACTGTTGATTTGAAAATATGAATGGAATGTTGTCAATTTCTATATAAGGTTTTTTTTTTTTTTGGTGGTTTGGGATATGAACCCAGGACCTTATACTTGCAAGGCAGGCACTCAACCACTTGAGCCATGCCACTGACCCTTGTTGTCAATTTCTAAAAGATCCATGATGCATTTAAAGAAAAGATGGGTGAAGACACTTAGAAGGCTGTTTTCCCACTGAAGATAATTAGAAACAATTGCAGTGGATAATTTTTTTTTTTGTACTTCAGTTTGAATTCAAGATCTTGTATTTGCTATGCAGGTTCTCTACCACTCGAGCCATGTCCCTAGCTCTATTTTGCCTTTATTTATTTTTCAGATAGGGTCGCAGTTTTGTCCAGGGCCAGTCCTAGACTGTGGTCTTTCTACCTATGCCTCTCACATAGCTTGGATTACAGACATGCCCCATTATACCTGAATTGTTTGTTGAAATGGGGACTTGCTAACTTTTTTCCTGTGCTGGTCTTGAACCATGGTCCTCCCAATCTCTACCTCCCAAGTAGGTGGGATTATACACATGTGCCACCATGTTTAGCTCTAAAAATATTCTTTAGTCTAAATAAAAGTAAAATCTAGATATTTAAGTGAGGCCTAAACCTGCTTTAATCTGAGGAATTTTAATAAACATGGAAAACTTGTACTTGATTGACCTTTTAAGACCTGTGAAGTTCCAGAGACAGAATTTAAAGTTTCATTCTTCCAAGTTAGGGTCCCATATAAAGCTGCCCCATTGCTGCTCTCAATCTGAGTGTAAAGTAAGGAACACTATCTCTCTCACCTCTGGGGCTTTGTCCTTTGGGAGAGCACGGTGTGGAAAACCAGGCTCCAGCTGTTGTAACCAACAGCTTTAAAAAAAAAAAGAAAGAAAGAAAAAAAATAACTGGAATACTGTTAAGTTGAAACAGTGTTAGCACTTGGGCTTCTACATAAGCAAACTGATGACCAATGAAAATATAAACTAGAACTTGAGCTTAGCCTATCAGAAACTGCCAATTAAGCCTAACTAGGGACTTTCCACAGGATCATACCCAAGTAAGGCAGATGCTAGCTCCAGTTGGTCAAGTAATTTCTTCACTTTGCTTCCATCTTCAATACATAAATGCTTGTTCAGGCTGCTAATGTGGAGCTCTCTGGATTTCTTTCCTCTTCCAGTTTTGAGTGCTGCCTAATACATAAATCTTTTTCAAATAAATTATGCTAAATTCATTCTGTCTAAAGTTTTTCTTTCAGTAAGAGCCACAACACAAATCTACATTACCTGGGTGATACAAAACTGGCAAGTCAGAAACTTGATTTAAACAGTCTGGAACTAGGGGTGTGCCAGAAACAATTGCAAAGGAATTTACCTTCAGCTGAGCTGCTTCTGCAATGTCCTCTCTCTCTGTCAATGATACTTTTATTCTTTCAGTTACTGGGCCAAAATTCTTGATGTCACTCTTGACAATTCCGTTTTGCAGACCCCATTCCATCTGTTAGAAAATCCTATTTACCTTTAGAATACTCTTCATCTTCTCTGTTGTAGTACTGCAATGGTCTTCTAAACAGTCTCCTTGCTTTTGTCTTTGTCTCCCTAGAAACATTTTCAATGCAGCAGTTGGAGTGAGCCTGTTCAAATGTAAATCATGCCATTGCTATTCTCAAAACAGTTTAAATAATTCTTACCTCACTTACAGGAAAAGCTAAAGTCTGCAATAACTTCCACAGCTCAGACTTCTGTACCTTTGGTTCCTCTGTCCTCCTTTCCTTCTACTCTCCTACTTGTTGAGTGTGGCAGATACTGCCTAGGCCCTGCCCAGGTGTAGGCCCTGAGTTCAAACACTAGTACAGCAAAAAAAAAAAAAAAAAAAAAAGTGCTGAATTGCTTGCTAGGTTTGTAATGCTGTACTATCTAGGTTTCTAAGAATTAGAGAAGTTTAGCATGGCATGTTCTTAATGCACATTGTTTGTAATATGATCCTATTTTTACCTGTCAAATTAATTAAAAAAACAAATGCCAAAATAATCAAATTTATCAGAATAATAAAATATCCAATGCCAGTAAGGATGCAATAAGATGAGCATTTCTGATGAAAACATAAATTATCACAATCTTTCTTAACATATTTGGTCTTCTGTTTTTAAGATTTTACAATATCTGTACTGCTTGGCCAAATAATTTCAAGGAAATGATTAGAACGATATCATTCTAAGGTACAAGGTATAGTAATTTTATAATGATGAAAACGGTCAGCAATCAAAACAGTCAACACAAATAATTTATGGAATGGATCCAAGTCATATTTTATGTGACAATTAGTGTCTAATATCAACAAATAAGGATTTGAGGCTATTCCAAATTACTTTAAATCTGCTATAGAATAATTTATTATCATTATTTATTAATTCCAATGCAGTCATTTTCTTCCTACAATGTTGTGGCAGATTGCTTCCCAGTTTTATCTTTTTGTCTTTTGTCTGTCTCACTTTCATGTATTTAAATTGACATTCCATTGATTCTAACCTTTTCTTTTCTTTTTTTTATAAATCTCATTAAGCTTTATCTTAATACCTAAAATATTTAATTTTTTTCTTTGAGACTATCTTGTTAAATGGAATTTCACTTATTTTAATTATTCATTTTATTTAAAACTCTAAACTTTATAGTGCTGTATTATTTTCTCTTTCTCCTCTTTTAGGTCCCTGCCAGTAGATATATCCACTTATATGTATTTGGTAAGTGGGGACCCACATCACTGGCTGGGTATTTGGAGCCCTTCTTTTTATGAGCAACTAACTGTTCCCGTTTCTAGGATCTTTCCAGTGACTATCCCAGATTATAAACATTTTTCCAAAAACAGTTCCATGATTACCAACCTTCATAGATGGAACTCGAGTGGATGTGATAGGTCTCCTGTTTTTAACTGCATTTAGACAAGGCAGATGTTGAGGCCTAGAATCATGAATTATGTACTTGCACATCCCTTGCCACAAGAAAAATCCAACTTTCTCCAGCACAGAAAGCAGAACACTAAATTCAGAGAATTAAGCCAATAATCATAGTCAGCCTGAAATCAGTTTCAAGGGTAAACACCAAATCACTGGTTTCATTCTTGCAGCTGCCAGGTTGAGAAGAGTAACTAAAGTTTAGACCCCTACACAGGCAGAAGGTGAGCATGAGACAATGGGAATGTCTGAAGCAGGTTAGTAGCTGGGCAGCAGCAATATGGAAGTAGTTTTCAGCAGTGTAAAAAATAATATCTGCAAACAAAGGCATGATACCACAGTAGAAGAGGGACCAAAAAATTGGACACTGGTTAGGTGCCAAATAGAAACACTGGTTCTATGAAGAAGACAGGAATTCTAAACCAGAAGTCTAAATGAGCATGAGACACGGTAGAAGGGCCTATTATCAGAGACATGTTACCAAAAAGTGATGATTTTCTGCCAAAGTGTTGATTTAGTCTCTGAATATTCTTTCAACTTCCTAGCCAAAAATCATGATTACTTTTGGAGTCTAAGTGAAAAACAAGTATCAACATGGATCCAAGTGGCCTCATTTGGGGATAAGGAAGGATGCCTGGCACAATTCAACCATTCCCATTATTACTATTTAATTTAAGAAATCATTCTTCATTATAATTATCCAAATCATGAAAGTGATTTGCACATGTCACAAAAGACCGTTAAGAGCTTTGCTTTTACTAGTCAATCATGTTAATGGTTTTATGAAATTTGCTAAACTTACAGAAGACATTTTAAATTGGCTCACAAATATTCTATTAGGAATTGTCACCATTTTTATGCATTGAAATAGGTCCCACTCTCTGTACTCATTGGATTTCCGATGTGTGATCACAGAGTGATGGTTTGCTTAGTAATTTTTCCAAAATATACTAGACATACTATGTTATAAACATACATCTTTACTGTCCATCAAGTACTTAGAATATGCCTTGTGACTGCAAGGAAAAGACAATCTAGAGTTGCAGGGTAACTAATAGAGGAAGTTTGAGGCCCCAGTAAAAGAAAGAAGAAAATGAAGTAAGAAAAGCATACTTTCCTTTTATATTTCAAATTGGAAATAGGAATGACAAAGTTGTCACAGAAAATTTATTGGGTTAAGAACCTGTAACTTGGATTTAGAAGACAAATAGGCAACCATAAAAAGTGGGAGGGGTGTTTCATTATTTAGAAAACAATAAAACTTGGATAACACAAACTTAAACTGAGTCATATTGAGTATTGCACATCACTTCTCTGCATAGTGATAACCCCATTAGATAAATCAAGTTGAAACCCACTAGGGGCCCTCTATTACATTGATGAGGCATTAATTTTAATCCTTCATTTCCTTAGAATGTATTATTCCTCAAACTAAGAAAATTTAATTTTATGAAAGGAAAAACAAAATCAACCTTTTGCTATTTTTTTTTAGATTTTATAATTGCAGTAGAATATTTAGCTGAAATACTTCTTACTTATCTAAATGTGTCAGCAAGTGTATGAATACAGGGGAGAGGGTATAAAGAATGAAAGTGAGGTTCCACTGCCCCTGTCTAAGCAGAATTTCCATTGGCTCTTGTGAAATAAGTAAATGGGAAGGGTGAGCTTTCTCTGCCATGTGTGCTACCCCTTCTCAGTCATGGATTTTGGCAGCATAACAGGAAAGAAGCGATAGGTAACACTGTTTCAACTTCTACCTCTACCTATCATATACCTATTTTTTTCTTTTGGGGTTCTGGACTCCACTACCAAAAATATAAATTTCATAACCATTGCAAACACAAATTGTTTTTTTCTTTTTTAGTTCATTCAAATTTAATGAAAGAAAATTGGTGAGAAGCTTATCTTTTTGTTGACCATGATTTATTGACTTAAGGTGACAGAGTAAGAGTTGTGGAAAACATGAAAGAAAAGGGTGGGGATTTATGGACTACGGAATTAGTATATTAAATGTAAGAATAAAGAAAATACGTTAAAACTGTAAAGTTCTAGGTAATTAGTGCACTTTATGAGGTTCTTTAATTTTTGTTTCCTTCTACATTAACTGTGGAATAAAACATTAATTTGTGTCTGCCAAAAAGTCCAAACAGAAAAAAATGTTTTTAAAATTGACAGAACTGAATGTTTATCAACCATATTATTTTTCTTTTCCTTTCAAATGTAACCAGTAGTACCTGGTACTTTTCTAATTACAAAATAATATCTGTCTAGGCTACATTTTGAGAGCAGTCATGCTATTAGAATGAAGATTAAGAGGTGAACGTTAATTTACAATCTCCCTACCAACATTTGACCCTTGCTAGTATTTTTGCACATATTTTTTCAAATGTTCTGTGCTTTTATGTTTATTAAAAAGAGAATCACCAACTATTTGGGAGGCAGAGGTAGGAGAATCACAGTTTGTCCAGTCTAGGCAAAGTTAGTGCAAGACCCTAACTTTGAAACAAATTAAAGGATTTAAGGCATGTTTCAAACAGAGCACCTGTCTAGCAAGCAGGAGGTCCTAGGTTCAAACCCCAGTATTGGAAAAAAAAAAGATCTTATTGAAAGTGTTCTCTTTCAGACTGGGTTTTCATAGAATAATATATAATGACCATTTTTATTTTTACTTATTTATTTATTTATTTTGTAGACTCAGGTTTGAACTCAGGGCCTACATCTTGAGCCACTCCACCAATCCTTTTATGTGATGGCTTTTTTCAAGATAGAGTCTTGTGAACTATTTTCCTGGCTGGCCTCCTGAGTAGCTAGATTACATGTGTGAGCCACTGGCACCCAACTATAATAGCCATTTTAAATTCCATAAACATAGCTACACTGACATTTATAAAGGCTATATGATATCACACAATATAGATGTTTTCTAAATTATTTAAGTATTAAATTACTGATAAGACTTTTAGGTTACTTCTTAACTTTAGCTACTATAAATTAGTAGCCTTGTTATTGTATTATAAACTGCCTGATTTATTAACAACCTCAGACTCAAACAGTGAAAATTATATAAAATGCTATATAATTACATGAAACTGTTCATCCCCAAAATTCATAGGCATTTAATGCTATGTAGTAATATATATGCCTGCTCATCTACTCAAATATATTTATTAAATATAAGATATTATAGGCATGTCTTTAGTCACTATGGACCAAGAAAATTTAGTCTTGATCCTCAAGAGGTTTGTATTCAACTGGGTGGAGACAATCAATAAACATGTACATAAACAAGAGAGCTAGAAACTAGATTAGGGCTTTGAATGAAATCAACAGAGTGACATGGTAAGATTTTGATTGTAAATATCTGCTTAGCCAGGATGGCCAGTGTCAAACTCTTTAGGGTTTAGGATTGAGCTGATGCTTGAATAATGAAAAGGAGCCAGCTCTTAAAGAATTAGACAAGGTGGAAGGAGAAATGGTAAGTACAAAAGTTGAGGATTAAAAAGCTTGGCATGGACAGGTGCTGGTGGCTCAGCCTATGATACTACCTACTTGAGAGGCTGAGATAAGAAGGATCACAGTTCCAGACCAGCCCAGGTAAAAACATTTGTGAGATCCCATCTCAACAGAAAAAAACTGGGCATGGTGGCGTACACCTGTCATCCAAGCAATGGCAGGAAGCACAAACTGAAGGGCCATTGTTCAGGAGACCCTATCACCAAAGTAAACACCTCTGTTTATTTTGTAAACCTCCAGAGATTTACATTTAGATGACATTTACAGTCAAACTGAATGAGATCGCTCACGGAAATGATATAAAGACAAAAGAAAGCTAAGATACAAACCACAGGTCATCCCAGAATTTAGAAATAAGATTGAGAAGGACATGAAGAAAGACTAGAGAGACAAAGGCCTGGAGATGTTGTTCAAGTGGTACAGCACCTGCCAAGTAAACCTGAGGCCCTGAGTTCAAACCCCTGTACAGCCAATTAAAAAAAAACAAACAAAAACCTGGCCTACACTGGGGAACACAAAGAATGGAGCAAAGCTGAAGACTAGCAAGGCGGCATAAGGTTGGAGAAGCAGACTTCTTGATTTGCAGGCCTTCTTTGACCGTGCTACAATGCTGGACCTTATTATAAGTAAAAACAAAAATCTTGAAATAACTTTAAGTATGCTAAGTGAATTGATGTGAATTAACTTTTCAAAGGGTGATTCTGGCTACTCTATGAAGCACGTAAACTATTTCAAAGACTATTTCAAGAGTCTAGGCAAAAAAAAAAAAAACAACAACAATGGTACTTTAGATGAAGCATGAGGAGAGCATGCAGAGAAAAGTGGGCCTTTAGCCTATATGCCTTGGCAGTTGGACTAGCTGGAATTATTGGTGAATTAGAGATGGTTATGAGGAAAAGAACAGAAAGAATGATCATTCACATGACTTTTACTTCTGTAACTGGGTTCATGGCAGAGTAAATCATTGATAAGAAAGCCCAAAGACAGAACACAATCAGGAGATGCCTTTAATTGTTATATAGTTGAACTTACATTGTTGAATTAAAATATGGACTTGAAGAGCCTGAGATTTACATTTAGATGGCATTTATAGTCAAGCTGAATGAGATCTCTCAGGGAAACAATATAAGTTCAAAAGAAAGCTCAGCTACAAACCATAGGGCATCCCAAAATTTAGAAATAAGATTGAGAAAGACATGAAGAAAGAGTAGTGAAACAGGTAAATGAAACCCCCAAAAGTACGATATTAAACATAGTAAGAGAGGAAGGAATGTGTGATCAAAAATGCCAGGTGAAGCAAGTGAAGATGGTTCATATTCATGAATTTGGCAGCCAAACAGGTTCACCATTGTAAAAATCCTGGTGCAGATGAAGAGTGAATGGTATTAGAGCACAATAAACAAAAGGTGAATCTTTTTTTGTATAGCACACATGAAAACTATGTATGATGCATTTGAATAAGACTTTGGATAAAAAAACCAACATGGTTTCAATAAATAGCTGAGTGATGGAAAGTAAGAAAATCTCTCAAAGGCCAGAAGTGAAAAGAAGCTGTACCAGGCAGTCACTCTGAGAGATGTTCCATCCTGGGATCTTAAGGTTCCAAAGGAGCAATTTTATCCATTTCTCTCATACCTTCGTGGAATATGGTTTTAAAAAATCTTTTTCTCTGATACAATGGTTTAAGGCTCTTGGGCTCTGGAAATATTTCATACCACATCAGATCCCCATCCTCATCTGCCCAGATCACATTAGAGATGGACTATCTCCCTCCAATATATGCAGATATTCTAAGTGGAAAATCACAGGAGGATTTTCACAATTTGGAGATTATTAAACCAAAACAGAAGTATTCCTAACTAAGATTTAAAATAACTCTATAACATTTAATGAATATGCACACAGGTATGTATATTTTTCCACAGGGGCAAAAATGAAAGATAATTACCAAGCCAAATCTAGAAATGTACATACCAGATGACATTATTACTACCTTGGGGTTTGTTTCAAGCATGCAAAATTGCTTCAAGTAGAAACCAAATAATGCAATCACCATAAGAATACACTAATAGAAAAATTTATATGATCATCCCAATTGATGGAGAAAAAAATAGTTAAATTTTAACTTAAAACTCCCTGAGTTTAGGGAGGTATGGTACACACTTGTAATTCCAGCATTCAGGAAATGGAGGCAGGAGGATCAAGAGTTCCAGGCCAGCCTGGGCTACATAGTGAGATCCTGTCTCAACAAAACGAAACAAAACTCCTTAAGTTTTAGCCAGGCACATGAGCTTGAGATGGTATTTTCCAAAGTTCCTTGAAGTAAGGAGCAGTCATGTGACCAAGTCCTTGCCAACAGACCAAGAGTAGAAGTGCTGTGAGAACCTCTGAGTAATAAAGTAGGATTCCGTTCCTTTTGTCTCTCTCCCCTTGGGCATGGGTTCCCACTGCTCAGACTAACTCAGCTCACCACAAAATTAGAGTCATCTGTGGTATACCTCTTAATTATTTGTCTTTTACTGTCATTCTAGGTGTTCTTCATATATATTAATAAATCTTAAGCTTCCTGAAACAGAATTTACTTGTTCGCTTTTACATTCTTTTAGAACTTGGCATAAAATTGAGTGCAAAGAATGTATTTTTAAATATATACTTAATTGCAATCAACTTTGCTTCTTCCTGCTGCTATCTAAATGTGTTGCTATTTAATTGAAGAAAATTCTTACCAAGCCAAGAAATTAAGGTACAATTTTGAAAATTTGAGTCCATTTAAATCTTTATGTTACACTTAATTGAAGAGATTTCATAACCATTTGTCTTCCCAATGGAAGAAAAATAACTGAAATCCTTGGAAACCAGTGCTAAAAAGTCAGAAACTTAGAACATTTTTTGCTCACTTTTTCTGAACTCAATTCTTAGGTGTGTTAACCCTACCACATAGATAATATAAATCCTTTATTTCTTCGTATTCCTACATTAAATTATAGAGATCCAATTTCAACTTTTGGAATTTGTATATAAAAAGGATGAAGTGCTTCCATATTTCTAGAATCAATTAAGCAACAATTACTTATTGAATAATTACTAGAAGTGATGTGACCATTGGTAAAATTTGTTAAAAGCACTCCATACCTTATTTCACTTCCAAAAAGGTTTTGAACTATATGATTGCTAAGATTCTCCCAACTATAAAAATTCATTTATTTTGTTTCAAAAACTGCTGTCATTGAAAAGTATGTGTAGAAAAAAGCAAACAGTTGGTATTTAAGAATAGAGTTCCTGCTGGAAGCCTTTTAGGCTTTAAGTCCTTAAGACAGCAAAGCACGTGAACAAGATATGGTGAGGACTTCCCCATATGGTGATGTGTTAGGTATGCCAGGTGCCGCTGAGAATAAGCCCAGTGGAGGAAAAAAGATCAAAGCTTGGATGCATAAAGCTTTGCATTGCTGAAGAAAAAAAATAGTTCCGATAAAAATTACTCATAAAAATAACACAATACCCATCAATAAACATTTTTGAATACTTACAATATGTCATGCACTTGAATTACATAAGTTGACAAAACAAAAATTTCAGTTCTTTTGTAGCTACATGCTCCTGTGGCAATGGTTTGGCTTTTCAGAGGACCTGAGTCACATGAGAAAGATGGAGAGGTAGCAGGTGGCTATGGGGAGGGAACTGGCTCCAGAATTCATTATGGCAGTTAATCACAGGACTGACAGTTGTAATAGAAATGACAAACTATTTTGCTGATGGATGAGACTTTAGATAAAAGGTCACTTGAAATAGCATGTGCATGCCTGGTGTGAGTGTATAGAAATTTGCCAAGCTTGGAAGCATTCTAAATAGCAAGAAACATCCTCTGTGATGACATGTGAGTTTTAGGAAACCAGCAAGTTTCCACTGTAGGTCTGATAACCAGTGTCCCAGGTATTGATGTAATTTTTTCCCTTCACTTTACTTGGCAGAAACCTCCTAAGACATTGCCTGTGCTTCAAAAGCAGAAGGACTAACTAAAGTCTGGGCCCAAGCCTCTGACATGTCATTTTCTAAATGCCAGAGACAGCATGGTAGATTCTAATGTGGTAGGTTTTAAACTGGTACAGTTTTTAACAGAAAAATCTACTAAAACTATTGAGTTCCTCAAGCCTATTGTGAGTCACAACTGAGTCATATTTCAATTTTCTTCCTACACCAAACTGTGGACACATGGGCTCTACATTCAATAAGCAAACAAAAATAATAAAGGTATATTCCAGCCCCCACCCTGCTCAATGAGGCTAGAGCTTACTTCCCTGCATGTCCCTCAATACCTGGTAGTGCCGCCCTAAGTGACTTAAAGTCATACCCTGCATAGTCTCTGTCTTATTTGTAAGTGGGAGTGTCCAGTAGGTATTTTCCACATGGTACAACCCTGTTTCATTTAGAGTTTAATGTGTTTGGGGAGATATATGAGCTAAATATAATCCAGGAATTATGTAAACCTAACCTTAAAGATTTTAGCTTGGTATAAAGTACATTGGGACATCTTAGCTTAAGTTTCCTTAACTGTTTCAGAAATCCTATTTACAAAAACAAAAACAGGAAATAGAATTCTTCTTAACATGTTGCTGGAATGCTGGACTTGTCTTATGTGAATCAAAACATGTTCAGTCCCTTTTCCTTCTTGATTTACCCCTCTTGTTAATTTGCTTATGATGCAGACAGAGAACAAATTACTAAGCCCTGTCTTAATGGTGACTGTGTGTGTGGTGTGTGTTGGCAAGCAGAGGATGGGAGTAGGGAAGGGAGGTCCTAATCCATCTCTAGTAGGGAAGAACACATTAGTGCTAGGGATGTTTTTTTCTTCTTAAATTTTGTTCCCCTTCCAGTAAATGCTGGCATAGAAACCCTATGCAATTTCCCAGTTCTATTTAGTTTTGGGCCTTTTCTGCTCTAGAATTGCCAGATATTGTTG
Source organism: Castor canadensis (assembly GCF_047511655.1). Lineage (NCBI taxonomy): Eukaryota > Metazoa > Chordata > Mammalia > Rodentia > Castoridae > Castor > Castor canadensis. The sequence continues at coordinate 54,937,188 of NC_133394.1, forward strand.
TCTGACAAATCTTTGAACCTGAACTGAGCCAGAAAATTAGGGCTCTGGAAAACAGTCCAAATGAAAAACCTGATTCAACAAAATCTGGCTGGGAGTCCAAGTGGCACAAACACAGCAAGCTCATAAGGGCCAGGTGGGTAATCTTTGCCAATGCATAAAATCCTCTTGAGCTGAAAGCTCGAAATAGCAAATTTTAAGCATATAGTTTGAATGAAAAAATGGCTCAAATAATTCTAAAAAAAGGATAAACAACAACAATAATGTCTTCCATTTGTATAGCACCTGGCATCTTTTAGTAGTATTTATACAGACATTTTTATGTACTGCCAGAACAGTGTACATTTTAGCATTATGCCATAGAGGATTTTTCCTGGTTTAGTTCATATAATGAATGTATACAGAACACTAAGGACTTGTCTGTTTCCACTTGTTTTCACATGAGATGACTCAGAAATTTGACACATTGTGAATATATTTAGGAAAAATGATCTAACAAAGTAGAATCAGAAGACACAGGTACTCTCATCATCTTTGTTAATTATTTTAATTTGGAGCTTTGCCTTCTTAGGTCATTGCTGCACCTATGAGGTCAAACTCAGACCAGCCAGCAAGGGCCATGTAATTGTTGCTTAGAAAGCCTAGAAGCGGTCTACAACATCTAGGTCTAGGGCAATGAGGCTCAGTATTCAGATACTGTCAGCAAGTTGTGCAGTTATGCAGACTTTGTATCCACCGCCCCTCAAGGAATTGGTTATATCTGCATTCAGGCAGATGTGAGATAAGTGAGACAGGGCTGTGGAGAGAGTTAGACTGAGCATGCTCAGCTCTTCATTCCAAACTTATCAAATAGATAAATCATTCTTCCTCTCTTAGGGAGGAGTTGGATGGGTTCCCTTTATACCTTTTTTATTCTGGAGGGAGAGTGAACATTTTCTCAACTCTATGAAAAGAGACAAAGTGTGAAATATATAATCTATATTTCTCTAGGACCTATATTTATTTGAAAACTATACATATTTATTTACTTAAGTGGAGTTCATTTTGCTCTATGATCATTAGTTCATGTTAATAAGCTTTAATAATTGTGTTTAAGTTCATGTTCTATAAGTCACAGCAGGGACCTAGAGTCAGTTACTAATATGAAATGTCATCAAGCCATGGAGCGTGGAGTAGCCAGGTAAGTCAGCAGTGGGGTTGATCATTCAGAACAATTTGACTCACTGTTTTGTTATGTCCAGAATTAACATTGTCATTTTGCTAGGGAAATTTATGCTACTATGATATTAACCTTTGTAAACCTCTGACGTGGGCTATGGTCAATTTACCTCATCAATGTCTCAGCGTGCCAAAGGTTACAAAACTGGGATTGTATAACATATAACCAATTAGTTTTCTTCCAAACAGAACTAAGAGCCAAACCTTGTCATATAAACCTGTAAATAATTCCTTAAGCCTATGGACACTATGTAGAATTTAATTTTTAAAAAGCAAACTATATATAGACTCATTTTAACATTATTGTTGTTGCATATAATGAACACTTTTAATAGTTCTTAAAAGTTCTCTAATGACTTACAAAAATAATATGATATATTATAATTAGAAAATATATAGGATATATAACTTCATAGAAAAATAAGAAAAATAAGCCAAATTTTGATAATGTCTCAGACTTTTTTATAAATAAAACTAAGTTTTACCAAATAAGAAAATTAAGAAAATGCAATCACACATGTACCATAATGCAATGTCTGTTATTTTCTAGATTCTTTCCAACACACTTGTGTTTTTTTTTTTCATTTTTCTTTTATTATTCATATGTGCCTACAAGGCTTGGTTCATTTCTCCCCCCTGCCCCCACCCCCTCCCTTACCACCCACTCTGTCCCCTCCCTCTCCCCCCCCAATACCCAGCAGAAACTATTTTGCCCTTATTTCTAATTTTGTTGTAGAGAGAGTATAAGCAATAATAGGAAGGAACAAGGGTTTTTGCTGGTTGAGATAAGGATAGCTATACAAGGCATTGACTCACATTGATTTCCTGTGTGTGGGTGTTACCTTCTAGGTTAACACTTGTGTTTTTGAGGTATTGCTTTTATTGCTTTGATTAGGAAGCAAAATATATTGAATATTCCAGGTAAATTGAAATTTTTTTCTTTACCTCCTAGTTAAGAGACTTTAAATCATAAAAAACCCAAGAGTTTTAAATCATTGTGCACTAGAAATATTCTTAAGAACTGCCAGTTTCTATTGCTTTTCTTTGATAGTGCATTGTAGATATAAGAAGTAGAGCTACAAAAGATTGATTTCTAACACAAAATCTTTGACACTCTTAAATCATGAAGCTTAAACTCAGAGTAGTAGTGAGTATGGCTATAATGAAGTTCTGACAGGTTCATGTACATCAAAAGAATTCAGAAAGATGACAGGCAGTGGCAACAGATGCAATTAGCAACAACTAACATTTAATAAGAATGTATAAAACATCATACATTACTGTAATAGTCATAATAACACCTAAAGGTAACCAGTAATATCAGTTAAACCCATATTATGGATGGAAAAATGGTGATTGTAAGAGGTAAAGTACCTTACTAGATAGTATGGGGTGAAGACAGGATTTAGACATAAGGAGCACAATAAGGAGAAAAATTTTAAAGAGAAAGAAAGAAGAAAGAATAAAAGAAAAATAAAAAGAAAGAATACAAAGAAGGAAGGAAGGAAAAGATAAAGTTCTACAGATTGGAAAGAAAGAAGAAAAGTTATTTGCAGATGACATTATCTGTATGTGAAACTCCCAAGGAATTCATAAAACAAACAAATAAACAAAAAAATATAGAACAAATAAATGGATCTAGCAATATGGACAGGGCCCATGATCAAAGTACAAAAATGCATTTATTTCTGTGTCATACTAATGAAGACTGCAAAAATAAAATTAAGAAAACTCATTCACAAAATAATTTAAAAATGAATTTAACAAAGTAAATGAATATGTACATTAAAAACTATAAGATGTTGCCAAGAGAGATTATAGAGCTAAAGAGGTAGAGAAATAATGTATATTCAAGAAGTGAATATACTCAATATTGTCAAGATGTTAATTCAACCAAACTTAATTAGTAAATCAAACAATCCCTATTCAAAAGTTAGCAGGGCTTTTTTGTTGCTGTTGTTAAAATAGACAAGCTAATCCTAGTATATCTACACACATAAACCTAGAACAGACAGAATAATTATAAAACAGAAGTACAAAGTTAAAGGGCTTATACTATTTCAAACTTATCATAAAATCAGAGTAATTAGAACTATAAAATATTAGAACAAAACTAGGCACATAGATCAATAGAACATACCTAAAAATCAGGAATACATCTTCACATTTATCCTTTTCTTATTCTTAACAAAGGTATAAAGATACTTTAAGCTTTTTTTAAAAAAAAACTATTTTTTTTTGAGGATATACAATTCATTTAGCTCAATTTTGAAAATATTCTTTCTGTAAATCCAAAATTCAATAAAAAAGAGAAAGCACAGGTCACCTAAGATTTTCTGATCTTACCTCTTCTCAATTACCCACTGACATTTGAGGCAAGGCATGGTGGAACATGTTCCTACTGCTGTGTAACCTCTGGCCTTGTGCCTTCATTTCTCAGGGCTACACTAGGGAGTGTGCCATAGTGACGTTGAGCAGAAAGTTACCCCAGCTTTTTATCTTGGACAAAGTAGACTTCAAACTTAATCAAATGAGACAAAGAAAGTCACTTCATACTAATAAAAGGGGCAATACATCAAAAGGAAATAACAATTATCAACCTATATGCACCCAATGTCAGTGAACCCAACTTCAATAAACATACACTAAAGGACTTGAAAGCACATGTAGACTCCAATACAGTGGTAACAGGAGACTTCAATACCCCTCTATTATCCATAGATAGGTCATCCAGACAAAAAAAAACAAAACAAAAAAAAACTTCAACAAAGAACTAAATGACACCATAGATCAAATGGATCTAACTGATGTCTATAGAATAATTCACCCTGCAACAGCAAAATATACATTATTCTCAGCAGCCAATTGAGCTTTCTCCAAAATAGATCATATCTTACGGCACAAAGTAAGCCTCAACAAATATAACAAAATTGAAATAATTCTCTTCATTCTATCTGATCACAATACAATAAAACAAGAGCTCAACAACAAAAGCAGCAGCAGAAAATACACAAACAATTGGAAGTTGATAACACATTGCTCAATGATTAGTGGGTCATAGCAGAATTAAGGGAGGAAATCAAAAAGTTCCTGGAATTTAATGAAATTGAAAATTCAATCTTAGCAGAACCTATGGGACACTGCAAAGGCAGTCTAAGAGGAAAGTTTATAGCCATAAGTGCATATATCAAAAATATAGAAAGATCTGAAATAAATGACCTAATGCTACATCTCAAATTCCTAGAAGAACAGGAACAACTAAACCCAAAACAAGCAGAAGGAGAAAAATAAAAATAAGGGCTAAAATTAATGAAATAGAGATAAAAAACCATACAAAGAATCAATGAAACAAAAATCTGGTTCTTTGAAAAAATAAACAATATTGATAAGCCCCTGGCAAACTTGACTAAAATGAGGAAAAAAAAGACCCATATTAGTAAAATCAGAAACAAAAAAGGGGAGATAAAAACAAATACCAAGGAAATCCAGGTGATAACAGGAACTATTTTGAGAACCCATTTTCAAATAAATTGGAAAATCTTGAAGAAATGGACAAATTTCTAGGTACTTGTGACCATTCAAAACTGAACCAAGAGGATATTAACCACTTAAGCAGATCTAGAAGATGTAACAAAATTGAAGCAGCAATGAAGAATCTCCCCAAAAAGAAAAGTCCAGGAATTGATGAATTATCCCCTGAATTCTACCAGACCATTACAAAAGAACACTCCTTATACTTTTCCAGAAAATGGAAAGGGAAGAAACACAGCTTAATTCATTTTATGAAGCCAGTATTGCACTTATCCCAAAACTGGACACATTTAAAAAGGAGAACTACATTAATTTCCTTAATGAGCATTGATACAAAAGCCCTCAACAAAATAATGGCAAACTGAATCCAACAACATATATAAAAGATCATGCACCATGACCAAGTTGACTTCATCCCAGTGATGCAGGATGGTTCAACATATGCAAATCACTAATGTAATAGAGCACATTAACAGAAGCAAAAATAAACACACTTGATCTTTTCAGTAGATGCAAAAAAAAAAAAAAGCCTTTGAAAAGATTCAACACCATTTCATGATAAAAGCTCTGAGGAAACTAGGAATAGAAGGAATGTACCTTAACATTATAAAGGCTATATATGACAAACCTATACCCAACATCATACTTAATGGGGAAAACTGAAACCATTTCCCATAAAGTCAGGAATGAGAAAAGGTGCCAGTATATGCCTTGTTCTTTCTTGTTTTTCAGGTCTTTTTAGACCTGAAAAACTCTAAACATCATAAACAGCTTCAACAAAGTAGCAGGATACAAAATCAACTTAAAAAAATCAGTAGCTTTTCTATACACCAACAATGAACAGATTGAAAAAGAATATAAGAAAACAATTCCATTTATAATAGCCTCAAGAAAAATCAAATATCTAGGAAAAAACTTAACCAAGGATATAAATGACCTCCACAAGGAGAACCATAAACCATTGAAAAAAGAAATTGAAGATGACTACAGAAGGTAGAAAGATCTCCCAAGCTCATAGATTGGCAGAATCAGCATAGTAAAAATGGCTATACTACTAAAAGCAATCTATGTGTCCAATGCAATTCCCACCAAAGTTCCAATGACATTCATCACAGAGATTGAAAAATCTACCCTAAAGTTCATTTGGAAACACAAGAGACCACAAATAGCCAAGGCAATATTCAGCCAAAAGAGCAATGCTGGAGGTATCACAATACCTGACTTTTATTGCTATTACAAAGCAATAGCAATAAAAACAGCATGGTACAGGCACAAAAACAGATATGAAGATCAGTAGAACAGAATAGAGGATGCAGATATGAATCCATGCAGCTATGCTTACGTAATTTTTGACAAAGTTGCCAAAAACATATGATGGAGAAAAGACAGCCTTTTCAACAAATGTTGCTGGGAAAACTGCTTATCTGCCTACAGAAAACCAAAACTAGATCCATATTCATCACCCTGTACTAGTATCAACTCAAAGTGGATTAAAGGCCTTAATATCAGACCTGAAACCTTGAAGCTAATACGAGAAAGAACAAGGCATACACTGGAAACAATAAGCATAGGCAATGACTTCCTCAGTAGAACTCAAGTGGCTCAGTAACTAAGAGAAAGGAATGGCAAATGGGACTACATGAAATTAAAAAACTTCTGCACAACAAAAGCAGTGGTCTCTAAATTGAAGAGGCCAACCATAGAATGGAAGGAGATCTTTGCTAGCTGTGTATCAGACAAGAGACAGATAACGAGAACTCCCAAAAAATTAATGAACAAATCCAAAAATGGGCAACTGAACTGAACAGAACTTTTTCAAAGAAGGAACTCCAAATGTCTAAAAAAACACATGAAAAAAATGCTCACCATCCCTGGTCATAAAAGAAATGCAAATCAAAACCATACTAGTATTCAACCTCACTCCTGTTATAAAACTAACATCATGAACACCACCAACAGCAAATGTTGATGAGGATGTAGGAAAAAAGGAACCCTCATACACTGCTGATGGGAATGTAAGCTAGTACAACCACTATGGCAAGCAATATGGAGGCTTCTTAAAAATTAAAAATTGATCTGCCATAAGATCCAGCAATATCACTCCTAGGGATATACCCAAAGGAATGTGGCACAGGTTACTATAAAGGCCCTTCTACACCCATGTTTATTGTAGCACTATTGACAATATCTAAGCTATGAAAACAGCCAAGATGCCCCAATACTGATTAGTGGATTAAGAAAATGTGGTATTTATATATAATGGAATTTTACTCAGCCACAAAATAGAATGAAATTTTGTCATTCACAGTTAAATGGATGGAAGAATCTAACATCATCTTAAGTAAAATTAGTCAGTCTCAGAAGGCCAAAAATCACATGTTCTCCCTCATAAACAGATTACAGATCTACAACAAATGCAGTAATATTATTGGATACAGGTCACACACTAAGGGGAGATCATGCAAGGCAGGGATAAGGAAAGGGAAGGAAACAAAAAACTTGAATGTGGTTGATATGCTCACTGTATAGGAATGAATATGGTAATCTTAAATTGGCCAAGGCCACCATGGGAAGGGGACTAGGGAGTAGGGAAGAGGTCTGGTTGAGATTAACCAGTTTGGGTTGTAATACACATATGGCAACAACACAAGGAATCTCTCTAAATAGCTATCTTTATCTCAAATAAGCAAAAACACTGTGTTGTTCTTATATCTTTTATGGTTTTTTTCTTCTACAAAATTGGAGAACAAGAGGGAAAACAGGTTCTGTCAGGAGGCTGTGGTCGGGGGAGGGAAGGAGGAGGTGGTCCAAGTAATGTATACACACATAAATAAATGCAAAAATGATACCTGTTGAGACTGTTCTGGTAGTCGGGGGAGAGGGTATGAAAAAGAGCAGCAGAGAGGGTGAATTCAAACATGACACATTCATTTTTATTATTTTTCTCCTTCTGCTTGTTTTGGGGTTTTCTTGTTCTTGTTTTTATAGGAGTTTGGGATGTAGCATTAGGTCATTGATTTGAGATCTTTCTGACCTTTTAGTATATGCACTCACGGCTATAAACTTTCCTCTTAGGACTGTCTTTGCTGTGTCCCATAGGTTCCAGTAGGTCGTGTTTTCATTTTCATTAACTTCCAGGAACCTTTCAATTTCCTCTTTTATTTCATCAATGACCCATAGATCATTGAGCAATGTGTTGCTCAGCTTCCATTTGTTTGCATGTTTTCTGCTGTTGTTTTTGTTGTTGAATTCTAGTTTTAATGCATTGTGATCAGATAGAATGCAGGGGATTTTTCCTATTTTCTTATATTTGCTGAGGCTTGCTTTGTGCCCTAAGATATGATCAGTTTTGGAGAAGGTTATATGGGCTGCTGAGAAGAATGTATATTGTGCAGAAGTTGAATGAAATATTCTGTAGACATCAGCTAGGTCTATGTGATCTGTGGTGTGGTTTAGAATTTCTTTATTGATTTTTCGTTTGGATGACCTATCTATTGGTAATAGGGGAATATTAAAGTCTCCCACTACCACTATGTTGGAGTCTATATATGCTTTTAATTCCTTTAGAGTGTTTCATGAAATTGGGTGCACTGACATTGGGTGCATATAGTTTGATAATTGTTTTTTCCTTTTGGTGTATTTCCCCTTTTATTAGTATGAAGTGTCCTTCTTCATTTGATCAATATAAGTTTGAAGTCTATTTTGTCTGATATAAGTATTGCTACTTCTGCCTGTTTTGGGGGGCCACTGGCTTGATAAATCTTCTTCCAGCCTTTCACCCTAAGCCATTGTTTATTTCTATCAATGAGATGGGTCTCTTGTAAACAACAGATTGTTGGATCTTCCTTTTTAATCCAGTTTGCCAAATGGTGTCTTTTGATGGGGATGTTGAGTCCGTTGACATTCAGTGTTATATTGATAGGTATTTGGTGATTCCTGCAATTTGGTTGCTTTTGTTGTTTAAGGATTTGAGTACATGCAGCTGAATCAATACTACTCTCTGATTCCTTATCTTTTCTTCTCCTTTGGTTTGATACTTCCTGTCCTCTCATGGTTTTGTTTGCTTTCCTCTTCTGTGTGTAGAATTCCCTGCAGAATCTTTTGTAGTGGTGGCTTGTTGGTCATGTATTGTTTTAGTTTTTGCTTATCATGGAAGATTTTTATTGCTCTATCATTTTGAATGTTAGTTTTGCTGGGTAGCATATGCTAGGGTTGAAGTTCTTTTTCATTCAGTGCCCTGAATACTTCACTCCATGCCCTTCTTGCTTTTAAGGTTTCCATTGAGAAGTCTGCTGTGATTTTGATGGGTTTATCTTTATATGTTATTTGTATTTTTCTCTTTTACAGCCTTCATTATTCTTTCTCTATTGTCTGTGCTTGTTGTTTTAATGATAATATGTTGTGGGGATGTTCTGTTTTCGTCAAGACTATTTCGTGTCCTGGGTGTTTCCTGTACCTGAATTGGTGTAAATTTCTTGAGATTTGGGAAATTTTCTGTTATTATTTTATTGAATATATTACAAATTCCTTTTGTTTGGACTTCTTCTCCTTCTCCAATGCCCATGATTCTCAGGTTTGATCTTTTGATGGAGTAGGTGAATTCTTGAATATTCCTTTCACAGGTCCTGAGTTGTTTGACTAACTATTCTTTGTTTTTTTTCTTTAATTTCTATTTTATCTTCAAGTTATGAGATTCTGTCTTCTACTTGTTCTAGTCTGCTGGAGTGGCCTTCCACTGTGTTTTGTGTTTCTGCTTGATTCTTTTTTCTGAGGTTTTCCATATCATGGGTCACTTTCTTTTTAATATTTTCTATTTCCATCTTTAATTCACTTATTTCTTTATTTCTAATGTTCTCTGTTTCAATTTGGTGTTTATTTAGGGCTCCTATGAGTTCATTTATTTGTTTCTGTGTCTTCTCATATTCTTTATTTTTGGTGTCTTGAAATTTCTTGAGTGCATCTTGTATATTTTGGTTAACTGCATCTAGTATCTTCTCCATGAAATTCTCAATGATTAAATGCTAGATTTCTTCTTTGAGGGTGTTTTTGTTGGCGTCACCGGGGTCCTTGTAGTTGTTTACTTTTGTTTTGTTGGAGTTAGGAACTGGGCATCCTTTTTCTTCATTTCCTTCTAAATCCTGTATTAAATTATTATTTTTTTTTGAGGAGAGTGTTTTCCACCCCATCTTCTTCTCATTGCTCCTCTTGGTGCTGTGTAACTATGTTCTTGATAGGCTAGTTGGTGGTTTTAGTCACCTGGTTTCTTTTCCTTGATTTAATTTTTGTTTTGTGGCTGTCTTGGTGTGTTATCTGTCCCTGGTCTTGGTGTAATTTAGCAATGACTAATGCACAGGTTCAATACCCGACCAGTAGTTAATATATGATATTGAAGACCACTTGATGATAATATCTATAAGCAGTGTGAATTGGAGAAGTTAACATTTGTTAGGCTAGCTATAGAAGTTTGGGGCATTGGATAGGGTGGCACTAAAAGAGGAGGATGGAAGTGGGGTAGGTGAGTGGGGAAAGTGGTGTAGTGGCTGCTGGTTTTTATGGCCCTTGTGTATGTTTGGGTGTATTTCTGTTGCTGTGGTATAGGGTGCTTGTGTCAGGGATTGCAGGAGTTGGGGTTGTGTAAAGTTGGTATAGTAGGTTGGTCAGCTGGTGGTGAGTGTATAGGAGGGAGGGGTAGTCTTTTGACAGTTTGGGGGAGAATGGAAGGGGAAGGTAAGGACAGAGGGAGAGAGTGGGTGTGAAGGGGTGGAATGAGTAGTTTGGAAGGAGAGCAATGGATTTTAGCACAGGATAAGGAGGGAGAGTGAAGGGGGTGAGAATAGGGATGAGAAGATGATGATGGTAAAGTTGATAGTATAGAAAGAAAAAAAAGACAATACAAATAGAAATAAAAATAGAAAACCCACAATAACAAAACAAACAAAAAAAAAGGAAAAAACAAACAAACAAGCAGACAAAAAACCCAACAGTTTCAGGAAGGATAGAATTTCAGTCTTATTTTAAGTTCTGTAGTTACTCCTCTGGCATCTATCCTGGTATTGGTATATGAACAGAAGTTCTGATGTGGTCTCATCAGGTGATTGGCTTGTGAGTAGTGTTTTGTTCTTCTGTCCACCAGTGTAATTGAAATTGTGAGGTGAGGTATGTTTGCCAGATCATGCAGGGTGGTCATTGCTATTGATTTCCCCAGATGATAGCTGTGTTATCCTTCATCTGCAGCTGTTTGGTCAGCTACTCCCCCAGTGAGGAGGGGCAGTTCAATTCTGGATGCTGCTCTTTAGCCCAGGAGATGATCTCTGTGATCTACTCCCTGCCCTACTTCAGGGAGTGGCTTATCGATTCCCCTACCCCCCCACAGTCTTCCACAGTCTTTACTGCCCTTACAGTGTTTGTTTACTGATAGTTCATGCTGAGATTAACTCCTTACCTCTCCCCCTTTCTCTGGTGCACTTTCAGCATTCCACCCACCCTTTCTGCTGTCATGCTAAATTACAGTTTGTTGTTTGTTATTCAGTTTTGTTGGGAAGGGGGAGAATCAGTCTGCCCAGGGGCTGTGCAGGTTCATGTTCCCTGGGGTGGCTGAGGGAGTTCCTCATGGTGTGTGGCACTCACCTGTTTGTTCTGTCAAATGGCGTGCAGGCAGGTTTGGAGCCAGAGGTGGCAGTGGAGATGGTGGGCAGCGGCAGCAGCAGTGATGATAAATGGTTCCAAATTTTCTCAGTGTAATGTGGCTTGGGGATGCTTTCCATGGGCTAGGGGTTCAGGATGTCAAAAGTTTGATTCTGGTTGGTGCTTTATTTCTGTTTGGTGGAGGATGGAGAAGAGAAAGAAAGAAGAAAAAAAATTGCCATGGGGAAGGAGAGTTTCCCCAGAGCTGGACCCACCTTGCTGGCTGTGCACCAGGGTGCAGTTATTAGATGAAATTAAAGGCTGACTTGTGGGTCATTCTTTGAATTTTTTCTTGTACCTAGTGTTATGGCAGTTATTATTTTGGCTAGAAGCACTCAGAATTACCCTAGAGTGGCTCCAATGTCTCAGGGAGGTTTTGGAGTCATGGAGGTTAGGCTTTCTGCTTCTGTACCCTGGTCACCATCTTAGATCACCTTAATATTTGCAAACTGCCTTCAACAATACAACAAAAAGATCATGCACCATGATCAAACTGGTTTCATTACAGAGATGAAATAATGATTCAACATATGCAAATCAATAAATGTAATGCATTGCACATAATAGAAAAGTGAATAAAAATCACATGATCATCTCAATAGACATAAAAGAAACCTTTGACAAAATTCAATATCCCTTCATGATAAAAGTCCTGAACCAAGTGGGAGTACAAGTAATGTACCTCAACATAACAAAGGCTATGTATGATAAGGCTACAGTCAACATCATACTAAATGGGCAAAAAACTGAAACCATTTCTAAAATCAAAACTAGCAAAAGTGTACATGGTCTTCATTCTTACTCAGTAAAGTTCTTGAAAACTTAGCCAGAGCAATGATGCAAGGGAAAGAATAAAAGGAATAACAATGAGAAAGGAAGAAGTCAAATTATGCCTATTTGCAACCCTAAAGACTCAACCAAAAAATATGGTTGTGGTGGAAGCTCTAATTTCTGAAAAATTTTGTTTTATATAGAATTAAAATATAAAACAAAACCATGAAGTACACAAAGTACAATGCAATTGAAATGTAATGAAATTCTTATACCAATGGTTGTGAAATAGTATATTATTTGAAGAAGAGTCATAATAAGTTAAAGATGCATGTTGTTACAAACCAACATTTACAAAATAACTACAGTAATCTACTTTCAATATGAGATAAAATTGAATGCTAAAAATTATGCGAGTCATTAAAATAATTTCAGGAAAGGAAAAACAGAGAAAGAAAATATCAACAGAAATTTTTTAAAAGGTAGACTTAGACACAATTATAATAAACACTACTATATTAAATGTAAATATTCTAAATACTTAACCAGCAGAGATTTCTAGGTTTGATAAAAGACAAAAGCCAAATACATGATACTTGCAGGAAAAATGTTTTATTATTTTTTTTTTATTCAATATTTTATTTTATTTTTTTTTTCATTTTTCTTTTATTAGTCATATGTGCATACAAGGCTTGGTTCATTTCTCCCCCCTGCCCCCACCCCCTCCCTTACCACCCACTCCACCCCCTCCCACTCCCCCCCTCAATACCCAGCAGAAACTATTTTGCCCTTATCTCTAATTTTGTTGTAGAGAGAGTATAAGCAATAATAGGAAGGAACAAGGGGTTTTGCTGGTTGAGATAAGGATAGCTATACAGGGCATTGACTCACATTGATTTCCTGTGCATGGGTGTTACCTTCTAGGTTAATTCTTTTTGATCTAACCTTTTCTCTAGTTCCTGGTCCCCTTCTCCTATTGGCCTCAGTTGCTTTAAGGTACCTGCTTTAGTTTCTCTGCATTAAGGGCAACGAATGCTAGCTAGTTTTTTAGGTATCTTACCTATCCTCACCCCTCCCTTGTGTGCTCTCGCTTTTATCATGTGCTCATAGTCCAATCCCCTTGTTGTGTTTGCCCTTGATCTAATGTCCACATATGAGGGAGAACATACGATTTTTGGTCTTTTGAGCCAGGCTAACCTCACTCAGAATGATGTTCTCCAATTCCATCCATTTACCAGCGAATGATAACATTTCGTTCTTCTTCATGGCTGCATAAAATTCCATTGTGTATAGATACCACATTTTCTTAATCCATTCATCAGTGGTGGGGCATCTTGGCTGTTTCCATAACTTGGCTATTGTGAATAGTGCCGCAATAAACATGGATGTGCAGGTGCCTCTGGAGTAACAGTCTTTTGGGTATATCCCCAAGAGTGGTATTGCTGGATCAAATGGTAGATCGGTGTCCAGTTTTTTAAGTAGCCTCCAAATTTTTTTCCAGAGTGGTTGTACTAGTCTACATTCCCACCAACAGTGTAAGAGGGTTCCTTTTTCCCCGCATCCTCGCCAACACCTGTTGTTGGTGGTGTTGCTGATGATGGCTATTCTAACAGGGGTGAGGTGGAATCTTAGTGTGGTTTTAATTTGCATTTCCTTTATTGCTAGAGATGGTGAACATTTTTTCATGTGTTTTCTGGCCATTTGAATTTCTTCTTTTGAGAAAGTTCTGTTTAGTTCACATGCCCATCTCTTTATTGGTTCATTAGTTTTGGGAGAATTTAGTTTTTTAAGTTCCCTGTATATTCTGGTTATCAGTCCTTTGTCTGATGTATAATTGGCAAATATTTTCTCCCACTCTGTCGGCGTTCTCTTCAGTTTAGAGAGCATTTCTTTTGATGAACAGAAGCTTTTTAGTTTTATGAGGTCCCATTTATCTATGCTATCTCTTAGTTGCTGTGCTGCTGGGGTTTCATTGAGAAAGTTCTTACCTATACCTACTAACTCCAGAGTATTTCCTACTCTTTCTTGTATCAACTTAAGTGTTTGGGGTCTGATATTAAGATCCTTGATCCATTTTGAGTTAATCTTGGTATAGGGTGATATACATGGATCTAGTTTCAGTTTTTTGCAGACTGCTAACCAGTTTTCCCAGCAGTTTTTGTTGAAGAGGCTGCTATTTCTCCATCGTATATTTTTAGCTCCTTTGTCAAAGATAAGTTGCTTATAGTTGTGTGGCTTCATATCTGGATCCTCTATTCTGTTCCACTGGTCTTCATGTCTGTTTTTGTGCCAGTACCATGCTGTTTTTATTGTTATTGCTTTGTAATATAGTTTGAAGTCAGGTATTGTGATACCTCCTGCATTGTTCTTTTGACTGAGTATTGCCTTGGCTATTCGTGGCCTCTTGTGTTTCCATATAAATTTCACAGTAGATTTTTCAATCTCTTTAATGAATGTCATTGGAATTTTGATGGGAATTGCATTAAACATGTAGATTACTTTTGGGAGTATCGACATTTTTACTATGTTGATTCTACCAATCCATGAGCATGGGAGATCTCTCCACTTTCTATATTCTTCCTCAATCTCTTTCTTCAGAAGTGTATAGTTTTCCTTGTAGAGGTCTTTCACATCTTTTGTTAGGTTTACACCTAGGTATTTGATTTTGTTTGAGGCTATTGTAAATGGAATTGTTTTCATACATTCTTTTTCCGTTTGCTCATTGTTAGTGTATAGAAATGCTAATGATTTTTCTATGTTGATTTTATATCCTGCTACCTTGCTATAGCTATTGATGATGTCTAGAAGCTTCTGAGTAGAGTTTTTTGGGTCTTTAAGGTATAGGATCATGTCGTCTGCAAATAGGGATATTTTGACAGTTTCTTTACCTATTTGTATTCCTTTTATTCCTTCTTCTTGCCTAATTGCTCTGGCTAGGAATTCCAGTACTATGTTGAATAGGAGTGGAGATAGTGGGCATCCTTGTCTGGTTCCTGATTTTAGAGGGAATGGTTTTAATTTTTCTCCGTTAAGTATAATGCTGGCTGTAGGTTTGTCATATATAGCTTTTATAATGTTGAGGAACTTTCCTTCTATTCCTAGTTTTCTTAGAGCTTTTATCATGAAATGATGTTGGATCTTATCAAAGGCTTTTTCTGCATCTATTGAGATGATTAAGTGGTTTTTGTCTTTGCTTCTGTTAATGTGGTTTATTACGTTTCTTGATTTTCGTATGTTGAACCACCCCTGCATCCCTGGGATGAAGCCTACCTGGTCGTGGGGAATAATCTTTTTGATGTGTTGCTGAATTCGATTTGCCATTATTTTGTTGAGGATTTTTGCATCAATGTTCATTAAGTAGATTGGCCTATAGTTCTCCTTTTTGGAGGTGTCTTTGCCTGGTTTTGGGATAAGTGTAATACTGGCTTCATAAAATGTGTTTGGCAGTTTTCCTTCCCTTTCTATTTCATGGAACAGTTTAAGGAGGGTTGGTATCAGTTCTTCTTTAAAGGTCTGATAGAATTCAGCAGAGAATCCATCAGGTCCTGGACTTTTCTTTTTGGGGAGACTCTTGATTGCTGCTTCAATTTCATTTTGTGTTATAGGTCTATTCAGGTGATTAATTTCCTCTTGGTTCAGTTTTGGATGATCATATGTATCTAGAAATCTGTCCATTTCTTTTAGATTTTCAAATTTATTTGAATATAGGTTCTCAAAGTAGTCTCTGATGATTTCCTGGACTTCCATGGTGTTTGTTGTTATCTCCCCTTTTGCATTCCTGATTCTACTAATTTGGGTTTTTTCTCTCCTCATTTTAGTCAGGTTTGCCAGGGGTCTATCGATCTTGTTTATTTTTTCAAAGAACCAACTTTTTGTTTCATTAATTCTTTGTATGGTTTTTTTGGTTTCTATTTCATTGATTTCAGCTCTTATTTTTATTATTTCTCTCCTTCTATTTGTTTTGGGATTTGCTTGTTCTTGTTTTTCTAGGAGTTTGAGATGTATCATTAGGTCATTGATTTGGGATCTTTCAATCTTTTTAATATATGCACTCATGGCTATAAACTAGGAAAAATGTTTTAGATCAAGATTATTTTCTTACTTTTTCAGTACTGGAAATTGAACTTAGGGCCTTGTGCTTGCTGGGCAAACCCTCTACCACTTAAGCCACATCTCAGTCCTAGATGGAGATTATGACATACAGACTTTTAATGTAGCATCATGATTCCTGTCACCTGGTGTTCACATTCATGTGTGATCCCTTGTCCTTAATTATGGATGAAATTTGTTTCTGAACAATAAAATACTGCAGAAGATTTGAAAATAAACATCAATCAATTTTACCTAGTTCTAGGTACTTGTAGGAGTATTTCTAAATAAACATGGAAAATTAACCAAAATAGGCCATATTGTTTATAAAACAAGTCACAGTAAAAGTTAAAGAATGTGAAACCTTCAGAGTATGCTTTTGTTGATAATAGTAATAAATTAGAAGTTAATGATAATAGGCTATCCATAAGATCTCCATTGGGAATTAAACAAAAACTTCTAAATGATTCCATGAGTAAACAATCAGTTCATTTCTAATGTACAGATTACCTCAAAATAGTTTTAACTAAGTGTTAATGAAAACAGCAAAACATGTAAGATAAAGCAAATGTTTAGGATAAATGTTTAGGAAAAAAATTAAGTAGTATTTAATAAAGCTACAATTTTAAATACCTATGTTAGAAAGAAGAAAGGTGTAAAATTGTTGTGCATGTTATTGAAAGCAGATGTCAGTGAAATAAAAAGTAAACAATTGAAAAAAATCAACAAATCCAAATCTTTCCTTTGAAAACAATTTGTTAAATGTATAGAAAGATTGATTTTACAAAGGAAAGACACAATAATATTAAGAATAAATGAAGTGAGGTTTAGATACATCATAAAGAACTTTATACCAATGAATTTTTTAGCATACCTAAAATGGCAAAATCACATAGAAGTCACAAATTATCAAAACCAATACAAAAAGAACAGAAAATGTGAATAGCTTTACAAAGAAATTAAATTTGTCATTAAAGATTTCTCACAAAGAAAATTCTAGGTGTAATTAACTTCTCTTGTAAATTCAATCAAACTTTTGAGAAAGAAACATTTAACTTTTAACAAACTCAAAACAGAGAAAAAAGGTTCAACTGCAACTAATTTTGTTAGTTCAAAATTTAACATACCATACTTTGTTCACTAAAAAGGAACATTTATAATATGACAGATACTTTGGTGATAAATTAGTTATGGGAATATAAAAAATTAAGCAAGTGAAAAAAACCAAGTGATTGTTAACCTTACCTGTTGTGGAAACAATAAAAAACAATAGAAAAAAATAATTAATATCAACATTCTATTGTATATGGTTGAATAGTGAACATATTTACATAGTTATAATAGTAAGGCCACAAAAGTATAATTTGGTGATATTTAAATGGTAGCTAGAGCAGATGTGTATGTATGATGTGTTTATTCTTACATTGTAGGAAGTTGGTAGATGACTTCTTTATTGGGAATTTATGAAATAGCAGTATATTCCTGTTGGATTTTTTTTCTGGGTAATTTATGAAGAACAAAAATTCATTCAGTTTACATTCTGGAGGCTGGGAGTTACAAGGTCAAAGGGTTGCATCTGGTGAATTCCTTCTTGCTGGTGGAGGACTCTGCAGAGTCCCAAGATAACAAAGGGCATCACTGGTGAGTGGAGCTGTGTAAAGAGACAGAGACATAGCTCAGTTATAAACTGAACTGTTCTCAAAATTGCCCATCAACCTGTTGTGCTGGTCAATACTCTATTACTATAAAAAATACCTGAGATAATAAACTTAAAAAAGGGAAAGTCTTATTTTAACTCATAATTTTAGAACTCCCAGTCCATGAATAGTTGATTACATTGCTTTGGGCCTGTAGTAAGTCAGCATCTTATAGCAGAAGCACATGGTAGAGCAAAACCACTCACTTAATTGCCAGGAAGCACAAGAAAGTCAGGAGGGGCTTTGGGTTCCACAATCCCCTTTAAGTGCATACCTCCAATGACCTAAAGACCTCCCTCCAACAAGCTTCACCTCTTGAAATTAGCACCACCCTGGGATCCAACTATTTAACACATGAGACTTTGGGGGATACTCAACATCAAAAATATAGCACCCATCAATGTATTAGTACATAAATTTATGAACAGATTAGTTCATTCCTTAAAAGACTCTTAAACATCACACCTGGTCCCAGCCATTAATATTTCACAATGGGGATTAAATATTGACATGAGCTTTGGTAGGGACACTCAAACCATAGCATATATGAACAACTTGATAAAATGTAGCATTCAAGTATCATTATTATTATATGATGAGAATTTACACATTCATTACTTTCATAAGACAATATTAATGACATATGTGAATGCATCTGCACACCTCACCTGTCTAAATAAAACACGAGAGTAATATACATTAAAATATAATTGTGGTTATCTTTATTTCGTAGCTTCCAGAGTTTTAATAATAGACACATATCACATTTTTTTTTTGGTACTGGGGTTTAAACTCAGGACTTTGTACTTGCTAGGGTGGTGCTCTACCACTAGAATCACTCTGCTAGTACTTTTTGCTCTGTTTATTTTTGAGACAGGGTTTAGCTTTTTGACTAGTCTGGCCTGGACTAAAACCCTCTATGTATGCTTCCTGCAGGATCTGGGATGACAGGCACATGCCACCACACCCAGCTTTTTTCTACTGGGCCAGGGTCTTGTGAAATTTTGCACAAGCTGGCCTGGAAGAGCAATCTTCTCAATATTAACCTCTCACAGAGTTCGGATGACAGGCACACCTCACAACACCCAACAATTGAGATAGGGTCTTGGGGAACCCCTCCACTGCCAAGGGTGGGCTGTCCTCACACCCTGATCCTCTTGATCTCCACCTCTTGAGCAGTTAAGATTATAGGCTTGAGCCACCAAGACCCAGACAAGGTTTATTTTAAAAAGAAGAATTCATCAGAATAAGAGTAAAGATAAATGATATTGACAAGGTACAAAACCTTTTTGCCAAGGTTTCCATGCTACTAAATATCTCCTACCCACACGTGCATGCACACACACAGGTTAACAATCCGTTTCTGTGTGTAGGAAGCAAATGTGACTGATATAATTCTTAGCAGAACCACAAAGGGGCTGAGAATGAATGCCAGGGAAGAGACAATTTCCCTATCACCTTCCAGCATGAGACTGCATATGACAGACCCAACACACATCCATTCAGCCTGGTCTAATAGGAATAGCACAGAAACTGTGTTTGGCAAACAGGTTCTGATAGATCTTATGCTGTGCTGAGAACTGTCAAAAAACTGTAAAGTCGAGTCCTCAGTAGAATTTTCAGTTATCAGAGGCTGTATTTATGTTCACTAGTGATGGTCTTGGAAAACTAAAAGCATGTGACTGTATGCTAGACCCAAATACACTGCGGAAGGGTAGTCACAAATCCTATGTATGGGAGAAAAAAAAGTAAAGGACTACTTTCAAGATACTAAAGCAGAAAGTTACCAGATCTTCTATGATTACAAAAAATGTTTTTTGCCATCATTGCTTTTGTTATTATATTTTACTACTGGAGACATTTAAGTATATAAGACTAAACGTGTTTAACAGTAGATGTCTTCCAGAAAGAAATTAAAACTAAGTATCATGGAACTTGAGAAGAGGGAGAACAGGAGGGCATGTACAGCAGTGGGCCAGAAGACCCTGAAACTGTTATCAGGAAGAGTCCATTTTGGTGACAAAAAACAAATTGGTTTTTGGAAGTCTGTTTTCAAAGATCACCAATCTTTCTGACCATCTTTTTATTTCTTGCGAAGTAAAGAGGCAATTGATTGTTCTGCAACTCCAAAGTTAAGTTTTCAGCAATGAAAACAAGAAACAGCCTCCTTTTCATTTGCTTCTTCTGAAGACATGATTCTGAAGGGGAACAAGAAACTGGTTTCTGTCTCATTTTCATGAAACATTTTCAATTGAATAAAATTAACTTGAAAGGATGTCAAATAGAAACTCTGGCAATGACTCTGACTCAAATGAATATGTTGTACTTTTGATATCTGTCATTGAATTCCCCTGGTCCTCACACTGTTCTCCATTTAAAAAGACAATATCTGACTGTTTCTTGGAGTGGGGGCAAATTCCACTCGGACACCTGCATGCCAGATGTGTGCTGCTCACATGCACCCTACTATTCTACTTGTGATATTTACCACAAATTGCTTTCCTCTTTGGCATGAGAAGTAGAGTCATCAGAAAGCATCAGAACTCTTAAACATTTTTTCTCATTACTCTTTTATCATGTCATTCACATGTTTTCAGTTTTCTCTCTAATTCTAGTTTTACATAGCAGTGCTTATTCCAAATTCACAAATCATGTTTTTTTTCCTTGTTTATTGAGAATTAGGGATTAATTTTGGTGCTTTAAATTTGTTTTTACTTTTAAAATATAGACAGCGACAAATGAAGGTTTAGTATACTTCACTTTTCTGTTGGGTCAATCATCGACAAGAGAACAAACAGAGTTTTGAAGTTCTGATGAATCCACTCCAAATCTATTGAATGAATTAGAATACATCTATTTTAAGCGTTATTTAATAGAAATAATTGGTTTTTCATGTTAAACAAGGAGATGTTCTTTCTCACAGGTCTGTGCTCCAAACTGGAAAGGAAAGTCATACAACAGATGGACATTAAAATGGAAAGATCAAAGACTGACATCATTGGAGCTCAAGATCTAGAAGGAAGGACAGGTGGACACCAGAAGGATAAAGTTAATATGTTATTTTGCTGCTACCAACAGGCAAGAAGACCAGAGCAAACACAGCAACATGTGCAGAAATCCTCTGTCAGCTGGCTATAATTTCGTTGGATTATTCCAAATGGCTTGCTTAAATCCATCTCATATAATATTACCATGCAGACCCATGGGTGTCCTTGTATCAAATCAATGTGCTAAGTTTTAAAAAGAGTTGTGAATCACATGTCAAAGGTATATAGGCAATATTGTGACATAGGCCCCTTATTGGTTATGAAGAACTAATTTTAGTACTGTGCAAATCCTTAGGCTTTATTTTAAATATAAAATATCAAATATATTATCAACACAATAGCAGTAGAAACAAAACTTTATTGAACACAGTTTTAAGCACTAGCCTGAGTACTTACTTTTATAATACCTCTTAACATTCATATTAATTTTACAGGTAGGTACTAATGTTCCATCCATTGTGAAGAAAAGGGGTAAAGGCTGAACATACATCAAGTAAGTTTCTAAGGTGACCTGGCTAAGAAATTGTGACACTGAAAGCC
This sequence comes from Castor canadensis, assembly GCF_047511655.1. NCBI lineage: Eukaryota > Metazoa > Chordata > Mammalia > Rodentia > Castoridae > Castor > Castor canadensis. The sequence continues at coordinate 54,958,762 of NC_133394.1, forward strand.
AGCTGTCTGACTCTGGAATACCTGCCACTATGCTCGGATGCACATCAATGAAATGTGCATGAGATTTGTCTTATTTGTAGGTAGCAAGTTTTGCTTGTTAATGATAATCACATACAAATTTACTCAGTCATATTTGGCCCAAGTAGAAAAATAGATTGTTTTCCTGTTCTTTAGATATATTGTTCTTCCTGACTCCTCTCTAGTCTAAGAGCAATTATATACTGGTAGATATGACAAAGATCCTCCCACTCTTATGAGGATGTGGAGCCACTAAGGTAGAAAGGTCGCCAAATCACTTCACTTGTGAAGATGAAATTTACTTGAAGAAATCTGAATGTGTGTTTTTATGATTCATTCATTATCAGAACAATGTATGGGCAGAAGAACTTTGAGCAAATTCAAAAATATTAATAATAGAATAAAATTAGAATTTCTCAATCATCTCTCTCATTTACTGAATTATCCCTAGGTCTCTCCCTATTCCTCATTCCCTTTTAGGTTTAAACAGAGTTATTCCTGTGCCACTTGAAAGTATCAAATAACAGTATTTTCACATGTGCAGTCATCTCCAATTGGGCATTATTACCTTGTGGTACTTATAAACATAATAGAAGATATGTACATACAGATGCACTTTGAAACTCAGAAATGGAAAAAAGGAGTAATGTAACCCAATGTTTTTCCTGACAACTTGTCAATTGCTCACATGGAAGTCAGAAAGAAAATGTCTTTTATTTTTAGTTTGCTTTATTATTCTACCCCTCACAAAACCCACAGCAGAGGGTCATCAATTACAGCTTCAACCTACTATTGGTTCTCAAGTTTTAAAGTGTATCAGATTGCTGGGCACAACCCTCTGGTTTTCTGATTTAGCAGGATTAGAGTCTGGTCACTTTTAGCACATTGTTTTTTTTTTTTAAAGATATTTCTGCCTCTTCCTGAAACCTCATCAACTAATCTGTTTTGTGCTTACTTTAGGAGATAGGTTGTCATTCATTTAGTGCAGTCTTTTCCACTACTGGCAGAAAATTGACTTGGGTATGGAGGAAATCTGCACAGTCATCTAACCTCTAGAGAAAATACCCAGACTGCCAAATCCAAACTTCTTTCATCATATTCACTCCATTATTGTGCAAGAAGAGTTGAGGCCTTCTTTTATTCTAGTCTATTTTTTTGACAGAGGGCTTTCCCTGGAATAAAATTAAAATGGACTTTTAGTGAGGATAGCTGGTATGAGTGACAGTGCAAAGTGGGTATGCCTGTGTGTTAGAAAAGAGAGAACCTTTGGTTTTACCAGTTCTACTCATGGGAGCCCCCAGAGAGAGGCTACTCAGAGAAAAGCTCAGTTGGATTAAAAGATTAAAAGATTCTTGTTCTTTGCTCTGTCATGGCTTTTACCACATTGTCATTTGCTTCCTTGGTGACAAAAGGGCACAGGACCATTTCCCCTTGCTCTTCTAAGTTCTCTCTGTCTCTGTCTCTCTCTCTCTCTGTCTCCTCTTCATCTCAATTCACACATTCTCAGGACTAGCACCTTTGCTCATTATCTGTTCTCTATACTTTTCTTATTGCACATACCATATCATGATTTCAAATTATATATTTCAAATATGATTTCTTTTTGGATTATTCTATTAGCCTCTAAAATTCAAAAAACCAGATCTCCTGTCTGGTTTTGCTCATTATTGAACCACTGGGTGTTTTGCTTTCCTAGGGTAAAGTGACTAATGAGTAATTAACCCTCAATAGATACTAGTTTGACTGAAGGCACTGTTAGTGTCATGAAGCATCTCTTAGAATGGGTAGCATGGAAACAGAAATGAGTTTTTTTTTTCGTTGCATATTCTCTTAAGTTTATGTAATCTCTTAAACCATGATAATATACATATTGAAAATCTGGGACAAGTACACCCATTTAGGACTATTTTCATTAACAAATGTGACATCAAGTCAATAGTGGTAAATGAGAATGCTCCTCTGATGAGAAGAACCAATTATGTTTTCATATCTGCTTGGTCAGAATGGCTTAGACCTATATGGTCCTTTCAAGATTTATGTGAATCCCATTTTTTCTGCTTCCTTCCTACCTGAGTTATTGGGTTTGAGCTGTGGATTTAAGCCCGTTCCTTGCTTCAATTCTTATACTGAAGTATGTATTACCAATGTTTTCTGCTACTAATTTTTGCCAGTTTTTCTGTTCTTAGCTTTATCCTCTTGCTTGTCTTTCACTGGAGTTTCCATTGGCAATTTTGTTTTCCTTTCTCTTTGACAAGCATTTATTCTTCACTTTTCAAGTCTTTCTCAAGAATCTTCTTCTTCTATGAAGAACACAAAGCAACACGTAGCATTTCAGGGACCTGAGAGGATGGTTACAAATTTGCCAAAAATCCAGCAATAAGGTTTGGGTCATAGGGAAGAATGAGAGCTTTCAAACAAATATATTGATGTTCCCAAGCTGCAAGGAATAACTGCTTCATCTCCTTAAAAACTCCATGTGGCCTTTAATGGCCTACATTTATTGCATTTATATTGTTCAGAATTTAAGGCAAGTAATATGTTAAATGTACTCTTCTTCAACTTATGAAACAATTTCCCTGGAAACTTTTATTTAATGGCTTCACTTTCTAGAGTAACTAAAGAGAAAGCATCGGAAGATAGAATTGTGCTGGGAACTTTTTCATAGTCATATAAATATCATCCTAATTATGGAATATATAGAGTGGCTGGAAAGTCTAACCTAAAATTATTTCATAGCATTAAAATTGTTTTATAAACTTTAAATAAAATGAATAAAAATTATGGGTTAAAAATATCTCCTTGACCTCACCAGTTTTTTCAATTGCCAACTAGACATACAATGTGGCTCAGGATGAAATTCCTGCTTTTCTTATATGTAAGAATGTCTGTGGTTAGGTAATGATCATCCCTTATACAATAACACTTTTGAGAGCTTCAATAAATATAGTCCTTATTCTTTTTTGCCATTTTGTCAAATGTAGAATGTAAATATTGAAAATTATCAATTATCACCATGATATTGACACTAAAATATCTGAACATCTGAAACATTTGATAAGCATTTATCAAAACATTCCCAAGTTTACTGATTGTATTAGCAATTAATCTAAATTTACCACCTTTCAATCTTTGGTGCGATCCTTTGGGATCATGATGATGTGTCTTGACATAAACACATTGCTTTTTGCATTTGATATAATGTATGTTAAGGTGACTGGTTTCCTCAGAGAATTGTCTCTTAACTCATTTGTTAGTTTCCACTCCTATGTCTTCACTTTTTAAAATACAAAGTAAATTATATACCACTCATTTATTTATTCTTGGTGATATTATCTTGTAAAGATAATAGCATTTATGGATGATGGAAATATGTACATATAGTTCAGGGAATGAATTCTCACTCCAATTTGACAAGTCCATTTTCAAAAAATAATTCTATGATAAGTTTTAAAGAACTTGTGTTTTGGACAGTAACAAATATTTGTAAGAGGGACTTAAATGTATGTATGTGTATATATACATTTTCTTTTTTCTTGCTACCCTGAAAGAAACAGACTATTCAGAGCTATCTTAAACACTTACAGATCTAGTGTTTACATCTGATAACTCAGAAAGTGATGTAAATTTCTAAAATGAACATAACCTCCAAAATGTTACAATTGGTGTAGACATATATCATGTCATAAAATCATTTCATGAATGAGACAAGGATGCCCACTATCTCCACTCCTATTCAAAATATTACTGGAATTCCTAGCCAGAGCAATTAGGCAAGAAGAAGGAATAAAAGGAATACAAATAGGTAAAGAAACTGTCAAAATATCCCTATTTGCAGACGATATGATCCTATATCTTAAAGACCCAAAAAACTCTACTCAAAAGCTCCTAGACACCATCAACAGCTATAGCAAGGTAGCAGGATATAAAATCAACATAGAAAAATCATTAGCATTTCTATACACTAATAATGAACAAACTGAGAAAGAACATATGAAACCAATTCCATTTACAATAGCCTCAAAAAAAAATCAAATACCTAGGTGTAAACTTATCTTTGACAAAGGCACTAAAAATATACGATGGAGAAAAGACAGCCTCTTCAATAAAAACTGCTGGGAAAACTGGTTAGCAGTCTGCAAAAACTTGAAACTAGATCCATGTTTACCACCCTCTACCAGTATTAACTGAAAATGGATCAAGGATCTTAATATCAGACCCCAAACTCTAGAGTTGGTACAGGAATGAGTAGGAAATACTTTGGAACTAATAGGTATAGGCAAGGACTTTCTCAATGGAACCCCAGCAGCTCAACAACTAAGAGATAGCATAGACAAATGGGACTTCATAAAACTAAATGCTTCTGCTCAACAAAAGAAATGGTCTTTAAACTGAAGAGACCACCCACAGAGTGGGAGAAAATATTTGCCAGCTACACATCAGACAAAGGACTGATACCCAGAATATATAGGGAACTCAAAAAACTGAATGCTCCCAAAATTAATGAGCCAATAAAGAAATGAGCAAGTGAACTAAACAGAACTTTGTCAAAAGAAGAAATTTGAATGGCCAAAACACACATGAAAAAATGCTCACCATCTCTAGCCATTAAGGAAATGCAAATCAAAACCACACTAAGATTCCACCTCACCCCTGTTAGAATAGCCATCATTAGAAACACCACCAATAACAGGTGTTGGCAAGGATGTGGGGAAAAAGGAACCTTTATACACAGCTGGTGGGAATGCAAAGTAGTACAACCACTCTGGAAAAAAATTTGGAGGCTACTTAAAAATCTAAACATAGATCTGCCATATGATCCAGCAATCCCACTCCTGGGGATATACGCAAAGGAATGCAACACAGGTTACTCCAAAGGCACCTGTACACCCATGTTTATTGCAGCGCTATTCACAATAGCCAAGTTATGGAAACAGCTAGGAATCCCCACTATTGATGATTGCATCAAGAAAACGTAGTATTTATACACAATGGAATTCTACTCAGCCATGAAGAAGAATGAAATCTTATCATTTGCAGGTAAATGGATGGAACTGGAGAACATCATCCTGAGTAAGGTTAGCCAGGCCCAGAAGACCAAAAATCATATGTTCTCTCTCATATGTGGACTTTAGATCAAGAGCAAACAAAACAAGGGGATTGGACTACGATCACATGATGAGGCGAGAGCACACAATGGAGGTATGAGGATAGGCAAGAAACCCCCCAAAACAAGATAGCATTTGATGTCCTCAATGCAAAGGAACTAAAGCAGAAACTTTAAAGCGACTGAGGCCAATAGGAGAAAGGGACCAGGAACTAAAGAAAAGGTTAGTTTGAGAAGGATTAATTTAGAATGTAACACATATGTACAGGAAAGCAATGCAAGTAAGCTCCCTGTATAGCTATCCTTATCTCAACCAGCAAAAACCCATGGTCCTTCCTATTATTGCTTATACTCTCTCTTCAACAAAATTAGAGATAAGGGCAAAATAGTTTCTGTCTGGTAGTGAGGGGGTAGGGGGAAGGGGGGGCGGGGGAAAAAGAGGGGATGGAGGGAAGGGAGGAGAAATGACCCAAACATTGTATGCACATATGAATAAAATAAATAAAATAGTTTCACTTTGCTAAACTAGCCACAGTTCCCTCTTCTACATTATCCATTTCATCCAATATAAATCTCTTGATTTTAATCAGATTCTACACATGTTTCTAATTCTCTACACAATCCTTTCTGGAGACAAGAAACACCATTAACAGTCACACTGAGACATTTGCCAATGGTAACATCTCCAAGTGAAATAGCCTGATAAGAAAAACAATACCATTGCACTTACAGTCTGTACTATTGTTGGATTCCTGAGAAGGAGGAAGCATGGTGTCTTTTTAAAAATTATTCATTTATTCACATGTGCATACATTGTCTGGATCATTTCTCCCTCTTGCCCCCACCCCCACCCTCTTCCTTCCTCCCTCCTCGCTTCCAGGCAGAACCTGTTCTGCACTTTTCTCCAGTTCCATTGAAGAGTAGAAATAAGCAATAATAAGACAGACATAGCATTTTTGCTAGTTGAGATAAGGACAGCTATACAGAGAGATTCTTAGCATTGCTTTCATGTACAAATGTGTTACAACCCAGGTTGATTCATCTCTAACTGATCTTTACACTGGTTCCTGATCCCCTTCTCTGTCACTTTAAGGTTTCTGTATTAATTCCTCTGGAGTGGGGACATCAAATGCTTTCATGTTTTGGGTTTTATATCTAACTCCATACCTCCTGTAAATGTTCTCCCCTTGTAATGTAACCCAAGTCCTACAACATTGCTGCATTTGCCCTAGATCTAAAAACCACACATGAGGGAGAACATACAATTTTTGGTCTTCTGAGCCTGGCTAACCTTGCTCAGTTCCATTCATTTACTTGTAAATGATAAGATTTCATTCTTCTTCATGGTTGAGTAAAACTCCATTATGTATAAATACCACATTTTCTTGATCTATTCATCAATAGTGGGGCATCTTGGTTGTTTCCATAACTTGGCTACTATGAATACTGCAGCAATAACATGGGTGTACAGGTGCCTTTGGAGTAACCTGTGTTGCATTCCTTTGGGTATATCCCCAGGAGTGGGATTGCTGGATCATATGGCATGTCTATGTTTAGATTTTTAAGCAGCCTCCAAATTTTTTCCAGAGTGCTTGTACCAGATTGTATTCCCACCAGCAGTGAATAAGGGTTCCTTAATCCCCACATCCTCGCCAACACCTGTTGTTGATAGTGTTTTTGAGCTCTCTGAAAACAAAGAGAGATGGTTGATAATTACAATGATTTTGCTAAATTCTGATCTACAAATACTGACAAAAACTACACATTCTGAGAACTCTAGCCAGGAAAACCATGGCAAAAATAACAAAAAATAAGTTCAATTGTTTCTGTCTTCCATCTATGTGGTTTTGAATTAGAGATAATTGTTGCAAAAAATAACATCTATCTTCTAGTTTATTCTGCATTCCAAATAGCCCATAGTGTATTATACATTTAACGTATGTTACTTAGTCCTTACAGTCTTTAAGGGGTTACTTTTTAATTGTTCTTTGTAAACATTATATAGATCTAAGATGTATAATACTATATATATACATATATATATATGCTGAACTGATATACAGTACTGTATATACCATATATACATTGAAATGATAAGTACAGTCAAGCAAATCAGCATATCCATTTTCTCACGACTACCTTTCTTTTTTTATGTGGTAGAACCACCAGAAATTTCCCTTAGTAATTTTCTAATACAAGTACAGTGTAGATCTCTATTCACCTTATATAATTGCAACTTTGTCCCCTTTGTCTAGCATCTACCTATTTCACCCTCCTCTGAGCTTTTGTCAACTCTGTTTCTATGAGTTCAACTTTTTTAGATTCCCCATGTATTTGAGATCATGGAGCATTTTTCTTATGTATGGTTTATTTCACTTAACATAATGGCCTCCAGTTTCATCCATGTTGTCAAAAGCAGCAGGATCTCCTTTTTTTAAGGATGAACAATATTCCATTGTATGTTTTCAACACCAATTTTAATCCATTCATCCATTGAAAGACTCTCAGGTTGTTTCCATATCCTGGCTCGTGTACATAATGCTGCAATGCATATGGAAATATAGATATCTCTTCAAGTTACTAATTTAATTTTCTTTGGGTATGTACTCAGAAGACAGAGTGTGTTTAAAGAGAAATCATAAATTGTAACTCCCAGGTAAGGACACTAAAGTTTACATTACTTGCCCAATAGCATATGGCTGGTGACCTTCAAAGTTTACAGAGGTTCCTATTAGCTTTATGTCTTTGTTAATACTGAATTGTCAAATGGAAAAAAGAGAAAAAAACAGATAAAGTACTCTGAAAAATGACTGGAAGTAACAGCTCTTTTTTGAATGTACAATCTAGTGAATAATAATTTTCAGCTTGCTCAGAACACATGCTATTCAATTGTAGATATTACAGTCTACAAAATAAGTGATTTTTTATGAATACTGGCATATACTTGGTTAAATGAGAAATAATTATTCAGTGATTTTGCTTAATATATAAGTGGAGTTACAGCTGTCCTATTTGCAGAAGACAATACTAAGTAATAGAATGACATAGTGGAAAATTCAATGGACTTGATGTCAATTTTATTTTACTAGTTATATGTGAATGTGGAGAAGTTACTTAATGCCTCTTGGCCTTATCTTTATCATGTGCAAAAATAAAAGGAATAGAATAACTAATTTCAAAGATAGTTCTAAAGGTAGCTGAATCTCCATGACAGCCCTTGGCAAAGTGGGCCACAGTACTGGTTTGACATTCCATTCCACATCCCTTGGTGAAGGCCCTGGTGTGTATAAAGACCACATACTTAAAAAGGTACGGAGTAAGGAATAAGCACAAAAATATGAAGTAGTGTATTCAGAGTAGAAGAATTTCTGAGAGCCTTTTTGTGTGGGCAAATTTTAATCCTCCTTTTGTTTTCTTCCTCCAGATGTCCCTAAATTTCTTGTTTAAGCAAGAGTGGTTTATGTATTTGCTAATGTGTGGCTTAGTTTGCAAGCTTATTTGATTCTACACCATTTATAGAGAGGTCAAGAGGAAACATGGTACTCAATGCTTGCATATGAAAATGTGCACTTAAGACTCACTTTTTGGAATATTGACCTTGGTTCATGTTAGCTGGAAGGACTTTTCTGATTTTCTCACACCTGCTCAATCTGAAGTTCTTATCCTCTAGACATAGCACCCACATCCACTCTGCTGTTTTCCTCTGATGTGATTCATAAGAACTATCCATTTGTCTCTGTAGTGGAGTGTGAATCCTTGAGGACAGAAGTTACATCTTACTCATTTTTATCTCCTTCATATGCTGACAGCAAAACTAATTTTTGAAAGGCAGGAATAACTAATGATTGACTAAAACTTATGATATCCAGACTGAAGTTATGCAGGTGTCTAGTGTCCACTGAGTTGGAATGCCCCCAAGTTCATGATCAAAATCTAAGTTCCAGTAATTGAGGATGTTGCTCAGTGGTGGAGTGCTTGCCTAGAATGTGTGAGACCTGGAGTTTAATCTCCAGTACCACAAACAAACAAACAAAATAGCAAAACAAAAATAGCAGAAAGTGTGTTCCATAAGCAAAAAAGAGAGTTGGTAACTTCTGTGCTAGAGGCACACTGTAAGCGAGTGAGAAATCCAAACATTAACTTTGATCTCATGAAGTTTGTTTATGTATTATAGCATAGTGAAGTACAAAGATCTCATTATTTTCTTCAGGTTATGAAAAGGTTAATAAGCTGTTCATGTGGCCTGAATACCTCTGTCAAACATCTTAGACCTTCACAGAGACTGTCAAGTATGCTGCATTGTATGGCTTGACAACTGACCTACCAGCTAGTGCATTGATTTCTAAGTCCTGACCATGATTACATTTTTGGCTAAGATCTACAGTCTGTATTTTAAAACCTTGGCACTGACCTCACTTGAGCCAGAATCTCTCATGTGGTTCATACTGATTAATAAATACCAATGCAGGAAGTTTAGAGCAATTGAAAATATGTTCTTTCCAAGTGAAGAGCAGTCATTATTCTTCCCTCCCCCCATTTAGTCCAGTCTGTCCAGAGAAATAGAAAATAGGTCTTAATACAAAAATACACTATTAGTCACAAACATGTCTCCAATTCAAATAAGTGTTTATCACCTTGGAGTGACTCAGGAAGATTTGATTGTTGCTTCAAAAAATGTTAGTCAAACAATGTATAGTTTGAGGATAGAGATGTTGCATGGTGAGTAGCTTTAAATAAGCTATTCTCTGAAAGATGATAATTGCACCACTGGATCCACAGAATCTTTGTATTAACAAAAATCTATCAGTAAATTAAAAACCAGGTTAAGCTTATTTTATACAACTAATATAATGGGTCCTACAAATTTCAATTGTACAACTTTCTTTAAAAAAAAAACCACACTAGCCATTTGGACTTCTTTCTTTGAAACAGTTCTGTTCAAATCAGTTGCCCATTTCTTGATTGGGTCATTGATTTTGGGGAGTTTAGTTTTTTGAACTCCCTGTATATTCTGGTTATCAGTCCCTTGTTTGATGCATAGCTGGCAAAGATCTCCTCCCATTCTGTGGGTGGCCTCTTCAATGTACAGACCATTCCTTTTGTTGTGGAGAAGCTTTTTAATTTCATGTAGTCCCATTTGCCAATCTTTTCTCTTAGTTGCTAAGCCACTTGAGTTCTACTGAGGAAGTCCTTGACTATGCCTATTGCTTCCAGTATAATTCCTGTTCTTTTCTGTATTAGCTTCAAGGTTTCAGGTCTGGTACTAATGTCCTTAATCCACTTTGAGTTGATACTAGTACAGGGTGACAAATATGGATCTAGTTTCAGTTTTCTATAGGCAGATAAGCAGTTTTCCCAGCAACATTTGTTGAAAAGTCTGTCTTTTTTCCATCGTATGTTTTTGGCACCTTTGTCAAAAATTAGGTGAGCATAGCTGCATGTACTCATATCCTCTATTCTGTTCTACTGGTCTTCATATCTGTTTTTGTGCCAGTACCATTCTGTTTTTATTGCTATGGCTCTATAGTATAGTCTGAAGTTGGGTATTGTGATACTTCCAACTTTGCTCTTTTTGCTCAGTATTACCTTGGCTATTTGCAGTCTTTTGTGTTTCCAAATGAACTTCAGGGCAGACTTTTAGATCTCTGTGATGAACGTCATTGGGATTTTGATGGGAATTGCATTGAACATGAAGATTGCTTTTGGTAGTAGAGCCATTTTTACTATGTTGATTCTGCCAAACCATGAGCATGGGAGATTTTTCCATCTTCTGTAGATTTCCATCTTTGATTTCTTTCTTCAAATGTTTGTGGCTTTCCTTGTAGAGGTCATTCACATCCTTTGTTAAGTTTATTCCTAGGTATTTGATTTTTTTTGAAGCTATTGTAAATGGAATCATTTTCCTATATTCTTTTTCAATCTGTTCATTGTTAGTATGTAGGAAGGCTACTGATTTTTGTTAGCTGATTTTGTATCCTGCTACTTTGCTGAGGCTGTTTATGGTGTCTAAGAGTTTTTTCAGGTCTTTTAGGTATAAGATCAGGCCATCTGCAAATAGGGATAGTTTGACTGCTTCTTTACGTTTTCGTATTCCCTTTACTTTTTCTTCCTGCCTGCTTACTATTCCTGGCCATAAAAGAAATGCAAATCAAAACCACACTAAGATTCCACCTTACCCCTGTTAGAATAGCTATCATCAAGATCACCACCAACAACAAATGTTGGCAAGGATGCAGGGAAAAAGGAACACTTATGCACTGTTGGTGGGAATGTAAGCTAGTACAACCACTATGGGAAACAATATGTAGGCTCCTCAAAAAATTAAAAATAGATCTGCTGTATATCCAGCAATACCACTCCTAGGGATATACCCAAAAATGTTAATCAGGTTGCTACAAAATCACTTGCACATCCATGTTTATTGCAGCACTATTCACAATAGCTATGGAAACCATCAAGATGCCCCACTACTGATAAGTGGATTAAGAAAATGTGGTATTTATATATAGTGGAATTGTACTCAGCCACAAAGCAGAATGAAATTTTGTCATTTGCAGGTAAATGGATGGAATTGGAGAACATCATCTTAAGTGAAGTTAGCTCAGAAGGCCAAAAATCACGTTTGCCCTCATATGTGGGTTATAGACATACACCAAATGCAGCAATATTATGGGACACTGGTCACACTAAGGGAAGGCTGGGCACAAGTGGGATGGGAAAGGGAAGGAAACCTAAAACTTCAATGTGGTTGATGTGCTCACTGTACTGGAATTAATATAGAAATCTTAAACTGGCCAGGGCCACCATGGAAAGGTAACTAGGGAAGAGTGAAGAGGACTGGTAGACATGAATCAATTGGGGTAGGAATACATGCATGCATGGAAACAACACAAGGAATCTCCCTGTGTAGCTATCTTTATCTCAAACTAGCAAAACCACCATGTTTCTCTAATTATGTTTTATGTTTTTTTTTCTATAAAATTGGAGAATAAGAGGGCATGGGGGAAGGTTTGGTGGGAGGGGAGAGGTGGCAGAGAAAGGGATAGGAGGGTGAATATAGTGCAAACAATGTATACACATATATGTAAATGCAAAAATGATACCTGTTGAAACTGTTCCAGAAATTGGGGAGGGGAATGAAAAAGATCAGTGGATGGGGTGAATTTAAGTATGATATATTGATAATTGTAAGAACCTTGTAAATACTATAATATACCCCCACTCAGCAAAACAATAATAATAATAAATTTTTAAAATGAAAAAGAATGTGCTAAAAAGTATAGAGATTCCAGGAATGTAACAGATTACTTTCTCCAAATTTACTCATCAACTTCACACTTAGCAGTTACTTCAATTAAAGAATGTCTTCTGACCTCTTCAAAAAAAAAATCATACTAAACCTGTAGTTAACATCTTACCAAATAAAATAATTTAAATAAGATGTGGTCTAATTTCAAAATCACATAATTCAGGGAATTGAAAAATAAATACATATAGGGAATAAAAAATAAATACAAGGCATCTATGAATCATTGACAATTGGCTGAGATTTGCCTCAGATCTTTATTCTTCTCTCCTCTTTCCTCTCATTTTTCCTAAGCCATTCATTTCTTCTGCTCATAACTGCAGAAACTAATGAGGTTAGAACATGGTGTTACAATGTAACTTGTTATGGGACTTAATTATAGATATGAGCCTTTATTCATATTCCTTCTTTCACCTATTTGTCTTTCTTCTTCCCTTCCATTCATTTTTTCCTTTCTTTTATTTTTATCACTTTTACATTTACTTATGTGTATATACATTGTTTGGGCCACTTCCCATCTTCCCGCCACCACCCCCCACTTTGGAGCAGAACCTGTTCTGCCCTCTTGTTCTCCAATTTTGTTGAAGAGAAAATGTAAGAGATAATAAGAAAGACATAACATTTTTGCTAGTTTGAGGTAAATATAGCTATACAGAAAGTTTCCTAGCATTGCTTCCATGCACTTATGTATTGCAACCCACATTGATTGATCTCTGGCAGACCTTTTCACTACTTCCTAGTCCCCTTCCCATAGTGGCTTTGGCCAGTTTAAGATTACTATATTCACTCTTCTACAGTGAGCACACATACCTCATTCAAGTTTTAGGATTTCTTCCCTTTCCCTATTCCTACCGTGCACATTCTACCCTTAGTGTGTGACCCATGCCCAATAATATTACTGCAATTGCTTTAGGTCTATAATCTACATATGAGGGACAGCATGTGATTTTTAGCTTTCTCAGCCTGGCTAACTTCACTTAAGATGATGTTCTCCAGTTCCATCCATTTATTTGGAAATGACAAAATTTCATTCTACTTTGTGGCTGAGTAAAATTCCATTGTGTGTAAGTACATGTACATGGGTGTACATGTGCCTTTTGAATAACCTGAGTTGCATTCCTTTGGGTATATCCCTAGGAGTGGTATTGCTGGATCATATGGCAGATCTATGTTTAGTTTTTTAAGAAGCCTCCATATTGTTTTCCAAAATGGTTGTACTACCTTACATTCCCACCAACAGTGTATGAGTGGTTTTCCCCACATAATTGCCAACATTTGTTGTCATTGGTGTTATTTATGGAAGCTAATCTAACAGGACTGAAGTGGAATCTTAGTGTGGTTTTGATTTACATTTCCTTTATGGCCAGGATGTTGAGCACTTTTTCATGTGTTTTTTGGCCATTTGGACTTCTTCCTTTGAAAAAGTTCTGTTTAGTTCAGTTGCCCATATCTTTATTCGTTCATTAATTTTTGGGGAGTTTAGTTTTTTGAGCTCCCTGTATATTCTGGTCATCAGTCCTTTGTCTGATGTATAGCTAACAAATATTTTCTCACACTTTGTGGGTGGTCTCTTCAATTTAGAGACCATTTCTTTTGTTGTGCAGAAGCTTTTTAATTTCATGTAGTTCCATTTGTCCATCCTTTCTCTTAGTTGCTGGATCACTTGAGTTCAACTGAGGAAGTCCTTGCCTATAGCTATTGCTTCCAGAGTATTCCGTGTTCTTTCATGTACTAACTTCAAGGTTTGGGGTCTGATATTAAGGTCCTTAATTCACTTTGAGTTGATACTAGTACAGGGTGATAAATATGGACCTAGTTTCAGTTTTCTGCAGGCATATAACACTTTTTCCAGCAACATTCGATGCAAAGGCTGTCTTTTCTCCATTGAATGTTTTTGGCACCTTTGTCAAAAGTAAGGTGGCCATAGCTGTGTGGATTTATACCCAGGTCCTCTACTCTGTTCTGCTGGTCTTCATATTTGCTTTTGTGCCAGTACCATGCTGTTTTTATTGCTATGGCTCTGTAATATAGTTTGAATTTGGGTACTGTGATACTCCAGCATTGCTGTTTTTACTCAGTATTGCCTTGGCTACTCATGGTTTTTTGTGTTTCTAAATGAATTTTAAGGTAGAATTTTCAATCTCTGTGATGAATGTCATTGAGATTTTGATGGGAATTGCTTTGAACATGTAGATTGATTTTGGTAGTATAGCCATTTTTACTATGTTGATTCTGCCAATCCATGAACATGGGAGATCTTTCCATCTTCTGTAGTCTTTCTCAATCTCTTTCTTCAGTAGTTTGTAGTTCTCCTTGTAGAGGTCATTTACATCCTTTGTTAATCTATTCCTAGGTATTTGATTTTTTCCCATTTAATATAATGGGCTTTTAAGGTATATTAACTTGGTTTGATTCTGGTTCTGTTTATAGTATCAAGTGACAGCACCAAAATAGTTATTTGAAATTCCATCTAAACAATTCATTAAATATTTTTTATACTATATGAACCATACCTGAGGTGAGCAATCTTCCTCCTTGACCTAACATTAAAATCAAATATTTAAATAATATTCCAAGCAGTTTTTCAACCACTAAATTAGAGATGATTTTCACCTTCTAAATAGGAGCAAGCTGACATGATCTTTTGGTAGATCATGTCATTGTGATGTCTCTTAGCTCTTCTGTTTCCTTAATTTTTTAGGGAGGACTATTAGTTGCAAATTGATTTCAGAAATTTTAAAAAGGCTGACAATATCTGTTTTTTTCTTCACTAGCCAACCTATATTTTGATGCAGTGGGAAACATGACATCTGATTATGTTGAATTTCACTCTCAGTCCCCATGGCTTCTGTCCAGAGAAAGAATGTATGTTCATGTATTTATGACCAGGAATCTCATTTAGCAATGGTATATTGACTAATGGTTATTTATTTTGAGAAGGTCTTGCATACTATGTAGTCCACACTGGCCTTGAACTCTCAAGGCTGACCAAGTCTCTCAAGTTCTGGGATTACAAGCACTTGCCACTATGTGTAGTTTTGACTAATGGTTTTTGGTAGCAACCATCTCTTTATGGATGTCCTGACCATACTTTTTTTCTGGCAGTACTGGGGTTTTGAACTAGTGGTCTTGTACAAATATTCTACCATTTCAACCATGCCCCAAGACCTTTTTGCTTTATTTTTTGACAGGGTCTTATACTTTTTGCCCAGGATGGCCTTGAATTGTGACCCTCCTATGTACATCTCATGCATTGCTGGGATTGCAAGGCATGTGTATTCTTTGAGACAGTCTTACTACATTTGCCCTCTCTAGCTTCCTCCAACCATGATCCTCCTATCTTCACCTCTCAAGTTTCTGGGATTATAGGTGTGAGCTACTGCATTGGCATTTTACAATCTTTATTATTGTGAAAACTCATGCAGTGACATATGCAGAAAGAATAACAAATTATGAAAGACAGAAACAGGAAACATCAGTTCTGAAAAGATCTTGTGTTGCTAGTCTTCACTCTGAACAGAGGCAGCTCTTTGGCTTCTCCATCACAAATGCTAAGGAAGAAAATGACTATTGTAAACTTGTTTCCCCCAAAGTTTACCTACAAAAAGACCTATGATCATTTGCAAAATGTTTGGCCTTTACAAATTATCTTTTAAAATAACTACACAATTTAAAGTAGAATTACATAAAACTCTAATAGTTCATGTTGAGGTCTATAGAAGGAGTGTGACAAAAGCAACCTGGAGGTCCAGGTTTCTAGCTCCAGATCTTTCACTACCTAGCACTGTGAATTATGTTAAATCTTCGAAGGATCTTAGTAGCTATATCTCTAACATATTAACTCATTAGCATACTCAGCATTGGTCCAGATTTTGTCTTCATTGGAATTTCTCCTTTTAAGCACACAGGGAACAATCTACAACTGTAGAAAGTGATTAAATGAGTGAATTACTCCAGAATGAGTGGTTTTTTGTGTTTCCAAATGAATTTTAAGGTAGAATTTTCAATCTCTGTGATGAATGTCATTGAGATTTTGATGGGAATTGTTTTGAAATGTAGATTGATTTTGGTAGTATAGCCATTTTTACTATGTTGATTCTGTGAATCCATGAACATGGATTTGAAATAATCATTTCAAAACTGAATTTAAAATTCTGACTTTAGTCCATTTCTACCAACAACCATGACTAATTCTATATTCCTACTAACTCATCGTTTCTCCCCAGAAAGAACAAAAATCTATCTTCAAAGCCTCAGGGGCTGGAAAATCACATTTGCCTGGTTTTGTTGTAAAGAAAATGGCATGCATTCTAAGAATGTCTGCTTTAAAATTGTCATAGTTATCACCATAAATATGATTAACTGGGTTTTTGTCACCAACCACACTTAATTCTGAGCTGAGAGAGTGGGAAAGATGAATAATGAAAGGACTTCATCATTCTATAAAGCTACAGTTTTGAAGAATGCAAATCTTAGAATGAAAGAAAGAAGTTGGTAGAATTATTTGCAAACTACAATTGGACCAATATTGTTTTTCATAATACCTACCCTAATATGTCAGCCATAAGTCTCTTCTTACAATAAAATCATGTCTTTGAACTATGATTATTTTTTTTCCTCTTCTCATTCACTTTAATCAGGTGGTGCTGAATAATCAAATTTTACATATTTTTAGTTTCCTTATTCTCTTCAGAGTTACCATAGGAATCAATTCATTCTGGTCACAAAGATTTTCATTCTTATCTAACCATTTCTAGCACAGTGAATATAGTTTACTTTGATTAAGACATTTCAGATTTAAACATAAAAAAGGACAAGGGATGCTTTTTGAAATTAATTACACTTGTGAGGAAGCATCTTAGTGATTCCTCTCAATTTAACATGGGATCTTAAGTTATACTCTGTAGTTTATAAAATAGTATTTAATTATATGATTCTAGATTTTGTCCACAAAATAAATCATTTTATACATTGTTACATCATTTAATACATACTTTGGGTTTGAGAGTTAAGTAAAATTACATAAAGTTTCTGCACAACTAAAAGATTAATTTTTGTGAGGCATTTTTTCCTAATCTGAACAGAATAATATCAAAAGAATAACTGACCACAACATGATAGGTTTAAATTAAGTAAGCACAGATGTTCTGATTTTTTCAAATCATTAAACATTCTACAATAGTTTTCAATGACAAAAAGTCAAACTAAACACTAAAAGCAGCTATCTTTAAAACTCCAAACATTCATGGCTTTAATTTTCCTTTCTCCTCTCCACAAAACCTTTCATGTATTGAGTATGTATAAAAGAGTTTGGGAAAGGGAGAGGCAAGAGAAAAGCAGAGCTTCAATTGATTAAGTTGAACTGTGGTTTTATTTTTGAAATGAGGCAAACATAGATATTTTATTTCATAAAACTTTTGCTCTGAAGTTAAAAAAATAAAAAAAACTATAAAGTTAAAATTTGGCACTGACCTCATTGCAAATGATGCAAAGAAAACTGAAAGCCAGATTATAAATGTGAAGCCATTTGTGTTTTTTCCAAAGTTATAAAAGTTACAGTAGTTTTCCATATAGTCATTACTTTACTTTGTAGATTAAACTATATAGTGTATTTAGAAGGAAACACACACATTTTAGGACATATCCCATATGTGAAAATATAAACACAGACAAACATTAGAGTAGCAAATTGCCACTGACAAAACTCTATTCACAGTTAAGTACAAGACAACAAAGCAGATAAAAGTCAAAGGGAAGCACTTTTCTTAATCCGTCAGCAAGTTTCCACACCGAATATGTGTATAGTGGTCCATCCTTCCCCATGAGGGATACCTTGCATGATCCTCAGCAGATGTTAACATTAATAAAATCGCAGCAATATACTGTAATAAAAATTATGTATTATCTCTCTCTTTCTCTTTCACAATATCTTATGGCACTTTCACCTTTTCACTTAAAGGAAGCATGTGGGGGACTATTTTTCTCCAGGCCACATTATGGGCTCTCTTTGGCTTGTCCAAATTGCTAGCATCATTACTCTTGTGTTTGGGTGCCATTACTAAGTAATACAGGTTACCTGAAAACATGCACTACAATATCATGGTGATTGATTTGATAACTCAGTTATGAAGTGACTAGTGGGAAGTGTATACAACACGAATACACTGGACAAAGTGATAATTCATGTTCTGGGTGGAATGGAGCAAGATGGTGGGAGTTTTCATCATGCTACTCAGAATAGCATGCAATTTAAAATTTATGAAATGTTTATTTCTGGAATTTTTCATTCAATGTTTTCAGTCTAAGTTTTACCACAGGTAACTGAAACCATGGAAAGCAAAACCATAGATAAAGTGGGGTTGGAGGACTACTAGATAGCACTTGCTTCATAACAACCTTAAGGATGTAAAGTTAGTTTTAATGCAATCCTTTTAAGAAACAAAAAGGGAAAATTTTCTTAAAACAAGAGAATAGTAATATGATCTTCTGTTCTTGGAAAGAAAATTCTAATAGTCTGCCATCTCTATTAATTAAAAAATGACTTAAGCCATGTATTATGCTTAACATTTGCCATAAAAATGCTACAGTACCCTAAGTTTAAAAGATCTCTAGGCTGAAAATCACTTTCTCTGAATGTAATGTGTGTGCTACATACATTTGTATATGTACATTTTTATATATAAATGACCCCAACTTATTTCAACTTAGGATTTTTAAATTTTATGATGGTTTTATTGGGATACTAAATGCAATTTGACTTACAACATTTTTTACTTAATTGGTTTTTCAGGATGTAAGTTCATCATAAGTCAGGGAGCATATGTAGATATACATGTAATTTAACATAAAATCAAGGACTTACTCTGTATGACTCACCATATTAACATTTAAGACACATTGGAGGATAGAAAAATAGAAAAATAAAAAGGCTGTATCTATATGCAAAGGTTTTTCTCTCTAGTTGGGAAAGACATTAGACACAAATAAAAGATATGAAGTTGCAAAATAAGAAAAATACTGATATAAGTCCCTCCATATTTAAAGAAGGTAGGGATCACTTTCTCCCAGCTATTTGAAGAAACTTAGTAAAGGAGGTAATGTTGAAATTTGAAATATATCATATTATGATAGATGGAGGTGAAAAACATTAACAATGAGTGACAACTGGAGCAAAATCAGGAAAAATACAAATCACATAGAAAAGAGTAAACAGATCTGTTTTTTGGGAGGAGAAGATGCAAATATATATTCAGTATGAACTGAATTTAGAAGTGTAATTTGCATTGCCAGGACCAAGTGTTTAGACTCTATTGTGTATAATAGATACAAAAAAGTCTCTGAACAGGAGAGCATTTTGATAGGAAGTACACTTTATTGCAGCATTCGTAAAGCTTTACTTTGTTAAATATTAATTCTCTATGTCTTTGCTTTGAAATTTTTCCTTGTACCAAGTTTAAGAAAGTATTGTCTAATATTAGTTCAAGAGGCTATCTTAGTTTGTTTTGCGCTGCTATAAAAGAATACTTGACACTGGACAGTTTATAAAGAACAGAAATTTATTTCTTGCATTTCTGGAGGCTGGGAAGTCCAAAATCAAAGAAGTCCTGGTGAGAGAGGGCTTCTTTCTGATCCCAAGATGGAGTCTGCATGGTATATTCTCTGGAGAGGAAGAAATCTGTGTCTTTACCTGGGAGAAGGTAGAAGGGCAAAAGAAGCCCAAACTCCTTTCTACAATACCTTTTAAAACAGCACCTACTCAGGACTTCAGGTGTGGCTCAAACAGTAGAGCATCTGTTTTCAAAGCCCTGAGTTCAAACCCTGGTCTCACAAAAAATAAATAAATAAATAAATAAAATAAGAGCATCTACTCTAATTCAAGAGGGATCTGCCTTGCCCAAGGCCATACCTTCTAAAGAACACAACACTGAAAAATATGGCTATGGGGATTACGTTTCTAACACATGAATTTGGAGGACATATTCAGGCCACTGAAAAAGTCTCTCAGTTTTACCAGTCCATTTAAATTTTAAATCTATTTGCAATTGATTTTTTTTATGGATGAATGGGATAGAGGTCCCCAAATAGACAGAAATGTCAATCTTTCTAATTTCATGGTTCTTGGAGGAAGCTGCATGATATAATTAAAATGTTAATTGATATTGATTGGTATTCAATTAGTGAGAAGAAAAAATGACATTATTTTTACCTGATTTCCAGATTTTTTCAAAATGTTAGTATTTAATGTTAATAACAATATTGTCAAACTTGGAATTGAAACAGTTTTTTAAAGTCCTAACTTTTGGGAAATTTTATCACTATACATCAAATACTTTAAATACTCATAACCTTTGGCTATCTGATCACATTTCTATCAATCTAAAAAAGATGAAAAGAAAGGAAAATGAAAAGGTAGATATTGATTACTTCGGCAGTTAAAATTTAAATAGGAAGAGGATTCCAAGATGGTGGCTAGAGGGAGGAAGCAGAAAGCGTGCCTCCTATAGTGAAATCTTGGAGAGATGCTGGAGACACACCTTGCAGGCAAAACCACCCAGAAGAGGCAAAACATTGACCTCTCCACACCTCCAGCTGGTGCAGAGCATCTCCACTTCATGTTAAATGGAGAAACCAGGAGGGCCCCCGGGCCGCAAGTCGCCCATGCCCAGACGGCTTGGGAAGATGCAGACAAGGTGCGCTAAGTGGTATGTGGTACTCCCACAGACAACCCTGGGCCAGATCAGCGTAGCCCCCTGGACACCTGGGGAAAAAAGAGAAACTGAGTAATAAGCAATAAGAACAATAAAGACATGTGGGAAAGAGGATGGGGCACACCTTCACTGAACGCTGAAGATTGGGGGAAGGGAACCCTTCCTGGAACTGTAAATAAACAAGCTGGGCCAGCAGGAGCAGGGGCTCGTGCCCAGCAACCAGGAGCAGGATAGCTTGTGAGAGTGGGTGGAGGGAAGAAAACTCCACAGGAGAGGGGGGAAGACCCACCTCCCATGTGAGCTGTAAACAAACATGCTGGCTGGCAGGAGCAGCAGCACTGCCCAGTAATCAGGAGCGGAAAAACTTGTAAAAGTGGCCGTGGAAGGAAAACTCCATGGGAGGGGGGGAAAACCCACTTCCCATGTGAGCTGTAAACAAATACACAGGGCTGAGAAAGCGAGTGCAGTGTCACCACCCCCAGTGTGCTTGGAAAGGGGAAAGCTTGTAACAGAGGCTCGTGCCACAGGAAAACTCTGAGTAAACAAAGCCTGCAGGGCCAGGTGAGTGTTAAGCTCACCCCTGAGATCTGCATAAATAACGCTGCCAGCAACAGCAGGCTGACAGCAGTGGGCAGGCAAGCCACAGTTGCACGTACCATTCACAGACCTGTCTACAGACTCTTATTTTTTTTCTCTCTCCCTACCTTTGATGAGAAAACAACCAAACTACACCTGCATGCTGAAAAACTTACTGAAACTGTATTGCATTTGAACTTGGGACACTTTGTGGGGTTTTTTGTGTGTGTGCAGTTTTGTTCTACTTTATGCATCCCCTTTGATGAGACACCTACAGAACAACATCTGAGGCACCATCTCCAGGATTGGAGACTGAGACGGACACCAAAATTATTAAGACTGAAACTTCATTGCATTTGAACTTGGAGGTTTTTTTTTTTCTATTTTTCATTTTGTTTTAGTTTATATATATATATTTCTTTCATTTACTTATTTTTTATTTTTATTCTTATCTTTATTCTTTTTATTTTTTATTTTCAATCCTCTCTCTGTCTCTCTAATGCCTGTTCAGCTTACTGTTGATTAATCCACTAATGCTCCCTGTTTATACCTTTGAAACTTTCTTGTTTTGTTTTTTCCTACCTGTCTGTTTGTTTTTCCCTTTTTTTTAACTTCTTGCTTTACATCTCCTCTCACTCTTCCATTCTAAATAATACCATTGTTATTATTACAAGCTAGAAAATACTTATTTGCACATAGTACAGGGACAGTAACAACACCAAGGACAATGATGGGAAGACAGAAAAAAAAGGGAAACCAGTTTCCCCACAGCAAAAAATTAGTACAGGAACCAGAGGGAAATGAAGAAAACAGATGCTCAGATCCAGACTCCAACAAAATGAAGATAAACTATGCCAAAGAACCCAATGAAGCTCACAAGAATAAATTAAAAGACGACATACTACAGGTGCTCAATGAGAATTTTATAGAGATGATACTGGATAGGGTCACCAAAATGTACAGGAGACACTGAAGAAATTCCAAGACAACAAAAACAGGGAATTTGAAAAAACAAAAGAATAAAAAAAAGAAACCATAGACGCATTGTATAAACACCAAAGTGAAACAGAGAACACAATTAATAAACAGATAAATGAACTCAGGACAAAAATAGACAACATTAAAGAGGAAAACAGCCAGGATATGGAAAACCTCAGAAAAAAGAACGAAACAGAACTGCAAAACAAAACAAAGGCCAATCCAGCAGAATAGAACAAGCAGAAGACAGAATCTCAGAACTTGAAGATGAAATGGTGATTAAAGGAAAAACCAAAGAACTATTAATTAAACAACTCAAGACCTGTGAAAAGAAAATGCAAGAACTCACTGACTCCATCAAAGGACCAAACTTGAGAATCATGGGCATCGAAGAAGGAGAAGAGGTGCAAGCGAAGGGAATGTGTAATATATTCAACAAAATAATAACAGAAAATTTCTCAAATCTAGAGAAAGATATTCCCATACAGATGCAAGAGGCCTCCAGGACACCAAACAGACCAGATCAAACTAGAACTACTCCACAACATATCATCATTCAAACAATAAGTTCAGAAACTAGGGAAAGAATATTGAAGGTTGTAAGAGAGAAAAAACAAGTAACATACAAAGGTAAACCCATGAAAATCACAGCAGACTTCTCAACAGAAACATTAAAAGCAAGAAGAGTGTGGGGTGAGATCTTCTGGGCACTGAATGAAAATAACTTCAACCCCAGGATACTCTACCCAGCAAAACTATCATTCAAAATAGATGGAGCAATAAAAGTCTTCCATGATAAGCAGAAACTAAAACAATATGTGACCACAAAGCCACCACTACAAAAGATTCTTCAAGGGATTCTGCACACAGAAAGTGAAACCCAACTTAACCATGAAAAGACAGGCAGCACCAAACCACAGGAAAAGAAAAAGCAAGACAGTAGAGAGTAACTTCAAGTTAGGTACACACAATCAAACCTTCCAACAACTAAGACAACTAAATGGCAGGAATCACCACATACCTATCAGTACTAACACTTAATGTTAATGGACTTAATTCACCCATCAAAAGGCACCGCTTGATGAAATGGATTAAAAAGGAAGATCCAACAATTTGTTGCTTACAGGAGACCCATCTCACTGACAGAAATAAGCATAGGTTTAGGATGAAAGGCTGGAAGAAGATTGACCAAGCCAATGGCCCCTGAAAACAGGCAGGAGTAGCAATATTATGTCTGATAAAGTAGACCTCAAGCCTACATTAATCAAAGAGATAAAGAAGGATATTCCATACTACAAAAGGGGAAATAGACCAAAAGGAAATAATCATTAACCTGTATGGACCCAATGTCAATGCACCCAATTTCATCAAACATACCCTGAAAGACCTAAAAGCATATATTAACTCCAACACAGTGGTGGTGGGAGACTTTAACACCCCATTATCATCAATAGATAGATCATCCAAACAAAAACTCAATAAAGAAATCCAAGATCTAAAATATACAATAGATCAAATGGACCTACTTGATGTCTACAGAACATTTCATCCAACTTCTACACAATATACATTCTTCTCAGCAGCCCATGGAACCTTCTCCAAAATAGATCATATCCTAGGGCACAAAGCAAGCCTCAGCAAATATAAGAAAATAGAAATTATACCATGCATACTATCTGATCACAATGCAGTAAAAGTAGAACTCAACAACAAAAGTAAAGACAAAAAACATGCAAACAGCTGGAAACTAAATAACTCATTACTTAATGAACAATGGATCATCGATGAAATAAAAGAGGAAATTAAAAAGTTCCTGGAAGTCAATGAAAATGAAAACACAGTCTACTGGAACCCATGGGACACAGAAAAGGCAGTCCTGAGAGGAAAGTTTATAGCTATGAGCATATATTAAAAAGACTGAAAGATCCCAAATCAATGACCTAATGATACATCTCAAACTCCTAGAAAAACAAGGATAAGAAAATCCCAAACAAATAGAATGAGAGAAATAATAAAAATAAAAGCTGAAATCAATGAAATAGAAACCAAAAAAAACCATACAAAGAATTAATGAAACAAAAAGTTGGTTCTTTGAAAAAATAAACAAGATTGATAGACCACTGGCAAACCTGACTAAAATGAGGAGAGAAAAAACCCAAATTAGTAGAATCAGGAATGCAAAAGAGGAGATAACACAAACACTGTGGAAGTCCAGGAAATCATCAGAGACTACTTTGAGAACCTGTATTCAAATAAATTTGAAAATCTTAAAGAAATGGACAGATTTCTAGATACATATGATCATCCAAAATTGAACCAAGAGGAAATTAATCACCTGAATAGATCTATAACACAAAATGAAATTGAAGCAGCAATCAAGAGTCTCCCCAAAAAGAAAAGTCCAGGACCTGATGGATTCTCTGCTGAATTCTATCAGACCTTTAAAGAAGAACTGATACCAATCCTCCTTAAACTGTTCCATGAAATAGAAAGGGAAGGAAAACTGCCAAACACATTTTATGAAGCCAGTATTACACTTATCCCCAAACCAGGAAAAGACACCTCCAAAAAGGAGAACTATAGGCCAATCTCCTTAATGAACAATGGTGCAAAAATCCTCAACAAAATAATGGCAAACCGAATTCAACAGCACATCAAAAAGGTTATTCACCACGACCAAGTAGTCTTCATCCCAGGATTGCAGGGGTCATTCAACATATGAAAATCAATAAACATAGTAAACCACATTAACAGAAGCAAAGACAAAAACCACTTGATCATCTCTATATATGCAGAAAAAGCCTTTGATAAGATCCAACATCATTTCATGATAAAAGCTCTAAGAAAACTAGGAACAGAAGGAGAGTACCTCAACATTATAAAAGCTATATATGACAAACCTACAGCCACCAGCATTATACTTAATGGAGAAAAACTAAAACCATTCCCTCTAAAATCAGGAACCAGACAAGGATGCCCACTATCTCCACTCCTATTCAACAGAGTACTGGAATTCCTAGCCAAGGCAATTAGGCAAGAAGAAGGAATAAAAGGAATACAAATAGGTAAAGAAACTTTCAAAATATCCCTATTTGCAAACGACATGATCCTATACCTTAAAGACCCAAAAAACTCTACTCAGAAGCTTCTAGACATCATCAATAGCTATAGCAAGGTAGCAGGATATAAAATCAACATAGAAAAATCATTAGCATTTCTATACACTAACAATGAGCAAACGGAAAAAGAATGTATGAAAACAATTTCATTTACAATAGCCTCAAAAAAAAATCAAATACCTAGGTGTAAACCTAACAAAAGATGTGAAAGACCTCTACAAGGAAAACTATACACTTCTGAAGAAAGAGATTGAGGAAGACTATAGAAAGTGGAGAGATCTCCCATGCTCATGGATTGGTAGGATCAACATAGTAAAAATGTCGATACTCCCAAAAGTAATCTACATGTTTAATGCAATTCCCATCAAAATTCCAATGACATTCATTAAACAGATTGAAAAATCTACTGTGAAATTTATGTGGAAACACAAGAGGCCACGTATAGCCAAGGCAATACTCAGTCAAAAGAACAATGTTGGAGGTATCACAATACCTGACTTCAAACTATATTACAAAGCAATAACGATAAAAACAGCATGGTACTGGCACAAAAACAGACATGAAGACCAGTGGAACAGAAAAGAGGACCCAGATATGAAGCCACACAACTATAACCAACTTGTCTTTGACAAAGGAGATAAAAATATATGATGGAGAAATAGCAGCCTCTTCAACAAAAACTGCTGGGAAAACTGGTTAGCAGTGTGCAAAAAACTGAAACTAGATCCATGTATATAACCCTATACCAATGTTAACTCAAAATGGATCAAGGATCTTAATATCAGACCACAACCTCTAAAGTTGATACAGGAAAGAGTAGGAAATACTCTGGAGTTAGTAGGTATAGGTAAGAACTTTCTCAATGGAACCCCAGCAGCACAGCAAATAAGAGATAGCATAGATAAATGGGACCTCATAAAACTAAAAAGCTTCTGTTCATCAAAAGAAATGGTCTCTAAACTGAAGAGAACACCCACAGAGTGGGAGAAAATATTTGCCAACTATACATCAGACAAAGGACTGATAACCAGAATATATAGGGAACTTAAAAAACTAAATTCTCCCAAAACTAATGAACCAATAAAGAAATGGGCAAGTGAACTAAACAGAACTTTCTCAAAAGAAGAAATTCAAATGGCCAGAAAACACATGAAAAAATGCTCACCATCTCTAGCAATAAAGGAAATGCAAATTAAAACCACACTAAGATTCCACCTCACTCCTGTTAGAATAGCCATCATTAGCAACACCACCAACAACAGGTGTTGGCAAGGATGTGGGGTAAAAGGCACCCTCTTACACTGTTGGTGGGAATGTAAACTAGTACAACCCTCTGGAAAAAAATTTGGAGGCTACTTAAAAAGCTAAACATTGATCTACCATTTGATCCAGCAATACCACTCTTGGGGATATACCCAAAAGACTGTGACACAGGTTACTCCAGAGGCACCTGCACACCCATGTTTATTGTGGCACTATTCACAATAGCCAAGTTATGGAAACAGCCCAGATGCCCCACCACTGATGAATGGATTAAGAAAATGTGGTATCTATACACAATGGAATTTTATGCAGCTATGAAGAAGAATGAAATGTAATCATTTGCTGTTAAATGGATGGAATTGGAGAACATCATGCTGAGTGAGGTTAGCCTGGCTCAAAAGACCAAAAATCATATGTTCTCCCTCATATGTGGACATTAGATCAAGGGCAAACACAACAATGGGATTGAACTTTCAGCATGTGATAAAAGTGAGAGCACACAAGGGAGGGGTGAGGATAGGTAAGACACCTAAAAAATTAGTTAGCATTTGTTGCCCTTAACGCAGAGAAACTAAAGCAGATACCTTAAAAGCAAGTGAGGCCAATAGGAAAAGGGGACCAGGAACTAGAGAAAAGGTTAGATGAAAAAGAATTAACCTAGAAGGTAACACACACGCACAAGAAATTAATGTGAGTCAACTCCCTGTATAGCTACCCTTATCTCAACCAGCAAAAACACTTGTTCCTTCCTATTATTACTTATACACTCTCTTCAACAAAATTAGAGATAAGGGCAAAATAGTTTCTGCTGCATATTGAGGGGTTGGGGGGAGAGAGGGAGGGGGTGGAGTGGATGGTAAGGGAGGGGGTGGGGGCAGGGGGCGAGAAATGACCCAAGCCTTGTATGCACATATGAATAATAAAACAATAAAAAAAATTTACATAGGAAAGTTGGGATAGTTTCACAAATAATGTGAGCAAGGAGCTGGCCCCATGCATGTGACTGAAAGGAGAGTATTCTCAACAGTGGGACCAGTGAGGTGTGGTCTGAGCAGAGACTAGACAATCACATTGGGGAAATACCAAGATGGATGTTGAAGAGGGCAAAGAAGAGGTTGGTGAAATCAGAAAAGCAGCTGGCTCTAGATAATGGACATTGTGAGATACCACAATGACTGGCTTTTACTCCACATGAGACAAAATCTACTGTATGAATTTGAGTAAGCAAATGTTTTTCAGGCAGATAACAGGCAGCCAACTGTAGGTATTAGGCACTATTAAGCATGGCTGCTCAGTCCACGGTAGTTCTTTGTTCTATGTTCCCTTTAGTGCTTTTCTTTAAATAGCTGTTAGGAAAACCATGCAGCTGCTTGACTGAAAGCTGACAGACCCTTATGTCTGGTTGCATGAGAGGGGGGCTACTAACTAAGCAGCCTCTTGTTTGGCAACTGGCTGAATGGGCATCATGGCAGTGTGGCTATTTTGAAGGACTCCACAATTACACTGGGGAAACTCTACTTTTGCTCTAGGATCACTTTAATTATTGCTGCCTACTAACACCATAACTACTGCTTTATTTCACAGAGTTCATGAACTCTAGATGACTCTGAAGCTATTCTCACTCAGGATGGGAGGGGTAGCTCCTTTTTGCTGAGGGGTGGCTCAGCAAAAAGACTGTGATTGGTGCAATGTAAGACTTGTTATTGGTTCATAAGCAAGGTTTGTGATTGGTGAAATATAAGGCTTGTGATTGGTAGAACTGTAAGCTAAGGCTGTGATTGGTGGAATTACAAATCCTGCCAAAGCTATATAAGCAGGCAGTTCCTCCCAGGCTTCTCTTGTGTTTGCTGCTCTGAAGGTGTTGTGACATTACACCTTGTAAAAGGGTCTTTGTTATGAGTATTATGTTTGTTGTGCATTAAACATATTGAAAAAATATATAAAAATATAATACATTGTAAAACCTATAGGAAAAGAATATTGTGTGCATTTGCAAGCCCTATGATGTAAACAAACACCATATGGTGCTCTATATGCAAATCAGCTAACCCCCAGCTGGTGCTGATATGCAAAATCAGCTAACTGGGTGCTGATAAGCTGGCCTGCTGTGGACATTTAAACCCCACTCGCCGTGAGACCAATACCACTTCCTCCTGTCCACCAACATGCATCATGCTGGTCAAGAGCAGCCCCCAGACAAAGTGGACTGGATTCTCTGCACAGCCTGTTGGATTCCCTGGGTGTCCTGGAGGCATAACGAGACTGAGAACTAGTCAGGACCAGTTCAGAGCCAGCTGCTCGGGGACTAAAATTCACGTTGCAAGGTGAGCACAGCTTGGTGAAGGCTGAGGCGCTATCAGGCATAGGTTGTAACCCCCTGCAATAAAGTGTGTGTATAAGCAACTTAGTTCCTGCCTAAGTTAATGCATTTAGCACCTGACTGATGGTCAACTCTTCACCATCGCCTGCTTGCAACAGTTGGCATAGTTGGCAGGATATTTTAGGAATAGCAGAGGTCCATACCAAATTATAACAAATTGGTTGTATTTCTATTTCCCAGAGAGAATTAGAAAAAAAAAAGCCCACCTCCCACCCTTGTAAAGGAATCTAGACATATTTTGCAATTAGCCTCTATCGATAACTCCCATCCTGCTATAACGCCAGTGAAGGCAAACCAGGCTCACTGTGCCTCATGGGGCCTTTGTAGTTTGGTGAAGACTGGGTAACTGGTGCTGGCACTGGAAGAAATCAATTACCGTAACCCCTATGAAGGCAAGCCAGGTACATGAAGCCACCCACTGGCCTATGTGCTTGACAAAGACCAGGTAGCTGGTGCTGATTTTGGAGATGAAAATGGAAGTACGAAAGATTCAGGACCATGGTCAGGTTCATCCACCTACAAAGGCAAGCCAGGCACATAAAGTCATATGTGGCTTATGTATTTGGTGAAGACTGGGTAACAGGTTGGAAGGATGATAGTGGAATCACAAGGATACGAGGGGGTGGTGTTTCAAAAGACTCTATACATACACAGATGACCTCCTGGCAAAACAAATTAGTATGATAAATTCTTCCTCAGCCTTCTGCTGGTATTGCAAAAAGAAGTTGATTAATGCTTTATACACACTTGCAGCCAGGATTGCTCCCTAAATGCCATGGCACCTCAGTGGTGGGTTAAACTAATGTCTAAATATGGCAAGGTAATTGACAGGGTGGAGTTAGAGCCAGGGTCCCGCTGGAAATCACTAGAGAAAGTGGCACAGACTAAATTTAAATATGGATATGAAAAGGGGACAGATACCCAGATTCCCTTATATAACCCACACACTGTGAATCCTATCATTGCTCGAGCAGACAAACCAGAGGTACCAGCTATTTTATGCAAAATTATAGATGATATAGACATAGATAGATGCAAAGGCAAGAAGCTAGCTACTAAGATCATTCAGTACAGCAATAATCCATTCTTGCAAGATATTGAAAAACCCCAACAGTCCTGTCCATGTACTACCAGGAGAACGATGTACACGCCCCCCAAGGGTGTACGTAGAGATGAACAGGAAAGCATAGATTATGATGGGGAAGGACTGGAAAGACAAAACTTGAAAATACTATTGTAGAACAGAGAGCTCTTACTAGACCACAGATTCAGCAATATAGACAGGAATATTCACAAAAAGGAGAAAAAGATGTTACTTACCTTGAGAGAGTCTGGTCTTCAGGGGCAGACTCACTGGAACTCTCAGGTAATGAGATGAAACAGCTTTCAGGGATAATTGAAAATGCCCACATCTATGAGGGATTACTGACAGCTGTGGAAGCATGCCCAAAGGTAGTCATGTCTCTCTTTAGATGGCTATCAGAAGCATGGGGTGTAGCCATCAAGGACTTGGACTTCTCCGCCCTTGAGGTGGCAGTCTCATGGAAAACCCTGGACAATGCTATCAAGCTCACCAGAAAATTAGGAATTCTATATAAGATATATCATAATGAATATCTGATGCCGCTGGAGGCGCCACTACAACCAGAAATGAAAAAAAATAATTATTAATAGGGCTCCAGCCCATATGAGATTCTCTTCAACCACTTCCCTGGCACATGCCCTAACCCTGCAGGATGTAGTTGATTTCCTTAAGGAAGTCAGAAATGTGGAAACCTCTAAGGTAGTCTCCCTCACTGCCTCCATTGAGGCTCCTACTAAGGCCACTGAGGCCCCTACTAAGACCACTAAGGTTCCCACTAAGGCCACTAAGGCTACCACTAATGTCCCCACTGAGGGCAAGCATTGGCCTTTACCACAACTAGTATCCTTTCAGGCCTCTGAAACCATTAAAATGGTGTGGAAGATGTGACAGCCCATGGCATAATTGTAAATGCCAGGCAAAAAAATGGGAGGACACCCCCTGGCCCATTCTGGTGTTGGGGGGGGACATGGAAAATTCAAATATGACAAGGAGCAGACCACAGTAGGGCCCAAACAACAGTAACAGACAGTGGAGACTTCCAAACATAAGACCGTTTGGAGATACCCAATTCAGAGCCCCACCAAACCCAAACAGGCCTAACAGGCTATGGGGACGTCCTCAGACAACAGGCTCTACATACAATTTATCAATGCGTGTCCAAGGAACAACACATGCGCTAACCTTTCTGGTGGATACAGGGAGCCAAATAACTATTATATCTTCTGTACCCCCAAAGCCCACAGGCAATAATGTAGATATTCAAGGGGTAAATGGTCTGACAAGGGCTCCAGGGAAACTATTGAAATCTTATTGTATAATAAGCCCCCTAAAGCTGGCAGCTTTTATGCCAGCCCCATAGACATTTTAGGAATGGATGCTATTCCACTCATTTCCTTTATCGATACCTTACAAATGACTTAAAAATATTCAGACAGCAGGGGTAGCATTATCTTCTGTACCTATACCACCAATAAAATTGCCCCATCCCACCTTCTTTTACCCAACAATATTCTATAAAAGGTGGTCACAATGATATTACTTTTGTGTCCAGAGATTACTTGAGGAAGACATTATTGAGAGGTCACAATCCTTCAACTATAATAACCCAGTATGGCCAGTAAAGAAACCTAATGGAACCTATAGATTCACAGTTGATTATAGGAAGATTAATGAGCAAATACCCCAAATGCCAGGTAACCTACTGGAAGTTGCTGAGTTATTTAATATACTACAGGCTGGGGCATATACATGGTTTTCAACTATTGACCTCTCTGACATGTTTTTCGCTATCCCACTAGATGAGGAATTGAGAGAACTTACCACATTCATATGGGATAATAAGCAATACCAATTTAAATGGGTCCCACAAGGATACAAAAACAGCCCTATCATTGCTCATGTGACATTGCAGTGGTCTATTGACCAATGTAAACTGCATCCCAACACATTAGTATTGTCATACGTGGATGATATAATTATAGCTGGCAATGAGGCTGAGGAGGTTGAATTATCATTGAATGCACTTGAAGAGACTCTAACCAGAAATGGCTGGACTATTAATCCTGACAAAATTCCAAACCTGCCCAACAGCTTAAATTCTTAAGTATTATCTGGACATCAACTGGTCCTAAGGTTCTGGAGCCAATAATAAATAAAATTGCTAACTTAAAACCACCAGAAAATAAGACCCAGATGAAACACTTAATTGGTTTGTTTGGATATTGGAGAATACATATTCCATATCTCCAAATTATCATGCAACCTTTATATAAGGTAACTAGGAAAGCCTCAGACTTTGTATGGGGCGAAGAGCAAAAATTAGCCTTCCAAACTGCCACAAAATTTATTTCAGAGTTCAGTTGATTATATGTTATTGGTCCATCAGGCACAGTAACTTTGGACAATTTATTTGTCAACGGGTATGGTAACTGGTCAGTTTTTGCCAAACCACCAGGTGGCACTAACAGACCGGTGGCATTCTATTGCAAATGCTTTCCCTACTCTCAGAAAAAATAGCTTATTTGAAAAACTGACATGAACCCTGTATGAAGTGCTGAGGATTATATGCCTAATACTGCAGAATCAATGCGTTATTATCCAAAATCCGCTACCCTTCCTAGATTGGATCAACATGCTAGGTGAACAATTAGTGGGTACACCCACAGAACCAAAGGTTCTGAAATGGAAGTGGTACCTACAAGAGCAATTTAAGAACCACAGGGCGTCAGCTAAGGGACAGATTCCCACATGGATTGAGGACATAGCCAATGCTCCAATCGTTCCATGCCCCATTACTATCGCCCGTCCCCAGAAGGTGTCACCTACTGGAAGTTGGGGGACAGCCCTCTGGTCGCCCACCCAAACAAATGCTTGGTTCACTGATGGCTTATCAGCTGTTAAAGGAGGCAAGCTGCACTGGAAATCAGCAGTCTAGAGACCCTCAGATGGCCATATCCTACAGGACCAAGACACTAGTAAATCAGCACAACATGCCAAGGTCCATGCAGCTAGATTAGCTATATGTTATTCCTTGAATGAGGGACATAAAATCTTCAGAATCTACTCTGATTCTTGGTGGCTTTGCAATGGTATTGCCATTTGGTCCCCTAAATGGCAACAATCAGATTGGAAAATTAATGGTAAAGATATTTGGTCAAGGGAGGATTGGAAGGCCATAGCAGAAGCCTCCAAAAACATTAAAATTTATATTACCCACGTGGATGCTCACACATCCAAAACTGACCCTACCCACGTCCATAATGACAAAGCTGATAAATTGGCTGCACTAATGACTTCAAAACTAACAATTTCTAATAAGGCTCCATGGAAAGTGACCAATACTGATACTAAGATCACATTACAATGTGACCCTAATTGGCAAGTCTGCACTCCAATACCTAAAACTAAATTAATGAATAAACACCCATGATCTGTTAAAAACCGGGAGGATACTAAAATTACACTACATTGCAAGCCTATATTGCATTCTCCTAACTCTCCACCAAGTTCTAACTTCTCCAATAGTGAAATCCTAGACCTACATAAAATGTTAGGCCATGTGGGCACACATGCCTTATTTTCTTGGGCAACCTTTAGGAATATACCAATAACTAGGCATCAATGTAAAGTAGCAATCTCCAAATGTCCTGACTGCCCACAATCACCAGGTTCAAATTTTGCCCTCCCAGCTCTTCCTATAAGTTTGATTCCTTTAACTACTTTGTCCAGATTGACTTTATTGGCCCATTAAAAACTCATAAGGATTACTATGCATGTACTATTGTGGATACCCATATGGGTCTCCTCCTAGCAAAAGCACCTAAAGCACCAAATCAAATAGCGACCATCTATACTCTTTGGTGTTGGATAGCTAGATATGGCACACTGATAACTATTGAATCAGATCAAGGCACGCATTTTACCGGTGCAGTCATTCAAAAATGGGCTAATACTATGTATATACAGTGGAATTATCATCTACCTTATAACCCCACCACAGCAGGGAACATTGAGAGACATAATGGATTACTCAAACTAAAACTGGCACAATTAAGTGACACACTGATTCACAAAGCATTGGAAATAGCATGCTTTGAACTTAATTCAAGATATAAACTATATAGAAGAAGCCCCCTTGAGGATGCATTTCCAGACAAAGTACTGGACAATCCTATAGAAACTACAAACAAACAACCTATTTTACCTTACAAGATACTAAGGAAAGACCAGAACAACCTTCTTTCCCCACAGGAAATCATCTGCCACAACCAGGGCAATGTGGCCTGGACCACAAATGGTAAAGGTACCTTGAACCTTACTAAACTGGATCAGTTATCTCCACAATGACATCTCATATTGTTGACTGCAGAAATTGGATCTCCTCACAAATTCACCTTGTCAAATCCATCATCCTTTCTTTGCTTATAGTTTGGATTCTTACAACTACAGTGTCATACTACACCATCTGCCACACAAGAGACTGCGGTAATAACAGTGATACCAACAAGACCACAACCTTGATTTGCAAGAAATTCACCAACTATACCATCTACCTTATGGACCAGTTCTTCTAAATGCTGTGGATACCCATGGCCATCCATTTTCCAAAGTGGTACATGGAGTGCCTTTTTCCAACGGGTTGCTA
Organism: Castor canadensis; assembly: GCF_047511655.1. Taxonomy (NCBI): domain Eukaryota; kingdom Metazoa; phylum Chordata; class Mammalia; order Rodentia; family Castoridae; genus Castor; species Castor canadensis. The sequence continues at coordinate 54,993,943 of NC_133394.1, forward strand.
AACTCATTATACGCTGCACATGAGCAGGTGCAACTCACCCAAAGACAACAACAGTGAAGACCCCAACCTTACTTACAATCTTGCTGGCCACATCTAAAACCATTCATACAAATACTACTACTCCTACTACCACCACCAGAGAAAGACCAGCTAACATCACCTTTGCCCATAATGGCAGTAGACAACACTTTGATCTTATCAATGTGAGTACTACCATCGGGTATTGGAAATCTTCAATCCCTGGACAATACTTCACCTGTGCCAAGAACTCTTTCTTTGCTCATTATGCCTTTTGTCATGCCCTCAACAAGCTCAACTACTTGAAAGTGTGTGAAGAATATTATAAAGCCAAAGAACTCTTTAATATAGACACTGGACTACTCACTTACTCCCAGGTGCAAAATGCCCATGAGGATGATGCTAGTGCTTGTGTACAATCAGACTTATGGAGAAACATCACTGCTGAGTCAGCCATCTATGTGAGATACCTTCAAAGAGTACACATTGGCATGATGTTACAGTCATCAATCATGTTAAGCTTCAAGAACACCAGTGACACCACAATGGACTTAACCTTGGAGAACATACCCACATTCTCCTGCAAAACAGCAGCTACTTCAACCTTCTTGAACTTATACTTTTACCCATGGATCTATCAGGAATTATAGTGTGAGGGGAAATATAATGAGATCACACAGATATGTGAGGAAGAAGACTATGATGATTATGAGGGTGACTACAAGGTGGACGAGGATGAAGAGGAGGAGGAAGTACAGGAAACCCCTTCTTTTTCTGCCTCTGCTACCCCTTCTCCTTCTCTTCCTACTCTTGCAACTAGCCCTATCCCTATAGATCTAAGAAAACCATTCTTTCAATTTCATACAATTAAACCACCATCCCGCCCTTATGGTGGTATGTGCTCATTTGAGCACTTATATGGCCTATACCCAGAACTTAACAATACTAAGTACTCTAACATCTGTGTGGCAGACTTCCCCAATTTAACAGTCTTTGGTGCCTTGTCCTATTGAAACACATACAGACACGATCATTGGATTAGGAATATTTCTTTTCCACCAGTACCCACTTTGCTAAAAATGTTACCATTGGGGATAAAACATTATAGATTCCCAATCATCCTCAGATCCATTGCCACAACCTTGGGCTACTGATTCTAGACTTCCAGACAGAAACCTACTCAAACCTCCCTTTTTAAAAGGTCAGTCCTATTTTTGCACACTTATGAATATTCTCCAGGCAAATAATTCCGCTGACAACTCATTGAACCCTATTCGCTTTGACAACACCCACCTTCATGGGTCCACATGAGTGGTGGCCAGTAGTAAACTTGCCTTTTTTTGCACCATCAACACTACCTTTACTAATGTTACTTCCTCTGGCCATACAATTACCATTACTAATTCTTCCACCTCAAATTGGACTGGCTTCCACAATAACTTAACCATTGCCTTCCAACAACTAGATTATGATGCCACCAATGTTACTGTAAACTGGGGTAGTATAATAAAGAAGGAACCCAAACTTTATTGGCTAATCAATGGTACTTATAAACCCAATATAATCATTCCAGGTAATATTCCAATCTTTATTAATGACTCGTGGCACATTATGGTACACATGAGTCCTAGATACTATCAGCTAAGGAAACCATACTATTATTTTGGTATGTACAACACATTCCTCCCTAAACTAGAATATATGAATATGTTGTTCCAATATGAATAGGTCAATATCACCAGGTATGCCTGGGTACCTCATGGTGCTAAATACAAACATATTGATGACACCACAGGCCATGAGGATTCAGATTGTGAGTTAGAAGTGATATCATTTCAGGGCACATATATACCTTCCCAGGTCATTGACCATCCTTCTTTTCAGGAATTTTCTATCCCTCTTAATATACATATCAACTCTACCAGTCCTCTTAAGTATAACTATACTGCTCTTTTACAAAGAAGAGCCAATAGGACTGAATACCACTGGAATGGAACTGCAATTACAGACTTGCATACCACCCAGTTTGAAGACCGACAGCTTCATCATGACCCAGTGCAAGGACATTACCAACAATATCAAACCCCTCTACAACATCTTGGAGGCATCCAATAGAACCATACAATGGTGGCATCCTGCTGGAATGCAGTATGGTGAGGGCATCCATGTCCACACCCACACTGGTGTACCTTACAACTTTTATACTATTACCAGTTAATGAACAATGGGGCATTGTGGACCTTATAGCACAGAAGCCATATTTTAGTGAAAATCCCAAAGATGGCTGCTACCCCATTGATTGGGACCAAGTATATGTATTTCCAGCTTCTTTTTGCAGCTGTCATATTTGCAACTTCTCAGATATACATGTATTATGGGCCGAGGAAGATTTAACAAAACTCATAGATTCCTTTCAGTACATTACAGACCAGAGGTACTCTTTGCCCCTAAGACGAATACATCCAAGATAGAAATATTACATCCACCATTGGTACACCCTATCTTTTCCACAGGTGTTCACGTTCTACCCAACCCCAGAATTAAGGAAATTACTATGACCCTTAACCTCCAAGCACTGGCACCACTGCCTTTTATCTGCCCTAACATTAAGATCCCCGCCTTTACTTATGGAACTAGTGTTCATGCCAGGAAACTGTTACAACTAGCAGCCAGTGCAGCATTTTTCCTAGGAGTTGCTCTTGCATCTACTATCACTGCATCCTTGACAGCACCCCTCTATGTCACCATCGAGGATCTCAAAAAAGTGACAGTCAAACAGACACAGGCCATCCATGCTCTGTCAGATGGACTTACTATACTCAACCACATTGTTCAGAATATGCATTTGGAAATGCTTGCAATAGAAAAATACATTGGTAAAATGGAGCAGCATACCTTAGAAATGTTCCAGAAAATGTATGCTGAGACCTTGAAAAATGCACATGCTATCCAGTGCCTGCAAGCTGAACAAACCCTAGACACCGTAATGAATGACCTTCATACCCTATTCATCACTGGCCAAAGTCAGGAAACACCAACATTCAAGACCACCATGGATGATAGATACCACTCTGGATGTTCTAGTGGAATCTGTACTATACATCTTCTCCAAATTTTCCTGGACAATGCCAAAACACCTCATTTCACCATCACCATCCCAAGAAAGTTAGGTGATACTTATGTAACCTCACATACCTAGCTCCTCTACATCAATGATACCAAGGCCTTCTATTACCCATGGAACAGAATGATACCTATCACTCAAGGACTCTATGTTTTGACTGAGCCATTAAAACATGAACTTAATGAATTAGAGCTCATCCCAATGAGTTTGGCTGACACTGTACAAGCTCTGGGCCACAACAAATTTGTAGTATGTTCACCAGACAGCATGACTGTTGAAGTTTTCTTTAAAAATTGGAACTTTTCCAACTGGGGACTTATAGGCTTCAATTCTTCCAAACTAAGACTTGATGATGGATGTTATCTCATTCGTGGTCCATACAAATTAAATGTCACCTTTTCCCATATGCGGAACAGGTACTTCAATACAACTTCTTATTCTAAACAGGTTTGGGACAAAATTCGCTATGAAACCTGACATTATTTTTCAGTATCCGAGCACATCACTCCAGATATCATAAACAAAGACTTACTTGCAGCAGAACAAGCTAAAGAACAATTGAACACATTGGACAGATATATCCAAGAAAATACACAAGTTTTCCAGTGTGCACGAACAGATTCAGAAGCAATTTAAATACATGGACGCTAAACTAGAAACTCTACATAAAGTAGTACATATTGTAGAAATGGATACCTTTGCTTTAGCTCATTCCAATTACAAACCCACGCACTGTGGAATACGTGACACTCTTATGAAACTTGTACCCTTGAATGTGACTTGTATTTGGCATTTTAGTCTTTGGCATTGGCCTCAAGATCTGTGGCACCATCAATTCTGTTGCTAGTATTAATAATTGCTATTAAACTCCTACTTGCATATTGCAGGTCCAGAGAGAAGAAAGTCTTAAAGGAAACCATGTGGAAGATTCATACAACAGATCATGGCCTCTTGCTTCCACTTCCTTCAGACTAGGAAATTTAATAATAGACGCCATTGGATCCCAGAACTCCTTGGTGGAAACTTCTTCAAGAGAATCTTCTTCAATACTGTTAGACACCAACAAATGGATCCAGACGCCCTCTTTGTGTTATGTCACCTTTTAGGTCTGGACAGACCTATCTCTAATTGTCATTTCTGCACTGCTAGATTATCCATCTATACAAGAATAAACAGGGAAACATCCAGAACCATTATACATAACATTCTGGAAGCATTTACTGTGCCACGACCTGGGCATACACTACCAGGCCAAACACCATTATGTTACAGTGGGTGCATTACTAGCTTATGTGACAGCTTTGGCTCTCAATAACAGATTCTACTTGTATCCAACCTTCCTTTCTTTCTTTTTGCATACCACACCTGAAGATGTGTTGAATATGATTGATTTTCCCCATACCCAACTGGAACCCACTGCTCAAAACCCACGCATGCCAGTTCACTCCCTGGAAGAACAGGCATTGTGTGCCATTTTTCGACCCATGGTACGCAAGTGTATTTGGGAATATACAGCATTCCTTAACTGGAAGGCCAAATATGACCTATACAGATTTTCTAAAAAATATCACGGGCCATCTGTATATTTCCCAAAGGAGTATTTTTGTTCTTTTTGTAACAGGACCCACGGAACTACCACCAGGCAATGCAGGAGACAGAACTGATTAATGTCCTTATTTCTGCAGCTGCATCACTGTGTTTCACTATTCTCATCATTACTCTCCTCATTCTCACCCTATGCTTCTATACTAAACGTTCTTATCACCACTGTGCCAAGCTCTGATGATTCCAACTCTGTGTACCTCATCTTTGCTAAAGCAATGATAGCAACATATGCTATTGATCTCGCTGCGTATGTCTTATACTTAATTTCACATCGACAATACTACTTTTCTTACTTTATCTTCATGCCTTTCACCATGACTTCAGCCCCTGCACACCAGAATTACTTGTTGTCCATCCTCAATGAGACCAATGGACACCATTGCTGAACAGTGGAGGCAGGATAGGTACCATATTGCAGCATTTCCACCAACAAGGATGGGACAACCAACCTTCTACTATCAACATCGGCTTCTGACAGCTGACAGGATTGCATCACTCCTCAACTTTCCATTCACTTGTGCTGTAGTCTCTTCAGCAGCTACCCTAAAGGACTCCAGATTGGGACATTGGATTGACTCATGATATTGTCATCCAACTGAACAACACTCCTACATGGGGACATCAGCTGGACATCGGCTCACATACTGACATTCGGCTCATTAATGAGCAGGCCATTTCCCCTATGGATGAGACTCTCACCATCTTCTGACAGCCAATACCACCTGATAATACCACTTGGCCTCCCAACCACTTCCGAGACAAGAATTATTATATACTTTATCATCATTTTCCCTAGTTCACAAGGAATTTCTCTAACACCATTTTAATATATGCATCAATCTTCATCTACCTTCTTCAGGGTTTTGGCTATCATACTTGCATCTCACTGGTGTGCATTTGTTTCCGCTATCCATTTCCACCTTGCCTGGAATCATAGGACTCCCTGCTATTACTTCAGATGTTTTTCATCTTACTCCCAATGTTATACAGGTCATTAACACCCACTCTTGTTTGGAAAGACAATTTTAAAATCCATGCATAATGGCTCTTTGAGCATGGCTGATAAATGAGTAACTCTTGTTAATTCTACCACTCTCTTACAGTTGTGGAACAAAAAAATTTAGGTGTGCTGTGAATGTGATTGTTTTGATGTGAACATTTATTTTGAGGTGTGTATTACTTTTTTCTGAATAACCTTTGACTCTCCTTCACCCCACCAGTCAACTGGGTGGTTTGGAGAATTAGGGGGTGAATTGTTATGAGTATTATGCTTGCTGTGCATTAAACATATTGAAAAAATATGTAAAAATATAATACATTGTAAAACCTATAGGAAAACAATATTGTGTGCACTTGTAAGCCCTATGATGTAAACAAATACCATATGGTGCCTGATATGCAAATCAGCTAACCCCCAGCTGGTGCTGGTATGCAAATCAGCTAACCCTAAACTGGTGCTGATAAGCTGGCCTGCTATGGACATTTAAACCTCACTCTCCAGGAGACCAACACCACTTCCTCCTGACTGGTAACAGCATCATGCTGGTCAAGAGCAGCCCCCGGATGAAGTGGACCAGACACTCTGCATGGTCCATCAGATTCCAGGACTGGAGGCATAATGAGACTGAGAACTAGTCAGGACTGGTTCAGAGCCAGCCGCCAGTGGACTAAGATTCACGTCGCAAGATGAGTACAGCTTGGGGAAGGCTGAGGCGCTATCAGGCATAGGTTGTAACCCCCTGTAATAAAGTGTGTGTATAAGCAACTTAGTTCCTGCTTAATTTAATGTATTTAGCACCTGACTGATGGTCAACTCTGCACCATCGCCTGCTTTCGACAGTCTTCCAATACAGTTTTTGCATCCTTGTAGTCTTCATCATTAGAACAGGTTTAGCAAGTAACTCTGAGGAGACAAAACCCTACTTTGAGTCCCCCAGCATCAGATAGGAGCTAGAAGGTGGTTGGAGAGTGACTCCCAAGGTTGTACAACCCGAGGACTCCAAGATATAAGCGGGTGGATCCACACAGCAACTATGAAGCAGCTGAAGAGTTTAAGACGTGGGAACAAAGACTGTGAAGGACTGTGGAAGTACTCAAAGGAGAAAGGCATTGGAGGTAAGACTAGAGGACACTGGAGTGTAGAAAGGGGTGAGGAAGCAAGGCTGGGTGGAAAGCTTTCCAGAGAGCTAACAAGGGTTAAAGGCTTAGGGTCCCAACACCCTAAGCTCCTGGGCTGTGATGCTAGTTACTGTGTGCAGGGCTGTGGACTCTGCAGGCCCAAAGCTCGCTCTGACCTGAGATCCAGAAGTGAGTCTCCAGTTTCAAAAGCTAGGAGTCGTAAGTGTCTAGTTCTCAGGGTCTAGAACTTTAAGTCTATCAGATTTGAATCCCTTGCCCCAGGGGCACCAAGGCTGAGGAAGCCCCGAATATATTTAATAGCTTTCCTTTTTGATTGATTCAGCATTCAGTCTATGATTACACATTGACTTATTGCTTTTAGTTAGGTTTTGTCTATTTTCCCCCTTTTCTTCTTTTACTTTTTTCCTTTTCACTTCATCTTTTATGACATTGAGAGGTTTTGCAGAGTCCAAGCCTGTTGTTTTGCAGGGTGGCTCAGTTGTTTCCTTATGGTTAGATTCTGGTTAAATGATAGAAATCCTGTATAAATGATTTGTCTCCCTCACATTTAGGGTGCATGTGCACACACATGTAAATTTGTTTCATTGTTAGTGTAATTCTGATTACTTGGCTAAGGTGGTATTGCCTGATTTTCCTATTGCACAGGTTCTTTTATAGTTGTTTTTAATATGTAATTTGTGGAGTGACTCTTTGAGACAGTGTGACAATCTCATTGCTCAGCAACTTTTCACTCAGTGGTACTAGAATCTGAAATTTGTTATAAAGTGGCAATTTCCATTTCTCTTTTTGCTTCAATATAATCACTGTTGTGGTTTGGATATGATCTCTCAAAGGCTCATGTCAGGTTTGGTCCTCAATGTAGCAATGTTCAAGTTGGGATCTTGAGAGGGAATTGGAACATGAAGGTTCTAATTTCAGCAATGAATTAATTAATTGATGAATTGGCCATTGAACAGACTATTAGGAGGTGTGGGACTAGTTGGAGGAACTATGTCTCTGAAGGCATGCTCTTGAAAGGTGTATCTTATCTTCAGTACATCTCTCTCTCTTCCCACCCAACATGTGTGTGTGTGAGTGTGTGTGTGAGTGTGTGTGTGTGTGTGTGTGTGTGTGTGTGTGTGTCCCCTTCCTGGTTGTCATGAGGTGAGCAGCTTTCCTTTGCCATACCCTTCTATCACAATGTTCTGCCTCACCAAGGGCCTGAAACATGGAGCCAGGAAACCCATAACCCATGTACTGAAACCTTTCAAATTGCGAGCCCAAGTCAACCTTTCCCTCTTGAAGTTGACTTTCTCATGTATTTTGTCACAGTAATAAAAAGCTAATACAATTATTAATATTTCAGATAGTTTGCCCCTTCAACCTTCTTTATTTTGTTCTTTCTCCCCTCCCTCACTTCTTTCATTTATCTCTCCTCTTTCCCTCCCTTTCTTTCTTGTGGTTAGCACAAGTCATTTCTGTAGGATTGTGGAACAAAGGTTCTTTTCTCTTGCTGCCTGTCAGATGGAAACTACTGACACTTCTAAGAGGCTGCCTGGAGTATTTTTCTTTCAAGATGCATTTTTCATAAGCCCTCTCACTACAGGGCAGCTTATTTTCTCATATCAAGAAGGAAGAAAAGTCTCTATTAGCAAAGCAAAAGTTGTGTGCGATAACATAAAACCTAATGGAGAGTAATGTGGCCTTTGCATTGTAACATAACCCAGTCAATGGTGTGGCATTTGACTATCTTGCCATATTCTGTTGGTCGAAAACAAATCATGGCTTCTGCCCCTCACAAGGGGCGGGGAATTATTCGGAGTTTGAATATGGGGATCATCTAGCATTTGTCCTCTATATATAGTGTTCTCATTAATATTTAAATTTTTAGAATCCTGAATTTCCATTTCAACTAAAGTGATTATTTATGTTTCCATTTATATCTCCACAATTTTTGTATAATTTTTTATTGCATTGTAAACGAGAAAGATGTTTCTATTGTATGTATTTCATAGAACATTGATACTTAGAGGAAGATAGACTCTGATATTGAGCAGTACTGCCATAAAAATCTGCTTTTATTAGCCTGTTCTTTAGTTCTCTCATATTCATATTTTTTGCCTATTTGACCTATCTTGGACTAATAGTGCTATTTTAAAGTCTTCTAGCCAGGTGCCTTGGCTTACTCTTGTAATCTTAGGTACTCAGGAGTGAAGATTTGGAGAATTGTGGTTTGAAGTCAGCCCAAGCAAAAAGTTTGTGAGACCATATCTCAACCAATAAAAAGCTGGTACTTGTCAGCTCAGCTAGGCAGGAAGAGTAAGTAGAAGGGTTGTGTCCATTCTGGCCCAAGCATAAATATGAGACCTTATCTTAAAAATAACAAAACAAACTTGGAGTTGTGGCTCAAGAGTTAGACTGCCTAAAAAGCACAAAAGCCCTAGTTCAAACCCTTGCACCACCTCCCCAAAAAGGCTCATTATTATACCCTGCTTAGTTACTCCTTTGTGAAGGTATTTCTTATTTAAGGTGACTAATAAATATGTGGAATTGTGTCATCATTGTGAATTTTGTATTAAAAGCATTCTCTTTCTCATATTATATTCTTTTGTGGGAAACCTAGTAAACTATGTTGTGTGACATCTAGATCACAAACACTATTTCTATTTTATTGGTATACTTTTCCCTGCCCCTTTATTTTTAGATTTTTTGAAGAATATCATTTTAAGTATAAGTCCTTACATACAGTGTGAAATTGTGACTTGCTTTGTAAGTCATTTGAAAATATTTTTGTGGATGAGTTAAATCCATTTACATTCATTGATATGACTAATTTGGCCTCAACTTTCTATTACACTACTTTATATTTACTATGATTCTTTCTCTATGTAGTCTGTTTTCTTTGTGTTTTGTATTTTCATCTCTCTGTACACATACATGTGCATATATATATATGCACACACATACTTAGTTTTCTACTATATATTTTATTGGCTTTAATATCTCTTGACTTTCACCTAATAGCTATTAATAAGTTGTTTCTCTAATTACTGTGTTTTTAGTTTCAATATTTTAACTTTGTGAGAGCCTATAATATTGTGCTCAGCTTTCTTTGAGTCTTATATTTATAATAAACCCTATGTAGTAAACTCCATAGTCCTTTTACAAAGATTCTTCAGCATGTTTTCATTGAATAAGGTTGTCTTCTGGTATATTTATAGGAGGCTCATGATTTGTATTCTGAGTACTTGCATATTTAAGGTGGTTTTCTATGGCTTTGACACTGGAAGGACAATTAGAGTGGTTACAAAATCCCAAGCTCACTATTTCCTTTAGTTTAGTGTTTTTCTCTTTTAAATGAGGTTCCATTGCAACATTCATTTGTGTGTTGCTGTTGAGACATCTTTATGCTAATGTAATTTTCTTTTTATTCATTATTTGGTCACTTTGTCTAGACTTTCTAGTACTTTTATCTATCTTTAAAGTGTATAGTTGACTGTTTTGGGGCCAATTTTCTTACATATGTGATTGAACAATACCCTCAGTTCATATCTATATCTGGAAATTTTTCCAAATTATATTTTTACACATTAGTTATGTCTATTTTTGTTCTTCTATATTAGGGGTAGACTTTCCTAGCTTGTCTTCTATAATCACACTCTTCCTGACTGTTCTTTTTACCATTGATTTTGTTTTGATACCTTCTCTTTTCATGCCTTTTCTATAAAAAAGTCAGATCTTTTCTCCCTTAAGAACCTTGTAATTTATTTTAAAGTTTTAAATATTTTTCTTTATTGTTCTTTTTCCCCTGGGTTCAATAAAAATTTAATTGCCAGTTGCCTATTTTTTTGTTCATGCCTTTTCTGACTGCTTTGGCTAGTCTTGATTGTCAACTTGATTGGATTGTAGATACATAAGAGATTAGTAAAGCATGCTTTTGGATGTGTCTGTGTGGGCATTTCCGAGGAAATTAGGTAAGGCGGGGATGATCTTCTTTCCCAAATGTTGATGGTACAACCCAGGAGGCTGTGATCCTAGATGAAAAAAACAGGGAACAAGAAGTAAACCTACTACTTACTGTAGGCATTCCCCTTCTGTTTCTTGGATCCCCCATAAGATGGACAGATCTGCCTGTCCATTCCTTACTGCCTTGATGTTCCATCTCACCATGACCCAGAGACAACACTGCTGGGTTATTGTGTACTGAAACCCCTAAAACTGTATGCCAAATTAATTCTTTACTCCTTTTAAATTGTTTCTCTCATGTATTAGTCACAGCAGTAAAAAAGTTTAACATAGTGACTTTTTGAATATCTGACTTGAGACTTTTTTCATGTTTGATGATTATTAAGTACTTTATGCTATGTTGTCTTTTGCTTCTGAATTGATATTAGGGACATAATTTTTATGAGCTGGAATGCATTATTTACCACTTCCTACATTCCTTTAATAATAACTTTGTATGAATATCACCTGCCATCATCTGTTTATTTTGTAATGCTTTGTTTTCCTGGATTAGCAACAAGATACTAGTTTGTGTGCAAACCAGTGCTGAAGGTCTTCTGTTTACTCTTCTGTGCTTCAATACATGAGATTTTTAAAATACAATATGCTTTCTTAGGGGGTAGGAAGAGGCTTTGTGTTTTCTTTTGTTTCCTCAGAATCTTTAATTTCCATATTTTGCTCCAGTCTTTTCCTATACCATGTAATCTCTAAGTGGGCACCACTTTCCAAGTACCCCATTCTTCCAAGATCCTGCCTCTGCTGTAACACTCTTATATCAACTCTTTTTGAAGTAGCCAGTGTTCTGATTGACAAGGTTTCAGTCTGTCCTTAATAACCTACTCAGGGTGGGTCTATCTGTCTCTGCACATGACATTATCTATTTGGTATATTCTCCATCTTTCTCTTCTCTTTTCATGAAATCTTTAAAAATATTTTTGGTCTAATGTGGTCGGGTTCTTCAGGTAACTTTACTGGTTTAGGTGTTTATCCACCTATTTTGATGTAATATGAAAACTTTTGAGTTTTTTGGTGGTCGAACTCAGGACCTTGTACTTGCTAGGCACCATGCCCTGGCACCTGGACCTTGACTCTATTTGTGCTTCCCTGTGAAGCTGGAATGACAGTTGCAGGACACTGTACCCAGCCATGGGTTGAGATGAGATCTTGTGAACTTTTTTTCCTGGGCAAGCCTCAAGCTATAGTGCTACTGATTGTTTACTGAGCTAGTCAGGCATGAGACACTTGAAAACTTTTTAATAGCTTCTGTGTCTTATTTTTTCTGTGCATGGATCATAATGCACAGATGAATTTATTTATTACATTTGATGATTTGAAAGGTTTGGGAGAGATATCTTGAAGATCTAAGTATAAATGGCTTCTATCATTCCTTAGGAATCAAATGACTCTCCCTCATCTTCATCATGAGCACAATTATCTGAGTATGAATTATGTATCTACATACCCAATCTGGTTTTTTACATTTAATTTCAAGTTCTAAAAACTTGTGTGTGTGTGCTGTCTTTTATAATACATACCTCATCTTATACACAAATTTAATTATACTCTTCTAAGAATTATTAAACGTGCCCTTTCCTAATGTTTTATTTAGCGTTTAGTCATATTTTGTTTTATGATCATAAATGAGAAACATAAGCAAAAGCTGGTAGAAGTTATAAAAAAAATAGGACAAGCATCAGTAACAAAGAGGAGACTATAAATCTAGAACTTGGTGGGCTAGCTTCTGATTTGCTCCATGCTGTCTTTGAGGCTATTCTGAACTGGAACTCACCCTGATCTCCAGCTATATGACCTTGTGAGAAAGCATCTACTTTTTCATAAATGATGAAAAATGACTAAACCTGAACATTTTGAGGAATTTTTAGTCATTTCTGAGTAGTAATAAAACCACAGAGTTTTAGGTGAAAACTTATGCACTCCTTTCTTCATCAAGTGCATGTATTTATTCAATTTTTAGAGAAATGAAATATTAAAAATACCCACATTTGCTGCAACTTGAACCAACATGAGAGTGGTGTCAGATATGAAAGAATAACATTTTGTGCTTGCTGGCTAGCCTGAGGCCCTGGCTCTTTATTGGACTGCTGGAAGTATGTGCCCTGGAACCAGGTGGCTGGGCCTTGGGTGGTCAGGGACTAGCAGAGACTGAAGGGGGCAAGTGGATGGGAGTTGCTTTGCTGGGTGTGATTGGTTGAGGGCATGGACAGAACTCAGGTGGACCTCAAAAGGCAGTTGTTACTATGTTGCCTTTTCTGCCTGATGAGCAGGATAACAACAGCCTGATGATGAGGCCCAACACTTTCTACAAATTGAGAATTGCCCATGTATTTATTAAAGTGCTTTAAAATGTATTTAGTCATAATATTGTTCACTTGAAATCCTCAGGTCCAGTCTACTCTCCCAGTACAGCTTTTCAATTGCCCTTAGTGGCCTTGCTCATACCATGTTGTGTTTATTGGTTTTCTATGGAAGCTGTACCCAAGCTTTCACATGATACTGTGTCTCCAGGTGCAATTTTTATTATTTTTTGAGGACAGAGTCTCCCTATGTAACCTAGGCTGACCTCAAACTGGTGATCTTCCTGCCATAGCCTGTAAGTGCTGGGATTGCAGGCATGGGCCAACACTTGGCTCCAGGTGTGACTTTTAAGGATGTAGAGCAAACTAGTGTTCAATCCCCCTATTGAACAGTAAAAGGAACATGAAAACATTATATGAAACCAGTTACATAGATGAGGCTTAAAAATGGGGAAGTCTTTATTTTAGGATAATGGCCTTCTCATCACTTATTCATCTCAGTATTTATGATAGTCTAGTTTATAAATAATATAAAACAAAGACTTGAGGCTTGAAAATAAAAGAAGTTTCTTTTGGAGGAAAAAAGAATAATAACCTTTTGTACTTCAAGTACATAAGTATAAATTCCTCAGATTATTTCTTTACTTTTAATTCTGTCTGTTAAAAATGTCATAAAAATATCTGAGTTTTTGCTCAGTGCTCTTATCTCAACTCTATGATGAAGCATATGGTAGTTCTATCAGTTAGTTGTACACTTTCTACAAATTGAGAATTGCCCATGTATTTATTAAAGTGCTTTAAAATGTATTTAGTCATAATATTGTTCACAGAAACATGTTTGAAAAAAATCCCATAAAAATAACAACATAAAGTAGTTTATCTGGCAGACAACATTAATGAATGTTTCTGTTCTTTGAACCACTTATTAATATCTTCTGAAGTTTGTATGTTCAGACCACAAATAGGTTCTCATGGTTTCCATTAATTTACTTGTGTGGTTGACATGCTGAAATATTTGCTTGAATGAAGACATATGTACAGTTCTAGCAGTAAGAATGTGAGGATGGGAGCTGCATGTTTAGTTTTGTGCTTTGGATATAGAGACCTTATTAGTGCACTTCAAAAACTTTTCTATTTATATAACTTGGACTATAAAAACACAAATGTCATTTATTCTTTTGTTTTTCCTCACTGGCAAGGTTTCATAGCTATGAGGATCTTTGAAGAACAACTAAGATATCATAAATAAATGGATACTGAAATGCTATGCCACTGCTACATGCATTCAGCTATTTATACAGTTTTATTTTCTGTGTCCATGCAATTAAGTTAAACACTCCTAATCTGTATTAGGTGCTTAATATGCACCAAGAACCAAATTTACATATTTGAATTAATCTTTACAACACAAGGTAGGTACTCTGGCTAGCCAATTGTATAAATGAGGAAAGTGAGGCACAGAATTTAAATCAGTTTGTAGTCTATGTGCACAGTACAGGTAGGATGAAAGTTATAATGTCTGGCTCTAGAATCAACATGCTTAAGCTCTATATATCTTTATTCCTGAAAATGGATAAACTATTCACATATAACTCTAATACTGTTTTTTTCTTTGATGGTATTGAGAGTAGAACTTAGGGCCTTGTGCTTGGTAGGCAGGTATTCTATCACTTGAGCTACTCCATTTTTCTGCACACCATGATGCTCCTATTTATACTTCAAAAATAGTTGGAATGACAGGTGTGTGCCACCATGCCCAGCTTTTTATTGTCTGATATGGAGTCTCACTGTTTACATGGGTTAGCCTCAAACCATGATGCACCAGATCTCTACCTCTCCAGTAGCTGGGCTTATAGGCTTGAGCCACTGTGCTTAGATATGTGTCTTAATACTTTCTTTCAGACAAAATGATTTGGAGATGTGACTCATGCATCCAATATTTGAGATTCAAACATGTGAATGTTCTATAGACATTCACACATTAAAGGCAAACATTGTTTCCTTTTAATTTTATGTAGACAGTAAGAAACACATAAAGTTTAAAGATCATGTAATCAATTCATCTATCAATCAAGTACATATGCCAGTTGAGCAGAAAAGAAAACTCTTGCTAAAAGGTTTTTATGGGAAATTGCAGAGACTCACTTAGGTCACATTAGGTAGAACAGGAGTTGTTGATACACAGTGACGTGATTAGAAATGGAAAAGTGTAAAGGCTGCCATCAAGTCCATATACCAATGGGCAGACTTCATTGTGCTTTATGGTCCTTTGGGTTGCTCTGTTTCTCGTTCCTGCTTTATTCTTTATTTCTACCCTACTTGCTTTCTTGTGCCTTAGTCCAGATTGTGGTGGGAGTTCATTTGACTAGATTAAAATTGGCCTTTCTGTGATGAAACTCCTCAGCTTAGGTACATGATTAGGATAATTATGTAATTTATCATCTACATTAAAATGCATCTGTGAGTAAAAGGAAGTGCTAAATTTCTTTTGTAGATTTTTTTTCTTATTGTTGTACTGGGAGTACATTGTGACATTTACAAGTTCTTACAATACATCTTAGTCAAATTCACTCCCTCCATCATTCTTCTTTATTCTCCCTCCCCCCATTCCTGGAATAGTTCAACAAATCTCTTTTTTTCATGTTCATACATGAGTATATAATATTTCTACCATATTCACCCCCTATGCCCTTTCCTTCTATCCTCCCCCATTCCACTGGTGCTAAGCCCCAGACAGGACCTGTTTAACCTTCTTGTTCTCTGTTTTTGAAAAAAATAACATTTGTTTGTTTAAGATAGCTGTACAGGGAGTTTCATTGTGATGTTTCCAATCACAATACATATATGTGTATATATTGTAGCCCAAATTGTTTCATCCCCTCTATTTTTCTCCTTTCTACTTTAGTACCCTTCTTATGGTGATTTCAACAGGTTTAAAACTTCTTTGTTTATTCATACATAGAAAGTGCATTAACCATATTCACCTTCTTAACTTCCTTCTTCTAACCTCCCTCTTCCATTCTTGACCTCCCCTTAGCATTACCTGTTTTTAATAATATTGCTTGTATTTGTATTTGGCTTACATATGAGAGAAAATATGCAGGCCTTTGGCTTTTCTGAGCCTGGCTAACTTCACTTAAGATAATGTTCTCCACTTCCGTCCATTTACCTGCAAATAACAAAATACCATTCTTCTTCATGGCTGAATAAAATTCCATTGTGTATAAGTACTGTATTTTCTTAATCCATTCATCAGTTATGGGGTATCTTGACTGTTTCCATAGCTTAGCTATTGTGAATAATGCTGCAGTAAACATGGGTGTGCAGGCATCTTTATTATAATCTGACTTAAATTCCTTTGGATGTATCCCTAGAAGTGTATTACTGGATCAAATAGCAGTTCTATTTTTAATATTTTGAGGAACCTCCATACTGTTTTCCATAGTGGTTATACTAATTTACCTTCTCACCAGCAGTATACAAGGGTTCCTTTTCCCTGCATCCTAACCAACATTTGTTGTTGTTTGTGTTCTTGATGATAGCCATTCTAACAGGAGTGAGGTAGAATCTTAACATGGTTTTGATGTGCATTTCCTTTATGATCAGGGATGTTGAGTATTTCTTCATGTACTTTATGACCATTTGAGTCTTTAATCCATGTTCTTTGGGATTCATTGAATTGTTTTTGTATGTTCTCTTTCAGCTAGCAGATGAGGCAGGAAGAGGAGATGTGGTGAGGGGAGAAGAGGTATGAGGTGTGGGGCTACAGGGTAATTAGGCGCTAATGTGTAAAGTTGTAGTTCAGTCATTGTGGGGAAGGACGCTATTTTCAGAGACTGCAGAGGAAATTGGCAGTATCTTACTTGGCAAAGAAGCCAGGTTACCAAACCCTTGCTACCATGAATCTGAAGTATTCTTTTTCTTTCAGATTTGTGAGAGCTCAGAGTTCTCACAACTCTCAGCTATCTGCTATCTTGGTCTTTTTGGAAGTGCTAAATTTATAATTTTTGATAATCATTTTTAACAAACATCATTTTCTGTTTGGTGGACTTAGTTTTATTCACAATTATTTAAAATGTTCTAAAATTTAAAAATAAACATGTATCTATATATATATACTACATGCTATAAAACATATTTATATTTATTCATTTTCTTATATTTTAGTGTTTCCAGGTGAATCTGATTCATCATTTTGGTAAAGAATGCTTTTTCAATGGTCTTATTCTTTCCTAAGAATGCCTTTAATATTCTTCCAAGTGGCACATTATGGTCAATAAATTTAAAATCAACAGCAAATTTTTATTGCTCCTTTTTCCTATAAACTTTTATGCTTTTAATTGAGATAATGTTCTTTTTAGATAAAGTAGGTAGAATCAGAGAAAATCTTACCAAGTGAAGATCAATAGTAAATTCTAACCGATTTTAAAAAATGCAAAAATAATGTGTTTACTAGAAAGATGAATAACATTACATTACATGTAGAATGGTTTACAAAATACTTTTACCAAAGCTCACACATTTCTAAACCCAAAGAATTAAAAAGAAGTATAATTGGACCTGACTAATTTTCTAATTAAATATCTGAGGATGCTGACAGAAAACTGACATCATTTATATTTGTAAAGTTCTTCCTGGGAATAGATAGAGTTATGTTATTACTTCATATTTTATGTATGCTGAAGAAAACTTGGACTAAAATGTGAAATTAATTTAGAAGAACTATATATTGGGTCTAAATGGAAAAATAGTTCACTGAATGGCATATAACCACCATGTTCATTTGTCCATTTGAGTATCTTTCATTTGGAAGAATGTCCTGGAAAATAACTCTTTAAGATTTGAAGTAGATAACTCTTTGCTTTTAAAGATACTTTTTCAGAGGATTTATATCCTTTTTCATGTGACCAGTGACACTACAATTGGCCCCTAAGAAATGTAACATGTCACAATTTTTCTGTGCATTGAACTTTCGCTTTGTCTTAAAAATTTTGTCATTCAAAGCTGGGCACTTGTGGCTTAGCTTGTAAACCGAGCTATTTGGGAAGCTGAGATTGGATGAATTGCAGTTCAGCCAGCCTGGGACAGGGAGTTGGTGAGACCCCATCTCAACCAATAGCTAGGTATGGTGGTATTTACCTGTCATCCCAAGCTGCCAAAGAAGCTGAGAGCAAGAAGATCAGGGTTCCAGGCCGGCCCACACAAGAAAAGGTTGTAGACCCCCATTTCAATGAAAACAAAAAGCTGGGCATGGTGGCGTGCCTGGTCAGTCCAACTATGGAAAGAAGTTTAAAATAGGAGGATCATAGCCCAGATCAGCATGGACAAAAAGTGACACTCTGTCTCACTATTAACCAGAGGTAAAAGGGCTGGAGATGTGGCTGAAGTGCTAAGAGTGCCTACCTAGCAAGCAAGAAGCCCTGAGTTCAATGCTCACCCCCCTCACCCCAACTACCATCAAAAAAAGACTTTTGCATCATTCAGGTTTTTTTTTTTTAAACACAGTATAAATTTTGTGCAAGATGTAGGTTCATAACTAAGCTTTGTGGAAAGGGAAATTCAGTACTTCATTTTTTATTAAATATTCTCCCCTTCTGAAATTATTACTCAAAAAACTTACCAAACAATAATAACTAAATGCCTATATATATTATAAATAAATGACAATCTTCCCCCATTATGGTAGGTGTGTTCAGATTCTATTTGTTGTATGGAAGAACATTCAGTCTCCATTTCCCTCATTTCACAAACCTCTTGCCCTTATTTTTCATGTCTCACTCACCTTATTACCAGGCACCCCATCACTTCCACATCTCTTACAAATGGTGTACCCCTGAGTACTTCTCCCAGGAATTGGTTTGTGTTTGAGTACAGTCCATTTAATCTGC
Organism: Castor canadensis; assembly: GCF_047511655.1. Taxonomy (NCBI): domain Eukaryota; kingdom Metazoa; phylum Chordata; class Mammalia; order Rodentia; family Castoridae; genus Castor; species Castor canadensis. The sequence continues at coordinate 55,013,016 of NC_133394.1, forward strand.
CACTGTCCTATATACTATTCTTTTTTTTGTTTTGTTTATTTATTTATTTACTAAATTTTATCATTTTAACATTTACTCACATGTATATACGTTGTTTGGGCCACCTCCCTCCCTGCTTCCTGGCAGAACTTGTTCTGCCCTCTTGTTTTCCAGTTTTGTTGAAGAGAATACCTAAGAAATAAGAAAGACACAGCATTTTTGCTATTTTGAGATAAAGATAGCTAAACAGAGAGATTTCTAGAGTTGCTTCCATGCACATGTGTATTACAACCCACATTGGTTCTTCTCTACATTTTCTTAAAAAAGAGTGTGAATTCTACTTATGTTGCATTTGAAAAGTGTCAGAGAAAGAGATTTATTTATGACCAACTTTGAGATTTAGTCATATGTTAAAAAGATACCTTCTCTACTAAGAGTTTGCAGGTGGGCAAAATGGAAGTCCATGAAATCCATCCTGGGCTTTTAATTATAATACTGTGTTTAAAAGTTCAAAATTCTAGACAAATACTAAGCTGGTATGGTATTGTGATTACTAGTATAAACTAGGACTTTCTCAGGAAAAATGAGACTTTGAGTGCATATATTTATAACAAAAGTACTTATAAAGAGATAAAGCTTATTTCAACTCATGGTTTAAGAGGTTCCAGTCTATGGTCAGTTGACCCTACGGCTTTTAGGACTGTGGTGAGGCAGCATATCATGACAAAAGCTTATTTTAGAACAAGCTCCCTCATCTCATGGCCAGCAATTGAAAGAGAGGAAGAAGGAACTGAGGTCCCAAAATTCTTTTCAAGGGAGTGACTCCCCCCCACCAGCAATAACCTGAAGATTCCCCATGAGGACCTACCTCCTAAAGGCTCTACCACTTCCCAATAGCACCAAACTGGGAACCAAGTCTTTAACACAGTGACCTTTGAGGGACATTCCAAATCCATTGGGTTTCATACAGTACAGAGAAAAATTTCAATGCTGTATCTAAATCATAATTTTTTATCTTTTAGCTAGCAAGAATGAATTAAGTCTTTTTATCTTTCAGCTAGCAAGAATGAATTAAATCTCCTTTTGTTTATATCCCACAAGCTTGTGTTCAGTGACTCTGTATTTTAAATAAATTTTTAACTGTGGAAATTATTTTGTTCATTGTCATGGTTTCATTCCTGTTCATAAAACTCTGTCATTATCTGAATCATTTTCATGCAACACTGACTTATAACATAAAAAAATAGAAGGTATTTGTGAATTTTCTCAACTTCTATATCAATAAATTAAAAGCAAATACTAGTCACTTAAGCATTTCCTTCTTGATGCATAGGCGTATGTTAGAACAATATATCTTTGATCTCTCCCAAGGAGAGAAAGAATCAAGAGTCAATTTTCCTTGTCTAGAACAGTATTGGGAAGTCTGTCTGGTTGTGGCACTAGTGGGTTTGTGAAGGGAGTGTAATGAGGTTGTAAGTTCCATTGGAGTCAAATTTTGGAGGTTTTTGGTTTGACGGTATTAAGGAAACATTGGAGGATTTTGAACGTAGGAGTAACATGAGAGAATGGTATTCATAGAAAATTAACTCAGCAGTGGTTTACGGTATATAATTAGAAAGGAGAGGAAGGGAAGTCTGGGAAGTTACATCATTTTTAAGTATCTAGAGGAGGCAGAGAATGAGCAAGTCAGTTCAATTGGTTTAATAGAAGTCCAAATATTTATTTCCTATCTTTGAAAAAGTTCTCCAAACTCTAGATTTGGGTGAGAGAGTGAACTTAAAAATCCACAATATGTTAAGATTTAAGTTTTATTTAATATCAAGAATATGGTAAAAGTCAAACTTAGCATAAATTGCTCTTGTTAGAAATAAGGCATTTCTACATTCTTTGGGTAATTCTTTGTCTTCCTACTTACATTGTTAGGGAATATGTTAATTAGAGGTTTGGTGGTAGAAAATGCTGTTTCTAAAAGAAGTGATTATTTCCATGTTCAAGAAGATAATTATTACTTATATATTTAGTAAATATAATTGTTTAAGCTGTTAAAGTGTTGGTTTAAAAGGACCTGAGGTCTTATTTATTTCTGTATCATGAGCACCAATATAGTGCCTAATGCATGTAAAGCATGCTATAAGTAGTATAGATTGAATGAATAAATGAAATATACCTTGTGATACATCTCCAAATGGCATTGATTTGGTGGCTTGATAGTTTTTACCACATTCCATAAATACGTATGCAGAAATGACTTTAGGCATAGGGTAGGGCTTTAAATCCTATAGAATTGTAAGGGTCTAAATTAATTCTAATTACCTATAATACTCAGATTTATAGAAGTCCACTATATGTTATCTTTTTTCTTTACCAGGAAGCATGTTTTTAAATGAACTACTTATAGAATTACTTGGAGGAACAATTTTTACTTTATATCATGAAATTTTATTCTTTTGCAAGCAATAAATTTTTTCCAGAGGAGACAAGAGTAAAAGAACATTTTGTGGCCTTTTGCATGTTGTAATGATTCAAACATCACTGAGGTGAATGAAATGCATCATTAATTTTATGTTATGTAAATTTCATGTCAACTTAAAAAAATCAAGGTAGTCTGCCAACCAGGAGCTTTATCACCGAACAGAGCTGTACTTTGACTGCTTGGAAAGCAGCAGTCCATATCATTATCCATCCCAATAATGCTAAAGTGAAAACTGGCACTGAAGGAAAACTAATTTTAAAAGCTCACAGAATTTGTTTGGCCCATCTCTATTCAATTTTCCATATGAAGAGAACCACGTCTGTTGTTATTTCTTCCAGTTTGACCAAATCATCATGATGGCTTTGCTTAATTAAGTTGCTTTTTTACCCTTACTTTGCAATATAATAAAACTGATAGTTTTCTTTTGAAGTGACCCAGTTACAAGTGACTTTGGCTTACTCAACATGCACATTTGTACTTGCCCATGCTTGATGAGGATGCAAGTTTTTTCTGGGCTTCTTCACATGAAAGAATGGCTTACTGAATTGGTGTCCTTAAACAGATTCTGCAATCAAATACCCAGTTCTGCCTCTACAGGTTAGAATCTGCAAGTTCAGCTTTAGTCTTGATCTCATTAGGAATTACACTGCTAAAAGTCTTGTCTATTTCTGTACATCACACTCTTCTAGGGATTAAATATTCCAAACTGTTTCCTGTGTTCAAAGAGAATGTTGCGCTAAATATTTTTGAAAGCATTTTTTTATGGTAAAACTCTTCATTCTCTTCCACCTTTCTTTTCTCCTCCCCCTTGCCCTCTCTTCCTTATCTACTTCTTTATTCTTTTTCTCTTTCCCTGTTCATCCTTCTCCCTGTTTCTCCTCTTCATCAAACCTTTACTTTCTCTGAGACTTTTAAGAAATAGTTTAACTTGTCTTTGGCATGGTAGAGACATGCCAACATGCATGTAATTGTTCTCAACATATGGAATACAAGTCAGGTCTTGTCATTTCTCTGCCTCAAACCCTTGACACTTTCTTTTAATTCCAAGGAAAAACATGGTTTTTGTAATTGTCTGAAAGAATGATCTTTTCCTAGAGATTCCTATGAGTCACTCAATTCCTTCAGGTGTTTCTTTAAAGATTACCTTTTCAGGATGATCTTCTTGACCAACCCATTAGGAAATGGAGCCCTATTAATGATCCCTCATCTCTTTCTCTGTTTTAATTGTTTCCTAACTTCAGTCATAACTTAACATACTATATGCATACATAAATTTGGATATTACTACAATGTAATTACCTTGGTATGCAGTAAATATTTGAATTAATGATTATATTCATACTTATCTAATAAAACAGTAGAAATAGTATAAAAGTTTTGTTTTAAAATTTTAGTACCATTCATCAAATATGCACACTTTTATGTTGTATTCTATACACCCCCACACCACACCCACAGACATACACACTGTATCTACTATGGGTCATTTAAGACAGTTTTGGCTTTTGTGTTTCTTATGTGCTCACTTTAAAATTTAACCTCACCTTAAATTGTTTCCACTATAGTGTGTCTCAAAATCTATCATTAAGAGATTGAAATAATTTAAATTCTTTGTTGTAAAAATTATAAGGTATATGGTATTGAATATGCACTAATTTAAGAATCAGTATGCATAAGAGTAGTAAGTAGAAGCTGTAGTAAGGATAGTATATCGTGTGTGTGTGTGTGTGTGTGTGTATGTGTGTGTGTACAAAACTGGGTCAAATTTAGTAAAAGGAACATTTACCTGCAGCTTACACAAAAGAAATTGATTTTTTTCCACTTCTCATACCTCTTTAAGGGTAACTAAAGTTAATTATTGAGATTTTAATAAGAGACTACTATGACAGGATCTGTAATTCCCTTTCTTCTCTTTTACACAAACCTTGTCAAGATTCATGGTTTCAATTATCACCTCTATTTGTATAATTCTCCAATCTATTTTTAATCTTGACCACTCTCATGAACTCCAGTATCACATTCTAATTGCTTGTAGGACATTTCCATTTGGGAGTCAGTGTATCACTGCAAACTCCACAGAATCTATTATTACTCACACACTTCTCCTCTGCTGCCATCTTTAAAAAGAAAAAAAGGTGTGTCCTGGTTTTTTACTTTCTATGTTCCTTCTATGTATTTTAGAACTAGCAAACTATCCCCTCTTTTCCAATCAAGCATTTTAAATTTTCTGCTCATTTTTCCTCTTAGCTCTTATTCTCCTCCAAATTTCATTTACTTACATCTTTCATAACTTTAATATAATCATTTTAGTCTGTCTTTTATTCTTCTTTCTTAAACTACCTCATTTTTAGTTCTAATTTATATTTTAAAAATTCATGAAAATACTTTGGTCAGAACTTTAAAAAATTATTCTTAGAAAAACTTCTAAATCCCATGAGAAAAATTTAAAAGTTTCCAACATTATCACTTGTATTATTAACTGAAGACAGTTGTTCAGCTCAAAAGTTATTCATATTTTCCTTAAACATACCTAGTCATTTCCCATTCCTTCACTGTGATGTGTTCCCACTTACTTAAATGCCCCTTCACTGAGTGCATGTTAGGTACAGGGCATGGTCCTAGCAGCAAAAATATACTTTATGATTCAATCTCATCCTCAAGAACCTGTGTGGGTGGGGAGTGTGTAATTCTATAGATGTAGAGTCATTATATCACACCATGTGGTGGATCAACATAAGCAGAGGCAAAATACCCTGAGTTTCAAAGAAGGTGGTGATTAAAAACAAGTGAGAAAAAACAAGAAAGCCTTGAAGAAAGACTAGTAGAGTTTTCTGCACTGTGGAAGAGGATATTAGAAGTGGGGATAAGACCTGGAGGAAGAGTCTTATCTTCGTCTGGCATGAACATACACTGTATGGAGCCTCAGTTCTAGAATGGGCCAGAAACACAATAGAATTCATAAAGGCACTTTCAGCAGGGTGACACCATTAGTCTGAAACTCTTCCCTTCTAACCCTTTCTGTTTTCACTTGAATACTGGAGATTGAACTTGGGCCTTGCCCATGCTAGGCAAGCTTTCTACCACTTAAGCCACAGTCCAGTCCTTTTGTTTTTGACATTGGATCTTGCTACTTTACCTAGGCTGGCTTGGAACTAGCCATCCTCTTGCCTTTAGGATTATAGGCATGTGCCACCATGCCTAGTCCTCCCTCACTCTTGATACAACCCACTTTTGGGTTCTGCTCTCTCTGTGACTGATGCTCTATGTTCTCCCAGGTTTCCTGCAGTTCCTGATGTTCCCTCTGTGTTCTACAAGTTGATTGTTTCTGCTGTAAGCCACATCTTCATCTTGGTTTTAGCTTTTACTGAATGTTAAGGAATTGTTTAATTCAGAGGCTAATGTTGTTTAGTGGGCTTTCAATTAAAAAATAGCTTTCTACCTAAAACAAAACATATAATGGAGAAAATACAGAATAAGTTGAGAAGGTTTTTCTTCAAGCCCATGTAATTGCTATTGTCTTATCTCCCCTTGCACTACATGCTGCATGTGTGTGTGTGTGTGTGTGTGTGTGTGTGTGTGTGTGTGTGTGTGTGTGAGAGAGAGGGGGGGGGTCGGGGGTGGAAAACTCGGGGCTAGGACAGTGTTCTGCCACATGAACCATGTCTCCAGTCCTTTTTTACTTGTTATTTTTCAGATGCTGTCTTGTGTTTTTGCCTGGGCCAGACTTAGACCAAGATCCTACCTATCCCTTCCACATAGCTGGGATGACAGGCACACACCACCATGCCAGGCTTATTGTTTGAGATGGGGGTCTCACTAATTTTTTGCTCAGGCTAGCTTCAAACCACAATCTTCCCAATTTTTACCTCCCAGTTAGCTAGGATTACAGGCATGAGCTACCCACTCCTGGCCAAAATCACAGTTCTTAAAAGAGGATGGGGAGTATTTATATAATTTCATCTTAATTTTTGGAATTCATCCTAAATATCATAAAACAGTTTCAGTGATATCATGGAAAGTAGCCCTTGAAAATTTTACTGATTCTTTCCATATTGCCTTTAAACTCTGTGATGAAATTCTTCCCTTTTTTTTTTTAAAGAGAATTTTGATTGTGGAGTGTAATCTGGACAGACACATGAAAAAAAAAGGATGAGAATGTCTTCCAAATGCTTAGTGACTTAACATTTTAAGCAAACTTTTCTCTGTGCCTGCATCCTCACTAATCAAGTTACTTCTGTGATTTGGAAGTTTGTTGAGACTCTAATCCAGATATTTTCCTGCTTTAAAAATTATGGAAGGAAATAATAACATTATCTTTGAAACAAAGTGATTATGAGATTAATCTCCCCACCACCAATTCAGGAAGTCTCAAATGAGAATTAGAATATTTCAAGTTTAAACACTGAAATGGACTCTTAACCTTTCTGATTTCAAGTAAGAATCCTGCTTCCCATTGTGATCTTAATTTAATCCATTGTTTATAACATTTTTTGGACTTCAAGTGTAGTTTTGCAGTTTGGATGAGATGTTAAAATTGGTACTGAGTATGTTACAAAAATAAGGAGAAAAAAAATCACCTTTTTCAGACCTTAGGATCAAAGTAATTTGAAAGAATAAAGATAATCTTATCTTAAAATTTCTATATAAATTTGTAAAGGAAAACATTTAACTTTTACTTGCTTTCAGTTTGTTTCCATGGAAAGGAGTGGAGACACCTCCCATTTTATTCATTTGCTTTGTAAATGTTTTTGAGGAATATTGACTCAGTAACATCTAATATATAAAAATGGGATGAAAACATAACAATAAAGCAAATGCTTCACAGTGAGGTTGATATCTGTCCACCTAGTTGGCATTTCTCAGTGCATGCTCTATTTTTTCTTACTTTAAGTTTTCAGTGTTGGAATTGAGCCCAGGAGCTATATTCCCAGCCATCTATTTTAGAAAACATGGACAAAGATGCATTTTTCTGTTTAGTCAGAAAGATAGGAAACTTAGACCATGACATGTAGGCTAACTAAGTGAAGTCATGTCTTAAACTGTAAAATCTCTTCCAGCTTGCTTAATGTAACTATGAACTGGTAGCGCAAATACCCAAGTAATGTACATTCCAGAGCATAGACATCGTTGTAAATATATGCACAATTTATAGAATCACAAGCTTGTTCTCTGCATGGAATCACTGTGATAAGTATAGATCCATTCTATAAGCCCCTTGTAGTATGAGCCCGAAAAAAATATTCCTTGCAATGCAAAGACAAAAGTATTTTTCTTTGATAACTGTGAAATATATAAAACTTAATAGTGAAATATGCTTATAGTAAAATAGAAAATTTAGGGATTGTATTTGCATAATGTGTGTTAATTTATCTCTCTCCATATATACAATTTATATTCTCCATAAATAACATACATTTTACATAATGTAAATAACAATGTAAATGCATCTTTTTATATTGTGTAGAATATAAGTTAACATTAATTTACAAAGTTGATTTTTTCCTCCAAGTTCTACTCCATAATACAGTTTTGAAATCTGGCTAAGGAAAAGTTGAGATAGAATATTTGAGCTGGAGTTATTTATGTGTCATTGCTAACAAGCTTTCAAAAACTAGCAAGTTTCAGAGTTACAATTCAAGTCTAATTCATAATAATCTTATACTCCACTGCCTTTTATACTTTTAGTGATCCATCCACAAATTTTAAAAATAATTATGTATTTTTGATTAATAATAATTGCATATATTTATGGGATATAGGAGAAAGTTTTGGTCTATAAATACATTGTAGAAAGATTAAGTAAAAAGTATTCATTACTTCACTCACTTATTTATACTGTTGTGAGAATGTTAAGCAGTTTTGAAATAGACAATACGTGATTATGATCTGTGGTCACCATTCAGTGGCCGTGGATCACTGAAACTTATTCATTCATCCTTTTCTTGATGTCACCCTTTCTTCTTCCCTCCCCCCAAGCCTTTGCTAACCACTTTTCCTTCTTTGCTTCTGTGCTACTGACTTTTTAGATTCCACAAATAAGTGAAATTGTACTATATTTCACTTAGTATAATGTCCTCCAGTTCTACCCATGTTGTAATAAATAACAGAATTTCCCTTTTTAAAAGGCTGTATAATATTCCATTGCATATATGTATATACACAATATATGAATATATACATATAATGTGTATATATATGTATATATTTACACACACATACATATATACTACAGGACTTTCTTTTTTTTAAGGAAGAGTTTCTATTCTTAGCCATTTGCCAGCATTTAACATTCCTTTCACCTCCTAACTGGCTCCATATACTTTATTCTGCACGTTACTCACTGTTACCCTAACTGTACATCGCATGCTATTGTAAATTTGACCCCTTGTCTTAACCAGATAAGATCTTTGCTCATGTTCTTTTCTGGGCATTACATGGCTCTCATTAAACTGGTCTTTGCTAATGGTTTCATATTTGACATGAAATATTAATGTTGACAAAGATGATATAACACTCTAGAAACAAAGTTTTTATTTTTTATTTATTTATTTATTTTATTCATATGGGCATACAATGTTTGGGTCATTTCTCCCCCATTCACCCCTCACTCCATCCTCTCCCTTCCCCCCACTGCCTCCCCCTTGCTTCCAGGCAGAAACTCTTTTGCTCTTATCTCTAATTTTGTTGAAGAGAGAGTATCAACATTGATAAGGAGGACCAAGGGTTTTTGTAGTTGAGATAAGGATAGCTATACAGGGAGATTCCTCGTATTGCTTTCCTGTACATATGTGTTACATTCTAAGTTGATTCTTCTCGAACTAACCTTTTCTCTAGTTCCTGGTCCCCTTCTTCTATTGGCCTCTGTCACTTTAAAGTTTCTGCATTAGTTCCTTAGCATTGAGGACATCAAATGCTATCATGTTTTTTTGGGTTTCTTACCTATCCTCATACCTCCCTTGTGTGCTCTCACTTTATCATGTGATCAAAGACCAGTCCCTTAGCTGTGTTTGCCCTTGATCTAAAGTCCACAAATGAGGGAGAACATCTGATTTTTGGTCTTCTGGGCCTGGCTAACTTCACTTGGGATGATGTTCTCCAGTTCCATGCATTTACTTCTGAATGATAAGATTTCATTCTTCTTCATGGCTGAGTAGAATTCCACTGTGTATAGATACCACATTTTCTTAATCCATTTTTCAGTAGTGGGGCATCTTGGCTGTTTCCATAACTTGGCTATTGTGAATCGTGCTGCAATAAACATGGGTGTGCAGGTGCCTCTGGACTAACCTGCGTCACATTCCCTTGGGTATATCCCCAGGAGCGGGATTGCTGGATCATATGGTAGATCTATGTTTAGATTTTTAAGAAGCCTCCAAATTTTTTTCCAGAGTGGTTGTACTAGTTTACATTCCCACCAGCAGTGTAAGAGGGTTCCTTTTTCCCTGCATCCTTGCCAACACCTGTTGTTAGTGGTGTTGCTAATGATGGCTATTCTAACAGGAGTGAGGTGGAATTTTAGTGTGGTTTTAATTTGCATTTCCTTTATTGCTAGAGATGCTGAGCATTTTTTCACGTGTTTTTTGGCCATTTGAATTTCTTCTTTTGAGAAAGTTCTGTTTAGTTCACTTGCCCATTTCTTTATTGGTTCATTACTTTTGGGAGAATTTAGTTTTTTAAGTTCCCTATATATTCTGGGTATCAGTCCTTTGTCTGATGTGTAGCTGGCAAACATTTTCTCCCACTCTGTGGGTGGTCTCTTCAGTTTAGAGACCATTTCTTTTGATGAACAGAAGCTTTTTAGTTTTATGAAGTCCCATTTATCTATGCTATCTCTTAGTTGCTGAGCTGCTGGGGTTTTATTCAGGAAGTCCTTGCCTATACCTATTAGTTCCAAAGTATTTCCTACTCTTTCCTATATCAACTTTAGAGTTTGGGGTCTGATATTAAGGTCCTTGATCCATTTTGAGTTAATACTAGTGCAGGGTGATAAACATGGATCTAGTTTCAGGTGTTTGCTAACTGCTTACCAGTTTTCCCAGCAGTTTTTGTTGAAGAGGCTGTCTTTTCTCCATCATATATTTTTAGTGCCTTTGTCAAAAATAAGTTGTGTGGATTCATATCTGGGTCCTCTTTTCTGTTTCACTGGTCTTCATGTCTGTTTTTGTGCCAGTACCATGCTGGTTTTGTTGCTATTGCTTTGTAATATAGTTTGAAGAAGGTAATGTGATACCTCCAGCATTGTTCTTTTTGCTGAGTATTGCCTTGTCAAAGTTTGTAAAAAGCCATCTATTCAAAGTTTTAAAAATTACTTATTATTCTTGAAAACTTGAAATATACTGAATTCTTACATCTATGTACAAGAATGTTGAAAGAAGTAATACCAAGTAGGACAATACTAAGTACTTACCTGTGATTGACGAGAAAGAGTTACAATGGTGTAAGAACTGTTCTAAACTATCAAAAAAAATGTTGACAATCAAGCTCTGGAGAAAAATGCAGTCTAGTTTTGTATTGCCTTTATAGAAAATGACATTGCAAAACCATTCTTGTGTGAAGAGATTTAAAAAGAATATTCAGGCAAGGAATAATATTGTACTGGATATTTACTATGCAATTAATAAATATTTTTGTTGGTTTTCTGATTTTGCCAGCTTTTAAAAATGTGTAATTACTACTGAGATCTTTTAGCATTCTAAGCAAGAATTCACTCAGTACGTTAATAATGCTATATATTTTATTTCTTAAAGAGATTTTTTTTCAAAATTACATATGACTCAGATTCCACAAAATTAGAGTTCTTAGGTAAGCTACTGTTTAATCCACACTGCAGAGAGAAACAAATAAATACAGATGAATACTATGTAAGTACTGCTCAATGTTACATAGACAGGAAGAGGCTGTTGAAGCCAATCAGTTTGACTCTGGACTGTGCTGTTAACTAGTAATCCAAGACTTGTCAACCTTGTCCCTACACTCAGATCTCCAGGAGAGCTTAAAAAATACAGCAGCCTGAGCCCCATCCTGGACCAATGAAATCATAGTCTCCAGGGATCTGTACCTTGGTATGTTGTTAAAGTTCCCCAGGTGACTCTAATGTATAGCCAATATGAGAATCACTGTATTATACCATATCTTATCAGTGGAAAGTGTTGGCTTTTGGGGTAGAATGTTTAAAGTTTTTAAGGCAGTCATGCTATATGAGCAGTCTGATTGCAGGAAGCTGTGCCAATACATTTTTCAAGGTATTTGTAATGTCTTCCCTAGTTCACCTCCCAATAGTCCCCTAATCCTCACAGCTGGCATTACTTGTATCCATATGCAAGCTGAGTTCCATCCATTCTATGGACCAACCAGGTTCTTCAGAGCCTGTAGAAGCACAGATCTCTGTCTATAGCTAGGCAGCAGACATTAACTGCAGTGAATCCACTTTTCACCTTCACCCTTTGTTCTAGTAGTTTGTCTAATAATTATTTAACCTCACATGTAGCTGAACTTGATCAAATGACCAAAATTGTTGCTTAATATTTAATTGTTTCCATCTTGACCTTCAATATTAATCAGATTATTTCAGACACCAGCTTTATGTCATTTTATTTCTTGGAATCTTTTTGCAGATATACCACTATTGCATTTATTTATAGAGTATGTGCTGTTCTGGTTGAATTACCTCTGGTTGAATTACTTTTATTTTAGATTAGAAAGTGAAGATAAATGTTTTTAAAAGGCTGCAAAAAACTAGTGAAAAAGTTGAAAAATGATTATGAAAAAATATAGATTAACTAAGCAAACTCATGTCTTTCATTTAAGGTTCAAGGGATTGTTCTTTGCTTGGTAAATTAATCCACTTCTAACTCTGCCACAATCAACATTATGTTAAAAATCATTTTTTCTTTTGGATATATAGCTGTCATTATTTTGTACTTTTTATAACATCATATGTATTAAAAGTTTAAAGAAAGAGTTAAGTCCTCAAAAAAGTTTACCAGGACTTCAAGCTTTTTATTTTTCTTATTAGCAGTTAAAAATGTAAGTGGTCAATCTCCTCTGTATCCTTACCAACCACACAGTGTGGGGAATCCTCTAGGACCTCGATTCATGTTACTGCAGCCTGTGACCTCTCCTGACACCTGGCCCTGGCAGAAGAACTTCTTGCTTTCTATCAGGAACTCACAGGGAGACATTCAGTCATTCCCCAGTGTGAATGGATATATGCTAGTGCATCACATTCCTGCTTGAGTTACTGCTTATTTACTGCCTGCTGCTTCTCTACATTGTCTTGATCTCTGTTTGAAACAGTTCCTTCATATTTCATATATACTCACAATACTAGGTCATTAATCATAACAACTATGTATTAGAAATTCCCACTAATTTTGAGATAGGTGAACCAGGAATATGGAATTGGCAAGGAGATGAAGAAAGCCTATAAATGTTATGCTGATTGAGCTCCTCCTTCTTGAAAAGAAACAAAGGGTGAAGATAAAACATTTACTATATTGCAATGCCAGACCTGAGGCAAGTACTCATTTATTTTACTTGTTGTGCGTTATAGCCTTGTGGATAATCAACTGACAATATCAAAGAGGAAAAAAGGGACAGCAAGTCAGGTCTTCAGTACTCTAAAGGAGTATTACAAAAAGCTATAATTATGAACAACTATTTTACTCATGTTATTTTGTGTGTTTTATTTGGACACTCACATATACTGGTTGCCTGTGATTTATTAGCATCACTTGAATGAAATCAGATGAAGAGCTGTAACTTTTGTTTAATTTTTTTGGTCATTGTAATATAACATCAATAAAAATTATGCTAAAATATTATTATTTTAGTCTTTATTGTTTCTAGACTCCCTGAAACACAGATCAAGACAGGGATTTTGGAGAAGTGTCCTGATTCATTCACAGGATAGAGAATATTGGAGTGGTCACTGATGATGAGAAAGAGGAAGATTCAAAAGAAAGAGATTCTGAGATTAAAAGTCAATATGTACTCTAACCCAGTTTTTTACAAATGTCTACAAATAAGGGTAGATTTGGGAAGAAGTCCAAATGTTGGAGAAAGGAACACTGAATAAAGGAAAGGAGAGCATGTGAGCAGGTCCTCTCACCCATGAGGCTGTGTCAGTGATCAGCCTATTCATCTATCAGAGAGAAAGAACACTGTGTTATGGGTGCCCAGTGAGCTTGAAAGTTATGTCTGTGGAAGAGATATCTAATCATAGCCTTTGTATATTAGAAAGGTGCCATTTGGGGAGATCTGGTTATTTATGAGATCACACAGCTAGTTAATGAGATTTCTAGCATTTTAATTCAAATCATCAGATTTTCTCCTCTGAGTTTTCCCTGTGATCTGTTTTTTTTTCTATTGTCTTTGTCTTCCATCTTATGATCTTACACTCGTAGTCCACCATACTGACCTCAGATTTATTATAAAAAACAGGATGACTATACTAATCCCTCATTTAAAATAATTGCTGTTTCCCATCATAAAGTTTAAATTTCTATACACAATCCTCAAGGTCCTTGGACAATCTGACTGTTGCTATCTGTATACTCATGGTGTCCTTTCCCATGCAACTCCCTATCTTGAACTCTGTGATGGAGGTCTAAGCATCCTCCACTCCTAATATAGTAACCCATACATTAATAAGCTCACAAAACATATGTGGCTTATCTATTAGTACACTTACAGCATTGATAGATAAATTGCTTAGATAAGATTCACTCATCTGAATGTTTTTCTTTCCTTTATGTCACAGTCTCTAAGCATTTTATATCTATTACCAGCTCCTTACAAAACCCTGTGCAGAAACATAGATACAAGTGAATACATACTAAAAAAATGAATAAGCATAGACCCTACTCTTTTTTTCCATGGATAATATTTTCTAACAGGAGAAAATTCATCTTTTAAACTAAATACTTTAAGAGTAAATCTCTTAGTCATAAATGTATTTTTAACTGGAGGGTTACGCCCCCAAATATTCTATTTTGAACATAATTCCTGTAAGATACACTTTTCTTAAGGTATATCAGCTGCATATTTTCCTAGGACAAATATGTTCTTAAAAGCCTTTCTTAATTGAGCAATTGATTAATTAGCACTTTTCTGCCACCACAGGGAGTGAGAGTGAGAATTTAGAGGGTATTACTGTGTTAATAAGCTCACACCTTTCCTATTTTAAACTGCTTTCAATTTTGGGAATACAAATCCCTGAGACAAAAAAAAACTAAATTTTAAATCTTCCCATCCATGCAAAATGCAAAGTAGGTCACCCCACCTGTTTCTACTTGATTAGACCTTTTGATGGAGAGATTTCCCTCTCATGTTTCTGTTTTAAATCTAGGAAGTATTTGTAGGCGAACATAATACTAGAATATATAAAGGAGGAAAGAGCTCTATGTCAAAGTTTTAAAAAGTATGAAGGCCAACATCTCTTTTCTGTATTAGACAATTTTTCTCTTCTTCTTAATAAAGATTCCAATTCATGTGTACACATTGATAAAAATAGCCCATTGTTGTGATTTCTCTTGTTTGGTTTCTTTTTAACCTGTTTTTGAGGTCTCTCTTGAAGGTGGCTATAAACCACTTTCAAATACTGCCACTCTTTAGGAGAGGAGAGACCTCAATAGGGGAAAGTTAGGCTCAGTTGTGTTATGTCAAGAGAGATAATATAAGGAGGTGAGAGCAAAATGTATGCAAAAAAAAATTACCACTTGTATGCCCCAGAGAGGGGTTATAGGTGCTGATGGGAGACTGACAGGATGTCTAGAGGTAACAGGGAGCCCAACCAACATGTGAAAACCAGAGAGAGGTAGACACAGGGCCTGTGGCCAGTCCTTTATGAAGGTTCTGGAGCATTATTCCATAGCCTTTCCTGACAGGGCTGTGGATGAAGGGAAAACTTATTAACATGACTCTGGTTGACTGTTAGGTTTTAGGGTGGTTCATAGCTAATGGTGTGTGCTTGGTTTGGGTCCTAGGGGATGAGAGAAACAGAGGGTATATCATAAAAAAAATCCACATGTGTAAGGGGAGATTTAGATAGAGCAAAATGACAGGGTCTGAATGACTTTCAAACCATTTATGTAAGACCTAAAAGTGGATCCATGCCAACAACTATATTACATAAACTTATAACAACAGCTGAAGTACATGTGGTAGGTATTTGTATGTTGATGGATAACTATTACTTGAAAAAAATTGAATGAAAACACCTTTTCTGAAAAATGAATTCTCCAAAACCAATTAAAAAAAAAAAGCCCACATAGAACAACAGAGAATTTAACAGAGCCAGTCCACATTGGAAAAGAAGCTCTTCTGTAGAATAGTCTTCTTTAATGAGTTTGTAATGAGCTGCAGGTGGTGGTCTAGAACGATGTTGAATTATGAAGCTATTAATTGTTTTAGAGAAAATGGAGGTAATCAGGATAGAATTTAATAGTGCTACGAAAATGACTTGGACCCCCCAAAATGTTTCCAAATCTATAAAAAACGAATTCTGTATATTTTAGAGAAAAATATGAAATTTTATTAAATTCATATTTAATATATTAACAAATAGACCTATGTTATATAGCCATGAATATATACAATTTCACTACAAAACCAAATTATTTCATCTACCTTTACAGTATTCATTTTATTTTTTTATCTGTAAGTTTTTGAGGCAGGATATTGCTTGCCATCTAGCTCAGGCTACCCTGGAACTAACAATGTAGTACAACATGGATTTTAAAGAAGTAAGAATGGCATTCCCAGAATGTTCTTTTAAAAGAACTGTTAATAAGCCATAAATTTTGCATTTAATCTGTTACTTTGGGTTATAAAATGAAGCTTGTCAATTTTTTAACGTAGTGTATATTGATATTATTAATTTATGTGTTTATATGTGTATGCATTATAAGTTTTTAAATTGGCTTTCTGATTTATTGATCAATCTGCTCTGGACTCGGTTTAATATAGGACAATCTTCCGAATCTACCCAATCCAGAGCCATCAAGGCACTCAAAACCTCTGGGTTTAAAATGCTTAAGAAATAATTATATGTCATGGGCACTCCATGACTCTTGTATGATCCTATAATAAACTGCCCTTGCACCAGTCCAGTCCTTAGATGACACCAGATGGAATAATCAAAATAAAATAATGAAAATCAGTTCCATAAGTCATCACAATGTAGAGAAAGGTTTTTGCTCCATTTTGGAAGGGGAGAATAGGATAAAATCAGCACCATAAATATTATAATTATGCTTATAAATACTATATTTAGAAGCAGTGGAACACCTTGGTTGCACTAACATACCTAAGCACCAGGACTGATGTTATGTTTCCTTTTTTGTTCTTAAAGTAATTGTCATAGGGACTTTAACACAGAAATTTTATAAAATAAAGTTTCTTCCCTATAAATTAATGAATGTGTCTTGACTCAGTGGATTTTTAATTCATCTATCAATGGATCTGTGGTTTATAAAGGAGAGATTTGTTGCTCCCAGGAGATGTTTGGCAATATCTAGTGACATTTTGGTAGCCACAATTATGGGTGCTGTTAGCAAGTAGTATACAGATGCTAGAGAATCTGCTAGATATCTCCAGGACAGCAGTCCCACAGTAAAGAATTATCCTGTCTGAAATGTCAGTATCACTGAGGTATAGAAACTCTGGTCAGATGTTTAAATTATTTTTTAAAAAGTGGTAATTGGTTAAAGATATGGCAACTACATCAAAATAAGATCGTAGAATTTAAAATAGAATACTTTTATTCATGGTGATGAATAAACAGAATAAAAGAATCCTTAGCCTATGCCTCTCAAGAAATGATTAGATTTAATTTTATGAGACTTTTCTTACAGTTTACTTAAATTTTTACTGTTATACTTTCATTTTTCATTTAGTAAGACTTCAAAAAGAAATATTTTAATGAGGCATTACTGACTAGTCAGATAGCTGAGAAATGTTCACACATAACTTTTTAGATCAAGTTGAAGTGCCTATAAGTCTTTTTATCATGTCCTTTTCTCTCATCAGTGGGGCCAGCTAATTTCCCTTTTAATTAGCAATTCCCAGCCTGATCATGACAATTTTTCTTTCTTTATTTAGTCACTGTATTTTCATGTCTAGCAATTAGTAGGAAGGCTTAAAACAAAAGGTAAAACCCTTCTACAGGCAGCTTTCTTCAGGCAAATCACAATATGTAACCAGTTCACAACTCTACAGCACAATGGTGCAGTCTGTGTTACCACAAGTCAGGCTGATAATAGCCCGGCTGCATATTCATGAATTTTACATTATTCGTGAGAAGATTCAGGGCACACTCTGTTCAGGAACATGGGGCGATATGATCCCTGAGTACACTGTTGAATATGTGTATACTAATAGCTCAGTAGGGCCATGCCCACAACAAAAGTTAGTCTGCTTTGTATTACTCACTTGTGCATTTCTAAGTGAGTAAATGGAATTGCTATTTATTTATTTATTGAACCTCTCCATAAAGCAGCCACTGTCATAAAGGTTTTATTTTTTGATTTTCACAGTGCTTTGGAAGGGCTTAACATGGATGTTTTACTGTAAACTCAGGTTCAGGGACTTATAAATGTTTTTCAGACTTTTTTCCGCCCAGGTATTTCTCCATCTTTGCCTTGTTCTATGCCCAGGAATCTGAATTCTACAAATTTCATAACCAAGATTCCTAGTTGTCTGGTTTTTCATTGGGTTCAGCTAATAGAAGGTACTGGCAGATCAGAGGGTGGGAAGAGAATCCCCATGGGATTTTATTCTCTCTGCTCTCATCCTGCTTCATAATGGCTCTGCTGCTGCACTTCTCTGAAGTTACAGGTCCTGTCAGGTCCTTGCTCTCAGGGTTCTAGAAGCACTACTCACTTTCTTCTTTTCTGGCATAGAGGCAAAAATGATTTCCTACTGTAGTTTCTGATGCCTTAGAATCCTCTAGGTCCCTTGTTTCTGCCCATCTATAAATCATTCCATCTATAAACTTTTTAGTGTGTCTCCTGTGACCCCAGGAAGTAGAGAAGTAATGCCAGAATTTAAACCCTGGTCACTCTGACTTTAAAACCTGAGCTCTGTCTGCTCCACCATGATGCTTACCTGTGTCGAGCTGTAAGAATACAGAGGTAGACCCTTGCTCTCAAGTTACTTCTGGTTTGTCTGAGCATACCCACTTTAAACTATTAAAAAAGAATATGTCAAAGGCTATAGTTAAATGGATAATGAAATAGCCCAGAATATATTCTGAGTCTGCCAAAATGAAGAGTGATGATAAATAATACTCATAGGTTTTTTACATGGCAAAGGGTCCTGAGAGACTCATAATACTCACTCCCTTTCTTTATGGGAAAAGATTGAGACTCTCTAAGCAGGAATAGGGACCAAGCTGGGACTGGTACCCAATTCCTTTAATTGCTAGCCAACTGTACATTCTTCTCCATTTAATCACCCATGGAGGCTCCTAAAAGAATACCAAGGGGGCATTTCAAATATCAAGTGACATTCTACATACTCTCTGCATATATTAATCAACAAAAGTAATTTCTCTATTTGAAGAATATCACAATGAAAACATTGAAATGTAGCCTTTTTCCACTGTCCTCTCAAGTCCCATGAAATAGAGAATTTGTGATTATGTTAAATGTGTGCAAAATGAAATTAATCTAGAGAGAGATTTCAAAACTATTACAATTCCAGCGAAATTTTTTCCAACTTAATCTAAATCTCAACTTAGATTTCTTTTCCTCATTTAAAAACAGAGCTAACACATTTGCATGATAACAGAAAATTACTATCTAATGCTCAGTGTGTCAGCATTTGTAGTCTTTCAGCCAGTGGGTGGTGAAGTGGCTTATTTCAAATCGAGAATTTATATGAAAACCCCTTTGTGTTTATTTTATTCAAAACTGCTTCTACACGAAGATATAAAGTAATTAAAGCACCAAACAATCCCTTGCTACTACACAGTTTTATTTTTTATGTAGAGTAGTTCTGATATTAGGATTTAAATGCTTTTTAATGTTGCTTATATCTGATATTTTTAAAATTTTAGCTAACATCAAAATTTTCATTAGTTTTTATTGAAATTAAGATGATTTTGTTTTAAACAGTGTCTACACAAGGGGTGTTTGAGTAAGTCCTATGGTCCAAAAAGGAAAGGGTAGCTTTACTAGCTTTGTGTGTATTCAACTAGCTCGGGCACAAAGTGCATTCTTTGGATGGAGGGGTTTCTGTCCCATTAGTTTATTTTATTTCAAACTTTTAAATAGCTCTAACTGAGCTAAGCCTTAGTTTTCTGGCTGCTCCTTTCACATGGAAATAATTTGTCATTGGAACAGGATTCAGGTGATTGGGAAATCTTCAGATGCTGCACATTTTTTTTTCTTCCTATCCTTTCCTCTAAACTAAAACTTATGTCTTTACATAAAGTGTATTGGAGAGGTTTTTCAAGGCTGCTTTTCACACTGATGGTTTCTAGCCACACCAGAGGCACAAGTGCCAAAACTTTGCAGGAATGTGTGCCCTGGTGACATCTTTTGGCAGAAAGCTGAAAATCAGGCAGTGGACAACATATAGAAAACTGTGTTCTTTTGGACCAAGATTTAAGAGAACAATTCAAACAGCATCCAGTATAATTTTGCATCCGTACTCTGCATGAGCATTGTGTCCATAGTTTTTACCCAATGGAACCTATCAATCCGTAATCAGTTAATTCACTCTGATAAGATGGATAAGTACCTAATATATGCCAGACCTTATGTAACATTCTGCACACAAACGAAAGTGCCACTTGGCTTTAGAAGAATCTAAAGGAGGGAGGAGCAGGGAGGGAGAGAGAGGGAGATCTTGAGGGAGAGAATAATAACAATGATGACAGACAAATATACCGAGATAGTTTTCTGTGCTGTACAAGATGCTAAGAACATTATGTGCATTACCTCATTTAATCTTCACAATGATCCTGCTTTCTTAAACCTTCAGATAAGGGAACTGAGACTTAAGAGACATTCAGTTTGTCCAATATAATACTGCCATGAAAAAGGCCAGCCAGAATTCACATCCAGAATTCAAGTCCCAAACAAGAATTTCCTACTAATTTTACCAGGAGAGGAAAACTTGATACAACACTACCATTCAATCCAAATATGAGTTTTAAATTTCATCAGTTGCCCCAATAGTGCTTCTTGTTCCATCTTGCTCAGGGTATGTACAAGCAGAGTGATTGCATTCAGATGTCATGTGGTATCAGGCTCCCTCAATCTCTAACAGTTACTGCCTCTCATGAGCCACATATGTCCCCACCTTGGTCATCTGAACTTCCTCATGACTAGGTTTAGGACTTGTCTTCTTGACAGTGATTTCACAGACAAGGCTGTGGTCTTCATCATGCATCCCATTAAGAGACACACTAGAGGGATTTTGTCCCACCCTCAGTGATTGTGGCCTTGGTCATTTGGTCAAGTTTATGTTTATCAGGCTTTTCCACTATATTACTGTTTCCCCCTTTTTATTTCATAAGTATTTTGTGAAAAAAGGTTCTTATATTAAACCACTATCATCTAACCACATCCTTAGCATCTGTTGATGATTACTAACTATGTCATTTTGATGATATCCAAATGGTTACCTGCTCAATCATTTCCTTTTATAATTAATAGTTGGTAAGTTACTGTCAGAAATTTTTTGTCTCTCATTTATTTCTATATGTTTTTTTCTTTATATCAGTGAATTATAGTTTTATTCAATGAGTTATAGCCTGATATTAATTAATTATTTTGAGACTACAATGTCCTAGATTTGGCAAGAGTCAGCTCTATCAAGGTTTTTTTTTTTGTCTTTTTGATGTGTTCTCATCATTACATAAACATGGCCTTACTTTCTGGCATTACTGGAGTATTTGTATATTTTCCCTGACTCTGCCTAGGAAGTAGCTATTTATCTAAAAATTCCTGACTCCTGGATTAGGATGTGGCTCAGTGGTAGAGTGTTTACCTAGTGTTTATGAGGACCTGGGTTCAATTTTCAGCACTGGAAAACAATCCCTGACTCCTTTCAGTGTATGACAGTATTTACAAGCCAGTGCTTGGTGTGTTTATTGTCCTTGGTGTCAGTGCTTTCAAGCAGGCAGAAGTAGATGATACACATATGTGTACATATGCATCTATATGTATATATACATAGATACACATGTATGTATTTCTAAGTTTTATGCATACATTCATATACATAAGTGTATATATCTCTGTACATACACAAACACACATATACACATACATATGTATTTAAACTAATATTTCTATTTCCAAATGAAACTTAAAAGTTATTTCTAGCTTTTTCTCTTTCCATATTTGTAAATCCCTTCCAAGACAATGAGAAAGGGAAACTTGGCTCACATCATTATCAATAATTTCCTTAATCAATTATTTGTTCAATGTGGCCTGTCCCTCAGCCACTCAGACTGACTCCTCTGCCCACCATCTTTGTCCCTCTTCCCTACATTGCCTTGCTTCCTTGGGCCTTAACATCTCTGCCTCAGTAGCAGGAGGAATGGAAAATGAAAGGGAATAGCAAGATAGAGCTGATTGTGTTTTTTTGAATGATTTTAAACTCTATTAGTGGAGCTAGAAGTCATATAGTGTTAGACAGTGAACAAATTTAATCTTTGATATTTATGTCCTTAGACTAATGATGGGTGTATTGATTCAAAGTAGAAATGGATTTTTATCTTGTTATGTAAATTGGGGCTAAGGTACTAAAATGATACTCAGTATTTCAAAAATATATGAATACATCTATGTTCGTAACAGGAGTATTCACAGTTGCTGAAATGTGGGAGCAATTCAAGTGTCCACCAGCAGATGAATAAATAAAATGTGATATATGAATACAAAGGACTACTATTCATCCTTGAAGTGAAAGGAACCATGCTACAAGACAAACTTTGTAGAAACGATGGTAAAAGCAAACAAATACTGTATGAATTCACTTCTATGAGATTTGTAGTCAAACTTATAGAAGCAGAAAGTAAAATGGTGATTGTTAAGGATAGGGGAGGAGGAAACAGGGTGATATTTAATGAGTTCTAGTTTTACAAAATTAGGAAGTTTTGGAGATTGGTTGCACAGCAATGTGAATATTCTCAAAACTACTAAACTATGTATGTAAAATCATTAAGGCAGGAAATTTCATTATTTATATGTTAACATTATTTAAATTTTTAAAAAAAGTATTCAAAAAGATATTTAGAAATTACATCTAAGCAAAGGTTAGGGGAGGGTGGATACTTCTGATAAGGATAGCACAGGATGAAGCAATTTTTATACATACATTACATAAAGAAGGCATTACTCATGCATATTACATGGAAATATCACACCCAGAAAGAATCACTAAGCCTGCTTAGTTGTAGTCATAGGTAAGTTCAATTATTGCCATTGAGTCCTTATTACTATGTTGATGAGCTACCAACAGTACAGACCCATACCTGAAACAAACAGTAATACAATCAGAGCTATATCTAACAATTATATATATGACATATATTTTCTCATTTTATGTAAGTTGTGAAATGAACATGATTGAAGTTAGAGAGTACGAATTTATGAATTCTATGTTTAAAGTAGGTGAAATAGATGGTAACAGCCACTGTACCCACACCAGTCTGCTGTACCACACTACCTTGTCAACATAGATCTTTTCTAATTATAGTAGTCAGCATGCAGATTATTACTTTTTTAAACAAAACTTTTAGAAACACTTTTATTAGCATATAGTAATTGTAAGTGGTTATAATATCTTTTAATTAGATTCACATTCTCCATCATTCTCCATCATCCCCCTTCTCCCCTTCTTAGAACAATTTCAACAAATTTCATTATTCTATTTTCATTTATGAATACAAAATATATTCACCCTCATTAACCCTTTCCTTATGCTCATCTCCTCCCAGTGGTACCCACCCCTAACCCCTACTGAGGACTTTTTGAAGTATATTTATCAAATAAATGAGTCTATAGTTTTCTGTTGCATTCTTACTCAGTTTTAGTTGCTTTGTACAATGAGTTTGGTAGTGTTCCTTCCTTTTCTATTTTATGTAATAGTTTGAGGAGCACTGGTGATAGTTATACTTCAAAGGTCTGGTAGAATTCAATGGTGAGTTCATCCAGTTGTGGGCTATTCTTTGTTGGGAGACTATTACTGATTTGATTTCATTTTCTCATCATACATTTGTCAAGGTGCATTATATCCTCCTGGTTCAATTTTGATAGATGTGTGTCTATTTCTTTTAGATTTTCCAATTAATTGGAATATAAGTTTTTGAAAATATTCCATAATGATCCCCTAGATTTCATTGGTATCTCTTGTATTATCATGTTTTTCATCTCTAATTTTGTTAATAAGTCTTCTCCCTTTATTTTTGGGGTTGCTGGTATTGTTTATCTTTTCAAAGAATCAACTCTTTGTTTCTTTGATTCTTTGTGTTGTTCTTTTAGTTTCCATTTCATTAATTTCCACCCTGATCTTTATTACTTATTTTCTTCTACTAATTTTGGGATTACCTTGTTCTTGCTTTATAAGAACACGAGGACATCATTAAGCTATTTATTTGTGACTTCACCATTTTGTGATGTGTAACTCATAACTATCATCCTCCATATTAGAACAACTTTTGCTATATCCCAAAGGTTCATTTGATACTAAGTATTTTGAAATTTCTTCCTTGCTTTTCCCAATGACCCATTGGTCATTCAAAAATAAATTATTATATCTCAATGTGTTTGTATAGTTTCTGTAATTGCTCTTATTACCAATTTCTAATTTTATTCTACTATGACCTGATAAGGTACAAGAAATTGTTTTAATTTTTTGTGTTTGCTTATGGCCTAAACTGTCATTTATTTTAGAAGAATTTTCATGGACTTCTACTGTGAATGTGTATTCACAGGATTAGAAATATTTTGAGTCATTTGGTCTATGATTCAATTTAACTCTAAAGTATCTTGAATTTTTTTTGGTCTGGATAATCTATCTACTGATGAAATTAGAAATTGGAGTCACCCATTACTATTATATCTGGATCTAGCTGTCTTTTTATGTCCAGGGGTTTTAGGGTTTCTGCTGAGAGGTCTGATGTAATTCTGATTAGTTTATCTTTGTAAATAAACTGGCATTTTTCTCTTTCAGCTTTCAATATTTTTTTGTTCTGTAGTCTTGAAATTTTACCTGTAATATGACATGGAGAAGTTCTTTACTGATCACATCTATTTGGGATTTTAAATGACTTCTGTACTTGTGGATGTCCATATCTTTCCCTTAATTTGGGAAAATGTCTGTTGTAATTTCATTTAATAGGTTTCTGTGGCTTTACTTTGTATCACAGCTTCTTCTTAAAGCTGTGGTCATGCTTTTTTCTCTGTTGTTGCCTAAATGTAATACTTCCTCAACCTTGTCTTTAATCCCTGATATTCTCTTTTCTTCTTGATTTATTCTGTTGGTGGTGTTTTCCACTGTATTTTTATTGGCTTTAATAAACTTTTCACTTCCAACATTTCCATTTGGAATTTTTTCTTTTTTCAGAATTTCAATTTCCTTGATGAATTTCTCATCTGTGTCGCTGACTTCCTCATCCAGATCATGAATTGACGTCCTTATTTCATTCATTTGTTCATTTGATCATCTTTGACAGCACTGATTATTTCTAAAACTAGACTTAATTTATTCATCTGGCATGTCAACCATTTCTGTAATTTTGGATTTGGTTATTAAGGACTCATGAGCTTTTGTAGGAGTCATAATGGCTTGTTTTTTTCATACTTCTTGTGTTTCTACATTGTGATTTGAGCATCTATTGTGACAGATATCACTTTCAGTTTTTTCTGAGGGTCTTCTTAGTGGGAAGCTTTCTCTGTGTGATATAATCCCAACTAACACTCAGAGGAGAGAAAGCAGACCAGTAATAAAATCAATTTAAAAAACAATTCCAACAGTTAAATGTAGTAAAGAACAATTGAAAATATCAACTACACCTCTGATAAGGTTAAACTAGGATATTTATAGGATAAATTAGAAGTTTAAAAATTATTAAAGCTGAAAATATGGGGGAGAAAACTTAAAACTTGAAAGTGGTTGATGTGCTCACTGTATAGGAGTGAGTATAGTAATCTTAAGCTAGCAGAGGCCACTATGGGAAGGGGCCTAGGAAGTATTGAAGAGGTCTGGTGGAGATAAACCAATCGGGCTTGTAATATTCATGTGCATGGAAGCAACACTAGGAATCTCTCTGTCTAGCTATCTTTATCTCAAACTAGCAAAATGCTATGTCTTTCATATTATCTCTTATGTTTTCTCTTCAACAAAATCGGAGAACAAGAGGGGGAACAGGTGCTGTCCGAAAGCAGGATGAGGTGGGGAGGGGGCAGAGGTGGTCCAAACAATGTATACACATGTGAGTAAATGTAAAAATAGTAAAAAAAAGTGCCTACCTAGGAAAAAAAATAAAGCTGAAGATATGAATAACTAAAATTAATAGAAGGGGAATGGGGAAAGGAAAAAGATGAAATAAGCAAGATAAAGTACGTGAGATGAAGATATAAGAAACAATAATGAAGGGGAGACCACAATAAAAAAAAAGTACAAGAAAGGACAAAGGAATAAAAAACCCCCACCAGTCAATATTTCTTCCTACTTTGCTGAGAGGAAAATGGATTGCACCCTTAGGCTTGTCTTTAGTAGTTTACTTTATGTGAGGAGCCTTTTTTCTTCTCTGAAGTACAAACAAGTTTACTAGAAAAGTCTGTTTGAAGTTTACTAGAAAAGACTGTCATGCATTTTCTGCTGGGATGAAAACTTGCCAATGAATTTTCCATATACAGGCCTGTTAATGTGGTGAGTGCAGGAGCTGCCCTTAAAATGCTACCAAAAACTGAGCCAGAGGACTCTCCACACGGCCTGCTGTATGCTTCCTCCTAGCAAAGGTGGTCTGCCTGTTAGTATTTCTCTCTGATCCTCTGATGCTTTACAAAGCAGTCAAACCAAAGTATCACAGGAGCTCTGCCATGTGGGTCTGGCATGGGAAATTCCTAAGCATCAACTACTTTCCACCAACACTCTCTGGTACTCTGAATGTATACAGAGCAGTCTGTGCTGGCTTTACAAGGCACAGAGCTCTAATTGATCCTGTGTGCCTTGTGCTCATAGTTACCTGTCCTAGTGCCCCCAGTCATATCCACACACAGATGGTCTTATACTCTCACTAGAGTTCAGGCTGTGCTTCTGCCGAAGTGTTCTTCCTTGGCTTCTCTCTGTAGTGAGGATCATAGCTCACACACCCCCACCCAAGTAGATTTGTGTCCATGAAAGTAAGTCCAAGTCACAACCAGATCACTGGGTCCACTCTGGTTCTTAGGATAGTTGCTTGCTTAGCCAGATGAGAGGGTGAGGCCTTTGGAGTTTGGAGACATAAAAATGCAGGATCTATTGCTTTTCCCAGCCAAGAGAGAAGACCTCTCTTAAGATAATTGCCCTCATAGCACCAGTGAGCAAACTAAGAATTGCACAGTGTCACTTCCTCACCATGGCTTGTTGCACAGGACATAAATCTCACATCTAAACTGTATTTTTGTACAGTGCTAGATTATTTGCCTCTGGATCTCCTGGAGACTTTCATTTTCTCTTTTTTTTCAATCCCTCTGAGCAGAACCTAGCTCATTTCCCAGCACTTTGCTTATTGCTCTATGTTAGGGTTCCATTGTTTCTTTTATAATTCTAAAGTTCAATATTTTTAGATTTCACCTAGTTTCTGTCTACTGTTTATTGTCCCCTCCCTCCACATCTTTCCTCACCACCCTCCTCTCCCTGCATCCATGCACCTGATGCTTTGGTTCCAATTTGTAGAGATGCAGTACAGTGCTTGGTGTCTTTAATCTGCCATCTTTCTGTCCAACTAAACTCATTAACTTCAAATATTCTATTTCCTCTAAGAAATATTGATATTGTATACTCCTTCATTATATAAGATCACTCTTCTTTACAGTAATGTCCACTCAGAATATCAAACAATTAGTCATTTAGAGGTTAGACATGCAATCTTGAAGATTCTATACAGCTTGAAGATAAGCATATGTCCTGAACATTGTTGCCTGCTATAGGTATTACAAAAGTTAGACAGAAAGACTTAACTGAGGAGTAAGAAGTTTCCAAAAAGGCCCTGATAAAGATTCTAACTATCTTTATCCTGTTTAAAGTGATTTACTACCTATAGTAATGTAGATTACTATGTCAACACTACCCAAACACTACTTTTCTCTAAGTTGATGCTTGCCAACAAAATTGTTTACATATCAACAAAATTTAGAGGAGCATGAGCAGTAATTAAAACACAATCTGTTATGCTAAGAGAGTTTCTTTGAATTAAATAACATTTCAGACATGAAGACATACACATTTGTTTAGAGAGATGCATTCCTAAAATAATAAAAGACAAAGTAACAACATCATTTGGCCAAAAGTTATATCAATTTAGGTTCTGATAATATTTTAAGTTCAAAATTCCAAATTTCTTTGAAGACAGAATATTTTTCTAAGAATTATTTTATGGGACAAACTAGAATTCATGATACAAAAAAATATTAGATTATCTCAAGGAAACAAATGTATAGCAGGGCTTTGAGCACAAATCTGCTCTTGGTTTCCTGGTATGGAGCTCAGGGGGACATAAAAATCTGTGGTTATATTTCATTTTTAGGTTCAGCTTCCTTAAGGTAATGTTTGACTGTCGACAAGGGGCATTAAACCTTTGGTGGGCTTATGGTCTGCGACGTGGGACTTCTCAAGATATCCCTGATCCTAAAAGTGAGACGCCAGCAACTCATCTCTGGGCCACTGAGCTCCTTTGACCTGTTCTCTTCACACTTGTTTCCATATTTCATCTGCTCTGGACTGGCTTTGCTTTATGAATTTGGTTAACTGTGAAGAAAATCAGCATGGCAGATGGAAGGAACTCAAGCTAGTCTTTACCAAACACTAAATTTCTGCCAATATGTATTTTGTTTCCCTTAGCAAAATCCCTAACATGTCACTTTGCAGTTTGTTGTGTAAGCCTTATCACTTGCCAGTTTAAGTAATATCAGATGTAATGTTCCCTGCAGAGGACAAAGAAAGGAACTCCATGTTTAGTTTTTACATTAAGAGCAACATGGCTCATGGTGTACAATGAACTGAAAGAAACAACACTTTAGAAACAATGCCAAATGCAGAGCCATAGCTTTGCTTGTGTTCCCACCCTCATTACAGCTGTGGGTAACATGGGAAGGAGCACTGAGTCTTGCCTTTGATTCTGAATTAGCCAGATAGCTACCCCAGCTTAGAGACAACTTGTCACAGCCTTAGTTGCTACTATCATAAAATCAAAGTAAGTCAGATCTCAAATGATTTAATTAGATAGAGAGACAATGAATATAACTTGATAAAATCATCTTATAAAGAGTAATGATCTTCCTGTTAGAGGTTGTAAATTTTGCCAGTTTTGTCTTCTGATCAGTAAATGAAATCACTGCTATCTTACTGATTTGAATTTTTAGCAGATTTTTGTCTCCAACATGATGTAAGTATCCAATTGTATAACTGTGAGTACATATACACATTTATAGATAGGAATTTTATATACACATGTATATATATATATATATGTATAGTAATACAGAGTTTAGTGTACACACACGCATGCACACACACACACACACACACACACACACACAAGGTTAGCATGAAAACAATGCCAGGTCCCTGTCACAGAACAATGATGCTGGAATATATAGAGGTGGGAGCTTAAATGCTCCCTAAGTGCTTTTGAAATGCGGCCAGTGCTGAGAATCACTTTCTCACATCTATATATGAAAGTCCTTTATGTAGCTATTATTCTTATGCACTTAAATTACATTGGCCTATATGCTTCCATTCAGATGAGACAGACAACAATAGCAATATTAAAGTTTTCATTTGACACAAATAATTACTTGAATTTTTGCCTCCTAGAAAATGAAAACAAACATAATGTATCCTTCTGGTTTCTCTTTGTAGTGGGCAGTGTTACTATGTTTTTGATTATGTTAACAAATAAAGTGATAGAGGATTAGTCCTCTTTTACTCAACCTGTGTGATACTTTTTGTGTTACTGAGAATGTGAATAGTGAGTGTGAGAAGAATGGTGGGGTCTTGAAAGGAAAGCCACGCAGGCAAAGACGTTAATGCCAGAAAGCAGCAATGGAGATGAATGGCATGTATTGCACAGAATCATCTGATTTGTAGACAAGGCTTTCATATATGCATATCTTGGGAGTCAATTAAAATTCCCCAGGGCCAGGATATATGAGGTGAGTAAACACAGCCATGAGGCAAGTGCTTAAACTTTAAAGCATCAGTAATGAAGTATTTTATGTTTTGAATTAAAAGAGTTTGTTGACAGATCTTACTCAAAACAAAAGACCACATAAAATTAGTTTTAGTTGATGCAATATTTACATTCACATCTCTGTTCACTGAGAAGGGCAGTGTGCCTAATTTAAAGTAAGCACTCCTTTTCCCACTGAGGTCTGTGATGTTTGAAATTTACCAGGTAAAAATAAGTCACAAATTATGTATGAAAGTTGGCATGTTTTACTACTTCAATACTCTGTAATATCTATAATTCTACTGCTTATCACATATTGGGGGCTTTCTAAATATGTATTTATTACCTGATAGTCTCTATAAAAGACAGTCTTATTAAATTTGCAAATTGATTATATCTAACTTCCCCAGAAAACTGAACTAGACCCATATTTGTCATCCTGTACAAGTATCAACTCAAAGTGGATTAAAGACCTTAATATAAGACCTGACTCCTTGAAGCTAGTACAGGAAAGAGCAGGGAATACATTGGAAGCAAAGAGAAAGTATTGACTACATGAAATTAAAAAGCTTCTGTACAACAACAACAAAAAATGGTCTCTAAATTGAAGAGACCACCCACAGAATGGGAGAAAATCTTTGCCAGCTGTACATCAGACAAGGGACTGATAACCAGAATATACAGGGAGCTCAAAAAACTAAACTACCCAAAAATCAACAACCCAATGAAGAAATGGGCAAATGACCTGAACTAAGCCTCTAAAAGGAAGAAGTTCAAATGGTTAAAAAGTGCATGAAAAAAAAGCTCACCATCCCTGGCCATAAAGGAAATGCAAATCAAAACCACATTAAGTTCCACCTCACTGTTAGACTAGCTACCATCAAGAACACCAACAACAAATGTTAACAAGGATGCAGGGGAAAAAGGAACTCTCATATATTGCTGGTGGGAATGTAAGCTTGTATAACCACTATGGTAAATACTAGGTAGGCTCCTTAAAAAAACTGAAAATAGATCTGCCATACAATCCAGCAATACCACACTTAGGGTTATACCTGAAGGAATGTAAGTTAGCTTACAACAAAGGCACCTGCACACCCATGTTTACTGCAGTACTATTCATAATAGCTAAGCTATGGAAACAACCAAGATGTCCCACTACCTATGAATGGATTAAGAAAATGGGGTATTTATACACAATGAAATTTTACTCAGCCACAAAAAGGAATGAAAATTTGTCAATCACAGGTAAATGGATGGAATTGGAGAACATAATCTTAAGCAAAGTTAGCCAGGCTCAGAAGGACAAAAGCTGCATGTTCTCTCTCATACATGGATTATAGACCTAAAATAAATGCAGCAATATCATAGGACATATAGACCTAAAATAAATGTAGCATATCATAGGTGGTTGTGCATAGAAGGGATGGGGCAAGGGAAGGAAACTAAAAACTTGAATTTGATTGATGTGCTCTTGAAACTGTTCCCAGGAATTGGGGGAGTATGGATGAAGGAGAGCAGTGGAGCGGATGAATTCAAATATGATATATTTGATACATTGTAAGAACTTTTGTAAATGGCACAGTATACCCCCACCCAGTACAACAATAAAGTAAAAGCAAAAAAACAAATTTTGAGACTCAAAAAAGAAAAAAAGTGGCCTTTTTTTTAAAGTAACTTCTCTAGAAAACTAATTTCCATAAAATATCCTAATGCCCTTAAACACTTTTTGTCAAACTTTGTTGTGCTTGCAATCATAGAAGACCTTGTTAAAATGCAGACAATGATACTTGTAACCTAATCAAAATAGCATAATTCACAAAGCCAAAAAGAAAACTCAATCTCCACTGACAGATTAATTAGCAAACATAATGTAGTATCTGCATACAATGAAGTATTATTCAGCATTAAGTGGGAATTTATAACACACTTTTAGGAAAAAGAGTCTGACTACACAAGTTTTCTAAAAAATATTTAAGAAATAATATAGGGACTATGATTGAGACACAGCACAGAAAATTCGGTACCTGGTCTTTGAGCAAAGTTTCCTGTTTGCTTTGTGGCACTCCCAAGTGTTTCATATTTTTCTATGAAACAAAAAACTACACTTTTGCAACTAGCAAATATAATAGGCATGTTGAGATTTTCTCCCTGGTCCAGTAGTCCATATTTCAAGATTCTATAAGGAAAAACAAGTGTTTTAATGGAATTTAGTGCATCTCTATGATTTGTAGTTTCATAACTACAAATCTATCCTATTGTTGTTCTAATCCTATTAGGCACAGTTAGTAAAACAGGAATGCGATAATTTCTTTATTTCACCACTCAGCTCATCATTAATCTTGGTATTCTATTATGAAAGAATACCATGAAATTCATGAATATTTTATGGGAAACTCAAACAGAGACATGGGACTCTAAGGTAAGGAAGTAATGCTTTCTTGTGCCAACATGGACTCATGTTCAGAGGCTGAGCCCCGAGAACAAAGGGGTCTCACTTTATGTATCCTTGCAAGCAGGTTACAGAGGCAATAAAATTTAAAAAACAAGGTTTAACTATATATGGTTATATGCAATTGTATAGGCTACTTCACCGTAGTGCTGTGTCCCTCTACCCCTAGTGCTACGTGAGCTTCTTCACGTTTGGATTCTTTAGGTTTTATACCTTTGCTATGTCATCCCTTCCCCTCTGCTTGTCTGTTTCTCTTATGGTTCTCCTCCCTGCTATATTATTGCCCCCTTTGATGCTCAGAGCTATGTAGGGTCAAAGAGCATCATCTTGAATTAATGGTTTTTGTTTTCATAGCATCATTACATGGGTAACTGTTTTGTTTCTCTATAGTGCCCTCTATAATGGTCCTGATGGACTACAGTACCAAAGGAACCAGGCAGGGCAACATCAAACATCCTCCCAAGACAAGACCCACTGCCCCACTTTCCATGACGAATGTAGCCCACATTGTTTTTTTTACTCTGGGACTTTTAGTATTGCTTACCAGCAACCTTGCAAACATGGGGAATATATGAGCTGGTGTAACACCTGACCTGATGGTAGGTGTATGTTACAAATTATGGCTGTGCGGAGGTCCCAACAACAGCTCTCTTATAACATTCAGAACCTGGGGAAAATTTTGCAAGGGCCAACCCAAAAGGTAAGAGTCCAAGTGTGTAGAGGAGAGCAGGGGTGCATCCCATGTTCAAGCTTCTGCCGTGTGTAGACTAGTCAGATTCCAGAGTGACTAGAGCAGGGCTGTTTTCCATTTGTTTGTGGTCCCCTGTTGTCTCCTGGGAAGAGGGGTCTTGCTAAGGAAGGGTGCAGGCATTCCGGAGGGTGATCTTGCATGTTGAGGCTGGGTCAGGGACACACTCTCACTCATGAGAGGTTGGCTTTACTAGGCCATGGTGGATCCAGGGAGCAAATTTGCTACTTTAACTGCAGTGGGGATAGACAAGATGACAACAAAAGGGCCCTTCCAATGGGGTTTTAAATGGTTGGACATTTTATTCTTTTACCCAGACAGTGTCTTTTGGCTTCTTTTCATATTTTTTTTATTAAATGAGTGAAATTACCATGGCAATAATATATTATCAGTATATATGTCCTAGAAAAAGCATTGTTTAAAAAAGTTAAAACCACAATCTTTAAGTATCAAAGGACATGTTTAGAGCCAGTAAAAATAGTTATTTTGTCTCTATTTAAGTAGAAGACCCTGTCTAAAAAAATATGAGTTTGTGTTTAGAAGGGCTTTAATGGCAGACAGCCACATATGTATAAGAACCATTTCCTCAATCCTCTCAGCCTTGGTTATTTTTAAGAGGTCTGCCACAAGTTACTCCATTTGAACTTTGATGGCATTCCCCCTTGTCTCCAAATTTTGTTTCTAGGCAGTGTCCTCTGAAGATCATTTTCATATCCAAGTACTAACCAGGCTCGACCCTACTTAGCGTCTGAGATCAGACGATATCGGGAGTGTTCAAGGTGGTGTGGCTGTAGACTGAAGATCTTTCTTGATTGATCATTTTCTTTCCTCATCATGAAGATTTGCACTTTCCTGGATTTTTGCTTGTTTGTTTGGTTTTGGTCCCACATCAGGGGAGAGGTAATGAGCAGATCAGGTGGGAGTCAGTGCTAACTAGACCCTTTTTGCCAAATTTAAGCAACAATGAGGCTTAGAAGGATTGGCTCTTAGTGGACTTCCAGACAAGGACAATACAAAACAAAATCCAACAAAAACAGATATCTAAAAAGATAACCTG
Organism: Castor canadensis; assembly: GCF_047511655.1. Taxonomy (NCBI): domain Eukaryota; kingdom Metazoa; phylum Chordata; class Mammalia; order Rodentia; family Castoridae; genus Castor; species Castor canadensis. Next base: position 55,047,119 of record NC_133394.1, read on the forward strand.
TAGCCTGGCCCAAAAGACCAAAAATCATATGTTCTCCCTCATATGTGGATATTAGATCAAGGGCAAACACAACAATGGGATTGGACTTTGAGCACATGATAAAAGTGAGAGCACACAAGGGAGGGGTGAGGATAGGTAAGACACCTAAAAAATTAGCTAGCATTTGTTGCCTTTAATGCAGAGAAACTAAAGCAGATACCTTAAAAGCAACTGAGACCAATAGGAAAAGGGGACCAGGAACTAGAGAAAAGGTTAGATCAAAAAGAATTAACCTAGAAGGTAACACCCACGCACAGGAAATCAATGTGAGTCAATGCCCTGTATAGCTATCCTTATCTCAACCAGCAAAAACCCTTGTTCCTTCCTATTATGGCTTATACTCTCTCTACAACAAAATTAGAAATAAGGGCAAAATAGTTTCTGCTGGGTATTGAGGGGGTAGGGGGGAGAGGGAGGTGGCAGAGTGGGTGGTAAGGGAGGGGGTGGGGGCAGGGGGGAGAAATGACCCAAGCCTTGTATGCACATACGAATAATAAAATAAAAAAAAAAGATAACCTGGTTGACACATAAGTACTCATTAGAGTCATTTTTTATGGACTTGATTGTAAATTCCCCAGAAGGATCAGAACTGTTATGACAAAAAAGAGCCATGGTTAAAATTTTGATGGACAATTTAGCAACTAACAGAACAGAATATCAGTACCATTTTTGGTCTTACAAAACCTTTAATGTAACTAGAGTTTAGTCAACTCAATCACTTATGTAAGCATTTATATGCTCCATCTTTTTATGACAACTTACCCTGTACCTTTATGACAACTTATTTTGTGTCTTCTGGGGGAGCTTGTCTTTTATCTTTTTTTAAAAAAACCATATCCTTTATACCTAATATGTATTTTTGTCACTTGTTGAAAATAACTCATAAACCCTTTTAACCTAGAGCCTTATATTTATATGAAAAAAAAAAGAAAGAAAGCAACCTTAAAATTATTTTTTGTATAAAAGCAATTTACAGAAAGGCTATTTATTAATAGACCCATGTATTATAAGACAGAATTAAATCCCAGATCTTATTTACAACAGAGTGAAACAAGATAAGGTCAATTTTTAACTACCCAAATTTTAACATTCCTGTAGGCTGTGGTCCGCTTTTCTTTTTTTTTTTCTCTCCTCTGGTCTGAGCCAGTGTTAACCCCTGAATGCCTGCATCCTAAAAAGACCTGATTGAAATGTTTGCAAACTGGTTTTCTTAAAAGTAGTAGTAGAATAGAGTAATATTTTTTTTTACATCAATTCTATAGTAAGAACCATCCTGAAGATGTTTACATATTCATATGTAAAAAGCTTAAGCAGTTTATAACAGGGATCTTTAAAATGAACACCCTGGTTTCTTGTTACCTTGAATATCACTTTAACTTTATAACAGCAGTTTAAGAACTATTTTGAAGATGCTTACACACACCCACACCCACACCAAAGTTTTATAAGTTAAGCACGGCAGAAAAAAATGTCACCTTAAGCACACATAAGATGAGCTGGAATTTCAGGAACAAATTGAATTTTGCCCAATGCTTTAAACTAATTGACACACACATAAAATTAGAGTACACTCTCAAAAAAAGAAAAAACTTTAAAATTATACCCAGAAGGCTATCCAGTGGAATGGTGGATGATGCATCTTTTCTCTTGTGAGTCGCCCTCTTTGGAACAGAATTTTTTTACCCTCCCTTAACCTTGGTTGTTTCTGTTTCCCAGGTAAAGCTCAACCTCTCTCATTCCCAGAGGTGTCTCACATACTTTCATCCCACTGCCTAAACCTGAGAGACCTGGTTTCATCCCAGATAGGGTTACTAGGGGTTCTCTGGGAGGTGATCAGAGACAAGAGAAGTGAAAAAACCACAGTCTCCACAATCCTGGACAAACCCCAAGAAATGTTATGGGAAAGTTGAACAGAGACACAGGACTCTAAGGCAAGGAAGCAGTACTTTATTGTGCCTGAACAGACTCAGCTGACCTGTGTCCCAAGGCTGAATCCCAAGAACAAAGGAGTCTCACCTTATGTACCTTTGCAAGCAGGCTACAGCGGGAATAAAATTAAAGAAAAAAAGGTTTAACCCATATATGGTTATATGTGATTCTATAGGCTACTTCACCATAGTGCTAAGAGTCCCTAATACTATGTGACCTTCTTCACGTTTGGATTTTTTTGGTTTTGCCTCTCCGCTATGCCATCTCCCCTGCCCTACTTTATTAGAACAAAGGCCTGTCTGTTTCTCTTCTGGTTCTCCACCCTGCTACAAATATACTCCCATGTTTTTCATCCCTTCTCTTTTTTCCTGTGTCATTGCTAGATCCAAGAAACCAAATACCAATTTCCATAGAAATTCAAAGCTTTGACAGGGCATGTAAAGCTAGGTTTTGCAGATTTTTCTTTAATTATTGGTGGAAAGTGTTGACTGCTGAGCCTCTCCTCCTTTTATTTCGAATGAGACTGATTATATAGAAGAATAAAGATGTAGCATGAATGGACTCTACACTTGCCAGATCTTTTATTTGGGGGTCTAGCATGGCCTGAGTTAGTTTCTGAAGCATTTCTGAGCCTCAGTTTATTCTTAAATAAAATGATACATTAATAATATAAGCTACTTATTGTTACTGTTATGACTATTGGCTATGAGTTCATACATATATTTGATTAAAAAAAAACTTCTTGTGTGATCTTTTAGATCCTCATGTGAGATACGTATGTGGATGATTATTCATCATTTCTTTCCCTAACTCAAATGTGGTCTGGCAGCTGGGATTCAATATATGCAAAAAAGTTTGTTTAAGCTGGGTTTGTTTGCAAAAACCTATGCTTCCATCACTTGGGAGACTGAGGCAGGAGTATTGAGAGTTCAAGGCCAGGCTGTGCTACATAGTGAAATCAAGTCTGGGGAGGTAGCTCAGATATAGAAAGATTGAAGAACATGCACAAGACCCTGGGTTTGATCCCCAGCACAAGAAAAAATAAAAATAAAATATTTATGATTATTTTAACTTCTGCCAATCAGTTTTACTCCCTGCATTTAGTTCATAAGATGCAAACCCTCAGGAAGGCAGGAATGGTATCAGTTATTTGCCAGTGTCAGTTTTCTATTCAAGTGAAAACACAATGGGAATTAGCATTTATCTTCTAAAGGAAAATGCTAAGAGCAACAAAAATCTTAATCAGCCAGTGCTGTGGTTTTTACTTAAGAATGAACCCTGTCTCCTTCCTTCTTTTTGTCTCCTCCATTCTTCCCCTATACCTTGTCCACTTACAACATCTATAACTGTATACCCAAAGGTTATACAGTTCCAGAGGGTGTGCAGGTATGTGGAGTCATGATTTATGCATACTGACTTGAACTCTGGGAAAGGTCAGAACTTCTGGAATGGTGTGGGAAGACAACAGGCTTAAAGTACCAGACCTTAAAAATAAATACCTAAAAAGAAAACTGTCCAGAACTTGTAGCAGTCTACTACAGTTGCTGTGAGAAGGAACAGAGGTGCTGGAGAAGAAAGCATGCTTAATTAAGGGATTTTAGGCAACAAGAACCCTCTGATCTTGGATGTTCTACAGTACCTCTGGCCTCAATTATTTCTGAATTCTACTAAAAACTGAATCAAGGAAAACAACCTTTGTTTGTGCCTGTTCTCTTTTTCTATTCGTTTGTTTATAGAAATGCATTTATTCTATAAGCTCTCTCCCTTGGAAATTTAATTAAGTCACTAACTGGGGAATTAAAAAGACTCAGCTGTGTATAAGACTAATGAAACATTGTCTAGGAGCCTGATAGAATGAAGTACACTGCCCTAACAAGTTTGAAAGAAAGTTTTGACAGAGGTCAACTGGGGAAAGTATTGGGAAGGACACAAAAAATAATCGTGCCATTATATAACCTAATAATTTTAACCCTATAGTGAGTGAGGCCAATTCTGATTCTACAACAAGCTCTGAATCTTTGAAAACTCCACTTGTTACTTGAGATAAATAGAAGTGTTTTATTTCTTTCCCTCCCCTAGTACCTATTTTGAAGAGCTTGGTATGTCTGTCAGAATAGCTTACATCTTACCATTTGTCTAGAAGTAATCCAGGAATTTTGGGCTATAATTCTCATTAACTTTATGTAGCAGCTTGGTATGGCCAGCCAAAGGGTGGTGGATTGTGCTAAGTCTTGATTATGAATAGATTTTAGACGTACCTTACCTAAGAGCCAAAAAAAAAAAAAAACCAAAAAACTAATTTCCTAAGTGGTTTTTGCAAATGTTGTTGCATTATACTCTCTTTTTCACGACTCTATATAAATTTCTTTTCCAAAAGATAAATACACCATTTAAACAAGTGCACATTTCTGTCAGTGTCTAGGCAAACACACAAATTTTCTTTAGCCTTCCTATTGTTTCACTTTCTCCTTTTCTTAAACTCTCATATGGGAGATGCTAAGCAAAGAATAATCAGGAACATTGATGAGTGGAAAATGTGACTAGAGATCTAGGACTCTGGGATGATTATCTGATAACCAGAATACCTAAGCAATATGGTATAGTAATTACCCTGCAGAAGAGCGACAACTGCCTTTGCAAACTACCTGGGAAACTGTGCAAAACAGAGGGGTCTTTCAAGAGAACAGATTTCTCTTACAGAAACTGCCAGTGAAACATTTGATACAACATCATCTACAAAAGAGTTTGGGATTCAGCTTCATGGACAGAATCATTATATTCCTGAACAAAATCAAAACCTAATTAGTGTTTTTGAGAAAAGTAATACATTGTAGGGGAAAGCTGACCTTTTTTCAGTATGAATGGGAGATAACCTACTGGGATCCAATAGTAGAGAATGAGATCAAGTCTCCAGGACAGGTGTGGTGACACACTGCTGATGGCCCAAAGAATTTGGTTAGATTTCTAGCCTTGATAAGCTTCCTGTGTACCTAATGCTTGGCAGTATTTATTCCATTTTATTTGAGAGAGTTGATTATATGCTAAAGTAATCAAAATAGCCATAAGGAGGTTGCAGTTTCTAAATAGTTTAAATGACATGCCAATCTTCTCAACCAATAACTTATTTTTTGAGAACATAACAAATGGTATTTTATATGCAGCATAGCCCTTGAAATTTTTCTTTTGAGGATGCAGAATTTTAAATAGTATTATTAGGATGCAGTTTGCACACTAATCTTTAAAATGGGTACTAGTATCCCAAATGTAATTGGGAAAACCTAGGCAAAACATTAACACTGTGTTTCAACTTTTATGGCAGTTATGTGGAATTGCTCAAAGTTTTTCGAGTTCTCTCTAAAGATTCAGTTTTGTTTGGTTTCTTTGGTTATTGTTAAGGTATCAGCTTGAGTTCAGGAGTCAAATTACTTTGATTCTTAACCTGGCTCCACTGATTTTGCTATGTGACTTTCACTGTAACAGACTTAACTTACAGCTTGCAAGTAGGCTAAAATCTCAGACCTTCCACAGTTCTTGCTTTGTCTACCTCATAATGTTACTGTGACGATTAAATTAAATTACATCTAAACATTATTTGGTATATTAAAAACTCCAGATTACATTATCTGTTATTATTAGCTGCAAATAATTGGTTACCAACTTTTTCAAGGTAGAAAGACCTCAGAAATGTTGAAGAATTCCAATTCTAATTGTACTGAGTGGTGAAAAATGTAGACTACAGAAAGTAGAAGTGTCTTAAGATAGTTTGCATTTTCTTTCTAAATTGCCTAAGAAAAGGAGGGTTTGTAGAATTTCGTGAGCATATAGATAGATGATATAAATACAAAAATTACTCATTCCATATCAAGTTATATAAATGATCAAGAGAGCATCAGGCTCTGTAAATGACCTGTCTTATCAGTAGTCTTATGAAAATGTATTCTTGTTCATTGTTTTATTGAAGTGCCATGGAGGAAAGAATGGTGATTGGTGTTTATTTCTTTAATGTATTACTGTGAGTCTTATACAAACATAATCAGAGACATCATTGCTGACTCCATTCTACCTCAACTTGCTATTAAGATAAGTAAAAAATAATAATAAGTTTCTGCAAAGCTAACTGTGATCTTATCAGATCAATCTATAACACTGGGTTTCTGTTACATTCTTAGATATCAGTTAAAGCAGGAATAAATTACACATGTCCTACACATATAGAAATGGTCTATGCATATAAAATTTTGGAAAATATGATATAGATATATATATATACACACAACAAGGAATTTTGCTTAGCCATAAAGGAAAATGAAATTATGTCATTTGTAGGAAAATGAATGGAACTGGAGATCATGTGAGTGAGACAAGCCAAGCTTAAAAAGCCAAATATCACATGTACTTGCCCACTTGTGGAACCTAGATCTAAAATGATGATACTGTAATAATAATAATAATGGGACTGTCTGAGGGGATCAGTAGGAGAGGAGACAAGAGAGGGATAGGAAAGGATACTTGAGGGATGAGGAGGATCAAAGTTCTCTACATATACATATATGTGTGTGTATACATACATATATACATATTCATATATGAAGACATCATAATGACACTCATATATATGAAGACATTGTAATGAAACCTAACAAATGCAGTTTGAAAAGAAAGGGATGGGAATATAATGGGGAGTGAATCAAAGTACACAGCATGCAGCATGGAATTACTGCAATGAAACCCACTTGTGTTGTCAATGTATGATAATTCAAAAATATAATAAACCTATTTTAAAAAGAAAATTAAAATGAAAAGAATTATGTTTATAACATTACTCTCAAATTTTTAGAACAATGATGAAGGTGTGATGCTGTATGGTAGTGTGAATGCTAAGATGATAATGATGGAAACTTTTCTATAGCTTACCTTCGCTAAGGAAAGTAAAAAGTGTGGAACTCCTTCCTTAGCATGTATTTTCCTTAATCTTCTAAGACTCTACCAATAATTATTTTAACTCTCTAAATATACTAAGTAGAAAAAGAAAATATTTAACTCAAAATGTGTTTTACCCCTAAGTTCGATGTTACACTGGGATAGCTCACCTGCTGCTACAGAGTTTAGAATTGAGTCATGGAAATAAGAGGCATACCCAAAAAATGTACATATGTGATACAAATCAGTATAAAATGATTGGTTTAGATAGGAAAGGCCCTAGAACAGTGCTTTTCAAATTATTTTAAAACATGGAAATGGTTTTTAAGATATTATCTTATGGAATATCCATGGTCTACAGAGCATCCCTACACACTGTAAATGATGATTGTGAGCCACTTCTTCAGGCTGCTCTGTTCCCAAAGGACATTCCAGCTCTCACCACAGGTGCATGGATTTGTCACTTACTTAGGTGGTATATTCATCATTTGACATGCAGTCTTTTGAAATTGAAGGTGAATTCTTTTAATTATTTTTCCGAGTATTTGTTTCCATTTTACAATGTTGTCTCTATTTAATGTTGAAAAATAAAATATAGGATAGTCCTCTAAGACTTGCAGATACACAGAGAATAACATTGTAGTTGTAAGTATATCCCAAATGTTGCACAGATATATCAATGCTAAAGAAACTTTTTGCAAAATTCAAATTAACTGACCAACCCGTATTTTTATTCACTGAATCTTACAGCAGTTCAAGGGAAAATTTCAGGAAAAAATGACACTTTATCTGGACTAAGAAATATGAGTAACAGATTTAAGGCATTTAAAGAGAAAGATGAAGATATATATATGTATTTATGAACTCTTACTTCAGATAAGAATATTCATTTTAGAAGTGTGAAAGCAAAGTTAAAGGGTTTTAACCCTCTGTCTTAGTAGAAATTCCTGTGCACTTAAGTGGAAAAATGTTTCCTGTTAATAGGTCTGTAATGTTCACTTGAAGACATTCTACAGAGATGGAGCAGAATTCCAAAGTTTAACAAAGTGTAATATTGACTGTGTTTTCATTAAATAATCAGTCTACTTATTTATGAATGAAAAAAATCTCCCTGAACAATAATTTTTTAAAAAAGAATTTTAATTTTTAATTGTAGTTAGAAAATAATTTTGGCCATATATGGTTGCACATACCTGTAATCCCAGCACTTGGGAGTGTGAAGCAGTGGGATATTGAATTTCAGGCCAGCCTGTGTCCAAAATAAAAAAAAAAAAAAATCTGCCTAGAAGGTACAAGACCTGAGTTTAAACTCCAGTACTGCCCCAAACCCGCAAAGATAATGTTTAGTCCAATTAAAAATTAAAAGCCTATCTTCAACATTAATTAGCCACGTGAATTTGGGCAAATACTTAATTTCTTGGAAAACAGACAAATAATGCTAAATTCGTGGAATATTTGTGAGAATTAATTGTACTTAAAGGAGGTAGCTATTGTCTTAGGCCCCATCTAATGAGTTATTACTTTTCCAAAATTGTTCTGCATTTATTTTTACTTAGTAAACTAAATTTTTAACAAAAATTCAACCAAATTAGTATTTTCTCCAATTCTATTTTTAATCTTAATCAGGAATTCTGAAGTAATATTTCTGAATAAGGGTGTAATTCAAAATATTGGCCAATCAATGCCATGTAGTGATTAACCAATTAGAATACTTACAGGATAATAATTAGAACAGATGCCAGCAGTAACCTAGCATGCCCATTATCTTAAGTAGCAGCTATATTCATGGAACAGAGGAGGCAAAATGTCCATAAACAGTGAGAAGATCCAAACCTTATTGAATTAGCCCTTACACTAAAAAGAAATGTATTTTCTGGGAGTAGAGTTGCTATGACATTTTAATCTTAACCAAAATGTATTAACGAAAACATAACATATGATAACAAATTTAGAAAAATGTAATGTCAGGAATAATAATAACTTTGCTGAATTTCTGCTGTTGGCACACACTTCCTAATTTAATCCTATTGAAACCATGAAGTTGGATTTATTGCCATGTTACAAATAATAGTGAGGGATTTTTATATAACTTGCCTGAGTCACATGCAGCTAGTAACAGATGATTCAGTTATCTTAATCCACTCACAACTATCTCTAAAAGCTATGTTCTTACACACTATGCAGTGGTGCCTATAATTCATAAAGCAAAAATAAAATGTCACATTTCAATTAAAATGGTACAAATACTACAATAATATTAACCTGTTGACAACCACCCCCAGAATGACATAAAGGTAACTTCTCTAAGGAATTTCATTTAATGGAAATTGCCAATCCAACAATCAAACATCAGAGAAAAATTTGGTGAAACAAAGCAGAAATAGTATAATGGTTCAATTCTTTTGTCAGACACAGTAAAAGTAAACATGAGTCTGTTTAACCAGATGTGGAAAGAAAAGAAAAAACTATAGACTAAGCAAATCTCACATCTGAATATTCCCATGTCAGTAGCCACACTGACATCAGGCTATATTTTCTTTGACATGAGCCCTCTCGAAGCACTGAATAATTCTTTTGCATGCTGCTTTTTTTTTTTGGTACTAGAGTTTGAACTCAGGGTCTTCACCTTGAGCTACTCCACCAGCCCTATTTTTATGCTGGGTTTTTCTTGAGATAGGATCTCGCAGACTATTTGCATGGGCTGGCTTTGAGTTGTGATTTTCCTGATCTCTGCCTCCTGAGTTATACACTGTTTTTTATGCCTGCCCATAGGTATGTATATATTCTTTTGGATACTGTTTTAATCTATTTTTAAAAGTGTGTGCACAGCCATAGTTTCAACTGGCTCAATGAACATATGGATTGGAATTGTTATTTTACAGACTCCATAGTGACCCAGAGCTGTGAGAAATTCTATGGTTACAATAACCAGTCTGTACCTCTAGCCTGGGTTGCATATGACCCAACAGTTACATGGCAGTTCTGGAAGAGAACTAGCAACATCTAGGAGAATGTAGGTGCCCCCCCTGGAGTTTCCCCACTGATGTTATCATTCAAAGAAAGGTGGACACTGAATCGAAGCACTTCGTTTTATGAACAAAAAGTGGTTTAAAACAAATCAGCAAAAGTAGTATGCAAGATGTAAAAACGCTAATTACTTTATGAATAGTGTCTTTTAATACTTTGCTAGGTACATTTTGAAACAATTAATAATGCTAATCTGTAATTTTGGCCAAACCCTATGTTAATCCAAATCCTATTTAAGCGTACGCATGTGCATTTATCTATAATTAGTTGTTGATTCAGTAAAGTCACTGTTTCTACTTTACATAAACATATAATGTTGGAAGTGATTTATAAGTGATCATCAGTAAGTTTCTTTTTTGAAAGTAGCTGAGGTAAATACATCTATTAAGAAAATACTCTTTACAGGTCATATATTTGCCAATAAAAGAGCTTGGTTTGAGAAAATGACTGTTTTCAATTAAACAGATAACTAGCCAAGTCAGCAACATTGACACAAGCAACTGATGGTATAGCAGATGTTACAATACATTAGCCTTAAATTTAACATATGTTAAGAGAACTTCCATATTTCCTTGTGGGAAGATTGGCTTAAGATCTCCCTTTTTTGCTTATCTTGAAGTCAGTGATAAAAACAAAGCTCACCCTATTTGAAGGCAAGAATAATGTTATCAAACATCCATTCCTAAGAAAATCTGCATAAGAATTGTTAACACTGTTTTCATATAAACATTCAGGTAAGTTTCATAAGAACAGTGGTTCTCAAACCACAGTCTGACAATGTAGAAGTCTGTAAGGATAGACTATAGTCATAGTGCCTAGAGGATTAAAAAATGAATCATTTTTATGATCATTTGGAGAAAACTTCAATAGACGTTTCATAACTCTTCCTGCTATCACTTATTTATACCAAGTGTTATCACACCACAAATAAACTAACAAATTAGTCAATGATTATTGTCTAATAAAATATTTATATAATATTAATTAGAAGATATGAAAGACTGCATATGTAGCAATACAGTCAGGGTTGGAGGGAGAGTATCAAATGGTAGAGCCCTATCCCACTGTTGTTGCCCAACAATCTCTAGTCACACACTAGTTGGAGTATTTTTAAAGTACAAATTTGACCAAGTATTCACATGTGCACATGAGCACACAAACACATATAGTTTGTTTATAAAATTTCAATGAATTCCTGTGGCTCTTCTGTCAGAGGCTCATCCTTGCACAATCTTCTTCTCCTTCACTATACAACAGCTTTCTCTATGATTCCCTCATGGTAGGCCAGGCACACTTGCCTTCTTTCTAGTTCTGGAAATGCCTAGTTCCTCCTTGCCACAGTGCCCATGAATTAGCTAATTATTCTGCCTGAAATACTCATTATTCACTGATTGACTTAACATCATTAATTCCCTGATCTTGCTAAGCTGTTGCTTCTTTAGGAAAGACTTTCCAGGCTTACCAGATTCTGTTAAATCCATTTATATAATCTTATACTTATTTAAGTAATACTTTTGTACTCACAAGATATGTTTTTATATTCCTTTTCTGTTTTTCTCACATTCTCTTTTGTTTTTTTAATTTTTAATTGACATATAATAATAATATTTAAGAGATACTGTATACATGTTTGGATAATCAAGTAGGGGTATCTAGCATATCTATCACCTCATGCATTTATCATTTCTTTGTGGTGAGAATATGCAAAATGCTCCCTTCTGACTATTTAAAAACAGTCAATGCAGTATTTTTAACACACAACCCACTGTGCAATAAGTACAGTAAGTACAATAAGAGGAATTTATTCCTTCTATGTATTTTTGTACTCATTGAACAACTTCTCACCATCCCTCTATCTTCCTCTCCACTCTCCTCTCCTGTTTTTATGAGATGAGCTTTTTTAGATTCCACATATGAATGAGATCCTGCAGTACTGGTCTTTCTGTACCTCATTTATTTCACATAACATAATACATCCAGGTTCATCCATGTTGCCAAAGATGAAAAAATTTCATAATTTTTATGGATGAATAGTATTCCACTGTGTATATATACCACATTTATGTGCTTATTCATTTATTGATAGACCTTGATGTTGCTTATATATAGGATATTGCAAAGAGTGGTTCAATAAATATGGGGGTGCTGATAACTTTTTGACAAAATGATTTCTTTAACTTTGGATATATACCCTGTAGTGGAATTGCTAGATCATGTGGTAGTTCTGTTTCTTTATTCATTCATTTACTTATTTATTTTGAAGTGCTAGGGAATCAGAACCAGGACTGTATACATGCCAGGGAAATACTCTACTAGAGAATTACATCTCCAGTCTGTTTTTGACTTTTTTGAGTAACCTCCATACTGCTCTCTATAATTAAATTAATTGGCAATTCTGTAATTAAATTAATTGGTGGTAATTTAAATTGCCACAATAGTGTATAAGAGTTCATCTTTACCATATCCATGCCTTTGCTATCTTTTATCTTTTTGCTAACAGCCATTCTAATTGGGGTTTGGTTTGCATTTCCCTGTTGACTAGTGATATTGAACATTTTTTCACATGCCTGTTGGTCATTTGAATGTCTTCTGCAAATATCTGTTTAGATCTTTTGTCCATTTCTTAACCAGAATATTTGGGTTTTTTTGCTGTTAAATTGTTTGAGTACCTTATACAGTTTGGATTTTAATACCTTATCAGATACATAGCTTGCAAATATGTTCTCTCATTCTTGTAGCTTGACTCTTGACTGTTGATTTTTTTCCTTTGCTGTACAGAGTGTCTTAGTTTGATATAATTTTGTTTATTTTTACTTTGTTTCCTATGTAATTTTATCCAAAACATCCTTGCTCAGACCAGATATCACATGGCATTTACCCTATGTTTTCTTAGTAGTTTTATCATTTCAACTCTTAAGTTGATTTTGTATATGGTGAGAGATGGTGGTGTTAGCTTTCTTATCTTCTGGACTATAAATTTCATGAAGTCAAGACTTGCTGATTTTCTTCACTATTTTCTCCCTAGTACTTTGCTAATAATTGCTCAATAGAGAGTTGTTGAATGAATCATATTTATAAGCATTGAAATTTTTTGATTTTTACATTTTGTAATAATAAATAATCATTGTTTCCCAAACTATGTTGTTTCCTGACCATCAGGTCTTATTTTGAGATTATATGCTTCTTCTGTGGATGTAAAATGATGCTATCTCCTTGGTAAGCTTTCCTGGCATTTGCTAATAAAGGAAAACATATCTGACACTATGCCTTAGAAATTATATTCCTAAGTATATTTGGAAAAGTAATGAGTGTATTTCCTTACAAAAATTTGAATAAGAAAATTCGTAGAAACACTTTTTTAAATAGCTTAAAGTTAGAAACAATTCATGTGTCTAGAAGCAGCATGGTTGATAATGATAGTAACATATATTCACACAGTGAGATATGCTACAATAGAAGTGAACAAAGAAGAGCTATGAGTGATAATAATAAACCTTGATTTCAAGGAGCATAGTACAAAATAGTGATAGATTACACACCCACCCATCTATATTAAGTTCAAAGGCAGAAAAAAAAGCCAAAATGTTATGGAAGCATGCTGGTCAACTATAAAGAAAATAGCAAAATGATTAGTATGAAAAATCACAGAAACTACGTATATGAATGTAAGGTGGAAGAGCCCATGCAGGCGCTCCTGGCATGGGAGAATGTGGTTAGTTACATAGGTTCTTCTTAAAATCTATGTATATTTTATGTACAATTGTATTTTTTATGCTGATTTACAATTTAAAAATATTTAAAAATGAATTTTGGCTCTTATAAAACAGCAAATTGTTGCTGGGTAAATTCCTTAACCCTTACAGTCTTGGTGTTTTAATATATAAAAGAATAATAAAAATAGTCACTTAGCAAGGGGGATGATGTGTGAATAACATGATATAATGGAGTCTCAGATTTGATTTTGTCTATTTTACAAGATAGTAAGTTAGCTTTTTGCTATATCAAGGGTGCTGGTTGTGGGCACAAGATTCCTGAGTCAGAGATCAAAATGTCATTACTCATGATGTAATGACATGAGGCATCATGTATGCATATCAGCAACTCACATGAAATCTCGTTGCCCAGAAGTTCAAAGAGACTGTTGAGAAGTGCATCACATGGTGGTTCATATCTATGAAGATGGAGTAAAGCACTTAGAAAGGAAGATCGAAAGTCTCTAGGAACTAAGAGACCAAAGATGAAGAGATTTCAACTCAACAATCACAAAGAACAGAATTCAGCTAAGAACTTGACTCAACTGGTAAGCAGACTTTGAGTTCCAAGTGAGAATACAGTGAGTGACTAAACATCCTTTTTTCCACCTGTGAGAACTTAAGCAGAGAACCCAGCTGCACAGGAACCAGACATTTGACCTATGAGCTAATAGGTTTGTGTTATTTTAAATGACTTTTAATGGTAATTTGAAAACTGATGTAAAATGTACATTTATAAAAATAAATGGAGTTGTTCACTTAAGACTTGGTTATTTTACTCTATAGCATGTTCCTCAATAAAATATGAAATAAAGTAAAACAGAAGATGTTGTAACATGAGTTTGAGAAGCATTTGTGCTGCTAGTTAAGAATGAGATCATGAAGCAGAATAAGAACTATGTCTAGATGGTATAAAATGTCTTTTACAGAGAAAATGACCTTACTAGTTGCCTGCATTGCTGCTTCTGTCCCAGTCATTGTCAAGGTGCAACAGCACACTGTACAGTTATATAGCCAATCTGCCTGATGCACATGTTTGCCCTTCTGCTTGGAAGGAGATTCCAGAACTGAAGAATTTGGGTTGGGAAAATGTAGCAGCTTATTCTTCTGATGATTGTGTAGGGGTACAATGAGGGCAGGCAGCCTGCTGCTTCGCTGTTTCTTCTCCCCTCCTTAGTACAGAGAAGTAGACCCACCACAGAGCAGGCTGTAGAACAGGGACTCAACATTGTTAGTATTTAAGATGCATCCAACAGTCGGCTTCCTTCCTCCTTTATTATTCCCCAGACTGCCCCTCCTGTAACACACGATGTAACCACTTCCTCTCGCCTCACATCTTTCTCATAGACAACTGAGGTTTTTGATGAACGTGCTTTTATTCATAGTATGTTGTTACATTTTGCTGTCCTTTGGCTGCAGGAACAACACTGGCAAATGCATGGCTTCCTTTACTACACCTGATGATGTCTTAGACATTTTATAACGTTAGCTAGCAATTCAGTGACGTTTTTAGTGAGAAGGCTTTGACAAGTGAGCGTTCACAGGCTAAGGCTGGGAGGCTTATGAGTGCCCCCATGGCCTTGCTCACTTTCTTTTGAAACAGCAGTTTTCTGAAGCTCAAGCAGTACTTTAAAGGGATCTAAGTCTCTTAACGGCTGTGAAACACTCATCCTCCTGTGGATCCACAGACCTCCCCAGGGAACCGTGCAGTGATGGACTGCCAGCTATAAGAGCAAACACCAATTTCTTTGGAGACATATACATTGTGCTGGGGCTAGAAGAACTGAACAATTTAATCATTTAACTCCATCTATCGAGATGCAGCAGCCCAAAACACCCCAAACAATTTTAAGCTGTGAGCAGAAACCTACCATCAGAGTGTGCTGATGTTATGATGAATATGTGCATATGCAAAAGAGGCCTCTGGCTACAGAAATGATGACGTTATTGTCAATTAAGACATATGAATAATCAAAAACTATTTTGTAGGGCTGGCGGAGTGGCTCAAGTGGTAGAGTGCCTGCCTAGCAAGTGTGTAGGCCAGAAGTTCAAACCCCAGTTCCAGAAAAAAACAAAGAACAAAACAAAGCTATTTTGTAGCTGACATTTTAGAGTATATAGAATTTCACTACATATGTCTGTATATGTACACACATATATGTATACATACATAGATACAGTTAGCACAGAATTGGTGGTGTGTTCCAATAAATGCAGCATAGATTAAGATATGAACCAAAAATGCATTTAATGCCACCTAATCTACACAGCATTGCAGAGTGCCACCACACTACCCGTACACTGCAGAGTGTGGGTTGCTTTCCCTCATGATTGTGTGACTGAAGAGGAACAGGAACTCACTGCTGTTGCCCAGGATTGAGACTATTGTAGCCCAGGAAAAGATTAAAGTTCAAAATTTCAAGTATGGTTTGTATTGAACAAAAATCACTATTGCATCATGGCAAAGCTGAAAAACTAAGTGGGGGCTGTGTCAAATGCTGGATGAGCTACTTGGTCAAGAAGTCATATTTCCACTATAATCTTGTTTTTATCTAATTATGAGTATGGAAATCTGAAACATGGAAACATAGATGTATTCTATAATGATTTCTTCCTTTAAAAGTACTATTACAAATGTAGAAAGAAAAACATTCCTAAATTTCTTAAATAATATTTAAGATATAACAAAATATTCTAATATATATTATTATAGAAAATAGTAAAAACAAATGTTTAAAAAGTTGAATGTAAAAATATATCACTGGATTCCAGTGGCTCATGACTGTAGCTCTTAATTCTAGCTACTTGAGAGGCTGAGGTTGGGAGGATTGCGGCCTAAGGTTAGCCTGGGCAAAAAAGTTGGTGAAACCCCATCTCAAAAGAAAAAAACTGGGCATGATGGTGCACACCTGTCATCCTAGTCATAGAGTGAAACATAAAATTGTCTGGAAAAGAGCTAGATATGATCTCCAAAGTAGAGCAAAAAGAGCTGGAGGTGTGGTTCAAGCAGTAATATGCCTGCCTAGCCTAAAGCCAAGAGTTCAAATCCTAATACTACCAAAAAATAAAAATAAATCAGTAAACATATTCTGAAGTGATTAGTGATTTGTGGGGGGTGATTTTTCTGCTTATTTAAAGCTATAATTAAAATAAAATTTCTGCCCAATTAGAGTGATTATTTATTCAGGGGTAGAGGATGCACATGGAGCTTCTTACTTTTGTGTAACTCCAGATGAATCTTGCGAGGAGGATGATTGCCAGTGAGCCTCCTGCCTCCTGAACTATAGGTCCCAACTTGAGTCAGATTGGGTGAGATGGAGAGACCCCATCATCCAGGCCAGGTTACCTCCTTCTTTCTTTGATCTGACTGAGTCAGAGATGAAGAAATTTCCATTAGCATGACTCATTTTGTGAAATACCTCATTGATCTTAGATACTAGGATGAACCATTGATGCATTTGTTTAAAGCAAATAGAAAAGTGGTGCTCAGGTGGACATCACCCATACTTTTAAACAAGCAGTGGTTCTTGTTAAATGCAGCAAACTGTAACATTTTCTCAGAGCAGCAGATATGCTGTACTGTGCTCTACTACCAAGTACAGGTATTTTAAGTCTGGAAGTAGATATAAGAAATAATAAGAAAGAAGATGGCTATTTTAAATTTTGTATATAGATGTAAAAGGGTAGAAATGATTCCTTCTCAAAAGCTGAAACATTCATGGTGATGAAGAATAGATATACTGTGTGGAGTGACATGGAGCTTTGATAAAAGTCATTGTACCCAATGGAAGAAGGAGGCCTTCTCTTTCCTAATATCCATGTTAAAGTAGATTAATGGAGTGCTTGTGGTTAGGTCATAGGAAGGCCATCTGAAGATCAAAAATTCACCTCTGCATACCTCATTACCAAATCAGTCTGAAGTTCCAAATCAGGACTTTTATCTTGAAGAAGTTTGGGTCTCAGTAATAGCAGAAATGAAGGAGCATTCTTTCCACAGAACCTTGGTTAAAAATCATGGTTAGATTTATAAGGGTTAAAACATTTATGGTCAGACAAACATTAGTTATTAAGAAAGTTTTATATTGTGCTTAAGTAGATATGCTTTCTATTTCAATTACAAAATTTTTGGAAAATGAGCTAACATAATATTCAAAATTTTAAACCATAGTCCATTTTCTAAGAAAAAGCTTCCTTGAAGACCTTATATACCTCTTTTAGTATATTATGCATAGAAAAAAATGGTTCAGCCTCAAAGATAGATCAAAATTAAATGTCTGAAATTCTAGGACCCCTGCCCTGTAGATATGTCTGGATATAAGTTTATAGTAAGAAATAAATATGCTCATTACTGCAAACTTTAATGTCTCAAGCACATGTATAAACATTCATGACATGACAGACAGATCATGTGCTCTGGAGTCAGACATAGAAATGACTTGCAAGTTCACCTCTTACTATTGTATGAAATAGTACAATTTACCTAAACTCTATGGGTTTCAATTTTCTCATTTGTCAAAAAGAATTTCCACTCTATAGAGTGTTGTAAGAATTAGTGACAATGTATTTTAAGTAATTATCATAGTAGTCAATAAAAACAATAGTCTGCAACAATTCATTATCTTCATCTTCCAAGAACCCAAGTCAATTTAGTACAACAATTCACAAACTATTCATTTATTTGCTCATGTATTTAATACATATTGTAGAACATCACCAGGCATTGGGGATAAAAAGATACAAAGAGGGCACTGACCCCTGCTTCAAAGTTTTGATAAAATATGTAGAATTTTATAAGCAAACATGTGAGTTCTTTTATTTCTTTTTTGTGGTATTAGGGTTTGCACTCAGGACCTCATGCTTACTAGGCAGGCACTTTACCACTTGAGCAGACACTGCCAGCCTGTGAGTTCTCTTAATGAAGGGGTAACCTTTTAATTAACATTTCGTTTCTTCATAGTAGATAACTCTTAATGGAATGAAATATAGGATTATTTTGGCCAAAGATGGGAAACTCTAAATTCTTGTTAATCCAATATAAGTGAAATCTGGACTCATTAACACTTAAAAACAAACTGAGGAATATAGAGAGTTTTTTCATCTTAAATTCTCTGTGTTGAAGTAGGAGGGGCACAGGATTAATTTAATGACAATGAGAAAGTGTCCTTCAATTTGACCAAAGTGAAAAATCAGATGATAATATTCAGTGTTATAGAGAATTGATGGCATATACACAATACTATTTAGTAACTTTTGTGTGTTTTTGTTTGAGATGCACTGTGGTTGATCAAAGGAGAAAAAAGCCAAAAGAAATCTAAATATTTCTAGACTGTACAATTTTCTGTCTTTAAGATACATACTAATCTGTAGGTGAAACAAAGATGGATGGAAAATTCCAAAAATTTCCTACAGATTTTTTCCTATTTCATGATTGTCTACTCTTGAAATTAACAAAGGAACAGAGCTCCAGGTGAAGGAGGTAAGATGATAAAGTCAGCTGTAACATAAATGTGTGAAGAAATGTCTCCAAAGAATAAAACCACTTTTCCCTTCTCCTTTCTAAAATGAGTGTTCCTCTTGGAGCCTGCCCATTGTCCTCTTATTATCTGGTTTTTTTCTCTTCTTGACAGGATTTTATCCTTTTCAACTGGGTGTTTACCATAAATATTAAGCTAATTCAAACATCTTCATCACAAATGGCTGACTAGAGTGGTTCTTTTTCCCTATCCAGTTGGAAATTTATGAATAGACAAAGAGCAACTTCCTCGGTGCCAGAGCTCTGAATCTTTTGAGTGTTGAGGACCTGTGAGCTGGCTCAACAGACTCAAAGACTCTTAGCTCTTACGACTTGAGGATTAGAGACTTATGGCCTCCAGCTCTTGAGGACAGAGACTTATGGGACTAGGTGCTCAGGTCAGATCTAGCTCCGAGCCTTGGTCGCTAGCCACCCAACACTCAGTGGGTAGCAGAGTGCTTGGTTCTCAGCAGTAGCTAACATTGGCAGTAGCAAGCACTGACTAGCATTGGGACTCCTGAGTTTTGGGAATAGGGGTCCTTGTCCCCAACAACAGCTAGTGTTGTCAGCAGCTGGCGAGGGCTAGTGTTATGGCTCTTGGGCTTTGGATATAGGAGACTCTTGGTTCCAAATGCTTGGAACTCTTCTATGACTGGGACCTGCAATATCCTGACCTTGCCCTTTACAGCCTTCACGTTTACAATCTGAGCACTATACAATTTCTTCATCTTCTCAGTACTTCCATCTGCCCTCCTAAATGCTTCTGACAACAGCTCTATTCCCAAGTTGCTCTCTTGACTTCTTCAACTGCCCCTATCACTATTGCTGTCTCTGCTGCTGCCACAGATGCTCCCCACTGACACTTCTTCGTGTTACCACCTTAGCCCATTATAAAAACCACAAGTGGGAAACTACTGGGGAGAAAGTCTTTACTGGGACCTAACATGTCAAGCCCATGGAGGTCACATAGAAGAGGATTTCCTGGCAAACAGGAAAGGGGTGTGAAGTGGTCTGATTTTATAGCCAAATGGGGAATGACATGAGCGTAGCACACAAATGGTTGATTCTATGATCATGTCAATCATAAGCTTCACCAAAGGAACAATCACTGGCTTGGCATAAGAACCAATTACAAAACCATGAAAGGACAGGCAGTACCAAACCACAGGAGAAGAAAAGGCAAGAAAGTAGAGAGTAACATTGGTTCAGCTGCACACAATCAAACCCTTAAACAACAGAAAGAACTAAGTGACAGGAATCACCACATACCTATCAATACTAACACTGGATGTTAACAGACTTAACTTCCCAATCAAAAGGCATCGTTTGGCAAACTGGATTAAAAGTAAGATCCAACAATCTGTTGCTTACAGGAGACCCATTTCATCAACAGAAACAGGCACTGGCTTAGGGTGAAGGCTGGAAGAAGATTTACCAAGCCAGTGGCCTCTGAAAACAGGCAGGAGTAGGAATATTTACTTCGGACAAAGTAGACTTCAAATTTACACTGACCAAATGAGATAAACAAGGACATTCCATACTACAAAAGGAGAAATACACCAAAAGGAAATAACAATTAGCAACCTATATGTACCCAACATCAATGCACCCAATTTCATCAAACATACTCTGATGGACCTAAAAACATATATAAACTCCAACACAGTGGTAGTGGGGGACATTAATACCCCCTGTCACCAATAGATAGGTCATCCAAACGAAAAAAAAATCAATAAAGAAATCCTAGATCTAATTCACACCACAGATCAAATGGACCTAGCTGATGTCTATAGAATATTTTATCCAACTTCTGCACAATATACATTCTTCTCAGCAGCCCATGGAACCTTCTCCAAAATTGATCATATCTTAGGGCACAAAGCAAGCCTCAGCAAATATAAGAAAACAGAAATAATCCCATGCATTCTATCTAATCATAACACATTAAAACTAGAACTCAACAACAAAAACAACAGTAGAAAACATGCAAACAGTTGGAAGCTGTACAACACATTGCTCAATGATCAATGGGTCACTGATGAAATAAAAGAGGAAATTAAAAGGTTCCTGGAAGTTAATGAAAATGAAAACACAACCTACCAGAACCTATGGGACACAGCAAAGGCAGTCCTGAGAGCAAAGTTTATAGCCATGAGTGCATGTATTAAAAGCACAGAAAGATCTCAAATCAACGACCTAATACTTCATGTCAAACTCCTAGGAAAACAAGAACAAGCAAATCCCAAAACAAGCAGAAAGAGAGAAATAATAAAAATAAGGACTGAAATTAATGAAATAGAAACAAACAAACAAACAAAAATGCAAAGAATCAATGAAACAAAAAGACGGTTCTTTGAAAAAACAAATATATTTGACAGACTCCTGGAAAACCTGACTAAAATGAGGAGAGAAAAAACCCAAATCAGTAAAATCAGAAATGGAAAAGGGGAGATAACAACAAACACCATGGAAATCCAGGAAATTGTCAGAGACTACTTTGAGAACCTATATTCTAATAAATTTGAAAATCTTGAAAAAATGGACAGATTTCTAGGTACTTATGACAATCCAAAATTGAACCAAGAGGATATTAATCACCTGAATAGATCTATAACACAAAATGAAATTGAAGCAGCAATAGAGTCTCCCAAAAAAGAAAAGCCCAGGACCCGATGGATTCACTGCTGAATTCTATCAGACCTTTAAAGAACTAATACCAACCCTCCTTAAACTGCTCCACAAAATAGAAAGGGAAAGAACACTGCCTAACTTATTTTATGAAGCCAGTATTACACTCATCCCAAAACCAGACAAAGGTTCACATCCAAATAGTTCACCTCCAAAAAGGAGAACTATAGGCCAATCTCCTTAATGAACATCAATTCAAAAATCTTCAATAAAATAATGGCAAAGTAAATCCAACAACACATCAGAAAGATCAACAACCAAGTTGACTTCATCCCAGGATGCATGGGTGGCTCAACATATGCAAGTCTATAAATGTAATATAGCACATTAATAGAAGCAAAGACAAAAACCACTTGATCATCTCAATTAATGCAGAAAAAGCTTTCAACAAGATCCAACACAACTTCATGATAAAAGCTCTACAAAAACTCTGAATAGAAGGAAAGTACCTCAACATTGTAAAGGCTATATGTGACAAACCTACAGCCAGCATCATACTTAATGGAGAAAAACTGAAACCATTTCCCCTAAAATCAGGAATGAGACAAGGGCGCCCACTCTCCCCACTCCTATTCAACATAGTCCTGGAATTCCTAGTCAGAGCAATTAGGTAAGAAGAAAAAATAAAAGGAAAACAAATAGGTAAAGAAGTTGTCAAAATATCCTTATTTACAGACGATATGATCCTATGCCTTAAAGACCCAAAAAAACTCTATCCAGAAACTCCTAGACACCATCAACAGCTACAGGAAGGTGGCAGGATACAAAATCAACTCATAAAAACCATTAGCTTTTCTATACACCAACAGCAAACAAACTGAGAAAGAATATACGGAAACAATTCCATTCACAATAGCCTCAAAAAAAAAAATCAAATACCTAGGAATAAATTAACAAAGGATGTGAATGACCTGTACAAAAACTACAAACCCCTGAAGAAAGAGAATGAGGAAGACTACAGAAGGTGGAGAGATCTCCTGTGCTCATGAATTGCTAGAATCAACATTGTAAAAATGGCTACACTACCAAAAGCAATCTACATGTTCAACACAATTCCCATCAAAATTCCAATGACATTCATCACAGATTGAAAAATCTACCCTAAAGTACATTTGAAAACACAAGAAATCGCGAATAGCCAAGGCAATATTCAGCAAAAAGAGCAATGCTGGCGGTAGCACAATACCCGACTTCAAATTATAATATAAAGCAATAGCAATAAAATCAGCATGGTACTGGCACAAAAACAGATATGAAGACCAGTGGAACGGAATAGACGACCCGGATATGAATCCAAACAACTATGCCCACCTTCTTTTTGACAAAGGTGTCAAAAATATACCCTGCAGAAAAGACAGCCTCTTCAACAAATGTTGTTGGGAAAAGAGGTTATCTGCTTGCAAAAAACTGAAACTAGATCCGTGTTTATCACCCTGTACTAGTATCAACTCAAAATGGATCAAAGCCCTTAATATCAGACCCAAAACTCTGAAGTTAGTACAGGAAGGAGCAGGAAACACTCTGCAAGTAATAGGTATAGGCAAGGACTTCCTCAATAGAACCCCAGCAGCTCAGCAACTAAGAGAAAGTATGGACAAATGGGACTTCATAAAACTAAAAAGCTTCTGCTCAATAAAAGGAATGCTCTCTAACCTGAAGAGACCACCCACAGAGTGGGAGAAAATATTTGCCAGCTATGCATCAGACAAAGGACTGATAACCTGAATATACAGGAAACTCAAAAAATTAAACTCTCCCAAAATCAATGAACCAGTAAAGAAATGGGCAACTAAACTAAACAGAACTTTCTCAGAAGAGCAAGTTATGGGAACAGTCAAGATGCCCCTCTAGTGACAAATGGATTAAGAAAATGTGATATTTATACATAATGGAATTTTACTCAGCCATGAAGAAGAATGAAATCTTATCATTCACATGTAAATGTATGGAACTGGACAACATCATTCTGAGTGAGGCTGGCCAGGCTCAGAAAACCAAAAATTCATATGTTCTCCCTCATATGCAATGTGGTTGGACTTGGGTCACACGATAAGGGGAGAACACATAGGAGAGGTATGGGGATAGGTAAGAAACCCAAAACGTGAAAGTCTTTGATGTCCCCACTCCGGAGGAGCTAATACAGAAACCTTTAAAGCGACTGAGGTCAATATGAGAAGGGGATCAGGAACTAGTGAAAAGGTCAGTTAGAGATGAATCAACTTGGGTTGTAACACATTTGTACATGGAAACAATGCTAGGAATCTCTCTGTATAGCTATCCTTATCTCAACTAGCAAAAACGCTTTGTCTTCCTTATTATTGCTTATGTTTTCTCTTCAACAAAATTAGAGATCAGGGCAGAACAGGTTCTGCCTGGAAGCGAGGGGCGGGGGTTCAAGGAGAGGGAGGGAGGCCTGGCAGGGAGCAGGAGGGAGAAATGGCCCAAACCATGTATGCACATGTGAATAAATGAACAATAATAAAAAAAATAACCAATTACAACACAGATTTCATGCAACTTATGTATTGTAATCTGCATCAATCATAGCCTTCTCTTGAGCACTGAGGGAAGTATTCAACCTCCGGCTTGGGCTAAAATAGTTGTAGGGTCACCTAAAGTTTAGTGTTTTACTTAGAGTGCTTCTTTCCAAGGCCAGTGTAGGTTGCCTGGAGTAGTAATGACTGGAGAATGTCTTTAGCTCTGATTATACTTGTTCTCTGAAGCTTTTGGAATGTCCTCAAACTGATTGTAAAGTAACCAAACATCTGGGCTAGCATGAGGGCAGTCTGGCTAGTTGCTAGTAAAGGGGCTGCATGACTAACAGTAGCTCAGGGCTACCAGGCATAAAGGAAGGGCCTGTAAAACATCCAGTTTTTGACAGTGTTACTCATTCACAGAAAGCATTAAAAGGGGTTTACAACAAAGACTTGATAAAAGAGAACTAACAATTATAAAAGCATTTAACCGTATTTAATAGTATTTAACAATGCTTAATTGTGTTTAACTCCTGCCCCAGTGCCCCTGTAAAAAGTGGGTCCTGCTACGTGTCCTATCTTCATCTAAAGCTAATACAAAAATAATCAAGAGCCTCATCACTTTCCAGATACTGCCTTTTCTCACCTTTGTTCTCAGCAAAATTTCTTCTACTAGTTATCTGTAGTTATATCATTTTTCCTCCTTTTTCTCCTCAGACTGATATAATACACATGCTTTGTTTCCTTCTGAACAACTTCTGTTCTAGTCCTCTTTTAGCTTGTCAAAGTAAAACTATGTCTTCAGGGCCTTGTACAAGCTGAAATAATACCTTACTCACCTCAGTTCCATACATGAACAGATTTTAACCTTTTCTGTCCTTAATAAGGGTTACTTGAACCCCAGCAATGTGATACTGTGATAGTTGAAGTGATAATCAAGACAGCTATTGAGTGACTTATGAGTGGGTAGCTTATATAGCATAGATATGTTGGGCAAAGGGTTGATTCACATTTTAGGTAGGATGAAGTGGGACAGTATTCTTCATCAAAATAGTTGTCTATTATTTGAGATTTTTCTTTCTGTGGTTTTAGTTACCTGCAGTGAATTGTAGTCTGAAAAATCTTACATGGAAAATTTAGGAACTTTTAAGTTTTAAATTATGATCTGTTCTGTATCAGGATAAAATCTTGCTCTGTTTCTCTTTTTCTAGCTTAGGATGTTAATCAACATTTAGTCCAGGGTATCCATGCTGTATAAGCTACCTGCCAGTTAGTCTCTTAGTAGCCATCTCAATTAACTGATAAACTGTCACAGTATTGCAAGGCTTGGTTTCAAGTAACTCTAATTTTACTTAATATTGGCCCCTAAGTACAAAAGTACTGATGTAGGCAATTTGGATATTTAGAGATAAAGAGAAGCCATAAAGTTCTTCATTTAAGTGAAAAAGTGAAGGTTCTCTTAAAGGAGAAAAACCTTATGCCGAAGTTGCTAAGCTCTACAAAAAGAGCAAATATTCTTTCTGCAAAATTGTGAAGAAGGAAAAAGTACATTGTCATCACTCAATTTTATTATTAGTTGTTTTTAATCTCATACTGTGCCTAATTTATAATTGAGCATTATCATAGGTTTGTATGTATAGGTGAAAATATAATATATGTGGGACTTGGTACTCTCCATGGTTTCAGCCATTCACTGAGGGTCTTGGGGCATGTCCACTGCAAATACAGGGGCCTCTGTTTCTCTCCATCACAGTACTTATTCATAATTACATATTTATTAGTGGAATTATCTCGTTAATGTCACTGAAACAAAAAATTATTTTACTATATAAAAATTATCTTCATATAAGGGACAGTATCTCTTTCTTCCCACTATGGTATGCCTGCACATCCTTGATCACAGCCTGGAAATTAATAATATTGCAAAAATACTGGTTGTATATGAATTTAACTTTCTTATACACTATATTATTTTATCTTTCACAGTGACTATAAATCAATCACCTTTTTAACTAAAAATGAAGGAAAAAGAAAATAAATTAACAAGACTTAAAGAAGTACATGAGCTTTGGAGTTGAGAGCAAATTTTGAAGTTTACAGCTTCAAAATTGTCATCTATAAGCACAGATTAATGATATCTACAGAACAGGACTCCTAAAAATGCTAAATGAAATCCAATGTGAATTGTCAAGTGCTTTATAAAATAAAGTGTTTTATATATAATAATTGCTTAATACATGTTAGTTCCATTATCTCTGGGAAGTCAAAAGGCAACATTGTTTCTACTTGAGAAAAATAATGCTGGAATAATCTGTTCATCACTTCAGGTGGCAAATATTTTCAGGGCAAGGAGCAGATTTACTGAGGTGATAAATGGAAATATGTGTTAATAGTGAAGTCCTTCGAGATAATACTAAGATTTTAAAACTTAAAAATTATGAAAATGATCTTGTTGGAACTAAGATAACATGCCCCAAATTTTCATTTACTAAATAGCAAGCTAAAAGGAATGTACGTAAGATGTCGTGAATAAGTGAAGTGCTGTCTGGTGATTTTCAGTAATACTATATATATTGAAAAATGTCTTCATATCAAGTGTATTGGGCTAGAAAGTCAGTTAAGAACAAACAAGACATCAAGTCTTTGTTGCGAACATCAGTATAGTATGTGTATTTAAAAATAATTGAATGCCAGAAAATAACAGAGTAACTATTTACAATGAAATAAGCACCATCCTGCTCTTTGCTGCCCATGGTACTTGGAAGACTTTATACAGTTTTATGCAGGCAAAACAGAGATTTAAGGAAATCATGAAGTAAACCAGCTTAACCTTTTATTAAGTCAAGTTAACAAACACATATGAAAAACCTGGGTTGGGGCGGAGAGAGAGAGAGAGAGAGAGAGAGAAGAAAGAAGAAAAGTGTTGGAAATAAATGGAGACAATATATTCTTCCAATGTACATCATTAAAAAAATTATATATAAAAATTTAAATTTAAAATAAGACTATTGCACAAAAATGTGACTATGCAATTTTAGTATCTTTACAAATTTTATAAAATTTAAAGACAGTTTATGTAATTAAACATTCCTAATATTATTTTAAACAGTCACTGT
The DNA here is from genome assembly GCF_047511655.1 of Castor canadensis. Classification (NCBI taxonomy): domain Eukaryota; kingdom Metazoa; phylum Chordata; class Mammalia; order Rodentia; family Castoridae; genus Castor; species Castor canadensis. The sequence goes on from NC_133394.1 coordinate 55,074,576, forward strand.
GAAGACCAAAATATGGATGCCATAATATATTTAATGAATGATTTCCTTATTTATTCAATTACTCATTTAAATAATGTTAAGCATGCAACCATGGCAAACCAGTTGCTTAATGAATATTACATTAAAGTGAAGGCAGATGTCATTTAACAGAAGCTACTCTGGGCACCATTTTCCTGGTCACTATCTTTCTATGTTCAATGTGTTGAAACCTTGTCAAATTCATTCTCTCTCTCTCTCTCTCTGCTACTAGTCACTGTGACTTCCTTTGGTTAAGGTATGAGGTATACCATCTACTATCAGTTATTATATAATGTTAACAAAACAGTGTTAATTTTCAGCAATCCAAAACTCTTTGACAATTCATTAACAATCTTTACTGTTTGAAGATATGGTGAGCGTTAGCTATTATATATCAACTAAACTAAGTTGGTCTTCAAAAGTAACGTTATCCTTTGAATTTGGCATTTATAATTTTTTCCCTTAAATGTCTAAATATCTAAAGTAGTACTGACAGGGAAATATTTTGTTTGAAGTGGAACAAAAACAATATTTTATCTGATGAAGGAATTCTCATGGTTTCCATAAGCCTAAGGCCCAGCCAGGGCAGATGATTGGGAAAGGCTTGTAGATTTTTTTTTTTGTCTTTGCAGAAGTTTACTTGACTTTATCCACTGATGCTGGTGCATTAGAGCCAACCACAAAACTTACCCCCTGCCGCCTTCTTCTCTTACCCATCACTCCTTTTTCCTTTGTTCAGTGGGTCTTGGTTACCTCTTCCTCTAACATTTTTATCTAATTTTGCTGGAGAAAAAAACCCTCTTTCTTTGGACTATTCCAAAGGAAGAGTTTAGTACTATCTTTAAAAAGTGAAAGAACACAAAAAACTAAAAACACTGCAAATAGTTAATATCTGCCTATTTACACACATCGCGCACACACACACACACACACACACACACATCTGGCTTTAATTTTTTTTCTATAAAGAATGTTCATATGTAAACAAAAATGGGCTGAGTATGGCTCTACATCTGATTCCCCACTATTGCAAAAGTAATAAAATTAAAAATGACTCTTTTTAAGTACTTGATATTAAAGACAAGAAAAATAACATTTATTGTTGTTATTACTAGTTCATATGGAAGTGTATTGATACAAATGGTAGTAAAATAAGTGAGGAAAAATTTCACATGTTAAAAATAATGCAAAGGCTATTAGTGATAATTCAATAGTGACATATTCACCTTATCTAAAACTTCATATTTCTCTTTAGATTATCCTGGTTAGCCACTATTGGATAGAATGACACAGGAAATTGAAAAGCAGCTAAAAGAGCCATGTGAGGATAGACTGTGCAGATCCCAAAGATAGGCAGGCAGAAGAGAGAACAGAAATGTAATTAAAATATTAAAAATATGGATATGTAAGATATGGAATCTAGTAGGTTCTATTAAATTAGGAGTGGATTAAAAAAATTTAGGTAGAGTTGAAGAACAGGGACATAGGTAATAAAGATGTGAAGTTAAAAATCAACATTCTGAATCTCACACAGTGAGACATTTCTTGAATACAGGAGAAGACTAGTGTGTGTACTTGACTTCAAAAGGAACTTACAGTTTTATTGGAAAATAATCTCTTTTAATACCTGATGATTATGGACTAGACACATAATCAAGTAATTGAAGAACACTGAAAATGAGAACATAGTGAAGAACCAAATATGACAATGAGTGCTAAGCGGCACCAAACATTTCTGATTCAGCAGAAGTAGAATCCAGGAATAGGTGCTTCCAACAAATAACCACATGGATGTTGTTGTAGCTTGTGCATACACCAGAGTTTGAGAGAAAGCAAAACTGTCAAAAATTCCTGTGAATGTTCAGAAGAGGAGAGAATTATTTATGTGGACCTTTCTGGGGGAGTATCCATAGCAAAGGAAAAACTGAAATGCTCGAGAATGCATTTCCCCAAGTTTGTTAATGATGATCCCTGTGGTTTTAAAAAAAGCTTTCTTTATAAATATGCTCATCTTTGAAAAATTCCTAATTCTCTAAATGTTGAACTTCAGAAATACCCACATTATTAAGTTTAAGTGCTATTTACAAATGTACTGTGGAAAATCCTTACTGCATCTGTTTTTTAAAATAAACCACTACAGTAAGTGGATGAGAGAAGCCATGAATCACTTTTCCTAAGTTTTAAAGTGGAGTCTCATTTCTCTGGCATCGGTGGTGATTTTGCCAGAAAGAGTAAGGCTTAATTCATAACAGCTCCTGTCCTGCATTTCTATGATTCTGATATTGTTATGTTCTACACACTAGGGTTTGATTGATTGCACAGACTAATAAACTTTGCATAATAATTGAAAATTATTACCGCCATTCGTTGTACGTCACACAGGTTGTACCCCTAAAAGTTGATAAGTGAATCAATAGCATTCAGGTTCATGAATTAGATTTAGGATTCCAGGTAAGGGAGGATGAAGAAGAAAATGTGGAAGCCATAGTTAAAGAAGACAGCCTAAGAGCATGGGAGGCATAATCAAGGAAAACAACCCTCTAATTCAGCAACAGAAGATAATTATAATTACAGCCTGAAGGAAGGTTGTTTGAATTTTGTAAGCTTTCACATATTACTTTATTTCTTAAAATCTCTAAACAGAGCAAGACAGAAGAGAAAATTCTGAAATGGAAAATGAAAGATAAAAGAATATGGAACACATTTGTGGGTCATGCCATACATCTTTAGATAAATTTGATACCAAGACTAACATAGTTCACTTATTCACTCAAAGCAGATCTCTGATTTTGAATTTCCTGACTCTGGGGACTAGTTGGTAAAACTTATTTTGAAGGTGAAGACCTAAAGTTCATGCAAGGAGTCAGGACTTTTGATCTATTGAATCTATGTTATCTCTGACAATAGAATTGAATATTTGCATATGCACATGGCTTCCAATTAAGAAAGTCAATGACATAGCAAATTTAAACAGTTGGAAAGTGACTTTGATATAGTGATTCAGTGTAAGTTTGCTCTAGTGAATCAGTTTTTAAAGTCAGAACAAGATTTAAATCATTACTTTGTCACTTTATGGGTAAATGACCCTAAGCAATTTATCTTTTTTTTTTAGCCCAGTTTCCTTATCACTAAAATAGGAATGACTAGAGTAATCATTATAAGATTGTTCTGTAAACTAAACAAGGTATGTATTTATGTAAAATGTATAAAAGATTTCTTGTCTGTAATAATTTCACACACTATGTTGTAAAGAAATCCACTTGAAATAGCTATTTCAAACTGCAGACAACCTCATTACTAACAAACTTTAATATATGAGTCACGGGTGGGGATGGAGTCTCAACTTCCGTCATATATATCTAGTTTTTGTTTTTACAGGGTATAACACACCATAGTTGAGACATGATTTATGCTTCTAAATTTTTCAGTCTTCCCTTTGAGTTTCAGTTTGAGAATAAAACTAGAAAAAAAAAGAAGAAAGCTTAAATGTACTTCCATACAGTTCAACAGAGAAAAGTGAACAATCACTTGGTCTTAGAAAGGGACTTCTGTTTGGACAGTTTCTTAATAAATAAATAAGAAAAGTTTTCACAAGGAACCATCATACTCAACTTCTAGGAGACATCTAAGAGTACAAAAGCTTTCATTAGGAGAGCATCAGAACTTGAGGTGCAGTAATATGAACTGGGAAATAATTACAGTATCAAGACCTAAGGTTGCTGCATATATAAGTTATCTCAGGTAATTCTCACCATCATACATTTATACTTGGAAAAACTAAATTTCAAAGAGGTTAAGTGGCTACCCAAAGAGAGAATATGTTTAGAATTGGAAGCCCATTAAAGGTGCTTTGTTTTATAATAGTTTCATGCCTATTTTAAGTTTTTATTATGGACAATTTTATAGCTTGTTGTATTGATCAAGAGTTTATGTTCACATTCTTAGAGCATGATTGTTCTTCAATTAATAATGAACGTGCCACTTATCTAAACTGAACCAAACAGCAATTCCATACAAACAAAAACTTTTTTTCTTAAAGATGTATTTCAATAAACCACCCTAAAGCTGGGGGAGACTAGGCAACATGAGAGACTTAGCAATAGCTGCATGGGTTAGCACTGTCCTTCCACATAACCATATGGATGGCGTGTTTGATGGAGTATATGGACTGAAAGGGTGGGAGTAGTGTAGAAACTCACAGAATGTAAGGCTAAATACAAACTTCTATGTAAAACAGAAAGCCCAAGAATGGTTTCATTAATGCTTTTGTTGAAAATTACCAGAAAAAAAAGGATGAACTTACTCAAATATGTATCTGTTATTCCTGTTCAGTCTCTCAGATGTGGTGAAATATTGAAAATCCAAATAATTTTAATCACATTAATTCTAAATCCTATGGTGCATAAAAAGATGAGAATTCTTTCATAAGCCTCTAATTAGAAGATTCAAAGAACATTATTTCTGAACAGTACACTGATGAAAAATATTGAAGAAGCATGACTTTCATTAAATAAATGAGTACTTAACAAACACAGAAAGATTTTATGAAGAAAAGAAAGCCTAAGACTACTCATGAGCTTGGAGGATCATAATTAGGTGTTGCTTACCACCAACACTATGACTGTACTCTCTAAACATTTTCAATTTGGAGTGCTAACATTTGTGTGAATGGATTATGTATAATGTAAAGAGTACATGTATTCAATACCATACAAAAGTATTATTATCATCAAACATTTCAGAATGATATCACAAAGTATGAATCATAAACTAGTAGATTAAGTCCATTAATTATCAATTGGTTAATGATTTAAACTCCTACAGATTTTCATGGAGATATTAAAGTTCTTTTATTATAACACCAAGATTTTAAATCTTCTTTATTTTAATTATTTTTAACCAAAGGAAGTTTGTTTAAAATGTTAAATATTCCACTAAGGCTTATTAATCTCATTTAACCAAGAGCCATTTTGTGGTTCTGCTTTAGAAACTGAAGAGGTAGTTATTAAGAATTCAGACTTGAGAACCTGTCACCAAGACTACTAAGTGGGCCTACACTACCTTGGACTGGGGCCAGAAACAACTTTTATCATAGACTAATTGGGTTGGTTGTTGGGTATTGGAGTTGGAAAACCAGCAACGCAATTTATGTGTGGCTACAAGCAGAAAATGCAAAGGTGAATGGCATAGCTCCTGCCTTCACAAGTCTTTTAAATAGTTTGATGTCTTCAGAAAGTTAGACATAATTAAACATAATAATTACTGTTAATACAAGCAGTTGCCATTTCTTTTGCCTCAATGTAATGTGCTGAAATGGCTTTTTTATATATTCATTATAAATGGTTCTAGCTAATTGCATTAAAAAGAAATTCAAAATCTATTTCAGGTTGCACCACTGTATACCAACTTCTATGGGTTTTGAGACTCTTCTAATTATGCATCTTAAAAATTCTTCCTCAGTTATAGTAATCATAGATTTGTATCTATAATAGAGCATTCCTCAAAAGCATATTTTTTGCTTCTTCTATCCATATTACAGTTGATATTAAAGTATGTGACTGGGAAATCAGTCCAAGTCAAATACTGATAGAGAATAGTTTAAATCAACATTTAAAGTAAAACAGAACATAGATGGAAAACATAGTCTTGCATTCTAATTCCATGTTAGTTTTCTTTCTTCATATATTTTCAATATACCTTTAATAGTCCTTTTTCTAAAGACATCATTCCAATCTTTTACATTCAGGTCAATATCAAATGCTTTTTAACCTGATTTTCATTTCCCAAAATAATGTACATATTCAGAGACAATGACAGTAACATTTCACTCATTCATAGCAACAGTGTCATTTAGTAACATTTTAAAAACTCAGTATTTTGTTGGGTGAGTTGACAGACCTTTAATTAGAGTGTCAGGGTAGTAGTGAATTTTCTCTACTCAACTCTTGAATTGAAAACATTGAGGAGTGAGATAAATAGAGTTAACCAGGAGAGAAATAGGCTTCTGCAACCATCATCATGTTCAGGAAGACATTGAGGAGTTCCAATTGGGTTGTGGATTATTGACAAGGGCACTTTCATATTTCAAAGATTGATTAAGGATGAGGTAAAGAGTTTATGTCAAAGAAAAGCAGTGTTTGTCATAGAGAAAGCATGAAATAAATATTTCCCAATAAAACGAACAAACAAATGAAAGCTGAAACTGTGCACAATTATTGTATGCTGGGCAGCTGGTCCCTATTGCCACAGAGGTCAGGACAATATTAATTGCAAGTTCTTCCAAGTATTTTTTTGGTATATTAGTGATCAAAAATAAATCTGTATGCCTATTACAAGAAATATGCTAGGTTTTACCCAAAAAATGGTCTTTGAACATGAGATAAAAAGAATTGTAATGATGCCGAGGTAAAAAGGGTGAATTGATTCAGAATTGAATCACCATGGAGAGAAAGGCTAGTATAGACAGCTCATTCAATAGGATGTGTTAATGATTCTCAGAGCTAGAGATACCTGTGGCTGTGATTAGTTCTAGGTGTTGCTCATATATTTTCCTGTGGGCAAATGGAGCACATTTAATGTCTATATGATTACTTTTCCACATATTCTTTGTCTTTCCCTCTATTTCTTTCACTTTCCCCTCCTTTTAAATTTTTTTCATCTTTCCTAGCCTTATCTGTCCTTTTAACAAAATCAGTTTAAATTTTCTCTAACACTTTTGTATGCTATGCTAGGCAATTGAGAATCAGAAATGAATAAGACACAGTTCTTGTCACCAGAGTGTAGATGAGGGGTGATGGATAGGATAGGGGTGAGTCTTGTGTCCTGCTACCATGACTGGCTCCCTTCTTTAAGTTTAGATGTGTTTTCTTGACAACCCTCCATGTCCTAATATCTTTGTGATGGTGGGAAATAACAGAGATAGAACCATAGCCTCTGCTTGTGGGGTTGTGCAGATAATCAACCACTGGCACTTCCTATTATGTGGCTTTCCAGAAAAACAGGCAAAATTTTCTACTCATTCTGCTTGCCAAATTTGTGCCCCTGGATACTCTAAACCAAGACAGGGTGCTTTTGTGAAAAATTTCACCCCCAAAGATTTTTTTTCCTAACTCACATAAAAATATTATTGGGTGATCTTCCCTATCAGAATCTTGAGGAAATAATAAGAAGTACCCTGAAATCACAGATATGAAGGTATTGGCTCTGTAGGTGATAGACAATGTACTTATTTCATGAAGTTCATATTCTCACCACAGGAGATAATACCCAAGGAAAGAAATGAACAACATGAGGTAATTACTACCACAAAGAAAAGTCAAGAAGACTAGTTCAGTACCAGTGCCAGGTACAGGGGTTGGTGTTTAAGATGTGCAGAGCTGTGGATAGTGATAATCTTAGCAAAGCAAAGATCTAGGCAGAGCATTTTAGCCAGAAGAAACTTTTCAGAGGGTTTGCCACAATTATGAAATAAATGTTAATTTTTAACCTTATTTGGGCAGAGTGATGAATCACAAATTCATCAAGATAAATAGGAAGACAAAAGTAAGCTCAGAACTTTTACAAATGCCACAATGTACTCCCAGCATAATAAAAAAGAAAGAAAATTGTATGCATATTAATACATTTGTGCTACATTTGTGTAATGAAAAATTTAGCCAGATCATTAGATTTAGCCAGTAGATCATCAGGCAAGTATTGGAGGGCTGTGGAAAGGAGTGTGGATAAAAGATGGAGAGCAGCTGTAGTCATATCACTTGCCTTTTTATCTAACATAACTGACCATTATATTTCAAACAAAAAATAAAAACAAAAAATTTTGGAGACTATCTGATAGGTACAGCTTAAAAACATAAAGTTAACATTTTAAGTGTATCTTTACAACATTTTTGCTGATGCTTAAAGAGTATTCATAACAGGAAATATGTATATAGTTTCCTTAAATGTCATTTTACAAAGCAGAGAAGTGAATACAAAGATACCCTTATATCCAAGTATATTGTGTAAATATTAACACATATTTAGAATTACACTAAATAAATAACAAATATATATTTAATATTATTATGTGCCTTTCTCAACAAGAAAAGACAAATGTGCATTTGTGTGGATATTACATTTCTCGACTCAAACCTTATTACTTGCCTCAGTATATGATCATTAGTGCTTGTACAATATTGCAAGAATATACAGAATTGAGTAACAAATACACTTATATTTTGCATGGATTTAAAAAATCAGAGTTTCTTTTGACTTAACATAATTCTATATTTCCAGTAAGACCTGACATTAATCTTTCTCTTATTTGTTTATTATGGAGATTTTATGTGTTTCATTAATTGAATCAAGTATGGGGAAAGCAAATATCTCTACTTTTAATTTGAAAACTGGCATAGAAAAATAACAAGACAACTGTCAAATCAATTTACTTTTTTAGTAAGGACCCATGTCTTGTTTACATTTTGAACATGGACATGTGGAAATGATCCAGTTTTATAATTACAAAAACCTGCTGAGAATATCAACATCCTCACAAGGTTGGGATAAGGACCTTGTGATACCTGCTCAGAATATGCAAGTGACAGCAAGTGTCAGAAAGCACAGTTCTGTGTGCAGTGACAATTAAGGGAGCTGAATACTCTCTTCTGTCTAAAAAATTCTGCAGTAGGATGGCATCCACTGAGGTTGATCCAGTGGCTCCACAATAGAATACAGTTTCAGTAGTATAAATTAGAGAATTTGAAGTGAAGAGCAAGCCATAGTTAAGGTTCAATAGCCATTTCCCCATAATAGCAATCTTGCATACTTTCTTTTTACCTATTTAGACTTTTAAAATTTATTGAATCTGGCTTTGTGTTTGAGCATATCATTGTTGATATTTTTTGACCTTTAAATCAATCAGCCTAAAACATTAGAAAAGATTTGAAATAGCAACTCCACAAATATTAAATGCTAATCATCCTTCTGGAACTTAAAAATGTTTATCATGTATCTTAGTGAAATTAGAAATACTTTTAAAATTTCTCTGTTTTACTTTTACTTGCTTTATTGTTTCATTTTAAGTGTTTTCTTTCTTGTTATTTACCATGTCAACTTATTCCATCTACAGGACTCATATGGTCACACAGGGCAATAGCAGCTTAACTCCATCTGCCTCACCTGCAATGCCGCTGACAGACTTAGTGAGGAGCATGTATGTGAATACCAGTACACACAGCACTGAGGTCAGGTATAGCCACACCAGGAAATTAGTGCTAAAAAGATTTTGGTCAAGTGGATGCTAGGGAAGAATGGGCTCATTTATTGACTAAAAAACCAAACTGTGGATATAATTCTGACTTAATACTATTACTATGCTACTAACTGGTTTCACTCCATTTGCTTCTTGCATTCACCTGCTTTATCACCATTCATTGTTGTTATTAAAACCATAATTATTATCTATAGCAATATTTAAGAATTTTGAAGGCATATGTAAGGGCTTGATCACTGACTAGCATAAGCTTCAAATTATTGACCTCTATGGAAATTCCCATATTTAAAATCACACAATGTAATATTCACCTAAGTAGGTATTTAGTAAACACTTCTTTACATTCTTCTTCCATTATGCGGTTATAATAAATGTCCTCCCTCCATTTCTTTATTCCTTCTTTGTTCTCTCTCCCATCTTCTTAAGTCCTTCAATGCCTAATGCTTTTGATCAATGCCTAGCACTTAATTTGCTTTAGCAGTAGATTTCAACCTTGTCTACAGTAGAACCACTACAAAAGCTTTTTAAAACATCCCACCTCTGGAGATTCTGATTTATTTGGTGTGGGATAAGAACATCTCACTGGTGTTTCTTAAGATTTCCTAGGACACATTAATAGGTTCTGAGTTGAGTAGACAAGCAAACAGCAGTTACACAGTGACAGGAGATGGATAATAGAATAGCACTAAATAGGTGCTGGGGCCAACACCCTCCCCAAGTTTTGGGGGGTGGATTAGGGTAACTTTTCCTGGGAAAGATGATTCTTGAGCTATACAGGAAGGGAAGGATCCGTGGACAGTTGGAAGAGGCTGGGAATAAGGAAGAGAAAGAAAAAAGAGTTTTCATAATCAGATGCATTATCCATTGCACACCACTGGCCAGTGAAGAAGAACTTTCTTACAACAAAGAAAGGGTACATGGAGGTATGCAGTTTGGAATAGCTAAAGCTAGGTGAATGCATTAAAGTGTAATGGGATAGCAGAGGCTGAACTTGCTATGCCCAGCTAAGTGTCTGGATTTATCCTATGAGGTTAAACAGCAGATTAATAAAATCAGATGAGCATTATTAAATATCAGCCTGAGACACCATGATGATGGATGAGTTGAAAGATAGCTACAATGACATAGAGGAGGCCAGTCTCCCCCTAATTTGAAATAAGAAAATGACAAGGGTAGAATAAATAGCTCAAAAGGGAAATGTATCAGGAGTTTTGAACTATATCTTTAAGGTTTCTGCCTTGAACAATTAGTAAGATGGTGGTTCCATTCTCTGGGATAGCAGAATATGCCAAAAGGACAAACATTGAAGAGAAGTTGATGATATTTATTAGCATAGGCTGTGTTTCACACAAACAAAGGATATCCAAGTGTATAGGTTCAGCACGTAGTGGATTTATGAACATTGAGCTTCTGAAAATTTTTTTCTGTTCTTTTCTTTCTTTTTTTATTAATATTTTAAAAATTAGGATATACTCACTGTACAAGGGGGATTCATGACAATTCCAAATAAGCTTATATTGTACATTGATATATCAGCCCCACCATCTCTCCCCCTCAACATACACTTGCACCACTTAACGCAATTGCAAGAGGTTTCTTTGTTCTATTTCATATAAGTGTATGAAGCCCATCAACCATTTACCCTCATCTTAATCTCCTTCATTCACTCTCCCCCCTCCCACAAGTTACTCCCCGCCCACACTGTACCTGTTGTACAGTCCTGTCTTTTATTATTAATATTTAAGTCAATGTTCAAAGGTGTTTCCTCAGTGAGTCCCTGCTGTGAATATACTTTACTTTGGTTCATTCAACCCATTCCATTAATCCCCTTATCCATTTACCTCCCCCACTCCATTTTTCCACAGCTTTCAATATATATCCTTATATCCTCTACCTTCACAGATGTTATGTTTTATAATATTTTTGATGCTCTATCATTCTCTATTCCTGCCCCTCTTTCCCCAAGTTCCATAGAGTAGTTCTACTATTACAAGCATATTCTGCATATAAGTTCACATGATTGTGCTTGATTTTGTGTTTCTTTTTTGATCTCTCTTCCATGAATGAGACAAAACATGTGGCCTTTGTCTTTCTGAGCCTGGCTTACTTTACTTACCATTATTCCTTATGGCTGAGTAAAACTCCACTGTATATATATATATGTATACACATATATATATGTGTATATATATATATGTGTGTATATATATATATATGTGTATATATATATATATATATATGTGTGTGTGTGTATACATAGCACATTTTCTTGATCTATTCATCAGTTGTAGGAAATCCAGGCTATCTCCACAGCTTGGCTATTGTGAATAGTGCTTGACCATCAGTGCACAGATGTCTCTATTGTACTCTGACTTATGCTCCTTTGGGTATATGCCCAGGAGTGGTATCCTGAATCATATGGCAGTTCTATCATTACCTTTTTGAGGAATCTCCATACTGTTTTCCATAGTGGTACTAATTCGCATTCCCACCAACAGTATATAAGGATTCCTATTTTGCCACATTCTTGCCAGCATTTGCTTTTGTTATTGCCCTTAAGTATGGCCATTCTTGTGTTGGTGGTATAATGGTGAGCATAGCTGCCTTCCAAGTATGGCCATTCTAACCGGGATGAGATGAAATCTTAGTGTAGGTTTGATTTCAATCTCTTTTATAGACAGGGAAGTTGAACACTTGTTCATGTATTTACTGGCCATTTGTACCTCTTTCTTTGAGAATTCCCTGTTTAATTCATGTGCCCACTTCTTCATTGGGATGTTGAGTCTTTGGAGGTTGAGTTTTTTGAGTTGCCTGTGGATTCTGGATATTAGTCCCTTATTGGATGAATAACTGGCAAAAATTTTCTCCTATTCTGTGGGGAGTCTCTTGAGTCTAGTGGTTGTTTCTTTTGCTATAGAGAAGCTTTTTAGTTTGATGAAGTCCCATTTGTTTACTCCTTCTCTTAGATGTTGAACCTCTTGAATTCTGCTTAGGAAGTTGCTCCCTATGCCTGTGTGTTCCAGTGCATTTCCTATATGTTCTGTAGTTGTTTCAGAGTTTCAGGCCTTATATTAAAGTCTTTGATCCACTTTGAGTTGATTTTGGTACATGGTGAGAGACAAGGATCTAGTTTCAGTCTTCTACAAATGGATATCTAGTTTTCCCAGCAGCATTTGTTGAAGAGGCTGTCTTCTCCATCATGTGATTTGGGCTAGTTTGCTGAAGATCGGTTGACTATAGCTGAGAGGATTTATTTCTGGGTCTTCTATTCTAATTCGATGGTCTTCATGTCTGTTTTTGTGCCAATATCATGCTGCTTTTATTATTATGGCTCTGTAGTAAAGTTTGAAGTTGGGCATTGCTATAATTCCAGCATTTGAGTTTTTGCTCAGAATTGCTTTGCCTATTCTAGGTCTTTTGTGTTTCCATATATATTTTTGGATTGATTTCTCTATCTCTGTGAGGAATGTCATTGGAATTTTGTAGGATATGTGTTGAACATGTACATTGCTTTTGATAGTATGACCATTTTCAGAATGTTAATTCTACCAACCTATGAACATGAGAGATCTTTCCATCTTCTGGTGTCTTCAATTTCTCTCTTCAGTGGTTTATAGTTTTCATTGAAAAGGTCTTTGGTTTCTTTTGTTAAATTTCTTCTAAAGTACTTTATTATGTTTGAGACTATTTTAAATGGGATTGTTTCCCTGATTTCTTTCTCAGTCGGTTGATTGTTGGTATATAGGAAGGCTACTGATTTCTGTATATTTTGTATCTTGCTACATTTCCTAAAGAAACTATGGTTTCTAGAAGGTTTTTGGTAGAATTTTTGGGGATTTTAGGTATAGGATCATGTCATCTGCAAATAGGGATAATTTGACTTCTTCCTTCCTTATTTGAATCCCCTTTATTTCTTGCTCTTGTCTTATTGCTCTGACTAAGGATTACAAAAATATATTGAGTAGCAGTGGGGAAAATGGGCATCCCTGTCTTGTTCCAAACTTTAGTGGGAATGGTTTCAGTTCTCCATTTAGTAAAATATTGGCTCTAGGTTTGTCAGATATAGCCTTTATTATGTTGAGTAGCATCCCATCTAACCTTAGTTTCTTCAGAGGTTTTATCATGAAAAGTTGTTGAATTTTGTCAAAGTTTTTTTTCTGCGTCTATTGAGAGGATCATGTGGTTTTTGTCCTCGATTCTGTTTATTTGCTGTATTATATTTATAGATTTATGTATGTTGAACCAATCTTGAATCTCTGGAATGAAATGGACTTGGTCATGGTGTATGATCTTTCTGATGTTGTGTTGAAATCTGTTTGTAGTATTTTATTGAGAATCTTTGCGTCTATATTCATTAATGATGCTGGTCTATAATTCTCTTTTTTTTATTGCATTTTTATTGGGTTTTGTAATGAATGTGATGGTGGCTTCATAGAATGAGTTTGTAGTGTTCCTTCCCTTTCTATTTCCTGGAAAGGTTTGAGGAATGATGGTATTCAGTTTTCTTTAAAAGTCTGGTAAATTTTGTCAATGAATCCATTAGGTCCTGGGCTCTACTTTGTACAGAGGCTTTTTTTACTACTTCAATCTCATTGCTTGTTATAGGTCTATTTAAGTGGTTAGTACCTTCTTGGTTCAATTATGATTGGCAGCTAGAAATTTATCCATTTTTTCTAGATTTTCCACTTTACTTGAATATATGTTTTGAAAGTTTTTTCTAATGATCCTTTGGATTTCATTAGTATTTGCCATTATGTCCCCTAATTCATCTCTCATTTTATTAATTTTAGTCTTTTCCTTCCTCCATTTTGTCATGTTGCCTAATTGTTTCTCAATTGTTAATCTTTTCAAAGAACCAACTTTTTGTTTCATTGATTCTTTATATAGTTTTTTTGGTTTTGCTTTCATTGATCTTGGCCCTGATCTTTATTATTTCTCTCCATCTGCTAGTTTTGGGTTTGGTTTGTTCTTGTTTTTCTAAACACTTAAGGTGTATAATTAAGTTGTCTGTTTGAGAAGTCTCTGTTTTTTTTTTTTTTTTAATGTAGGCAGGAATAGTCATAAACTTTCCCCTTAGCAGAGCCTTTGCAGTGTCCCACAGATTCTGGTATATTTTATTTTCATTTTTATTAGATTCTAGGAACTTGTTGATTTCTTCCATTATTTCTTCAGTCACTCACTGGTCATTAAGCAGTGTGTTGTTCAGTCTCCATGTGTTTAAAAATTTTCTGTGTTTTCTTTTGTTGTAGAGATCTAGTTTATTTTGTTATGACCTGACATTATACAGGGGGTTATTTCAAATTTCTTAAATTTGTTGAGACTTGCTTTGTGTCCTAAAATGTGCTCTATTTTGGAGAATGTTCCATGAGCTGCAGAAAACAATGTGTATTGCATGGTTTTTGGGGTGAAATACTCTTTGGATGTCTATTATGTCCATTTAGTCTAATGTGTGTAGTAATTCTGAAGTTTCTTTGTTGATTTTTTGCCTGGATGATCTATCTATTGGTGATAGTAGAGTATTCATTTATCCCACTGTCACTGTATTAGGGTTTTTCTGTGCTCTTAGGTCTATTAGAGTTTTTCTTAAATATAGTAGGTGTCTCTATGTTTGGTACATATATATTAAGAATTGATATTTCCTCTTGATGAATTGTTCCTTTAATTTATATGAAGTGACCTTTATTGTCTGTTCTGACTAATTTTAGTCTGTAGTCTACCTTTGTCAAATATGAGTATAGCTACTCCTGCCTATTTATGGGGTCCATTTGCTTGGAAAACCTTTTTCTACCCTTTGACAGTAAGCCAGTGTTTATTTTTTTTCAGTGAGATTAGTCTGTTGTAAGCAACATAATGTTGGGTATTGTTTTTAAACCCGGTTTACTATTCTACATCTTTTGATTGGGGCGTTGAAGCTATTGATATTCAGTGGTAGTGTTGAGAGGTGTGCTGTTTCTAGTCATTTTTATTCCCTTGTTTATTTTTTACCTATTCTTTGTTTACTGGTCTGTTTGGTCAAAAGGGTTTATTCTTTCTTGCATCCTCCTGCCTCACACTAGTTTCTTCTGTGTGTAAGAGTCCTTTAAGTATTATCTGCAGTGCTGGCTTGGTAGTCGTGAATTCCTGTACTTTTTGTTCGTTGTGGAAGGTTTTAATTTCTCCTTCAATTAGGAAGTATAGTTTTGCTGGATAGACTAGTCTAGGTTGACAGTTGTTTTCTTTCAGGGCCTGAAATATATCCTTCCAAGACCTTTTTTTCTCTTTTCAGTACTGGGGTTTGAATCAGAGCCTATACCTTGACCCACTCTACCATTCCTTTATTGTGATGGGCCTTTTCAAGATAAGATTTTGTGTGCCTAGTCTGGCTTTGAACTGGAATCCTCCTGATCTCTGCCTCCTTAATGGCTAGGATTACAGGCATGAGCCACTGGCACTTGGCTTTTTTGTGTGGGACTTGGTTTCTGTTTTTACCTTGGTGGGAATGGCGTTTGACCTCAGGGCTTTGAACTTGAAAGCAGGCGCTCAACTGCTTGAGACACATGTCTTTGTATTTAGTTTGTGTTGAGAAAGATGATGTCATTCTAATGGGTTTGCCTTTATATGTGACTTGTATTTTCTCTTGAAGCTTTCATTATTCTTTCTTTGTTTTGTATGTTGAGTGCTTTGATTATGATATGTCTGCAGGGTGTTTCTTTTTGGTCCTGATGACTTGATGTTCTGTAAGCTTTCTGTACTTGAATGACCCTCTCTTTCTCAATATTGGGGAAGCTTTCAGTTACTATTTTATTGTCTAGGCTATCTATGCCGTTAGTTTGAATCTCTTCTCTATCTTCTATACCAATAATTCTTATGTTCAGTCTTTTCATGTTCTCCCAGATGTCTTGCATGTTTCGTTCATATTTTCTTAGCATTTTTTTCATGATCTGTTACTATTTGATCAAATTTCTCTGTTTTGTCTTCTGTTCCTGATACTCTATTTTCAACTTGCTCAACTCTGTTCACCAAGTTTTTTATTGAGGTTTTTATTTGGAATATTGAGCTGTTTATTTCACAATGATTTTTTCAGGATTTCCATATTTTTATTAACTTCTTTCATATTCTGCACGGTCTTCTTAATTTCATTCATCTGTTTGTATTTTCTTTGAGCTCATTTAGTTGTTTATTCACATCCTTTATGAGATCAGGCACACCTTTTGTGTGTCTTCTTTGAGCTCATCAACTATTTTGATTATTTTTATTCATTTATTCATATGTGCATATATTATTTGGGCCATTTCTTCCCCTTGCCCCCATCCCCTCCCTCTCCCCACCACTCCCCTCGCTTCCAGGCAGAACCTGTTCTGCCCTCTTCTCCAATTTTGTTGAAGAGAACACATTAGCAATAATAAGAAAGACATAATGTTTTTGCTAGTTTGAGATAAGGATAGCTATACAGAGAGATTCCTAGCATTGCTTCCATGCACATGTGTATTACAACCCGAATTGATTAATCTCTACCAGACCTCGTCACTATTTCCTGGTCACCTTCCCATATTGACCTATGTTGTTTTAAGGTTGCTATATTAGCTTCTCTGCAGTGGTCACATCAGACACTTCCATGTTTTGGCTTTCCTACCTTTCCATGTTTCTCCTGTGTATGTCTTCCCCTTAGTGTGTGACCCAGTTCTAATAATATTACTGCATTTGTTTAGATATAAAGTCTGCATATAAGGGAGAACATATGATTTTTAGCTTTCTGAGCCTGGCTAACTTTGCTTAAGATGATGTTCTCCAGCTCCATTCATTTACATGAGAATGATAAAATATCATTCTTTTTCATGGCTGAGTAATATTCTATTGTGTATAAATACCACATTTTCTTAATCCATTCATCAGTAGTGGGGCATCTTGACTGTTTCTATAACTTGGTTACTGTGAATAGTGCTGCAATAAACATGGGTGTGCAGGTGCCTCTGGAGTAACCTGAGTTGCATTCCTTTGGGTATATCCTTAGGAGTGGGATTGCTGAATCATATGAAAGATCTATATTTAGTTTTTAAAGAAGCCTCCATATTGTTTTCCAGAGTGGTTGTACTAGCTTGCATTCCTACCAGCAGCTTATGAGGATTCCTTTCTCCCCACATCCTTGCCAACACCTTTTGTTGGGTGGTGTTTTTGATGATGGCTATTCTAACATCAAGGGTGAGGTGGAATCTTCGTGTGGTTTTGATTTGCATTTCCTTTATGGCCAGAGATGGTGAGCATTTTCTTATGTGTTTTTTGGCCATTTGAATGTCATCTTTCGAAAAAGTTCTATTTAGTTCAGTTGCCCATTTCTTTATTGGTTCATTGATTTTGGGGGAGTTTAGTTTTTTGAGTTCCCTGTATATTCTGGTTATCAGTCCTTTGATGGGTAGCTGACAAATATTTTCTCCCACTCTGTGGGTGGTCTTTTCAGTTTAGAGACAATATCTTTTGTTGTGCAGAAGATTTTTAATTTTATGTAGTTCCATTTGTCCATTCTTTCTCTTAGTTGCTAAGCTGCTGGGGTTCTATTGAGGAAGTCCTTGTCTACACCTATTGCTTCCTGAGTATTCCCTGCTCTTTCTGGTATTAACATCAGAGTTTGGGGTCTGATATTAAGGTCCTTGATTCATTTTGAGTTGATACTCGTACAGGGTGATAAACATGGATCTAGTTTCAGTTTTTTGCAGGCATATAACCACTTTTCCAAGCAACATTTGTTGAAGAGGATGTCTATTTTCCATTGTATGTTTTTGTCAACTTTGTCAAAAATAAGGTGGGCATAGCTATGTTGATTCATATTGGGGTCTTCTATTCTTTTCCACTGGCCTTCATACCTGTTTTTGTGCCAGTACCATGCTGTTTTTATTGTTATTGCTTTGTAATATAATTTGAAGTCAAGTATTGTGATACCTCCAGCATTGCTGTTTTTGCTGAGTATTTCCTTGGCTATTTGCACTCTCTTGTGTTTCCAAGTGAACTTTAGGGTAAATTTTCCAATGTCTGTGATGAATGTCAATTGGAATTTTGATGGGAATTGTGTTGAACATGTGGATAGCTTTTGGTGGTATAGCCATTTTTACTATGATGATTCTACCAATCCATGAACATGGAAGATCTTTTCACCTTCTGTAGTCTTCCTCAGTCTCTTCTTCAGAGGTTTGTAGTTCTTCTTGTAGAGGTCATTCACATCCTTTGTTAGTTTATTCCTAGGTGTTTGATTTTTTTTTTTGAGGCTATTGTAAATGGAATTGTTTCCATATATTCTTTGTCAATTTGTTCATTGTTGGTATATAGAAAATTTAATGATTTTTATAAGTTGATTTTGTATCAAAAATAGCTTCAGCCACCTTGCTGAAGCTATTCATGGCCTCTAGGAGTTTTTTGGTAGAGTTTTGGGGTCTTTGAAGTATAGGATCATGTTGCTTGCAAATAAGGATATTTTGACAGTTTCTTTACCTATTTGTATTCTTTTTATTTCTTCTTCTTGCCTAATTGCTCTGGGTAGGAATTCCAGGACTATGTTGACTAGGAGTGGAGATAGTGGGCACCCTTGTCTCATTCCTGGTTTTAGGGGAAATGATTTTAGTTTTTCTCCATCAAGTATGATGTTGGCTGTAGGTTTGTCAAATACAGTCTTTATAATGTTGAGGTACATTCCTTCTATTCCAAGTTTTCTTAGAGTTTTATCATGAAGTGGTGTGTATCAAAGGCTTTTCCTGAATCTATTGAGATGATCAAGTGGTTTTTGTCTTTGCTTCTATTAATGTGCTGTATTACATTTATAGATTTGCATATGTTGAACCACCCCTGCATGCCTGAGATGAAGCCTACTTGGTCTTGGTGAATGATCTTTCTCATATGTTGTTGGGTTCGGTTTGCCATTATTTTATTAAGGATTTTTTCATCAGTGTTCATTAAGAGATTGACCTATAGTTCTCCTTTTTGCAGGTATCTTTGTCTGGTTTTGGGATGAGTGTGATACTGGCTTCATAGAATGAGTTAGACTGTGTTCCTTCCCTTTCTATTTTATGGAAAAGTTTAAAGAGAGTTGGTATTAGTTCTACTTTAATGGTCCGAGAGATGTCAGCAGAGAATCCATCAGGTCCTGGACTTTTCTTTTTTGGTAGAATCTTTATTGCTGCTTCAATTTAATTTGGTGTTACAGATCTATTTATGTGGTTAATATTCTCTTTGTTCAGTTTTAGGTGGTCATATAAGTATCTTGACATTTGTCCATTTCTTCAAGATTTTCAAATTTATTGGAATATAGATTCTCAATGTGGTCTCTGATGGTTCCCTGGAGTTTGTTTTTTCATTCAGTGCCTCACTCCATGCCCTTCATGCTTTTAAGGTATCTGTTGAGAAATCTGCTGTGATTTTGATGGGTTTACCTTTATATGTTATTTGTTTTATCTCTCTTACAGACTTCAATATTCTTTCTCCATTCTCTGTGCTTGTTGTTCTAATGAAAAGAAGTCATGGAGAAGTTCTATTTGGTCAAGTCTGTTTGGTGTCCTGGAGGCTTCCTGTACCTAAATGGGTATTATTTTCTGTAGATTTGGGAAATTTTCTGTTATTATCTTATTGAATATATTATGAATCCCTTTTGCTTGGACCTCTTCTCTTTTTCATTGCCCATGATACTCAGGTTTGGTCTTTTGATGGAGTCAGTGAGTTCTTGCATAATCCTTTAGCAGGTCTTGAGTTGTTTGACTATTAGCTCTTCAGTTTTTCCTTTAATTTCCATTTTATCTTTGAGTTGTGAGATTCTGTCTTCCACTTGTTCTAGTCTGCTGGAGTGGCCTTCCACTGTGTTTTGTGCTTCTGTTTTATTCTTTTCTCTGAGGTTTACATATCATGGGTCACTTCCTCTTTAATATTGTTATTTTCATCTTTAATTCATTTATCGCTCTATAATGTCCTCTGTTTCACTTTGGTGTTTATTAAGGGCACTTATGGGTTATTTTTTTGTTTCTGTGTCTTCTCATATTCTTTATTTTTGGTGTCTTGAAATTTCTTGAGTGCCTCTTGTATGTTTTGGTTAACTGTGTCTAGTATCATCTCCATGAAATTCTCAGTGATTACTTGCAGGATTTCTTCTTTGATGGTGTTTTTGTGATATCGTTGGGTTCCTTTGTGTCATTTATCTTTCTTTTAGTGGAGTCTGGAACTGGGTATCTGTTTTCTTCATTTCCCTCTGAATCCTGTATTAAATTATTTTTTTGGGAGAGAATGGTTTCCATCCCTTTTTCTTCTTCCCATAACTCCACTTGGTACTGTGCAACTATGTTCTTCATAGGCTACTTGGTGGTTTCAGTCACCTGTTTTCTTTCCTTTGATTTAATTTTTGTTTTGTGGCTGTCTTGGGTTTTTAGCCAAGTTGGTGTGATTTTTCTGTCCCTGGTCTGGGTGTAGTTTAGTATTAACTAATTCTCAGGTTTAATACCTGACCAGTAGTTTATTATTATATAGAAGACCCCTTTTGGTAATATGTATAAGCTGTGGGAGTTGGAGGGGGTTAACATTTGTAATGCTGGCTATAGAAATTTGGGGAGTTGGATAGGGTGGCATTAAAGGGGGAGATGGGAAATGGAGTGGGTGTGTGGGGAAAGCAGTGTGGGGCTGCTGTTTTTGTAGTGCTCATGTGTGTTTGGGTGTATTTCTGTTGTTGTAGAAGAGGGTGTTTGTGTGAGGGATTGGTGGAGTTTGGTGTTGTGTGAAGTTGGTATAGTTGGTTAGTGAGTGGGTGGTGAATGTGAAGGAGGGAGGATAGTCTGGTGACAGGTTGGGGAGAACGGGAGGGGAAGGTGAAGGCTGGGGGAAGAGAGTGGGTGAAAAGGGGCAGAAGGAGTTGTTGGAGAGGGGAGCAATGGGTTTTAGCCAGGAGAAGGAGGGAGAGTGAATGGGGTGAGAGTAGGGTTGAGAGGATGATGATGGTAATGTTGATAGTATAGAAAGAGAATAAAAAGATAATAGGAATAAAAATAAAAATAGAAAACCCACAATAACAAAACTAACAACAACAACAAAACAAAGAAATCAATGGGGAGAAATGAACAACAAAGAAAAACCAAAAACAAGCAAACAAACAAAAAACCCTCCAGGTTCAGGAACAATAAAATTTCTGTCTCAGTTTAAGTTCTGGAGTTACTCCTTCAGCATCCAGTCCTGGTGTTGGCATATAAACAGAAGCTCTGTCGTGGTCTTGGCAGGTGATTGGCTTGTGAGTAGTGTTTTGTTCTTCTGTCTTTCAGCTGCAGCTGCTTGGTCAGCTCCTCCCTCAGTGAGGTGTGGCAGTTTAAGTTTGCATGCTGCCCTCAGGTTCAGGAGATCATCTCTATAGTCCGCTAGTTGTCCTGCTTTGGAGGTGGCTTTTTGCTGTGCTTGTTTACTGGGATTTCCACTCTGGGGGCTTATTTCTATGCCCTGCCCCCTTTCTCTGGGGCAGGGTCATTGCTCTGTTAGCCCCCTGCCCCCTGTTGTCAGTTATTATGATGGTTTGTTGATTTTTTTTCAATTTTGCAGGGCAGTTTGACTTTGGGTGCTGCTCATTGGCTCAGAAGATCAGCTATGTGATCCACTACCTGCCCTGCTTCAGGGAGGGAGGGGCTTATCACCTGTTCACTGTCAGCCTTCCTGCCTTTCCAGCATTTGTTTACTGATAATTCTACCGAGATTAGCTCCTGGTCCTTTCCCCTTTCTTGGATGCACTTTCAGCAATCCCGCCTTTTCTGCTGTGTGCTACATTACAGTTCGCTGTTTCTTGTTCAGTTTTTTGATTGGGGGGGGGGTTAGTCTGCCCAGGGGACTTTGCTGGTTTATCCCAGGGGTGGCTGGAGAAATTCCACATGATGCGTGGTGCTCACCTTTTGGTCTGCTGAGTGTCTCGCAGACAGGTTTAGAGCTGGCAGTGGCAGTGGCAGCCCACAAGTTTTCTCAGTGTAATGTGGCCTGGAGAAGCTTTCCATGGGCTAGGGATTCAAGGTGTTGAAATCTTGACTCTCATTTGTGCTTTATTTCTGCTAGGTGTGACTCTAGCATCTCAGCAATGTTTTGGAGTAACGGAGCTCACACTGTCTGCTTCTGCACCTTAGTCATCATCTTGGATCCTCCTTGATTATTGTCTTTTGAAATTCAATAGTTGATATTTCTTTCTCTTTATTGTTTACATCCCTAGTGGTGGAGTTGACTTTTAAGGGAGAGCTGTTGACTTTCTGTTTCTTGTTTCTGTATTGAAGTTTACGCATCTGGGGTGTTTTCAGTTTAGGGTTCCAATCTGTTGTGCCCACATGGTTGGGGTTTTATGAAGGATTGTGTAGGACTGGACTGTAGTTGAGCTCTGCTGTGTTTTCTTGTCTCTTGATGGGGTAAAGGCTTAATAGTGTTCCCTTCTGCTTCTTATTATTGCAGTGCTGGATTCTACCCCTTGTTCCACTAGGGCAAGGAGGCTTAGCTACTAAAGATGCTACAGTTGTTAAACTGAAGCCTTGAAATTAAAGTTAACCCTCATGAAGATAAGTTATTACTACTCTTCCAGTATCTTGGTTGTCTACTGGAGAAAAGATGTATCTTCATGGTCATGAAAGGCTAAAGGTAGTAGGGATTATGATGGGAGGGAGCCAGAGGAAAAGCTCCAGTGGGTTATATAAGGTGAGAAGTTTATGTAGCACAAAGGGATGGTAGCTTAGGTTTAGAAGGGGATGATTAAGAAGACTGGAATGTGATGAAGAGAGTCAGTATATGTTGAAATGGATGAGAAGAGGGGGATAACAATGGAAGAAGTTGAACAGACAGACAAACAAATATGGACACAACAAAATTGCAAACATAACCTGGGAGTTGGTTTAACCACTAATAGTATTGATAGTGAACTAAGATTGTGTGTGGGTGAGCAGTAAAAGAGGAAATTAAGAGCTAGGGAGAGGTTGTGTTCATTGTTAGGTGGAAAGTGAATTGGTAAGGGTGGCAAAAAGGAGGAGAAGAAAAACTGGCATAAGGTTAAAGACTGAAATGCAGGTTACAGTGCTTTCCTGTGATGATGGTCCAGAATGGGAAGGGTAGAAGATAGGGCTTGAGAAACAATTGAGATGTGAGAATGTGGAGCTGCTGTTGGAATACACAGCATAAGAAGATATAGGTAGATGAATGCAAAATCTACTTCACAGTCTTAACAGCAGCAAACATAAATTTTGCATTGAAAGATTGTGAATTTTCTAGTGGTCTTGAGCAACTTATCTCACCCTCCTTTGTGACTGAATCTTTTCATCCACTAGATGGCAGTCTAATTGGATACTTGGCTCTGGAGTGGTGGCTGATGATGAGGGGGAGAAGGGGCGTTTGGAGATCTAAGCTGGGTCTCTTGTTTGCCAGTCTCATGCTATCACCTGTTGCAAATTTACCCTCTTCTGGCTCCCCAGAACTTGCAGTCTATAGCTATGTGCAGAGGCAGGCTTTTGCCAGATGACCTCACTGACAGAAGATTCCAGTGCCAGTAGTTCCTTGAAGGATTTCAGTACCAAGAGCCCTGAGTTCACCTACCCTAGGGAAGGTCCTTGTTCTAAGGCAGCCACATGGACCTCTGTGCACAGTAAGGAAGCAGGCTTCTGGCACCCTTAGAGTGGTAGAGCTTGGAACGTGGAGTCAGGGAGTCCATTTGCATGTGGCAGCAGGGTTTTTTTTGCCAGGTGCCCATGGGCCAACAAAGGTGGTGGGTGTGTGCCTTCTGGTACCTGCCAGGCAGTGAGATCTTGGAGCCTGCTTTTGTAGGGGAGCAAGTTTCCTTGTGCTGAGCATTGCAGGTAAAATGCTCCTTCTGAAAAAAAAATTTTGTGGTGGTGGGATTTGAACTCAGGGCCTACCACTTGCTAAGCAGACACTTTACCACTTGAACCATGCCTCCAGCATGGTCTCCCACCTTTTTCTCAGGGCCAGCCTCATCACAATCATCCTACCCATGCCTTCCACATAGTTGAGATTACAGTCATTTACCACCACACTTGGCTTTTGTGTTGGTATGTGTTCTCACTAACTTTCTTCATAGGCTGTCCTCAAACTGCAATTCTCCCTATCTCTGCTTCTTAAGTAGTTAGGATTACAGGCATGAGCCAATGCATCTGGCTAGATCCTATAAATAATTTCTAAATACAAGAGATAGGAGTTGTTTGGGAGAAGAATGAAATTCTGTGCACTAAATTTCTGAAGGATGAAAATTCATTTTGAAATAAAAGGAGAACCAAAGATAGAGAACAACAGAACACCAACAGTTAGTGACTTACACTCACACAAGAATGCTTCCTTTTTATTGTCAATAGGAAGTGGGTGTCCATTTCCCACATTTTTATGAGGGGGTGAATGATTGGTGTTCATCCGCAGAACATGAGCAGAAGTTACACATGTTGTGTTCTTATCAGGGCTTTTCAGGAAAGTACTCGCTTCCTCCCCTAATTTCATTTTATTTCAAGCAACTGATAAACTCCTAAGAGATGGCAGAACCAAGAATGAGGTCTCCAGGTCTCTAAATAACCAGGGTTGGAAAGCAACCAAGATCACCAGCATTGCACAATTGTGTGAGCAAGAAATACACCCTGCTAAACACATGATGATTTTTGAAGCACATATTGTGCATCAGATCTAATCTTCTCTTTCTACTCTACTCTTTCAAATCTTTTTCCTCCTTCAAAGCCAAGTTCAATTTCTTCTTTTATATGAATTTTAGCCAAGGTAACCTTCAATGATCACTTCCCTTACTGAACTCTTAGAATAATTTTTGGTTACTTGTTTGGAAAATTATAATGATTTTTGGCATTTATTATAAATCTAATTGAGTTTTCATGTAGTTTTGTTTTCTTTCTCCACCTGAGATTAAACAGTTAGGTTTACACTCAATACTTTTTGAATAGATTTTTTTGAATGATGAAAAGAAACTTTTTCTTTTCTCTATAAAAGACAATTTCTAAAACAAACTTCAAAATAAGAGAAAATGAATCCTCATATTTATCTCAACTAGCAAAAACCTTTGGTTCTTCCTATTACTGCTTATACTCTCTCTTCAACAAAATTAGAGATAAGGCCAAAATAGTTTCTGCCAGGTAGCGAGGGGAGAGGTGGAGAAGGAGGGAGAAATGACCCAAACATTGTATGCACATGTGAATAAAATAAAAATTAAAAAAAAAAGTTATATGCTTAGCAAGGGAGCTAAGCCTGCCTGAGTTTGTGTTCTGAATAATAGAGATTCTGTTCTAGGAGAGTGAAGAACTATGGAATTAACTTGATTTCTGTGTTTCTTAACTATCCCAAGCATTTGCCTTTACATTTGAAGTAAGCACAAAACCCACCAGACATTTTACAAGTTATATACTCATTTCATATTTGTAAACAAATAAAATTAGTAGCAAATAATTTATGGTCTTGCAATATGTATTTTTTTCCCTAAGATTATTATTATACTTTTTGGCCATTAATTTTATTCTCTCATAATAAGGTTATGATGAAATTTGTTATTACATGCACAATTAACTTTATACCTCAAAGCCTATCAAAATAGGCTTTGTGGCATAATGCAAAGTGTTAGATTGCTTCATTTCCAGCTTCATTTCTAGGCTATTGGCTAGAATTAAGGATGAAAGAGGATTCTGCCCAGTTTGTCATAGGGGTGGACATTTCTCTGATAGCTGATAGCCATCATATCTGAAAGGCTCTTGGACTGCATCCCAAAAAGTATTTTATTCCCAAGTTTGCAGCTAAAATAAGTTGCTCTACACTTTTATTTTCCATCTATCAACTTCACTATAGACTATACAGTTAGTTTGTTATTCCACTTTGGGGGGTAAAGGAAGGTAATAAATGTTTCAATTAAATTTCTTTTTCAGAAGGAGTCATTTCCATAAATATGAAGCTATGGAAATAATGCCTAAGGGACAGAATTAGGAAAGCAAAATATTTTTCCAGGAAAATCATCAAAGTCTTATGAGCATAGCCTAAAAATGATGAGACAGAAAAAGTGAGGGTTGTTTAAGACCACGCTGCTGCAAAGGTTCTTATTCCATCATAACTGTTTTAGTGAAAAAGAATGATGGCTAGGAAGATGTTTTTAGAATACTTTGCTGTTTCATTGCAGTGTTAAATCTTTGCCTTTTTTTATTTGCCGTGGAAGTCTATGTTGCAAAAGAAAAATGGTGAGGCTTTCAAATGGATCTTTCTGTCCATGCATTCTCCCAGAGGGCACAGTGTGTTTGTGGTCAGGATGTAGAGCCTCTCTTCCCTCCTTCTGCTGCTGGTGTGGGAAAAGAAGTCAGCAAGCACAGAAGTGAGTAGCCACATTTGTGGTTGTCACGTTCATAGAATCTGAAATCTGGTGCTATATTGACTAAAATATAATGACCAGGACTAAGTATTTTAAAACTGGGAAAAATGCATCAGTAGATGAATTCTTCTATTTATAGTTCCTGAATCATTATAATGTAAAACAATTTAAACATGCAAATGCTTAAAGGCACCATCTAGATGTAATATTGATAGTTTTAATAGTTTATAATTCTTCAGGGCATGGTTGTACATGACTGTAATCCCAGCACTCTGGATGCACAGGCAGGAGGATCCTGAGTTCAAGACCAGCCTGGGATATGTAGAGAGTTCCATGCAATATGAGCTACAGAGCAATAACTTGTCTCAAAAAAAAAACACACACACACAAAACCCCAAAAGTTTATGATTCAGACACAACTGCTCCATTTGGGTTTACTGAAAATTAGTTGTTTATCTTGTGGTGTAAATAAAGGACACGGTTTTTATGATCCTAAGGACACTGATCTTTCTTAAGATAACATCTGTGCTTAGATTTAAATGAAATTCATAAGTTTAGCATAGTACATGTTTTTTTATTTCCCAATAGAAGTGAGGAAGTATTGGAAATAAGTTGTAAAAATGAGTTCAAAGGAAACTTCAGATCTAGTGATTGAATTGAATTGAAAACCACCTTTTAAGTGACTAATTACAGTACATTTCATTATGCCAAGAAAAATTAATACTTTTTAATATTCAATATGAAAATGAATTCTTAACTTACATCAGTGTCTCTGAAACTTTCAGAATCTCTAGACCACTCATTGGATGATGATGTACATGCAAATCACAAATTTTAAATTAAAAAAGGTTCATTATCTCATCATAGCCTTTTCTGTTTTTTTGCTTTACTGGGGTTTGAACTCAGGGCCTCATGCCCAGGCAAGTGCTGTACCACTTGAGCCATGCCTCAGCCCTTTTTGCTTTAGCTATTTTTCAGATAATGCCTTGTATTTTTGCTCTACACCACCCTCACACCTGGGATTCCAGGTATATATATATCACCACACCCAGCTTGTTTGTTGAGATGGGGATCTTGCTAACTTTTGCCAGGGCTGGCCTCATACTACAATCTTCTTGATCTCTGCCTCCCTAGTAGCTGGGATTACAAGTGTACAACACCACATATGGCCTAATCACAACGTTTAGCAAGAAAGTTTAATATTTACTATTAATATTTCAAAAGCAAAATTAACAATACTTCTTTTAAATCATAAAAAATGACATAATTAGAAACCTTTCATAACATATTTGTTTTAGGTATAGTGATGAATACTTTGGACCGAAAATCAAGTTCTACATACTAAAGATCTTTTTAAAAATTCCTCTTTATTTCTATGAAATCAGACAATTTGAAGTCATGATCATAGTTCAGGGAAGAAGAATGAGAGAGTGCTGAGTATAATAGTTAAGAGACTGCAGTCTGGGATGAGGTAACTGCTGTGTGAATCCTGCCTTTGCCACTAAGGAGCCAGTTTTATGACTCTGTGTGGGTCTCTTTAGATACATAGTAAGAGTAGAAATAATGCCTAAATCCCAGGGACTGGAGGGACTTAAAATTGAGGCAATTAATACAGATAAATGTTTTACCAGTGCCTGGCACACACCAAAGTTCAGGAAATTTATCAGCTCTCATTATTTCTTTTCTCTGTTAGATTGGGGCCAGTGTTGAGCCTGTGCACGAGGGGGTAGCCACACGATACCAGTGGATTGTAACACATGTCCACTGTAGTTGCTCAGGCCTGGGCCGTAATATTTGTGAAATATTTTGAATATCATCTTTGGCTGATTCCTGTGTATTCACATAGAACATGGATAAAATATGGAGTGATTCCTCATTAAGCACTACACTTTGGAATGAATTCAATTTTCACAGTAGCTCAATAACAGTACCTTCGTCATTTTACAGAAGAAACAGAATCATGGGCAGAAGTGACTTGATCACTAGTAGGAGAGACAGTATCAAAGCATGTTCTGAAATACTACAATACATAATAACCTCTTAAGACAGAAATGAAATAATTATCTCCAACATTAATTCTTTTTTATTGCTGTGCCAGGTGGAGGTACACTGTGGCATTTACAAAAGTTCTTGTATCAAATATATCATACTTGAATTCATCCCCTACAGAAAGGAATGTATGGGAACATTTTCATCATTATATGTGTATGTATGTGTACATAGCACATACCTGAGAAAAAGTAGCCAGGAGAAGGATAATTTAGTATTTGTTATGGATAAAATTGTTAAACAGTAAAATTGGTCATGATTTTTAGGTAAGATATTTGCTTCCTCCGGAAACAAAATCAACTAAGTTTATTTTAATAGTCTTCTTAGGTAGGTAGGCAGGATTCCAAGATTCTTACCCTACTTAATCCTTTCTTTTTGAGTGTGAGAGAAAATGTGAACACAATGGAAAATTACTTGTATAATCAGGATTGTAATGTGTTGACTGTCAGTTAATCAAAAAGGAGATTATCCCAGGTGGGATCAACTTAATCAGAAGGGCCTTTAGAAAGAAATCTATCATAGAAAAACACCTTTGTTGGTCTGGAAGTTAGCAAACAGCCATGCTATAAACTGCTTATGGCAAAGAAATACTGATTTATTGTCCTCATTCTTGCCTTCCACATGCTGCTTTCAGTAGGGAGAATGGAGGAGGTTCCCATGGTAATGAAAAAAGAATGGTCTCATTCATGCTTGGAATGATCATCCCTCATCTAAGCTAGCTTAAGATACATGGAAGAGACTACAATACCTCGGCAATGGCAAGCAGAGGACAACACAGTTGAACTCCCCACTGGCATTATGGAACACTGATTAGAGAGCCCATGAGATAGGGCCAGTCACTTGCAAAATCTGCAAAGTGAAGAAGTGACAGTGAATGCAGGATAGAGGACACCTGCTGTCACTCCTACTCCATGGCAGGTGCTTTGGAACAGAGGTGGTTAGAATACTGTGACTGGATGAGAGCCAATGCAGGGACCACATACACTGCTAACTTTCAAGTCTTGTTGGTGGACTGTTGGTATCCTAGAGGCTGTGCTCACTCTTTTTCTGCTTAAATTAGTACATCAGCCCACATAGATAGCCCAATCGTACAGTTCCATGACAAGAAAATCATGCAGCTTGGTAGGAACCATCCTAGAACGAGACTGATCATGAAAAAGCATACACAATTACTTATTTTTAAAATTGAAAAATCTTGAAGATATAAGGAACTTATTAATAATCTCTTCTGCCAATATTAGAGAAACCTACTGCAATGCAATCTTTTCTTTTAGATTAGCATAAGAGCAACAAAGAGCAAAGACATTCAAAATTGGATGACATTATTCAAAAACATTTCTTTCCAATGGTATGGTATAATTGCCACATTCTTTGAAATGTCCAGATTACTAACCAGAAGCAAACAGACTTTTGGCTTTCTCAATCATCAAGTCATTGACCTTTTGAAATTTGATATCCTGGCTAGGGATTTGAAACTAATCTTTATAGAGAGACGACCTATGGCTTTAAAGGAATACAAGAAGAATCTAAATAATTAGCCAGGAAAATGCGTAGTATCTCTGATTGGCTCTAGCAGAAACAGATTTTGAATTGCATGTCCAGACTCTCAATTTAGAGAAAATTAACAAAAAGATTCATGTTCTAGCTGAGTAAATCATTGTATAAAACTAATTGGTAACAGATGACATTAACTGCAAAGAAAATAGTACAACTAGATTCAGTGAGAATGTAAATTACAGGCCAGTTAGACTCACACCCTAATAGATGCATGTGGAAAATATTTATGTGCAACTTGGTGCACCCAGCACTTTCTCCTGCCTTATCACACAAATACCTCCATCTCAATCCCTGAGTACTCAGGTTGAACAGAGAACCGAGAATGCTCAGTTTTCAGTGTGATTACTGAGAATATGATTAACAAATTTCTTCCATTGAGCCAGAAATGTTATGGAGCTTACTTTGCTCACAAAGATTGTTTACACTGAGTACTCATTCAATTCAAAGAAAACTTCAGTAATTTCCAGGTAAGTCAGAAGCACTTACCATCATTCAAGTTCCATAAAACATACTTGAATTGGATCAAGACTTCTTACCTAAGGTCTTTATTCCTTCAATAAGATTAGGGGAAAGCAAGAAGTCAGTACTTTGAAAAGGACAAACATGTATGGCATGGCCTAGTTCAAAGAAGCTGTGAGCAAATAAAACTAGTTCTTCTAGCCTCTAATGTCACCTTCCAGGTATGTGTAAAAGACACTGGCAGTGCCATCAAACAATCGCACCAATTGTGGGTGAGAGTTCTAGTTGTTCTACATCCTACATTTGATATTATCAGGGTATTTTTAGATTAAAATTTAAAAATTTTTCTTAACACATATTCATTGTACATATGAATGATGTTAGATGTGGTGTTTTCATACATGTATATAGTGTACACTGACAAGAAGTGGTATTTTATTGTGGTTTTAATTTATATTTCCTTAATGAGTCATGATATTGTATATTCTTTTGTTTTTGTATTTTTTAAGGGGTTTTGAGATTGAACCCAAAGCATCACACATGCTAGGCAGTCATTTTACCACTTGAGCTACACATCCCAAGCCTTTGTTTTATATTTTGGTTTTTGAGATAGAGTCTTGCTAACATTCCCAGGGTGGCCTTGAACTTGCGATTTTCCTGCCTTAGCCTCCTGAGTAGCTGGGATTACAGCTGTGTGCCACTGCATCTGACCTGTGATTTAGTTACTACATATTTGTCCATTTCCTCTTTACTAAGTTATGAGTTTCTGGAAGGCAGAAACTTAATCAACTACAGATTTATTTTTGAGAAAAACTAAACTGTCCTATAGCATATAACCTTCTATCTTATTCTCCTCATACATCATCTTTTTTTACATCTTTACCCTTCATAATCTTTTCCTTCCAGGATTCCTTACAGGGAGGTAAGAGAATTGTCTAGCTTGGGTGCTAATTTATTATCTGAAACATTCACCATCAGTTCTTTCTTCTTTTACCTATCAAATAAAATAATATGTTTATAAGCCTTGTGATATTTAGGTTATTTATTTAAAATATAAAATACTTACCATTAAAAACTCTCAGAAATTACTTTTCTAAAAGTCAGATAAATCTTTATACTGCCTCTTATTCTTTTTAATGTTTTCACTGTTGTATTAATATCACAAGCTGTCATAATAAGCACTGAGCAAACTCTCACCTTTAAAAAGCCTTGTTATCTTCAAGACATAATAGGTAAGAAATAGAAATGATGTAATCTTATTTGCAGAAGAATAAAACATTTTTAAATGTTGTTTCTGCATTAGCCTATGTGAGTGAAAATGTTGTTTTTAAGTAATTGATAAGAAATTATTGGTATTTTTATCCTAAATGTTAGCAGAGATATTTTTCCATTAAATTTTTATATGCAGAATTGAATTGTATATAAACAGAAGTTTATCTTTTGGTCCTGACTGTTATGCTGCTAAGAGCTGGTGAAGAACTTGGACCTGCAAAAGAAAACAGAAATGGTAAGTCACCTGGCCTAGAGGAAGCGGAAATGATCACAATTCATGTGGTCTTTTAGAAAGCTACCTCATATGTCATTTGCTGCCTTTGAATTTCTTTGCTTTGGTTTAAAATTCTGCATTATTAAAATGCTTTCTAAAAAAACCACATCACAATGTTCATATTTCATTCTTCAGTTGTTAATTTATTAATTTTCCCTCATTCTATAAAAATATCTACAAATTTTGATACTAGGTATAGTTCAGTGGGCATGTGATAGTTCACCAGTGGTTTATTTGCTTAGTAATTTACTACAAAAAAAGAAAAGAAGGAAAAGAAACAAGCAGTCAGTGTGTATGGTTCAGAAGTACTGTGTTAAGGGAATTTCTTTTTACCACAATGATCCTCAGAGAAATCTTGATGCCTTGATTTTCTCAGTTTTTCCTAGGAACTCACTGAGGTTCAGAAAGGTTAAGAAATTTGCTCAAATCTGGAGTTCTAGTGAGCTTTGGAGTAGTATTCAAACCAAGTTCTATAACCCCAGAGTCACCAAACTTTCAATGTATAACATGTAGCTCACAAAGAGCAATCAAGTTTTCCTGTTCCTGTTGATTTAGTAGCATCTACTTCTCTTCTCCTGATAATCCTACCAAAGGAAGTTCAAGCATACAATAATTTAGAGATATTTTTATGATACCATGTGTCAAAGTCTAGGCTTACCCAGTAATTTGTTCCACAGTCATGCAAGAAGTAATGTACCCTATATGTTGCCTTAGTCATGTGGATCAGATCATAAGTAGACACACTAGATGAAAGCTGGACA
This sequence comes from Castor canadensis, assembly GCF_047511655.1. Lineage (NCBI taxonomy): Eukaryota > Metazoa > Chordata > Mammalia > Rodentia > Castoridae > Castor > Castor canadensis. The sequence goes on from NC_133394.1 coordinate 55,107,521, forward strand.
ATTTCCCAATCATGAACAAGTTTATTTTTACTTGTTTGTACTTTTTCTCTCTACCAGTTTTCAAACAATTAGAAGTCATCAGAAACTTGCCTTATACATTATTCTCTTCCTTCCACCTCACCAGTAATTGTAGGTACTCAACAGCATTAATGAAAAAATATTTGTTTTGAAAATATGCCATTCATCTCAATGAAGTTATGCACTGTTGGTAGGACTGTAATTTAGTGCAGCCACTATGGAAATCAGCATGAAAGTTCCTTAAAAACTAAAAATAAAACTACCATATGATCCTGCTTTGCCCCTGCTGGGCATAAATCTGAAAGAATGAAAGTCAACATATAATAGATGCTTGCATGACCATGTTTATTGCAGAACTATTCAGAATAGCCAAGTCATGCTATCAGCCTAGGTGTTCCCAGTGAATGGATAAAGAAAAGATTATACACGTGCACACACACGTAATGGAGTGTTATTCAGTTATAACCAATGAAATTGTTTTATTTTCAAGAAAATGGATGGAACTGGAGGTCAACATGTTAAGTAAAATAAGACAAATATCTGTGTTTTTACTCATATGTGGAATCTATACCTAAAAAAATGAGTCATGAATGTAATATGGAGATTGTGCATGGGGGAACCAGCAGGACGGAGGGAGGGTGAAAAGAGAGGGTGATTGGGGGAATATGATCGAAGTACATTGTGTGTGGAAATTTCACAATGAAACCTCTTTGTATGATTAATAAAAATTTTAGTAAAATAGGTAATATTCATTAATCATGGAAGATTAATCAAATTTCTTGTTTCAAAATACACATTGGATGTAAATGCAAAAATGATACTTGTTGAAACTGTTCCAGGAGTCTGGGGAGAGGAGATGAAAGGGAGCAGTGGAAGGGGTGAATTCAAATATGATATATTTGATACATTGTAAAAACCTTTGCAAATATTTCAGTGTACCCCCATCCAGCACAATAATAAAAAATTTTTAAAAGACGCATTAGAAAATTTAGATGTAAGAACATAGTATTAAGTATTATTAATAACATATTCTTCATGGAATCAGAAATCTTTGGTGTGTAAATCATCCTTAGATATTGTTTAGTCATCAAGACAATTTTACTCAGTTTTGGAAAAATTATTTTTAAACAGTTTTATGGATTGGTGGAGTGGCTCAAGTGGTAAAGTGTCTACCTAGCAAGTGGGAGGGCTTGATTTCAAACCCTAGAAACATCAAAAAAAAAGTTTTTTTAATGAATTTTAAGTTAGCTTAAAATTAACCAAATTTTCACACTTAACTTTTAAGTTACTGAAAATCTGTAATGCTATGGAAATTTCTTTGTGAAGATTAGAAAGATGATCTTGGGGCAGACAATGGAAGTTTTGCGTTAGTACACATTTCACTTTCTTCCATTGTCAATAGAATTCTTTCCTTTGAGCAGTTTTAGGTCCATCTTGAATAATATCTATATTTTAAAACATTTTCTTGTAGTTAAGTATAGCCCTAAGTTATGCCATTGGGCACTAAGCAGAGATATAAAACTTCTAGGTCATGTCTGGAAGATGAGCTGGCTGGAGCACTTTCAACCTGTCTGCTAGTGGAATACAGAGGTGACAGCCAAGACTATCACAATTGCATGGTGCATGAAATAAAAGCAAGTTGCTGAGAAAGGCAAGCAAAATAACATGTCAGTCCTAGATGGTTATGGGAGCTTTCACTCCTCCCTGGATTGTATTCTGATCTTTGAAAGTTAAATAAATAGATTTGTGTCCTGTTTAAACCACTATTTCATTAGTATGTGTATCTTGACTAATAAGACCTTTACCTGCCTCTTCTGATAGAAGTCTTCACATCCTAAAAGAAGTTCTATGGAACACTGATGGAAAACTGGTCTTTTTTTTTTTTTTTTTGGTAAAATACTGCCCAATCTTTAGTGTCTCCCAAATAATTGGCTGATTATTTAAGCTTGTTGACCTATCAGTCAAGAATTCACAAGTATATGCTAGAACTTGTGGAAAAAAGCAACCATTCTGGTCTTAGCATTATAGTTTTCTGTTTCTATTGAACTTTTAGTATGAAAATAACTTTTTAATTGATCAACCTTTAAGACAATAAATTCTATTTTAATTCCAAGTTCCACTATCCAGGTTAAATAAGTAAATGTAGAAAAGACATAAAAGGCAAAAAGTTTTCTATGTTATTTATTAAAAGAATTGGCATACATTTCATTTTTTATAGATCTATGTGTCTTTCAAAATTGATGTCTATTGGGAAAACATTTTAAATCAGTGCCACATTTGCCCTTTTGCCTACCAGAAAGACTTACAGCAGCCATGACATCACTTCCCCATGCTGAAAAACTGCTTCAAATTCAGCAGTAAATGTTGCAAACTCATTTGTCATCCTTTGTTCATGGAAGTAAGAGTGACACAATTATTCTTGCAAGTTGCTTTGATCAATGCTATTCCTTCGGGCTTAAACATTCCTAACTATTTTCTGCTTTACTGATCTCTTTCATGCAATCCCTCCATCCCTTTGATACAACCTAGTATCACAGTTGGCGATTGGTTTTCTGCACTGTTTGGAGATTCTGGTTAAATTTTCCAGTTACTCTTCAAATGCTCCACTGAGGCTTAGTCTCTCATTCCCTAATGGATAATGACTATTGATGTAGATGAAGAAGACAGTATTACTGTAGAATGACATGGAGAGGAGAGCATTAATGTGCCCATGTTCTTTATTAGTTTTCTTATCTCATCATGTAAAAATTCTTGACTTTTCAGATTAATTTTGTTTAATAGAGAAAACTGATTACTGTTGTTTTAGAAGAGTCATAACAGTTCAAATGTTTATGAGTTTGAGTTTTGGTTGAACTGTTAATACATGATCGATCATATTCATTCTTCTGGTTTCTGGTGAGGGCGAGACATGAACCACACACTGAAAGGTTACTGAATGTGATTTCAGTACAGTGAGGACTGAATGTGCATGTGTTCCTTTACCTCTTAGCTATGTCTTGGTTCAACTAGTTTATAATTTACTAAAAAGATAAAAGTATGTTCTTGGCTTCCCTTTAAACTAGTTGATGCAAGCTTCAATACATTTCACTTTGAATTTTCAAAGTGTTCCATATAGGTTTCTAAGGTTGCTAGAAATTATATAACGGTTAATAATAATCTTTAGCACATTCATTTTAAAATGTTGAAAATTTACTGATCAAGACAAAGTAAGCTGGATGATGGACCAAAGCTTCAGAGCAATATATATGACTGGTAATTAGTGTACAGAGAGCCACAAAAGCATGATTTTCAATTTATTCTATTTTCCTTATTTCTCTGAATTACAAAATAAAATATATGTAGAGAAATATATAAGATCAAGAAGAGTAAAAAGCTAAGAAACATTTACTATTTTTCTAAATTCCTAAATGAGTTTGCTTTGTGGTTGAAGATCCTCAATAAAATTGGATCTTATTTGAATGAATTAAAGCATTACAACAATACTTCTGAGTAAGAATAGAACACTGTGATTAGACCCTGAGGTTGAAAGGGCAAGCTCAAAGCAAATTAAGGACACAGAATGACCTAGGTGGAATGGAACAAGCATTTATTTTCAAGTCTGCTCATAATTCAGTGGTTTTAGTTTCCCACTGTAGCCTTGCAATTTGAACTGTGTGAACCCAACATTTTACACAGATGCCTTCCTTCAGATACTCAGTTTAAACCTCCCCAATCTCATCTACAATAAACAGCCTACACACAATTATGTTAAACTATTTTCAGAAGGCATTTGTAAATGTGTTTTGGTTAGACAGCAGCTGTTTCACATTACTGAAGGGAAAAGTTCTTTCATATCTCTGTTATGTTATAAAGTCTGAATGACTATAGTGTTTGCCTTCATGTATCATCCTTTGAAGGACATTTTAAGGATTTTTGCTGATACATTGAAATATAATGGATGTGTGTATATTATGTTTTAATGTATGGGACACATGGAAATGGATGTAGCAGTGTATAAACCCATACTTCTGCAAATAAAAAGAGTTTTTGGATAGGAAATGTACATGTTTTATTTTTTATTCAACTTGTTAATGTTCTTGCAAATAAATAGAGTTTTGGGGTAGGAAAAGTATATGTTTTATTTTTTATTCAACTTGTTAAATTTATGTTCTCTAAAATGTGAAAACACATTACTCATACCTTCTTATATTATCAGTACTAATATAGATGTTGGGGAAATTTTTATATTTTTACTTTATGAATGTAATAGAAATATGATTGATTTATTGTACAACCTCCCTCCCTCCCTCCCTTCCTTTCTCCCCTCCTTCTTTGCTTCTTCCTGATATCTAATTCCTGAATGTCCAGTGTATGAAAAGCATTGTTCTACTTGTTAGATTAAATTTAACTTTTCTTAATTGAAGGATATTATTTGTTAAATCATTTGTAATGTTTAATATAAATCCATGATTCTTTTATCTTCTAGCTCCCCACGGAAGGACTTTCTCAGAAATTCTCGTTCCAGATATCTTGCCCCAAGTGCCATGTGGTTTATGTGGAACATGGAGCTTTCATGATCTGAAACAGAGATTGTTTAAAAAAATTATTTTTTAATTCCAGTGGAATGACTGGTTGACAATGTAATGTCCTTCCTCCTTACAAAGGAAAACAAAAATGTATTCAATCTATACCCAAAATTGGTCTTGCCTTTTTCCATATTTGTAAATGACTTTAATCCCTCTACATTAAACCATCCTTCCTATCATTGTCCACATCACTGAATATCAAATGTGACAATTGTGAAGCAGACAAGAATTGTCCTGCCTGGATAGAGCCCCTCTCTATTAACATGTCTAACATTGAGTGTTTTCTTTTTCCTACCATGAGGACTCCTCCTCTACTTCTGTTGATCAGAAATAACCTTTCTCTCATCTTCAAGGCTCAACTTCTTGACATTCTCCTGATTCTCCTTACCCCTTGTATCTTCTCCCCTCTAAATATTCACAATTCTGGCTGATGATCCTTTCTTCATTGGATTCTTGTATTCGGTATATATGAAGTCAGATTTTATTTCTACTTCTGTTATTTATGTCTAGAATTGCATTGTCAAGTCTGATGGCTACTAAGCACATAAGACTATTGATCATTTGAAATGAGGCTAGGAAAGAAGTAATTAAATGTTTATTTTATTAACTTGTAATTAGTTATATAGCCATGTAGTTATTGTATTTATACAGGAAATTTTAGAGAATAAAATCCTATGGTTGAAAATTAAAAGCACTAAAATAAATGAGATTTTTAGAAGACAACAAAAATATTTTTATAAGAGAGATGATAATGACTTGAATATTTTGGGATCTCTCACCTGGAATATGTTTATGTAGAAAGGAAAAACACCCAGTCTTACATGCTAGTGCTTACTAGCTTACTATATATAGATGGATAGATAGATAGATAGATAGATAGATAGATAGATAGATATAGTAAGCACTAGCACTAGTAAATTTAAATTAATGTGAAATGAAATTATAAATACCATTCCTCAGCCACACTAGCTATATTTGAGTTCAGTAGCCACAATAGGCTACATGTTGGAGAGGATGGAATGTTTCTGTCCTTGTAGAAAGTATATGTGTGCGTGGATCATCTCATTTCTAACTTTTGTTGTGTTGGCTATAGTCTGTCACCATAGGCTTCTCATTTAGTGTCCCTCTTGTGATATACCTCCTTTAAGTAAATTATAGTGTCAGATTTATTTTGCCTAAGTACTGCTTGGTATATACCCAGACCAAAAATATACTAAAACATCTTCCACTGACTAAAAATTAGTGCCATTAACTTCTAAAACTCAATCTTCAAACTTTTCAATGGCTCACTATAAATCTCTTTAAATTTACCCCCAAGCTCCTCAAAATTAATGTGCTAATCAAGAAAAAAAAAGATGGGTCTGTGATTCTCTTATGATTCCAGATTCATTGTAATCTCCAAATCTTTTCCCAGGTCAAAGCAATGATTTCCTCCTTATCCTTCTTCATGTGATCATCTAAATCCTAGGGTCCTGAACCCCTGCCTTCTTTTGAACTCCCTGTAACTCAACTGCTTTCACTAAGCCCAGTCCTTTCTTCAGCTCTGAACCTCTGTAGTATGTCTAGGATCAAAAGAAGTCTTCCTACTTTTTGTAAATTCATAGTAGGTAGTGTTTACATGGAGTGAAGTGTTGAGAGAGATTGGGAGAGGGCACGTGAGACAGAGTGCTGAGGTCACCTGTCAGAATTAAATATGAGAAGGGATGTATGCCAAATTAGCTGTGTGTTTGTCAACCCTTCTGTTATTATAAACTCTGTGTGTCAACTTGATTGGGTCATAGGGTACCCTAAATGTGGTTAAATATTGTTTCTGGGTGTTGTGTGTGTGTAAAAGTATTTCCAGATGAGATCCACATTTGAAATAGCAGATTGAGCAAAGTGTTTACCTCTCTAATGTAGAGGGACTTCATCGAATCCATTGAGGGTCTGAACAGAAGGGAAAGGTAAAGGACACGGAATTCAATTTTGAGCTGATACATTGGACTTTTCCTGCACTAAGACCAAGATGGAACCATTGGCACTTCAAGTTTTCATGCCCTTGGTCTTTTTTTTTTTTCTAGATAACTTCATTTTTATATTTTTTATTGTTTTATTATTCATATGTGCATACAAGGCTTGGGCCATTTCTTCCCCCTGCCCCCACCCCCTCTCTTACCACCCACTCTGCCCCCTTCCTATCCCCCTGACCCCCTCAATACCTGGCAGAAACTATTTTGCCCTTATCTCTAATTTTGTTGAAGAGAGTGTATAAGCAATAATAGGAAGGAACAAGGGTTTTTGCTAGTTGAGATAAGGATAGCTATACAGGGAGTTGACTCACATTAATTTCCTGTGCATTTGTGTTACCTTCTAGGTTAATTCTTTTTGATCTAATCTTTTCTCTAGTTCCTGGTCCCCTTTTCCTATTGGCCTCAGTTGCTTTTAAGGTATATGCTTAAGTTTCTCGGCATTGAGGGCAACAAATGCTAGCTAATCCTATCCTCATACCTTCCTTGTGTGCTCTCGCTTTTATCATGTGCTCAAAGTCCAATCCCCTTGTTGTGTTTGCCCTTGATCTAATGTCTGCATATGAGGGAGAACATACGATTTTTGGTGTTTTGGGCCAGGCTAACCTCACTCAGCATGATGTTCTCCAATTCCATCGATTTACCAGCGAATAACATTTCATTCTTCTTCATGGCTGCATAAAATTCCATTGTGTATAGATACCACATTTTCTTGATCCATTCGTCAGTAGTGGGGCATCTTGGCTGTTTCCATAACTTGGCTATTGTGAATAGTGCTACAATAAACATGGGTGTGCAGGTGCCTCTGGAGTAACCTGTGTCACAGTGTTTTGGGTATATCCCCAAGAGTGGTATTGCTGTATATCCCCAAGAGTGATGGCTATTCTAACAGGGGTGAGGTAGAATCTTAATATGGTTTTAATTTACATTTCCTTTATTGCTAGAGATGGTGAGCATTTTTTCATGTGTTTTTTGGCCATTTGAATTTCTTCTTTGGAGAAAGTTCTGTTTAGTTCACTTGCCCATTTCTTTATTGGTTCATTAGTTTTGGGAGAATTTAGTTTTTTAAATTCCCTATATATTCTGGTTATCAGTCCTTTGTCTGATGTGTAGCTGGCAAATATTTTCTCCCACTCTGTGGGTGGTCTCTTCAGTTTAGAGACCATTTCTTTTGATGAACAGAAGCTTTTTAGTTTTATAAGGTCCCATTTATCTATGCTATCTCTTATTTGCTGTGGCTAACTTCAGTTGGGATGATGTTCTCCAGTTCCATGCATTTACTTCTGAATGATAAGATTTCATTCTTCTTCATGGCTGAGTAGAATTCCACTGTGTATAGATACCACATTTTCTTAATCCATTTTTCAGTAGTGGGGCATCTTGGCTGTTTCCATAACTTGGCTATTGTGAATCGTGCTGCCATAAACATGGGTGTGCAGGTGCCTCTGGACTAACCTGCGTCACATTCCCTTGGGTATATCCCCAGGAGCGGGATTGCTGGATCATATGGTAGATCTATGTTTAGATTTTTAAGAAGCCTCCAAATTTTTTTCCAGAGTGGTTGTACTAGTTTACATTCCCACCAGCAGTGTAAGAGGGTTCCTTTTTCCCTGCATCCTCGCCAACACCTGTTGTTAGTGGTGTTGCTAATGATGGCTATTCTAACAGGAGTGAGGTGGAATTTTAGTGTGGTTTTAATTTGCATTTCCTTTATTGCTAGAGATGCTGAGCATTTTTTCACGTGTTTTTTGGCCATTTGAATTTCTTCTTTTGAGAAAGTTCTGTTTAGTTCACTTGCCCATTTCTTTATTGGTTCATTACTTTTGGGAGAATTTAGTTTTTTAAGTTCCCTATATATTCTGGGTATCAGTCCTTTGTCTGATGTGTAGCTGGCAAACATTTTCTCCCACTCTGTGGGTGGTCTCTTCAGTTTAGAGACCATTTCTTTTGATGAACAGAAGCTTTTTAGTTTTATGAGGTCCCATTTATCTATGCTATCTCTTATTTGCTGTGCTGCTGGGGTTCCATTGAGAAAGTTCTTACCTATACCTACTAACTCCAGAGTATTTCCTACTCTTTCCTGTATCAACTTTGATCTGATATTAAGATCCTTGATCCATTTTGAGTTAATATTGGTATAGGGTGATATACATGGATCTAGTTTCAGTTTTTTGCAGACTGCAAACCAGTTTTCCCAGCAGTTTTTGTTGAAGAGGCTGCTATTTCTCCATCATATTTTTTAGTGCCTTTGTCAAAGACAAGTTGGTTATAGTTGTGTGGCTTCATATCTGAGTCCTCTATTCTGTTCCACTGGTCTTCATGTCTGTTTTTGTGCCAGTACCATGCTGTTTTTATTGCTATTGCTTTGTAATATAGTTTGAAGTTGGGTATTGTGATTACCTCCAGCATTGTTCTTTTGACTGAGTATTACCTTGGCTATTCGTGGCCTCTTGTGTTTCCATATAAATTTAACGGTAAATTTTTCAATCTCTTTGATGAATGTCTTTGGGATTTTGATGGGAATTGCATTAAACCTGTAGATTACTTTGTGGAGTATAGACATTTTTATTCTGTTGATTCTACTAATCCATGAGTATGGGAGATCTCTCCACTTTCTATAGTCTTCCTCAATCTCTTTCTTCAGAAGTTTATACTTTTCCTTGTAGAGGTCATTCACATCCTTTGTTAGGTTTACACCTAGGTATTTGATTTTTTTCTGAGGCTATTGTAAATGGAATTGTTTGCATACATTCTTTTTCAGTTTGTTCATTGTTAATGTATAGAAATGCTAATGATTTTTCTATGTTGATTTTATATCCTGCTACCTTGCTGTAGCTATTGATGATGTCTAGAAGCTTCTCAGTAGAGCTTTTTGGGTCTTTAAGGTATAGGATCATGTTATCTGCAAATAGGGATATTTTGACAGTTTCTTTACCTATTTGTATTCCTTTTATTCCTTCTTCTTGCCTAATTGCTCTGGCTAGGAATTCCAGTACTATGTTGAATAGGAGTGGAGATAGTGGCCATCCTTGTCTGGTTCCTGATTTTAGAGGGAATGGTTTCAGTTTTTCTCCATTAGTTATAATGCTGGCTATAGGTTTGTCATATATAGCTTTTATAATGTTGAGGTACTTTCCTTCTATTCCTAGTTTTCTTAGAGCTTTTATCATGAAATGGTGTTGGATCTTTTCAAAGGCTTTTTCTGCATCTATTGAAATGAACAAGTGGTTTTTGTCTTTGCTTCTGTTAATGTGGTTTATTACGTTTATTGATTTTCGTATGTTGAATGACCCCTGCAATCCTGGGATGAAGACTACTTGGTCGTGGGGAATAATCTTTTTGATGTGTTGTTAAATTTGGTTTGCCATTATTTTGTTGAGGATTTTTGCACCAATGTTCATTAAGGAGATTGGCCTATAGTTCTCCTTTTTGGAGGTATCTTTGCCTGGTTTTGGATAAGTGTAATACCGGTGGAAGCCTTCATATTGAAGCAGCCAGGAAGCAAAGAGAAAGGTGAGGAGGAGTCGGAAATTCCAATATTGTCTTTAAGGACATGCCCTTATTACCTAACTTCCTCTAGGTAGGCCATATTTCTTAAAGATTCTGTCACCCCCAATAATGCCACAGGCTGAGGATCATGCCCTTTAACACATGGGCATTTGGGGGATCTTCAGATCCAAACTATAGTGTGCTCTCCTGCCTCCTTACTTCTTTTCCCAGGTCCAGTGCATGTCAATCCTCTCTGGTGACTCTCCAGACAAATTCTGGAATCCTATATTCTGTGAATATGTTTTATCACCATAAATTGATGATAAATTCTCTGAAAGTAATAGCCTAGAACCTCATGTTTATAACCTTTGAAACATTGCTATGTCCAGAGAAAGTACTCATCAAAGCTTTGTCAAATGAAAGAACAAAATTCTTGCCACAATAAATTATTTTCATTTCAGTCACTCCAATATAAAGTGAAAAAATTTAAGTTTAAATAATCTGATTTTTTTATTCTGAACCATTCAAGTTTGACTTCTTTCTTTTTTATTGATATGCATGTTAAAAATGAGTTTGTATTAAAAACAGTGAGGAGATCTAGGTTGCAAGTTTTATTGGTATAAAATTTTGTCATAACAGCTTTATATCAAAAGGGGTTTAATCACTAAAACTCTAAATGCATTATATAAATATCTAGATTTCACAGTAAAGAAACCTAAAGTAAATATTAAACTGGGATTATTGCTAAACTGATATCTAGAAACTGCATTCAACGGGCTTAACAACAACCAACCAGTTGCTCTTATTTGTTATGAATTCCTAGCTTTTAAATACACACTAAAGTGATTCCCAATTGCTTATCTCCAGATGTAAAACAAAAACAGCTTGGCATTCATTTGAGCACTCACTATAGGCCTGTGTTGGTCATTCATTTGACTTACATTTTGATTCACTCAAAATGCCCAGTGACCATTGAAAGAATTAACTACAGATCTGCTCCCTCATTTCCCTAACAACAATAATTACCAATGGTAGGCTTGAATACCATCATCCTCATTGCTTACAAAAGATTGCTTAGCTGTTTCATTCAGACTGCATCTCTATTCATTACACAGAGCAGCAGTGTGTAGAGAGGAACAGAAAAATAAAATAGGCCTCAAGGGGTCCATCAAAAGTTAGGTTAATGTTTTAAGAGCTAGAAGCCCCCAATGAAATGTTGTAGTTGACTTTAGAATAGTCTTTAAAACTCAATATGTTCTTGCACATTTGATTCAAAGCATTATTTCCAAATACTGAATCCAGAAAAAATTCCTAAGATTAGGAGAGTTGTTCTAGTCTGGGTACAATGTCATTGAACATTGTAATGCTTCTTTGACTGTACTCCACATTATACATAGTACTAAAATAGATATTATAGTAAGATGTAGACTTTCAATATTGACATATTAATGTGACTTACAGTTAGGAAATAATGCCATAAGCAAAACTTTTTGGAAAGCTTTAAAAGGTAAAAAGAATGTATGCCTCGGGTACCTAATAATTCAGAGGATACAGAAAAGTATAAAGTTCGGTGTAACATGTGGAACCACAATTCTTACTCTGAAAGAGTATTTGAAATCAAAGGTATTTTCTACGAGGATTATGGCAAAATTAAAAATGATAAACAGCAATATCAAGAACTTGATACTTCTGATAATCAGTCAAGAGAATCTGGTGAAGATAATATAGTTTATAAAGACAATCATACTGTTGACAAAACACAGTATTTTTCTTTATGCTCTGAAAACAAAATAGCAAGCACAACAGAAAATGCCAATGCACAGAGACCAGTTACACAAATCACACACCACACATGATGTTGGGGGAAAGGCAATGATGATTTCTTTTATATCAATAGCATGCCTTCTGCAGACTTCTGCTTATAATGTCAAGGAGTGAATCATATGAAGTAACTGGAATTTGTGAGAATTCCAAGGACTTGGTATTAAAGAAGGTCATAATTGAAGGACAAAAATAAAGGACATAGAGTGAAGATTGGGAGCAAGTGAGTATTTTGAACAAACTGATCATTCTCATGCCTAAACACTAGGCTTCAAAGGAGGTGATACCTTAGCAGAAACCTGGATGAGGGAGTGAGGAAGCCATGGGAGGACCTGGTATCCAGGCAGAGAAATGGCTGAAGGAAAGATTCCAAATTAGTAACATGCTCTGTGTGTCTTTCTGAACCAGCAGCGGGAGTAGTGTGAGTCAGAAGAGAAGATGGCAGTGGAATGAGATTTTGAAAAGCATTGTGGGAAGGATAAATGGTTTTCTCCTTTAATTCAGGTGTGATGGAAAATCATTTGTGGATTCTCCAAACTAATTTATAATTTTAAAAGTTCATTCTGGTGACATTATAAGATGATAGGGGAACAAGAAAAGATACAGACAGAATAGTTAGGAGTCTTTCAAAATAGTCCAGAAGATAAATGGTGATGTCTTAGAAAAGATGGAAGAGGTGGAGATGATAAGAAGTGCTTGGATTTAGGTAATACGTAGGTCTTTACAATGGATTAGTTTTAAGGTTTTTAATAGAGGAGTCAAGAATGACTTAACTATATATGCAAAAAGCCTCTATCCCAACAAATTTACCTAGACTAGAAGTCTATAAAATTTTGCTAGCTCTGAGGAATCTCAGATAGTTTGGGTAGTTGTCTTAGATGACTTCTTTAAAATTATCTAGCATTCACTTGAATTTACTAGTTCAGTAACTTGAGGAAAACAACCCCTCACACACACAATCACACACACGATTTTTACATTCAAAAATATTATGTCACCATCAAAGTTAAATCCTCTCAAATATAATCACAGAAGTACAAGTGAACCATAGATTTTTTCCAAACCAACAGTGAATGAGTAAATGCAGCCTTTTAGTTACGCATCTTTGCTTCCAGTTCTTCACATGCCATTAATATTTGGGCCATAGGACACTTAAAGAGCAGATAGATAATCATCATGTAGGTCCTTGCGGGTCACAGATACTTTTTTGGAGGAGACAGTGAACCCCTGTGTGTACCAAGTCTTACCCGAAGACTAAACGAATTAATAACTATCATACAAATCATTAAAATATATACAAATCCATTGCAATTAAAGAAATGATTATTTAAATGTGTTGTTGTGAATTCTTAGCTTTCTGTCCTGCATTACTTGAAAAACAAGCACCTCAAATGCAAAAGTCAGGACTCACTGTTAGGGTGTTAGAGCCCCTCAGTTGTTTATTTATACTTGAAGTACCATGTCAGAAGGCCCACCACCATTTGTTTTTCACTGTGGGTGGCACTTGGGGGCCTCACAATTGCTTGCTAAGCAAGTGCTCTACCACTTAAGCACATCCCCAGCTTTAGTTATTTTTCAGATAGGGTCTGAGAGTCTAGCCTCAGACCATAATCCTATTACCTGTGCTTCCCATGGGAAGCTGGGATTAAAATTGTGAACCACCAGGCTCCTTTTATTTGTTGAGATTAGATTCTTCCTAACTCTTTGCCTGGACTACACTCAAGCTGCAATCTTGATCTTTGTCTCTCAAGTAGCAGGGATTATAGGCATGAACTATCACACCATGCTTTCGTCAGGCAATATACTACTGAACCCTATAGCCACGTTCTCTTTAAAAACTTTTGATGTACTCAAGCTAAAATGCAAGTTTTAGAAATTTGGGAAAACTGACAAATATCAGATAAAAATGAAAGAATAAAGAAGAGCTATACAAATATAAAATAGGCTAAGAAGAGGGATGTACATTATCACCTAGAGATCAAACGTAAATTTTGAAGGTAGCCATTCCAATTAGTGAATGGCAATTAGTAATTCTGTGAACTGTGGCCACTTACTTCAGCTGTCTTTATCTTAAAATGGTGATAATATTTACTTTGTTGTAATGTTTCAAGGTTTAAATGAGATATGTATGTGAAAATTTTAACGTACATGCACACAAATCAAGGATTAAGAAATGAAAAATTTAAATTGAACAGATATTAAAACAGCATACTATGAATAATACTATAGAGCAAAACTGAACTTTGAAAAGAATAAAAATTTGAAGAATAAAGTAAAAAACTGTAGATAATACAAAATTACTTTCTAATTTTATGTGAATATATACTAATAATATTGACTTCATGATTTAATTGAAGAGATCAAGAGCAAAATTTTAAGAAGGCAGCAGTGTGTATTTCAGGAATTAATCAGTTTTCACCAAGGCAAACAGGATTACTTCAGCAGCATTCGTGAAATAAAAAAGTCCATAGACCTCCAGTTCAGTAGGCCTTCCAAGAAAACTCCAGGATTCTGGACAGATGTCTGCCAGAAGAGCTAAGGGCACAAACCAAAACCCTTGGCTTCTTGCTTTGTTCTTCATATCTCAGTTCCCTGTGTGCTCACATCATGAAGAGCAAGGCCTAAATCATCACCTGCTGGATGGTGCTTATTTCCCACAGGCTGCCCCACACCCTCACATCCACTCCCAACCAGTGATCACTTGATAAAGCTACCAGGCATGGAATGTCAAACACAACGCTGAATTTGCTGCTGTCTCATTATTTTTCTGGCTTGATCTCCTCTGATTTTCTTTTTGTGTCAGTTTGCAGATTATCTTGCCATGTATAGAGCATTCAATAAATTATAAACTGAATTCCACTATTTCAAAACCCTTGGAAACCTATGTAAGAGTAACATAACATCCAATTTCAGCTTTAACATTTAAAATGCTTTTCATTTAAAGACCACTAACCTTTGCACTTCTCTGTCTACTCACATTTTAGTCTGAGTGTGGAGAATAATAGTGAAATGGAGATTCCTAAAACTGTGGTCCAAATTTAGCAAGAATACATGGTTGACATAAGATAATTCTTACAAACACACCACACAAACACATACATGTTACCCCTGAATGTCCTAACACCAAGGATAATGTACTATTTTTATTTTGATTTCAGATTTTATTATGTTTCATATCTACAGATCTTAGTAGGGGATGGGTCAAGTTCTCAACAAAGTAGAAGACAGCCTTGTGGTTTTTCTCAAAATTTAAAACTCTCCAGTTCTTCAAGAAAAGTACCATGTATTGACTATAGAAAGACGGAATAGTGAGTCTTTTGTCAGAAGGCAGATTGATGTGATATGAACTGAGAGAGAAAGAAACATTAGCTAAATGGTAAACCTCCTGAGACAAAAGAATTGAGCAAAACCCAAACAGACTTTGAACTTTATGAATTATTTAACCATTTTTTTCATAAGCTCGTCTCTATCTGTTACACAAAATATCTGTATACTTTCTCATAGACATAAAAAATGCACTGTTTGAAAGTCTTGGTTTCAGTTTCTCACTAGTGTAAAGTATTTCTAGGAGGTACTGTGTTTTACAAAATATTGTTCACAAGTTTGAAAGCTGTAGGAGCTACGTTACACATTGCCAGAGGACCCTGATGTTCTAAGAAATTAGAAGAATGTGTAATCTCTGCCTCAGCCCTTCAGCAACTTTTTCCAAATGAATCTTTTCCCACATATGTTACTTAAAATGCACCTAATCACTAGATGTGTGTAAAACAATTTTGGTCAAATTCAATCAGACGTCTTTCTTTGTAAATTTTCTCAGAACCTTCATTAAGCTATGTGTATAGGGGTCAGTGGAAAGAAAGGTATAGACTATGCATCATGTCAGCTTACCCAGGCTTATTTGCCCATAGAAGACATTTCTTTTTCCCTGTCATTTGACTCTATCATCTCTCAGAACATTAATCTCTAGTAATAGTGCACCTCAGAGCAGGAAGAGTCAATCTGTGTGAAACAAAAGACCTGGTTAAAAAGAGTACAAGAGGAAAACCTAGTGAAAGGAGTAAGGCTGAAAGGGAAAGAAAATTCCTACAGGTCTAAAATTAAGGTTCCAGGAAATCATTTCTTTAAGGAATTATTAAACTTTAATGTGAGATGAACACCTGTTTCCTGTGCTGAGAATCTCCCAGTTCCCCTTGGCTAGAATCATCCTTCGCCAGTTTTAGAATGACAACATTTTGCTATGCTACTTGATCGCTTTTGTGCCTGCCATGCTTTTGTGGGCCTTCCTTATTCAAACCTTGAATGATCGATATTGTCTCAGTTGAGGCTGTTACAACAGAACTAGTTGGGGAGGCAAAGGCAAATGATTCAAATATTTGAATTTCAAGTTCAAAGAAATATTTTGAAGGATTCTGACCAGTCCAAAGTGGTTTTCTTTCCCAGACATATTAGCCAAGTTTAAGTTGGAGGACGTATCAGAAGGGAAAAGTGAGATTTAAATGTTGGAGAGTATTTCAAAGTCCCATTGTTCCAATCCCCTCTATCTTCCAAGTCCAGTGGAACATTTTATTGGCTTGAGGATCCCATTTTGGGATCAGGCCCCAGAAAGCTGCAAGGTACTCCAGAGTCTCCCAAGGGCCATGGTATGCAGGGTCAATCACCTGTTGGTGACTGCAGGAGTATTCAGAATGGAGTGTCAACACATTTCTTGGAGCCTAGAGTGATAAGTCTGAGAGGCAGCTGAAGTAGAGAAACTATGAGGAGAGGCTGGTAAAGGAGCTCCTGCACTCATCAGAACTGAGACAGATGGCTGGAAGCTCAAGGGCTGGCACACAGCTGTATGACAATAGAGTCTAAGCAGGGAGGTCGTTCCCCTCACTGATCCTTGCCACTTAGCATTATTTTGACTACCTGCAGGAGAGAACCAAGGAATATGAAGACTTTGTGTCATTTCAGAAGTTCACATTATAGTGAATGGTAGAACTGGATCATAAACCAAGTCTTCTGAATCCAGATAAGATCCATCCTTCTTCTGCTACTCTGCAGCAACGAGGCTCACAATTGGCTTAGTGAGAAAATGATGCACTTAATTTAAAATTTGTCTTATTTAAAATCTCATCCATAAAGTTGGTGGAAATTAAGGACCTGATTTCAGAGATGGAGGGGTAGAGAAAAGCCAGTGTTTGGGCCATGGTAATAGGAGAATATGGTGGAGGAAAATATTGAGATGACAAAGAGAAGTGGACCATGGATATGGTCTGATGGGAAATCCCAGGTAGGCAGCTATAGGGGAAGGAGCAAACTAGAAAGAAGACAGAGAATTTGAGGATATCTCTATAGTCAAATAAAATTTCAGCAAGACTGTGTGTCCTAAGTTATAAAGTTAACGAAGAATGAATTACAACCATTCTCTATGTCTAATATCAAATATTAAATTTTGAGCATTTCTTCAGGGAAACAAATCATTTTTTTTCTGAGAATTTCTCTCTTCTTCCTCTAGGTGCAATTTCTATAAGCTCTGTAGAATGTCCTAGTATTTCACAGATGAGTTGGAGTAGCATGTCAAGAGTAGGAAATATTCTAGAATTAAAATATAAAACACAGAAATAGATTACATATGAAATCATGGCTCCACTAGGGAAAGCAGAATACTATCTAAAGAGGAGGTAACCCCCCAAAAAAGAACAGTATTCCATAAAGATACCCCTACAGCTTTATATAGGCCAGTAGAATTAAATCAATTACTTAGAAAACAAACATTAAAAACCAAATCTATTTCTAGGGTTGTTCCAGAATAGTCTTTAAAATTTATAATTAAATTTGGCAAAGAAGTCAAGAAAGTATGCAATGCTTTTGGAATACACAGTCATCAAAAGTATTGGCTACTTAAAGGAGTAACTTAGTGTAATGAGAAAATTTATTTATATGGAGTGGTTTGATGTCAAAATAATTTTCATCTCCCTAGCACCTCGGGCAGTAAGAATTCTTTTTTTGCATGATAATTTGAAATAAATATATGTGACAATGTGTCAGTATGACTTAATAGCTTGGAGCTTGGTCCCTGGAACCAGAGAGAATGGGTTAGAACTCAAGTCCAGTGTTTACTAACTGTAACTTTACTCCCATTTCCCAATGCCTCTTTGTGTCCATTTACTCAGCACTAAAATGGGAATAATAAAGATACTATTTTACTGGATTTCATGTACAACATTTAAAATTGTGCCTGCCAATATACTATATGCAAGCCATATTACTATACATCTTTGCTGTTAGACGCATTCTTTTTGACTTCATTAATTATAGCTTTGTGAGTTATCAGGAAATGTAAGGTAGTAGAGTAATTCTGACTAGATAGATTTCATGAAAATATCCAGAAGTCATTTACTGTGATTTGTTTGGTAAATTTTCTTCCCATATGCTTTAGTATGCCTGCATTTACATAAATTTAAGCAAAATAATTATGGATATAATAATTATAGAAGGGAAAAAGGAAAACTAGACTATGATAAACCTAATACATGGTGATTTTAAATACCTTTTCAAGTTCTGTTTCAAATTTGAATGGGAAACCAAATATATGCAGACTTTTAAAACTTTTTGCACTTTTACCATGGAATGATGGGAGCTTCTGGACATAGGTACAAAACCTTATAACATCAATTTGAGCTGAACAATACATAGGTAAAATACTCCCGTTGTGGAAGAGGTGGAGAAAAATGGAAATCACAACCGACTCAAGCAAAGATGAAAAGCTGCACTCAGGCATGCAGGAAAAGAACCCAAGGGTAATTTTTAATGTTATGTATCTTTCCATCTGGAAGCAATACACCAGTGCACAAATAATCCTTTTTTTTTTTGTAGTTTTTAGAATTTGAACAACTTCAATTTTCTAACTTAGACAAAAATTACTTCCCTATGGAACTGATTATTGGAAATTTCTTACTTTCCTTCTGATTCTTCTTGAAAATTCATACCTATTTTACATATAGATGAACAATATAGATGTACATTAATGAATCAATTATATGGAGTTTTGCCAGCATTATTTTTTCATTTCCTTCTAGCTAAAATAGTATTCTTCAAACATTCCTTTCATAGTTTCAATATGGAAGGGTATCCTGTAAATAATCAAAAGTAGGAATGAATAGTTTAATCCTAAAAAAGTAAGTTCTGAAATTCAATTTATAGTTCTTCTAAGTTTTCTATAATTGATATTAGTTTTATTTTTCTTTAATTTTATTTTTGTTTTCATTTATGATGTGAAGATGTAAGTCTAAAGGTAACTAAAAATTTCCCATCCATTCCTTTGTGTTCTGTTTCTGAGCTAGTACAACTTCAAGCAATGGATATTCATTTTTTTTCAAAGGCATTTCTTCAGTTCTGTGGACAATCCTGAAGGAGACACTATAGCTCCTCTAGCACCTGAAGCCTTGGTCTGCCTTTTCCCTCCAGTCAGCGCGGATCACTGGTTGGATCATGGGTTTCAGAATAACACTGATGGGATTTGAATTCTGTCTCTGTCACATATTAACCAAGTTGTAATTGCACAGATGTTTTACCTGTATGAATTTCAGTAAAGTTCAAAATATAAATACACTTAAGGATGATACCTTCTAAATACCTTTCATATAGATTAAGGGAGACTCCTTTGTTTATTCTTCAAATATCTACTGAGCACCTGTTAAGTATGAAGGACTGTTCTAGGGGTGAGGACTGTTCTAGCCTTCATGAGGGACGTAGGGAAAGATAACCAAATTCACAAGTAAGAAACAAGAAATTACCAGTGTCATAAAGAAAATGAAATGGCTTAATGTGACAGTGGTTGACTATTTGGGGGTGGGGGTTAAGAAGGCTTCTGAGAATGTGATATCTGAGTTGAGATCTAAGAGGCAAAATAGAGAAAGAAGAAAATATGAGTGAAAACTTTCTGGGCAGAAGGAGCAATAAATGCAAAGACTTGAGATGGGAATAAGATTAGTGTTTCCAGGAAACAGAAAGAAGGTCAAGCTAGCAGACATGTAGTGACCAAGAGAGGATAGTACATTGTGGTATAGAAGTGAGAGAAGTATAGGTTATATGCTCTTAAGTTAAGCAAATGAGTTAAATCCCACTCAAATCTACACCTTGACAGATGTCACATTCAGAGCAAAGCGTTTGAACACTTGGACCCTTGGTTTCCTCATCTGTCCATACCAAAGCCTTTAGTATAATGTGCTTTCACATAAAATTAGGCACATAAAGTACCTAATAAAAGACAGTGGCCATTATTATCTATAATATTATTTTTCTACTTTTACTAAAATGATCTAGAATGCCTAAAGGCATAGATATATATTTCAGGTACAATTCTTTGTGAAGTAACTATTTCTGTATGTGGTTGGGTATTATACTATTTCAAATTCATTTATGATGAAAGGTTTTCTAAAAAAATCCCTTACAAAGTTTTTTGCCTTAAAGTATTATTTTTTTAACCACATAAGAATAACAAAGTTAGATGCTGATTGGTGAAGGGCAAAGTGGTTTATAAATTCATCTTCACTTTTCAATGGTTTTTCTTTCTAATAATAAGTTGAGGAAATGTCATTGTGACTGTCAGTTGGGAATAAACTGTTTCAGTTGCTTGTGGGTTCTCTTACTTATTGTCTGTATCCTGTACTTTGACATTTGATCAAAACCCATATAAATCTTGGTTTGTTTCCTCCAAACTGAGCTTATTTCTTCTACATCATGAATTTGATCTTTCTCTCTTATATTGCATTTCTTTATTGCTCCTGTCATTGCTGGTTCTTCTAATGATCCATGTTCCTGCACAGCTGTATGTACACTGGAATTATTCTCATTTTCAAATCTCTTCTCAACCTCCCCATTAGTCTGTCAACATTTGGCTCTCCAATTTATACAAGTGAAGGTATTTCAGACAAAGCATAGTGGCCGTATTTCTTAAAAAGTACAAGTTAACATTATTACAAAATCTAAAATGAGAAAGAACTATCAGAAATTTGAATGATGAAGCAACAATGTTTATGTCCAAATCACAAGTATTCTCATTATATTTGAAAAAGTCAAATATGTAGATATTGCTAAATAAGTGGAATGGTGTCAATTAAATAAGGCTATGAATGCTTGACTCAATTTCAGTTTTTTTGACTCTGGTATATCATTTACATACCTTATCCATTTAGATACTTAGTTGAATTGCACTTTTTGATTTGTCGAACAAAGGCATTTTTGATACAATATTAGCTAAAATTAAACTTTTTAAACTTAAGAGCTTTTTTGTTTGTTTTTAAAATAATTTTTGTTTTAGATTATAACAAAAATCTACTTGGATGATTTATTTATTTATTTTTTTTTTTCATTTTTCTTTTATTATTCATATGTGCATACAAGGCTTGGTTCATTTCTCCCCCCTGCCCCCACCCCCTCCCTTACCACCCACTCCACCCCCTCCCGCTCCCCCCCTCAATACCCAGCAGAAACTATTTTGCCCTTATCTCTAATTTTGTTGTAGAGAGAGTATAAGCAATAATAGGAAGGAACAAGGGGTTTTGCTGGTTGAGATAAGGATAGCTATACAGGGCATTGACTCACATTGATTTCCTGTGTGTGGGTGTTACCTTCTAGGTTAATTCTTTTTGATCTAACCTTTTCTCTAGTTCCTGGTCCCCTTTTCCTATTGGCCTCAGTTGCTTTAAGGTATCTGCTTTAGTTTCTCTGCGTTAAGGGCAACAAATGCTAGCTAGTTTTTTAGGTGTCTTACCTATCCTCACCCCTCCCTTGTGTGCTCTCGCTTTTATCATGTGCTCATAGTCCAATCCCCTTGTTGTGTTTGCCCTTGATCTAATGTCCACATATGAGGGAGAACATACGATTTTTGGTCTTTTGAGCCAGGCTAACCTCACTCAGAATGATGTTCTCCAATTCCATCCATTTACCAGCGAATGATAACATTTCGTTCTTCTTCATGGCTGCATAAAATTCCATTGTGTATAGATACCACATTTTCTTAATCCATTCGTCAGTGCTGGGACATCTTGGCTGTTTCCATAACTTGGCTATTGTGAATAGTGCCGCAATAAACATGGATGTGCAGGTGCCTCTGGAGTAACAGTCTTTTGGGTATATCCCCAAGAGTGGTATTGCTGGATCAAATGGTAGATCGATGTCCATCTTTTTAAGTAGCCTCCAAATTTTTTTCCAGAGTGGTTGTACTAGTCTACATTCCCACCAACAGTGTAAAAGGGTTCCTTTTTCCCCACATCCTCGCCAACACCTGTTGTTGGTGGTGTTGCTGATGATGGCTATTCTAACAGGGGTGAGGTGGAATCTTAGTGTGGTTTTAATTTGCATTTCCTTTATTGCTAGAGATGGTGAGCATTTTTTCATGTGTTTTCTGGCCATTTGAATTTCTTCTTTTGAGAAAGTTCTGTTTAGTTCACATGCCCATTTCTTTATTGGTTCATTAGTTTTGGGAGAATTTAGTTTTTTAAGTTCCCTGTATATTCTGGTTATCAGTCCTTTGTCTGATGTATAATTGGCAAATATTTTCTCCCACTCTGTGGGTGTTCTCTTCAGTTTAGAGACCATTTCTTTTGATGAACAGAAGCTTTTTAGTTTTATGAGGTCCCATTTATCTATGCTATCTCTTAGTTGCTGTGCTGCTGGGGTTTCATTGAGAAAGTTCTTACCTATACCTACTAACTCCAGAGTATTTCCTACTCTTTCTTGTATCAACTTAAGAGTTTGGGGTCTGATATTAAGATCCTTGATCCACTTTGAGTTAATCTTGGTATAGGGTGATATACATGGATCTAGTTTCAGTTTTTTGCAGACTGCTAACCAGTTTTCCCAGCAGTTTTTGTTGAAGAGGCTGCTATTTCTCCATCGTATACTTTTAGCTCCTTTGTCAAAGATAAGTTGCTCATAGTTGTGTGGCTTCATATCTGGATCCTCTATTCTGTTCCACTGGTCTTCATGTCTGTTTTTGTGCCAGTACCATGCTGTTTTTATTGTTATTGCTTTGTAATATAGTTTGAAGTCAGGTATTGTGATACCTCCTGCATTGTTCTTTTGACTGAGTATTGCCTTGGCTATTCGTGGCCTCTTGTGTTTCCATATAAATTTCACAGTAGATTTTTCAATCTCTTTAATGAATGTCATTGGAATTTTGATGGGAATTGCATTAAACATGTAGATTACTTTGGGGAGTATCGACATTTTTACTATGTTGATTCTACCAATCCATGAGCATGGGAGATCTCTCCACTTTCTATAGTCTTCCTCAATCTCTTTCTTCAGAAGTGTATAGTTTTCCTTGTAGAGGTCTTTCACATCTTTTGTTAGGTTTACACCTAGGTATTTGATTTTTTTTGAGGCTATTGTAAATGGAATTGTTTTCATACATTCTTTTTCCGTTTGCTCATTGTTAGTGTATAGAAATGCTAATGATTTTTCTATGTTGATTTTATATCCTGCTACTTTGCTATAGCTATTGATGATGTCTAGAAGCTTCTGAGTAGAGTTTTTTGGGTCTTTAAGGTATAGGATCATGTCGTCTGCAAATAGGGATATTTTGACAGTTTCTTTACCTATTTGTATTCCTTTTATTCCTTCTTCTTGCCTAATTGCTCTGGCTAGGAATTCCAGTACTATGTTGAATAGGAGTGGAGATAGTGGGCATCCTTGTCTGGTTCCTGATTTTAGAGGGAACGGTTTTAATTTTTCTCCGTTAAGTATAATGCTGGCTGTAGGTTTGTCATATATAGCTTTTATAATGTTGAGGAACTTTCCTTCTATTCCTAGTTTTCTTAGAGCTTTTATCATGAAATGATGTTGGATCTTATCAAAGGCTTTTTCTGCGTCTATTGAGATGATCAAGTGGTTTTTGTCTTTGCTTCTGTTAATGTGGTTTATTACGTTTATTGATTTTCGTATGTTGAACCACCCCTGCATCCCTGGGATGAAGCCTACCTGGTCGTGGTGGATAATCTTTTTGATGTGTTGCTGAATTCGGTTTGCCATTATTTTGTTGAGGATTTTTGCATCAATGTTCATTAAGGAGATTGGCCTATAGTTCTCCTTTTTGGAGGTGTCTTTGCCTGGTTTTGGGATAAGTGTAATAGTGGCTTCATAAAATGTGTTTGGCAGTTTTCCTTCCCTTTCTATTTCATGGAACAGTTTAAGGAGGGTTGGTATCAGTTCTTCTTTAAAGGTCTGATAGAATTCAGCAGAGAATCCATCAGGTCCTGGACTTTTCTTTTTGGGGAGACTCTTGATTGCTGCTTCAATTTCATTTTGTGTTATAGGTCTATTCAGGTGATTAATTTCCTCTTGGTTCAGTTTTGGATGATCATATGTATCTAGAAATCTGTCCATTTCTTTTAGATTTTCAAATTTATTTGAATATAGGTTCTCAAAGTAGTCTCTGATGATTTCCTGGATTTCCATGGTGTTTGTTGTTATCTCCCCTTTTGCATTCCTGATTCTACTAATTTGGGTTTTTTCTCTCCTCATTTTAGTCAGGTTTGCCAGGGGTCTATCGATCTTGTTTATTTTTTCAAAGAACCAACTTTTTGTTTCATTAATTCTTTGTATGGTTTTTTTGGTTTCTATTTCGTTGATTTCAGCTCTTATTTTTATTATTTCTCTCCTTCTATTTGTTTTGGGATTTGCTTGTTCTTGTTTTTCTAGGAGTTTGAGATGTATCATTAGGTCATTGATTTGGGATCTTTCAATCTTTTTAATATATGCACTCATGGCTATAAACTTTCCTCTCAAGACTGCCTTAGCTGTGTCCCATAGGTTCCGGTAGGTTGTGTTTTCATTTTCATTGACTTCTAGGAACTTTTTAATTTCCTCTTTTATTGCATCGATGATCCATTCTTCATTAAGTAATGAGTTATTTAGTTTCCAGCTGTTTGCATGTTTTTTGTCTTTACTTTTGTTGTTGAGTTCTACTTTTACTGCATTGTGGTCAGATAGTATGCACGGTATTATTTCTATTTTCTTATATTTGCTGAGGCTTGCTTTGTGCCCTAGGATATGATCTATTTTGGAGAAGGTTCCATGGGCTGCTGAGAAGAATGTATATTGTGTAGAGGTTGGATGAAATGTTCTATAGACATCTACTAGGTCCACTTGATCTATTGCATATTTTAGATCTTGGATTTCTTTATTGAGTTTTTGTTTGGATGACCTATCTATTGATGATAATGGAGTGTTAAAGTCTCCCACAACCACTGTGTTGGCGTTTAGATATGCTTTTAGGTCTTTTAGGGTATGTTTGATGAAATTGGGTGCGTTGACATTGGGTGCGTACAGATTGATGATTATTATTTCCTTTTGGTCTATTTCCCCTTTTATTAGTATGGAATGTCCTTCTTTGTCTCGTTTGATCAATGTAGGTTTGAAGTCTACTTTGTCAGAGATAAGTATTGCTACTCCTGCTTGTTTTCGGGGGCCATTAGCTTGGTAAATCTTCTTCCAGCCTTTCATCCTAAGCATATGCTTATTTCTGTCGGTGAGATGAGTCTCCTGTAAGCAACAAATTGTTGGATCTTCTTTTTTAATCCATTTTGTCAAACGGTGTCTTTTGATGGGTGAATTAAGTCCATTGACATTAAGTGTTAGTACTGATAGGTATGTGGTGATTCCTGCCATTTAGTTATCTTAGTTGTTTGAAGGTTTGATTGTGTGTACCTAACTTGATGTTACTCTCTACTGTCTTGCTTTTTCTTATCCTGTGGTTTGGTGCTGCCTGCCTTTTCATGGTTAAGTTGGGTGTCACTTTCTGTGTGCAGGATCCCTTGCAGAATCTTTTGTAATGGTGGCTTTGTGGTCACATATTGTTTTAGTTTCTGCTTATCATGGAAGACTTTTATTGCTCCATCTATTTTGAATGATAGCTTTGCTGGGTAGAGTATCCTGGGGTTGAAGTTATTTTCATTCAGTGCCCGGAAGATCTCACCCCACACTCTTCTTGCTTTTAATGTTTCTGTTGAGAAGTCTGCTGTGATTTTGATGGGTTTACCTTTGTATGTTACTTGTTTTTTCTCTCTTGCAGCCTTCAATATTCTTTCCTTAGTTTCTGAACTTGTTGTTTTAATGATGATATGTCGTGGAGTAGTTCTATTTTGATCTGGTCTG
Source organism: Castor canadensis (assembly GCF_047511655.1). Taxonomy (NCBI): domain Eukaryota; kingdom Metazoa; phylum Chordata; class Mammalia; order Rodentia; family Castoridae; genus Castor; species Castor canadensis. Next base: position 55,133,562 of record NC_133394.1, read on the forward strand.
TTTGGTGTCCTGGAGGCCTCTTGCATTTGTATGGGAATATCTTTCTCTAGATTTGGGAAATTTTCCGTTATTATTTTGTTGAATATATTACGCATTCCCTTCGCTTGCACCTCTTCTCCTTCTTCGATGCCCATGATTCTCAAGTTTGGTCTTTTGATGGAGTCGGTGAGTTCTTGCATTTTCTTTTCACAGGTCTTGAGTTGTTTAATTAATAGTTCTTCGGTTTTTCCTTTAATTACCATTTCATCTTCAAGTTCTGAGATTCTGTCTTCTGTTTGTTCTATTCTGCTGGATTGGCTTTCCGTTTTGTTTTGCAGTTCTGTTTCGTTCTTTTTTCTGAGGTTTTCCATATCCTGGCTGTTTTCTTCTTTATTGTTGTCTATTTTTGTCCTGAGTTCATTTATCCATTTATTCATTGTGTTCTCTCTTTCACTTTGGTGTTTATACAGTGCTTCTATGGTTTCCTTTATTTCTTCTTTTGCTTTTTCAAATTCTCTATTTTTATTGTCTTGGAATTTCTTGAGTGTCTCCTGTACATTTTGGTTGACCCTATCCAGTATCATCTCTATAAAATTCTCATTGAGTACTTGTAGTATGTCTTCTTTTAAATTATTCTTGTAGGCTTCATTGGGTCCTTTGGCATAGTTTATCTTCATTTTGTTGGAGTCTGGCTCTGAGTTTCTGTTCTCTTCATTCCCCTCTGGTTCCTGTATTAATTTTTTGCTGTGGGGAAACTGGTTTCCTTGTTTTTTCTGTCTTCCTGTCATTGTCCTTGGTGTTGTTACTGTCCCTGTACTGTGTGTAATTAAGTATTTTCTAGCTTGTAATAATAACAATGGTAATATTGAGAACGGAAGAGTGAGCTGAGATGGAAAGCAAGAAGTTAAAGAAAAGGGGAAAACAAATATACAGACAAGAGGGAGAAAGCAGAACAAGGTATCAGACAAGAGAGTTTCAAAGGTATAAACAGGGAGTGTTAGTGTACTAATCGACAGTAAGCTGAACAGACAATAGAGAGACAGAGAGAGGATTGAAAATCAAAGATAAAAAAAATAAAAAATAAGTATATGAAAGTAATATCTATTTATAAAAATGAATTAAAATAAAATGGAAAATAGGAAATTAAAAAAAAAAAAAAAAACAAAAAAACCAAAAAACTTCCAAGTTTATATGCAATGCAATTTCAGTCTTAATAATTTGGATGTCCGTCTTAATCTCCAGTCCTGGAGTTGGTGCCTCAGATGTTGTTCTGTAGTTGTCTCATCAAAGGGGATGCATAAAGTAGAACAAAACTACACTCACACACACACAGAAGAAAAAATAAAAAAAAAGCCCCACCAAGTGTCCCCAGTTCAAATGCAATAGTTTCAGTAAGTTTTTCGGCTTGCAGGTGTAATTCGGTTGTTCTCTCATCAAAGGTAGGGAGAAAAAGAAAAAAAAGCGTCTGGAGGCAGTTCTGAGAGTGGTATCTGCAACTGTGGCTTGCCTGCCTGCTGCTCTCAGCCTGTAGCTGGCGGCGTTATTTATGCAGATCTCTGGGGTGAGCTAGCGCTCACCTGGTCCCACAGGCTTTGTTTGCTCAGAGTTCTCCTGTGCGGGGGAGGGGGGCCTCTGCTACAGGCTTTTCCCTTTCCAAGCACTGGGAAAGGCGACACTGCCCCGCGTTGTCAGGCCTGCGTGCTTATTTACAGTTCACGTGGGAAGTGGGTCTTCCCTCCTCTCACAAGCGTCCCCGCTCCTGGTTGCTGGCGCGCCCCGCTCCCGCCAGAGCCTCTCCGGCCCGCCCGGCTCGTTTATTTACAGTCCCGGGAAGGATTCCCTTCCCCCAATCTTCAGCGCTCAGGGCGCCCCACCCTCTTTCCAGCGTGTCTTAACTGTTCTTATTGCTTAGTACTCAGTTTCTCTTTTTTTCCCGGGTGGAGGTCAGTCTGTCCAGGGGGCTATGCTGCTCTGGCCCAGGCTTGTCTGTGGGGGAACCGCGGTACCGCGAAGCTCACCTGGTCCGCGTCTTCCCAAGCCGTATGGGCGCCGGCCACTGGCGGCCCGGGGGCCTCCTCGGTTCTCCGTTTAACGTGAAGTGGAGATTCTCTGCGCCGGCTGGAGATGTGGAGGGGTCAAAGTTATGCCTTTTCTCGGTGATTATGCCTGTAAAGTGTGTCTCCAGCGTCTCTCCAAGATTTCACTATAGGAGGCTCGCTTTCTGCTTCCTACCTCTAGCCGCCATCTTGGAATCTACCTCTACTTGGATGATTTAGAAATTTGTCCATAATAAAGAAAAATAGAAAGAAGATGGCTACATTTACATGAGTATGTTCTCAGGAAGGGCCAAGCACTTGGAAGGGGATAGAAACCTATGATGAGCAATTTAAGAGACTCTTAACTGGGCTAACTTCAGTGCTTCCGTAACAAATATCACAGACTAGTGGCTTAATCAATAGATGTGTATTTTTACACATGCTCAGACTTGATGTCTAAGATTAGAGGTACCTAGGTTTGGTTTCAGCTGTGGCTTCTGTCATTGGCCTTCAGGTGGCCACCTCTTTGCATGTTCTTTCCTCTGTGCTGTCTTTCCTGTTTTTATGTGCATATCTCTGGTGTCTGTGTGTCCCTATTTGTTCTTAACAGAAGTGCACCAATCTGACTCACTTTAGCAGCCTACCCTACTTTAAATTAATCACTCTTCAAAGGCTCCATCTTCAAATATAGTCTTATGCTGAGGTATAAGGGTTGGGAGTTCAATATGTGAACTTTGGAGACACACTGCAGGTTATATCACTAGCTGTCCACTTTGAAGCCTCAGAAATTCTCTCGTTTGTGTCTGAGGTGATCAGGCCTTTTGGGGTTGTTGGCAAAAAGAAAACCAAATAAAAACAAGACATCATAATAATGTCCATTGCTTAATTATAATAATAACTAGGAATATCACTGTACTTTAAATTGTATTACGGGCTTCATAGTAAATGATCCATGTCCTCCAACTAGAGAGGAATTACAAGGTTTTCTGGTTATCTTGGACTCAGAAATATACTTAGTGAATGCCCTTTGGCTAATAGTTCTCTCTTACATTAGTTAATATATATATATAAGTTGACAAGTATTATGATATCTTATTGACCTATGAGTTAACTTGTCTCCCAGGCTAATTTTACAAACTGACTCTCAGGCAGCAGCCTATATGTCTATTTTGTTGGTTATTGAAGGATGGCCCTAAGGAATAGCACTTAGAATGACTACAAGTTAGACTTCCATATCTTCCTTTTACTTACATATAAATAATGATTATTTTCCATAGGATTAACTATCATATCATGTTAGCTAAAATTACTGTGTCAAAGAATGTAGCACATTTTTCAGGCTGTTGATAAATATGGTAAAAACTGCCCTATACAAGGATTCTACCAATTAATACTCACTGCAGTGTTGAAGAGTTTTGTGTCCCAACAGTTACTATTTATGAGAATGGGTAAAGTATTTTATTTAACAAGATATTTCTCATTATGGCATGTAAAACACTGGCATCTCATTAACTTAATATGCATTTTAGAAATTAACTTTTTTGTAAATGCTTTGTGCATTTTTTTTGAGTTGCCTACATATGTCTTCTGCTCATTTTGTTATTAAATTATTTACAATTTTACTGACTTACATGAGTTCATAATATATTAATTATATTAACATCTATCCTAGATTAATTCAAATATATCCATTTTCCTGATTTTTTGATCACCTAAAATTTTTTATTTTTGTATTTTCCCTTTACAAGATTCAGTTCTTCTTTTCTTACCCAGAGATCAGATTAGCCTTCATATATATTTTGCACTATTTTCAAATGAAATTGTCTTTATTTTTTGAACTAATTCCACATGCTGCACAATGTCTATAATTTCTCTAAATTAAACAGCTACAAACTCAGCAATTAGATGGTCATTTGGTATCATGTAGTGCTAAATAAAAATTACTAGCTATGTGACCTTAGGCAAAATTACTTGTCCTCACAGAAACTTATTTCCAACAAAAGGAGGACAATAATGTTTACCCCAAAGGGTTGACATGAGAATAAAACTGAGTAACAAATGTGGATACACCTGGGGGCGTTCAGTAAATGCCAGTGACTTTCAATGTTGTAGATGTATTTTTCCTGAACATCAACAATGTTCACAATTTATTGGTAAGCTTTGCCTTCACCATAATGCAACCAACTTTCTGAAGCATTTTGATATTTTTCATATACTAAAAATACACTGATATGCTAATACATGTGTTCATATACTCATATGTACCTTTAATACTTGGAATGGATTGTTATCATTACTTAGCATTACTTTTCCTCTTAGCTGGATATTCTTCTCTATAGAATGTCTACATATTGTCAAAGGAATTTAATATTAAGTCTTGTAATTACTTCAGCAATATAAAAATATTATTAGAAGCCCAAATATTCAATTGTGAAATCGGTAGAAAGTGTATTTTTAAATTAAGGTAATTTCAATAATTAGTGATATCATTCACTTAATTGTGACATTAACACAGTTTGAAAGGGCTTAAAAAATAAAGGGATTTGTTTTTGAAGTAAGGATATAAAAGGACAAGAGTTGGAGAATGTGAACAGGAAACTTTTGTGGTAGGACACATGTTACTATTTCAATAGAATGTTTATTTTATAAAATCAGATCATTTTGTTACAAGATAATAGAAGTTGTCACAAGAAAAATTTGTTTTATGCAACTTCAGAGCCTCTAAGGCCCCAGTGATTTAGTCAGAAAGAATTAACTTTCTCTCCCCTCATTCTTTTTCCCATCCCACCATTGCTCAATTACTTGTCTCCATCAATGATATGGGCACATGACTCCATTGATTTTTAAGCCTCATTTTTCACTACTGATTCAACTGGAGTGAACACTGATGTCACTACCTATAACTCAGAAATATATTAGAGAGGAGTTGAATGGATCTCTTATCACTGTGTGGGCTTTATGCTTTGCCTGGCTTTAATTACTGTACCTCCTGGGATTTAACCGTATAATTGGCCCAGCGCAGGACACATGATCGATACCAGGCCCAACAGGAAATGGACTGCAAGTAGCAACCCTTCCAGGACTACAAACAAACAGTTCCACAAAGTAAAGGGAGTGTGCTGTGATGGAGAATGTGAACAGAAAACCTTCATGGTAGAATCAAAAAATACTACTTCAATATAATGTTTGTTTTATAAAATAAAATCACTTTTGTTACAAGGTAATAGAAGTTACTACAAGAAATATTTGTTTTATACAAGGATCAAGGCATGTTCACCTCACCATGATTTTTATTTATATAACACGGGGCTTAATCTATAGGATTATGATTCAAAGTATTGTTATATCCAGATTTAATGGTCATTCACCAAGGGCAGAAAAGGTAATTATCTTAATTGAAATATATTTGGCACAAAAGTTAATATCAGAAGCATATACCTTTACTCTCACTGCCTCAAGTTTACTTTAGCTTTTAGTTTTTTCAGTATTAATAAGAGCCTTGCAAATTTTTGAATGATCAATTTCTATGTTAAGTTGATGGCCTAAGTGACCAATAATTGCATACACATTATCTCCACTCTAGCATGGCATTCTGAGCCTCATGAATTTAAAAAAAATCCAAACACAAAAGGAGACCTTTAGTGGCATATGATAGAATCTAATTTCTTCCCACCCAAAGGGCAATTCAACAATATTGACCATTAAAGTGCCAAATCAAACAAGATAATGAGACATAATTCACTTTTCTCTTTCTGGCTTACCAGTCCAGTTTTGGACAATATGGACAACAGAACAATGCTACCATAATTATTATTTGGCTTTCAGATCAGTACAAATGAATAATCTTGTTCAATGCTGCTTCCAAAAAAAGTTCTAACATTGTTATATAACTACATTTTCCCCCTGCCTTGGCTATTTTAGTCTTGTTAAAATGTTGTTTTTGATTAAATAGCCCATACACGATTAGCTGTAGTATTGTAACATAAATGAGTTACAGCTGCACTGACAGATACATAAGAAGGAGGAGGGAATGATAAATACAAAACCAATTCTATCTCGAGTTGGAAGCACACTGACAGCAGTAATTATGAGATGCAGCACAGCCAGCTTGCTCATCATACTCTTACTCAAAAATGCTGAACAGAAGTGTAAGGAGGAATGTAAAGATGTACTTTCAGTTATCCTGACGTTATGAATCTGCCTTGAGAAAACTAAAACATAAGGAAATATATCATAAGAGAAGTTGCTGTGCTAGAATGTGGTTGTGGGTGTTAGATTCCAGAATAAAATATTAGGAAAGAAAGAGATCCAGAGAACAGAGGCAATTTAAAACTTTGTTTAATTATTGCTAACTCCTAAATGTACAACAGAGATGTAAATTATTGTGTGTGAGTTTTTTGCTTTTATGTTATGTTCATCTATTTTTCGTGGCACTGAGGTTTGAGCTCGTGGTCTCAGACTTGCTAGGCAGGTGCTCTGCCATTAGAGTCATGCCCCTAGCCCTTTTTGCCTTAGTTATTTTTCATGTAAGATTTCACCTGAGCTGGCCTCAAACCTCAATCCTACCTACAGAGTCCTGCATGCCTATGACTACGGATGTGAACCACCAATCCTGGTTTACTAACTGAGATGGGTTTTCACTAACTTTTTTCTGGGCTGACCTTGAGCATCGATCCTTCTGATCAGCTGAAATTACAGACCTGAGTCACTACACTCTACCCTCTTATTTTTTTAAGGCCATATTGCATGCTGACATTCAGAAAGACAGTGATGAGGGATTCCTAGTTATTCTAGCAGGAGTAGGCTTAATTACCAACCCCCAATTCACCATTTACAACTAAGTATAACTTGCTATGTCATAGTGTAGTGTAATTAAAGGATCAGATTTAATGTAAATCAGTTATGATAAGAAAAATCTTCAATAACAGATTTTAATCCTCACTAGAAGCAATAACAAACAGAATTGATACTTTGAAAAGCTGAACCAACAATTTGAATGATAAATTGCTATTCCTTCGGAACTTAAATAAGAAAAGGTACCCTTCAATCTCCCCTCAAAAAGTGAGTAAAAGAACATGAAAAGTCAAGGATAGAAAATTGAAGTCCCACATGCACTGTTTCTGAGAACAGTGAACATGGAACTACTACAGGGAATATCTTAACTAAAGGCTTATTTGTAGTGTGGACTCAAGTCAAGTCACCAAGGCTCAAGCCCTGGTATACCTCTTTCAAGCTGGGACACATAAAGCGAATTGCTAACCATCTCTGTGTGATAACTTTCTTACAACTCTTGCTTCAAAAGCTCCATGTGAAGGCATAATGAATTTTACTTGTGACAACACAGCATGTAGAGACTGCTGAGTAAAGGTTAGCAGTTACTACAGTGAAACTCTGAAACAAACTTTTGTTATTCATTACTGCTTTCTCACTGCCCATCATGTTCTGTTGAAGAACAGAAAATCAAAGACAAAATAGAGAAAACATTTCCAGGCTGAAAAAAGACTTCTGCATACAGAATTTAAAAGCTTATCATTTTCTAGGCAAAACTCAAGAAGAAGATTCACAACTAAAAATATTCTGGGTCAGCTTTGAAATTTCATATGTAAAGAAAAATCTCTAAATTTATAAAACCTTTGAAGCAGAATACTTAGAACCCAAGAGTTAGACTTCCTTTCACACTAAACAATTTATATAATTATTCTTTTACCTGCTTATGAAAAATGCACTACATATCTTAAAAGCTCTTTCATGTCATTGCATGCTTACATATCTAACCTTTTGAAAACACCCATAATAGACTCTGCTATAGTGGACTTAAAGGTTCCTATTCATTGCCTTTACAAGGGAAAAAAAGCATTTTATTTTTTAAAACGAAGACTTGATTAATGTCTGTTTAAAACCTGCTCTTAGACTGTAATAAAAATGCATTTCTTACCTTCTTAATTTTATATTGTTTAACTGTTTATAGTTGTTATTTATTAATTATGAAGGATGACATAGAATTGAGACATAGCATTCTTGGTCGTTAAAAAAGGATTAGTTTAATTGCTCCAAGATGTATGCCATTTTGTTTGCAAATTGCATTATACTTCTCAATGTCATCTAAAAACTAGAAGGCCATATTTCCCTCATTCTTCAGTATCATAATGACTATTAAGGGAAAGACACCTCTGAGAGAGAGAGAGAGAGAGAGAGAAGACTAAGGTTTTAGCAAATTCCAGCAGAGAAAGATTAATCTTGTGAGTGAGAAAAAACAGTCATCAGGATGTGCATGCACCTAGGAGGAAACAGAATTTAGAAACAGTTAACATTCCAGCTGTCCATTTATATCTTGGCATTTTTCTTTTAATTGTTCTTTGCTGATAAAATCTTGTAATCTCATGATTGTTCCTCTCAACATGTGCAAAAAACAAGAGACTTAATGCTTCAAAAGTGTTATCTGGGATCTTGAGAATCACATCCCTACTCATAATGCTTTTTATACTCTTAAAACATTGCTATGTATTTAGTCAACATAGTTCTCTTTCAGTCTTAGGCTTTAGGGAATCATAGTTTGTCAGAAGGAGAATGGGAACTGGTATAAAACAGATACAAATTCTAATCTCAACTTATTAATATGTTTAGAGAAATAATCTGAATTAAAGTTCATAGACTGTTAATAATGGCTATTTTTAATTGTAGAATTTTGAGGAAACTCAAACTTAATTTTACTTTTCTATATCATTTGTAAATTTAAATAGTAAGCATATATAGTATTCTAGTAAAAAATAAGTCATTGCCCTTAATTGAAGATCTTTCATTTATGCAGAAACTTATCCAGCAATGTGATAACCATCATTTTGGTCAGGAACTAGAATATAACCCAGAATGACTTCAAATGAACAAAATGATTTCTGACTAACATCAAATTAATTCCTCTAGAAATATCGTGGTGACAAAATTTTTACATTGTTCCTTGAAATAATCAAGTTTCGTGAGTAGTGAAAAGAAACTAACCTTTTAAAATGAAAATCAGCAGCTATATGAAACTACATACTATTCCTAAATGAAATGTTTGATTTCTTTATTTGAAAAGGTGGTTTTTTAAATTAAAAAAGTACTACTATGTTTTCCATGACTTTGTCTTGGTTTTAGTTCACTTTTGAAGCCATTTAAAGATGAGGTTCTCTTTGTAACACTGACCACCACAATCACAATTTTGTTGGAATTTCAAAATGGAGTGTGCCTATTTTACCATGCCATATGTAGATGAGAATGCTGAAAATATGAATTTTCAGCATATGAAAATTCCTGACCTCTCAGACAGAAAACAGTAGTAGAAAGCATTGGTAAAGAGTTGCATTATTGTGAAAGAATCAACAAGTTACTATTGCGAAAAAAAAAGATAGTACACACTAATAAAAGAGACCAAAATTACCAGATCCTGTACAGATATATTTTGATTTGATAAAATAAACTAGGTAAGTGTAGTAACCACACCATTCCTCACAAAACACTGCATTTATCTCAAGAAGTAGTGCTCTACCACAAAAGAGATTTGCCTTCCACAAAATCTTCTGCTGAATATGTTTATTTTGGCGAAGAATGGTAGTATGTAAGTCCAAGAGCACATATAATTTGAAGCAGAAGAGTGAATATGAAACACCAAGAATTCAAACTATTTTCTAAAGTGTGACAATCTGTATAACACATTCATTCAACAAATAGTTGTCAAGAACCAAAAATAGGTCAGGAATTTGACAGACACTGGTAATTCAAGAGGGAAAATCAAGAGCAGTCTTTGACACAGTGGAGCTCAGGGTTGATGTTTTATTTTGGGAAAAGAATATAATATGAAGGATACATAATTTTTATTTTACTAAACACTGAAAATAATGGTGAAATACATTATTTGATTCTATATGAAAAATAACTTAACTGGCAGCATACCCTTTTATTGAGAAAAAGCTAGGTAAAAAATGATGAATTCTTATTGGCAGAATTTTGCAACCATAAGTAATTTCCCCATAATTTCTTAAAAGGTGGCTAAAATGGTAATCAAAGGAAGAAATGCAATCTAAATCTCTCAAAATACTGAAAAGTCAGATTAGATTAAGAAGAGAGACATAACATGCTAAAATACTCAGCTTTAGCTGACTGATTATTTTGAGCTGCAAACACAGAGAAAGAGCAGAGGCAGGAGGTTCTCATGACCTTTTGTCTTATCACTTCCACACAATCTTTTGTTCTTTCTTTAAAAAGGTGTATAATATTTAGGGCCTAACAGCTTCTTTGGATTTTTCTTCTGAAAACTATTGTGTCCATGTAAAAATATTAAATAAATTTTTATAATTTTTCTTGTTATCTTATCTTAGGTTTTTAATTCTCAGGCTGGCCATAGACCTTAAGGAAGCAGAATGTTTTTCCTCCCCTACAATTACTATATTTTAAAATCCTCCTTTTAAACTTCTTATTTACTAGTGGACATATGCTTATATAAAGCAGAAACATTCACTAATATTAGTTTCATATTACATTTTGGAAAGAAGAAGTACAAAGTTTATAGACCTTACAAACCCTGATATTTTGAAGATCATATGAAATATATTTAATAATACTTTGAGACATTCAACATGGATGAAATAGAACTTTGCTTGGTTTTGGCAACCTCCAGACTAGTATAGAATGATGAGCATGATTAATGCCCCACAAAAAAGTTTTTTCACAAGTAATCCTCCAGGGCCAAAGATAATTATCATGTAAGTTAGGTAAAATGTGTCATATTGGTATAATTTAAGGATTATCCACTCTAAATGTAGGCAAAGAATATGACTGGTTACATGGTGCTTAGCTCATCTTTGTAACTTCCCTTCTCCTTCTGCAGTGCTCATGATCTATAGGTCTTGTCATTTGAGTTTCAGGACTTCTCAGATTCCTTTCATATTTACTCTGTTTCTTATATTATATCTACTTTGTCTTCAAGTTCTGAAATTCTGTCTTCCACTTGTTCTGTCTGCTCTAGTGGCCTTCATTTGACTTAAGGAGCATTTTATTTCTAGGGTTACCATCCACATTTTTTTTGTGTGAGATTTTCAATACCTTCCTGAAATTTTCCTTTCACATCTTGTATTGTCTTCCTTATTTCATTTATATGTTCTTTGATTTCATTCTTTTGATATATTCATGATATATTCTTTTTAATATACTCTTTGATATATTCATGATTGCATCCTCTTTGAGTTCTTTGGTTGTTTCTTTTTTTTAGTCTTGATTAGGCCTTTATTTTCCTGTGATGTTAGATAAGTATTTCTTAATATCTATAAGATTGTCTCATTACATTAATACCTTTGAAAGTCCCTACATGTCTTTTTTTTAAATTCTTTATTCATTTGTTTACATGTGCATACATTGTTTGGGCCATTTCTCCCCCCTGTTCCCTGCCCCCTCCTTCTCTTCTGCACCCTCCCTTGCTTCCAGGCAGAACCTGTTCTGCCCTTATCTCTAATTTTGTTGAAGACAAGACATAAGCATAATAAGGAAGACAAAGCGTTTTTGCTAGTTGAGTTAAGGACAGCTATACAGAAAGATTCCTACCATTGGTTTCATGTACAAATGTGTTATAACCCAAGTTGATTCATCTCTAACTGATCCTTACAATGGTTCCTGATCCCCTTCTTCTGTTGACCTCTGTCACTTAAAGACTTCTGTACTAGTTCCTCTGGAGTGGGGACATCAAACACTCTCATGTTTTGGGTTTTCTACCTATTCCCATACCTCCCATATGTACTCTCCCCTTGTCATGTGACCCAAGTCCAAACACATTGCTGTATTTGCCCTAGATCTAAAGTCTGCATTTGAGGGAGAACATACGATTTCTGGTCTTCTGAGCCTAGCTAACCTCGCTTAGAATGATGTTCTCCAGTTCCATCCATTTACTTGAGAATAATAAGATTTCATCCTCTTCATGGCTGAGTATAACTCCATTGTGTATAAATACCACATTTTCTTAATCCATTTGTCTGTAGTAGGGCATCGTGGCTGTTTCCAAAATTTGGCTATTGTGAATAGCACTGCAATAAACATGGGTGTGCAGTCCTCTAGGACTGCGTTTGCTGTGTCCCATAGGTTCTGTTAGGTCATGTTTTCATTTTCATTAACTTCCAAAAACTTTTTAATTTCCTCTTTTATTTCATCAATAACCCATTCATCATCAATCAATGTGTTGTTCAGCTTCCAACTGTTTGCATGTTTTACTATTGTTTTTGTTGTTGACTTCTAGTTTTAATGTATTGTGATCAAACAGAATGCATGTGATTATTTCTATTTTCTTATGTTTGCTGAGGCTTGCTTTGTGCCCTAAGATTTGATCAATTTTGGAGATGATTCCATGGGCTGCTGAGAAGAATGTATATTGTGCAGAAGTTGGATGAAATTTTCTGTAGACATCATCTAAGTCCATTTGATCTATGGTGTGATTTAGATCTAGGGTTTCTTTATTGATTTTTTTGTTTGGATGACCTATCTACTGGTGGTAGGGTGGTATTAATTTCCCTTTTATTAGTATGGAATGTCCTTATTTATTTTGTTTGATTAATTTAAGCTTAAAGTCTGCTTTGTCTGAGATAAGTATTGCTACTCCTGCCTGTTCAGGGGCCATTGGCTTGGTGAATCTTCTTCCAGCCTTTCACCCTAAGATGGGTCTCCTATAAAGAACAGACTGTTGGATCTTCCTTTTTTAAAAATCTAGTTTGCCAAACAGTGTCTTTAATGGGTTACTTAAGTCCATTAACATTCAGTGTTAGTGTTGATATGTGGTGATATCTTTCATTTAGTTGTTTTTGTTGTTTAAGGGTTTAATTGTGTGCAGCTGAATCAATGTTACTCTCTACTTTCTTGCCTTTTCTTCTCCTGTGGTTTGGTACTGCCTGCCCTTTCATGGTTTTGTTTACTTTCATTTTCTGTGTGCAGAATTCCTTGGAGAATCTTTTGTAGTGGTGGTTTGGTGGTCACATATTGTTTTAGTTTCTGCTATCATGGAAGACTTTTATTTCTCCATCTATTTTGAATGATAGTTTTGCTGGGTAGAGTATCCCAGGGTTGAAGTTATTTTCATTCAGTGCCCGGAATACCTCGCTCCATGCTGTTCTTGCTTTTAAGGTTTCTGTTGAGAAATCTGCTGTGATTTTGATGGGTTTACCTTTGTATGTTATTTGGTTTTTCTCTCTTACAGCCTTCAATATTCTTTCTCTATTCTTTGTGCTTGTTGTTTTAATGATAATATGTCATGAGGTAGGTCTATTTTGGTCAGGTCTGTTCGGTGTCCTAGATGCTTCCTGTACCTGAATGTGTGTTGTTTTCTCTAGATTTGGGGAAATTTCTGACATTGTTTTGTTGAATATATTACGAATTCCTTTGCTTGCACCTCTTCTCCTTCTTCAATGCCCATGATTCTCAGGTTTGGTCTTTTAATGGAGTCAGTGAATTCTTGCATATTCCTTTCACAGATCTTGAGTTTGACTAATAGCTCTTCAGTTTTTCCTTGAATTTCCATTTTATCTTCAAGTTCCTCTTGTTCTGTCTTGTGCTTGTTCTTGTCTGCTGGAGTGGCCTTCCATTGTGTTTTGTACTTCTGTTTCATTCTTTTTTCTGAGGTTTTCTATATCATGGGTTACTTCCTCTTTAAAATTGTCAATTTTTGTCCTTAATTCATTTATTTCTCTATATATGGTGTTCTCTGTTTCACTTTGGTGTTTGTTTAGGGCTCCTATGAGTTCATTTATTTGTTTTTGTGTCTTCTTATATTCTTTATTTTTGTTGTCTTGGAATATCTTTAGTGCCTCCTGTATGTTTTGGTTGACCATGTCTAGTAACATTTCCATGAAATTCTAAAGATTACTTGCAGGGTTTCTTCTTTTAGAGTGTTCTTGTGGGCTTCGCTGGGTTCCTTGGGATGGTTTATCTTTGTTTTTTTGAAGTCTGGAACTGGGGTATCCATTTTCTTCATTTCCCTGTGAATCCTGTATTAATTTATTTTTGGGGGGAGAATGGTTTCCATCCCATTTTTATCTTCTCATCACTGCACCTTGTGTTGTTTTTGTCCCTGGTCTGTGTGTAATTTAGTAGTAGCTAACTTACAATAGTTAAACTGTTGGTCTGTGTCTCCCCAGCAGGTTTGGAGCTTATGTCTGGCAGTGCGGGAGCCCTCCTGTTTTCTCAGTGTAACATGGGGTAGAGAAGCTTTGTAAGGGGTGGTAGTTCAGGGTGTCGAAGTTTTGATTCTTCTTGGTGATTTTTTTTTGCAGCCCTTGTATCTCAGCAAAATTTTCTAATTACAGAGCTCACACTGTCTGCTTCTGCCCTCTAGTAACCATCTTCCCTGTCTCCCTTTAGTTGTTTTTGTGCTTTCTCAAGCTGTTTATTCATATTATTTTGAACTTCATTGACTTGTTTTTTGCATGTCCTGTTTAACCTTCTTAATCATTCTTATCATTCTTTTGAGCTTGTGGACTGAAGTTTCATCTGCTTCACTGTCCATCAGATCCCTTGTTTTGTTGTTGTTGACATTTTGAGCATTCACATTCTCTTCCCTTTACCTGCTTCCCATATTTCTATTTTATTTATTTTTTTTAACTGACACAATTTAATTCAACTATGTCTTAGACAACAGCAAAATTTTAATTTGTACAAATATCATCTTCCATGGTGTTTTCTTTTTCTTTTTGTAATTTAATTTTATTGTTTTTGCTTTTACTATTATGGGCATTCGCTAATGGGCCACTTTCTCCTCCCCCCACCCCCCTCCCGATCCTGCTTTGCCTCCAGGCAGAACCTCTTCCACCCTTTTGTTCTCCAATTTTGTAAAGGAAACAACAAAAGATAATAAGAAAAACATGATGGTTTTGCTAGTTTAAGATAAAGATAGCTATACAAGGAGATTCCTTGTGTTGTTTCCATGCATATGTGTATTACAACCCAAATTGGATCATCTCTACCAAACCACAGCACTACTTTCTAGTCCCCTTCTCATAAAGTCCTGTGCCAGCTTAAGAATACTGTATTTGTTCCTATACAGTGAGCAGATCAACCACATTCAAGTTTTTGGTTTCCTTCCCTCTCCTTATTCCTCTCATGCACAGTCTCCCCTTAGTGTGTGAACCATGTCCAATAATATTACTGCATTTGTTTTAGGTCTAAAGTCTGCATATGAGGGAGAACATTCAATTTTTGGCCTTCTGAGTCTTCGCTTAAGATGATGTTCTCCAGTTCCATCACTCAAGAATGACAAAATTTCATTCTTCTTCATGGCTGAATAAAATTCCATTATGTATAAATGCCACATTTTCTTAATCAATTCATCAGTAGTGGGGGAACTTGGCTATTTCCATATCTTGACTATTGTGAATAGTGCTGCAATAAACATGAGTGTCCAGGTGCCTTTGTAGTAACCTGAGTCACCTTCCTTCAGGTGTATCCCTAGAGTGGTATTGCTTAGTCATATAGCAGATCTATTTTTAGTGTTTTAAGAAGGCTCCATATTGTTTTCCATAGTGGTTGTATTAGTTTACATTCCCACCAGCAGTGTATGAGGGTTCCTTTTCCCCTGAATTCTTGCCAACATTTGTGGGTTTTTTTTTTTTTTTCTTTGTGGTACTGAGGATGGAACTCAGGGCCTTCACCTTGAGCCACTCCTCCGGCCCTTTTTTGTGAAGAGTTTTTTGAAATAGGGTCTTGTGGAACTATTTGCTTGCTAGGATTACAGGCATGAGCCTCTTTTTGGTGTTCTTGATGGTAGCTATTCTAACAGGAGTGAGGTGGAATCTTAGTGTGGTTTTGATTTGCATTTCCTTTATGGCCAGGGATGGTGAGCATTTTTTTTAATGTGTCTTTTAGCCATTTTGATTCATTCTTTCAAAAAAGCTTCTCTTTAGTTCAGTTGCCCATTTTTTTTATTGGGTCATTAATATTTGGGGAGTTTAGTTTTTTGAGCTCCCTGCATATTCTGGTTATCAATCCCTGTCTGATATATAGCTGGCAAAGATTTTCTCCCTTCTGTGAGTGACATCTTCATTTTAGAGACCATTTCTTTTTTTGTGCAGGTTTTTAATTTCATTTAGTCCCATTTGTCAATAATTTCTCTTGGTTTGCTGAGCCACTTGAGTTCTACTGAGGAAGTCCTTGCCTATACCTATTGCTTCCAGTGAATACTCTGCTCTTTCCTGTACTAGCTTCAAGGTTTTCAGGTCCCACATTTCTATTTTTAGATTTGTTCATCTATTTTCAGTTAGTGGGTGGGGATTTAGTCTCCTGGAATCTTTCCCTTGAATTAATTCTATATTCTGACAAGACTGAATATCGGCTAGTTTGCAGCATCTTTTCTGTCCACTGACCTGGGGGTATAACTTAGTAATAACAAGTTCATGAATTCAATACCAAACCAGTTATTTATGTGAACTACAAGGCCCTTGGTAGTATTATCTATAAATAAAGGAGAATTGGAAAAACAAAACTTGTTTGCCAGAGAGTAATACTTAGGCAGTAAAATAATGGGAATGGGAGAGGAGATAAGGAACAAGGAGGATGGGAGAGGGGAGAAGAAGTGTGAGATGTGGGGGGTGCAGATTAATAAGGCCCTAGTATATGTAGAGGTATGTGGAGAAGGATGCTATTATCAGGGATTGTAGATAGAAATGGTGGGAGTAATATAGGAAGGTGTTAGAATAACCCACTAGTTGAGAGATTTATGAGGAAGACATAGGAAATGTGGGGGAGAGGGAGGAAAAGAAAGAAAGGAAGAAAGGAAAAGGAAAAAAGTGGAGAAAGAATTGAAAAAGTAAAGACAAAAATTTGAAAAATAGACAAATTGAAACTGACAAAGTTGAAAGAAAAATTTTAATTCTGAATTTCTTCCTTGTTGTGGAATGGAGTGGGCTTCTTTTGTGGTCAATGAGTACACTGGATGTTCCCCTCTAGTTATTGGTCCTCAGGTTTTGGTGTGTAGTTCTCATGTGCCCCTAGTGGGTGGCACCCTTCCCAGACCATGCACATCTGAGTCTCTTTAGACCAAGGCTTTCCCTGTGTTCCTGGTCCTCCTCAGGAAAAATATTGGGCCAGCAGCAGTGCCCTCCCTGCCGGGCAGTTATGGGGGTTCCATTCCTGCTGTTTGGCCAAAGGTTCCTCTTATGGGAGGCAGTTGGTAGCTTGCTTAGCTAGGAGGCTTCTCAGAGGTGTCATAGGGGACTGAGCAGGAAGCAGTGGCCCGCCCCCTTCCTCACCAAGCAAGCCTGGGAGCTTTAGCTCAGGCTGTTTGGCTAAAAGCTCTTCTGGAGGAGGTGGCAGTCAGATTCAACTCACTTATTTTCAAATGAATTATTATTTCCCACAGTCTAGGTTCAGACTTGACTAGCCTGTACTCAAAGGGTCTTCCTTTGTGTAGAGAAGTGTGGACTGAGCCACGAGCAGAAGTATCCCTCCCCCACCAGGAAGGGTAGGAGATATCAAACCTGATAAAAAAAACTTTAGACTAAAAGCTTAATAAGCAGACAGTGTGCAGTCAGATTCCTACAAACTGAGCTGGGCTGTGTGGTAGCCCTTGGATCTGAAAGCGGCTAGCTCACCTGAATTGTTTGTGGGAACCTCTTTCTGGTATTGAAGGGATCCTCAGGTTGTCAATTGTTCCCTTTCTCCACAGTCTGGGACTCCCCCTGCTCATGGAAAGCTCACAGCCCTGTGTGTTGACTTTTTAGCACTTTGGGTGGTCTTTGTGGACTGGAGGCTACTTTGGTCCAGGCAAAGAGAACAGAGGACAGGGAGAGGGAGAGGAGAAGACCCACAAGCAGGCAGTGTGTTCCTGTTGTCCCCACTGCCTCCCCACTCCCCCACCCCCCATGCACCTGCATTTTAAAAATCTTAATTGGTCATTGTAGATATGGTCTGTCTATACGTTGGCAACCTCTTACTTAGTAAACTAACCAGACCAACTACCCATGCTACTATGAACCTTAGGTTGTCTTTCAGGTTTGCAGGAACTTGGTGATCTGAGCTCTGTCAGCAATCTTCCATCTTAGAGTTTCTCACCTCTTATATTTGTGTGTGGCATTTAATTATTTAAATATCAGAATGGGAAGATCAAGGGGTAAAAAATATCTTTCTTTAAAGATGTCATGCATATCAGAGATGTTATTCTGGTCTACAATTTGTTTGTTCTCCATTCTATAGACTTCCTTTGGATGAATTGATCTACTTCTATATTTTCAAGTACCATTGCAAATGCTGTTCACACATCTTTATCAGGATTATCAGACACCAAGCCCTGTGAGTCCACTTCTCTTGGTCTCCCACAATATATCATGTCAGCCTAGGTCTTGATCATCTTCTGTACACAGGATTGCAAAGGCATCCAGACACTTCATCCTGCCTCTATCCACTACTTCAAAATAATCTTCTAAAGTCTCAAAAGTGATTATTAAAGTTCTTCATAGATTCACCATCTCCTTCAGCATAAAAATCTCAAGTCTTAGTATGGCATACAAAAACCCTTTCATCATTTAGATTCTCTTTTCTCTCTAGATTCAGTTCTTGCTTTTTCCCACACCATGCTTTTTGCAGTGAATTATTTGTTCATCAAACATTCCATGATCCTTCATACTTCTTTGACTTTTCCCAAGCCACTCCCACTGCCTAGATTGCCCCTTCCAATTTTTTTAGCTAATTACTAAACAACCATTAAATTGTGCTTTGGTGTCCTCACCTCTAGGCCTTCCCTAGACATTCTTTCCAAGCATGCTTCTAGTTTTCTGTGCTTGCTTTTGGTGTTGTGCTTGTCATTCTGTGTAAGATGCTAGCTTTGCTCATTTTCATCTCAACTTGAATCTGATTTCTTCATGGCAGGAAGCACGGATTGAATTTCTGTATATAAAGTGACAATTCCTACTACCCCATGTACATAAAAAAAACATGTAATAGGTGCATAGGCTATGTAGATAGGAATAAATGATATAATAACCTTATTCCAATCATATATAATTCTCTTACATTCTCTTCTTATCTCTGCCTGTGTATTCCCCATCCCCCAAAACTTACCCCAGACTTTAAGTTATACATGGGGTAAAGAGAAGATAAGTTAGAAAATTTATTCCTGTGGACTATGCTTCCCCAAATTCACTGCCATTAACAGCTGATGACTTGAGGAATATGGTGTGAATGGAAGCTAGTTATTTTCTACTCCACTAAAACTGGCTCTCTCTATTAATTGCTGTGATCATTTGCAGATATATTCAAATATTTAAGTTTATAGATATTGTATAGCTATAAATTAGAAAAAGCTCCTCAGAATATTGGAACTAGATTGAACTGCTCTAATTTAAAATTCAGTTTTCTAAAAATTATTTTTGTTCTTAAGTTCATACATAATTTTTCAGTGATACTAGTAAATGCTAGAAATAAGTTTCCCTTAACATTGAAAGTGTCTCATGAGACACTTTACGTGTGTGACTATTGTTACCCTGACTGATACATGATGTCAGGTGTTGAATGGGATCAGCAACTCATACTGGGAACACTGCCTTTAGGAAATAAAACTAGTTTCGTTTTTTTACTGAATCAAAATAATTATAAAATTTAAGATCATAATAAAATATAAGAAGTATATTTAGAAGTTACTTTTGGAAATAATTTCCTTTAAAACCTAAGTTCAAGGAGTACATTAATTTATATCATGGGCTTAATTTGTGTGTTAAAAAGCAAGATATGTTTTAAAAGTAAACCAAGCTGTGTTCTTCAGAGCTTAACATTTGCAAATATGCACAGATTCTGAACAATTAAATGAAATCGCATTCCTTGCTGAATTCATGTACTCTTTCTGTGAATATTTGATGTTACTGACTTTAGTGGTTTTTTATACCATGGAGTCCTCTGTCTGTGAGTCCTCATCCCAGCAGGACCAGTTCTGAGGGCATCCATTAACTTTGCTAGCACTGTGAGGATCCTCCAACCCCAGTATTGTAATGAGACACTGTATGTTTCCTTCTATATTAAGATTATCTCTATTCTAAACCTGCTGCTTCTCTAAGCCAAAATCGGAGATCATGAATAAAAGAAAACTTGACCTTAAAATAGAAGTTTATGTTTAGTGATTGCTTTTTACAACCTTTCATTTTACAATATTTAATAAAGTCACTTATAAAGTAGTATAGTCAATTAGTCATGAATGAGGGCCACAGATAATTCTGTTTACAAACAGAAGTGAATTTTTATATACAAAACCTACTTGTCTTATTTGCTTCTTTGAAGAGCAATAAAATAGGCAGTTTTACTTGATCTCAGGAACTTTGAAAGTTTTAATGGTAAAAGTATGAAGCATTCTTGACTCTTTCCCAGCTCACTGTTAAGTGAGTCAAGTTGTACTGTGAATACCAAAACCTTAGGTAGGTTTCCATCAAGAGGGAAAAATTGTTTTTCTTTCTTTGAAGGAATACATATGATTCAGGAAGAACCATGAAACTAAAAGGGAAATGAAGATGAAACATGAAATCTGTAGAAGGGAAAAAAGATGTGGTACAATATATACATTACAAATCACTTAAAATCTTGCTCCAACAATCTGAAACAATTAAAAGACTGAAAAATAAGTATAGTTTTCCTGCCAAAAGTTGCTTAAATCTCTTTATTTCCTATATGACTTTTCCCTCCTGGTTTGCTGAAAATTGATATACTTATTGATGTCATTTGTAGAAAATGATTCTGCAATTTTAAGTAGGAATATTCCTCATATTCCTTACGTATATACATATTTAAGTTTGAAGTTCCTTATTCTTATAAAACCATTGACCTATACCCAGAACAGCAGTGTTGAAACAATCTGTGTTTCAACATCTAATATTTGTAATAAGCCTGAAATAATTATAAAGTTTTGAAATAAAATAGTAATGACCTCTTCGCATAGCTGAAAAAATCTTATGTCAACTTGAAGTTGTAAACATTACCATGGAGTGTTTTGGATAACTTTAAGAAGTACAACTGTAGTGATTAGGCTTTCCTCTCCAGTTCTCATCCAGAGTCTCTAGACTGTATTTAGAAACTCTAAATTGACTATAATTTTGAGGTTCTCCCTCTAAATCTTTGGCTAATTATGAACATTCTGTGGAGAAATGTCCATTGACTAAAACCAATGTTTCCTCCTGTCACAATGGTGGACATCATGGAGGAGGGTTAATTATGCATAGAATGTGTACTGTTTTCTGAGACTTCTGCTTCTTCATCCTTGAGTGCCCTAGAATAAACTCTGTTATCCAAATCTTAGTAACCCCATTGAATTTAACAGAAGGAGAAATGTCCAGTTAACTATATGCTTAGGTATTTCAAACATGTTCACATAATTTCCATTCTCATACTTTTGTCAAACATTGGTTGAGTGCCACCATATCCATATGCATCCCTATAGGAACTGGGATTAGAAGGCATGCTGACTGACTTTGAAAACTTTGTTGTGTCATATCAGAAGATATTCACATATAAAATAAGCCCAACAATGTGATATAAGAAACAGAAATCTAATAATGTGTGTACCTTTAAAGTGTTGAGTAATCCTATAATTAAAGAAAAATTCAGAAAGCAAATGTTTCCTGTGATACCTTTAAAAAGTCCAAATTCTAGTTTCAAGTGAGTTCTCCATAGTAACCATAACATACCAATAATATCTATAACTATTGATTCTGGCCCAACAAAGCTTAAATTTAAATTCAGAAAAATGTTATTTTAAATGTACATTATTTTCAAAGTCTTTATTAAGCAACTCTAAGACTCATAACCTTAATCTCAAAATCTAATAAGTGATAAGGATATTTTGAGAAAAGAATTTTAATTCAGCAAGAAAATATAGAGACAGAGAAAATTATATTAAATATATGTAATGTAACAGAACATTTGAATTGCATATCCCAATATAATTTCAATAATATTTTGAATATTTAGACACAATAATGGCAATTTTTAAAAAACTACAGCTCTTTAAAGCTATAATACACAGCTTTTAAAGTGAACTATTAAATGCCTAAAATAGCTTTCTCCTATTTCATGCACAACTGTGATTATATGTAAATTTCTCTCCAATTAGAGAGTGAAAAGCTTTAAAGATTGCTCCATACTAGTTTGACAAGGGAGTCTGGATTTTTATCCAGTGCAGACCAATTGATTATGTATGCAGACACTTATCCATGTTTGAATAATGCATGGAAATTATAAGATGTTCATCTTGAAATATCAAAATGAACAGCAACTGTGCTCTGGAAACAAAGCATTTATTTGTTGATTTATTTATTTTAAATGTCTCTTTCTCCTGTGAGTTCCAGGCAGGAGAGCTTTATATTTCCAAGGAGTCTTCTGATTGATATCTGGTGTCACATTTCAACTAATGACCCCTTAAAATTAAACAACCTAAAAAATAATTGTGGACATAAGTCATTTAAGGCTTTTGATACATAAATCTTAAAGTTTAAAGTTTAAAACTAAAACAAACAAAATAACAAGATACTCAAATGTTTTAACTGGAGAAAACTGTGAAAGTATGACCAAAAAGATGACATCAATAATATATAAAAAGAGTATGATAACATTTAACATGCCATTATTTCACTAATAAACATATAGAGGAGGCAACAGAACAGACATAAAAAAGAAATAGACATAAATAAGAAAAAGGCTAAAGAATCATGGGAAAAATTTCAATGTCCCTACAAGTAGATATATATTCTTACCAATTTAGCAAATGTCAAAGAAATATGGTTAAGCATAGTCTACATATGAGATTGTATACATATTAAAAAAATACAAATTAATAATGACAGAAGTTAGATGAAACAACCATTCTCAGAATTAATAACTTTATAATGATGAAGTATGTAAACATCATATGAGATAAGCAGAAAAACACTGGTTTTTTGGTACCAATAACAAAAAAAATCTCTTTACACCACCAGTCAGATACTTAAATTTAATGATAAATTTGTATACCTTTCAAGGTAAATAAAAATTGTGTACTAGACAATTTTTAGGATTCATTATTCAGATGATATAGAAATAGAAAGATTAGGTTTCCTGACTAAGTTCGTTCTGAGCCAAACTTTCTGATCCTGCATGTGTGGATGAGGCATGGGGACAAAGAGAAGGTAGGCTGGGGTTTCATATAAAGTTATGAATGCATTTTTTATAATGCTATTAATGTGAAAATGCTCTAAAACAGTTTTTATTCTTCTTAAACTATTTATCTTAATTATCTTCATACCAGAGCTGGCACATAGCAAGTACTTAAAAGGACAGTATTCATTCTTTATCTCAAAGAAATAACTTGTTTAAATAAAACTTCATCTTACTAATAAAGAAGTATAGATTTTAAAAAATATATTTATGTAGAGAAAAATCATAAGGCAGATATTGCAATATTCCTTTTGAAATGTAAAAATAAAAACTTTCTAACATTTAGAAATAATTCATTACAAAATTTGGAAAGGATCAAGGGATTGAATGAAAGTTGTCATCAGAACATCTAGTTTGATTTACACAGTAATCTTTAATCATTAGTCTGGTACAGGCCAAAGTTAAATAAAAAACATTTCAGATACTCCATTTAGATGAAAGAATTCTCTGAAAGTTGATGCTTTGTTTAACGCTTCAAGAATTCAGTCTGTAAAATTACTTGTGATTTTTTTTCAGTAAAGACTTACTAAGAGAATCAAATGTGTTATTTGAACAATTTATATACTTAAGGAGGTGTACGTTGGGGTGACCCTAAATGAATTTTTCTTCTAAGATATCTTTCCAACTTTTTCTGTTAAGAATCCCCCACATCTCAATTTCCCAAGGAGGTTCCCTGCCCCCTAAAGGATATGGTCCTCCCAATCCTGCTTCATGTTTCAGATTTGTCCCTTTCTCAGATACAAACATTAGATTTCAATTCTCTGCTTCAAAATTATTTCAACACACACACACACACACACACACACACACACACACAACATGAGCTAGGACAAGCCATTCTTTAGGAAATACATTAATGTTTTAACTTCTGCCACACGTAAAACAAGGAGATGTTTCTAATCATGAAAATTCAGGCAATGGGTGAAGTCAAAACTGATCAAAATAAGCACATGGGAGGATTCTAAAATGTGTAGTTCCATCAGTAGAGAGGATCATGCCCAAAAGTGATATGGAAATTAAAAATTCATAATCATGATAGTGTCCTGAAATAAGATGGTCAGTTTTTGCTGCCTCACTTTTAATCTATTCCCACTTTCAGATACTATGTTAGTGTTTCTCAAGTATCAGTATACCAGGGGGACTTTGGAAAAATGAGATTCTGAAAAGGGGAACAAGTACTAGAGAAAAGGTTAGATCAAAAAGAATTAACCTAGAAGGTAACACCCACGCACAGGAAATCAATGTGAGTCAATGCCCTGTATAGCTATCCTTATCTCAACCAGCAAAAACCCTTGTTCCTTCCTATTATTGCTTATACTCTCTCTACAACAAAATTAGAAATAAGGGCAAAATAGTTTCTGCTGGGTATTGGGGGGGGAGAGGGAGGGGGTGGAGTGGGTGGTAAGGGAGGGGGTGGGGCAGGGGGGAGAAAAGAACCAAGCCTTGTATGCACATATGAATAATAAAAGAAAAATGAAAAAAAAAATAAAAATAAAATAAAATATCTGGGAAAAAACTAAAATAAAATAACCAAGTAGAAAAAAAAATAAAAATAAAAATCAGTCATATCCCTAGAGCTGGGGTCTGGTGTAAAGTCCCTGCATGTGACTGCAGTGGTTTTACCTACTTATAGTTTGTCAGGAAACTATCAGGAAAAACTAGCTAGGGTCATTCATGGACAGTCATGGTAGTTATGACCCAAGATGGCTGTGACTATGTGAAGCTCTATCCATATACCTGTAGACCATATGTTCAGACATCAGAATGTTTTGGGAATTAGATACTAAATTAATGTTTCAGGTGACGATATCTCCTTTAGCTCCTAATACATTTTAAAATCTATAGTTCTTAACTACTCAGGAGCATTATGGTCCCAGGCCAGCCCCCTTAAAAAGTGAGAGAATTTATGTGAGAACAAAAAAAGAACAAAAACCAACAAAACCAAATAAAAACTAAAGGAGGGGGCATGGCTTAAGTGGAGGTCTTGAGTTCCATCTCCAGTACTGCCAGAGAAAATCTGTAATTTCTTTTTTGTTTTTTCCTCTTCTCCCAAAAACTTCATCATGAAAAGACAAAGTCTTCATTTTGAATAGAAGTTTCTTCATCACTCAGCCAAACAATCACAGCACTCCTAACTTCATTCTCCCCATGTAAAATTGTTTCTCTTTACTAACACTCAGTATTTCTTGTTTGGTTTAGTTCTTTTGTGCAATCAAAGTCCTGCATCTGTACTTCAGTATCCTGACTTACCTTTCTTGTTACTTCTGGAAACATCCTTCAGGTACCAGATGATCAGCAGCTACTTCATACTGCAAGACCTAGTGTACCATAAATGAATTGCCTAACATTGAAGGAATTGTTCTGTTATGACAATTCCCAAAAATCAGCATAAATTTTTAGAGGAAAATGTATACCATTACAAAAAAGAAAAATGGTTATTATTTTGGTCATTAGTAATTTCAGAGCAATTAGGCTGGTTTTTTTGTACATTGAAAAACATGTTCTCATGAAAATATAAAGAATTGAGATTAAGATAAACTGATTCACCCTTTGTTAACTTCCCCATGAAATTCTTAAGATCCTTCAAAAATAGTTGCAAATCTTTAACAATAGGACCCATTCATCAAAGATATACCAGATTTCCAGAATTCTCATACATAAAGCACAGATAAAACCCTAAACAAGAACAGCAGGATAAGAAATATTGAAAAAAATGGCATGTCTGCCCTCAATATTGCCCCATACACAGAAGAGGGAGGCAGCCATCACTCAATTTAGGAAAACAGATTTATTAGGTACTTAGAGATCCATTTTTCCTACTCATGACTCACTCCTAATAACTCTAAGAATATGGCAAGACACATCTTTTGCATAAAGTGATCCCTTACTCCTTTGTGCTCTAGTGAAGAAACTGCCTGCATTCCATGATAAACATTAAAACTATGAGCTACTCAGTTTCCCATCTCCCTTGCAGCTAAAGGAGATCCTGTGACCCCTTTCCGGGTCACAACGAGATAAAAGGTGTCATTTAAGCAACACTTTCCACCTGAGGCGAGGAGAATCACTATTTCTCATCACTCCTTTATTTCTGCCCTTGTAAGTATTTATGTGAAGTTAAAAGCAATCTGCTGAAGATGTTAAACAGAAAGAAAAGAGATTGACCTTCTCATTAATCTTAGAGCCTGCTCCCTCTATGAATATTGTTTATTATAGGTGCAGGAAGTGGCAGCATATGCAGAACAGCTTAAGAGAATGACTGAGAGTTCATACAGTGGTGTATGCATATAATCTTAGTTACTTGAGAGGCTGAGATCAAAAGGATCATGGTTCAAAGCTGGCCCAGATTAAAAAAGCACACGAGACCCCATCTCAACCAATAGCTGTATGCAGTGAGGGCATACCTGTCATCCCAGCTATGACAGGAAGTATAAAATAAGAGGATCACCATCCAAGCAGCAAAGACAAAAAGCAAGGCTCTATCTCAAAAATAACCATAGCAAAAAGGCCTGGAGGTGTGGCTCAAGATTTAGAATATCTGCTTAGCAAGCATGAAGTCCTGAGTTCAAACCCCAATATCACCAAGAGAAAATAACTGGTTTTATTTTGGTCTTCATGGGGTGGCAAAACCAAGGCAGGCTTCAGGAGGTCCAGGCCAAAGGCCAAAGTGTAAAAGATCCTGGAAGGGATTTCTGGGATGCTGGAGAAGGTAGATTTTGCTCCTGTATGAATTTTTCTTCTTCCTGACCTATGAGAGACTAATGTCTTACTGGTCTGTCAGAACTCAAGAAACCATGTAAAGGAGTTCACAGGAAACCAGAAAACAGAGGTGGAATAATAAGGCAATGAAATAGAATGTGTAGCTTGGAAAAGATCTCTGAAGGAGACAGACGACACTTTGATTATAAAAATAATGAAAAAGCCTAGCACTTCCCAAGATTCTAGTGAAACACTAAAAAGATATCCTGGGGTAAAAGTAATAACCTCCTCAGTAAATAATTCAGTAGATAGAGTGAAGAAAAAGAATCTAGATAGGGAACTGATTTAATAGACAAAGCGTAAGTTCAAATAGAGCACAAAGGAGTAAGGAATCACTTACTAATAATAATTAAAAATTCTAGAAATGAAGGAAAACAGAAGAGTTATGAAATGGCAAGAGTGCTGCAAGGCAAAGAGGCAGCAGATTAGGGAAAGAAAATAACAAGAAAAAAAAAATTGGTCTCAATTAAGAAAAGACCCAAATCTAAAGGTAAAGAGGGTTCTAGAATTCAAGGTTGATAAGAAGACATATACCTGGTATATTATGGTAAATTCTTGCACTCTTAAATTATGAGAAATTTTTAAAGTTTAAAAAGCAAGTTTTCTTCAGAAAAAATTACCATATTTTCTACCCACATGACTGGAAACTCATAGACCAAAGATTAAACCCACAGGTAACAGAGGCTATAATTGTATCTGCACAATTCCATCCTTAAGTAAGACAGAACTCACTTTACAGGAATAGGAAGCTATTTAAGATCATGGAAGAGTTCAGAAAACATGTCAGTCACATACTTCATCTGACAACCACAACTAGATAGAATTAACCAATTAATAAATGAAACAGAGCAGAATCCTCAAGATTGGAAAGAGGAGAGGAGGATATTATAATTGGGTTACTGCTATTCAACACAGCACATTTTGAGTATGGGAATAAAGAATATACAAAGTAGAAGAAGCAAATGATATTTATTCAGAACTTGCTAAAGGAAGAATGTCAACCACCATCCACCATGTGTGATGACTGTAACTTAACACATGGCAGAGGGGTAGGGAAATCTTTCAGTGGAAAAGGCAGTAGGGAAAGCCCTAGGTCTACCCAAATTTGGAGGCTGTTGTCATGGAGAAGCTCTGTGCTTCAAGGCATGTGGGTGGTTTTTGCTTGTAATGCCAGCTACTTAGGAGTGCAAGGTCAGCCAGGGCAAAAGCCTTGTGAGACCACATCTCACCTGATAGTTGAACACAGTGGTGAGGCTTGTCACCCCGAGATATGCTGGAGGTTGAAATCAGGAGAACCATGATTCCAGGTTAGGCCAGGCAAAAATAGTTGGCAAGACCCCATCTCAAAGGAAAAAAATTGGGTGTAGTGGTGTCTACCTATCATCCCAGCAATGGTGGAAAGCTTAAAATAGAAGGATCATGGTCTAAACTGGCCTGAGCAAAAAGCAAGACCTTTCCAAAATAACCAGATCAAAAGCGCTTGGAGGCATGGCCTAAGTGGTAGAGCACCCGCCTAGCAAGTGAGAAGCTTTGAGTCCAAACTCCAGTACCACCAAAAAAGGGAAAAAAAGAAAAAGAAACTAGATACAGGATGCCACACATTCTGTGATTCCATTTATATAAATATCCAGAATAGACAATCTACAGAGACATAATGAAGATCGGTGGTTTTCAGAAGCTAGTAGAAGAAGGAAATGGGAGAGCAACTGTAGAGTAGGTATAGGGATTGCATTCAAGGTGAGGAAATGTGGAACTAGAAAGAGGTGGTGGTTATATACTATTGGGAATGTACTAAATGCCACTGGGGTTTCACTCTAAAATGACTAATTTTATTTTACATGGTTTTCACTCCAGTAAAAAAACAAACTTCAAAGGTAATATTCTAATCACTTAGAAATTAATAATTCCATCATCATTCTTATGAAAAGGAAAATTATAACCTTTGTCAGTGCAATGGAAATTAAAATCTTTCATTATTAGAGAAAAGGTTCTAATTAAGAAATGTGGTACTACATAAATAACAAATGAAAACAATATAAACCAAAATAAACTAAGAGTAGTAATTTATAAAGAAATCTTGAAATTAAATAGAAGGAAAAACTAGTTTGATGGAAAGACTTCAAATTAAGGTTTCAAGATCCTCAAGAAAGGCAACAAAATGTTAATTAGTAGAAATGAAAACAGACATGTGTCACATGTCTGGGAGAGTTTTTAAGCAATCCCTCTTCTTGGTATATACTTAACAAGACTGAAATCAACTCATGAAGGTATCCACCGCATGTTCTTTGCAGCATTATTGACAATAGGCAAGATGCAGAAACAACTTAAGTGCCTACTGGCAGATAAACAGATAAAAAAGTGACATGTACATATATGTATACATCATTTTACATACATATATGTATATATATGCACATATATTATTGACTCCAAAAAGGAGACTGTGCCATTTGTGATTACATGGATGAATCCAGAAGACTTATGCTAAGTGAAATAAGCCAGACATAGAAAGGAAAAACACTACATGACCTTGTATGTGGAATCTAAACCAAAGAAAGAAAACTTAAATACATAGAAAGTAGACAGTGGTTACCAGGGATAGGGGTTGGTTGGGGAATGGGGAGATGAAGGATAAAGATTACAAAGTTATGGCTATGTAAGGTAAATAAATCTAGAGATCTAAAGTACAGTCTAAAGACTATAACTAACAATATTCTATAGTACATTGAAACATTGCTGACAGACTATATTTGAGCTACATTTGCTACCAAAAAGGTAGCAAAACATTTACTTGCATTTCCATAGTAATCATTTCATTACCTAATATGCATATCACAACGTCATTGTACCCCTTAAACATACACAATTTTTTTAAATGGTGTTACTTCAATGAGCAAGATAGAGAGAAAGAAACACCTCATGAAACTTGGGCACACAATATTTGAAAATAATAATGGGAATGGATCATTGCCTCCAATGATTATTTCCTGGTATGATAACCCAAGCAAAATAGACAAAAGACCAGTTACAGGGAAAAGACTCATTGCTTTGTTCATTTAACTCAACCCTAGAAGAAGCATTGCTGTATAGAAGAGAAAAGACAGAAATTTAGAAAGGCAAAAAAACATCTACTGTCTAAGCCAGAACCTGAAATCAATGTTGGCTGGATGGTTACACAGTTATATGCTAAGCACCTTTGCTAGTTTTTTTATTGTTCTGGGAAAAATTCTTTTATGAGATGTTAAATGTATGCTATAAAAATTAAGAGACAGAGGGTTCTGGAAAACATGGGTTTCAGGAACATTATACATTTTCTTTTAGAGACTGCCATTGCTGATTATCAGAATAAAGGGTCAGTGTCATTAAACAGAGAAGCCTACAATTTTGCAGAACTATGTCTTAAGGAACATTGGGAAATGATATGCTATATAAGATTACTATCATCATGAAGTGTTTGCCATGGAATGATGGAAATGTGTTTTCAAATATTCAAATGTTTAAAAATACATAGATTTCAAAAGTTTTATGGGTAATTTCTTCAAACCTCCAAGAAAGCACACAAAAGGTTTAAATAAACTTTCTCAGTGAACTTAGCCAATTTTTTCATCAAAAACTGACAGTTTGTGTTATATAGGAATGATAGACAAATCTTGTTTAATTTTCTTTTCCTTTTTTTGTTGTTATGTGTGGGGGTACAATGTGACATTTATAGAGATTTTTACAATGTATCAACTATATCATACTTTAATTCACCTCTTCCACCACTCCCCTTTAACCCACCCTTCTCCCAATTCATGGAGTAATTACAACAGGTGTCATTAGTGCAATTACATGGATGTGTATACATTTTTTGCACTGTATTCACCCTCCTACCCCCTTTCTCTATCACCTCCTTCCTCCCACCTGGGCAGGAATTGTGCTCTTCTCCTGTGCTTCAATTTTGCAGAAGAGAAAAGATAAAAAAGAAAAACATGACATTTTTGTCTGAGATATACAGGTAGTTTCCTTGTGGTATTTCCATGTATATATGTGTTATACTCCCAATTGTTTATCTTCTGTAATTATCTACATTCTACTTTAATCCCTTTATTATGGTGGTTTCAGCTGCTTTAAGAGTTCTATATTCATTCTTGTATAGAGAGTATGTCACTCATGTTCAAGTTCTTAGTTTCACTTCTTTTACCCTACCTCTTCTGTCCATGACGTCCCCCTAGTGTGACCAACGTTTCATAATGCTGCTGCATTTGCATTAGGTCTATATTCTATATATGAGAGAGAGCATGTGACTTTTGGCATTCTGAGTCTAGCTAACTTCACTTTAGATGATGTTCTCCAGTTCCATCCATTTACTTGCAAATGGCAAAATTTCATTCTTCTTTGTGGTTGTGGTTGAGTAAAATTCCATTGTATATAAATAACACATTTTCTTTTTTTCACTTGAAAAGAATAATTTATTTAAACACAACTTTTTATGAGAGGAAATTGAAGGTTCCAAAAGTAAATACTGGATCCAAAATTTGATTGTTTTTTGTGTGTTTATAATTCTTTTTTTAATTATTATTCTTTTATTCACATGTGCATACATTGTTTGGGTCATTTCTCCCCTGTGCCCCTCTCCATCACCCTCTTACCCCTTCCCTCCTCAGTTCCAGGCAGGTCCTGTTCTGCCTTTATTATTAGTTTTGTTGAAGAAAAGAGAAAAGCCTAATAAGGAAGACAAAGTGTTTTTGCTAGTTGAGTTGAGGATAGCTATACAGAGAGATTCCTAACATTACTTTCTTGTACACGTGTTATGACCCATGTTGATTCGTCTCTAACTGATCTTTACCCTGGTTACTGGTCCCTTTCTCATGATAACCTCTGTTGCTTTACGGTTTCTGTATTAGCTCTTCTGGAGTGGGGATATCAAATGCTTTCATATATGGGTTTTCTACCTTTTCCTATAGCTCCCATATGTGATCTCCCCTTGTCATGTGATCCAAGTCCAACCACCTTGCTGCATTTGCCCTAGATCTAAAGTCCGCATATGAGGGAGAACATACAATTTTTGGTCTTCTGAGCTTGGCTGACCTCATTCAGAATGATGTTTTCTAGTTCTATCCATTTATCTGCAAATGATAAGATTTCATTCTTCTTCATGGCTGAGTAAAATTCCATTGTGTACAAGTACCACATTTTCTTGATCACATTCATCAATTGTGGGGCATCTTGGTTGTTTCCATAACTTGGCTATTGTGAATAGTGCCACAATAAACATGGGTGTGCCTCTGGAGTAATCTGTGAATAACACATTTTCTTCAAATCAAATTATCAGCTTATTTCACCCAACAGTATATAAAATAAAACAAAAATAAATATCTTCCATGCATTAAAAATTAAGCTGGGCACCCATGGCTCACTCCTGCAGTCCTAGCTACTCAGGAGGCAGAGATCAGGAAGGATCTCTATTTGAAGCCAGCCTAGGGCAAATAGTTTATAAGACCCTATCCTAAAAAAAAAAAAAAAAAAAACCAACACAAAACAGGGCTGGCAGTGTACCTCAAGTGGTAGAGTGCCTGTCTAGCAAGCATGAGGCCCTGAGTTCAAACCCCAGTACCACAAAAATAAATAAATGAATAAATAAATAATACTGTTTAACATTAGGAATATTTGATAATCTATGCCATCATGTCAATTCTAAAAAGGTTTGATAAGTTTTTAGAAAATCTCTTAGTAAAATAAAACATATATTCTTTAAGAATGATAATACCTATGTAATTTAGTTACAGAACTTCAGACACATCCCATTTTGTTCAGGTTTCAAGAATTCCTATTGCAATCATTGTAGCTCAATATTATTCTATGAGTCACCTTCTATTAAATAAAACTAGATGAATTAAAGAGGTAACATTATAGAATATGAAAACTGTTTCTTTTATGTAGGTGAAAAGTTGCAAAGAGCTTAGTGTGCATCAAATGGAATTTTGTTAAGTGAATTATTATATAATCTCATAGTAATTAAAAATAATATCTAAGAATACTAAAATTGGAGTTTGTTTATAATGCCAAAATGTTAACTCTTAATTGATGCATTGAAAATATGTGCCAGACACTGTTTTAGACAATGGAGTTAGAAGAGTTAACAATCTAGTCCATGCCCTCATGAAGATTGCACTTTATTAGGAGAGACAAAGAAGTAAATGGCTGCTTCTACTCATATTCATAGCTATCTAGCCTACATAGAATAATATATCTTAATGTCTAATTACTGATCAATTTGACTTCTAACATAGAACATCTAAAAACAATTTGGTTTTTAACATAGAAATATATAGATATAATTGGAAGTTTAAGCATCAGTGTTCTTCTCTCCAGATGTAATATGAATGATTTCATGGTTTACAGTCCTGTTTTTTTTTTTTTTACAAATAACTTCTACAATAAATGTGTATTCTTTCAGGAACAGAAAATTTAAAGTCCAACCTAAGTCATCACAATTTTTCTTCCCTTTGCAGCTTACTCATAACACTGAATGCTGATGATCAAATGGCCTGTCTTAGACCAAACTATGGCAATAAAGACCAATTGTAGTGTGATTTCTCTCTATTATGTTGTTATGAAAGCTGTACCAAAGTTAAATTTGAAATCTGTCCTGCCCTGCAATTAAAATAAATTATATATAATCAAAGCGAGTAAAGATTAAGATCAACTGCCAGTTACATCAGTGGTATCCAAACCATCCCCTTCCCCAAAACGCCATCTTGTAATTTGCTAAGATGGAAGAATAAACATATATTATTTGTACAGAAAGACATATGATTATCTGGATAAATGTGTGTATACCATCCCCAGCAGGCGTAATCCAATGCATTACTACATAGCTGAAAAGCCAAATTCAACTCATTCTTACTTACTGACTAATGTTTATGAATAAATTTCATTAAATATCCTCTGCAATCATA
Organism: Castor canadensis; assembly: GCF_047511655.1. Lineage (NCBI taxonomy): Eukaryota > Metazoa > Chordata > Mammalia > Rodentia > Castoridae > Castor > Castor canadensis. The sequence goes on from NC_133394.1 coordinate 55,167,442, forward strand.
ACCTTGAAAAGAACATATGATACATTTTTACCAATTTTCAAAATACAGGGTTTCATCTCTGTGGTGTTGTGCCCTTATTTTGTTATATATTTTAATATTTCGACTGCTACAGAGAATGATAAACAGCAGTGTTGACCATAGGACCCATATGGAGAACATAAATTCAATAAAGTTTTATAATAGTTCTTTCTGTCAGCAAAATAAAGAAACTACCTCAACACATCCAATGAAAGGAGTTGTATTCCCAAAGAAGATATTGCAGAGGCAGACTAACAAGCTATTGAACAGTTTTCATGTTTAGAAGTTTGTGTTTTAATTGGATTTAAATACAATTAAAGATAAATTAATTCACCTTTCCCCTATCTCTCTTTGTTGTCTGCTTAGCATTGATTTACTAAGCAGATACCATTCTGCACAGCATTTATTGAGAACTCAAAATAATATATGAGTCTGGTATACAAAGATGAAAAAGCATAATCCTTCTTCCTAGTAATTTACATTCTGGTGTGTGTGATATTATAAACAATATTTACTTCACCATTATGTATTCTAATTTTTCCACTAAGAATAAAGGTGGAAAACATAAGGTAGAAATTGACAATATCTGGGGGTCAAGGGAAGTTTTATATGGAGGCTGCTATCCAAGTGTGACTTTTCATAGCTGTGTCCTTTGACAGAGAACAGATCAATCAACACCCTTTTTGACAGGGCAGCCATCACATATCTGAATGTGTAGCACTGTGTCACTTTTCTCTCTTTTATATGTCTTTATTTAGTGATGGGTCCTGGACACTTCCTCATTAAGGGACTACTCCTCCAGCCTCACCCAGGCCAGTGGATGGCCTCATTCTATATTTACTGTCTAACACACTACTCATTGTTCTGGGCCCCAGGAAGCAATATACTCCCAACCAGATTCCATTCCAGAGAGAAAGGCAATAAAAGAACAAATAAACAAGCTAAATGAGAGTGAGTTTAATGTGGGAGATCCAGGGGCCAAGAATGTCTCTTAGAATAGGGATTGTCAAACTATAACATGCCACCTTTTTGTAAATAGAATTTGTTTGGATATAACCACATTAATTTCTGCACACATTGTTTCTAGTTGATTTCAAGCTGTAATGAAGATTGGGTAGTTGTGGCATAGAGATCCTATGACTTAAAAGCCTGAAATATTTACTACATGGTATTTATAGAAAGATTTGCTGATACTACCTTACAGGAATGTATATTAGGTCTGAGGTATGAGTGTAACAAACAAGTATATTAGTTATCTGTGGTAGAATAAGACATGATCTCAAGACTTAGTGGCTTAAAACAATGGACCATTTTATCTCTCAGCTTCTGTGGGTCTGGATCCAGATGTTATTGCATCCATTGGCTTGAGGTCTCTAACAAGAACATAATCTGGGTGTAGTGGTCTCTAGGCTCTGTTGAATGAGATGTTCCCAAGTCTCCTTAACAGGCTGTTGGCAGTCTTTACATCTACCCTGTCTGTTGACTGGAGACATCACTTCCTGATCATATGGGATTGTCCATGGTATTATGTAGAAGCCAGTTAGCTTTCTTTTAGAGTAAGGATTGGAGGGTATGGGAGTAGGAAACCGAGAGAGCCCAAAACAGAAACTACTCTGTAACCTGTGCTCAAAAGTTATTTCCCATCAAGTTTATCACTGTCCACTCAGTAGAAATGGGTCAGTAGGCTTAGCCCATGAGAAATATTCTCCTCTTCCATGAGTTATTTTCTGGCAACCTCTATATAACCTGCAATTCTCTGAAGAGAATCTGTCATTTTCTCATGCAATTGTGTAAATAGTTTCTCTACAACTCTAAAGGCAATGAAAGTATAGAGTTAATGTTCATTCAAATGCACCCAATTAAAACTGTGAATTAAGTATTAATATGTAATTAATGAAGTCTATTACCTCTTGCTTTTCTAGATATTACTTTTATACTATGTGTACAGTAAATTTGGGTGACTACAAGACCTCCAGTCTATCGAATACCTTTTCACTGTCATATTCACATTGCTGTCTTCATCTTCTTTGTGACTTTACCTGAATTTCTTAGTGCCTCATCATAATCACTCCACACCTCAATCTTTTTGCCCTTATCTTTGTTGTCTCTAGAACCCACCTGATTGAATCCACCACCTACACTAGAATAAATGGATGTGACTGCAGAAAAATACACAACCGTAATGTTAATTCTTCTCTTTGGATTCTACACCCTCTTTACTGTTCATGACCCTTGCTTTTGTAATTATTACATCGCCCTTCTGCTCATCAATTTTATTCACTTACTGGAACATTCTCATAAAAAATTTCCCTTGACCCTCTGGTATTTTTCTGTTCTTTAGAGAAAAACTCATCAAAAGGAGGTGGATTAAGGTAATATAATAGAAGAGGTAAACATGTTCCAAGTACACTGTACACATCTCTAGAATTAACATGATGAAATCCTTTAGCTATTAATGTATGTTAATGAAAATAGAAAAAATAAAAATGGATAGTTGTACTCTGTCCTATCCCTTCCTTTCTTCCTTTGTTCTCTTCCTCCTCTTCCTCCTCCTTCTTCTCCTTTTCTCTCTCTAGGCAAGCACTCTCCCTCCAAACTTCTACCTCTTCTCTTTGAAACAATTCTACTACTCCACTAAAAATTATTTTTACAGGTCAACCATAACCTCATATTTTCAAATCCAGTAGGAATTTTCAGTTGTTGTCTCTTCCAATACCACATGAATATTTGTTTCTCTTCATTAATCCTTCCTTCATGATGAATATGATGGCCTCTGCATCTCCATGTTCTTGTAATTTTCTTCTTGTTTTGCTAGTGAATCCCATATTTGTCTTTCTTTACTGAATGTTCTGATTTTGCATATTGGAAAGACCCTGAGTTCCGTCCTCAAAATTCTTCTCGATATTTTCTGTAGCTGAATGCTGTGGCAGGCATTAAATGGATCAAAATTTGTGTTCTGTTCATTTATTTTAAATTCCAGGATTCACCCAAATCCAACTCTCACATATTTCTACTTGAACAGTTAATGCGCATTTCAAATGCAACATGTTCAACACTGAAATATTTATTTCCTCCTTCCAGCCCTGCCTTCACAATTCTCTCTATCCTATTCTATTGATAGGGAGGGTTAGAGTATCAGCTAATTCTCATAGTAGTATCAGCTGATAGTATTATCAGATATTTCATTGTGGTACTAAAACACTCTGACTTTCTCATGATCCCCATGCTTTCTTTTCCACAGACCTATCAGCAAATCTGGATAACTCTTATCTTCAGAAACATTATCACTTTCAAATTTCTTAATAACTCTACCACTATCACTCTTGTCCAAGCTGTCATCTCCATTCATATGGCTGGTAATACACTCATGTCCCTATGCATAGTCTGCCATTCCTGCAGTAGAGCTTTGAACTAAGAGCACAGAGTGTGAAAGTGCATTGTAAGGATTTGCATCCTAGATAAGCCAGTTATCTGTTGAGTGACTTTGGGTAATTTACTTAATGTCTCTGTACCTCAGTTTCCTCACATGTAAAATGAGGAAGATGGTGTTGGTCTCATGGGATTATTGTGAGGTCCTAATAACATAAGGCACATAAAGTGCTTTGGTCAGAGGGTGGCAAACAGTAAGAAATATGTAAATGCTGGCCACTAGTACTCATATCCTTTTTGTTATTAGTGTATTCTTTACATAGTCGTAAGAATGATTCCTTAAAAACACATCATGTCGCAGGCATATCATGCATACCTCAGCACTCTGGAGGCTGAGGCAGGAAAATTGTGAATTTGAGGCCAGTCTGGTATACATGCTGAGTTCCAACCAACATGGCCTATATAGTGTGACAGTCTCAAAAAACAAAAGAGAAAAAATCATATTATGCTAATCCTATGTTCAAAATACTCAAATGATGCCCTCTTATATGTAGAATAAAGCACAAAACTTATCTTGGTCTACAGGTATGTCTGCCTAACTCTTAAATTTTACCCCCATCCCCTTCAGGAGAAGCTGACTTTGGCAAAATGCCTGATGTGCTTAAAATTACCAGGAGAAGGATTATACTTAGGGCAGAAAAGTCTAGGGGTAAATTAGTGATGTATATATAGAATATGAAGCAAATACATACATAAGGCAATTAACAAAGTTGAAAGTAAAAACCCCACAAGAATAGAATTGTAAGTATCACATGTATAAAACATCTCCATGGTAATGTAAAATTAATTTATTCAGTTAACATTTATATCATAAGTATATTATGTTGATTTGAGGGAGGAAATTGTGTGTATACATTAGTGAGTGTGTTCACAGATATGCATGCGTGTGTGTGTGTGTGTGTGTGTGTGTGTGTGTATGTGTGTGTGCAGATATAGATAGCTATTTACTCATTTGGGAGGTTATATGGTGTAAAAAGAAGTGAAAGTCTCATCTTTTGCCAGAGAAATTTAAGGTGGAAAATCAAACAATAAGTTTTCATTTAGAAATACAAAATTAAGTATTAAACAATAACCAACTAAAAATGTGAAAATAGCTAATTTTAATGAGTAAGGATGTGTTTTATATTGGGGGGCCACAAGGGACAGGAGATACATCTTTTTTTCAAAAAATAAATCTTACTGAATTACCTGACACTCTCATCGTTTTTACAGGTCACTTGAAAAATAATTTAAACTAAATATAATAAGATAAATAATTCATATTTTAGAAATGATGTGTGAGCTGTGTGGCTTACTGTCTAGTAGGAACACATTTTAGTAACTTTCCAAACCAATCTCGATTTTCTAATCATATAAACTTCAGTGTAACTTAAACATGTTTTTGTATAAACCTATTGAAATAAGCTAGGAAATTATCACCACTTTACAGATGTGGGAACTGAGATTCAGAAGATTGAAAACAGTTAGACCTCATTTCTGCTGATGTTTTGTCTTATGATCATTTAGCTGTATCACATATGCCTTGTCCAGTTCTTTTCCCCATTATACATGGTCCACATGAGGAGCTAGTGTAGCCAACAAGCCACATACAGTATCACTGTATTTTGGAGGCTTGACATGAGTTATCTTACTCCATTTGGATCACGATCTGGAACTAAGCTGGCTTCAAGCCCTCTTAATATCCACACATGTCTTATTATGCTTTTAGCTGCTTTTCATTTTCTTTATTAACATCATGTACATCTTACATTTCTAAATATAAGCAGTCACTGAAGATATAACCACTAACAATATTTTCAATTTTTCTTTTTGTATCTGGGGGGAAGAAGCCCAAATAATGTATGCACATGTAATTGTAAAAAAGATAAATTAAAATTGAAAAGGTGAACAAAAAGAAGAATTCATACAAACACTAAGTCAATCTGCATAAAACTTATGTTTTTGATACAATATTAAATTTGAATCCATCATAGTGTGTCTTACTGGCATTTGAACAAGAAACAAATGATTAACAAGAAATCTATTTAAATTATAAAGTTATGGTAACTGAAACTAGGATATATGATTCTAGATATATAAATCTTTGATATATGATGACATAGTTTGGAGGTAGATATTTACACAATGTCCTGAAAACTTCCAAAGTCAAGGACAAAATAAAATACCTGCATATATTGTTTCAAATCCTAGGCACAACATATGTCTTTATTTTTTAAATGATGTATTAGTGAAAAGGGTGAGATAGGGAAAAAGAATTATTCTGTATTGTTTTATAACACAGTACTGATAGAAATCCATTCATTATCATAACTAAATAACGAGCTACAGCAATTTAAATGTAGTTTTAATTCAAACATTCAATAAAAGTAATGGAAGACTTGAAGGCATCATAGATTAAAGATGCCAACTATAGATAACTTCTTCTGAGTAAGTAGTTTTGTACTGGAAATAGTCTTTTTCTACTACTAATGACGAACCTGTGCTTCTTGTGGGACCAGTTTTAAGTGTTAATTGTATACATGCCTTTTTTTGTCCTTTAGAACTGAAAGTTATCAGCCCAATTATCTTGCTACAATACAGTAAGAAAATGTTAAACTTTGTACTGTTTAAAATTTCATTAGAAATGCATCTAGACTAATGTTTTGATTTGCTTCTTCCTGATGCAAGAACACCCCTAGGGCTTCATCTGTTAAATTTATTTTATTATATCTAAATTTTGTTTCCTTAGTTCAGCCAATTGAAAAATAAAACAATAACATAAATAAACAATAAAACAATGTCTAAAGTTAATGAAATAAAAATAATCTGTGGGGAGGTTTTCATCTATATGAATGTGTTTGCCATTTTCCAGGAAAGAGAAAATTATCCTAATGTCTTCTCATTCTCTTCCTAGAACATTACTGTTATAGGCAACTAAGAATATAACCCTTGTTTTCTTTCTCATGGAATAAATCCTCATAAATGTTTTTTAAATTATTTAAAAATATTCATTTGTAAACCAGAAATTCAAAATAGGTTTCAACTACTAAATATAAAGTGTCTACATTTATCAGTTCTGCAATGTCTAGTGTGGAATTTAGTATTTAATATTATTATTTTCTCAAAATTATGTGATAACAGGTACAAATAAAATTCTAGAAAAATAAAAGTCTTTGGTTACATTAGGTAGAGTTGCATGCTTACCTGTGTTTCATGAGTCGGCAGAGCAAGCCTATGATCTCTGCTGCTGTTACACAGTTCCCTTAGGTATTAGCCCTGTGATTTTGTATTTGGGCTTCTTGCCTCCATAATAGAAGCTGAACTGATTAGAATCAGTCCAGGTAGTATAAAAATATTAAAACAGGTAATATTGGGGTCTTGCCCATAGACCTGTACATGAGGAAGGCTTGCATGAAGATGGGTAAAGAAGAAAGCAAGAGAGATCCACTGTGGGAAGGACAGCATTTGTGAAAAAAAGAGATGGAAGTGAGGGTGCATTCACAGTAGTTCTTCCAAAGGCCCGTAAGTTCAGCCTGTCCTGGATTCTCATATATCTCTTACATGTATTTATAGTAACATCCTTCCTGTTTATTTTTGCTTAAAAACTTGGAGTGCACTTTGTATTTCTTGTAAGAACCTTGACTAAGAGATATGATTACTGTGGATATCTGATTACATAAAGGAGTCAACTTGATATACAAGAAAAACGCATTGTGGTCATTATGGATCCTGGAAGGGCAGTGCGTTAGTGGTGTAGTCTTAAGTGATTCAGTCTCTCTGAGCCTCAGTTTTCTCATTACTAAAATGAGGAAAACAATTTGCCACTCATGAGATTATTACCAGGGTTTTGAAAATTGGATGTAAATCTATGATTTTTCTAATACAAGATAAAGAAATATATGACATGAAAATACACTTGGTTTTCCTATACTACTTCTTAAAATATATATATATATATAAATTATTAGAAAATGGGTCTATTCACTTCTTACATTTTTTAGTACTGCTTACTCCTTTTCAAACTCCACTTGGATATTACTTGATACCATAAAATGGTCTTGAAAAATATTGACCTTTCTTATCATTTTAGTGCATAAATTAACCACAACGTGCCTTACTTTAAACACACAAAAGCAGATCCATCCATAATCCATACCATAAGATAAATGCTCTTTTATTCATTGTAGTGTCAAGAAGAATTTCTTATAAACACCATAACTGAAAACAGTCTGCACATTTTCTGATGCAAGAATATAGCTGTTTCAAAAAAAAAAAAACACCCATTTTCCATGTGAATATACAAAATGCCTGGCCTTTGCAAAACAGACATTTCACAGAACAGAACAAATTAATTTAGTTTTTATTTCACAATGAGAAAAACAGCTGAGGACCCTTAATTGAGACAATGTGAGGGCATACACAGTCCATATAAATCTTTCTTTCAAGAATAGTAACCTTAAATGCTTTCCATTTTTGGAAGAGCATGGAGAAAATAAAGTGTATAAATAAATGTTTGGTGAATGAGTTCTCAAATAGACTCCTAAATTAAAACCATCAACCTATGATATTAACAGATCTCTTTTCCTTAAAAAATTCATTGTCTTCACAAGAAATATTAAACTTTATTTGTTCATTCTATCAAGTAGTATTTTGGTTATTGGACCTTGTGCAAGTTTCTTGTTATGTGCCAAGAACTCCAGTCACTTCTTTGCCTATACCTTAGCAATAGCTCTCGTAATGATGGTCTGAAGCAAAATTACTTCCATCTTACTCAATGTTTCCTTACTCTAATATAAATAGTATGTTTAATGATAGCTTGTAAAACTTTGTGAATTTGGTAATCCAATGAAATTTACCTTTTCTCCCTCAGTAGCTTTGTTTTTTTTTTCTCACCAGCTCTTTTAGTTCATGTTATCTGCTGCTTTAAAAAGAGAACCATATGTAGTCTAAAACAAGGTCAGAACCTAAAAAAACCCCAATCACATTCTTCCCCATTTTGCTTCACTTGCTCCCCTGAGACTATCAAGCTCAGGAATTTCAATATTGGTCCTGAGATTTTTGTGGAATCATTTTTCCAAATGATGCATATGTTATGAAAGAAATCTTTCTTATAAAGTAAATTAAATGAAGTTATTTCAACACTAGTAATCAACCATGATTCATAAAAGATTTAATTTACTAATACATCAGATAAGTTTTTTGTGTAAAACATGTAAAAGTTTTAAAAATTAAACCTGTTCCTCCAGGAACAGTAAAAAATATAAATACATTGTCATTGTTGGATGCTGTGAAAATATCTTGAAGGAATAATGGAATAAATCATTCTTAGACTCTCAGCCATTTAAGTTACTACGGTACTTATGATATTCTCTCCATTGCTGAAAATTAAAATCAAACTCTGGATTTACTTTTCTGCTACTACATGAAGCTTCAAACAGCTATTAAAAACAAAAGAAATATAAGTATAAAATACTAACTAAGCAAAGATTTCTCCAAATGTGCTCTTGTTTTATTAAGAAATAGTTTAACAATCTCACATGAATGAAATACAACAGCCAAAGACATTATGATTTTAGTGTTTCTAAACATTTCATGATATTCACAATGCACAAATAGATATTACAAATGCAAATCCAAGTATATGAGTCAGAAATACAAAAGTTTTTGCATAAAACTATTTAATTAAGTTAATAAACTATAATTTTGTTGTGCTTATCTTTTTAAAGCCTCTACAAAACTTTTCTAAGAGACTTCCGAGAGACATTTTCCACTTTGTTTTTGTAGCATCAAACATTACTTTTACTTGACTGGAAAGAATACCTCAGTTTTTAGTAGATCCATTAAGTGTAGAATTGTGTCCTTTGGTATATGGTACAATTTGTATAGTTTCGAATACATTTTAATAACATGAGAGGTCTTTCACATGAGTGCTCAGTAAATACCACTGAAATCTCCATTTCGGCAGGGGGCATGAGAGGAATTTACTTAAGTAGATTGGAAAAAAGTAAAGAAAACAACATATGAATATGCACCCAAACCAAGTCTGTGTGGGTACTGTAGCAATGATGTAATTACTTATTGAGGAAAGAAAATGAAAATAAAAATTTAAGAGAAGTGGAAAAATATGCATACATTCCACTTTAAGATTTATTCCTCAATTTTCTTAAAAAGATTGTAAGAAAATTCTTGTCTTGATGTTTGTTTATATGTATGTTGAAGATTTAACCACTTAACCATTATGGCTTTTAAAACATCAAAGTTCAGGTAGTGCCTTTGATTTGCTTCCATATAACTGACACCCTTACACAGGTTTTAAATTTTGTTTGGATAAAAGCAAGGCATGTTAGAATTGGGGATCTTATCTTAACTTTTAAATCCCTAATACTATAAAGCTGCACTGAAAACAGAACTGAGAAAAGGCAATCTGTAAGCCTTTTTTTTTTTTCTTTTTTAGAACCTAGCTTGAAAGGAGCTTTTTTCACAAGACAGTTTTAGTAAAAAGACATAAATATATTATATTATTTTAAGTGAACATCCACATTGAACAAAATGAGTAATAAACATTTGTTCAGTCTCCAGAGTTATGGGTTGTGGTTAACAGACCATAACTTTAAGGAAGGCCTGAATTATTCTGGATGGTTCCAAGAAAAAGCTGTCTGTCTATCAAGCATGAGTCTTTGCTAACAATTGAAGGTTGTGTTGTCCAGCCTCAGTTGTGTAAATAAAACACATCAGTTATTTCTGTCTTTCTTTGAGCCAAGGAGAAGCAGCTCATAATGATTGTTTGACTTCACATAGAAACAAACATTACATAAATACAAGTAGCATAAGGTTTTCTTTATCTGAAGTTTTCTTTATCCTTCCTCCCCTCTCCCTTCTCCCCCTCCCCTGTATTTTAAGTGACTTTCAGGAGAAGCCGTGAAAAATCTTGCTCAGACTCTTTTAAAATCTAATCAATTATTTTTCTTTTGAGTCTTAACTTCAAAGGGTGAAAACTCTAGGGACTTGGAAGATTCTTCGTGTCTTTGAAATAGGTGATCACATCCTGAGTCTCATGGATACTCCCCCACTCTCTTGCCTCTGTTTAATTAGGCACAGAACCAGTTGATCAGGTTGTTTACAAACATAGAAAGGAGGATATAAGGGACAATTACTGAAACCAACAATAAAAACAGTTTTTCTTCCCTGATCAAAGAGATTCAGAGATAAATCCACACTAAATGAACAGCGGTTGTTTTCACTAGGTATTCTGAACGTTTACAATGTATAGCAAACTCAACCAGGCTCTCAACATCTATGCTTAGTCTGACAGGTCTAATCAGATATTACACAGGCCAGACACACATGGGCAATTAGCACTTTCCACAGATCTGTAACCTGTGACCTTTCATTCTTTCTTGATTAACACTCAGTACTGTGAGTACTAAGCTACCCGTCATGATGACAAACAATTACAATGCAAGTAATTGTAAAGAGTACAAAGGGATCAGAAAGTTGCTGATTACATTCAAGTTTGCCAAAAACTGAAGGATATGTGTTATTTTGTGAAATAACTACATAGAATAAGCTATGCATCCGTGTGCTGAATGTTAAAAATTCCATCTCCTGCTAGACCTGTTACATTAGCATATTTATAATGGAATACTGGATTAACAATGTTTACCATTCTTCATTGCATCCTCTTTCAGTTCTATTATTACTCCAAAACAGTTTCTCCATAAAAGTTTCACTGGTTAACACAGAATTATGAGCAGTTTGGAGAAAAATATTAAAAAGCTATTTATATTTTTATTGATTTCCTTTTTGAAGAATGGTCCTGGATTAATTACAGCATTATAAAATGTTATAATTTTAAACACAGTTTTCTGTATTCAATCACATGTAGAACTAAATTTACAAGATTTCTTCATAAGTTTCAAATATGACATAATGAAAATGTTCTAATTTTTGGTAAGCTAGTCAGAAAAGCTTGGATAGTTTTATTCCTCACTGAGTAAGCAGAAGAAAGGTTAAAATTTATTCATTGAGCACTTCTAAATATCTCTAAAGAGTGTCTTGATAGGTACCATTTGGGATTCATGGGGTCTTGATATGGGCTTGAGTATATCTTAGTCATGTGACCTTGGACTGGCTGCTTGTTCTTTTCTGGAATTTTTTTTCTCATCTACAAAAATAAAGATGATAATATCTTGCAGAGATGATTTAGGATAAATTGTGTCTGTTCATGGTTTTGTATCAAATTCAAATATAAAACCTGTACTTTTCATTTCAGTTGCTAACAATGAATTAAACTGATTCATTGCATAAATCTTTTCAGAAACATTTCCTAACCTACTTCTCTAGCTAGGCACAGAAAAGTAGTGTAAACAGTATCTAGTCTATCAGGGAGCTTTTTGTGTAACTCTTTAAAACAACATAAGTACAGAAGACCATGTACTTTTAGGAGTCCCTGCAGAATTGCTACTAGATGCTAAATCCTTGGTGACAGAGGCAAAGCACACCACCCACAAACTGAATTACACTGTATTTTTTTCAATGAAGAAACTTCAAATTTTATTTCACATCAGTGTTTTAGTCATTTGTTCCTTACCAGTTTGTTTTTAAAAAATAATAAATAAGCTTTCCGAATGGTTAGTAACGTTTCTTTAATGAGAATTTGTTGTGGAAAGTTTTTCTTTAACATTCAAATGTTCTTTTCACTTTTATGTGTATATTTAGAAGTAGCTGATTAAATTTTATTTAAGGAATATAAATAATTCGTACACATACATCATATCTGGATTAGAATTATTTTCCCTACACCTTATGAATACAAACTTGACTTTTGACTGAAGCCAACTAAAGAAACTAAAGAATTCAAAAGAATTCTTATTAAAGAGTTCTAAACTGTAATACATAGGAAAAATGAAATGCTAAGTATATTCTCAAATATGTTATTGGAAACTTAGAGCAGACTTATTGGGAATTAAATTTTGTGACATATTTTCAAGTAAGTGTAAGAAATCACATATATATCTGTATACTTAGAGTAACAGGATTATTTGAGTAATTTACATAATTCTGCAGAGATACAGCACAAGCTTTCTAAAAGTACAAACTAAAATTACATCATATTCAAAGAGATTCTAAAGTTAAAATATAAGGTAAACTTAAATATCATGCTCCAAAGAAAAACATCTCACAAGCTTGGCTTCAATGTTTATCCTGTGCTCATCATTTACTCATCTTTTGCCCTCTCGTTGCTGAAGTCCTGACAAATTTTCCATTCCCAGCATACAGGCTTAGTTGCCACAGATTTATTGTGTGCTTAGTACCAACTTAGCACTGGTTTTTCAGAGATTATAAATAAAATTAACTTACACATGTACCTTTAATAATATATGGCCCATACAGTAGATATTAAGGAAAAATCTTTTATATACTACAAACAGATCTCATCTAATAACATTTGATGTACAAGGCATATCTCAATTGATTCTTATGCTACAGATCCTTGCAAAACTGAAAAACAAACATTTTAAGTAGTGTTTCAAAGTATATTTAATATGATGTTACAAAACTTTATTAAGAGCACATTTTTATTATTTTCTTATTAATAATTTAACTCATTTACCTCTAAGAAGAAACAACTAAATGAAAAACCTGAAATTTTATTTGAATGACCTTTATAAAAAGGTTCTCTTGATTCTGTTTTGAAGGTCAAGTTTCAGTTTAGGTAAAAGGAAGTAAAATATTTCATTACAGGATAAGGGAAAGACTATATATACATACATATATACCGAAATAATAAAGTAGGAACCAGTAAGATGAACATGGCATTAATAGTAACAAAGGAATGAAAATGTGGAACTTCTGAATGTTCTCACTTTTCCCAAAAAGTATTGACTGAAGAGCAACAGGAATTGGGTGGTTTAGAGTGCCTCACTGTCTCTTTCATTAGGCTTAGTTGGAATGCAATGCTTTTGTCTGAAAGTGGACACGTATGCTGTACTTTTTTAAAGTTAGACATTTTAACACTAAAAACAGTTCCTCTACTTACACTCATAGAATATGTTAGCCATTTGCTCATTGGGCAAGTAAATATAATATTGTTCTATTATTACATATTGAACAAGTGAGGAAATAGTGAAAACTAAAAATCATTACAAAACATCATTACAAAACATCATTTTCAAATTGACCAAGTTCTGGTTTTCAAGCTTATAAGAACTGTAGGACAAAAAAAAAAAAAAAAAAAAAAGACAATTTGGTGTGGGGTGGGAGTAGAAATTCCAAAAAGTTAAATGTTTAATCTTCATAAGGTAAAAATCATGTTGAGAAACCTTTAAAGAAAGGTCATTTTAATTTTTGTATAAGCAGCCCCTGATTATTTTCATTTTTCTAAAAAGAAAATACAGAATAAGACAAGAACATGAAATCACTAGATAAAAACTTTAAATGTGTTTGTGTTTGAAATCTAGTAAAGAATTTTAAAATAACAACTAGCTATTCTATCCATGAGAAACCATATAGACTAGAAGGAAAAGACTGGTCACTTCTTACAATTAGTTTGCCTACTCATGCAGCCCAGCCAGAACACATCACCCAGACTAAAAACATTAGAGTTTAATAGCATGAGGAAGGGAAACTCAAAATATGTTTAAATGCTCTCTCATATATACTTCTGTAAAACCCCAGAATATCACAACTGTAAGACTGAAGTAAACTAAGTCTTTATTTTGCTCTATTAGTTTTAAGTAAAGAATAAAAATTCCAAAATTCATCAAAAATTATCCTCACTCCTACCCACTACAGTCTTTACTTTTACTAGTAAAGAGTACAAGAAGCACTGGTTCCTGAAATTCACCAACAATCCAAACCATATGCTGTTTGTTTCTTTTAGTCAGGTTACACTCAGATTGACCATCAGTAAATATCTTTTGTTGTTAATTTCATCCCTAAATTATCATCCTTCCTATTTTGAAATTTGCTGCAGCATATTTGCTGATGTATTAACTTTAGATTCACCTTCTGGCTGTTCCATAAGTGCACTGTTGCACATGAATGTTGGTGGGGGGTATCAACTTAAGCTGACGGTATGGAAAGGTTCATTAGGGATCAACATATATGAGAGACTACAGAGCCTGAAGGAGAGAATTTTTCCTAAGAGAGGAGGGAAGAAGCAGACAAATCAGGATGTTAACATTTCAGGATCAGACTTAACCAATTCCAGTGACAGGCAATCTATGCATAGCTAAGTCCCTAGGAAATCATGTTTGAGTCTTTTGGTGATGAATATAATTTACAAATTAAATAGAAACAGTGATTTTTTTTTTTTAATTTTAAAGAAGCTTCCTCAGTAGAACTCCAGCAGCCTAGCAACTAAGAGAAAGGATGGACATATGGGACTACATGAAATTTAAAAGCTTCTGCACAACAAAAGAAATGGTCTTTAAACTGAAGAGACCACCCACAGAGTAGGAGAAAATATTTTCTAGCTATACATCAGACAAAGGACTGATGACCAGAATATACAGGGAGCTCAAAAAACTTAACTCCCTAAAAATCAATGAACCAGTGTAGAAGTAGGCAACTGAACTAAACAGAACTTTTTCAAAGGAAGAAATCCAAATGGCCAAAACACACATGAAAAAATGCTCACCATCCTTGGCCATAAAGGAAATGCAAATCAAAACCACACTAAGATTTCTCCTCACTTCTGTTAGAATAGCTAGCATCAAGAACACCACCACAACAAATGTTGGCGAGGATATGGGAAAAAAGGAACCCTCATACACTGCTGGTGGAAATGTAAGCTAGTACAACCACTTTGGAAAACTATATGGATACTTTTTATAAAACTAAACATTAGAGCTGACATACGATCCAGCAATACCACTCTTAGGGCTATACCTGAAGTAATGAGACTCAGGTTATTACAAAAGCACTTGTACACTCATGTTTATTGCAGCACTATTCACAATATCCAAGCTATAGGAGCCGTCAAGATGCCCCACTACTGATGAATGGATTAAGAAAATGTGATATTTATACACAATGGAATTTTATTTAGCCACGAAGAAGAATGAATTTTGTCATTCTCAAACGGATGGAACTGGAGAACATCATCTTAAGTGAAGTTAGTCATACTCAGAAGGCTAAAAATCAAATGTTCTCCCTCACATGTGGATTATAGACTTAAAACAGATGTAGTAACATTATTGGACATGGGTCACACACTCAGGGGAGAATGCGCAGGGGATGACTAGGGAAAGGGATGGAAAGCTAAAACCTGAATGTGGTTGATGTGCTGACTGTATAGGAGTGAATATGGTAATCTTAAACTGGCAGAGGCCACTATGGGAAAGTGACCAAGAAGTAGTGAAGAAGTCTGGTAGAGATGAACCAATGTGGGTTGTAATACACATGTGCATGGAAGCAATGCTAGGAATCTTTATCTCAAACTAGCAAAAGAGCTATGTCTTTCTTGTCTCTTATGTTTTCTCTTCAACAAAATGGGAGAACAAGAGGGCGGAACAGGTTCTGCCCAGACACAGGGGTGGGGGGGCTGAGGTGGCCCAAACAATGTATACACTGGTGAGTAAATGTAAAAATGATTAAAAAATTAACTGTAATATGCATACATATATGTATGGGGGTAGGAGATGGGGGTTGGGGTGGAGGGGTTGCAAAAAAAAGTAAGAAAAAATTCTTTAAGAAGCATTGAAGCAAGCAGCACTGGGTTCTTATGTGATTTGCATAGCATGATAGACAAACAGGGAAACATTTGTAAACGGATTTGGAGTCAGAGCATCATGGACGTTAGAAAACACAAAACATTAGTAATAGCCGAGGAGTACAGAGAGCATCATTTCTTGGGGGCAGTGGTTCTTGATACTTGTTGAAATGGCTCGGTACCTGTAGGTATATCTCAGCTTTACAAAAGCAATGTATTTTTCCTTGAAGGGCTATGTAAAGAATAGAAGGCAGGAGCATGTGTTAGGTGATCACTGATAGCCAATTGAGATACTTTCCAGGATATCTCAGGAAAAGTGAGGGGGTGAGACAGCGATGGGTAGACTACAAATTCTACTAAAAGGGGGAGGGGATGCCTGAACTTCAATTTATTAACAGGATTTCATTTTGAATCTGGAGCTGGCATAATCTTATCTTATATATACTTAATCCCTCTTCACATAAATGTGCCAAAATATTCACAATCAGTGAAGCTAAGTGAAAGGTGTGAAGATATTTATGCTATTCTTCTTCCAACTTTTCTATAGATTTATAAATTTCCAAACTGAAGAATTCAAAGAAAAATGAGATACATTTCCAGTATTCCAAACTTTCAGTTTTGTATTCTGTAAAAACCCTGACTTGTAATAAATGTACACTGTTTTGTTCTGTTATATATTAATGATAAATATGATAACTTAATCAACAGAAATATCACTTAGGAATGAAAATTTAAAAAAATTCAAACCTCATGTAACATATGCTTTTAGACAAGAAAATGTAATACAATAATCAACAAAGGACTTTGAAGCATAAAAGAAGTAAAGTGGAAAAGATTTCTGAAATAATGAAAAAATTCAACTATTAAAGAATCTTTTCAAATAAATATGAATGCATGGATGATAGATGTCTAATTACCATAGTAGTTGAGATTATGGTATTCCTGATCCAATCTAGTAAGAGTTAGTTGCAGGTAATCTTGTGGTTTTTAATTTCTAAAACCTTAGGAAGCCTCTTGCAGCAGTACGTGAAATTATTCTCTTTGCTCTCAGATTAAAGATCTGTGTTTTTAAGATTTTAAGGTTTTCATTGCTAAGTATCTGAAACTATCCCTGTCATTTCAAATTTTCCTTTCCTTTATATTTTCCCTTTGTGCCTCCTCTCCTTATTGGGAGTCTTTAAGCCTTGTTACTTTTAATTTGAATGACTGTTGTTGCTATAAACTTTAATAACTATTAAAATCTGAAAGAGCCAAGTTAAAATGATGATCATTATAGAAAATAAGAAATTTTCATGACTTTTTTGGGGTGTTGAAATCTTAGACACTCTTATCTCAAAGCAACACTTTCAGCTTTGTTAGCTGACAACCAATATCCCATAAACTCTGGTGCTCCCAGAAATGCAACAAGCCTGCATTGGATTGTCTGCAGTGAGAGGTGTTTTTGTAATCACCCAATACTATGGTTCCTCCATTCATCCATGTTTCTGGAGATGGAGTATTTAGGAATGGAGGATGTTTTGGGAAAAGATACTGTCAACATAGGCACATGGTGAAATTATGCATTGAGAGAGGATCAATATCTGAACACAGTTCTACTTGCTTTTTAATAGAGTTTGACAAATTATAAGGACTGAAAGCCTTCATCAGTGATGGATCTGAGCAGTTCCACTTAGAAGACTAGAAACAACTATGAGAGTCACAAAGATGTGAAATTACTAGGGAAAAAAACGTGAGTGCCACAGAAGTGGGAAGAACAAAGGAAATCATGAAGTAGGAGAGCAGGAAGAGGAGGGATTTCTAGATGACCATAGGAAATTGGACATAGAACAGAAATTTGTAGGCAGAAATTTGATTCAAAGAGGAAGGGAGGCAGGGAGCAAGGGGAAAAATGCATCTATTGATATAAACACCTCAATATTTATATAAAAATTTTACATGTTTTTCATCATCTGCTCAACTTAAATAGACATCTGCTTGGTCAGATGGTTTTGTCCATATACAATTCTACATATCACAGCCATAAATTTAGGAATATGTCAGTATCAATATTATTAATTTGATATTTTTTTAAAAGGAACTTTTATGGAAAATAAAATCCAATTAATTTGGCTTAAAAGAGTTATAATACCAAAGTACCTTGACTCTCCCTTGAAAATTCAGATAGAATAATTCCTAAGTTAATATTTATCAGCTCATTTACAGTGTTTGTAATCTGCTGTTTTTATAAAAACCAAGAAAAACTCATTTGAATAGTAAATTCTTATTGATTTTGTTATTTGTTTCAAAACTCATTACTAAAGAGGTATTTGTTTTCACTTATGTTTGCAGTTTAAATCAATATACTTTATTACTCAAAATTATGAAAAATATGATTTTTTTTGTTTATAAAGAAAGATTCTAATTTCTTAGTGAAAATAGCCACATCTCCTCACTCTGCGTTTTGACTTCCTTCTTACAAGTCCTCTGGTCAAAGGAGGAAGAAAGAATTTTACATTAAAATATTATATTATATGATACATATAAAATAATTTTATATAACATATTTGTATCTTTTTAAGAATCATTCTTAATTTATCTCCCTTTTCCATTTTCCTACAAAATACTGTAGTCTGTTTTAGCTTGCACTATACTTTTGAGTCAAAATTTATTTGGAACAATAATGTTTTGAAATTCTTACTATAGCTGCTACAACAAAGATAGAAAAAGAATAAGAGTCTCTGAAACATTATTTATGTAGAGATTGTAGGGAAATTAGTGAAAATTTTTAACCAACATCATTAAAAATAATTTTAAAACTTCTCAAATCTTGACTTACCTGCCTAGCATTGACCTGGACCTACAGATTAATAAGATACACATAACTCCTATCAAATACTGATACAAACAAAAGAGATCTTCCTAAGATGTGCCAAATTCTTTTGATATACTTTGCTTCTGTAGTAAGAGGGGAAAAGTGGGTGTAAGCACCTGTGTGCCTGGCTCTCACACACAGGTGACCAACTAGAGACCTATGCAGTCATGGAAACTTCTAGGTAAACAATGTTGATTGATATATGTACACTATGCAAAATGAATATGACAATGAAGCTAACTAATATATCCATGGCCTCACAATTACCCTTGATGCATGCCTATACATTTGTGTGGTATTTGTGTGTGTATATGGTGTGAACACCTAGTACCTCTTTTAGCAAATTTCAAATTTCAAGTATTTGATACATTTTTACATTTGGATTTCAGAATCTACTCATAGCTAGAAATAACATGCCTTTAATTATAATCTCCACTTTCTCCATTGTTCAGCCCAAGATAACCACTATTATACTCTGTGTTTTTATGCGTTAGACGTCTTTAGATTTCGTACATAAGTGAAAGCATGAAGCCTTTGCATTTCTCTGTCCGGTTTATTTTGTTTGAGTTTATCCATGTTGTCACAAATGGCAAGATTATCTTCTTTTTCAAGGACAGATACTATTCCACTGTGCATATATACC
The DNA here is from genome assembly GCF_047511655.1 of Castor canadensis. Taxonomy (NCBI): domain Eukaryota; kingdom Metazoa; phylum Chordata; class Mammalia; order Rodentia; family Castoridae; genus Castor; species Castor canadensis. The sequence goes on from NC_133394.1 coordinate 55,187,077, forward strand.
ATACTTTCTTTACTCCATTCATCTATTGGCAGACATGTAGGTGTTTCTACAACTTGTTTATTGAAAGTAAGACTGCAATGCAAGTGACAGTATAAGCATCTCTATGAGGTGGTGATTTCATTTCCTTTGGGTATTAACCACCAGAAGTATGCTGGATCATATGGTAGTTCTATTTTGAATTTATTTGAGAAACCCATATACTCCTTTCCACAGTGTATGTTCTAATTTGCACTGTTACTAAGAGTGTACAAGGGATCCCTGTTCTTCACATGAGTGCCAGTGGTTGTTATTTTCTGTCTTCTGGATAATAACCATATTAAGAGTGTGAGGAGAACATTCTCACTGTGGTTTTGGTTTGCATTTCCCAATTGGTGAAATTAAGTGTATTTTCATGTATATTGTTGGCCTTTTGAATGTCTTCTTTGGAAAAATGTCTATCTATACTCTTAGTCCGTCTTTAATCAGTTAGGATTTTTTGTTTGTTTATTTTTGCTTTTTTTTAAACTACAAGTTGTATGAATCCCACATGTATTTTGGAAATTAACCCCTTGCCAGATACATGGTTTGCAAACATTTTCTCAAATTCTTACATAGTCCTATTTGTTTATTTTTGCTTTTGCTGCCTGTGCTGTTGATGTCATATCCAAACAATCATTACCAAGATAATGGTAACAACAAAAAAGACCCTGTCTTCGTGGACCTTATATTCTTCTTTTTAATTCATTTACTTTATAATTTTTTTATTAGAATATATTAATTATGCAGAGGGAATTCATAGTGACAGTTCTGATTAGACTCATATTGTACATTATTTACATTGCCTCCATGTCTTCCCCCTCATTCCCCTCCTCACCCCACTTAAAGCAATTGCAAGATGCTTCTTAGTTCTGTTTCATATAGATATATGAAGTACAGCTGCCATATACTGTCACCTTAGTCTACTTCCTTCACCCTTCCACCTCTCACTAGTCCCCCACTCACACTACTTATTTTGCAGTCCTGTTTTTTGTTATTAATAATTAAGTTGATGCTCAAGGGGGGTTCGCAATGTATGTCCACTGTGGATGTGCTTTACTGTCATTCATTCCATTACTCTCCCTTGCCCCTTTACCTCCCACCCCCCACTTTCAACAGCATTCAATACACATCCTTATATCCTCTACCTTCACGTTATGCAATAATACTGATGCTCTATCATTCATTTTTCCTTTTCCTCATTCCTTGAGTCCCATAGAGTAGTTCCAAGGTTAAAAACATGCTTAATATCTGAGTTTGCATATGATCATGCTTGTTTTTGTGCATATGTTTATCTTTGAATCTATTTTCTACATATGACTGAAACAAGCGTCTTAACATGATGTCCTCCAACCATGTCATTATTCTCTATGGCTGAGTGATACTCCATTGTCTATATAGACCACATTTTCTTGATTCATTCATCAGTTGTAGAGTATGTGGGTTGTTTCTAAAGTTTTTCCATTGTGAATAGTACAATGATGAACATCAGTGTACAGGTGACTCTACTGTATCCTGTTTTATGTTCCTTTGGGTAGATGCCTAGGAGTAGTATTGTTGGATCATGTGGCAGTTCTATCTTTAGCTTTTTGAGGAATCTCCATACTGTTTTTCATAGTAGTTGTGCTAATTTGCATTGCCACAAATAGTGCATTAGGGTTCCTGTTTCACCACACCCTTGGTTATGGCCATTCTAACTGGGGTGAGATGAAATCTAAGTGTTGTTTTTATTTGCATCTCTTTTATAGCTAGGAAAGTTAAACACTTCTTAATGTCTTTACTGGCATTTTTGTACCTCTTTCTTTAAGAATTCCCTGTTTAATTCACATGCTCATTTCTTCAATGGGGTGTTGATTCTTTGGGGACCAAGCTTTTAGAGTTCTGTGTAGAAGCTCTTTAGTTTGATGTGTTCCCATTTGTTCATTCTTTCTCTTAGATAATGAGTTCTGCTTAGGAAGTTGTTTCTTATACCTATCTTTTCTGGTGTATTTCCTACTGCTTCCTGGAATTCTTTAAAAGTTTCAAGCTTTCTATTAAGGTCTTGATCCACTTTGAGTTGATTTTGGTGCAGGTTGAAAGATAGGAATCTAGTTTCAGTCTTCTACATGTGGATGTCCAGTTTTCCTGGAGCATTTGTTGAGGAAGCTGTCTTTTCTGGGATTCTTTGTCAGAGATCAGTTGGCTGTAGATGAATGGGTTTATATCTGAATCTTCTATTCTGATCCATTGGTCTTCCTGTCTCTTTTTGTGCCAATACCATGCTCTTTTTGTTGTTATGGCTCTGTAGTATAGTTGGAAGTCAGATTTGGTGAGGCCTCCAGCAGTGGATTTTTTGCTCAAAATTGCTTTCGTTATTTGAGGTCTTGTGTTTCCATATGTATTTCAAAATTGATTTTTCTATTTCTCTGAAGAATGTAATTCAAATTTTGATATGAATTTCATTGAACAGGTAGATTGCTTTTGGTATATGGCCATTTTCACAGTGTTGATTCTACCAATCCACAAACATGGAAGGTCTTTCCATCTTTTGATGTCTTCTTTGATTTCTCTCTTCAGGGTTTGTAGTTTTCATTAAAAATGCCTTTGGTTTCTTTTGTTAAATTTCTTCCAAGGTACTTTATTGTTTTTGAAGCTATTGTAAGAGGGATTGTTTCCTTGATTTCTTTCTCAGTCTTTTCATTGTTGGTATAAACGAAGGCTACTGATTTCTGATTATTAATTTCATATCCTGCTACTTTACAGAAAGAATTTATAATTTCTAATAGTTTTTGGTAGAGTTTTTAGAGTCTCTTAGGTATAGGATCATGCCCTCTGCAAATAGGGATAGTATGACTTCTTCCTTCCCTATTTGAATCCTTTTTATTTCTTGCTCTGGTCTTATTGCTTTGGCTAGGAATTCCAAAACTACATAACAAGAATGGTATCAGTTGTTCTCCATTTAGTATGATATTGTCTCTAGGTTTGTTGTATATAGACTTTATTATGTTGAGGAACATTCCTTGTTTCTTCAGAGCTTTTATCATGAAAGGTATTGGATTTTGTCAAAGGCCTTTTCTGCATCTTTTGAGAGAATCATGTGGATTTTGTCCTTGTTTCTGTTTATATGCTGGATTATGTTTATGGATTTATGTTTGTTGAACCATCCTTGCATGCCTGGAATGAAACTGACTTGCTCATGGTGTATGTTCTTATTGATGTGTTGTTGAATTCTGTTTGCCAATATTTTGTTGAAGATCTTTGCATCTATATTCACTAAAGATACTGGTCTATAATTCTTTTTTCTGGTTGCACCTTTATTGGGTTTAGGAATGAGTGTAATGCTGGCTTCATAAAACGAGTTTGGTAATGTTCCTTACCTTTTTATTTCCTGGAAAACTTTGAGGAGTATTGGTGTCAGTTTCTCTCTAAAGGGTTGGGAAAATTCGGCTGTGAATCCATAAGGTCCTGAGCTCTTGTTTGTAGGGAGACTATTTCAATCTCATTGGATGTAATAGCACTATTTACATGTTTAATATCTTCTTGTTTCAATTTTGGTTGGTTATATGCATCTAGATATTCATCCATTTCGTTTAAATTTTCCAGTTTACTTGAATATAGGCTTTCAAAGTACTCTCTAATGATTCTCTGCATTTCATTAGTATTTGTGGTTATGTCCCCTTTTTCATCTCTGATTTTATTGATTTGAGTCTTTTTCCTCCTCTGCTTTGTCCTGTTGCCTAATTGTCAATCTTGTTCATCTTTTCAAAGAACCAACTTTTTGTTTCACTGATTATTTGTATAATATTTTTGGACTAAATCTCATTTATCCTGGTGCTGAGCTTTATTATTTCTCTCTATCTGCTGGTTTGGGGTTTGGTTTGTTCTTGTTTTTGTAGGAGCTTAAGGTGTATCATTAGGTTGTTCATTTGAGAGGCCTCTGTTTATTTTAATGCAGGCACTTATAGCTATAAACTTTCCCCTTAGCTGTGTCCCACAGATTCTGGTAGGTTGTATTTTCATTTTCATTGGATTCTAAGAACTTTTTGATTTCTCCCCTTATTTCTTCAGTCACCCACTGGTTTTTCAGCAGTGTTTGATCAGTCTCCATGTGTTTGAATATTTTCTGTTGTTCCTTTTGTTTTTGAGGTCTAGTTTTATTCCATTTTGATTTTATATGATGCAGATGTTTCAATTTTCTTGAATTTGTTGAGACTTGCTTTCTGTCTTAAAATATGATCTATTTTGCAGAAAAGAATATGTATTGCATAGTTCTGGGGTGAAATACTCTGTTGTAGATAGCAACCATGTTTATTTGGACTAATGTGTGGAGGGGCTCTGAAGTTTCTTTGTTGATCTTTTGCCTGGATGACCTATCTGTTACTGACAGTGGGGTCTTCAGGTCTCCCACTATCATTGTGTTAGGGTTTATCTGTGCCCTTAGGTCCATTAGAATGTGCTTTTAATTTTTTTATTCACTTTTCTCATATGCATACACTGTTTGGGCCATTCCACCCCCCTGGCCCCCATCCCTTCCTTCTCCCCAATACCCCCACTTGCTTCCAGGCAGAATCTGTTCTGCCCTTATCTCTAATTTGTTGAAGAGAAGACATAAGCAATAATAAGAAAGACAAAGCATTTTTGTTAGTTCAGATAAGGATAGCTATACAGAAGAGATTCCTAGCATTGCTTCCATGTACAAATGTGTTACAACCCAAGTTGATTCATCTCTACCTGACCTTTTTACTAGTTCCTGGTCACCTTCCAATATTGACCTCTGGCTCTTTAAGGTTTCTGTATTGATTCCTCTGCAGTGGGTTTCCTACCCATCCCCATACTTACCCTGTTTTGAGTTTCCTACCTATCCCCATACCTCCCAAATGTGCTCTCCCTTTAGCATGTGACCCAAGTCCTACAACATTGCTGCATTTGCCCTAGATCTAATGTCTGCATATGAGGGAGAACATATGATTTTGGTCTTCTGAGTCTGGCTAACCTCGCTCAGGATGATGTTCTCCAGTTCCATCCATTTACTTGAAAATGATAAGATTTCATTCTTCTTCATGGCTGAATAAAATTCCATTGTGTATAAATACCACATTTTCTTACTCCATTCATCAGTACTGGGGCATCTTAGCTGTTTCCATAACTTGGCTATTGTGAATAACGCTGCAATAAACATGGGTGTGCAGGTGCTTCTGGAGTAACCTGTGTTGAATTCCTTTCAGTATTTCCCCAGGAGTGGGATTTCTGGATCATATGGCAGCTCTATGTTTAGATTTTTTAAGTCTCCATATTTTTTTTCAAAGTGGTGGTACTAGCTTGCAATCCCACCATCAGTGTGAGAGTTCCTTTTTCTCCACATCCTCAACAAAACCTGTTGTTGGTGATGTTTTTGATAATGGCTATTCTAACGGGGGTGAGGTGGAATCTTAGTGTGGTTTTGATTGCATTTCCCTTATGGCTGGAGGTGGTGAGCATATTTTCATGTGTTTTTTTACTATTTAAATTTCTTTTGAGAAAGTTCTGTTTAGTTCAGTTGCCCATTTCTTTATTGGCTCATTGATTTGGGGAGAGTTTAGTTTTGTAAGTTCCCTATATATTCTGGTCCTTTGTCTGATGTATAGTTGGCAAATATTTTCTCCCACTCTGTGGGTGGTATCTTCAGTTTAGAGTTCATTTCTTTTGTTGTGCAAAAGCTTTTGAATTTTATGTAGTTCCATTTGCCCATCCTTTCTCTTAGTTGCTGAGCTGCTAGGGTTTGATTGAGGAAGTCCTTGCTTATACCTATTTGTTCCAGAGTGTTTCCTGCTTGGTAAATCTTCTTCCAGCCTTTCTCATTAAGCCAGTGCTTGTTTCTGTCAAAGAGATGGTCTCCTGTAAGTAACAGATTGTTGGATCTTCCTTTTTAATCCAGTTTGCCAAACAGTGTCTTTTAATGGAAGAGTTAAATCTGCAAACATTCAGTGTTAGTATTGATAAGTATGTGGTGATTCCTGTCATTTAGTTGTTTTTGTTGTTTAAGGGTTTGATTGTGTGCAGCTGAATCAATGCTACTCTCTACTTTCTTGTCTTTTCTTCTCCTTTGATTTGTTACTGCCTGTCCTTTCATAGTTTTGTTTGCTTTCATTTTCTATGTGCAGAATTCCTTAAGAATCTTTTGTAGTGGTGGCTTGGTGGTCATATATTGTTTTAGTATCTGCTTAATCATAGAAGACTTTTATTGCTCTGTCTATTTTGAATGATAGTTTTGCTTGGTAGAGTATCCTAGGGTTGAAGTTATTTTCATTCAGTGCCTGAAATACCTCACTCCATGCTCTTCTTCATTTTAATGTTTCCATTGAGAAATCTGGTGGGATTTTGATGTGTTTACCTTTGTATGTTATTTGTTTTTTCTCTCTTACAGTCTTCAATATTCTTTCTCTATTCTCTGTGCTTGTTGTTTTAATAGTAATATATCGTGGGGTAGTTCTATTTTAGTTAAGTCTGTTTGGTGTCCTAGAGGCTTTCTGAACCTGAATGGGCATTGTTTTCTCTAGATTTGGGAAATTTTCTGTTATTATTTTGTTGAATATATTACAAATTCCTTTTGCTTGCACCTCTTCTCCTTCTTCAATGCCCATGATTCTCAGGTTTGGTCTTTTGATGGAGTCAGTGAGTTCTTGCATATTCCTTTCCAGATCTAGAGTTGTTTAACTAATAGCTCTTCAGTTTTTCCTTTAATTTCCATTTCAACTTCAAGTTCTGAGGTTCTGTCTCTGCTTGTCTAGTCTGCTGGAGTGGACTTCCATTGTGTTTTGTGTTTCTGTTTCATTTTTTTTTCTGAGGTTTTCCATGTCATGGATCACTTACTCTTTAATATTGTCTATTTTTGTCTTTAGTTCATTTATCTCCCTACTTATAATGATCTCTGTTTTACTTTGGTGTTTATTTAGAGCTCCTATGATTTCATTTATTTGTTCCTGTGTCTTCTCATATTCTTTATTTTTGTTGTCTCGAAATTTCTTGAGTGCCCCTTGTACATTTTGGTTATCCTTGTCTAGTATCATATCCATGAAATTCTCAGTAATTACATGCTTGATATATTCTTTAAGGGTGTTCTTGTGGACATCATTGGGTTCCTTGGTGTTATTTATCTTTGTTTTGTTGGAATCCGGAACTGAGTACCCATTTTCTTCATTTCCTTCTGAATCTTGTATTAAGTTATTTTTTGGGGGGTAATGTTTTCCATCCTTTTTTCTTCTTCCCATAATTCCTGCTAGTATTATGTAACTGTTCTTGATAGGCTAGTTGGTGGTTTCAGTCACCTATTTTCTTTCCTTTGGTTTAACTTTGTTTTGTGGCTGCATTGGATTTTTAGCTAATTGTGTGTGTGCTATTTCTGTCTCTTGTTTGGGTGTAATTTAATATTAACTAATTCACAGTGATAAACAAAAAACAACAACCAAAAAAACCAAACCAAAACAACAACAAAAAACCAACCAACCAAACAAACAAACAAAAAAACCCAAAGAAATCATTGCAGAGATATGAGCAAATAAACAAGAAATAAATAAGGTAATACTCCAGGTTTGGGATCAACTGAATTTCAGTCTTAGTTTAAGTTCTCATGTTACTCTCCCTGTATGCAATCCTGGTGTTGGTTAAGCAGAAGCTCTGTCTTAGTCTTGCCAGGTGGTTGGCCTGTGGGTAGTGTTTTTTTTTTCTTTCTTTCTTCTGTCTTTCAGCAGCTGCTGCTTGGTCAGCTTCTCCTGCAGTGAGGTGTGGCAGCTCTGCAGTCTACTCGTTTTCCTGCTTTGGTTTGGCTTATCTCTGTGCTTGTTTACAAGGGGCTTTGCCTTGCCCTTTCCCTGAGGCAAGGGCAAGGTCAGTGATCAATAAGCTGGCTGCCACTATCAGCATATTGTGATGGTTCACTCTTTGTTCCTCAATGCTGCAGAGCTGTCTGACAGTGGGTCCCCAGGGTCTGAGCCCTGCAGTCTGCCACCTTTGCTTCTTCCCTACTTCAGGCAGTGGCCTGTCACCTGCCTGCTGGCAGCCCTCCTGACATTTGTTTACTGATGGTTCATGTGAGTTTGGCTCCTTGCCTTCCCCCCTTCTCCAGTGTGCTTTCAGCAACCCCTGCCCCCTCCACTGTGTGCTAGTTTTCAGTTCCATTGTTTATTCAGTTTTTTTTTTTTTTTTTTGCAGTGGGGATCAGTCTGTCCAGGGGGGTTGTGCTGGTTATCCCAGGGTGTCTGAGGGATACCGTGTGATGCTTGGCTTTCACCTGTTTGGTCTGCTGAAGGCCCCCCAAGCATGTTGGGAGCCTGTGGCCAGCAGGTGCTGGTGTCCAGTGGCGGTGGCGTGGGGGTGGTGGCCTGCTTATTCTCTCAGTGTATCGTGGCATGGAGAAGCCTTCCACGGGCAAGGGGTTCAGAGTGCCAAAGTTTCAACTCTCCCTGGTGCTTCACCTCCACCAAGTATGGCTCCAGCATCTCAGCAAGGTCCCTGATTCACGGAGCTCATGCTGCTCATGTCTGTGTCACAGTTGCCATTTTGGATCCCATTCCTAGAATTTTTTTTTTTATATACATGGGTGTCCCTGTGTTTGGTGCATATATGTTAAGGACTGGTATTTCCTCTTGATGAATTACTCCTTTAATTCATATGAAGTGACCTTAATTGTCTCTTCTGATTAATTTTAGTCTGTAGTCTACTTTGTCAGATATGAGTATCACTAATCCTGCCTGTTTATGGGGACCATTTTCTTGGAAAACCTTTTTTCACCCTTTGACTCTAAAGCAGTGTTTATTTTTTTCAGTGCAATGAGTCTCTTGTAAGCAACATGTGGTTGGATCTTGTTTTTTTAACCCAGTTTGCTGTTCTATGTCTTTTGACTCAGTTTGTCATTTTATGTCTATGGCATTGAGGCCATTTACATTCAGTGTTCATATTGAGAGATGCCTATTGTATCCAGTCATTTTTATTCTCCTGTGGTTCAGTTTTACCTATTCCTTGTTTACTGGTTTGCTTGCTCAAAAGGGTTTATTCTTTCTTGACTGTTCCTGTATCACTGCAGTTTCTTCTTCTATATATAAAAGTCCTTTAAGTATCTTGTGTCCTGCTGGTTTGGTAGTCATGAATTCCTTTAGTTTTTCCCTGTTGTGGAAGGTTTTAGTTTCTCCTTCTATTAGTTCTGTTGGGTAGACTAGTCTAGGTTGACAGTTACTTTCTTTCAGTGCCAGAATTATGTCTTTCCATGACCTTATTGCATTTGGAGTTTGAGTTGAGAAATCTACTGTTATTCTAATGGGTTTGCCTTTTTTATGTGACTTGTCTTTTCTCTTTTCCAGCTTTCAGAATTCTTTCTTTGTTCTGCATGCTGAGTGTTTTGATTATGGTGTGTCTGGGGGTGTATCTTTTTGGGTCCTGAATGTTTGGTGTTCAGTTTGCTTCTTGCCCTTGAGTGGCTGTCTTTTTCTAGCAGTTAGGGAACAGATTGTCAGTGCCTTTGGTTTGTATATCCTGTCCTTCTACACCCATGATTCATAGGTTTGGTCTTTTCATGGTGTCCCAGATATCTTGCATGTTCCATTTTTATTTTGTTAGCATTCTTTCATGTTATTTTACAGTTTGGTCTAATTCTTCTACCTTGTCTTCTATTCCCAATAGTTTATTTTAAACTTGCTCCATTGTGTTCTCCAAGCTTTCAATTGAGATTTTTATTTGAGTTATTGAGTCATTTATTTCAGATTGATTGTTTTTCAGGGTTTCCATATCTTTTTTTATTTCCTCTTTCATATCCTGGGTAGTCTTCTTAATTTTAATCATTATTTGTATTCTATTTGAGCTCATTTAATTGTTTATTCACATTCTCTTTGTGGTCAAATACTAGCTTTTGTTTTTCTTCTTTGAAGTCATTAATCATTTTTGCCATTGTTTTTTGGAATTCATTATTTGAATTTGGATCCTTAGTGGTGGAATTGGCTTTTGAGGGAGAGCAGTTGTCTTGCTGTTTCATTCTATGTTGAGATTTATGCATCTTGAATTGTTTTTAGTTATGGTTTTAATCCCTTGTGCCCCTGTAGTTGAGGTTTTGAGTATTTTCTTCTGGAGCTCCAGCAGTTTTCCTCAGAGAAGGGTATACTGGAAACATTACCCCTTGCAGTATTCTTGTTGTCATGCAGATTACCTCTTTTCTCCCCTCATTGAGGAACCTGGAGTTCCTGCTCTTTGATGGGGTGAGGGGCTCTCCAGCAGTCACAGTGGGGAGCATGGGTCTCTGTGCACTGTGGGGGCAGGCCTCCTAGCACCTGCAGTGTAGAAAATTGCCACTCAGTGGAAGAGCTGGGATTCCAGTTCTTGGACAGGAGATGGGATTCTCGTTCAGGGAGATGCTGTGTGAAGTGTTCGACCTCTGTGCACCTTATGGAAGCAGGTTCCACCCACTTCCTGGTACAACATACAGCATAGCAGGTTACACCTTTTCTCCCCTCAGTGGGGAATCTGGTATTCTTGCTCTTTAACAGGGGATCTAAGAGTAGTGGGTTGCCACTCAGTGGAGGAGCTGGGGTTCCAGCCCTTAGACAAGGGAGACTGGACTTTCCTGCAGGCAGATGAGGTGGTAAGCACTGGGCCCCTGTGCACTTTGGGGAAGTAGGCCTTCTGGTTCAGTCCACAGAGTAGCAGGTTAAAACTTTCCTCTCTTCATTGGAGAATCTGGCATTCTTGCCCTTTGATGGGGGAGCAGGGGCTCTCCTGCTGTCAAGTTCCATGGGGAGTGCTGAGTCTGTGTGCACCTTGCAAGGCAGGCTGCCTGTTGCTGCTTACTGAGTACTAGTTTTCCTCCCCTCACTGGGGAATCTGACATTTTTTTGCTCTATAACAGAGAAGCAGGGGTTCTCTCATGGTCAGGCCCTTTTGCACTTGGGAAGCAGGTCTTCTGGCACCCACAGAATGACATATTACCACTCAGTGGAGAAGCTGGGTTCCTTCTCTTTGATGGGGTAGCAGAGATTCTTCCATGGGAAGGCTTGATGGTGAATGCTGGGCCTCAGTGCTCTGTGGGGAGGGAAGCTTCCTGGCACCAACAGAATAGGAAAGCATATAGCCTGAGCTTCACTTGCCTATGTGGCGGCAGGCTCCTGGCACTGAGTAGCAAGTTGAGGTGCCTGTGGGGCAGCAAAGCCAGCAGGCTTAAATTGTCTGGTGCCTGCAAGGCAGCAGAAGCCTTGGGGTCTACTTGTGCTGAAGCACAGGCTCCCAGGAGCCAAAGCAATTGTTGTAGCCATGGGAAAATAAACCCTGTGGGCAGTGGGAGTTCTGGGGCTTGTTTGCTGGGCACTTGCTGGGCACAGACTTCCAGTAGCCCAGTACAGTAGTTCTGCAGGCACAGATGGCTGTGCCTTCTGTTACCCATGGAACAGTGGATTCCCTGGGTTCTGCTTATGCAGGGGCCCAGGTTTCCCTGACATTTCAGGGTGAATGATAACAGGTCCTGTAGCAGTTGGGAGCATGGAGCTCTGAGTTTCTATGTGCGCTGGAAGTAGGACTTACAGCCAAGTACAGAGTAATAGAGATTGGCTCTGCACAGAGACTTCAGGGATAGGGGATCAGGAATGTTGAGCTGCAAGTTGTCTTCCCATGGTTAGTTGCTTCTCTATTTCTGGATTCAGAGGCTGCTTTGCTTCTCACTGGTTATGAGACCACATGGGTGTCTTTTGGGGTCCCCAATCTTCCTTCTTCAGGGTATTTAGTTGTTGCTGGGGTTTAGGGATGTCAACAATCAGCCATCTTGCTCAAGATGGACCTTGTATTCTAATGAGAAAAAACCAGCTAATATAAATGTTCAAATTAAAGGGTAAATATGGAAAAAATATATATTTATTCCTAGCCTAGTGTTCATGAGTTATGCATTTGTGCACACATGTTGCATACTTAAGATAAATAGCAATGTAGATGGAAAAAAGGAGCATAAAATGGATATAAAGTAAACTTTAAAAAGTAAAGAATCACCAGCAAAACCCTAAATCTCCTCAGGAACACAAGTATTGGGCATGGAGCCCAGAAAGTTATACTGTTAGCAAGTTGCCCCAGTGGACTTTGGCAATCACTATACTAGGTAAATATTCTAAATGTAAGATCAAATAACTATGAAGTTAAATAGTACACAAGTTCAAGAGCAGAGGATTAGCATTAGAAGTCACACATTCTTTAAGCCATGTTTTAGGTATTTAATACACTTCAGGTAAGTAACTAAACCACCTTAAGGCCAAGTTTCCATTTCTATAAAATAAGGATTACAAAATGAAGAGGAGGAGAAGAAATCAGAACATAAAGAGAGTGTGAGCAGAAAGTAAGATACTATAAAATTATTTGTACCTTAATATAAAATAAAGAGTATAAATCAACTTAGGTGAAAATACACAAATTATTCATTAATTCACTGGAACATAAATTTAATTAGGTATATGTATTGACCAAAGGCCTATTGGTTATTTTTTTATGTAATCAATCTATGTCTGAATAAATCCAAAGTCATTCAAATAAAGTGCTTTAACAGAAGCTTTCTCAATAATTAAGAAAAATGAAGCACCATGAACATTAACAGATTTTAGTCACTCTTTATGAGTTCCACTTTTTCCAGAAAGAATTTTCAGTGTCCTTTCTATTTGATATAAAATAATTACATTTATTGTATCTCATTTTATTTTATTTTATTTTCCTTTATTATTGTGCTGGGTAGGAGTACGTTGTGGCATTTACAAAGGTTCTTACAATGTGTGAAATATATCCTACTTAAATTCACACCTTCTAGCACTCCCCTTATCCCCAGCACCCCCACTTCGATTCATGGAACAGTTTCAACATGTATCATTTGCATTTAAATGCATGTGTACACATTTTTTACACAGTATTCACCTTCCAACCCCCTCCCACTGGTGCTAATCTTCCCCCCTGGGGAGGATCTGTTCTGCCCTCATGTTCTCCAATTTTGTGGAAGAGAAAAGAGAAAAGAAAAAAAGAAAAGAATGACATTTTTCTAGTTTAAGATAAAGATAGCTACACAGGGAGTTTCCTTGTGATATTTCCATGCATATATTTGTTATACTCTCAATTGTTTTATCTCCTCTAATTTTCTTCATTCTACCTTACTCCATATCTTATGGTGGTTTCAGCTAGTTTAAGATTTCTATATTCATTCTTTCATACAGAATATATCATTCATGCTCAAGTTCTCAGTTTCCTTCTTTTACCCTACCCCTAGCATGCATGACCTCCCCTCAGTGTGACCAGTGTTTCATAATATTGCTGCATTTGTATTAGGTCTATATTCCACATATGAAAGAGAGCATGTGGCCTTTGGCCTTCTGAATCAGGCTAAATTCACTTAAGATGATGTTCTCCAGTTCTATCCATTGACCTGAAAATGACAAAATTTCATTCTTCTTTGTGGCTGAGTAAAATTCCATTGTATACAAATATCACATTTTCTTAATCTACTCATCAGTGGTTTGGCATCTTGGCTACTTCCATAGCTTAGCTACTGTGAATAGTGCTGCAATAAACATGGGTGTGCAGGTGTCTTTGTTGTAAGCTGAATTACATTTCTTTGAGTATATCCCTAGGAGTAGTATTGCTGTGTCATATGGCAGATTTATTTTTGTTTTGTAAGGAGCCTTCATACTGTTTTCCATAGTGGTTGAACTAGATTACATTCCCAAGCAGTGTACGAGGGTTCCTTTTTCCCTGAATCCTCACCAACATTTGTTTTCTGTGTTCTTCATGGTGGTCATTCTAACAGGGGTGAGGTAGAATCTTAGTGTAGTTTGGATTTGCATTTTCTTTATGGCCAGGGATGGTGAGCATTTTTTCATGTGTTTTTTAGCTATTTAAACTTCTTCATTTGGAAAGGCTGTGCTCAGTTCATTTGTCCATTTCTTCATTGGGTCATTGATTTTTGGGGAGTTTAGTTTTTTGAGCTCTGTGTATATTCTGGCTATCAGTACCTTGTCTGATATATAGCTGGCAAAAATTTTCTCCTCTTCAATTTAGAAATCATTTCTTTTATTGTACAGGAGCTTTTTAATTTCATGTAGTCCTATTTGTCGATTCTTTCTCTTAGTTGCTGAGCTACTTGAGCTCTTCTGAGGCAGTCATTGCTATGCCTATTGCTTCCAGTGTATTCCCTGCTCTTTCCTGTACTAGTTTTAAAGTTTCAGGTCTTATATTAAGGTCCTTAATCAACTTTGAGTTGATACTTGTACAGAGTGACAAACATGGACCTATTTTCAGTTTTCTGCAGGCAGATATTGGATCTCATTTTAAAATGCTGAAATAAATTGCTGTTTTAAATAGAATTCACTATATTTTAAACTAAAAATATCATTCACTCTAGATTAAAATTAATTTATATGTTATATGTTGTAGATTAAACTAATAGCCTCAGATCTTTCAGTTCTTTGTTTTCTGTAATAGAAATATACTGCCACATACATGGTATAGTTTGATGGTAAGAAAGTACTCCTCTCCATACTATGTCTAATTTTTGCCATAAGCTGCAAATATGATTGAGTGCTTGAGACTGTCATTTAATGGTTTTGCCACTGCCTTGAGAAGAATCTATCCTGTGTACCCCACTGATTCTATATGAATGAGAAAGTGGAACAGACATGAAACCAACTAATCAAACCCAGCCAAGCTGAGTCCCAGACACTTTCAGATAAGTGAATGATAAATAGTTGCAGATTATTGTAGGTCACTGATACTGCATTTGTTATTTAGCATTGTTTAAGCAATAGCTCATAGATATAATGTAGCTCTTTCTTACAGTGTGATATGTATTTACTCTAAATTCTTTCTCAATTTAACAATTTTTATATGTTAATATTGTTTTATCAAGTAGTAAACTCCAGGAATATTGAAAATATATTTGTAATATCTTTTAGCATTTAATAATAAGCAAATTAATTTTATTCATTTTTTCTGTATTTCAGTAATGAGTATTACTTAATATTTAAATAAATCTAACAGAAACTGGCTGAAATTTCTTTCCATTCTATTTTAATTACAGTTCTCTATGTGTAAGCAAAAAGAATTACCTTTTTCTGCCCCTGCTTATTCTTTTATGCCCTGAAATAGAAAGGGGAAAAATTTGTTAGCCCTAAATCACTAAGTCTTGGGTTAAACAAACACATTTAAGAAACAAAAGAAAAAACCATCATTTGGCATCAAACTAATGCGGGACTGATACTTCACCAAAAATTGTTTTCCATTGCTCCATAAACTTAGGTTAAGATTCTAAAACTGTTGTTTGTGGTAAGAATGGTATTCTATGGTAGGCCGTTATTATTATTTTTTTTTTTTTGATTTTTGATACTCAGCCCTTTTACTTTATGATCTATTACCTCAAAAATTTGGGAGAAACCAATTTGGAGTGGAGAGTAAGAAGGAGGAAAAGGAAAACAGTTTAGAGAAAGGCATGATGGAAAGGAGCTATGACAAAGAAAATGCACAGAACATCAAGTGAATTTCTCTTGTCCTTCATTCTGTCCTTAAGAATAACAAACTACTAAATGATGTTGTATCAAATTTAGATTTAAAAAAACTCAAATATTTTAATAGGCTATTCCCATTTGCTAAATAAAATTTTCTAGAGGTTGTTTATTTGTATAGGTTATTTATGTATGTAGACATAAACACATACACAAACATCTGTGGACTGTTAAAGCTGATCATAAAAACATAAAATATTACTGATTAAAAGCTTTGAGAGAAACAACAACTAACTAACCCATTTTAAACTCCAACTAAGGACAGTTTGGTAGACAAGAAACAAATTTTAATATAAGTGATGTGGAGAAAAAAAAGACCTAAACATTTCTTTAATATATTTTTTTCTATAACTGCCTTTACTTTGAGTACTTGGGATAAAATTCTCTCATGTTGCTCTTCAAGAATGATGGTTTGCTTTGATCTGATCAGTTAAATATTTTTCCAGAAACTATTTTCTATGTATAACTAGAAGACTTCAAGAGATCTTTTGGAACAAATGAGAAACTCTTTACAACACACCAGTCTTGATCATGTTTACACTTGTCTTTATCTAAATTCACGTATCTGGATCATTATAAATTATTCCAAATCAACTTTCTTTGCAGAAAGAGGAATAAATTGAATTGAATAATATAAGTGTTAAAATATTTAAGAAATGTTTCAGGAGCACCACTAAGTCCAGGTCCATGTCCTGGGCCCTATTTGCAAAGGATATGCAACAGTCTTAACTATCATAAGAGCTCAGTCTAGTAGAGACTTCAAATTGGAAGGCTAGAGGTATGACACAGGTTATTAGAGGGTGAAAAAACTCCTGAAATCAATGAAGTAAAGAAAATGCTAGGATGGACCTAGATTGCCAAACTGAATTTAGATGATTTTCTGACTCCCACATAGTAAGATTTTTTCACGTTTGAAAAATTATTATGATATATTTTGTCTTTTCCTTCATAATTTTTTGCTTCTGTTATCAGCATATAAGGTTAAGCATAGTACCATTAAGAATTTGTGTTTTGGAGTAATTAGTCTGGGTTATAACTGACATCTTTTCCAAAATTGTTGATGTTTATATCTTTCAAAGTCCTCAGATTCTGTCTGGGCTGAAATTGGTTTCAGTCTCTTTGAAAACAGAATATTCATGTTTTTGGTTACTAGCCAAAAGTATGTTACTTATTTGAAATAGTTATGTGCATAAAATATGCTAACTTTATCCCAGGATACTAATAGTTTAAGCACCATCTTCTGAAAATCTAGTATGTTATTTTTCAGACAGCCGAGTTATTTTTCCTAGTTATATTGTTGCTGGTGGATGACTTTATTTTCTTACATCTTTTGAAGCTCTCATGAGGAGAACAATGTTTTGAAACATTATCTGGAGATTGTTTATTCCTGATAATTCTTGCTGCCCTGAAGTCCCCCACCTACTGTGTGGGGCCTCCCTTGCCTTAGAAGTGGGCAGAGGCCAATCAAAAGCAGGGTAACAGAGTTCATATTTTGACTTCTAAAGCTAACACTTGACACTCTCTTCATACATGACAATCTGAAGAATCTAGTTTCTTAGGAAAAGAAAAGAATTCTCTAATGTTAGAAATAAAGTTTTTAAACAGCAATAAGCAGAGACTGACAATCAGGAAAACAGGGTTTTCTTTTTAATGCTAAGCCACAAATGGGAGTAGAGGTAAATATATGACTTAGGAACAGTTTCCACCCAGCAGAAAAGAGAATGCCCTCTAAGCTGCATAGAAAATTCCCTAAGGGAAGTGACAAGAATGCATAGCTTGCTCTCCAGGGCTGACAGCACGGAGCCAGGTCAGTTGAAGAATGCAGCTGAGTCTCAGAAGATGAAGCAACACCTTTGGTGACCCAAAGGTTCACCACTAGTGGGTGGCAAGGCCAAACTCTCCCAGGGAAAACTCTGTGACCTATATTCATCCAGGGGACAGTATGAGTTATAGCAGACATAGATTTCATGGGCATTGTGAAAACAGGCCCTGCTCAGAGAGCAGAGCAGACAAGAAAACTGAGAGCTGGTGGTAAATATCATTCTTTGGTCAGAAAACAAGTCAGCCTGTGCCACACTGAGATTAGGCCTGAGACAAGAGCAGATGAGGGGGCGAGGAACACTGAATTTGAGTAAATGTTTAACCCTAAGGGCTGTCGTTATAAACCACAAGGTATTGAGGTGCCTTGAAAAGCCCTTCCCCCATCACCACAGAAGAGTGAACATACTTTTAGTCAATCTAATGGGACTTCCTCACATATGAGATATAATGTTACACATAAACCTACCCCACTGGAGGCAGCTATTGAGTCTTTCTGCACCTTAGTTCAGGAATGAACATTACAAGGAAGAACGGGAAGCTCTATGCACAAGGAGCATTTATTCACTTACAGTATTTTCAGAAAAATATGCTCCTCCAAGACTGGTTTTACTCTATCTTGTTCATTATCTAAAATAGTGTTTTAAAATGAAAGATGCTCAATACTTTTAAATAAATGAATAGAACATAAATAGATAGTAAATGTTCATTAGTATCTGTCAAAAAGTCCTAATAGGCTGTACTGCACTTTAATTTTCAGACTTTTCATAATGGTATCCTTAGTTTATATGAAAAACCAAATGAGGTTGATCAAAAAGTATAATCATCTTTTCATTACTAAAAATTATCATTGAGATCTATTCAAAATAAAACATTAAAATACCAGACTTCCTCAGAACATTGCAGTCTCCATAGTCAATCCACTACCACCCATAGCCTGCAGCAAGGAACCTCACTCAACTTTATTTTTACCATGTCCTTGAATGGGACAATAAAAAAGCTTCCCCATAAGAAACCTGTAGATGCATCTTTGAAATTAACATTTTGGAACTCAAGTAGACATTTAGTGGTCAAACACATGTAATACTATATGTAAACAAGTTTAGTTTTCAAAGATTAAAATTTCTAATTAAGAAAGCCTTGACCTTGTCTCCTCTTTGCCTTATGATTATGTAAAGTTTCATTTTCATTATCACTCAGATTTCCTACTTTCTCTTCTTACTCCCACTGAGATTTCCTTAAGCCTTTTCTTTTTATGTATTATGAATAAATTCAGTGCAGTTGTCTGGGATGTATTCCAACAAAAGAACAATGAAACTTTAGCTTTTGATTTTTATATTCATAAGTTGTTTTTGGAAAGGAATCATTTGAGAAACACTAGTAGTAATTGCCTGCTATGCAGAGTTGTGAAGGATCAGTACCCACAATTGCTATTCACTTGAAAGCAAAGCTCCAGGAACCCACAAAATGCTTTCAGTCTAGTGCCAAACCAAAAACTAGTTCTCTGGAAAGAACTGTTTCTTCCACTGGAAAAGACAGATAACAAACTAAGCAGCCTTCTCTGTGTTTATTTTAGGAATGGTTTAGTCATTGGGTTAAAATAATTCCTTTCTTGGGGGTATGCTGGGGATATGTTGGTATCAATTTATACAACTGAAATGTGTTAAAATGCAAGTTACTGTGCAGTAGCAAATAATCTAAAAATCTTGGTTGCTGAAAACTGGTTTATTTCTTGCTCATGAAACTTGTTGTACAGATTGACTGTACTTTCACTCTTTGTCTTTATTCCAGAAACAACTGATGAAGCAACCTCTGTCTACATTTTTCTGACTGTTATGGCACTGGGAAAAGAAAGAATGAACCACACATTGACTCTTAAAGTTTATTCTCAGAAGTGACACACAGTACTTTAGGCTATTTTCATTGGCCAAAGCAAATCACATGGCCAGGTTGGACATCAGTGGGTCAGGGATGTATAACCCTCCCCTTGGACAAATCATCAAATATAGGGTAATACTACTACTACTTAGAGCACAGAACCTTCTTACTCAACTAGGTACTAAATTATGATACATTCATTATCAAATAAATGTTAACTTTTATTTAATACTTTTATAGATAATACTAATAAAAATATCTAGTAGATATTGTATGTTTACTATCTGTCAGAATCAATGACAATGTGTTATTTCATCAATGATCAATGTGTTATTTCATTAAAATAGAAGAGGTTGGTACATAATTTTCCCCATTTTTAAAGAGAAAGCTAAGTGAAATTAATTTTTATGTGTTACATAGAAAATAAATGCTGAGGTAGAGTTGACTGGAGTCCTTTGTAAATTACTTTATGAATACTAATAGTAACCATTTGTTGATTTATTGATGTACTTGAATGTTTGCTCAAAACTCCTATATTTTTCTCTTTTTCTTTATGGGTTATTTGAGATATAGCAAAAGAAGTCCTTTCTAGTCCCTAAATAGTCCTTTAGGGCCCCAAGAGGACATCCTCTCTAGAAAAAGATGAAGAGAATGAATAGCTGCTTTGAGAGATCTAAGTCCCAGCCAGGGACTCATTGCCCAGGACAATGAGCAGCTCAGTTTCCAGAAGCATTACAATATTGCAAGATCTTACCCCTTGAAAGCGAGCAGAACAAACTTTATTATTATTAACATTTTTTATTAGCTCATTTGACTTTGGGGAAAAGTAGATGCAGAGAGGGGAGATAGCATGTCTGAATTTGTAAGTTAATCTGATCCAGTCTATTACAAGCCTAGCAGCAAGTACAAAAACAGTAACAACTCAAAATTTCTTTGTTAGTTGGAGGAGACCCCAAGAGGTAGATGACTGGTGCTGCATCTGTGTTTTCACAGTGACATTCTATGTACACATGAGGAGCTAATGTCATGGATAAACTCAATGAGTGGATGACTCAGCCTGAAAACTGGGTAACTGTTTCTAAAATCCTTCCCAACAATAAGTCCACAGGGACTTGTTTATTTTTTATATTGTGATGGGCTTTGTTTTATTTGGAATAGCTTACGGCGGTCTTTTCTTTTTTCCTTTCTACTTTATTTTGTAACTTGTTCTGAATGTGAAAAACAAGTCCAGAAGACTTTCTGTGTGTGACCTTTGCCTTTGCCATAGACCACGCCAAACACGCTTGTGTTCACATCCTGAACTCTCTAGGACCTTTATGAGGCATCTGAAGCAAAGGGTAATGAATGATCTCTCCTCCCACTTTAGTCTTCCTTATGGTAGAATTGTGCACTGTTTTATCAGCTTATTTTATTACTGATGGTCTCTGCTGTTTTTAAATGTGAACTTGTGTACCAATGTACGTATTCAATGTTCTGATTATACACATAAGTGGCATACACAAACAATGAGTAAACAACATAAATGTCTTTATAGACATCATGCTTTCTTATCTCTAACAGGTATTAGGGTGCTTTGTTGCTACAATTTATGCATAATACTCTGTGCCCAGTTTCTCAAATGCTGACTTTTTATCTTTAGCAAGTCGCATGTTGCTTATTGTTGACAACTGACCTGCATCTATTCAGATAACTGTCATTGCAAATGGAAGGCAAGGACACCAAGAACCTGGACCTATATAGAGAATATTAACTTTTCTTACCTTCCATGATTCAGTCTCAGGCAAATTAAAAATAGTACTTCTTCCCTATCCTCAAGGCTAATTTTATGTACATTTATGGTTTAAAACCACTAAGTACAGATAACTGCACACAGTATTCAGTCATATAAAAGAACTCTGTAACCCAAGATAATCATTTGAAAATGGAAGTTGTCTAAATCCATATGAAGTATATTTGCTAAAAACATTAAACTTTTATGTATTAATATATATTGTTGACATATCCTAGATTCGTTTTCTAAACCCAGCTTTCTCTTTAAAGTTAGTAAAAATTTTAAAACAAACTATTTTGAATATTTTCTAGAAGAAGATGTAGTCACCAGTAAAATGGCTATTTACAAATGGAATAGAAATTTTTCTTTCAAATACTTTGAGGTCTTATGTCAAAATTGTTATAGAATGTGCACTGAATCTTTGATGTGATATCATATTTATTACTATGAAGAGACATTTTATTTACATAAAAAAGTAGAACATGTGAAATTAATTTTGTAATAATGAGAATGTTCAGAGTTAATATTGATTTTTCATTTTCTGGGGTATTTTTAGAAATACCTGATTTTGATCAACATTAGGTCTAAATCTATTATGGATAGGTGGGTATCCCCAAACTAAAGATTCAACATGTTTTTGGTTGTGTTTTTTATTAAAATTAAAAAACATCACCAGTATTTTTGAGAAAAAGTCAAAAAGTTGAGAATATTTTAGGTGTAAATATTATGAGCTTTGCATGTTCTTTTTTATTAAAATATGTTCCTTATTTTGTACAAAACTAATGATAAGTAGAGTACCTGTACAAAGTCTAAAACAGCTCAGATATTAAATATTTTGTTCCATTTTGGGCCAATCATCAGAAACCACAATTGTTACAAAAGAAATTCAGAGTGTTTTTATTTTTTTAATTATTTATTTATTTTTATTTATTATCTTTTGTCTTTCAATTAAGAGGTCAATGTTATTCATTGCCTAATGGGCAGTGTTTTACAAACCATTGCTTTACATATTTTAGCTTATTTATTGTAGCTGATGTTTCAGGAGGTTTTTTAAAAGCAAAGAAGAGACTGATTGTAGATACGAGTTTCAGGTATAAATGCCACTAACAGATTCATTTTCTTTGCAAAAATTTTTGATAAATTTTATGGACTTCAGCAGATCACAGTAAATTTCACTGTGCTCCTTTCCTCCAAAACATAGAACTCCACCACATTATAATTTTTTTCTTTGGTAAAACTTGAGATTCACAATGATCTTAGGATCAATGGTCAATTGAAGAAATTCTCTGATAATCCTGATCAATCTTAATACAGTAAGCCTGCCTTATTCATGGATTTTTTACACATGGTATTGACCAAGCATGATCAAAAATTAATAAATTTTCAAAACTTAAAAGAAACTTCAAGGACAAATATTTTTTACTTCCTTTGTGTATACATTCTACAGCTCAGTTGATGAAGAGATGCTCTTAGTCAGTACCACATTGTCATCAGTTGTGTTAAAATCATTGCATGATCTGCCAAGTGCTTTCCTGCCTGTGAAAATCTGCCTCTCCTAAAGCAAATGGTGCCCAGAAAACAAGGTAAAAGTTATGGGAATCCTCTCAAACCATAAAGGACACATCATGCATTTAAGTGACAAAATGAAAATTTCAGATTTGTTGAAGGGTAGCATGATGGGAAAAATGAATCAAGCATGCACAGTATGATAATGAACTCTATGCACCCTAAGCATTTGCAGTTTTTCCTCAGTGGCAATTTCCTTGGAATCAGTTGTTCCCAGATACCAAGTGTCTACTGTAGGTCTAGTTCAGTTCTGTGAAACTGGATTACCTCATACTCCCAAGATAAGTGATCTTTAAGGGAAAGTCCAGTGTACTAATTTTTGAAAACTGTTTTCATAATTATGGACCTAATAGACACAGCCAAAAATGGATTAAGAGGAAGAATGGTCCTTATGTACTTAAAAAAACAATCTCTTATGAACTGAATTTTTGACTCATCCTATCTCATTGTATACACAATAATTTATAAGTTACAGTTTCCCACACTAAAAGATATCTAAGGATCCCTAAAAACAACTAAGCCAGAAAGGCTGACATAAGCAGCAGCAGCCTCAGAAAGTGGACAGACTTGTGCAGACTCTCTAAACAACAAGGTAACTAATAGATCACTTGACATGACATTAACAGCCACACATAGACTTCAGTTTCCATCCCTAGGCTCTCTATTACAGAAACATGCACATAAACACACCTTCACACTCTTGCACTCAGACAAATCCAAACATTTTTTCTACGACCAGGATAACTTTTTAAGCAAACCAGACCAGGCAAGAGAACTTAGAGATTGTCTCAGTCCACCAAAGCAATTGTTTGTTTACCTTCCCCTAAGTATAAAATAAATGTTCCCTAGGTGTCCTCTCATATCACAATGACAACTTCATGAAAATAGTGAGAAAGAATCTGAAAGTCAAACCCCTTTTATAGAGTCATACTTTATAACTTAAAATCTCAGCTCTCTTCTAGAAATACAGAAGAAATTAACTCATTTGGCAAAAAAGAATTGAGCTTGCAGTCAAATTAGTGCCCCAAATAAGAAAATTATTTATTCAGTAATTATTCAGAATTACTGAAAATGGTTTCTACAAAAACTTAACATTTAAGTTGATGTATCACAAGCTTAAATAATTCTACAGAACAGCATCTTATTTTGTGGTGTATTTTTTATTGGTAAACTCATTTTAATGACATGAGTTGCATGCTTTCTAATTAAAACAAATAAAAATTTGTTACTTTTGGAAGCAATGAACCAAACAGAACCAAAGAACATAAGGTATCTTCTTTCAGTACAAGATGGTATTTACACATGAGCATGGATTCCTGTTTTCAAAATGAAATGGTTTACATTCTGCACCCCAAACATACTGCTTCCCATGTTTTGTCTCATAGTATTTGAGCAGATCCTGAAAAGAAGGTTTATGGGAACACTGCTCATATTTGTTGCATAGTTTTGTTGTTGAGCAAAGGTGTACTGTCAGGAAGGTAATAGAGCTCTGGCTAATTCAGGTTGACATTGAGAGGCATATTGTTGGGTAGGAATACAGGCAGAGATAGAATAAGGATTGTAAAGCTGCACTTTGAATTTCAAAGGCTACTTTGAATTTCAGCTAAAGCGTACCTGCCTTCAGAACCACTGTAAAACACAATACAGATACAGTCCGTGAATGGGGGTTCACCACAGTTCACGTTCACGGAGACCTTATATTGTTTTCTAATACTTGTTCTCAGCTCAACTTCAGTTTATAATAGCTAAATAATGATTTCACAGTAACTGGTCAGTAATATTTGTTTCTGGGGGCACTCAAAGATCAAAAAACCACAGTTCTCTTCTTGAGAAATTTTTATCTTGGAATCTGAGAAAGAATGAAAAAGAATCATTCCAACAGTACTTTAATATTTACAAAGCACAAAATTCAAAATGTATTCTCTTATTTAGTGCTCATAACAGCCTTTTGAGACAACTAATAACTACTCATCTGATTTTATCAATGGTTCAAAGTGGTTAAAGAAGTTAAGAGGATCTCTCAGGATTATTTAATTAGTTAAAGCAAAGTCTATACTAAGGTCCACATTATCTAAGGTCTACGGTTAGTCTAGACAAAATTCTAATTAACTGTATAGGTTTTATATTTGCTTTTGAATGACAAATTAGATAATTATCTAAACATTAGAAAAGCTAAAACTAGAATTAGTAGTTGACTGTTGTTTTTTTCTATATGTGACATATGTGTATGCATGCACATGTATGTTATTAATAAAAATTTCCTTTCATGAATAAACATTCATGAAAATACAGAGATGTCAGCAGTTTCAACTATAATTAAACTATTAACTAAGGCTAATAATCTAAAATATACCATATTACAAGTGGGTTTTTAAGTTACATGGTTAGGAAATTGAAATTAAATGAACTTGCCACTCACCTCTGATGGAATCCCCTAAAATACCAGGGCTCAGTGCCTAGGAAGTTTTAAGGCACTTACCACCACCACCCATTCTAAGTTCTGTAGAGACCTACACTTTTTGAAGTTGCCAAAACTATATAGCACCACAAGTACATTTCTTTCTACATACACTTACTCTACAACCAAACTTTTCTATGATGTAACATGATTGGGACTAAAATCAGACAGATAATACAGGAGCTTCCTAGGACATTGGAAGTGCCATAGGAAAGGGTGGGATGAGCAGAACCAAGAAAACAGCATCTCCAGGGCCTATGAATTTTCATACCACTTTCTAGAAAGGATACTCATTAAACTGCTTCAAATTATCCTCAATTCATGAAAACATATATTCCAGCTAGGAAAAGATGTATTGGTTACCAGTACAGAGTATATATACTCCCTGCGCAACAGAAACCCACAGGTATGGGTATGGTCTTGCAGCTGGCAAAGTAATTGATTTTAAGATCATGTTCTTCTAGATGATGTGGAACCTGACACCAAGAAATCTTATGGACTTGAGTACATTTGCATCACTGATTTTTATGCAGAATATGCTCCATTGTCAGTAAAGATGATAACGTTAAATTTCAAGACAGAGAATAAGAACTCACAAAAAGCAAAGAATTTGATGCTGAAAGAAGCATAATAGATGGAAGTCAGTATTCAAAAATCAGTTTTTTCTATTGTGGACAATTCTTTACACCTTCTATGGAGGATGGGGAGATACTAAAATTTTACCATTATGTATGAGTGGTCTAGGCAAAGTATTGGACCTTCTCAAGTTCTCAGTGTTGGTTACTGTTGGCAGTTTGGGAACTCATCTGGACAGTAACTAACATTGGTGAAAAGAAGTTATTGTTATCAAACTCATAAAGTAAATACTGAGTAAATACTGAGGAAGCTGAGAAAGAATCTGGCTGACATCCACAGGCTCATCACTTGGCCCTATTATTTGTAGCCTCTGCTGTAGTGGAAACTCATGGAGCACACTCCTCTAGGACATGACTACTCTCATATTCTGCCCATGCTAACAAGTAGACATACTCCTTCTTTTACAGACTTCTTTACACTGGATCTCTTGTTTCAAGGTCCTTCTAATTCAAAACTGGTAACTATTAGCATATAATGCAAGCAGATGCAAACCTCTAGATAAAGTTAAAAAAACACAACCAACTTGGTACTCTGCCCAAATCTTTACCTTTGAGGAAGTTACTCTCAGTTTTTTTTTTTTTTTTTTTGCAGGGCCAAAAAGCAGTCTACTTTAGGATTATTATAGCAGATTGTACATAATCGATTATTAATAAGCTCATTTTTCCCTTTCTTGGTCAACTGGTCATAAGCAGCCCCCATGAGCTCTTAGCTGTGGGCTGAGGGAAAGGTGGGGATGCATGACAAATAGGCACCATAGGAGTCTGAGTTACCTACACATGCGAACTCATTACGCCTACAAGATCTTGTGTTCCTTACTTATATATAGCACCTGCTTATACAACACTTTTTCTCAACAGATATTAAAACAACATGCAGCTCATAATGGATATCTCAGATCTCATTGTCACTCAGTGTCCCTTGATAGGTTGTTCAGTCTCTAAAAGAGCCCAGTAGTAAGCCAGGAGTCATTTTTCAATGGATATTTTACAGAAAGGAAATAGAATTCCTCCACAGCCATTGGATTCTATACTGTGGCTGTCAGTTGGGCTTGCAGGAGACTCCATTGTGTGCAGTGCTCCTCTGTTGGACCTATGAATCTTCGTGTGATCACAATGGCAGGGCTGTGGGCCTCCCAATAGTACCACCTGAAAATCTGTGTCTGGTTCTGGACTTCAATCAAAAAATGGGCAACTGTATGAGTCACTTTATAAATGGGTTGAAGCAACATTCTCACACATGTATCTGTTGTCTCCAAAATCTAAAGAGGTCAACTAGTGTACCTCTTTTATAGAAATAGGTGTTTCCCATTACATTAAATTCTCTGTTATGCTACTAAATCCTATGTTATGTTATTAAATCCTCTGACATGCTGAGGTCACTAAACCCCTAGACATTTTACATGGCATAGCTATTTCAACAGTGACCAAGCAAGCACATTAAGTTGAGATTTGAAAGGAAGCCACACCTATCAATCTTTCAGGTGCCACTCACATTTGCCAATCTTCCATAGGTGCATTATTGGTTTTGATTTAAGACACTGTCAGTGTAGGAGATTCAGGCCTTCTTAGAGTTCTCACCATTAGGTGAGAGGACCAACTGTTGCCCCTTAACTGCTCTGATACCCTAATTATGCACTTTCCCCACTGAATTTCTTGTGAAATGAATAGTAGTCAATATGCTGTTGACTATCTGACCACCTTAAGTTTCTACTCTGACTGGAATTTGATTTCCCCAGGATATAAGTAAGCTCACTATCATAATATTCTGAGCATCAATATATCTAAAGACTATGTGAATTGCCACAGTTCCCTTTGGGAATGATCAGCAAAGAAGAAGGAGGTTTAAGGGGAATGGTTATAGTAAGAATTTGTAATAATATTGTCACTAAGGGGTGTGGGGTTCTTTTGTTCTATTTGGATGGAAATCTCAAATAGGCAAAGTGCAATTCCCCTAGCGTTATTAGCTCTGGGCTTGGAGTGCCAGTGGCACTTAGCTCTTAGTGTTACTCTATTCCCTGAGCACCAGCAGCTCAGCTCCTAGCCATGCTTAACAGTCCCTTAGAATCCTAAATTAGCAATTTTTGGCAGCTCTCTGGAAATCGTCTAGCAACCCTTGGTGTCTTCCAGGGAGGTGGTAGGGCTGCAGCTGTGCCTAATGCTGACCCTGATAGCACTTCAGGAGCATGGCAATATTGCTTAGAGGTCCATTCGGACAGGACAGTAATGCCTCTGATCCAGCCTTGGTCTTTGCCCAACATATAGCACAGGGAAAGGTTTGACAGCTGTCAACCAAGCAGCCAGGCTGCAAGTTCTTACAGCCCCTGACGGCAAAGGACACCAAAACATTAAGAGAACTTGTGAGGAAGATCCAGTGCAAAATTGACATACTTCTCAAGTAAAATCTATGCACACTTAACCCCTAGTCAAATGCCTTATAAGGAAAAGGATTGTATATATATATATTTTTCCCCTTGGAGAAGGTCAAGTGTCCCTTAATCTCTCTCAGTATCACAGTGACTTTCCTTTAGGTAACTCATCACCTCTAACATTTAAAAAGCTTTGTGTCTGGGAGCACTTAGTTCAGGGAATTGTATGAGGAACAATGACTTCATTATTGTGATTTATATCAAGTCTATGTTCCCCACATTTTTGGATATACATATCAAGTAAGAATCAGTAGGCTGCTCAAACAGAGTTGTGTGAGTTCCAGGGAGAATTTGATTCCCAAGAGTGAACTCATTCCAATCTAACTTAAATGACTCATTATGGTATCCATATGCATTCTGTGCCCATTGCTTAAATGCTGACACTTAGCCCTGCATCCCCGAGATTCCATCATCCCATTGAAATCAGCCCATTTCAGTCATGGTGAATTCCACTGTTATCTACAGCAGTTACAATAGAACTTCCCAAGAAAGTTCATGCTTTTTTCACTAATGCCTTTCTCTGTGATTTGGTGGAGAAAATATTTTTAGAAACTTCTCCGGGTGAAGAGTGATGTGGATTTATGGATAACATATGATAAATTTTCAATTTTCCTTTCATTTGGTGGAAATTAGATTGTGCTACAACTACTACATCCTAATCTCAGTGACTTAAAATATTAAAGGCTTATGTATCACTGACACCACTTGCCTACTGCAGTTCAACAATGTGATTTTGCTACTGGAGTTACACAACGCAGGTTGATGGAATAGCCACCCTCCTGGACATTGCCTATTGCTGCAGCAGAGGAAAGAAACTACTGATGTGTAGCATCAGCAATTAAAAACCCAAAGTTACATCTGTTGCACATGTCATCTTCTCTTACAGTTTATAGAACAGAACTAGTCACACACTGCCTAGCAAAGGAGCTTTAAAATGAAATTTTGTTATGTTCCCAGGGAAGCACTGGAAGGAATTGCCAAGAAATATAGTGACTTTCTCCACTATGCTAAGCAAGTCCAGCACCTCATTTTAATTTAGTGAAGGCCAACACTGAGATTTCTGTTAATCAATCAACCAAATTTCTTATACCAATCTCAGATGCTAAGTTAATGCACTGAAGTAACATCTCTGGTGATCTAACCACGTAAATAACTTCCTTCCTCATCAGTACTCTCAGTGTTTATTCCCATTCATATTTCTCAAGTTTCTGCCAAGATAAATCAGCAAAAGAAAAAAAAAGAAAGAAATTTTGGTAGTTCTGGGGCTTGAACTCAAGGCCTTGCACTTGCTAGGCAAGCTCTCTACTACTGAGTCATGCACCAACCCAGCAAAATTAAAAAATTTTTTTTCTAATGCGTAGTTATTTTCTTCTTCTTCCATCCTTAATCATTCTTTTGGGGCATGTAGGAATCTTACACCAGTTGCTTGTGATGGTAATGAGGGGTGGATGTAAGGAGAATTAGCATCTATTTGCAGGTTATACCGCAGCTAAAAGCCTTTCAGGACCTTTAAGCAAAACAGCACCAGCTTCATCTGTGAGGAAAGACCTCTCATGGCAAAGAAGCTCACGAGTACTTGGTGACCCACACAACACAGATTCATTGAAATCCATCAATTGGTCACATCACATTCTTTCCCAATCAGTGTACTAAATTTTACACAAGAGATCTAGTGAAATTATGAATTCCTGTATGATTATTAGTCAAATTGCTAGATCAGATTTTTTTTTAGCTATATTTTGCCTGGAAAACAAGAGAAGAGATTCACAGAGCAGTAATTGAAGTCCCAGTCCTCTTACCATCATGTGAGACCAAAACTTAAAATCTAGACCATTTTATCTGCTTTCTTTAAGCTCTTCGTTACTTCTGGACTTAGACACTTGACTAAGGTAGACATCTACATTAGTCCACTTGCAGGGAGATGTTCTGTAGATACATCGCAATGGCTTATGACAGCAGCTACATTATCTGCCAGAGGCTTTAAGAATTAAATTTTATACCTGTTTAATTCGCCACTACGATGTTATTTTTTTTACTAGCAATGAGGTCATTGTTCCTTGAAGATCAATCTAGTAGACAATAATTACAGATTCCAATCTTTGTGTGCCTGGTATATGGAATCTAGTTCTCAGTGAAGGAAATAAAAATCATTCTGTGTGTTTCACACAGAACACTTGATTGTAAATTCTTTTGAAACTAAGTTCAAACCCTAATTTGTTCTACATTTGTTGATGCACCATTCATTCCTGGACTCCCTCCACATTTCTCACCCATATCCCATGACTTTTCAACACGACTCCTCCACTCATTTTCATCCCAAATCCTTTGCACTAATTGTTTCTCTGAACTTGAATACCTTCCCCCTTCTCTTCCCTCTCTGCTTATTATCAGAATTATATCTAGAACTCAGAGCCCATTTCAATTTTCCTTAGTCTCCAAAGACTTCATCCATTCTCTCCATGGAGCTCTAAGTGTCTTTTCACTCAGTCTAGTTGTTAATAACCTTACTATTATTAAGGTTCCAAATTATGGATAATTTGCTGTGCTTCAAATTTACAGAAAAATTGCACCCAGAAAAGTATAAACAACTTTCATATTTCCTTCACCTACATTCCCTAATTGTTAGCAACAACTATGGAAAGAAGGGAGGTCAGGATACAGGTAGGATAATATTACTAAAGGGGAAGAAGAAAGTTTATGGGATGCTAGGTATGTTTGTTATTTTTATTTTGGTGATGAGTTTGCAACTGAATATAATAATAACATTGTACACAATGGAAGATAAAACAGTATTTTTATTTCATTCTCAACTGCAATTACTTACTAATAGGATATGTGTATATAATACTGTCAGAAAAACTGCATGATACCCAAACCTTAAAATCTGGTTGGATCTCAGCACCATCATATCCTGTGCCATACTGACTTTGGCATGACACTTACTTTTATCACAATAGCCAATAAAACCCCAAAGATAAAGAAAAGCAATTCAAACTACTGTTGAAACTATCAACCATCTAGTTAGTAGTTCACTGGCCCTCCAAGAAATGTTTCTCTTTCTTTCATGGATGTAAATTTTCTCATGATGCAACTGTCCATTCAAATTAAGCACCAAGGGCAGCTAGAACACAGTATGTGTGCATGGGGGATGGGGAGGAAGGAGAGTCCTTAAGTAATTCAACTAAAAATAAAGCTTCCTGACTGAATTCAAGCATGTGGAATATGGATTGGGCTTTCCCAGTAGTGGCTCACAGAAGCTAGGGTAAGTCATACAGAAGTGGAGAGAAACTGAGACTCATTGACTGGATGTTGAGAGACGGACAAGAGGACAGAGCTTTCCTTCTACAAGGAATGACACAAAATTCCAAGGGTCTGTGGCTGAGGTAGTGTCATATATGAGCCAACTATTCCATCTCCTTGGAAAGCCATGGTGGAAGGATTCAGTAAAGAAACATCTTGGATTTGCTTTCTCTTTCTTCCTAAATCTTAACACTTGTCATGCACATCAGGAGACAACAGAACAGTTGTTTTGAGTTTCTGAGAAAAGATTATTTCCAGTGTGAAAATTTATGCCACCTCTCACTTATCTGATTTTCCTTGAAAATAGAGCCTGCATAAAAAATTACAGGCCCAATCTTTATTGGAGGGCTAACTTTAGAACAGTAAAAGTAAGGTCTTCTTCCCTCAGTCTGGAATGTTCTCCCCACAAATAGAACTGGCTCATTTTCTCCTCTATTTTCAGTAGGTGCTCAAATATTCTAAGACTTCTGAGATTTCCTATGTACAATATTACTCCAACTCCTTTGCTCTGCATTTTTATATAATTGTGTATATTATGTGTACACAGATATAATGATATGCATATATATCATATATGAATTATTTTATTATAGTTTAATTATATTCCTTTGATCCTAAAATAAAAGTTCTTTTTAGACAAAACTTAGTTCATTTTCATTTTGTTGTATCCATTCTCATACCCTTACTTTGAGCATGGTATACAGTAGGAGCTCAGTGAATTAAAAAACACTTTTGAATAAGTAAAACTAGTTACCATTCAAATATGAAGGTAGAGTACATTCATTTTCATATATCCAAGACCTCAAAACCTGTATGTCATATGCTCATTCTCTGTGGATACCACCATGTAAACTGCTTAGGGAAGTAGTAAGCTAAAAAGGAGTAGAATAAAAGAGTAGAAGATAGGAGCTCCAAAAGCAGGAGCTCTATTCTTGAGAGTGGAATTTCCAAGGGAGCAGCCTACTCTGTCCAGAGAGCAACCACATCAGAGGCAGATGGCAAGATGCAGCAGAGGCAGCTCTAGCAGGGGAATAAATTGCAATTGCAAGATAATTTTAGCTTTATGAATCTATAGAAAAACTATTTGTGGTAGTTGGAAGATTAGTGTAGTATTTGAACAAAACTAAGCAAAAGGCACAAAGAAATCTAAACTAATATAAAAACAAAGTAATTAGTGTAAGGGTAAAGTTATATTTAAAAAGTAAAACTGTCATATGCTTCCTGTCTCTGTAGTGAATAACATTTCATTAATTATTTTATAACATTTGCTTATTAAGGTATAAGTTACAAGTATTCTGGAATGCTGGAGGAATAGAGAAGAGCAATTGACAGGACAGTGTTCATTGTCAAAGACCAATTTCTAGAACTTATAAGTGAGAAACTGTAATACAGCCATCTGTTGGTAACCATGGGGGATTGGTTTTAGGACCCCGTGAGTTTAGGACCAAACTCTGCAGATGCTCAAACAACTCCCTTATGGAAAGTAGCATAGCATTTGCATGTAATCTATGCACATCCTCTCAAATACTTTAAATCATCTCTGATCACTTGTAATATCTAATGTAGCATGGGTGCTAAATTATTACTACATTTTTTTAGGGAATAAAGACAAGGAAAAAATCTGCACATTTTCATACAGATGAAATTTTTCCCAAATATTTTTGATCCATAGTTCATTGAACATATGGAGTGGAATCTATGGGTACAGAGGATGACTGAATATGGTTTAGAGTTAAACACAGGAAGACAGAAATAAAAAGCAGAAAGTGCTGATCTCAGGGGACCAGAATTAGACTTTACAAAAAGATTTAGCATGCATATATATTAACGTGATAAAAATTTTCAAAGAGAAATGATCTTAAGAATTAACCAATGGTGCAGGGGGAGAGGGAAGCTAGATGCTGAGTGTTCTAGAACAAAGTTTATCAGAATCTCTGAGGCATATACACTCTTCAATGAACCTTGTTTTCACATGGATCCCAATCAGTAAACAAGGGAATGCTGCTTATACCATCACTGGAAAGACCAAGGACTTATGGGGAAGGGGAAAAAGCATCTTTCCTTGTTTATCTATCTAATAATTCATGTATCTAAAAAAGCAGCGATAGGAGCTTGATTTCAATATATTATTTAAAAGACATGTCTAATTCATTCATTCTGTATCTGCTTAGCGTTATGCCATGTCTTTTCTAAAACATTATTCTGGTCATTTCTTATTATAAATTCTATGAACATCATGGAGAGCAATGGAAATGCTTATTTATTGAATTTATAGAACTTAAGGTGTTTTACTTAGGTATTAAGCCAAGTATTTCTAAATCAAATTTTAGTCTCTCATAAATCTGTTTAGAAAATGTAACATATTCTGAAGGAAAGATAATCCTGGGATATATTATGAGGCCCATTATGTAGACTCTGCAAATATTTGTTAAATTGAATTGAAATCTCCAAAATCAAAGCCTTCTCATTTTTCTGAATGCAATTTTGAAGGTTTCCTAAGGCTATCAGAACTCAGTTATCCACACATAAAGTATTGATTCAATCACATAAAATGTGGCTTTAGGCAAATTAAACTATTTCTTGGAAAGTTTTCCAGCCTTTTCAGTGGAGTCATTTTGAATATTCTACTTTTTTTGTAATTTGCTTTTTGCTTTCAACATTGCTATATCAGTGAAAATCAACACACAACCTATTGTTGAACTCTTTTAAAAAAGGTTTGAACAAAGAATGTGGAGACTAATTCTGGTTCTTTCTTTGGGTGTAGACATCTTTGAAAACCTCAAACAAAAGAAATTGTCTTTATAAAAGTTATCTTTGCTTTTGTTGTGGCAGTGGTTAATAATCCATTTCAGATTATTTCCCCTGCGTTTGATCACAATTAAGAAATTTTGCATATTTGTTTTAAATTATTGTCAGCCCAGTTCAATTTGGAACAGTGATATAGGAATTAACAGAATTTTGTTAGCATTTTAGTTAGGTTCTGCAAGAAGATATCACGGTATCTAAAGTTTTAATATCATAGAGTGTTCCTTACTGGACTTCTGCCTAAACTTGTCTGGCATTCAACATGGTTCAAATCCTGTTAAATTCTTATTTCAATCAAACAGCTGTTACCACATTCTTTTTTTTTTTTTTGACGAATCTTTACATTAACTATAATTAGGCAAGGATCTAAATTTGCATAACAAATGGACTCTATCCCCAAAATCTGAAGTGTGTTGTAGCCAAATGCAGATTAAATTGGCTAAGTAATAATGCCTTCAATTTGCTGTTCCCTTCTCCAATAATAAAGTATAACTTCTAGGAACTATTAAAATACAAGTCGTTCTTCAAATCATCTGCTCTTTATGTTATACCAAAATAGTGTGGAGCCTTGAAAAAATCGGCAGAGGCACAGACATAATCAACAATGATTCAGCAGTGACCTCATTACTTATACTACTTATGAATGAATAGACTCATCTACTTGTCTTCTAAATGCACTTTGCAAAGGTAGCAATAATCACTGACCAAACACACCTTTTAGAAGGTAAACACAGGATGGGTGTGGTAATGAGGAAGCTTTACCACCAGTGATCATTTCAATAAACTATAATTCTGTAGTCTCTGGGTGGAACTTGCATTGTAGAAAACAAGTGCTTTGAATTAAGATCATAATACTACTGGATTCAAAAGAAACTTGGAAATCTCAGGTAATCCAGAGAAGATGGAGAAGATAATCTAAACATCACTACTCATATTTTGCTTTGCTTTGGTAACTACTTGCTTTATTCCATGTGAAAGATATAAGTATGCCTTTTTCTTATTGTCAATGCTAGTCCTAAAATGGTAACACTCCTGTAGGATGAGGTTAGACTTAGACTGGCCCTTCAACATAAGGTGGAAGGGTGAGGAAGTCACCTACAAGGGTCAACACCCAGAAACTCCCAGGGCTGAACAAGTCTGGGCTCAGTGCTTTCTATTCCCAAATTCACAACTCTCTTGGGTCATGTCATCTCATGGAGTTACAAAAGATGAGAAATTCTATCACAGAGAATTCTGCTTATAAAAATTATTCACATCTAATTATCTCAGGAGACACAGATAAAACAATGTTGAAAATTACCTATTAATTGTTAATCCTTGGAAAATATTAGACAATTATTTTGAAATGGAAAGCTCATATAATAAAAATTAATGCCCACATGTAATTTAATTTCTAATAATTAATTATGGAGAAATTACTAACTACTAAATAGCCAGCAGTAAAAATACAAATCACAGGGGAAATGAAGTTTTTATAAGAAATAATCAAGGATATTATATTAGCTTTGGAGCTTTGTATCTAAGACTTTTCCATGTGTTTATTATATACATATAAAGAGCACGCTTAAGTCTTTCAATGGAATTTAATATTGACTTTCTCTTTACTTATATAGTACAGATTTTATTTCTTATTTAAATCTCACTGATTAATAACTTAGTAAAATTTTCTTTTTCATAGCTCCATTAATTTTAGACACAGAGACTATCTGGAAATAATAAGTTTGAATTCAAATTTTCAGCATCAAGTAATTTTGAAAGCATGCCAATTATAAAAAATCATGTGGCTAAACTCTAATATATTGGTTGATATTGGTTAAAACTCTGGCACAAAAAAGTAAAATAAAAAGTGGAAAGGGGAAGTGCTTATCTTTCAAAATGACCAAATGTGCCCTTTTATTGGTGCTTGTTTGAAATGTATACATTTGTAAGGTAATTATTAACTTTTGCTTCGAACATAAGTCTCCTCTTGGAAGGCTTAATGAAGTAAAGCAAAATAAACCTCAATGTGCCACACCAATACTTAGGCCCTTATCAGCTCATGATAACTGGATCAAAGCTGGCGCCCTCTGTGGTCAGTGCTCTTCAAGCCACTGTGTACAGTGCTTTCTCTAGAAGAGACTTGCTTCAAGCCATTTTACCATCAAAGCCCTACAGCTTTTTCTTAGTCTCCTCTAAGCAGTACACTAACATCACAGTCTGATATTGATGGGCCTCAGTAATCTGGTTCAGTTTATGCTATAGTTCTTTCTAGCTATATGTGTTAGGACGACATCATGATAACATTATCATTAGGAAAATATCCTCTCCCAATCCCTTTGTTCTTAGTTAATATTATATAAGAAGAAAGTGTGAGAGTTATATCTTCTCTCCACACTCTTGCCAAATCCTTTCTGAGAAGGCTAAGTGATTTATTTATTTGGAAAATTAGAATGTGCATCTGTGTAAGGAGGTTGCACTGTCCTATCCTTTCCTCCCAGCAGTAAACTAACTGACAGGCTCTGCCTCATTAGCAAGAAAGGCCATGGATCAAACAAGTCAAATTCAATTTGTAGGTAAATTATTAGGATGACTATTTGGTTGCTTTTGCTAAGTCATACACACTTGCCCAGCCTTTGTAGTAACAATGTAAATTTTATTCTCTATCAGTCTTAATCTTAATAGAATGAGAGATATACTTAAATGCCACAGTCTAAATTCCAATAGTAGGCTGTGTACATGCCATACTTGGATCAGGTTCATCACTAGAGACACTAATCATCTGTTGTTTTGGTCAAGTGATTCCCTCTACCTGGAGCAGCCTCCTTCCCATGTTCACCTGACAAAGCTACATTACATTCACCCCAGTAAATGGCATCACCATCCAAGCTGTTGCCAATGCTGGAAATCTACGTGCTCTCCTTTATTCCTCTCTCCTTCACCCACTTACACATTAGTCCTGCCAGTACCATTCTACACCTCTCTCTTGATTGTTTTTGCATGGCTACCACCACCTACATAAATCCATGGGCTCTTCTTTGTGGCTCACGCAACAGACCCTAAGAGGTTTCCTTGCTTCCACCCTGCTTTCTGCTCTCCAAACTCTAAGCCTTCAGCCACAATGACCTTTTCTAAATACAGACCTGATTATGCATAGCATCATACTACTCCATCCAGCAACACACACTTTCAGAGCACTTCCCATCTTCCAATTGTGGCAGAATAAAGGTACATTTTCTTTAAGAGGCAAAGACCCACTTCCTTGTCCAGGCTTACTTTGCTCCCATGTTTCTTTGGCTTTCTACAGGCCCAGAATTCTGGTTTCCTTACAGTTATAGGGACTTTCATGTTCTCTCATTGTGGGACTTTGTAATTTCTCTTCCCCAGACTGGAAATGCTCTCTTCAGGCTTGACTTCTTAAATCTTAGCTTGCTTGTCACATCTCTGAGAATTTTTTATGACTTTCTTCACTAGGAAAATGTTTCCATTTTGTCATTTTATATACCTCTCCTTTGTAGAATTTGCCATAGCTGTGATTTGGTATTAAATCTGTGATTATTTGTAAAATACCTCTATGTATTGCTAAACATAATACCCATGAGACCAGAGGCGGAACTGATTTTGTTCTCAGAGGGCAGTCCCAACACACAGTAGTTGCTCAATAAATATTTGGTAATGGGTATAAAAATACCTGGAAGCATAGACAAGAGACAAGCTCCTCCAGCAGTTTCAGAATTGAATTAGAGTTCTGCCTATCGATTCTCTTGGAAGCAGTAAAATTGCACAGCTTAAACCTATTGTCCTCAAGACTGTGCTATGATTATAGATAATTGGTTACAATGTCTCCTGTGGAGAAATGTACCTAAATGAGGGTGCTCAAGGAAGGGAGGAGCATTTGTTGGCAGAGGAACAATATGTGTAAAGAAAGAGAGATATGGGAAAGAAAATGATGTTCAGAGAAGAATAAGTTGATTTCTCATGGTGCAATTGTTAAGTGAAATATATTGTTTAAATGTGAACTGCAAATTCACTTATTTATGAATGAATTAATTAGAAATATAGTGATGAATGGAATAAAAGGTCTCTACCTTCAAGGATTTACAATGTACAAATGGGGGAAAAAAAGAGTAAATAATCCCTTATCCATTGCTCATGGTATAAATTGGTATAAAAATTTAGAAGAGGATTTGCCAATATCTATTCAAGCTAAAGATATACATATCTGGTAATGATAGTTCCTTAAAGCTATAAAAATGGCACAAATCTTTTCTTAAAAAAGAAAATACTTCATAGAAGTATTTGAAAATTCTGGAAATTTACCAACTGTCCATAAACATTTGAATAAATGAGTTGTTACATATCCATATAATGGAGAATTATAAATCAACTAGCATGAACAAACAATAACTACAGCAACAACAGAGATGGATCTCCCAGACATAATTTGGAGCAAAAGAAGCCAACCAGAAATAAGAACTTATGGCCTGAGTACATTTACATAAAGTTCAAATTGACAAAATTTATCAATGGTATAAAAGTCAGGATGCTACTTTGGGGGAATTGTTGATGGAAAGAGGACAAAAGGGGAGAAAACTTCAAGTGGCTCATGATTTTCAAGCACTAGCTGGATTTACTTTATAGAAATTCATTGAGCAGTTCTCTTATAATGTTTTACACTCTTCTGAATGTGACTTAAATATAATTAAAAGCTCAATATTCTCTTCTTTGTCTGTTTATGTCTCTATTTCTTCTTAGTAAAATTTTGTCACATATCTTTCTAGAAAGTAGTCATTTTTCATATAAATTTTCAAATGTGATGGCATAAAATTATTTGCAAAATTATCTTCCTGTGTTTAAATTTTGACTGTATCTTTCTGTTCTGTCATTTGGACCTTCTACTTTTTTCTTGTTTTTGAGAGGACATTGTGTATGTTATTAATCTTTTCAAAGAACAACACTGATTTCATTAGCCATATTATCACTCCCAATTAACAGGTGAGTCAGAGAGGTTAAGTCCCTTGGCTAAAGTCACACGGGTAGTCTGAGCCTACTTTCTTCACCAGTGAAGATACTGCATCACACAGTAAGCCCTCAGCCCTCACACAATACTGCTTATACTGCTTATATAGATACATACAATCTCTCTCTCTCTCTCTCTCTCTCCCCTACACACACACACACACACACACACAAGTGCACTTTTAAAAAAATCTTATTATTGTTGTACTGTGGGTACATTGTGACATTATAAAAGTTCTTACGATATATCATAGTGAAATTTACCTCCTCCATCATTTCTCTTATCCCCCTTCCCCCTACTCCTTGAATAGTTTCAAAAGATCTCATTTTCCCATTTACACACATGTGTACATAATATTTCCACCATATTCACTCTCTTACACCCTTTCCTTTTACCTTCCCCCCACCCACTGGTACTAACCCCCCCCACAGGATCTGTCCTACCTTCCTGTTCTCCAGTTTTATTTAAAAAAAAGTCACCATACATTCATACTTATTTTATTCTAAGGCAAAATAAAGCAAAGGAAATGAATAATTAGTCATAATTTATCAATATTGGCACACAGTAAATATATCCAATATTTTTAATCAAAATTATCTAAAG
Organism: Castor canadensis; assembly: GCF_047511655.1. Classification (NCBI taxonomy): domain Eukaryota; kingdom Metazoa; phylum Chordata; class Mammalia; order Rodentia; family Castoridae; genus Castor; species Castor canadensis. The sequence continues at coordinate 55,226,860 of NC_133394.1, forward strand.
TAGGTTTCATTTTTATGACTGCTTGATTTTGACTACATGGGCAGACAAAACTTCACTTACATTTCATAAATAAAATCTATTTTTATTACTAATATATGCAATAATTCAGTATTTCCAAATAACTAGAAGTCTGATTTTAGTCAGATGAAGTTTTAACATAGTTAACACATTTGGTTTCCTTTTAAAAATTTTTTATTGTTTATTCATTTATTCATATGTATATACATTGTTTGGGCCATCTCTCCCCCTTGTACCCATCTCCTCCCCTGCCCACCATGCCCCTTACTTCCAGGCAGAACCTGTTCTGCCCTCTTCTCCAATTTTGTGGAAGAGAAACATAAGCTATAATAAGAAAGACATAGAAGGAGGATTGAAGATGGTGACTAGAATGCAGAAGAGAACAGCATGAGCTCTGTAAATCAAAAATCTTGCTGAGATGTTGGAGCTACACTTGGCTGAAAAAAAGCACCAAGAAGAATCAAAACTTCAACACCCTGAATCCCTAGCCCATACAAAATTATCCACTCCACGTTACACTGAGAAAACAGGAGGGCTCCTGCAATTCCAGATGCAGGCTCCAAACCTGATTGGGAGAGATCCAGCAGACCAACAGGTGAGCAAATAAGCATCATGTGAAATTCTCACAGCCAACTCTGGGATGAACCAGCATAGCCTCCAGGACAGCATAGCTCCCACAAAAAGAAAAATTGAATAAAAAACAAGGAACTGAAAAGGAACATGCAGCAGAGAGGGCAGGGTGCTGTATGTGTACCAGAGAAGGGGGGAGAGACAAGGAGCTGTTCTCCATGGGAACTTTCAGTAAACAAACTGGAAAGGCAGAAGGGCTGACAACGGGTGGCTATAAGCCACTGCCTGAAATAGGGCAGATAGTGGCCACAAATCTCATCTCCTGAGCCAGTGAGCAACATCCAAAGTCAAATAACATAGCAAAATTGAAAAACAATCAGCAAACCAGCATAACACACTGACAGCAAGAAGCTGGCTGATGGATCTGACCTTGCCCCAGAGAAAGGGGGTAAGGCAAAGAAACAAACCCCCAATAAACCAACACAGTGAAAGCCCAACTCCAAAGCAGAACAGCTGGTGGGCTACAGAGCTGTTTTCTGGAAACTGAGGACAAGATACAAATTCAAACTGCCACACCTCACTGAGAGAGGAGCTGACTAAGCAGCTGCTGCTGAAAGACAGGAAAAAAAAAAAAACTGCCAAGTCTCCCCAACCACCTGGTGAGACTAAGACAGAGCTTCTGCTTAAATACCAACACCAGGACTGGATGTTAAAAGAGTAACGCCAGAACTACTAAGACTGAAATTCTATTGTTCCTGAACCTAGAATTTTTTAATGTATTTGTTTGTTTGTTTTGTTTCCTGTTTGTTTGTCTGTGTGTGTTTGTCCACCTCTCCCTGTTGATTTCTTTGATTTTCTCTTGGTTTTTTTTTTTCTTTCTTTGTTTCATTAGTTTTACTATTGTGAGTTAGCTAATACTAAATTACACACAGACTGGGGACAGAAATAGCACACATACACTAACCTAAAACCCAACACACCAATGAAACAAAATTAAACAAAGGGAAAGAAAACAGGTGACTGAAACCACCAATAGCCTATCAAGAACATAGTTACACAGTACCAAGTGGAGAGATGGGAAGATGAAAAAGGATGGAAACCATTCTCCTCCCAAAATAATTTAAAACAAGATACAGAGGGAAATGAAGAAAATGGATACCCAGTTCCAGACTCCAACAAAACAAAGATAAATTATGCCACAGAACCCAACAAAGCCCACAAGAACATACTGAAAGAAGAAATTCTGCAAGTAATCAGGGAAAATTTCATGGAGATGATACTAGACATGGATAACCAAAACATACAAGAGGTACTCAAGAAATTTCAAGACACAAAAATAAAGAATATGAGAAGACACAGAAACAAAAAAATGAACTCATAAGTGCCCTAAATAAACATCAAAGTGAAACAGAGAACACTATAAATAGAGAGATAAATGAATTAAAGACAAAAATTGACAATATTAAAGAGGAAGTGACCTATGATATGGAAAACCTTAGAAAAAAGAATGAAACAGAAATACCAATCACAATGGAAGGTCACTTCAGCAGACTAAACAAGCAGAAGACAGAATCTCAGAACTTGAAGAGGAAATGGAAATTAAAGGAAAATTTGAAGAGCTATTAGTCAAACAACTCAAGACCTGTGAAAGGAATATACAATAACTCACCAACTCTATCAAAAAATCAAACCTGAAAATCATGGGCATTGAAGAAGAAGAAGAGGTACAAGCAAAAGGATTTCATAATACATTCAACAAAATAATAACAGAAAATTTCACAAATCTAGAGAAAGCTCTTCCCATTCTGGTACAGGAAGCCTCAAGGACACCAAACAGACTTTACCAAAATAGAATTACCCCATGACATATTATCATTAAAACAAGAACAGAGAATAGAGAAAGAGTATTGAAAGCTGTGAGAGAGAAAAAATAAATAAAATACAAAGGTAAACCCATCAAAATCACAGCAGATTTCACACTGGAAATCTTAAAAGCAAAAAGAACATGGAATGAGGTATTCTGGGCACTGAAGGAAAGTAGCTTCAACACTAGGATACTCTACTCAGCAAAACTATCATTCAAAATAGATGGAGCAATAAAAGCCTTCCCAATGAGCAGAAACTAAACAATATATGACTACCAAGCCACCACTACAAAAGATTCTGCAAGGAATTCTGCACACGGAAAATGAAAGCAAACAAAACCAAGAAAAGACAGGCAGTAAAAAGCCACAGCACAAGAAAAGACAAGGAAGTAGAGAGTAACATTGATTCAGCTGCACACAAACAAATCCTTAAACAACAAAAACAACTAAATGACAGGAATCACCACATACTTATCAATACTAACACTGCATGTTAATGGATTTAACTCCTCCATCCACCATTTGCAAAGTGTATTCAAAAGAAGATCCAACAGTCTGTAGTTTACAGGAGACCATGTCATTGACAGAAACAAGCACTAGCTTAGGGTAAAGGCTAGAAAAAGATTTACCAGGCCAATGGCCCCCCCCAAAACAAGCAGGATAGCAATACTTATCTCAGACAAAGTAGACTTCAAACTTACATTGATCAAATGAGATAAAGAAGGATAACCCATACTGTTAAAAGGGGAAATACATCAAAAGGAAATAACAATTATCAACCTATATGCACCCAACATCAATGCACCCAGTTTCATCAAACATACTCTGAAGGACCTAAAAACATATATAGACTTCAACACAGTGGTAGTGGGAGACTTTAATACCCACCTAACACCAATAGATAGGTCATCCAAACAAAAAAATCAATAAAGAAATTCTAGAACTATATCACACTGTAGGTCAAATGGACCTAGCTGATGTCTAAAGAATATTTCATCCAACTTCTGCACAATATACATTCTTCTCAGTGGCCTATGGAACCTTCTCCAAAAGTGATCATATCTTAGGGCACAAAGCAAGCCTCAGCAAACATAAGAAAATAAAAGTAATCCCATGCATTCTATCTGATCACAACGCATTAAAACTAGAACCAGACAACAAAAACAACAGTTGAAAACATGCAAACAATTGGAAGTTGAACAACACATTGCTCAATGATCAGTGGGTCATAGATGAAATAAAAAAGAAATTAAAAGGTTCCTGGAAGTTAATGAAAATGAAAACATGACCTACTAGAACGTATGGGACACAGCAAAGGTAGTCCTAAGAGGAAAGTTTATAGCCATGAGTGCATATGTTAAAAGGACAAAAAGATCTCAAATCAACGACCTAATGCTACATCTCAAACTCCTAGAAAAACAAGAACAAGCAAATCCCAAAACAAGCAGAAGGAGAGAAATAATAAAAATAAAGGCTGAAATTAATGAAATAGAAACAACAACAAAAACACCCATACAAAGAATCAATGAAACAAAAAGCTGGTTCTTTGAAAAAATAAAGATTGACAGACCCCTGGCATACTTGACTAAAATGAGGAGAGAAAAAGCACAAATCAGTAAAATCAGAAATGCAAAAGGAGAGATAATAGCAAACACCAGAGAAATCCAGGGAATGATCAGTGACTATTTTGAGAACCTGCATTCTAATAAATTTGAAAATCTTGAAGAAATGGACAGATTTCTAGATACTTATGACCATCCAAAATTGAACCAAGAGGATATTAATCACCTGAATAGATCTATAAAATGAAATTGAAGCACCAATCAAGAGTCTTCCAAAAAAGAAAAGTCCAGAATCTGATGGATTCTCTGCTGAATTCTATCAGACCTTTAACAAGAACTAATACCAACCCTCCTTTAACTGTTCCATGAAATAGAAAGGGAAGGAACACTACCTAACTCATTTTATGAAGCCAGTATTACACTTACTCCAAAACCAGACAAAGACACCTCCAAAAAGAAGAGCTATAGGCCAATCTCCTTAATGAACATTGATGTAAAAATCCTCAATAAAATAATAGCAAACCAAACCCAACAACATATCAGAAAGATCATTCACCACAACCAAGTTGGCTTCATCCCAGAGATTTAGGGGTGGTTCAACATACGCAAATCTATAAATGTAATATAACACATTATAGAAGCAAAGACAAAAACCACTTCATCATCTCAATAGATGCAGAAAAGACCTTCAATAAGATTCAACACACTTCATGATAAGAGTTCTAAGAAAACTAGGAACAGAAGGAATGTATCTCAACATTGTAAAGGCTATAAGTTACAAAGCTATATCCAACATCATACTTAATAGTAAAAAACTGAAACCAGTACCCCTAAAATCAGGAACAAGGCAAGGGTGTCCACTATCCCCACTCTTATTCAACATAGTCCTGGAATTCCTAGCCAGAGAAATTAGGCAAGAAGAAATAAAAGGAATACAAATAGGTAAAGAAACTATCAAAATATCCCTATTTGCAGATGACATGATCCTATATCTTAAAGATCCAAAAAATTCTACCCAAAAACTCTTAGGCACCATAAACAGCTATAGCAAGGTGGCAGAATATAAAATCAACTTACAAAAATCATTAGCTTTTCTACACACTGATAATGAACAAGCTGAGAAAGAATATATGGAAACAATTAGATTTCCAATGACCTCAAAAAAAAAAAATCAAATACCTAGGAGTAAACATAACAAAGGATGTGAACGACCTGTACAAGGAGAACTACAAACCACTAGAAAACAGTTTGAGGAAGACTACAGAAGATGGAGAGATCTCCCGTGCTCATGGATTGGTACAATCAACAGAGTAAAAATGTCTATACTACCAAAAGCAATCTACATGTGTAATGCAATTCCCATCAAAATCTTAATGACATTCATCACAGAGATTGAAAAATGTACCCTAAGGTTTATTTGGAAACACAAGAAACCATGAATAGCCAAGGCAATACTCAGCAAAAAGTATTTGATGCCCTCACTGCAGAGGAGCTAATGCATCAATCTTAAAATGACAGTAAATTTGGGAAGGTGACCAGCAAATAGTGAAGAGGTCAGATAGAATCATTTCAGGTTGTAATACACTTGTGCATGGAAGCAATGCTAGGAATCTCTGTGTATAGCTATCCTTGTCTCAACTAGCAAAAACACTATGTCTTTCTTATTATTGCTTATGTCTACTCTTCAGCAAAATTAGAGAAAAGGGCAGAACAGGATCTGCCTCGAAGCAAGGGGGTTGAGGGGAGGGGAGAAGGTGGGAGGCAGAGGGGAGAAATGGCCAAAACAATGTATGCACATATGAATACATGAATTAAAAAAAAGGATTTGATTGTGTGCAGCTGAATCAATACTCTTGATTCCTCATCTTTTCTTCTCCTGTGGTTTGATACTGCCAGTTCTCTCACGGTTTTGTTTGCTATCATCTTCTGTATGCAGAAATCCTTGGAGAATCTTTTGTAGTAGTGGCTTGGTGGTCATAAATGGTTTTAGTTTCTGCTTATTGTGGGAGATTTTTATTGCTCCATCCATTTTGAATGATACTTTTTCTGAGTAGAGTATTCTAGGGTTGATGTTATTTTCATTCTATGCCTGAAATGCCCTTCTTGTGTTTAAAGTTTCCATTGAGAAATCTGCTGTGAATTTGATGGATTTACCTTTATATGTTCTTTGGTTTTTTTCTCTCTTACAGCCTTCAGTATTCATTCTCTATTCTCTGTGCTTGTTTTAATGATGATATGCCGTGGGGAGGTTCTATTTAGCTCAAGTCTGTTTGGTGTCCTGGAGGCTTTCTGTACCTGAATGGGCAAAACTTTCTCAAGATTTGGGAAATTTTATGTTATTATTTTGTTGAATATATTATGAATTCCCCTTTGCTTGGACCTCTTCTCCTTTTTCAATGCCCATGACTTTCCAGGTTTGGTCTTTTGATGGAGTTGGTGAGTTTTTGCATATTCCTTTCCCAGCTCTTGGGTTGTTTGACTAACATTTCTTCAGTTTTTCCTTTAATTTCTTTTTATCTTTGAGTTCTGAGATTCTGTGTTCCACTTGTTCTAGTCTGCTGGAGTGGCCTTCCACTGTGTTTTTTTTTTTGTTGTTTGATTCTTTTTTCTGAGGTTTTCCATATCTTAGCTTACTTCCTCTTTAATATTTTTTATTTTCATCTTTAATTCACCTATCTCTCTATTTATATTGTTCTCTGTTTCACTTTGGTGTTTATTTAGTGCTCCTCTGAGTTCATTAATCTGTTTCTGTGTTTTCTCATATTCTTTATTTTTGGGATCTTCAAATTTTTTGAGTGCATCTTGTACGTTTTGGTTAACCACGTCCAGTATCTTCTCCATGAAATTCTCAGTGATTTCTTTTTTGAGGGTGTTTTTGTGGGCATTACTTTGTTCCTTAGTGTCATTTATCATTGTTTTTTTAGGCTCAGGAACTTGGAATCCATTTTCTTCATTTTCCTCTCAATCCCATATTAAATTATTTTTTTTTTGTGGAGCATCATTTCCATCCCTTCTTCTTCTTCCTATTGCTCCACTTGGTACTGTGCAACTATGTTCTTGATAGGTTAGTTGATGGTTTTAGTCACCTGTTTTCTTTCCCTTGATTTAATTTTTGTGTTGTGGTTGTCTTGGTTGTTAGCTAGGTTGTTATGCTATTTCTGTCCCTGGTTTGGGTATAATTTAGTAATAACTAATTCACAGGTTCAATACCCTACCAGATGTTTATATATTATATATAAGACCCTTTGGTAGTAATATCTATAAGCAGTGTTAGTTGGGGGGTTAATGTTAGGCTAGCTATAGAAATTTAGGCTGTAGGTTAAGGTGGCACTAAAAGAGGACACGGAAGTGGGGTGGGTGAGTGAGGGAAGTGGTGCAGGGGCTGTTGGTTTTGTGGCCTTTGTGTGTGTCTGAGTGTATTTCTGTTTTTGTAGTGTAGAGTGCTTGTGTCCGGGATTGCAGGGGTTTGGGGTTGTGTAAAGTTGGTATAGTACTTTGGTCAGCAGGTGGTGAGTGTGTAGGAGAGATGGGTAGTCTGGTGACAGGTTGGGGGAAAGTGGGAGGGGAGGGAGTGGATGAGAAGGGGCAGAAAGAGTAGTTGGGCAGGAGAGTAATATATTTTAGGACAGAAGAAGGAGGGAGAGTGAAGGTGGTGAGAGTAGGGATGAGAAGATGGTGATGGTAAAGTTGATAGTATAGAGAGAAACAAAAGAAAATAGGAACAAAAATAAAAAACCCACAATAATAAAACAAACAAAAATAACAGGAAAAAAAAATTTAAAAAAAAAAAAAACAGGTTCAGGAACAATAGAACTTCAGTCTTAGTTTAAGTTCTGGAGTTATTCCTTTAGCATCCAGTCCCAGTATTGGCATATAAGCAGAAGCTCTGATGTAGTCTCACCAGGTGACTGGATTGTGAGTACTGATTTTTTCTTTTGTCTATCAGTTTAATTGAAATTGTGTTATTCTTCAGCTGCAGCTGTTTGGTCAGCTCCTACCCCAGCATGGTGGGACAGTTCAATTTTGAATGCTGTCCTCTGGTTCAGGAGATAGCTCTGTGATGCACCACCTGCCATGCTTTGGTGGTGACTTATCACTGTTTTTGTTTACTGAGAGTTCAGTGCTGGGTGTTTATTTCTTTGCCCTGCCCCCTTTCTCTGAGGCAGGTTGTGTTCCACTGCCCTCTCCATTGTCTGTGCTAGATTACAGTTCATTATTTGTTTTTCAATTTTTTGGGGATGTTCAGTTTTGAATGCTGCTCTCTGGCTCAGGAGATCAGTTCTGAGATCCACTACCTTCCCTCCTTCTGGGAGTGGACTATTGCTCACCTACTGTCAGTCTTCTCTGCCTTTCCTGTGTTTATTTTTTGATGGTTTGGTGCTGAATTTAGCCCCTTGCCCTCCCTCTTTCTTTGGTGCAGTTTCAGCATTCCACCTGCCCCCTCCACTCTCCATGTTTGATTACAGTTTGCTGTTTATTATTCAGTTTTGTTGGGTGGGGGATAAGTCTTCCCAGAGGCTATGCTGATTTATGTTCCCAGGGGTGGATAGTGGATTTCCATGTGGTATGTGGTGCTCACCTGTTCTGTCAATTGATATGCAGGCAAGTTTGGAGCTAGTGGTGGTGGTGGCAGCAGTGGAAAGAAATGGCACCAAATTTTCTCAGTGTAACATGGTGTGGCAAGCTTTCCACAGGCTAGGAGTTCATGATGTTGAAAGTTTGATTCTGGTTGATGCTTTATTTCTGCTTGATGGAGGAAGGAGAAGAGAAGGAAAGAAAAAAGAAAAGAAAAAAAATTGCCATGGAGGTGGATGGTTTCCCCAGAGCTGGACCTGCCTTGCTGGCTGTGCAGCAGGTTGCAGCTGTTAGGTGTAATTAAAAGCTGATTTGAGGGTCAGTCTTTGAATTTTTTTCCTGCACCTAGTGTGATAGTAGTTATTATTTTGGCTAGAAGCAGTCAGAATTACCCCAATATGGCTTCAATGTCTCCGGGAGGTTTTTGGAGTCACACAGCTTAGACTTTCTGCTTCTGTACCCTAGTTGCCATGTTGGATCTCTGGTTTCCTTTTTTGTGTGGTGTGTTCAAAATATTCCAGCCTATTCTAGTATTGACTAGACGTGTAAAGATACCATTTTTTCCAAATCTTGTACATCTTTTTAATTGTTGCAGTTGTTTTAATAAAAAGATTTTCTTTCAATATTGTTTACAAACTTTTGGGTCTAATCTGTTCCACCTGTTGATGGGCAGATGCCAGATTCCAATATGTTCTCAATGTGCTTGTGTGGCCTTTCTTACCATCCTTGAGTTAAATTTCTATTTCTTATTTGTATGTTGTTTAATATAGCTCATGTATTGAAAATAAAACCACTAAGCAAAATGAGTTAAAAAATGTATTTTCTTAAGGGTTTGGTCTCACACATCTTTGAATCCAAACATGTAATCTCTTGTCTTGGGCTTATTGAATATCTTTTCACTGCTCATAATAGCCAATCTGCTGTGAAAAAAGTCTTAAACAAGGAAGCAAGTAATCCCAGATACTCAGCAGACAGAGATCAGGAGGATCACTGTTCAATGCCAGTACAGGCAAATGAGACCCTATTTTAAATAAACTCATCACAAAAATAGGGCTGATGGTGTGGTTCAAAATGTAGGCCTTGAGTTCAAATCCCAGTGCAGCAAAAAGAAAAAAAGCAAAGCAGTCTCTTTGGAGAACCTAGAAGGGTACCATAAAAAAACTGAATGCTTAGTAAATGGATGTTGAGGCTTATCAGCATAAGAAAGTTTTCTAAGTAACTTTAGATGCTTAGTATATTCTAGGAACATCTGATTTTAAAAATTTCAAAATTAACCAGACTTCAAATGGCATCATATATCCAGGCTATCCTTATTCCTCTAACACTAAAAAATAGCATGGTTGAATACAGGTGACAAAGGTAAAGCAATAAAATAAAGACAAAAAATTCCTTCAGTGTTGTCACAAGACAATTCCCTTATGAGAAATCATCCACTACTTATAGTAATTCTGCATAGGCCAAACAACCTGGAGTTGTACAAAATATTTATCCAAATTCATAGTAACCTCTGAAAACTAGAAGGAACAAAAGCAAATGTTTTTCTGGCAGATGTCTCAATCTATCTTAGATATTGATGAACCTTGCAAATATCTTCTATAGGCAAATGAATAGTAAGTGACCAAAGATAAGGAAGTTCACAAAGCAGCAATATGATGTGAAAGATACCAGAAGAAAACAATATGGACAGATCTGCAAAAAATATCAAACATTAAAATTATCAGATTAAAAAAAATTAACAACAATATGTTTACCATCTTTAAAAGAAATGGCACATGGAAGTTTCTACAGAGGACAAGAAACTATAAAGTTTTGAAAAATAACTGAATTCATTATAGATTATAATATAATAGTTAAAATTAAAAACTTAGTCACATTTAGATATACGTGCATAAGACAGAATTAGTGAGCTAGAAGATATATTAGAAAATATCCACAAATGCAACAAACACCACCATCAAATTTCACTAGTTAGTCTGCCAGACATTAAAAAATTTAAAGATAAAAATCATAATGTCATCTCATAGCAAATAGAAGAAATGAAAATATTTCATGACTCAATTCCTAAGGTTCAACACCAAAGCTTAACAAACATAGAACAATAAAGGGACAACTGTAGAACAAATTCCTTCATTAACACAGATATAATATTTGTTTTAGAATTTACAAATTATTAACAAATTGAATCCTTCTGTGTATAAAATAAATAAAATCATGAATACATGTATCTCAAAATTACAAGATTGGCTGAACATTATAAAATTTATGACTGTATATAAAATTAATGTAGAAAAAGAGCTTGGTAAAAAATACTTTTAGAAGACTAGAAATGAATATATAACTTGTCTAAAAATAAACTGTGTAGCAAGCACACATGATGAAATATTTTGTTATCATGAATAAGACAAGGGTGCAGTTTCTTAATTATTCAACATTACATGAGCAGTCCTCCCAACAGGGTAAGATAAGAAGTCAGGTAGATGACTGTCCTGGAAAAGCAGTCTCTTCAGTAAATCAGTACTTGGGCAACTGGTCCTACAAACATAAGTTGGATCCCACAAAACAAGCCACACAAAACCCTCTTTACCTAGAACAAAGTTTTAAAAACTTTTAGGAGAAAACAGGAGAATATTATTATAATTTGGGGGTAAAGAGAAATTTCTTAACCATGGAACAATATAGAAAGTATACATAAAATGCTCATAAGTTAGACTAGATAAATTTTAATCAGTTTTAACTTTGTATTATTAATATTATATGGAAAATTGTTTCAATAAAGATAAAGATAAACCATAACTTGGAGAAAATATTTATAAATACACCTTACTTGCAAGACATTAATATTTAAGATATGTATATTATAAAATATATGTAAATAAAATAAGAAAATGAAAAACATTAAAAACAGGACAGATGGCAATTCCTAAAATACAAATGAACAACAAACTCATGAAAAAATGCTATGTTACTAGTAACTAAATGCTAAATTAAAACTATAATAAGATATCTTTCTGATTTACCATTTGGCAAAAATTATTAAGTCTAAGAATTGGTGAGGATATGGAGGAATTGGAGTTCACAAATATCCACAAGTAATAAAAATGATTAATAGAAATTGTTGCATAGTCATGCTATGCAGCAGTGAATATAGACAACTCTAGCTATGGAAAGCAACATGGAAAAATATTATGAAATCATGGATTAAAAAAGCAAGGTACAGGGGCTGGAGGCATGGCTCAAGAGACAGAGCGCCTGCCTCTAGCAAGCACAAAGTTCTGAGTTCAAGCACCATTACCACAAAAATAAAAAAGGCAAGGTACAGAAGAAAACTTATGCTCTATATAGGCAAAAACACACAACATTGAAAAGTATAGTGTTTAGAAATATAATCACATGAGACAAATTATGACAGAAAGTTCAGTCATTACTTTAAGGCAGGAGATTAAAAGGAAATTTCAGAGGTATTTACAGGAGTGTATGAGGGTTTTATAAGGACAAAGTTTCATGAGAGTAGGGAGCTGTTATTCCTCTTTTCCATTTTATTTCTTGAACCTTGCAGAGTGTATGATACACTGTATGTGCTCAAAAACCTTTATTGGTTAAGTGAATAAATACATGACCTTTATAAACAGGAACCTATGCAAATCAGGACACTTACTATTACTTACTCTAGTTCATTTTATAGAATCGTATAGAAGGTAATGATCTATTGAATTTAGGAAACGCTACTGAAAGTTTGTTAAACTGGCATTTTTTAGCAAAATACATTGTTTCTGTTTCTAAATCTGTGACAATTACATTAAACAGGATAAAAATTTAATCTGATGTCAATAAAGCATAATTTGGGAGGCAAAGCAAAGGCAAAGAGATGAAAATATTTGGTAAAACCTGAAAGTTCTACTCACAATTTTTAATGAAAATCGTTCACAAGTTTGAAATTTGTGAAATGCAGTTAACATGGAAGTAATTGAGTGTTTGTGAACTCAAATGCCCTTATACCAATGTGTCTCCAAATAGAAAAAAGCATCAGATTAATTAAATGTTCATTATATTTAAAGTGTGGGATGAAACCATTGTGATCCATTCTACATTTGTCAATTCTCTGATTTTTTGGCTTCATTATCCAATTGTCCTGCTGAAGTACTTGTGTATTTTATGTGAAAAATATGTATTTGTATGTCCATTACAGCAAAGACTTATAATCCACACTAGATATTGCTCCTGGCTGTGTTTAATGGAATGTGTGCAATGAGTGAGCAACGTCTTCAAGTTACAAACAACAGTCAAAGACAACTTTTATATCAAATGGATACTGTGCTTCATTCATGCTCCTTACCCAGGATATTTCTGTACATGTATAATTTAATTTAAGTCACCAATAAAGGGAGACTTGTTTAGAGTAAAAATTGTGTATATTAAATGACAATCTTGTTATTTTATTTATTTAACTTTTTATCTATTCACTTGCTGCATCTCTGTAATTGTTTCCAAAACAGACTTTAACGATGCAGAGCACTCGTTTTATTCTGGGAATGGGCAACAAATACCTACAGTATTAACAGGCTCATCTTGTGTTTACCTTAAGAATTTGTTCTGAATCCATCCCCTTGATGGGTTCAGGAGACAATGTGATGAATGATTAGAGAATTGTTTTACTTTCAGAAGACTTGCTTGTCTAAGAAAAAGTAGAATCCAAAGAAGATTCTCTCTTCAGTTTGGTCTTCCTTCTTCACATACACACAACAGTGTATTGTGCTTAAATGTTTGTAAAATGGCAGCCACAGTTGCTGTCTACCTAGATATATCATGGAGATTTTTATATGCAATTCATAACATATGAAGGAAACCTTATAATAGTTCAGATAATCTAAAATAGGTGTGTGTAAACAAATTTTACAAATTGCTACAGGGGTCACTAAACTATGTATATATAGCTGAAGATTGTTTTCTTTTCTTTAAAGTCACCATACATTCAAACTTATTTTATCCTAAGTCAAAATAAAGTAAAGAAAATGAATAGTTTGTCATACTCTATCAATATTGGCACTCAGTTAAAATAGCCAATATTTTTAATCAAAATTATCTAAAGTAGGTTTAATTTTTATGACTGCTTGATTTTGACTACATGGACAGACATATTTTCACTTACATTTCATGCATCAAATCTGTTTTTATTAGTAGTATGTGTCAATAATTCAGTATTTCCAAATATTTAGACCTCTGATTTTAGCCAGATAAAGTTTGAACATAGTTGACAATTTGATTTCCTTTTTGTATGGTATGCTCAAAATATTCCAGCCTATTCTAGTATTGACTAGATGTGTAAAGATATCATTTTTTCCAAATCTTGTATACCTGTTAAATTGTTGCAGTTGTTTCTAATAAAAAGATTTTCTTTCAATATTGTTTACAAAGAATTGGGTCTAATCTGTTCAACTTGTTGATGGGCAGATGCCAGATTCCAATATGTTCTCAATGTGCCTGTGTCACCTTTCTTTCCACCTCTTTGAGTTAAATTTCTATTACTTATCTGTATGTTATTTAATACAGCTCATACATTGAAAATAAAACCATTAGGTAAAATGAGTATGGTTTAGTATGAAAAGCTGCTACTAAATTAATGTTGCATATACAGATGGATATGGCTTAACAACAGTGATTCAAACAAAAGAAACAGTGACTTGAACCGACATGTATTGCCTTGACTCAGTCCTACCGAGTTTGTGAACAAATCCACATTTCAGCACATTTATCCAATTGCTTTCAGTTCCTCTGGAAGGTGGTATTTTAAGCATCCCCAGGCTACTGTTTGGGCAAACAGATTCTGCTATTACCTAGAAATCAACCAGAAGCCATTTTTATAACCTTATACCACATGAGGAAAAACTGAAGGTAGTACTAATAAATACAAACTATGATACCAAATACAAACTTGGAAAAGTTGACCCAAAATAGCACCTTCAATATTTGAGCATTTGAAGTTTTGGCATAATACTGTTAGCTTACTTTCAGCATAAAGAAGGAAAAAGCAATTATTTAAAAAAAGACACGCTGAAGGCATGACTCAAGTGATAGAGCATCTGCCTAGCAAGTTCAAGACCCACTACCATAAAAAAAAGCATGAGAGAGAGAGAGAGAAAGACAAAAACAACACCCCCTTCCTAACATCCACCAATGTATACTTACTGATCTTTGCTTCAGGAGACTTTGAAGTAGAGCATTTTGGAGAACTTGGTACTGCTGTTTGGACCAGATGGATATGCTGATAAACTGTACTGAGATTTATTTTATGAAAACTTTGTACCATTGGTGATAGATGTAAAGAGCAGTTCAGATCCTTAATCTAGTATAGATGGCAACTCATCCCTCATGTTCCCCCCAAAAGAGGACTCCTTAAGGAGTGAAAATGATTTGATCTACCTCTAGATCAAAGAAAGCAAGAGGGAAGAGGTAGGGATGTTATCTCCCAGGCTCAGGGATTGCCTGGGGACCCAGATGTGGTGGTGTAAGGGACTGACTGAGGCTATCCGCTAAGAAGATAACTGGGTAGTAGTAAACATAAAGGCACCATAGATTGAATTTGGGGGAAAAAGTCTCTAAGCTCACAACAATTGTACCAAAAGAGTTGATTCAGAATGATATATATCAAAGAATAACCAAAGAGGAATACTTACAAACACATTAGTAATTTTCTGAATCTTATTAGCAGCATTCTGTTTTGTAATTTCGGCTTCCACAAGTGATTGATACCATAGAGAATGAAATGCATAGTAGACAGTACTTGAATTTAAAATCTTGTGGTGATTTCCTGCATTATATCAAAATCTGTTTCATGTCTAAGTCTTATCTGAAGGAACTGTCCACTATCTCTTTGACTTCCATCATTTCTGGCATTCCCTATTGCCTGGACTCAAAACTTTTTTAATTCTAGTCATTTTTAAATCCCCATATTGAATAATAAAAGGGCAGAAATGAAGCCAAGTTATCTGAATCAGGTCATATCTAAAATAGAGGAGAACTGAATCTCAAACCCTACCAGCCAAACCACAGTGAATTTAAAACCCAACCTATGTACAGCAGTGGTAGACAAAACCATATGGAAATTAATAAAGTCAAAATGTAGAAATCCTCAATCTGTTATTTCAGTGAAAATTATGAAATTATCATTTTGGCATCTTTAAGAAAGGATAAATTAATTAAATAATTCAAAATATACCTTTGTAATCATAAAAAAGTATCTTTGAAATAGGAGTGATTTTTTTAATTCTCAAATATTTACTATGTTTAGACAAATACTTTCAGTGAAAAATACTCATAACTACCATGTATAAATTAAACCAGCCCTCTGAGGGAAAAATATTTTTTATTAATGAGATATAATGATGTAAAATATTTTCTCCTAGTTACATAGATAATGACCGAAATAGCTCAAATGTGTCT
Source organism: Castor canadensis (assembly GCF_047511655.1). NCBI lineage: Eukaryota > Metazoa > Chordata > Mammalia > Rodentia > Castoridae > Castor > Castor canadensis. The sequence goes on from NC_133394.1 coordinate 55,242,887, forward strand.
GACTCTAAAATGACTGTTACAGTTGCTTTTGGCTAAGTCTGGCTTCTCAAAGAAAGTAAAAACAAAAAAAAGTTTTTCAAAGATTCCAGTGATTTAACTTTATTGGCAATCAATGGTCTGTAGGAAAACCAACAAATAAGTAAAAACTCATCTTTCGTCAATAATGCTTTAATAGTTTTTGCCTAAGCACCTAACCATTAAGGATTCTGGATAATATTTACTGCATATTTAAATTGACCATGGGTGGAATGATTATCAGTCTATCAAGTGATGAACAGAGCAGCATAATACTCAGAAAGACCATACAGGGTCCAACACAAAGATCTTGTTGGATCATGCACTGCTAACATAAAGTGCTTTTTTCTTCCTAATCTTAGTGTTCATCCTTAGTCTTACAAGCAGTCACATACCCCATAACCAGAATAAGAAAAATCAACTCTTCCTTCTGGAAGGAAACTTTCTTCCCTTTATTCTGTGACATCTGCTCCTCATAGCTGTCATGGTGTTTTTGAAGCACCCTTCTTCACCAGAAGTTTACATGCATACATCTGAATAGCTGAACACTGAGGAGACCAGCCCAATGCACTCACTGAATTATCCCTGAGCCTTTCAGGCAGTTCAAGTATCTTTGAAAAGAGTGGAAATAAAGTGACTGCTGATTAAGCAGAGGGTTTGACATGGGAATAGGTTTGTCAATTGTTTGAGAGTCACACTGCATGGACTACAACTTTTAAAATGTAAATTAAGACACAAATGCTGCACCACACAATAAGATGCAAATGATTGAGGAGATAGCCAAGAGGTAACTTGAAGTATTTGATAGGCATTATGTTTAAGAATCCAAAATTATTTTTAGTTTTAGTTTCTATGAAATTTGTTTCTTAAGTAATTTCAATTTGTAGACAAATTTCTAAATGCAGACTTTGTCAGGTATTTTCCTTGAACAATTTTGAGTAGGATAGAATGAAATATTACATATCAAAAATGAACTTTTCTGATAATAGGTTAATTCAATTTCTAGATCAAAATATACTCCCCCCCATCATTTGGGGAGCTGATATAAAGAAGCAGCTTTTGGCCTGGAGGAGTGGCTCAAGCTGTAAGAGCACCTGCCTAGCAAGGATGAGGCACTGAGTTCAAAATCCAGTGCCATCAGAAAATAAAACAAAACTAAAAGCTCCCCCAAAGAAGCAGCTCACATATTGCCCAGGATCAGTATGATTTTTCACTGATCAAGGTTGATTTGGGTTATAATTTTGTCTTTAATTATATAAATGAAGAAGTAATATCCTTGACCCTAGGGGAAAATCAATCAACTAAAATATTAACAAATAGAAGTCACAGAGTTGAAGGCATTTAACTCAATCATAGTTTATATTTCAAAATTGAAATAATTCTAGAAATAAGAAAGGGAAGAGAAAGATAGATACAGTAATAATGAAATTATAGGGATAGATTACTCACAGTAGCCAAGATATGGAATCAACTTAACTGCCTATCAGCAAAAGAATGAAAAAAAAGGTATGTGATATAATACACAATGGAGTATTATTCAACCTTCAGAAATGAGGAAATTTCATCAATTTGTGACAACATGGACAAATCTGAAGGACATTATGCTAAGGAAATAAGCCAAGTAAGGGAAATATTGCATGATTTCACTTGTATGTGGAATCTAAAAATAAAAAAAAAATGAAAATGCACCGAAGCAGAGTAGAATGGTGGCTGCTTGGGGCTGGGGTGTGGAGTTAAGAATTTGGGAAAATGTTGGCTAAGGGATACAAAATTTCACTTAGACCAGAGGAATCCACTCAGGTGACCTGTTGTATAGTATAGTGACTAAATAATTTTTAATAAAGTAAAGAGGAATATCAAATGTGTAGCACTCCAAAGAAGGAAAGCCTATTTTAAATTCTAGCCCCGAAAATCCTGATTTTCTATTTGTCCTACAAACACCATTTCACCTGATTAACTACATCTCATGAGTTTAAATTATGTATTCCCTACCACTCGGTCCCTGTGTTCACATGTTATTTCTATTTTATATGCAAATCAAATAAGAAATAGAATGTATTTTTTTTTTTTTTGTGGTCCTAAGGTTTGAACTCAAGGCCTACACTTTGAGCCACTCCATCAGCCCTTTCTGGTGATGGGTTTTTTTGAGATAAGTTCTCCCAAACTATTTGGCCAGGCTGGCTTGGAACCACCATCCTCCTGATTTCTGCCTCCTGGGTAGCTAGGATTATAGGTTTGAGCCACTGGCACCTGGCTATTTCTTTAAAATATTCTTAAAAGCATTAGCAAGCACACCTTTTTTACATCACCTCACTAACAACTGCTTCAGATTTCCATATTAGGTATTCCTGCTTTTCAAAAACCCATCATGGGTGGAAAAATAGTGTTTCCTTTTTTATTCTCCCCATGACATGGCCACATACCAGCACTTTTTCTACTGTATTTTTCCCAGAATTTCATACTGTCTCCATGCTCTGCACCAGGCTCTTATGCATTGAAAGTCTTAATGGAATTCAAACAAACAAAATGTCTTCTAGATTAAAGGGCTCACACCTAGAGAAGGACTTTAAATTACCTTCTGTTACTAGTCAGTGCCAATCCATCTCTCTACAGACAACTTCTAGATACAATTATTCAAACAAATACAGACTTTCAGCAAAAGGAATGGCAAATCTATTTTCCACCACCATATTTGAAAATTTTCAAACAGACTTTTCCACTTCAAATTCAAGGTAAAACATAACAGTAAAGATTATGACCGGGGACTCAGCCTCTAAATAGGTACTTTCTTCAGTGAATGACTGAAACTCAGATCAATAGAGACATGTACAACAAAATGGATTCAAATGTGACTACCCTACATTTCTCACCTTAAATATATTGCTTTCCTCTGAACTTTCAATTCATCAGAGAGTGGAATCATATTTTGAGCAATCAAACTGAGGGAAGAATAATGTATTTGTCAAAGAAATGTTAGCTCCTATAACTGATAAAGTTTGACATCCAAGAAGTTTAGCAAAGTAATGTATTTGTTGCACAAATTCCCACCCCCTGTAGGTTTTTCTGGTTAAGAGGACTTCATTATGATCTTTCAGGGAATCATCTTCTGGCTGAGAGAAGAGTTATAAAACATTGAATGCTGATTTTCACTAAATACACACATACAACATAAGAAATAATTGGTTAGGCTATGTAGAAACTGAATATTTTAGTTTATCAAAAGACACTGTAGGCCAAGAAGGTGGCTCACACCTTTAATTTTTAACTTCATGGTAGAGAGATCAAGAGGATCTTAGTTTAAAATCAGCTGGGGGGAAATATTAGAGAGTATACATCTCAATTAATAAGCTGGGTGTTGCAGTTTTTGCTTGCCTGTGGTCCCATCTATGTAGGAGGCCTTAATAGGAATATGACGAGCCAAAGACAGCTGGGCAAAAATACAAGACCCCATCTGAAAAATAATTAAAGCAAAAAAGGGCTGAAGGCATAGCTCATGTGAAAGAGCGTGCTTACCTAGTAAGTACAAGGCCCTGAATTCAAACCCTACTGCCACCAAAAAAGAAAAAAAAAAGAGAAAGGACACTAATAAAGAGAGTCTAAGGGCAAACCACATAGTAGTGGATAATTTCAATGTATTTACCAGAGAACCTGTATCCAGGACTTAGAGTGAAGTCTTACCTAGCAGTAAGAAAAATGCAATGACACAGTAGAAATACAGGCAAAAATATTTGAATAAGCTCTTCTAAAAAGAATATCCAGTGTTAGAGGTGTGGTTCAAGTGGTAGAGCAATTGGCAAGGCCCTGAATTCAATCCCAGTGCTCCCTCCTCCACTCAAAAAAACCAAAAAAAGAATATTCATATACAATCAACAAATACATGATAAATTGCTCAGCTTTTTCAAACATTTGAAAAACAAAAATTCAAACCAAGAAGAGATACTCTTACACATTCACCAGATGATCAAAATGGAAAAAAGTCAAAATGAAATGTTGGTAAAGATGTGGAACAGCTAGCACTTCCATTGGTTGCTTATGCAATTTACATCCATTCTACCACTTCATGAATCTGGTAGAATCTACTAAATCGAAACATAAGTTATGCAATTCTCTCCTAACTATATGCTTGCCACAATTGTGCAGATATGTGAACCAAATGACATGTATAAAAATGTTTCTAACAGTGCTATTTATAACAGCAAAATGGAAATAATATCACTGCCTATTATAGTACAAAAATACTAATCTCTGGTATATGCACACATGGAATTACACACAACAGTAAAATTAAATGAGCCAGAACTACACATAATAAAATGGACACACAAAATCACAATGATTTAGAAATATCAACTGAAATAGGATATATATTTCATGATTCCATTTACATGAAGTTTGCAAAGGGAAAACTAAGGGACTCTTTACTGGAAGTGAACATGAGTGAGCTTTTGGAGGGCCAGTATGGGATTTCATTGTCTGATAACTAGTTGCACATACTCAATTTACAAGAATTCATCAAAGTGTATACTTAGGATTTATGTGATTTCCTGTAAATGTCTTGGTATTTAAATTAAAATTTCATATTTTAAAATGACACCATTTATTGAATAAAATTATAGACTGTAATTCCAAAATCAGACATCTACCACTCACAGGGCCAAGACAACTATATGGCCTGAGTCAACTGTCCATAGTCTCAAATGCTATGCTATGTTTATGTCTTAGACCGTTTGGGTGGCTGTAATAGAATATCACAAACTAAATAGCTTAAAAACAACAGAAATCTATTCTCACAATTCTGGAGATTAAGAAATACAAGACCAAGTCCCTGGAAGATTCAATATCTTGAGAGTTCTCATTTTCTTATTCATACACAGGCCTCTTTTCAATGCATCCTCACATAGTGGGAAGAGAAAGAGTCTCTCCGGTGTCCAATTTTATTTGTGATACTGGGGATTGAACTCAGGGCCTCATGCTTGCCTAACACATGAGCTGTGCTCCAGTCATTTTGCTTTTTGTTTGTTATTCAGGTAGGATCTCAAATTAGCTTTGCTACTGGCCTCAGATGGTGATTCTCTTACCTCTGCTGCTTGAATAGCTGAGATTAAAGGTATGCACTACCATGTCCACCCAGTGTCTCTTTTATAAGAGTACAATTCTCATTCATGAGGACTCTACCCTGCTGATACAATCACCTCCCAAATGTGCTACCTCCAAATACAATCAGCTTGGGGCTTAGGGTTTCAATATATGAATTTTTTTATTGGAAAAAAAAGTCAACTTTTAATTGTAACTGATCAAACTGTGCCTAGTAATACCTCTGAACTGAACAAAGAAACACGATAAAATTCTCCCACTGAAGAAACCAAGTTCTCACTAGTCCTGCTGCCCCAAGGGGCTAGGCCAAGAGCAGCTCATTCTGAGGCTGGCTCTGTTCCCCCTTGCAAATTCCTCACCCTAAGGGGAGGGCAAAGGATGGCAAGGGACCTGTCCCCTCATCCCATCATATTGGGAGGTCTTATAAAGTCACTGGTCAGTGAGCCTCTCCCACCCCACTTCTGTCCTAAAGTAAATGGAGACTATCTGGACACTGTCCAGAAACTCAGGAAGAAGCAAGGCAATCCCGGCACCTTCCCGGCCTTTTCAGCCAATGTTCCACAGCAGTACCCTCAGCTGGTTGTTCTCAGTGCATAATATGGAGAACAAAACTCAAATGCCCCACTGTCTCCACAATGCAAGTCACAGCAGAAGAAACAATAAAACAACCCTAGTGAAGAGTGCAGCCACTGGTCCTCAGAAGATGCACTCAAACTCTATCTGGTTGGTAGTGGCAGGATTTCGACTCTTGTTGGTGGACTGCTGGGTGATCTGACTGCCCTTCCAGCAAGGTGGTGCCAGGTACTCAAACATGGATCAATACATGAATTTTGAGGGACACGATTATTCAGATCACAACACATTATAAATTTCTGTTTCATTAATAACCAAAGGATATTTTTCTCTAAGTAGAGAGACTCAATATTTATTGTAATACATAACTTATTTGGAAATATCTGCACCATTGTCTAGGAAAACAATGAAAGATAGAAATTACTAGAATGAATTCTGATCCAAAGCTGGGAACCACTAGCTTTAATATTTAGTAGAGTTAAATAAAGCATTACTATTTAGGGCAACATGATAGTAACAACAGCAAATACTATGAGGAAACAAAATGCACATTTTTGACGACAAAAAGTTGGAGGAGCCTAGTATGACATTTTCACAAGTTTCTTATTCTTTGAGAGTTATCCAAGTATCAAATATATCTTCTACCCTCTCGTGATGGAAAACTATAGGAACTGTACTTAAAATGCCTAGTAATGCCATAAGCTAAATGGTTATATACCAGATCTCATTCCATGAAACTTAAAAATTAATGTAACAATTACGAATGCCAAGAGTGTTTTAGATTAAAGATCACAGTGACTGATGTGCTGAAAGATTCAATTGAAGTTTTTAGAAGGTCAAGCCAAGATGATTTTTTGCAAGTGTGTCTAAAGACTTCCATTCCTCCAGAGCTCAGATGAAGTTTTAAAAAGCATGGCCATCACTCAACTAACAAATATCTCAGGATAAAACAACTTGTATTTCCTTCATTCACCCGTCATTCACTCAGCCATCCACTGACTCCCTTCTATGTGTCAGGTATGATGCCAAGACCTAGACAGAAAGATAAAAGTAAAACATAGTCCCTTCTTTAAAGCAATTCCCAGTCTAAGATTAATACTATGCTCTAACACAAAGAGTTACAGCTGAAATTTTTAAAAATCACTGAATACCACAACCTAAATTCTCATATTTGGAGACTCATATTTCCACAGGAGCCAACATTTATTGAGTGCTTACTGTGTGTCAGGCATGGAAATTGAGATCACAATAGACTAAGCCAAATCGCCAGTATCACAAAGCAAATAATTAGAGCTCAGACCATATGTGTCTGGAGTCCTCATTCTAGACTGTCATACTAAATTATCTCTGAGTTCCATGGAATATGGTGGCTAAAAAATGACCTCAGTGTAACTAATGGGGATAATAAGACAGGGTTATACCTCAGTGTGAAGATCACACTGTAGTTTTCACCCTAAAGAACAGGAGAATACTTTTTTATGTGACATGAGTATTTACCCTTTACCTTATCATTCAGTGCTTAGAGAATTGTTCTACCTGTATTCATAGTGTCTAGATTAATACACCTACTCTAAGTATTTAATAAACAATTTTTATCAATGCATTACCATTAAAATTTTTTTTCTTCCATGCTCTGGCTTGTGCAAAGATACAGCCTCTGTTTTTTTAATTCAACTATTCACATGTGCATACATTGTTTGGGCCATTTCTCCCCCTTCCTCCCACTCCCCACCCTCTCCCCCCCACCCCTCCTTGCTTCCAGGCAGAACCTGTTCTGCCCTTATCTCTAATTTGTTGAAGAGAAGACATAAGCATAATAAGAAAGACAAAGTGTTTTTGCTAGTTAAGGATAGCTATACAAAGAGATTCCTAGCATTGCTTTCATATACAAATGTGTTACAAAGCAAGTTGATTCATCTCTAACTGATCTTTACACTGGTTCCTGATCCCCTTAAAGTGACTTCTGTCACTTTAAGGTTTCTGTATTAGTTCCTCTGGAGTGGGGACATGAAACACTTTCATGTTTTGGGTTTTCTACCTATCCCCATACCTCCTGTTTGTGCTCTCCCATTGTCATGTGACAGCCTCTTGTTTGCTGCACTTGGAACTGTGGTATGCACAATAGTTCCTGACTGTCTGGGGTCATGGACTGGGGTTAAGAGAGGTTGTTCCCCTTCAACATTGGCCCAACCACCCCAATGCTGGACCCTGGCTACTCGCATTTAAGGCTGAATACCCAACAAAAGAACTTCATTACCACAGACTCAGACCTTCACTTCTTTGTTTTGTACATTTTCTAATGCATTCCATCTCGTTCAATTTACACTTTAGCTCACCCTCTCTCTTCCTTCTGCAAACCAACTATTTTCTGCCTTAATGTGCTTCCTCTATTGTGTTCCTTTCCTAGCAAATTAAAACTGAGCACATAGTGTTACTGTAAAACTTCTAGTGGTTGTTTTTAGATGACATGCTGTTGAGTGAGACAGATGGGAAACTAGCAGATGCCTCCTGCTAAGAAGAATGCACACATCTCTGCCAATACCCAACAGACACAACAGATCTTGCTAAGATTTCTGGGTATTGGAAAGGCTAGTCTAAAGAGGCAGTTGTAAGCTTTCTTACAACCCCATGGGAGGCCCTGACACTTCGAGAATTGGGTTATACACCACTGGCAAAACATGGAGAAGTTAATACAGCAGTGTCTGCCTCTTCCACATTCTTAACACTGCTCCTACTTGTGCATGGATGAGAGTGAGAATTATACTAATTTGATGATGATACTAAAAGTAGCCATAATACAATCTAAATATGACTTATTTCTTATTCAAGGTTTTCTTACCTCACTTTTACTCATGTATATTCACCAGCCTTTTCTGATGGTGACAATGGCATTACTGCTTCCTGAGTGTGAGTACTCATGCTTCCTACACTGAACTCAGTGACATACATAGTAGTCATCACTGGTCCAGCCCAGGGAAATTGCCAAATCACACTTCAGATAAGGCATCCAACAGATGGATCAGTACTAGACATGCTATAAAAAAGATTGCCAAGATAGAACTTAAGTGCAAATACAGTATCATGTTGTATGTTCTCACCTGCACCAGCATTCCCTGCTGAAGTCTAAATTCCTGATGAGCAGGACATTATACAAATAGGAAATATGTCCATGTATGGTGGCAGCTGAAGACAGACTTGTAGTCAAGATACAGAAGAGATTGAATACCTAAAATACGAGATTAGAGAGTACAACTACTTCTATTCCTCAGCCAGCATCTACTCTTGCATAGCTAATGAGTGTGCCTCCTAACTCAAATCTCCTTAATGAAGCATAAATAAAAATAAAGTTATTAGATGAAAAGAATGAAAACTGCATTTAAAATTATCACAACCAATTTTATTACTATTTCTTTGCAGTATTAATTGCTTGACAATCAGTGATTTTCTAACAAGTGAATTAAATAGATAAAAATCACTGAAACCTCATGCTAATTTTTTATGTTTGATTTGTCATAGATTAATAATACAAGGGGATTTCATTGTTACAATTCTATACATGTGTACAGTGTACCTTGACCAAGTTCACCCCTCTATTATATTCTAAGGAGAGAAAGGAATTGAAATATTTTAAACATTCTTTTAAAAATATAGACTGCACTCTTATGTTGTCTTCTCCCATCCCCCAATTTTTTTCCACATGTCCTGTACAGTTTTGCACAATTATATGCACTGTAAATGCTTGAAACTATGTTAAAAAGTCATTTTAATAGAAATCAGCAAGTGGACTTACAGAAAGAGGTAATTTGAAGGAAAAGACATAGTACTTTACTTTTTATATAATATTTTCAATATTTCTATCTAAAAAGAGCTAAATATACTGGCTCAGGGAAAGTACCTATGTGGTTACAATATATGAGGTAAAGGTAACATTTGTAATAGATAAGCTATTTAGTGAGATTTCATGCATCGGTTTCCTTAAAATGGCAAACTTTATATGTGTGTACATTTTTCTTTTCACACAGAGAAAATAATAATTTCCCATACTTCTAAGCTGATCCTGAATATATCTCCAAAGTGTTTATATGGTGATGAGACAAATTTCCTGCTAAATTAAAGTTCCTCTTCTCACTTCTTAATGTTGGGTTGCCATGATTGGATAAAAAAAAGAAAAGAAGAAAAGAAAGAAGGAGCTGCCAATCTGTTTTCTTTTTGGGTCCTTTCTATTCCTTTTGAAATTAGTTACAGCCTGCTTTTTGTAGCATTGCAACCAGCCTGACCTAATTTAATTACCATGACTTGTGTGGTTTAAAGATAAATACCTTTATTCAATTTGCCCACTTTGTGTATTTTTTCCTTCTTTTAATACAACTCTGTATGTTAGGATTCAAAACCCTTGTCATTTCTTTCTTTATTGGGCTAAAACAGAATTGGATTTTTCAGTGGTGTCTATATTCACAAGTTTTCTTTGATGTCACATTTGCTTTCTCCGTCCTTTGCTGTATCTGTTTGTGTGCTGGGAATTGTGGTCCTTTGTGGGATCCAGACTAAACATTCTTTGACTCGGGCCACATAGCATCACTACCATATGTGTCTCTGTGCAGACCCAACTGCTCTCATTTAGAAATTGAAGGGGTGGAGGAACAAAACTGAAAGAAACATGGCAGGGACTCAGGGCTTAGAAACACCATATTTAACAATTCCAGTCCACAGAATGTACTACCAGGCTCAGGAAAAGATTAGACATTCACTTAGGCTATTTAAAATGAAAAAGCTATTAGTCCAGATTCACCTTAAGCCTTATAAAGGGAATGCACACCATTTTACTGGTGTTTTCTTCCTGAGAAAAGTAGAAATGCAGAAAGATTTTCACAGTAAAAAGATTGCACTCTGCAGTTATTGACCTATATGCTCTAATAAAATGAACATCTTTCACAAGGGCAGAGAATAACCAGCATTAGGGGTTTTATGGGGAGTGTTTAGACTGATTGGAATTAATCTGTTAACCTCCTTGAGCTCACTGATATGTACCATCTGAGGGAGTCTTTTATTTTTCACAGAAAGGAACATGTGCCAAATACTTCTGGGGAATAAAACAATGTGTAAAATCAGATCTGAGTCCAGAACAGATTGTGTCTTGCTACAGGTGTTTTGTAACCCTTTGCCTGCCCCTACAGACCCTTCTCTTAAAAAATGTTCCCACAGTGCGGTGCCTTTGCAGATTGTCCCACAGAAAATGTGAATGGGACCTATTCTGCCACATGCAACACCATCTGAAGTGGCACAAAAACCTGCTGTTCCACAAAACAGACCATTCTATTAAAAAAAAAGTCAGAGAAAAAGAATTCAAGAATGCCATTTCCCTTCACAAACAGGCACATGAAAAGAGATTTTTATCTTGCAAATGAAGTAAAAAAGAAATAACTACAAGGATGTCATTAAGAAAAAGGTTTTGTTTGAACTGTACTAATAATATTGTATCTTAAACAAACAGAGGGTGGCTATTTATAAATCCTCAAAGCCAAAACCACAGATTAGTAGTAAAACTGTTTTAGTACCTCAATTCTCACAATGTAGTAAAATGGCCAAGAAAATCATTTCCTGTCACATTGGACTTTAAATAGTGACACATCTTTTAAACATCATTATTCAGAGAACAGCAAACATAAACATAAGGCAACAAGGTAAAAAATCCTGCCACAAGAAATCACAGTTTATAGCAAATAATTAGTATTCTTGTGTGTGACATTCAAATTGGGAAAACAGAGGTCTCTGTAGCATTTTAAGTAGTTTATGGATGATAGCAAGCACTTTTTACCTCACCCTTGGATGTGCTATACTTCCTTTTTCTCTTGAGTCAATTGCAGATGAAGAGAAGTTGATTTCTGACTTGATAACTGATGTTAACCACAGGAAGTATAGCAGGAGCCTGGTACCAACCAAATATAGCAAATGTTACCACCAAAGAAGGGGCCAGTTTTGATGCTATATATTCTTGGATATACAGGAACAGATACTATGAGGAATTTAAAAAATAACTAAAATAAACTTATATCTTGATATCAGTCTTATACATTTTCTTATATAATTGAACTGCATTCAGTTTGAAATAAAAGTATCTGGTTTTCAGTGACTATTAATCAATCCCAACTTTATTATAAAATTTAACCAAAATATTAATATTATTCATTCATTATTCCAATTTATGACCAATTCCCAAAAGTCTATCAACACATTTAAGGTATGTATGTAAATTAGCACTAGTACTACATAAGAGAAAAGTATGGAGAATATTATGATAAATATGTCTTAATATTACTAGAACATATGAAAAGAAGTTCAAGAATCCCTAAAATTTATATGAAATATCACATTTAAGAATTAAGAAAATTCTAAAATATCTTTATACCTTCCATTACTATAATGTTATATTAATTATATTTTCCCTTACTATGCTTGTGTAAGGGGAAGTGGAGGCAATTAAGTGTTCAGTTGACTTGGAGATAAGTATACCAAGTCATGGAATAAAGTCCCAAAATGCAACTAACTGTTTCTAAACTGACTGGTTTCTAAAATTTGGTAATATTTCAAACTGTGGAAGAAGTAGATTAGTCAATAAATGATGTTAATATAACTCACTAATCTTTGGGGGAAAATACATAGAATCTCCACCTAACTGTTTTGAAATTAGTTCCTCATAGATAAAGAACTTAAACCCTAAAAACAAAGTAGCCTTTGAAGCACAAGAAAACATGTGCATTAAAAAATAACATTACAAAGAAAGAAATGTTCAAAACGGTGGATATGCTAATTTCTCTGATTTGATCAATACATATTTTATACACTAATCAAAATACCACATTGTACCCCATAAATATGTACAACTGTTATGGTTAAATAAAAATAAAAATAATACTGCCATAGGGAAATTCTTTTAAGCATGACTAAAATTTTGATGAATTTTACTATATGAAATAGGTCATGAACTTAAACACAGATTTAACGTCTTGGATAAAAAGTTAACAAATGAAATATCTAATAGGAAGATTTTATATCCGAATGAGAAAAGGGCATTTACAATAAGAAAAAGCAAATGTTTGAAGAAAAGTAAGAGGAAGAATATAGTACACTCAGTCTATATAGTCAACAACAATAATAGTGATTGAGAAGTTCCAAGGCTGATAGTAAAGAAATTAGATGTGCCATTTTATAGAACTATCCAAGGAAATGTATAAAATGTGCATATGTTATTATCCCAGCTTTGCCGACAGGAGCACTGAGGCTCAGAAAGTCGCCAGTCCAAACTGGCACAACTAGAGAGTAACAAAGCATGGAGTTGATTAGTCTAACTCTTATATTTATGCTCTTACTTACCACTACACATTGCTTCTCGTAAACTAATATTAAAGTCTGATACTCTGCTTCTCAGTGTGAGCTCCATAGGCACTTACTAACAATGCAGAGCCTAAGTCACCACCCCAGATCCACTAAATCAGAATTAGCTTTTTTAACAAGACTCCCTTTGATATTTATGCACACTAAACTTTGATAAGCACTAAGGTAATATGTTCCTGGACATACATTCAACATTAAAACTATCAAATACTTAAAACAATATTTAAGAATTATCTTCCACTAGTGTAGGTAAAAATGATCAGTGATGGTCAGTGGGAAAGCTACTTTGTAAATATACAGCTCAAAACCTCTGGAGGATTTGGAGGGATTTTGTTGATATGGAACAAGTTTAAAATGGGGTTCACCATGCAATATCACTCCCCTTAATTTGGATGGAGTGCAGTGAGACACAATCTGTTTTATTTGCTAGCTCTGTTGGGACAGATTACCATAAATGTAGTGGCTTAAAAAAGGTAAATATATACCTTCAGTTATAGATGTAAGGAGTTTTAAAATGAATTTATCAGACAAAAATCCAACTAAGAATCCATTTCCTTACCTTTTCCAGCTTGGAGAAGTTAATTGAATTTGTTGTATCTCCCTTTCTCTCACTCTTCCTCCCTCTCTCTCTCTCTGTGTGTGTCTCTTTGCCTCCTCTTCCTCTCCCTCCTTCTTCCTCTTTTTCCCTCCCTTTCTCTTTCTGTCTCTGCCTTCTCTCTCTCTCTCTCTCTCTCTCTCTCTTTCTCTCTCTCTCTCTCTCGGTATATATGTGTATATATAAAATCTATATCCAGAGTCAGTCTCTTTCTTTGATGCCAAAACTCCTGTCTCCCTCTTATAAGGATTTTTGGGATCATATTGATTCTACCCAGATAATCCAGATCACCTCCTCATCTGAAGCTCCTTAGCTTAGACCCATCTGCTAATTTCCTTTTGCCAAATAAAGTAACATACTCACAAAATGCAAGTGTTAGGAGATAAAGCTATTCACTGTTCATTACTGTCTATCACAAACACTGAGAGATTTTCATCACTGCTCTTTTAATAATAAACTGAGAACAACACAAATGCCTGTTCATTCAGTGGATTGTAACACTTTGAAGTAAACCAATAATAGTGCATGGTCATTAAACATTGTGATGAATATCTCTGTTGAGGGAAATATTACATATTTTAATGCTGGGAAATTCACTTATAAAACAATTCACAAACACACAGAGAATCAAAGATTCACACCTAGGGTGAGATAGAGAAAAAAAGAACAGAAAAATTGGAAGTTTCACCATGATATTAGCAATATTTGTCTCCAAATGGAGGAATTTAGAGAGACTTTTACTTTCTCATTTATTCGTCTGCATTATTTAATCAAATAATGTGATCATACATTATTTTTATGACCAAATAAAATGGGATATTTATTGTCATTTACCATATACTTTTTACTATACATTTAAATATTTATAAATGATTTTTTTTCAGGCCAGTTATTGGCATTGAAACACGGTCAATATAATGGAGAAAATGAAAACTGATAGCCTGAAAACATGTAATGTGCATGCCTGGTTTGGTATTTCAATCCTGATCTCTAGGCTTCAGAAAATGATGGGCTATTAGAAGGAAAGTGAAGCATTTAGTGAGTGTATGTAACTGTCAGTGACAAAACACCTGCAATAATCAGTGCAAAAGCATAAAAAGTCATCGTCTCAGAGGTTTTCACTTCATGATCTTTTGGCCCTGTTGCTTTTGGCCTGTGCAGCAGAGTACATTGTGGCAGGAGAATATCAAATAGGTAGTGTGCTCACTTCATGGTAGCCAGGAAGCAAGAGAGAGAAAAAGGAAACACAAGGGTCCTACTATCCTCTTCAATGGCACATTGCCAGTGATCTAACTTCTTTCTAGCAGGACCCACCTCCTAAGGTTCCACCTGCAAAGAGCATTGTAGACTGGGAACCAAACCTTTGACACGTGAGTCTTTGAGGGACGTTAAAGATCTAAATTATAGCATAAAAACTAAGAATGCTTAACTTTTGGCAGCCAAGTGATAGCCTTAATAGATATTCTTACCTTCTTGGAGACAATTAGAATTAGGTCAGACTTACTTTTCTGCATAATATGCAAGAATGGATAAAAATTTCTTAAATATTGGTGTGTGTCATCATAAATAAGCCAATCATTTTGCTAGCAAGAAACCTACAGCCAGTTTAAGGCCAAATGGATACAAATGTATTAGTAAATAAAATTAATCTGACAGAAAAAGCCTTGAGTGAATCTAGCCTTTGTAAAACATCTGACAAAATTTCACTTGATGTGCACACAAATCTCATGATATATATATATATACTATTATTAAATGAATTCTGCAAATGAGAAAACCAAGAACAACAGTGCTATGGGAATTGCTGAAATTCACGAAGCTCTTAACTATCTCAGGAAGGATTCCAACTTAGAAAATAAGACTTCAGAGTTTGAGGATGAACCATGGTTCCATACTGCCTCCCCTGCTGTTCACATTTCTGGGACAACACCTGAAAGAGCCCTTCATGGCACAATGCAGTAATATGTTTTATGATAAATTTAATCCATTGAGCCTGACAACCTCTTTTTTTAATAGTTTCCAAAGAAAGATAATATTAAGGAAATTGAGTCCTTTAGGTAAAAATCAAATTGGTAGATAAAACAGTTGAGTGTTGCCTTATATCCTGATCTAATTTTTCTAATACATTTTATACCTCCTGAAATTATTTATGTAGTACATGAGATAGTCCCAGATGAAGTATTCAGATATAAATCTAATCTTGAAGTAAAAGCAAATAAAATTTCTCCTTTGAGCCATCTAGAAGCTCATTCTGAGTACTTTGGGAGGCATGTATGGGGACGTCATGGTCTACTGAAGAAACATCACACTGGACCCAACTCAGAGGCCAGGCACCCATGACTCTTACTGAAGATTTCACCTCTCTTCATTTTCCTTAGCTCTTCTGGACCCACTATTTCCTGAAATGTCTGTCTGTTGCTCAAAACCAGCTGTGATTTCTTCTCTCACCTGACTTGCAATCTTTAGAAGTTCAACTCCCATATAAGATTAAAAGATAAGGCAGGTCTGCACAGCAGTTTCTGTCCTCAGAAGCTTTCCAGGACCACTTATCTCACTCCCTCATCCCAGGAAAGACATCCTACTCTGCTGTCAGGACCAGTTACACTTCTTGGAAGCTGGTACAGTGTGCATGATGCCTGGATGTGGGTGAATTTGTTTTAACTTCTGTTCATCCTTGAAGCTGATATACTTTGAATAGGAGACAGGGAAGAAGGGAATCCTAAAATTTTTAGGTGAGCAGAAGAGAAGGCTAATATTTTAAATAAGGACCTAGAATGACAAGGAAGCAAGTTGTGTTGGAATAATCAGGACTTCCCAGTACAAATGGAACTGTGACCTAACGTGGTATCAGTGCTTTGGAATCTGAGGCCCTGTGTTTTGTAAGAAGTGAGTAAAGCCTGGGGCCTGAACTAATCCGCCACTCTAAATAGAAAGTTGAAGAATAGTTGTTATGATTGAACAGAATAAAATAATTCTGGACTGCAGAAAAGATTCAAATTAGCTTTTACCTCTGAACTCAAAGTAGGAATAAGAGACAAACAGAGTGTATGTATATTATGTATAAACACACACACACACACACACACACACACACACACATATTTGCAGTCCTGGGAGTTAAATTAAGGACCTTACACTTGCTAAGCAGACACTCTACCACATGAGCCATGCATCGAGACCTTTTTGCTTTAGTTATTTTGGGGATAGGTCTCACTTTTTGCCCAGGCTGGCCTGGACTTTCATTATCATATTTATACCTCTTATGTAGATGAGATGACAGATGTGCACCACAAATGCAATTATTGGTTGAAATGGAGTTTTCTGAACTGTTTGCAAGGACTAGACTCAAACCATGATCTTCCCTGTGTTTCTGTAGTTAGAAACACAGGCATGAGCCACCATGCCCAGGTCTCATATGTTTTTGATGAAATGTGATACTGCTGCCTTGGAAAATAGTTTTGTAATATCTTCTTCAGTTACATATCCATTTATATGACCCGTCAACATAATCACAGGATTTTTAGTGATCCTGGAACAAAATTTAAAAGTGATTTTTAGCTCTGATCTTAGTGGTTTTTCATTCATTTAAACTCCTGACCACTTGCTCCTTATTTCGACGTTCTTTTCATTGTCCTCCCAAATCATATTCTGTTTGTTTCCTTCTGGAGTATTTTGAACCTCATTTTCACTGGCCCTTGAGATCTCCTCCTTCTTGATCCAGCCATTAAATGTTGCTATTTTGGCTTATTCTTTGTTGCCATCTCTTCACATATTGTGCTTTTTCTCCAGATTACCCACTTTCATAGCTTCACTAACATTTCACAGTTCACCCTCTCCTGAACCATAGATATTTATCCTCAACTACCTGTAGGACATTCCATATGCATTTCTCAAAGATTCTGCAAGGTCATATGTTTTAGATTGATACAGGCTCTTAGCCTCAGAATCCTGACTCTGTTAAAGTAATTGTTAATCCAAATGAAAGGCAACGTCACTCATCCTATTGGTCAAACCCCAAATTAGGAGTCAAAGATAACTGACACTTCCTAATCCATAACCTCACACATCAAAGAAATTATCAAATTCAGGCAAATCATATGCAGAATTATTTTCAAATTCCAGTAACTCCTTTCCCTATACTGCCTCTGTCCTAATCAATTTGTCTTCATGTTTCATCTGTATTTTTTCAATAACTGACCTCTCAGAATTCACTCTTGTTTTTGTCTTACCTGTTCTCTATGGTAGGGTAACTTTAAAAAAATATAAATCTAGCCTAATCACATCCTTAACCCTTCCTTTCTTCCTACACAAACCAGTTATAATCTATTTTTTCCTGTTGCTTTTTGAACAATGACCCAAGTCCTTAATGTGGTCTGCAGTGTCCTAGTCTATGATCTGTTTTATGACAGCCTCTCTGGCTTTAATACCTTCCTCTTTTGACACTTCCTCCTTCTTGTCTAGTTATCCTGGCCTTCTTTCAGACTTTTCTTCCTCTACAGGGATTGCATATGTACCACTCTTTCAGTGTAGAATTCTCTTCCTGCTCCCTGCCTTCACCTGGTTACCTCCTATTCAGTCCTTCGATCTCAGGAAAGATCACTTCCTTTACTTCTTCATATTAGGTTAAGTTTGTCTATGAGGTGCTCTTCCAAGATCAGTTTCTTATATTTTCTTTAAACTTATCACATTTTAAGGCATCGGTCCATTAATTTGATTATTTGCATGGCATCAGCTCCCTTCTACAGCATAAACTGTAGAAACAACATGTAGTTCAACTTTGTCTCCCCACAGTTAAATTTCACCTACAGGCAATATTTCTCACAAAGAAGCTATGTCTGTGGAGAACAGATGTCATCATAGCTGTACTTAAACACATAAGTGAATTTTAAAATTATTTAAATGTTCTGTTAGATAATTGGCTAGTTTTAACTCACAATGTGTTTGTAAATATGGTCTACCAATTTGCAAAAGTCTTTCATTGAAGTATGCATCAATGTTAAAGTACTCAAATGCTTCATTACAGACTGTTGTTTTCTTGTTCTGTTTTTTGAAGATGGCCTGTTGTCTCTTGATCTTGCTCTGACACCTGCACCAACCTACTTCTCTCTTCTTCAGGGGTCCCTGTAGGATCCCAGGTCATTTGGATAGAATTAAAATGGAGATCATGTGATTGAAACTATTCTTCACAAGTTCTCCCAAAACACACAGAAACATATTCACACAAACATTTGGATTTAATTTTCAAAGGATCCAGTCTGGCTCTCAAATTTCATCTCTCTGTTGAGTGGATTTTTCTCATACCAATAACAAAATAGGAGGTGTCTCAAATTAGGGTTTCGTATTACAAAATTAATAGTTTAATAGTGTGTGATCATTTCCCTTTCACTGAGATTCTAATATTTCCCCATTTCAACACATTTCCAGTAAAAGATTTTCCTTCTTGTCTAAGTTGTGTTCATTCATTAATAGGAAAGTATCAAAAGAATATTGCAATCACTTAATTTTTCTCCATCAAATGTAAACAAAGAAGGGTATTTTTTTGCACATAGCTAGGGATCTCAGAATTAGCTTTCATCTGTTTCTCACTAGCATGCTTTCTGCTTCAGTAAAGACAAATAAGTGGTCTTGGACAGATGTTAATAAGTCTTCTGCAAAGCAAAGGAGTATTACATTGCAGTTTTGACAGTCTTTAAAAAGTAATAATTTGCAGAATGTAGAGAAGTACTGAAACAGATAATAAACAAAAGTGTAATCATGTTTATTGTAAAATATGAACTTTAATCTCTTCTGGAGAGGAATCCAGGAAAAATATTCCATATTATACAACTTAAAACAACCTTATGAATTTCAAAAGCATAATGGTTTCTGTCAAATAATTTCCCATGACAAAGCAGCTTAAGTAATAGTATAAAATTTCCCCAATTATGTATCTCTGCTTTCAGGATCAAAGTCATTGTTGTTCTATACTCATTCTGATAGCTAGCTATCCTGACTTAACCATTTAATGTCAACACATTTCAATAATAACTCAATAATAAAGAGTCTCTAAAGGTAAGAAATGAAGTAGTAAAAATTAACTTTGTATCCCCACTCTTCCTTCCCAGCTCCCAAATTAGATTAACATCTTCTTAAACAGTTTCAAAAAAGAACTCCATTAACCAATCCCCAGATACCTACCTTTTGCTCATTCTTTATCAGAGCATTCTCTCTGATACAGCTCTGCCAAATTTAGAATATCTCTTGTTTTCTTACAGCTTGAAGAAATGATAAAGGTCAGGAGCTGGCTTAAAGAGGACAGAAGTCATGGGTTAGAAATAAACAAAGAAAGTTCCTTTGTAATAAGATGATTCAAAACATATGCCAATAAATGTTCAAAGGACTTCTGCAGGACTCCAAAGATAAACATGTAATTTTTTGTCTTGAAAAACCTATTTACCTAAAGTTTTAAACTCAAATATATAGTATGATTCTGATGAAGAATATTAAAGTCAGTATTTGGTATTTTATTCATTTACTGAAATCAAAACTTTTGGTACATGTTTACAATTTAGTTCTACCTCTTGTTAGCTCTGTGACTTGAGGAAAGTTCTTACCCATTCCTATATCACTGTTTGTACATATACAGAGGGAAAATAATTACAATACTAATTTAAGGAAGTGTCAAATGATCCATATATATAAAATATTAAAATAGTGCCAGTCACACAGTTTATGTTCATTAAATACCTATTATTCTGCATTTTATTATTATTATCATTGTAATGAGGCTGCATCATTGAAGAATTGTTAGAGTTCTCCAGAAACAGAAACAATAAGGTGTGGAGTGTGTGTGTGCGTGTGTGGAAAAAAGGAAAGGAAGAGCCTTGTTTTAAGGAATTAACTGAATGTGATTATGGAAACTGGCACAACCCAGACATGAGACAATGTTAAAGTCCAAGTCCAAAGGCCATCTGCTATAGAATACATTCTTGCTTAGAGGAAGTCAGTCTTTTTTCTATTAAGGTCCTCAGCTAAGGTCCACCCACATTAGAGAGGGTAATCTGCTTTATTCAAAGTCTACTGATTTAAATGTTAAGCTTGTCAAAAAAACATTCTCATAGAAACATCCAAACTGTTGTTTGACCACATATCTGGGTTCCATGGTACAGCCAAGTTGACATATACAATTAACTACTGCAAAATGGCTACATTAATACCCCAACCTATTAGAAACTATAAACAATAAACCTGTGGAAAGTGCTGATATTCACCAAAAATGCACCAAAAGCAACAAATAAACTCTGGAAGCATATATAGTCACTCATTTCTCACATAATAAGAGAGCTAAAATTTAAGTACAGTGTTATTTTTCAATATGCTTTCTACTGGTACCTTAGAGCTGAGAAAGCTGGAGGAAAATAAACTAAAATGTCCAAGAAAATAGGGAAGGCATAAAGGAACAATCCGAAAGGCCCATAAATGGAGAGTACAAATTAGAAGAGGGAGGATTATTAAAGAAATGAGTTAAGAAATACCAAATGTCTTCAGATCACAAGGATTCATATAGTTCCAGTTGTAAAAAAATTCTTATGAGATTTTAGAACATCAAGAACAGAGAATAAAATGCTAAAGACTTCTTGAGATTCAAAAAATTATCTGTGACCTAGTAGGAACTAAGGAACAAGATTCAATCTTTTATTCATTTTCTCTTTGGCTACATTAGATGCTATAAAACAAGCAAGTAATACTTTTGAAGTTCCTCAGATCCCAAGTCTAAATAAAAATTGATTTTGCTATGCTCTCTCTATAAAAATGTAAATAAGTGTATGTTTCATAGTCTCTAATGTTATTGGTGTCTGTGGTATCATAGTAAAAAGATCCCCAAATAAAAGCTCAACAGGACAGAGACTTGGCATTCTGTGTCAGAAAATGGACCAGAGTTTTACAATCCAGACCTGGTAGGACAACTTCCATCTCTTCATACACAGGGCTGCTGAGAATCTTTCACCCTATTCAAACTTCAGGGCAGGGGAAGGCATGAAAAACAGTGCAAGTTCACTCTAGAATAGGCCATATTATTTTAGCTTGAGGTAGAAATTAGTCACATAGCCTTAGGTAAATGTAAATTAGTCTTTTGGGCCCTCACTAAGTGACCAAGCACCCAAGAAAAGCTTAAGGGCTGAATTTTAACAGGAGGTACAAATTAATAGTTATGGAAAAGTAACTATTTCATCCACTTCTCTGAAAACACACCAGAGCCATATGATAGTTCCCACTATTCTGTAGTATTTTAGGACATTTTCTTTTCTCTTTATCTTATTAATATAGTTGGTAACCTAACTGGACACATAACATTAAAAACAATTATTTGCTTCTGCAGCCTACTTGTTACAACTCAGTTAGTGTACTGTGCAATAGGCAGAGGTACCAAACAAAATTTCTTAAAACAAAACAGAATGTTTGCCAGTAAACTGAAGTTTGTGTAATGCTATTTAGTGATTTAAATGCCCCTGAAATACTAACATAATTATTTCAAATTATATACCATTTATCCTTTATTAATTTTAGTTAAGAATTACTACTTCCATATATACAGACAACATTTTTTAATTAGTCATATGTTAAAATATTTTAAGTACCAAGGAAAGTTTACAAATGAACAAACCAATAAAAAGATTTCAATTTTTTGAGGGAATTTGATATAAACTACATGCAACCAGAATATAAGAATTAAAAATGGATATAAAGTATCATTTTGTATTTACTAATCTAGTAAGGAAATAATTACTGAAAGAAAATATGCAGATGCTGATTTGAAAAATGATATTTGTCAATTAACATGGAATAAAAGAAACTGCATCAAAGTTTTGTTGAAGTTATTCTGGTAACTTTTTTAAGCTTCTATTTTGCTTTTAAAACATTTCTTTGCACTAGCAATTTGGTTTAGTAGATAGACAGCATTGTGCTATACCCCAAAGATAAGATATTTTAAACCATAGTTTTATGAGGACCTTGAGATTTATTCTTTAAAACTAAATGATGTTTCTGATAGGCTATTATAGAACTAAAGCAAATAATTCACTGTATATCCAGCAAATATTTACTACTATATTCCAGATGACTATACTTCAGGCATTGTTCTATGCATTTGGTACACAAAGTGAGCAGACAAATGAAAGATGGCAGGAAATTCTTGCCTCGTGGAGCTTGCATTCTAGTGGAGGAAGACAGATAAATAAATAATAAAGATGATAAACAATTAAGTTCAACGGTATGCTAAAAGGTGATAAAGTAGAAAGTGACTCAAAAGATCTCACCTGCTAGGAATGGAAGGAACTAACAACATTAAATGGAATGGTCACATAGGTTTTGGTGATTGTTTTTTTTGGCATCTGTAAGTCCAGGTATATTCCAGAAACCAAAGAAAATCCTGAATTAAACTTGATGGTATACTTGGGAAGAAAAATTCTAAGCAGAAAAACAGCAAGTGCAAGACCGCAAAGCTGGAAAAAATGAGCCTGTGTAGCAAGAGAGGAGTGGATGAATTCAAAGTCCAGATCACACAGCTTTGCAGGTCACAGGGAAGGCTGGACTCTAGAAGTAGAGGTCAGCTGAGGTAAGTTGAGGGTTATGTTTTTAAACAGAGTTGAACGTCAAATATGAAGGAAAGAGAATAATCAAAGATATTCTTTAGGTCTCCACCTACAACCAAGGAAACTGTGGTAATATCTACAGGACAATTTTTAATTTGCTTTGCCAAATAATTCACACACAATTTTTTGTGATGCAAGCTTCTTGACTGCATTAAAAATGTGATTGAGAAAAGATTTACATTTGTTTGTCATTTGAGAAATAAAATCTCCATTTTGAACCTATACACATACTTTGAAATATTTCACATTTCTCTTCTTCCTGTGTTAAATGTAAGTATTTAATTAAAAGTTTAATGAATATGGTGGATGAATCTACTGGTGAAGAGGAAAGTCTGAAGACTAATTTCCAATCATCCAACATTGCCATACTTTCTACCCAAGGAGACTAAAAATAAGGTAACCAATGCCTCACATCTGCTAGTACACTTAAGAAAAGGACATTTTATAGGCATTAAACTCCTGTGGTCAGCCAAATGTTCCTACCCACTCACTAATTGGAAGGGTAATTACTATTCTAAGATTGATAAAGCAGTAGAATATGCCTTTATCTATTTTCTCTCAGGCTGAAAATTTAAAAAATGTTTTTAGAACTTCATTCATTTTCTGGGTTCCTTATTTGATTTGTGAGAATTAAGGTAACATTAGTACTTCACTTCAATAAAATCTGATATTGCATTTCTTAACAAAAATTTCCCTATAATAATAACAAGTTTATTTTCTTGTGAATATTTTTAATTGCATAGGGCATGGCTATAATTGAAATATGTCTATTGTTGGTTGACATTTTAATTATATCACTAGCCAGAAAATAGACTCTGGACAGCTAAGTTTAACTTATGATACTAACTTTGAAAAATTATCTTTGGTAGTTAAGAATGAACTGTTTTTTTATCCATTCTTATAAACATTCAATTAACCATTTCCCAAAGTCCATTGAACATGGGGGGATTTTCTTTAAATTCAAATTCATTTTCTTACTACATATAATATGGTCCCCTAAACTATTAATTTCACTCTTAAATGTCTCAAGGAAAATCTTTTCTTACTACACCCTTCATCCTTCATCAGTCCTTCATGTAGGAAGCTTTCTTTGCCCTAGGTTTTGTTTGAAGGTCCTTATTCCACATGATTCATAGAACCCCCAAACTTTTTAAGTTTATGTTATTTGATTTTGATGCTGTGGCCATGAAAATATGCTTGCAACTTTTCATTATTAGTTTGCAAAGAGAACAAAAAGTAACAGAAGAAGTTGTTTAAAACCTCTACCTAAATGAATTGATAATTTTAGGGTTTTCACCTAGGAGATAAGTGTATCTATACACTTATAGATAATGTAATAATCAGGAAGTAAGCTTTTAATGAATCTAACTCAAAAATGTTTAATGTCCAGAAAGAGAAGGAGATCAGACACAGAAAGGCAGAACTTACCACTGTAGACATCTGAATTGCTTTAAAGAAAACTGGGTGTATTGGGATTTGATGTGGAAGTAATGTCCATTTTGAGGAGTTATAGCATAACTCCTCTACCTCGTGTTATAGAACTGTAAGGTGAGAGAAATGAGCTTATATTCCTAGGTATCATTGGGAAGAGGAAAGGACACATAGCTATTTCACAAACTTTTACATTGTAATTTATTTTAAACTTTTACTGACAGAAAAAAAGTTGACATAAATTAGTTTATGTGTGATTTTTCTTTCTGGATTAGCTGTGAAAGTAGTTGGCCAGAAGAAAATCAGTTCGTTCACTGAGGTGGCAAGAGAGGTAGACAAGATTTTATTCTTATTCTCTTCTTTAGCTTTCTGACATTCTTTTATGTTGGGGACTGAAATCCAGGGTTTATACTTGGTAGGCAATGTGAGGCACTCTACATTTGCCGCACATGAGTCCTTTTGTTTTAGTCTGTTTTTCAGATAGGGTCTTATGCTTGTGCTCCTGGCTGGCCCCCCACCACAATCTTCCTACCTCTGCCTCTTGAGTATCTGGGATTAGAGGCATGCACCACCATGCCCAGTTTATTTTTGAGACAGAGTCCCACCTAACTTTTTTCCAGGCTGGCATCAAACAGTGATCCTTCTATCACCATCTCCTGAGTAGCTGGGATCATACAATGCAAGCCATGGTGCACAGTGGCTTCCTGTCATTCTTAAACCCTCATCTCCAAGTAGACCCTAAACTTTAAGATTCAATCCTTAATCCAATCTTTCTTTCTCTACACTCCCTATGACCTTAATGTACTTTCATAACACAGAATACCAAAGTTCTTCAATTGTAAAACACAACAGAAGAAAAATATACAAATAACTCAAATAAAATGGACTCCAAATTTTAAATATGAATTATAGGTATTTTTTATAGTTTTGAAAGATAAATACAAAGTTATTTCAATGTTTTAATCTTGTAAGTAATGGGTCATTTTTCTTGGGGTACTATTAAGGGCTTTTTTGTATTTCGTTTTTAGGAATTTGATTATTTTGTATTTGTGTTTGAATTTTGTTGAATTTATCCTACTAAGGTTTTGTAGAACTCCTGTCTATAGATATATGTCTTCAGCCAAATTGGGGGTGGTGTTAACCCTTATTTCTTTAAATACTTTCTTTTTATCCTTCTGGAATTATGAAATATTCAAATATTCTATTCCTCATACATGTGTGTGTGAGAGAGTGTGTGTGTGTGTGCTGGATGTTCAGATGGGGTAATTTTTATTGCTCCATCATTACATTTACTGACTCTGCTCTCACTTTTGGTCTATTATTGAAATAAAATATTGAGGTTTTTGTTGTGGTGATTGTATTTTTCAGCCTAAAATTTCCATTTGCTTATTTCTTATGTCATCTATTTCTCTAGGATGTTTTCTATATTTTCATTCATTTTGAAAGCATTCATTCTTATACCTGCAAGCATTTTTATGACAGCTGTTCTGAATTATTCTCTAGGTAATTCCAAATCTGTGTCATCTTGAAATTTTCTTTTCAGATTTGAGTTGAAGTTATTCAGTACAAAATAATTGTATCTGGGGAATTTGAATAGTATGAGGGTCTCATATCCAATGGAGAATGTTAATATTTTAGTTTTAGCAGTCCCATAATTTAGTTGACATCAGGTCACAAAATCCAACCAGCTTCTCTGCAGGTTGTGAATTCAGTGTCAGTTTTGTTTTCAGTCTGTTCCAAGGTGTTCTCCAACCTGTCTTCTGTAGACTATGTGGTACCCAGGCAGTCACTGGTGGCTGGCCTGTTAGTTCATTCTAGATGCCTTTGATTTGCGTTTAAAATCAGCTCAGATCCAGAAATCTAGAGGTCAGAAGTGAATCCAGGTGTTTATAAACAACCTTGGTGCTTGACCAGAGCACTGAGGTTTCAGTTGCATCATTCTGTTGCACATGTGCTGTGAATCCACACATGGCAAGGGTGAATGATCTTTACAACAGAGAGAAGAACAATAGGGGTTTCTTCTTTCTTGGGACCACAGTTCCTCTAATTGGAGAATAACTTCTTCATTTTTAGTTTTTGTCACCTTACACTTCTGCTGCTGCCACTTTGCTGATATTTCCATAACTACTATGGGTTTGTCTCACATCTAGGATGCAGGAGAAGTAAGGAAAAAAATGGGGAATTTTCTCTGGCCTGAATATTTGGAGACAATCATCTCATTTCTTGAGGTAGAAATAGAAGCTTTCACTCAGTGCCAGTGGCTCATGCTTGTAATCTTATCTACTTGGGAGGCTGAGATCAGGAGGATTGTGGTTTGAGGCCAGTCTGGGCAAATAGTTTTCAAGATCCTATCTCCAAATTAACCAGAACAAAATGAGCCAGAGGTGTGTGTCAAGTGGTAGAGCACCTGCTTTGCAAGCACAAAGTCCAGAGTTCAAACCTCACTAGGGACTATCTTGCATCCAGTCCAGGATATTCTAGAGCAAAGTGGGAAAGTGACCATCAACTTGGTGTACTTTAATTCTGGTCCCCTCCCCTAACCTTCTAGCTATTGCT
This sequence comes from Castor canadensis, assembly GCF_047511655.1. Lineage (NCBI taxonomy): Eukaryota > Metazoa > Chordata > Mammalia > Rodentia > Castoridae > Castor > Castor canadensis. The sequence goes on from NC_133394.1 coordinate 55,270,175, forward strand.
TACTTTTTAAGAACTTTAAGGAGTTGCTGGATGATTTTGCCCAGGCTTTAAAGCTGTATTTGATAGAATACGTATGGTGAAATAGTTACCATTCTTAGGTAAAATCAGAATTTCTAATTCAATCCTTTTAATGATTAATGTTTAAATAATTCACCTGCTTGCTGTTGACTTGGACAAGTACTTGATTTCTTAACAAAACGGGATAAGATATGGACACACACGCACATAAAATGAATGCAGAGGATTCCAGTTGGATCCTGGCCCCAACAACCAAAGCTGTATGAGGACTGAGAATACTGGGTCAAAAAAGCTAGTCTACAAGACAGTGTTCCTCATTACAGAGACTATGGCATAGTCATTCTTGTGCATCTAGTACCCAGAATAAAGGCACATACACGGTACTCATCAAACAGTTTCTGTTATTGGGTTGATTCCAGAGATAATATAGGAGTATCAAGAGAAAATACGTCCCCAGAATTCCTGGAGTTTGTTATTCAACAGCCCAATGATTTACCTAATCATATTACCATCAAAGAAACAGCTCTGTTTCTCATTCTTTGATAAGAATTGTCTAAAAGTCTGTAGGCAACCTTTTTGAAACTGAGGTATAAGTAGTTTTCCTATTACTCTCCTTACCTTGAGGTCTAATGCTTATTTTTTAAGGAAAATAGGAATAATTTGAGGGAAAATTCTAATTGTTAATACACTCAACTCTTGCTGCTGATGGTATCTTTTAAATAATCACCCACCAGTATTTTAATTATCCTTTCAAAATTTTATAAAAGTTTTTTTGTAAACCATTTGACTCAATTTTTTTCTCAATCTGTGTGCCCTATCATTTTTGAAAATTTGAACTGTACTGATCTGAGTACTTATATCTTCTATTTTAAGTAATTTAATAAGAAACACTATATTGCAATGTTTGTCTAGTTCAGTGTCCTTACTTCAGAAGTGAAGAAATTAAGACTCAAAGATTAAGCTGTCTTGAGCAAGAAGAACAAAAGTTGGAGACATCATATTCTTGATTTCAAAATATTCAACAATGTGACTGTAGTTAACAATACCATACACTTCAAATTCACTAACAGGGAAAATCTTAAAAATCTTCTTAATGAAGAACAAGAAGAAGGAGGAGAAGGAGAAAATGGTAACTACATGAAGTCATGGATATATTCATTTGCTTGATTGTGGTGAATATTTCAGTATACATATGCATATGTATTTATATGTACATATGTGCATATAAAATCATGAAGTCATTATATATATACCCTAAACATACATACATACATATATATATATATATATAATTATTATCAACTGTACCTCAATAAACTTGGAGAAAAATGAAGCAACTTGCCTATAATGACTCTAAGAATAAAAGATTACACAACATAAAACTTATACTTTTTATATCTCAAATAGCTAACTGCCATCCATCAATAGCAATTATTTCTAAAAATGTTTTCTGGTAACTGTTTTTTTGTAATTTTATTTTATAAGCATTTCGATCATATTTATTATGGATATACTTAAGATTTCTGTTAATGTGAAAGTTAGTTTTGGAATAGAATTCTACCATTTTTTTTGTTTCAAATCTTTTCCAGTTGAGAATTTATTAGGCTGAAAGTAAGTAGAACTAGTATCAATTTCAAAATAAAGGATTCTTTCTTCTCACAAAATAAGAATACTAAAAGTTGGCACCTGCTGTTATTATTTCCACTGTTAAAAAATATCAAGATTGTAGAAAGTGTTTCCCAATTTTTTGGTTATCTCCATATCTCAAAATAGCTTCATCTCCAGGTAGCAAGTCTTCACACTACATTTGAAGACTGGACACATGACTACAATAATTCTATGAATTCACTGTTCATACTTACTCTCTTACACCTCCAACATCCACACCTTTTTCCTAAGTTATTGACTAGGAAATACTTGACTGTAGACTGTACAGGATAAACATTTCTTCTTTTCCAATACTGTGCCTGAGTCCCTAATTGTATATGAAAAGAAAGAGACCACCATTATGACTCCCAAATTTATACTTCCATGCTTGATTTCTCTCCTGGGCTTCACATTCATACCTGATATTTGGCACTGGATGTGTAAAAGATGTTTCAATGTTAACAGGTCCCAAACTAGGCTCTGCATGTTTCCCTCAAAATGCTATAATCCCTTGACTTTCCTTTAATATGGGCTATTATTTATTTATTTATTTTTTTGCTATTTCAGTTTCATTAACACCCTGTGTGAATGTTTTCTATTCACTAACTTCCCTTCTCTAAATTTGTTAACATAGTTGTTCTGTAGCATGACTTGATCATTTCAATACCTGAAATCTTGGCAGATCACTTTCTGATATCTGTGCTTCTCCTAAGGCTTGCTGTGTCCCTGTGTGCTTGGGCATATTTTCATACCACTCAATACCCTATTTCACACGAAGGCAAGTTACATGTGAAGGCAAATCAGCTAGCTATAATGGATCATTGACTGGTCTTGTCTTCTTAGCATTTTCTAATTTTAAATCTTTAGAAGATTAGAGTGTGTCCAATGCATCTGTCTATCTTCATCTATTATAATATTTGCAAATAAATAAATCATTTATTCATCAATGATTTCATAGGGTGAGTGTGTTTCTTACAATCTCTTCTTTGCAATAAGATTTTTCTGAAAAACACAGATGAAAGTAACAAATGATACTTAATAAATTTGGTTGATTTATCATCTCCTCATTTTGTTTACTTGTAGTCAAAGCTTCAGTTTTGTGCTGAATATTCTTAAAATAATTATGATTTTCAAAACTTAGTAATACTTAATGAAAATTATTTAGTGCCAAGAGAGATGAGAATTAGGTAATCAAAAAGATTAATAATATTTCTGGTTGGGAAAACTCAATGTTGCAAATTTGTAAAACTTCAAAAACAAACATGTAACATTCAAGCATTTTGAACTAGACACCCATTAGGAAATATTTAGAGTTTGCTAATTCTAAAATTCATTTCAAACAAGGCCTAATGTACAAGAAAAAAGCTATTGTAAATAAAAAGTTGAAGTGAATTTGTTCAATCAGACACTAAAATGTATTGCAGAGTCAGGAATAAATAAACAATGGGAAAAATAATAAATACAGAAACAAAGTTGACATGTGATTTGGAGATCTATCAATGAGAAAAATAAATAATTAATTAGTTATTGGTATTTGGACAATTATTTAACTACTTGGAAAAAATTTAATTATGAAATACTATATATTAATATAATCTCCAGACAGAGTAATATTTGAATGTAATGCACATATTTTATAAGAATCATGCCCTATAACATTTTGTAGTATGGCAGTCTGAAAATAAGAGATTTCAAAGTTCTAGAAAACTAAATGGGCAAATATTCACAAGAGCTTAGGATGAGTCCAAAAGCAAAAAAAAAAAGAATAGCTTTCTAATATAATTTTTAACATGAGATAATGAAACATACATGCAGGAAATTTTAAATGTAGAAAGATAAATGGCAAACTTAAAAAACACATTTTCAGCATATTTATCAGATAAAATATTTATATACGGTGTTAAAAGGTTTTACAAGGGCTGGGGGAGTAACTCTTCAACTCAGTACCTACAAATAAAAAAAAGCTTTTTAAAACTTCAAAAGACAAACATCTTCCAAAAGCACATGAAACAAGAAATAAGAATAGTTTAAATATGAATATATTTAATGTACTATAAACAATATATCAAAATGTAGTCTCATTTTTAATAAATATTACAAGATTTTTCTATCATAAATCATTAAATATAGAATGTTTATATTTAATATTAATACTGGTGGTCATCTGGAGAAAATAGATAATTTTTCTAAAAACTTTAAAATGTTGTTTCATTTTCAACCCATCAATTTCATGTCTAGGAATTTACCTCAACAAGTAAAAATTCTTTGCCTCATTTTAACTATTTATGATAGCTGATTTTTTTAAAACCTTAAATATGCAATAGATAATTATCACATAAAATTTGTTGGATCCGTGCATGTATACAGATTTTTATCACTAAGAAATATGCTTATTAGCTATAATCAAGTAAAAATACCTACTTTGTAGGGTAGTATTTTCAGTTCCCATTAATATATATATTCCTGAATGATTAGATTTTCAGGCTAGGGCAGAGTTGGTAGAGGATTTTCATATACAACAGCAATCTGAATGGGTCATTTCCTAGCAATATGAACAAATTCCGTTACTCTAAAGTTCCACTTCTTTATAATATTATGCACATGTGTTTCTGGGCACAAGCACAAGAAAGTTCATAGGAGAATTCTTCATAATAGCCCCCTCTGTAATAGAAAAAGAAGGTATTTCCCCAAAATGTTAAACCGATTACTCACATAGAAATGAAAGTAAGCAGAATATAACTACATGTGTGTGACCCTCATAAATTCAATGTTGAGTCAAAGAAACATGATGCATGCTTACTGTATGAGTCTATTTATGTAGTTTAAGAGCACAGCAAAACAAAATCATATTATTTAGGAAAACAAGCATATGTGGCAAAACTATGAAGAAAAAGTGGCAAAACTGTGAAGAAAAGCAAGGGAGCAATTATCACGTGATTAATACTAGTTATCTCTTAGGGTGAAGCAGGGTGTTAGCATCAGAAGTCCGTGGCTTCTGGAGTGCCAGTGGTGCTCTAGCTCTAGACATGGCTGGAGCAGTGGCAGGGAAATGAATGGGAGCTCACATTATAATTATTCACTAATCCTTCCACACATACATGGTTTTTACACTTTATAAATGTTATATTTTGCAATAAAATAAGGATTTTTAGAACTTGGTATTCTGCATCAGAAGTATACAGGTCTTTAGATATATTGCTATAGTTTGAATATTTGTTACCTCCCAAATTCATGTTAAAATTGAATTGCCATTGTAAAACTATGGAGGTGAGACCTTCAAGAGGTGTTAATGCCATTATCCTGGCATTGGGTTCATTATAAAAGGACAAAGGCAAGTTCAGCTTTCTCTTTCTCAATCTCTCTCTCTCTCTCTCTCTCTCTCTCTCTCTCTCTCTCTGTCACACACACACACACACACACACACACACACACACACACACACACACACATCTCTCTCTTGGCCTTCTGCCATGCAATGAAACCCATACAAGATGCTAGCAACTTGACATTGGCCTTCCCAGCCTCCAGAACGGTTCTATTTATTATAAATTGCCAGGTTTAGGGTCTTCTTCCAGCAGCACGACAGACTCAGACACATATGAGTTAAGAAGCAATCAGGTGATCCTCTTCAGTGTCAATCATTCTACCATGAACCACTGTCCAGTTATGCTATTCATCTTATATTTCAGGGAATATATTTGAGTTTTTTCCAATAATGGGATGGACTTGGCTGTACTATCCCTATCCTTACCATTGTCACCACTGGTACTAATATGGAGCATTACAAAGCAGGTGGCCAGGTCTGCAGGCTATCACTTTTACATGTGCATATGTGGCTTGGACCTATGAAGTTATTTATACCAGTAACTCCTCAAACAAATATAGGAAAAGTAAGAATGCTCTTTAGAGTAACTAACTTACACACCTAATAGTTTTATAGTGAAAAATAAAGAAATGGCTTAATAGTGCCAAAGCAGACAATTCTCATGTGGACTTAGACTATAATATTAAGATATATTTTTAATTTTGAGCATAGGAAGAAAAGAATGCAAAATAGATTAAGCACTATGTTTATATGTGAAATACAGTACGTTTTAAAAAATAATTTTGCTATATGAGAAACACAGTTGAATGTGAAGAATGGCATTGAAGTTATTTTTAATATTCAAAGATGAAGAAAATAACATAGAAATAAGATGTTCTTTAGAAGAGTGATTATTGCTAAAGCAAGTCAGATAACTAAATTCTCTAAACTTAACAGCTCAAAATGAAGTAGTAAATACATGGAGAAGACATGCATAGTATATTAAATATTCTATTAACTATCTTTTAAGCTCCTTATATGTGAAAAATATGCTTATTTATGTATTAATATCTTTTTTCCTTTGGGGATTTATTAAGCAAAATTGTAACCTAGAATCTTGAAGAAAATTTCTCAATTGTAAAACTTAAAATTTTAAGACAAATTACTGCTTCCTACATTTTACTGATTATTACTTTTTAGTGTTCATTGACCAAATTTTTTTATCCATTTCTATCCTCTCCCACATTCACAGTGCTTAATCTCTTTTGTATTTCTATTGTGTTATAAAAATAGACAATATTTTCTACTTTGAAATTATTTAAACACATTCACTTTAATGTTAGCCTCGGTTTGGACTTTTGTCCCAGCTTCGCCTCTTTGATACAGAAATCAAGAAAGACAGAATAAGTTCTGAGGAGCCCATTTCTGTAAGTCTAAAATATTCAGGAACAGACAATGTTCCTTTTCAAGGCAAGGACCCTCCCCAACTTACTACCTGCTTCTACTGAATTTATACATATGGAAAACATTGTCAAAGCCCATTTATGTTTTTCTTCCTGTGTCTTTATGTCATAACTTTGTGGCACTTTGCTCTACAGAAGTATTTCTAAAAGGTGACAAACCTTTCCCTGCAGAACATTTTAATAATAATAAACAAAACATTTCTAATTAGCATCTAGGATAACTTGGGGAGAGCACAGCTCCCCCTAGCTTTCATGGTAGGCTGATTTTATGTTCCTTGGCTTATGCCCACCCACACTTGAAATGTATTTTTCTTTGTGAATATCTAAGGTTTTTTTGCTAGGACAAACATTCTCATACTGAAGATCGTGAAGATCATATTTTATTGCTCAAAACTATTTGGCAAGATAATTAAAAATATTTCCATTTTAGTTCTTGAAATCATGTTTCCTCTCAATAAACAATTCATAACATCAAGAAAATAAAATAGACACATATTTTACCAGATGCAATGTATTACTGTATCTTATTTAAATATTTAGCATATTTTAATAGATAAAATAAGATTATATAATATAACTTGCCTATTTTATGGAATAGGAAATCAAGGCCAAGAAACGTAAAGTAGAAACTTTGGTATAGAGAGTGATTGCTTTGGCTTTCCATTATAGTACACTCATTTATGAGGAATAATCAAAGACTGTATAATAATTCTGTATCAAAATAATAGTCAAGGGGACTGGAGGTGTGGCTCAAGCTGGAGGGTACCTAGTTTTCAAGTATGAAGCAACGAGTTCAAACCCTAGTACCACCAAAAAAAAAATCAGAAATGCAAAATAATAGTCAAGGAAAGAGAATAACTAAGTTTGGATCTAAGAAATTCAGATACTATAATAAAAATTTGGCCATATTATGTAGAAAATAGTTTCATAAAAATGTTTCCCACATATTTATTTTGCTTTAAAAATGAGACATCTCACATGCACACAGAAAAGCTTCCTGTCCCTTTTTGCTTTCTCCACTTGCACATGACCTTTACTAAGCACAGACAATGTTCCTCCTCTGTATTCACTCTGTAGTTTCATCTACTCATATTGTACTGTAATTACATTGCATATACAAGTCTTTTCTATCAAAATTTGAGTAAATTTGTCATATATTTTTGTATAGTGATGCCATCATTATGGTTGTCATACTACTAGTACTCGCTAAATTATCAATATATAAACAATTCCCTATTGGTAATTTCCCTGCAATATTTTTGAGACTCTTTCATGTGTATTTTAAAAATATTCTCAGTGTGAATGATTCCAAGTCATCTATTCACCACCTTTCTCTCTTGTATACAGCCATGATTTCATCCTCTAGGGAGGGTTATTATAAAGCATTCGTTTAGTAATTACCTTCAGCAAACTATGGAGTTTCAAATAGAGATATGTTTAGGTTCACTAATCTGTTTATTATGCTGTCAAATTATTTCCAGTAGGTTTCAAAGCCTAATAAAATGCATTATTCACATTCTGATGTTTTAAAAGAATTAATAGAATGCTCAAACGTTAATGTACTCCCAAAGAATAGTAATAGTCTGAAATGGAAACATGTAGAATAAATATTCACAGCAACACCATATTTTATGCAGTGTGGCTTCGCAACTTTAGAAAGGTTACAAAATGAGTCAATATCAGAAAACAAAAAATTTGTAACTGAAATGAAGGGAACTGTAAAAAGAATAAAATAAAATGGAAAGTCATGCTTAAATGTTTCCAGTGAATATTGAAGCAAAGATTATGATATCACAAGGAATTATTTTAGCAGCACAGAAGTTACCAGTCAGATTATGGAGGTAGAGGTATTCACTCCTTCTTTGTTAATTTCTATACCTTTCACAATATCAATCAAGTAGACATTTATTACTTTTATAATCATGTGAAAATAAAATAAATTACTAGAGAAATTATTCAGTACTTACAGTTCTTAATCACTGGAACATTTTACTGAAAGAGGCTCTGAAATATCCATTCCTGGAGATTATTAGCAATAAGATAGAGACAGATTACTTTAGAGCAGGTCAAGCAAAACTTGCTTAAATGCTGACCTCTACATCCTCCTTCCATTCCATAATGTCTATGATTGATTATAAGTGTTGTTTAAAATGACAAAATTGCTTTTTTAAAGGAAACATTCTCTAGCATGCAATACAAATAGATTTTTGTTTAGGAACAAATTAGATCCAAAAATGCAAGTCTTACTATAGTTATCAAATAAACCATTTTCTGTTGTTTTTTGACATTTCTCTAAATTTTAGGACTTTTTTTCTTTTTTCCCTTTTAATAAATACCTCCTTTGAGAACATAGAGGAAAAATCATAATATCAAAATAATAACTGATAACTGAATGCAAATTCCTATAAGAAACAACTGTAGCCACAGAATGGATAAGTAATCTTAGCTGCACATTAATCTAAATTTATAAAACACTGTGCATTAAAAAAAAACAGGAGTCAAAAAAAAAATCAAAGATTTCCCCACATTCCCAAACTACTACCCAAGGGACACAAGAACAAAAAACTGAAGCTCTGGTACATATAGAGATGGAACATTTAGAAACTATTGGCATTTCCTTGGCTGTTTGGTTGTAAGTAAAAGTCAATTCATGGTAATTTTAAAAAATAATTGTGATACAGTATTTTATTTAACAAAAGAAGTAACATTAAGATAAATATTATTCTGATATAAAAGAGTAAATTTGTTTGACTTCTTTTCTCTTCTTTGAATAAGAATTTTTATCTTTTCCATAAGCATTTTAACCAAAAATTTCTTTCTGATAAATCATTTTAAAAGCAATGAAGGAACAGTAGTTAAAAATAAGAAATAACACTAATTTTATGATGGCTAACGATGGATATAAACAAAGCTAAAAACAGGCAAAATTGACTTTTTGGATATAGGTAACTTACACTTCATAAGACATGAGTTTAGTTTTCAAATTCCAAATGAAGTTTAGGCAAATTTCACTTTTCTAGTTGTTGTCAGGTCCCTGTAAATGTTATATGTATCAAAAATAGTAATAAATGCATACTTTTGTGTTAAAATCTTCCTCAACTGTTTTTGTTGCACTTGTCTGTTACATGTATATATTGAAGTTTTTAAATTCAGTTGATAAAATCCCCAAACTAAAGAGCCACTGGTATTTACTTCAAGATGAATAGAACTAAGCCTAAAACTACCAGGGAATAAAGAAATTTAGATGCTAAATGATATTTAGAATGGTTCTAAGAACTTAAGAATTTAGAAAATTGTACATGAAATTTCTGTGAAAATATATTAACTCATTAAATGTTTGTTATATGTTAAATATGCAACTCATCCTCCCTTCATGACAAGCAATATTCTTAAATAACATTATTTCACTTTCTGTTCATGAGGAAGTACATACCGTGCACTACTTTAAAAGAAATTCTAAGAAATTCAAAGTTTCTAGCCTCTTACTCTTGTAAATTCACATATTGAGGGGCTCTTGCTTTATTTATAAAGATAGTATTTCTATCTCATCTATCAAAATAAAGTCTTTTTTCAATTACACTTAATCGTGTTCTTAATTCAAAAGTTCTTTTGACCAAAAAAGAAAATATCTCAGAACACCTTCCTAAGACTTATACACCACATTAGCACCTGACAGCATTTCTCAAAGTGAAGTCATAAAGCCATTTGTTGGTGTTTAAGTCTCCAAAAGGTCAGGCTGGGATGAGGAATTAAATTAAAACATGGAATGGAAAGGGGATATTGAACATATCCCTGCATTTTTTTAGCCAACTCACCCTATGACAAAGTTTGGGCACTCTGCTCAATACTCTGTTTGATTACAATCTGCTATATTTTCTATTTTCTTCACATGTATCAAAAAATGAAAAACAAAAAACTTCTTTGTATTCTAAATCACTCATTCTTATTCCATGCCTTTTTTTGTACCATTTTAATTTCTGACATCTTGATATTTTTCCTTCTACAGAAATGCTTAAATCAGCATCTTTCATTGTTGGGCAGATGAGGCTCAATCTTCACTACTAAGAAGAAGGAAGCAAAATACCTAATCAAACATGCCAGAGAGAGAGAATGGGGGGGGGGAGAAAGAAAGAAGGAAGGAAGGAGGGAGGGAAGGAAGGAGGGAAGGAAGGAAGGAGAGAAGGAAGGAAGGAGGGAAGGAAGAAAGGAAGGAAGGAGGGAAGGAAGGAAGGAAGGAGGGAAGGAAGAAAGGAAGGAAGGAAGAAAGGAAGGAAGGAAGGAAGGAATTTGTAAGCTTTTAAAACATTCTTATTTTGTTTTATGTTGTATATACACAAACGCCTACATTTAATGAATTACCTAATATCAAAACTCCTTTATATCATAAGATATTTTATAAATATCACAATGTACCCCAGTACAAAACAATAAAAAAAGTATAAAAAAATAAATAAAATTTTAAAAATTTAAAAGGAACAAAGACTTTATGCAAAGTTATACAATAACTTTGCATAGAAGGAAACCAACCATAAAACTCCTTGAACACCTTGTTTGTTGCAAATACAAGAAAAAAAAATTTCAGAGCACCAGTTGCTGATGGCTCATGTCTGTAATCCTACCTACTCAGGAAGCAGAGATCAGAAGAATCACAGTTCAAAGCCAGTTCTGGCAAATTGTTCTTGAAACCCTATCTCAAAAATACCCAACACAAAACAGTGCTGGAAAAGTGGCTCGTGTGGTGGAGCAGGTGTGATGCACTGAGTTCAAACCCCACTACCATCAATGTTTCATAGCAAATATTTTATCTTGTCTTCTGACTAAGTAAATATTAAATATCCAACATGCAAAATTGTAAAGCTGCTATAAGTATCTTCAGATTCCAGTCTTCTCTTTCTACGTCCTTCCTCATTCTCTAAGATTATAATCTGCAAGGATCCCCATGTCCTTGCAAAAAATAAGTTAGTTTTTAAATTTTGCTTTGTTGTTGTTTAAGTATTTGTTTGTTTCTGCTACTGTACTTTTTGAAAACAATATAGGCAACTGCCTACCAACTGTGAGGTCCTGAATTCAATCCCTAGAAATGCCCAAAAAAAAGGAAAATTTTTATAATTTAGAACATGATTTGTGAAATGACAGATTGCTTGAATGACAATTACCTGGAATCTGTGAAAATGCAGGTCCTTGAATCCCATTCCCATATCCACTGAATTCTAATCTACATTAAAATTGTCCGAGAACATGCATATGCCCTCGTCTAATTCTAACATCTGATCACTGAAAAACACTACCTGTAGGAACAATTCAACTTGTATTGATGTCAAAAACCAATGTTGCCCTAAAGACCGTTAAAAAAATTTCCTAAGATTTCTGTGTAATTTTTCTTCAGCATGTTATTTCTGTGTATTTTCTACAGTGCACTGTTTAATGTAGGGATATTATGACTAACAACCCTCTCAGTTAAGAAAAAAAACAAAAAAAGAACCACGAGAGGGTTGGTTTTATGACTAAAAAGTAACATCAACCACATCTGTTTTAGCATCTCTAATCTCAACATGCAATGAAAATGAAATTAATCAAAACAAAAGCCATCAAAGCAATTATAATTTAATTTTTACTTCTCTTAAGTGAACAGCAAAAGAAAAGATTTGTTTCTAGGAGTAAAAATGACATCACATTTTTCTATGAAATAATATTCTCCCAAGTAATTCTATTTAAATTTTTTTAAAAAATTTAAACTATAGTAGAGTCTTTAAGGAACTCTATTTTCTTTTTTTTCAGAATTAAATATTGCTGATTACATCATCTGATGCCTAAAGCTGGAGGAATTAATGATTTCTTTGACTATCTGTATGGTATCCTTTCAAGTTGATGGCAGATCACTTTATCCACAAATACAATGGTTGTTAAAAAAACTTTACACAAATTAAATTTGGCAGAGTTTATTTGAGCAAAAATGATTCATTAATCATGTGTCACTCAGAATCAGGAGAGATTCAAAGAGCTTCATGCAGGAAGGTGGGAAGGCAGTATTTATAGACAGAAAAAGGAAGTGATCTACAAAAGAGTTTCATTATAGCTCAGCCTTAGCCTCATTTAATTATGGTGTGATGACATTTTCCTTATATGGACATGGTCTGATGAGTTGGCAGACTATGATTGACTGAGACTCTATTGCTACTAATGGCTGAAAGTCAGTAACTTCTTAAAAAATATACCCTTTTCAGGTGTTGGTGGCTCATGTCTGTAATCCTACTATTCAATCTGAATACTCATGTATGGAAATGAAAGGAGAATGATGGAGGGGGTGAATTCAACTACAGTATATTGTAAGAACTTTTGTAAATGTCACAATGTACCCCAAGTACAACAGGAAAAAAAAAAAAAAGAAATGAAAGAAAAAGAAAAGATCACATTGCAAAAAAAAAAAAACAAAAAACAAAAGAGGTGAAGATCAGGAGGATTGTGGTACCAGACCAGCCTGGGAGAAAAAGTTTATGAGTCCCTGTCTCAACAAACAGTTGGCTGCAGTGGTGAACACCTGTTATCCTAGATATGCAGTAGGCTGAGATAAGGTAGATTGCAGTTCCAGGCCATCCACAGCAAAAAGTTCATGAGACCCCACCTCAACAGAAAAAAGCTGAGCATGGTGGCATGCACCTGTCATCCCAGTTATTGCAGGAAGCATAAGTAGGAGAACCACAGTCTAGGCAAGCCCAGGAAAAAAGCAAGATACAATTTCAGAAATAACCTGAGCAAAATGGACTGGAGGCATGGCTCTACTTGTAGAGTGCCTGCCTAGCAAGCTTGTAAACCTGAATTCAAACCTCAGTAACTCCAAATATATATATGTATACACATGTACATATGTATACATATATATATATCACATAAACATATGTTTTAATAAATATATAAAAATATATTTCTATTTTTAATTTTAATTTATTTTATTGTTTTTACATTTACTTACATCTGTATACATTATTGGGGCCACATCTCCACCTTTCCAGGCAGAACGTGTTCTGTCCTCTTCTTCTCCAATTTTGTTGAAAAGTAAAAAGAGATAATAAGAAAAACATGGTGTTTTTGCTAATTTGAGATAAAGATAGCTATACAGAGAGAATCCTAACATTGCTTCCATGTGTATTGCAACCCACATTGGTAAATCTCTACCAGACCTCTTCACTACTTCCTAGTCCTCTTCCAACAGTGGTCTCTGCCAGTTTAAAATTACTATGTTCACTCCTATACAGTGAGCACATCAACCACATTCAAGTTTTAAGTATTCTCCCCTATCCCTCCCACGCACAGTCTCCCCTTAGTGTGTGACACATGCCCAATAATATTGCTGCATTTGTTTTCAGTCTATAATCCTCATTTGAAGGAGAACATGTGATTTTTGGCCTTCTCAGCCTGGCTAACTTTGCATACAATGATGTTCTCTAGTTCCATCCATTTACTTGCAAATGACAAAATTTCATTCTTCTTTGTGCCTGAATAAAATCCCATTGTGTATAATACCACATTTTCTTCATCCATTCATTGGTAGTGGGGCATCTTGGCTGTTTCCATAACTTGGCTATTGTGAATAGTGCTGAAATTGAAGAGACTACCTACACAACCAAAGAAAATCTTTGTTAGCTATACATCAAACAAGGGACTGATAACCAGAATATGTGGGGATCTCAAAAAACTAAACTCCCCCAAAATCAATGAACCAATAAAGAAGTGGGCAACTGAGATAAACAGAACTTTTTCAAAGGAAGAAATCCAAATGGCCAAAAAAACACATGGAAAAATGCTCACCATCTCTGGCCATAAAGGAAATGCAAATCAAAACCACACTAAAGATTCCATCTCACCCCTGTTAGACTAGCTAGCATCAAGAACACCACCACCAACAATGTTGACCAGGATGCAGGGGAAAAAGCAACTCTCATACACTACTGTTGGGAATGTAAGCTGTTACAACTGTTGTGGGAATGTCAAGCTGAGATATGGGACACTGAAGCAGTTTAGTAGGCAGCAACGTTTTATTGTGTTGGCTCAGGCTCAGCCTTTGGACATGGTCATACCGGCAACATTTCTTGGGGGCTCCTTGCCAGGATTGTGGAAATGGTGATTTGTCACGTCCTTTGTCACCAGGGCAATTCCCCTGGACTGCTGGGAGAAGATCCCACTAGGCATCAACAGACATCTTGACCTGGAGGAGGGACTCATCCTCCAGTGAGTTGGGGGACGCACAACAGAACTGGTGAGGCACAAGAACCAGCAAGTAGCGGGGAGAACTGCTCCTCAGACTGGTAAGAACTCAAGTTTGAATTCAGATCTGCCTCAGGGGGCAGAAGGGGAGACTGATCACCTCCCAGAGACCACTAGTTACTGCCTTTTGGGGTGAAACTATGTCTCTCAGGTTCAGAAAAAAGTTTAAAGTGTATAAGATACCTCTGAGAGTTAATGGGGGGCTTGAGCTTTTCCTGGGAAATAGCCAAAACTGAGGTTAAGGGATGGATAACAAAAATTTATTTCCAAAGAGGGAGATTCATGGATATGTCATTCTCCATTCCCTCTGGGTATAATTTAAAAGGTTTTTCTTTTTTTGAGAATGCACTCTAATTGTGTGTGTGTGTGTAAATTTGTTTAAAACACTGGGCAAAATTTAATTTGCTCCTGGAATTCCAGCTTATCTTATTTGCATTTAAGTTGACATTTTTTTCTGGCATACTTAATTTATAAAACTTTTATGTGTGTGTGTATGTGTGTATGTGTAAGCATCTTCTTAAACTGCTGTTGTAAGGTTAATGTGATATTCAAGGTACAAAAAACAGACGGTGTTTGTTTAAAGATCTCTATTCCAAACTGCTTAAGCTTTTTACATATGAATATGTAAATATCTTGAGGGTGGTTCTTATTATATAGTAAATGTAAAAAATTATTACTCTGTTCTACTAGTACTTTAAAGAAAACAGGTTTTCAAGCTTATTTCAATCAGATCTCACCAGGATGCAGGCATTCAGGGGTTAACACTCTGGCTTAAATCAGAGGAGAAAAAAAAAAGAAGAGGAAGAAAAAGGGCGGGGCACAGCCTGCAACAGGAATCTTAAAATTTGGGTAGTTAAAATGACCTTAGCCTGTTTCATTCTGTCATAAATAAAACCTGGGATTTAATTCTCTCTTATAATACAAGACTATACCAATGGTCTTTGTATAAGTTGTTTTAATACAAAAAATAATTTTAAGGTTGCTTTCTTTCTGGTATTTTCCATACAAATATAACACTCTAAGTTAAAAGGTTTTATAAGTTATTTTCAACAAGTAACAAATACATATATATATATATATATATATACATATATATACACATATATATATATTTAAGTTATTAAGGATATGGTTTTTTTAAAATAAAAGGTTAAGAAATACTTTTAAAAAGAAAAGGATAAAAACAAGCTCCCTCAGGGGATACAAAATAAGTTGTCATAAAGGTACAGAGTAAGTTGTCATAAAAAGATGGAGCTTATAAATGCTTATGTAAGTGATTGAGTAGATTAAAATCCAGTTACATTAAAGGTTTTGTAAAGTCAAATTTTAATGTACTGATGTTAAACTAAAACTTAATTCTCTAAGCTCATAACAACAAGAGTATCTTAAAAATATTATATTGTTCTTAATAACATTTACAAAAACTGTCTTAAAAATGGCTTTTGTTTTGTCAAGATAACTGTCAGAAACTTTTAGTGCTACAGGTTAATTTACAAATTTGTTAAGACAACAGAAGTTTAAAACACAGAGAGGCAAGAGGCAACTGAGCACAGGGAGTCCTACTGCACTGATACGAGAGTTGAGACAAATTTACTTAAGTAAAACAAAGTTAAAAAAAACAAAACCAAAGTACATCCTCCAAATAGGAAAAAATAATAAAAACTCAAAAAGAAACACTACACTGAAGGTCAAGACCTGTAGTTTTTATTGGAGTCAACAGAGTGGAGATGTTAGCCCTACTCCTTCCACATGGCAGGTGGCAAAAATTTTTGGCCTATGATGGCCAGATTGAACCTGTTATTTTAGGGGGGCTCTACTGACTACAGGTTGGTGGGATCCTGCTGTATGTCATGAGCCATCTGTTAATGTCAACAATCTGGGAGATGATCCCTTATCAACATCTGAGCCATGATTCTTGGCCATTAGGTTTCCTAACTCCATACTTAGTCCCCATAAATATTTACCTGTGTTCTCTGATGATTTTTGTCAGTTTAACTACTAAGGTAACTGAGTCATGTTCATTTAAGAGTTGGTTTATATTGAGGTTAACAGTGAGGACAGTCACGTTAGGACCAGACTCCCTCCCTCCTTGTACATGGCTTAATAGAAACTCCCCACTCAACCCCAAAGGCTGATAAAGAGACAATTGCTAAGCTTTATCTCCTCAGATGGATGCCAGGGATAGTTGAGCAGACAGTGACCTAACTACAACTTCTCTTTCTTAGTTGCCCAGCAACAGTATCCATTAATGACCTTCCTGGTACTTTTCTACTAGCCCCCTATATCTAGCCCAAGCCTGTGTGTGGTATTGTACTCTAGTTCTCTTAGTGAGGTACCCCTCCACAGGACTCCTGCCTGAACTATATACCCTGTGCTGATGTTTGAGCCATGTCACCGCCTCTTCCATGCCTCTTATTTTCTGAAAGTTTATGTAAAATTTTCTAGATGATCTCATGGTTAGATAACTGTTGTCTTTGGTGATTCTAATATAGTTGGTACCCTCTATGTGTCAGTTGCTGGGTTATTTGGGGTCACTGACACAGTTCTTCCCCCCAACTGATAAAAAAAATTCTAAGGTTTTACTTCAAAAACAACTAAGTTACTATGTGTATATAACCTCATAGAACTATGATGCTGTTGTGGGTTCTTTATACTAAATATTTATGTTTTTCAAGTATATTAAGCCTTCTAAAGTACAAAATTTAGATAAACACTGTAACAAAAGTACTAATATACTGTTCTGTTAGTTGCTAAATTGTCCATCAAAATTTTAACCATGATTCCTTTAAGTTTTTGTCATTACAGTTTTGATCCTTCTGGGACATTTACAATGAAGTCCATAAAAAATGACTCTAATAAGTGCTCATATGTCAACTAGGTTAGATTTTTAGACATCTACTTTTGTTGGATTTTATTATGTGTTGTCCTTTTCTAGAAGGCCACTGCCTAAAAGCCACTACTTCTCTAATTTTGGCTTAAATTTGGCCAAAAATGTCTAGTCGGTACTGACTACCACCTGATCTGCTCTTTATTTCCACATCCTGACGTGGGACCAAAACCAAACAAACTAACAAAATCCAGAAAAGAACAAAAATCTTCATGATGAAAAAATAATAACCATTCAAAAAAGACCTTCAGTCTGCAGCCATATCACCCTAAACATGCCCAATCTCAACTGGTCTCAGAAGCTAAGCAGTGTCATGCCTGGTTAGTACTTGGATGGGAGACAAATCTTCAAAAGAGACTGCTCAGAGACAAACAGTTTGGAGACAAGGGGGAGGGATTGCTGTCAAAGTTCAAATGGAGTCACTCATGCCAGACCTCTCAAAAATAACCAAGGCTGAGAGGATTGAGGAAACAGGTCTTATACACATGTAGCTATCTGACATTAAAGCCCTTCTAGACACAAACTCATATTTTTAGACAGGGTCTTCTACTTAAAGAGAAAATTACAATTTTTACTAGCTTTAAACATGTCCTTTGATACTTAAAGATGATAGTTTTAACTTTTTTAAACAAGTTTTCTTAGACATATATACTGGTACTACATTGTTGCCATGGTAATTCTACTCAGTTTAAAAAAAACAAAAGATACTTCTGGGTAAAAGAATAAAATGGTCAACCATAAAAACCCCATTAGAGGGCCCTTTTGTTGTTGTCTTACCTATCCCCACTACAGTTAAAGTAACAAAAATCGCTCCCTGGATCCACCACAGCCAAGTAAAGCCAGCCTCTCCCAAGTGGGAGTGCATCCCTGACTCAGCCTCACCATACAAGACACAGTCCAGAAAACCTGCGCCCTTCCTCGGCAGGACTCCACTTCCCAGGAGACACAGGGAATCATGAACAACAGGACAACAGCCCTGCTCTAGTCACTCTGGAAGCTGAATAGTCTACACATGGAGGAAGCTCAAACATGGGATGTGCCCCTGCTCTCCTCCACACACTCGGACTCTTACCTTTTGGGTTGGCCCTTACAAGGTTTTGCCTATGTACTAAATGTTAGAAGACAGCTATTGTCGGGACCTCTGCACAGCCATAACTTGCATTATGCACCCACCAACATGTCAGATGCTACATAGTCTCATATACTCCCATATTAAGGAGGTTACTGATAAATGATACTAAAAGTCCCAGAGTGAAAAAAAAATACAGACAACATTTGTCATAAAAAGCAGGGTGATTGGTCTGATCTTAGGAGCATCCTTAATATTACCCTGCCTGGTCTCTCGGTATTGTGGTCTATCAGAACCATTATGGAAGCTACTATAAAAAGGAACATGACCACACATGTAATGATGCTATAAAAATACAAACCCCTAGATCAAGATGATGCTCTTAGACCCTAGGTGAGTCCCAGCATCAAAGGCGAGAATGATGTAGCAGGGAGGAGGACCAGAAGAGAAGCAGACAGGCTGTGTTCTGATAATGAGGCAGGGAGAAGGGATGGCAAAGCAGAGAGATAAAACTTAAAAAATTAAAACATAAAAAAGGTCATGTAGCACTGGGGGGAATGAAATAGCCAATGAAGTTACATGCAGCCATATGTGGGTTGGGCTTTGCTTTTTGCTTTTGTAACCTGCTTGCAAGGGTGTATAAGGTGAGACCTCTTTGTTCTTGGGGCTCAGCCTTTGGACATGAGTCTGCTGAGTCTATGCTGGCACAATAAAATGTTGCTTCCTGCTAAACTGCCTCAGTGTCCAGCATCTCAGCTTGAGATTCCTGCAACACAACCTCTATGGAAAAAAATATGGTAGCTTCTTAAAATATATATTCGTGTAAAAACACACTAACATATACTCTTAAGGTACAGTTTGTTTCTGCTCTAAGGTCACTGTTTATTAGGAAGAAATTCAAAGCACAGGTGCAGTCTCAGACCAAACTTAACTTAGTAAATAGTAAGCAAGTATGTATCAAATATTTACCTCTATCAGGTAACATCTGGATTAGTATTTCTGCTGATTACTGTGAAGGAATCATATACTTTATGATTATGACTCCATGTTCCATGTGTGTTATGGATGTGTGTGTGTGTGTGTGAGAGAGAGAGAGAGAGAGAGAGAGAGAAAGAGGGAGGGAAGGGAAGGAGAAGATGAGAAGGGGGTAATGTTAATTACTTTTCTTGTTTTTGTAACAAAATGTCAGACACAAACAACTTAAAGGAAGGAATTATTTATTTCAGTTCATAGTTTCAGAGGTGTCAGTTCATGATTGGGAGTGGGGTGGCAGAGCAGTTCATAATATGGTGCCAGGAAGCAAAGGAAATGGGATATAAGGAGGAACCAAGGGCTGAGCACCAGTGGCTCAGGTCTATAACCTTAGCTACTCAGGAAGCAGACATCAGGAGGATTGTAGTTTGAAGCCAGTTCAAAAACAACAAAATGGCTGGTGAAATGGGTTAAGTGGTAAGGCGAATGCCCAGAAAGCATGAAGCCCTGAGTTAGAATTCCAGTATCAGAGAGAGAGAGAGAGAGAGAGAGAGAGAGAGAGAGAAGGAGCCAAGGCAAGATATAGCCCCTTGAGACTACTTCTTTTAACCAAGCCCCACCTCCAACTTTTCATAATTTCCAAATCGTAATATTATCTTATGAATAAATAAAGGAATTAATCCATTGATTCAGTCAGAGCTTTTCATGATCTAACCTTCTCTGGAAATGCCATATTACACATCCAGAAGTGTGCTTTACTAATCTCCTAGATGTTTCTTAATCTAGTCAAGTTGTCAATCAAGTTTAACCATCACAAAGTTGAAGAAAAAAAATGCATGCATGTATGCTTTGTTTTCTCTCAAAGGAAGAAAATGTCTTGAAATTTGTACACTGAAAGTAACATCATCTCCTCATTTATGTGCTAATTTATTTATGTATTAATGCTGATACATAAATTAAACACACATACTTGTGCACTTGCACACACATGTAAGGTATACAAGCAGGAGAAAGCTTATTTTTAAGATCAATAAATAGTATTTTTTTGGGCCATTCTAATGTTGAAGTCTGAAATTCTGGCTAAATATTTGAGAAAAGCTGATTTTTACCCAGAGACAGGTGAACATAAAAGGGAGCTCCAGAAAGTCTGATAATTTGTCACTGCCTCAAATCAGCAAGCTATCTCCAGAAGCAATTTAACACAAGCCCCAGGTCTATACAAAGAGAAAACCCAGAAGCTAACTGTGCCCACAGGCCTTGTAAGGCAATTAAATTGCAAGTGATCACTGATTTTTATTGCTGTAAGGCTTATAGAGTTGTCTCAGTCATCCTTGATTCTTGACAACCCAAAGCATTTTTATAAATTATTCCATCTGATACATCCTGTATTGGAGGCTAATGTGTGTTTGCTAGCCTCCAATGAACCCTCAATGCTGTCAGTTAATCATACTGTATTTATTTTGTTAATATAGATTTTAAAAAACTGTATCCTTATAGAAAAGCAATTTAAAAATAAATAAATTGCATAATATTTCATTACGGTTTTGATATTAAAAAAACCAACAAATCAGGGAAAAGGAAAGGGAACGTGGTTCCTTGAGTGGGAGCCATTTGCAAATTAAGGTAAGTCATGCAAATGTCTGCTGGACATGCTTTCTAGCCAGATCATCAACTGCAAAAGTCACAAGGAAGGAATACATTAGGCATGTTCCAGGAGCAATATATCCAGTATACAAGGGGAACTAGTGGTCAGAGATAACGTCCCAGTGGAGTAAGAGCCAAGATTGTGCAAGTTTCTATAAGGATTTGCTTATGTTCTGAATATGAGAGAAAGCTAATGAAGGCTTCAAACAAAGAAATGATGTCATCTGAAATGTTCTCATTTCCACGACTACATGTCATTGCACCACAGGGCTCTTCAGGAAACTCTTATTTTAATGACTTCTGAGAGTCCAAAAATGAACCTATGCTGGCCATATAAGGTATTTTGTAACAGTAAATTAATTCTTATCTCAAAACAGACAAAATAGGCTATTTTTTAAGTTCCATTTACATGTTGTGTTTGCAACTTTTGTAAAAAAATTGTGTATAAAGGTAGCATCTATTTTTAGTTGCTCTCTTTTAAAATTTATTTATTTATTAAATTACTCATTTATTCACAAGTGCATACATTGTTTGGGTCATTTCTCCCCCCCCTCCCCTCCCCTTTTCCTCCCTCTCTACCTCAGTTCCAGGCAGGTCCTGTTCTGCCTTTATCACTAATTTTGTTAAAGAAAAGCACAAGCCTAATAAGGAAGACAAAGTGTTTTTGCTAGTTGAGTTGAGGATAGTTATACAGAAATATTCGTAGCATTGCTTTCGTGTACACATGTGTTATGACCCATGTTAATTCATCTCTAGCTGATCTTTGCACTGGTCACTGATCCCCTTCTCATGATAACCTCTGTTGCTTTAAGGTTTCTGTATTAGCTCCTCTGGAGTGGGGACATCAAACACTTCATGTTTTGGGTTTTCTACCTATTCCTATATCTCCCTTATGTGCTCTCCCCTTGTCATATGATCCAAGCCCAACCACATTGCTACATTTGCCCTAGATCTAAAGTCCACATGTGAGGAAGAACATACGATTTTTGGTCTTCTGAGCCTGGCTGACCTCCCTCAGAATGATGTTCTCCATTTCCTTCCATTTACCTGCAAATGATAAGATTTCATTCTTTTTCATGGCTGAGTAAAATTTCATTGTGTACAAGTACCACATTTTCTTAATCCATTCATCAATACTGGGGCATCTTGGTTGTTTCTGTAACTTGGCTATTGTTAATAATACTGCAATAAACATGGGCGTGCAGGTGCCTCTGGAGTAACCTGTGTTGCTTTCCTTTGGGTCTATCCCCAGGAGTGGGATTACTGGATCATATGGCAGATCTATGTTTAGATTTTTAAGAAGCCTCCAAGTTTTTCTCCAGAGTGGTTGTACTAGTTTGCATTCCCACCAGCACCGTATGAGGGTTCCTTTTTACCCACATCCTTGCCAACACCTGTTGTTGGTGGTGTTTTGGTTAACGGCTATTCTAACAGGGGTGAGGTGGAATCTTAGTGTGGCTTTGATTTGCATTTCCTTTATGGCTAGAGATGGTGAGAATTTTTTCATGTGCTTTTTTGCAATTTGAATTTCTTCTTTTGAGAAAGTTCTGTTTAGTTCAGTTGCCCATTTTTTAATTGATTCATTGGTTTTAGTAGAGTTTAGTTTCTTAAGTTCCCTGTATATTCTGGTTATCACTTCCTTGTCTGATGTTTAGCTGGCAAATATTTTCTCCCACTCTGTGGGTGGTCTCTTCGGCTTAGAGACCATTTCTTTTGTTGTACAGAAGCTTTTGAATTTTATGAAGTCCCATTTGTCCATCCTTTCTCTTAGTTGCTGGGCTGCTGGGGTTCTATTGAGGAAGTCCTTACCTATACTTATTAGTTCCAGAGTGTTTCCTGCTACTTCCTGTAGTAACTTCAGAGTTTCAGGTCTGATATTTAGGTCCTTGATCCATTTTGAGTTGATACTAGTACAGGATGATAAACATGGATCTAGTTTCACTTTCTTGCAGTTGGTTAATCACTTTTCTCAGCAACATTTGTTGAAGAGGCTGTCTTTTCTCCATTGTATGTTTTTGGCAACTTTGTCAAAAATGAGGTGAGTATAGTTGTGTGGATTCATATTTGGGTCCTCTATTCTGTTCCACTGGTCTTCATGTCTTTCTTGTGCCAGTATAATGCTGTTTTTATTGCTATTGCTTTGTAATATAGTTTGAAGTCAGGTATTGTGATACCTCCAGCATTGCTCTTTTTGCTGAATATTGCCTTGGCTATGTGGTGAAAGTCATTGGGATTTTGATGGGAATTGCATTAAACATGTAGATTGCTTTTGGTAGTATAGCCATTTTTACTATATTGATTCTTCCAATCCATGATCATGGGAGATCTTTCCACCTTCTGTAGTCTTCCTTGATCTCTTTCTTCAGGGGTTTGTAGCTCTCTTTGTAGAGGTCATTCACATCCTTTGTTAAATTTACTCCTAGGTATTTGATTTTTTGGGAGGCTATTGTGAGTGGAATTATTTCCATATATTCCTTCTCAGTTTGCTCATTGTTGGTGTATAGAAAAGCTAATGATTTTTGTAGATTGATTTTGTATCCTGCTAACTTGCTGTAGCTGTTTATGGTGCCTAAGAGTTTTTGGGTAGAGTTTTTTGGGTCTTTAAGGTATAGGATCATATCATCTGCAAATAAGGATATTTTGATAATTTTTTTACCTATTTGTATTCCTTTTATTTCTTTTTCTTGCCTAATTGCTCTGGCTAGAAATTCCAGTACTATGTTGAATTGGAGTGGGGATAGTTGGCACCCTTGTCTCATTCCTGATTATAGAAGGAATGGTTTCAGTTTTGCATCATTGAGTATGATGTTGGCTGTAGGTTTTTCATATATAGCCTTTACAGTGTTGAGGTACATTTCTTCTATTCCTAGTTTTCTTAGAGCTTTTGTCATGAAATGGTGTTGGATCTTGTCAAAGGCTTTTTCTGCATCTATTGAGATGACCAAGTAGTTTTTGTCTTTGGTTCTATTGATGTGCTGTATTACATTTACAGATTTGTGTATATTGAATCACCCCTGCATCCCTGGGATGAAGCCAACTTGGTCATGGTGGATGATCTTTCTGATGTGTTGTTAGATTTGGTTTGCCATTATTTTATTAAGGATTTTTGCATCAATGTTCATTAAGGAAATTGGCCTATAGTTCTCCTTGTTGGAGGTATCTTTGTCTGGTTTTGGGATAAGAGTTACATTGGCTTCATAAAATGAGTTAGGCAGTGTTCCTTCCTTTTCTATTTCATGGAACAGTTTAAGGAGAGTTGGTATTAGTTCTTTAAACATCTGATAGAATTCATCAGAAAATTCATCAGGTCCTGGACTGTGTTTTTGGGAGATTCTTTATTGCTGCTTCAATTTCATTTTGTGTTATAGATCTATTCGTTGATTAATAATTTCCTGATT
Source organism: Castor canadensis (assembly GCF_047511655.1). NCBI lineage: Eukaryota > Metazoa > Chordata > Mammalia > Rodentia > Castoridae > Castor > Castor canadensis. Next base: position 55,294,839 of record NC_133394.1, read on the forward strand.
TTTATTTATTGCTACCCCTGCCTGTTTACAGGGACCATTGACTTGATAAATCTTCTTCTAGCCTTTCACTTTCAGCCAGTGCTTATTTTTCTGTTGGTGAGGTGGGTCTCCTGTAGGCAGCAGATTGTTGGATCTTCTTTTTAATCCAGTTTGCCAAGTGGTGTCTTTTGATGAGGGAATTTAGTCCATTAACATTCAGTGTTACGATTGATAAGTTTGTGGTGATCCCTGTCATGTAGTTGTCTTCGTTGATTAGAGGTTTGATTATGTGTAGCTGAAATAATGTTACTCTTTACTTCTTGCCTTTTCTTCTCCTGTGGTTTGGTGCTGCCTCTCCTTTCATGGTTTTGTTTGCTTTCATTTTCTGTGTGCAGAATTCCTTGAAGAATCTTTTGTAGTGGTGGCTTGGTGGTCATATATTGTTTTAGTTTCTGCTTATCATGGAAGACTTTTATTGTTCCATCTATTTTGAATGATAGTTTTGCTGGGTAGAGTATCCTAGGATTGAAGTTATTTTCATTCAGTGCCTGGAAGACCTCACCCCAAGCTCTTCTTGCTTTTAATGTTTCAGTTGAGAAGTCTGCTGTGATTTTGATGGGTTTACCTTTGAATGTTATTTTTTTTCCTCTTTTACAGCCTTCAACATTCTTTCTTTAGTCTCTGTACTTGTTGTTTTAATGATAGTATGTCATGCAGTAGTCCTATTTTGGTCAGGTCTGTTCAGAGTTCTGGAGGATTTCTGTACCTGAATAAGCATAGTTTTCTCTAGATTTGGGAAATTTTCTGTTATTATTTTGTTGAATATATTATGCATTCCTTTTGCTTGCACCTCTTTTCCTTCTTCAATGCCCATGATTCTCAGGTTTGGTCTTTTGATGGAGTCAGTGAGTTCTTGCATTTTTTTTCATAGGTCTTGAGTTGTTTAACTAATAGTTCTTCAGTTTTCCTTTAATTGCCGTTTCATCTTCAAGTTCTGAGATTCTGTCTTCTGTTTATTCTATTCTGCTGGGATGGCCTTCCATTTTGTTTTGTATTTCTGTTTCATTCTTTTTTCTGAGGTTTTCTATATCATGGGTTACTTCCTCTTTAACATTGTCAATTTTTGCCCTTAATTCATTTATCTCTCTGTTTATGGTAGTGTCAGTTTCAGTTTGGTTTTTATTTAGGTCTTCTATGATTTCATTTATTTGTTTCTGGGTTTTCTCATATTCTTTGTTTTTGTTGTCTTGGAATTTTCTGAGTGCCTCCTGTATGTTTTGGTTGACCATGTCTAGTAACATCTCTATGAAATTCACATTAATTACTTGTAGGATTTCTTCTTTCAGGTTGTTCTTGTGGGTTTTTTGGGTTCCTTGGTAGAGTTTATCTTTGTTTTTTTGGAGTCTGGATCTGGGTATCTGTTTTCTTCATATTGCTCTAAATCCTCTACTACTTTATTTTGGGGGAGAGAATGGTTTCCCTCCTTTTTTCTTCTTCCCATTTTTCCACTAGGTACCATTTCTGTCCCTGGACTATGTGTAACTTAGTGTTAGCTGCGGTGCAATGTTAATACTAACAAAACCAAGAGAGAAGGATAAAAAACAGAAAGTGAAGGAAATGTAAAAGGAAGAGAGAAAAGAGGAAAAAAGAAAGAAAAAAATATGGGAGAGATGGTGGGTAATCAAACCACAACAACCAGGCAGCCAAATCCTTAAAGAAGGGTGAAAAAAAAAATGGGACAGATGGTGGTGATCAAATACTCCAAGAGGGTACCAAATGATGTCAACTCTCAGGGAAAGGTGAAATATTATTTCTATGCAGATTTTTCTGATAAAATTCTGCTTTTCTAGGAATACAGCACTTGTCAAGAAATCTGTCATTGTACTCCTGCATGGTATTATACCCAAAGCAGTGCATCATAAGAAAAGCTAATTCACTTTGACTTCACTGCATATATCCCCAAAGACTCAGGCCTCTTGTTGTTTTGTTAGAAAAGTTAAAGAAAAATAGAATTTACTCAAGGAAAGAACTTTTTGTTCAGGTATTATAAAACATAGAAGTGAGGGCTGGTGGAGTGGCTTAGGTTGTAGAGCACCTGCCTAGCAAGTGGGAGGCCTCGAGTTCAACCCCCAGAACTTCCAAAAGAAAATGAACAAACATAGAGACAGAAAAAAAATCATAGAAATGAAATAATTTGTTGCCTTGGAAAGAAATTAACTGTAAACTCTCCCTCTCCTTATTTAGGAAGGAAAGTGACTTATCATCCTTATTGCCATAGATGATCAGCAATTTTGTTCTGGGCTCCAAGGAATGATGGGCTGCTATCATCTGTCAACAGCTTCCAACACCAGGCATGGCTATGTCTATTCTTGCCTCATGATGAGCAAGTCATGTATGATATCCAACATGCAGTGAGCCCTGAAGAAATGTCAACTCACCAGGCAACTTTGTTACAGGTTTAGTTGCAGCTCAGAAGAGAGCAGGAGGATTTAAAGCTCCAGGGCAAGACCCTGTCACTGCAACTCCAGCTCAAAGCCTGACATGTCACCTCTAGCCCATCAGTTGTTAGGGATCACAGAATGTTTTCTTAGCTTTTATTCTGGAGGAGGCTAGAAATTGAACATTACTTGAAGAAAGCACAGCTTATCACACATTCTATCACCAACCATTTCACAAATGAGAAAACCAGTGTAAAACTGTCTATAAGGGCTGGCCAAAGTCTTGTTACTTGGACAGAGAACTGAGATTCTGGGTAGAAGATACATGATTATTTTAAATTAGAAGCAGTTTAACAAAATTAAAGTTGACTTTATAAAAACTGTTGAGAAGCTCTAATCACTTTTCCCCAAGTTCCATGAATTATAGTCCTTTCTGGAATTGGCAATTTAAGATAATAGGAAAGGGTTGAGACCCTGATGTCTTTGATTTACTTTTTAGGCTATGAGTAAAATTTATACAAAACAACCTCACCATCTACATTCAGAATGATTGGCAAGAGTGAATACATGTGCCAAAGGGGACTCTGAAGAATGCTGAAAAATTGCCTTGCTTTTTTCAAAAGCTGACAAATGTTTAATGTCTAAGAATTCTTATTTGATATTGGCAACAGCTTGTGAAGATCAATTTTGATTTGAAGACTGATAGAAGGTTAGCAATATTTTTGTCTGCAGAAACAGTGTGAAGTTCATGAAGGGAGAGGTGAAATATTTGAATAGTAGTTTAAAGTTTCACAATTTTGGTCAAATTGCAATGTTTCAGAATAAATGTAGTGAATTCAATATTCCTCACAGTTAAACATACTAGGAGAATTTTTAGCATTAAAATTCTCTTTCATCTATGCATCAGTCTTCCTTCATGGAATAAATATGAAATAAGGTTTTAGGTTTTCAAAGAATTGAACAAAAACTTTATGTCTTGGACATTTCATACTCAGTAGACAATGTTTTCTGTGTTTCTGTATTAATTTTGGCAACATTTTATTAAGTGACACATTCTACCCATGTAACCACATTCTTTTGCTTTTACACATCGAACCAAGTACCTAATTAATGAATGTAGATGATAAAATGTAAATCACTGCGGAAAATACTTAAGTATAGTTCCAGAATATGTTCTTCCAAAGACACAAAATGAAGAAAAGCTATTTGCCTCCTTTGGGGATACGACAGGGAATCTAACACATTCCAAATATATTCTTTCATTCAAGGATTTAAATTAAACTTTTGGGCTCTGAAGTCCAAAGTTTTAATGGAATTTTCCCGTGGAATCTGTAGGCTTCTTCTCAACATCTGCTGGGTGTACAACTAGTTCAGAGGGTGCAGTGGCAAATAGAACTGTGGGATACTAACATTGTGAAATCTCAGCTGAGGGATTATTGTGGTTCCAGTACTCTTTCTTCCACAGATAAAAGAGGAAACAGTTTGGCTTCGATGCCCTCAGGATAAGGTTGTTAAAGCAGTGTGCAGAGAGGAGGAAAACCCACAGCCAATTTTTAGCTTCTGAATTTCAGAATAGATTCTGGAAACACATAGTGGGTCAATAGTTTTAAAGAAAAAAAAATGTTTGAATCTCAAAAGACCAGAAGCTGAAGGAATCATTGTATGAAACTAATGCCAAAAGGAATGTATTTGAAGGAAATCATGAGCTATAAATTTTTACTGTTACAATGAGGGGAAAAAAATCCCTCTGAGCTGCAAATGAAGTATCAGTGAGGAGAATTATCATGTGTAAGATGTGTTACAGGTTCTGAAGATTGTGAGCAGAATCCCCTACACATTTAAGGTCCAAAAGTAGCAGGGGGGAACTAACTGTGTGCTACTTCCCATTTTGAGCCCCAAAAGTGGCAGATTTGCAAAACTCCTACATGCTGCACTATGTAAGTTTTAGTATAGAGATGGCTCCATGGATGACAATTCTGCAGAACTTCTCACAATCCAAGTATATACTGTAGTAGACCAAGTCAACCTTTCACAAGCACCCAAAAGGAGGTGGAATTTAGATTAGGAAGAGTTGGTGAACTTGAGGAAGCATTAAAACACAAATGAAGTAACTGTAAAAATGAATGCAGCTCACACCTCAGATAAAACAGAGAGTTGGATGTACAGCATATCATTATGGAGGATTGACAGTGGCCATATATCAGAGAAGAAATTTCTACACATACAAACATACATAGATGTCACACAAGGGAGAGGCTTTACCCACAGCACTTTGCTTTGGCACTATCTGTGTTAGTTTCCTATTGCTGTGACAACTTTGTCTGAGAGAAACAAAATAAAGTGAGAGAAGATTTAGTTTGGTGCATAGTTTCAGGGTCCATGGTCAACTAACTGCATTAATTTTGGTCTTCTGCAGAGGCAGAGTGCCACATTGCATGGTGGAGTAAAACTGGTCACTTAATGGTATCCATAAAGCAAAAAGGGAGAAGGGGCCCAAATTACAATACTGCCTCAAGGGCATACCTCCCAATTATCTAGCTCCCTTTCAGTAGGCCCCAGTTCTTAAAGGTTCATTCCACCATCTCCCAACACATATGGGCTTTTGGGGATGTAGTAGTCACTTTTGCATTGCTATAATGAAATACATGACATAAAATTAAAGGGAGGAATAATTTATTTGACTCACAGCTTCAAAAGTTTCAGTCCTTCATGGCGAAGAGACTGTGAAGAAACAAAGCAACTCACATCATGATGGCCTGGACACACACACACACACACACACACACACACACACACACACACATACACAGAGTGAGAGAGAGAGAGAGAGAGAACAAGAGAGGAGAGAGAGAGCGAGAGAGAGAGAGAGAGAGAGAGAGAGAGAGAGAGACTGCACTTGAAGGATTCTCCTTTCTCCCCTTTTATTTCATCCAGGTCCCATATGTTTGGAACCCACAGTTAAGGTAAGTCCTCCCCCTTTACTTAATCCTCTCTGGAAATGCTCTCAAAGGCATACCCAGAAGTATGTTTTATTAATCTCTTAGGTTCTTCTCAACACAATCAAGTTGACTACCAAAGTTAACCATCACAGGAGGGACATTCAAGATCAAAACCCCAGATTCTGTTCCTACCTTCAATGTACTTATGTCCATCTTACAATTCAAAATGTATTGTTAAGTTTATTCCCAAGCATTTGAATTATTTTAGGCTATCATAAATGGAGTTGTTTTCCTATATTCTTTCTGTCTTTTCATTGTTGGTGTATAGAAAGGCTACTGATTTTTGTAAGTTGACTTTGTATCCTGCTACTTTGCTGAAGCTGTTTATGATGTCTAGGAGATTTTTGGATCTTTTAGGTATAAGATCATGGTATCTGGGAATAGGGATAGTTGACTTCTTTTTACATATTTGTATTCCTTTTATTTCTTCTTCCTGTCTTATTCCTCTGGCCAGGAATTCCAAGACTATGTTGAATAGGAGTAGAGAGAGTGGGCACCCTTGTCTCATTCCTGACTTTAGGGGGAAATGATTTCAGTTTTTCTCCATTAATAATGATGTTGGCTATAGGTTTGTCATATATAGCTTTTATTATATTGAGGGACATGCATTCTATTCCTGGTTGCATCAGATCTTTTATCAGAAAATGGTGTTGAATTTTATCAAAGGCTTTTTTTCTGCATCTATTGAGATGATCAAGTGGTTTTTGTCTTTGCTTCTATTAATGTGCTGTATTACATTTATAGATTTGAGTATGTTGAACTGCTCCTGCATCCCTGGGATGAAGCCGACTTGGTCATTGTGAATGATCTTCCTAATATGTTGTTGGATACAGCTTGCCATTATTTTATTGAGGATTTTTGCATCTGTATTCTTTAAGGAAATTGATCTGTAGTTCTCTTTTTTGGATGTGTCCTTGTTTGGTTTTGGGATGAGTGCAATATTGGCTTCATAGAATGAGTTAGGCAGTGTTCCATTCCTTTCTATTTTGGGGAAAAGTTTGAGGAGTGTTGATATTAGTTATTCTTTAAAGATCTGGTAGAATTCAGTGGAGAATTCATCAGGTCCTGGACTTTTCTTTTTGGGGAGACTTTTTATTGCTGTTTCAATTTCATTTCATGTTACAGATCTGTTTAGGTGGTTAATATCCTCTTGGTTCAGTTTTGGATGGTCATAAGTATCTAGAAATTTGCCCATTTCTTCAAGAATTTCAAATTTATTGGAATATAGTTTCACAAAGTAGTCTCTTATGATTCCCTGGATTTCTTTGGTGTTTCTTGTTATTTCCCCTTTTGTGTCTCTGATTTTACTGATTTGTGTCTTTTCCTTCCTCATTTTAGTCAGATTTGCTAGGGGTTTGTCAATTTTGTTCATTTTTTCAATGATCCAGCTTACTGTACTATTGATTCTTTGTATGGATTTTTTTGGTCTCTATTTCATTATTTTGGGCCCTTATTTTTATTACCTGTATACTTCTTCTTGTTTTGGGTTTAGCTTTTTCTTGTTTTTCTAGGAGTTTGAGGTATAGCAGTAGGTTGTTTATTTAAGATCTTTCTGTGCTTTTAGTATATGCACTCATGGCTATTAACTTACCTCTTAGCACTGCCTTTGCTGTATCCCATGGATTCTGATAGGTTGTATTTACATTTTCATTAACTCCAGGAACTTTTTGATTTCCTCTCTTATTTCTTCTATCATTGAGCAATGTGTTGTTAAGCCTCCAATTGTTTGAGCATTTTCTGCTGCTGCTTTTGTTGAGTTCTACTTTGAAATAAATCTAACAAAGGATGTGAATGGCCTCTACAAGGAAAACTACAAACACTTGAAGAAAGAAATAGAAGATTACAGAAGATGGAAAGATCTCCCATGCTCATGGATTGGCAGAATCAACACAGTAAAAATGGCTATACTACTAAAAACAATATACATGTTCAATGCAATTCCCAACACAATCCCAATGACATTCATCACAGAGATTGAAAAATCAACCCTAAAGTTCACTTGGAAACACAAAAGACCATGAATAGCCAAGCAATACTGAGCAAAAAGAGTAATGCTGGAGGTATCACAACACCTGACTTCAAACTATACTACAGAGCCATTGCAATAAAAACAGCATGGTACTGGCCCAAAAACAGATATGAAAACCAGTGGAACAGAATAGAGGACCTGGATGTGATCCACACAGCTATGCCACCTAATTTTTGACAAAGGTGCCAAAAACATATGATGGAGAAAAGACAGCCTCTTCAACAAATGTTGCTGGGAAAACTGGATACCTGCTTGCAGAAAACTTAAACTAGATCCATGTTTGTCACTCTGTACAAGTATAAACTCAAAGTGGATTAAGGACCTTAATATCAGATCTGAAACCTTAAAGCTAATACAGGAAAAACAGAGAATACACTTGAACAATAGATACTGGCAAGGACTTCCTCAGTAGAACACAAGGAGCTCAGAAACTAAGAGAAAGGATAGCCAAATGGGACTACATGAAATTAAATAACTTCTGCACAAGAAAAGAAATGATCTCTAAATTTAAGAGGCCACCCATAGAATGCGAGAAAAATCTTCACTACCTCCCATCAGACAAGGGACTGATAACCAGAATATACAGGGGGCTGAAAAAACTAAACTCCCTCAAAATCAGTGACTCTATAAAGAAATGGGCAACATTTCTTCCCACTATGGGAAAAAGTATGGAGGCTCCTTAAAAAACTAGAACTAGATCTGCCATATGATCCAGGAATACCATTCCTAGGTATATACCTGAAGAAATGTGAGTCAGGTTAAAGCAAAGGCATCTGCAATGCCCATGTTTATTGCAGCACTATTCACAATATCTGAACTATGAAAATAACCAAGATGCCCCACTGCTGACAAATGGATTAAGAAACTGCAGTACTTATACACAATGGAATTTTACTCAGCCACAAAGAATGAAATTCTGTCATTTGCAGGTAAATGGATGGAACTGGAGAACATCATCTTAAGTGAAGTTAGCCAGGCTCAGAAGGCCAAAAGCCACATGCTTTCCCTCATATGCAGATTGTAGACCTAAAACAAATGCAGCGGTATTATGGGACACAGGTCACACTAAGGGGAGGCTGTGCAAGAGAAGGGTAGGGTAAGGGAAGCAAAGCAAAAACTTGAATAAGATTGATGTGCTCACTGAACAGGATGAATATATAAATTTTAAACTGGCCAGGGCCACCATGGGAAGTGAACTAGGGAGGAGTGAAGAGGACTGGCAGAGGTGATTCAATTAGAGCTGCAATACACCTATGCATGAGAACAAAACAAGGAAACTCCTTCTGTAGCTATTTTTATCTCAAACTAGCAAAACGTCATGTTTATCATTTTACCTTCATCTTTTGTTTTTTCTTCTACAAAATTAAAGAACAGGAGGGTGGAACAGGTTCTGCCTGGTGGGTAGGGGAGGTGCAGTTGGCACCAGTGGGAGGGATAGGTTGGTGGGGAAGGAGTAGGAGGAGGAACATGGTGCAAACAGTGTATACACATGTATGTAAACAGAAAAATGAGACCCATTGAAACTGTTCCAGGAATCAGGGGAGGGGGAATGTGGGAGAGAAGTGGAGGGGGGAAATTCAAGTATGATGTATTTGATACATTGTAAGAACCTTTATAAATGCTACAAGGTACCCACTCCCAGCACAATAATAAAACAAACAAATAAACAAACAAAACAAAATGTATTTAGTTCACATCTAAGGGTCCCCAAAATTTTAACAGTTCCAGCATTGTTTCAAAAGTCCAAGTCCAAAGTCTCCTCTGAGAATCAAGACAACTCATCCATGAACCTCTGTAAATGAACAATTTACATACTTCCAACATGCAATGATATAAGGTAAACATTCCCATTCCAAAGGGGACTAATGGGAAAATAAAATAAAAAGGAGGAATTAGACTAAAGCAAATCTGGAACACAGCAAGACAAAAATTAAATTATATAGCTGCACATAGGATGTACAGAGGTTGAATTTTCATATGACTGTGTCCTATAGAAGCTTTGAAAAAGCTTTGTACTTTTCCCCTCTTGAGTCTGTGGTGGGTAGCATTTTGTCAATTCCTCAAGGAATTTTTAGTATTGTTCCAGTGCAAAGTACTTGGCTTCTATTTAATGTTGCGATAATCTCTTTAGCAACCATACTCTCCTTGGCCACAATTTTAAATAACTCCTTTTTTAGCTGTACTTAAAGTTTTTCAAATCTTTCTGCTTGCTTTTTGCTTCCAATTCTCACCATAAATCTAACCAAAAGTGAAACTATGCATGCTCTGCTGCTCTGAAATTTCCTCTGCCATATTAATTAGTTCATTACCTTTAATTTTAGAGTCCCACAAATTCACAGGGCAACAGGCAAATTGTAGCCAAGTTCTTTGCTTGAATGTAACATCTAATTGCCTTATTTACATCTGAAACCTCATGAGCCTGGTCTTTAATCTTTGCAGTTCTATCAGCATTCTGGTCTTCAGGGCCCTCACCAGAACTGCCCACTAAGCTCCACTTACAGCATTCTAGGCTTTTTCTAACCTTGTTTTTCAGACTTTTCCACATTTCCTTTTGTATTGTCAGAGAAACAACAACACTTCTTGGCAACAATTTTAGGGTATCTCTCAATCCAGTCAAGTTTATAACTAAGATTAGCAATCACACTATGTAGTCTCCAAAATTTAGATGCAATCTGGGAAAAAAGCAGAGAGAAAATCCATAATTGCTCAAAACTGAGCATGCAAGTCCCATAGAATGGATTTTGAGTTATAAAGACAGTTCAGTCATAGAAAATGTATTTATCCTGAAATTGAAGTTTTTGAACAAATGTGTTGTGACCCAATATTTCATACCCAGTTCATATATCAAAGAATAGCTTAAATAAGATCAATTGGCATCTAACAAGATAAAGAAAATAGTTCCACAATTTTAAGAATTACAGAGGTAAAGTTAAAGTCTAGCTCTCAAGAATGCTGGGTGTTATGAGTTGTATTTTGTTCCCTCTAAAACTCAGGTTGAAGTTCTAACACTAGGTATCTAAAAATGTGATACAATAAGGTCTTTGAAGAGGTAATCAAGAAAATGGATACAATATAAAGTTTCCATATATTTAATATAAAATGTTTTGCATAAATGATGACTTAACATAACAGTATTTGTTTCTCTTTAGGAAAAATTTAGGAGTTTATAGACTCTTTATGAAAATCAGGCCCATATATTGTCTATTTCATTACAGCTCACCAGTTAAGAATTGATTGAATATTTTTAAATGGTTGAAAATGAATAGAGGAGATGAGCCAATTCTGGTTATAAGACATGTATACATGGAAATGTCACAATGAAACACCCTGTACAGCTATCTTAAACAAACAAAACAGTCTTTAAAAAATAAATGGAAAACAAGTAGGCAAAACAAGTCCTGTCTGTGGGCTTGGTGCCAGAGGGACAGGGGAAGATATAAGTAAAGAGTGTAAGAGGGTGAATATGGTTGAAATATTATGTAGTCATATATGTAAATGGAAAAATGAGACTTGTTGAAACTATTCAAGGAATGAGGTGAGGGGAGAATAAAGGAGAATGTTGGAGGGGTGTATTCAACTATGATATATTGTAAGAACTTTTGCAAATGTCACAATGTACATCCAGTACAACAATAATATGATAATGATAAATAAGGAATAAAAATAAATGAAATAGAAAATAAATTAAGAGGAAAAAAAGCTACTTTGTAACATTTGAAAATTATATGCAATTAAAATTTCAATGTCCCAAAATAAAATTTTATTGGAATGAGTCATTCCTATTTATTTAAATAAATCAGCTTTTTTGATACAATAGAAAAAGACTTGCAGCAGACCATATGACCCAGTTAAGTCCAAATATTTGTTATTTGTCCATTTCAAAAAAGCACAGTTAACAAATCCTGATCCAGTAGCAAACTTCCAGGTTGAACAGAGTAACAGAGCCTAGAATGATCCATCCAAGGAACCAAATACATTTGCTAGGATTCTTAGTGCTTGTATATTAAATTAAATGAACTTCCAAGGAGTCATAGGACTCTTTGAAAATGTCAGAGAGATGGAATGTTATTTATCTAAGTACATGTAAGTGATAGCTAGTCTTCTGTTATGTGATCTTGCACATTTTAAAATTGAACCTTGAGATACTGCCAGGATTTACTTCTAGGGTTTCAATATTGTTACCCTAATTTTTAAACTTGAAGAAAAATAATGTTTCTATTCTGTGCAAAATGTATATAAATTAAGGTTAAAAGTCACTCTACTTTATAAGCAAAACCAACAAATTGAAATTGAGCCTTGATTGTCTCTGAAATCAGGACCTACGTTTAAAAAAATGACAGTGTGTTTTCACAATCAGTAATAGATTCTTTAAAGTTCTTGTTTCCAATAGAATGAGAGTAGTAACTACCATTTACAGCATGCCTCTCAGGTAGTAAGCATTTAAAAATGTTATTTTCACTAAAATTATAACATCACCTCAAAATGGGTTTTTTTCCATTCTGTAAATCAGAAAACAAGGGCTAAGGGAGACAAAGGAACTTGTTCATGGTTGTTATTCTTAAGTGGTAGATCTCAGACCCAAATATTACTCTAAGTCTATGCTTTCTTCACTGAACTGAACCAGTTTTTCTTTACTATTTCTAGCTTCACAAATTATTCACTCACTCCTACTTAGCCATATTTTTAATGGAAAGCCCCCATAGTTAGGGAGAGGCAATTGGTAATCTGAAGCAAGTTTAATTCTGTGAGCTGGAACCGAGCCTTGCACCCTCTCTTGCAATTCCCTCCTTGGGGTAGTAGCTGCAGGTTGGGCTGCCATTGACTTCCTGTGACCACGGTGTGGAATACAGCAAATAATTGCTTACTCTGATTTGCATTGTGACATCTATACAAAATTTTCTTGACCCTTGATTGCAGAGCTGGTGCCACAATGTTTATCTTTCCAAGAAGATAATGGGACTGAAAAAAATAGTGAGTATGCATTAAATGGGTGTTCTGCCTCCTTTTTGATGGGCATCTGAGTTTTATAACCCCAGTTACCCTACACTAGCATGACAGGCCTCAGTGTTCCTTTTTAAAAAGATATCCCATAAACTCTGAAGATAACACAATAGTTTCAACCTAATTTTCCAAAATAGTCAACTTATTTGCCCACATGAAAGTATATTCAAGTGATAATTATTTTCTTCCTCACTCATACCTCTAAAAACTGGATTTTCTAGTCTCTGATGGTACATGTCAGACTTTTCTCTCTGCCAAATTGAGATTTTAAAAATGTGTTGATTAATAACTATCTCTATGTTTGAGGCTTTACAACACCTCACATTATGGAGGTTTAATAAGTAATTCTTAGTTGCCTCTTCCAAATATGTGTAGATAAGCAATTTGATGTAGTCTAGAGTAAAGTTGAGCAGTGAGCACATATTATGTTTGAAGCAAGTAGAAAGTGGGAAAACTATCATTTCTGTTCTGGAGAAGCTTTTCCAGTCAGAGTGTATAAAATAAAGAAAAAAATGACCCAGTGTTGGCCTCAAGCATGCTTGGTCTTAGGAGTTGCTTTTTATCATCTCAAAAATGTATGTTGAAGTCCTAACCTAGGAATCTGTGAATGTGATATAGCAGGTACTTGAAGGGATAATCAGATAAAGGTGACATTGTTGAGGTGGGACCTAACTCACTTTCAGTGACCTCCTTATGAGAGGGGGAAGTTTGGACAGAGACACATAGGCTGAATGCCACGTGAAGACGGACACAGAAAAAATAACATCAATGAAGACAGAGGTTGGCATTACAATGTCACAAGCCAAGGACCATGTGGTTCCTCCAGAACCTAGGAGAGATAAGAAAAGACTCTCCCCTAGAGACTTCAGAGGGAATGTGGCCCCGCCAGCATCTTGATTATGTTCTTCCAACACCCAGAACTGAGATAATACATTTCTTATGTTTTAAGGTACCCAATTTGTGACATTGCTTCAGCAGCCCTAGGAACCCAATACTGGGGGATACATAGGTCCTACATACCAATGACTATGGTAAAAAGTGAATACTCAAGATTCTAAATATGGTGTAAAAATATGAGGAAGGCTCATAATAAGAAATCAAGAAACGTTTGCTGGGGCAAAGTCACAATATCTAGACATGCAGGAATGGTGACGATTAGACATCTGGAAATGAGGTGCAGGGCTTTTTAGATGTTGGATAGCAGAGAGATAATGGTAGTAAGGGAAAGAAAGAAGTGAACAGGGAATCAAGGGAGTTGGTGATCATATGATAGGTGTAGGGGGGTTAAGTCTTAGGGGAATAAAGGCCAAGGATTTTGGTCTAGAGAAATAAAGAACTGCTTGAAGTCTTAAAGAAATGACTGGCAGCACCTGGACTCCATTTTACAAAAAATACCTAATCGTGTATTTGTAAGATAGGTTGAAGTGGAGCCCAGTTTATTATTCAAGACATAAAATTATCCAAGAAATTGAAATATGGCAGTTGCAATGAAACTTGAGAAGGAATTAAATGCAATTGAGCAATGGAGATCACTGGACAACTAATTGGATTAATTGGGATGAGTTACAGATGGAAGTTATATCTGTCATTGCTTGCCATAATAATACTGTATAATAAAGATCACAAAACCTTGGTAACAAAGAACAATAAACATTGAGTTTTGCATATGTGTCTGTGGGCTGGCTACATTGGTCAGCTCTCTGAGCTGTGACAGGAAAGGGACATGATGCTCATTCAGGAATCTGCAGTTGGTGGCTGGGCTCATGAATATTTCTGGAGTCCTGCCTGTGGCAACAGGATTATTTTGCTCTCTCCCCTGTTTCATCCACTGGCAGACTGGTGAAGGCACATCCTTCTGGGTGAAGTCAAAGAATAATGTGAGTAGAAATGCACAGCATGCTTTTAAGACTATGTATCATATGTGATCTTACTGAACAAAGTCAATTACAAGACAGAGCTTGAGGCTGGGGTGGGAGGGGGCTACAAATTTATAGAACAAAGTGTGTTGATATAAGGAGGTTACTGTTTGGGGCAGTTGATGCAATCAGTCTACTATCTGACTCAGAGAAGGCTTCAAAGTTCTATGGGTAGAATAGGAAAAATATAAATTCCTAGTGTTCCTTCAAAATTTAAGCATCATTTCTGTAAAATCTTATCTATAGCTCCTCTAGTTTTTCATTGTTTCTTTTGCATATTTCCATTACTTAAGTGACCATATATTATGCTTTTCTTTTTTTGTCTATGTCTTATTATTTTTAGCTATGACCTATTAGAGGGCAAAGATCATGCCATTTTGCAGTCTCACGGTCTAGGATCAAATGGCAGCCCTATTCCTTACTGGCAATATGCAACTTTGGGCAAGTTCCCCTCTGTGTGACTCTACAGAAGGGGCACACAATCAATGTTGACCACATAGGTCACTGTGCACATGATACGATGTAACATGTGAAAAGCCAGTAAATATCGATTGTGCCATTATTCTTGCTTTCATTATTACTTACTTTGTGCAGTGTTTATCAGATAAAAGACATTTTTATAAAGTCTGTTGAGCAAATGAGTGAAAGAATGAAAGAAAAACAGACAGATGAAATGGGTTGAAATAGTTTCTAGTCTATACAAAAGACAACAACATGGGGATATTTGATGGAATGTTTACTACAGAGGCAGGAGATGGAATTAAGAAAATCAAAGAAAAGTTTGACCTTGGGATGAGGAAGGACATTTTGCCTGAGAAACCATGTGTATTTTGAGAAACTTCCTTGACACTCAAGCATCTTAATTAATTGTAGTTATAGGTTTTATTCTTGATCATGTTTTCTGCTGTTTTAACGTAGTTTGAGATAGATGGTGTGTATCAGATGGAACTTTCTCTAGACTCATGAGAGTCTATTTTACCTGCTCAGTGGGAAGGGATGTAAAAGACATTTATTAAGTTCACAGAATATTTCTTAATAAACAAGAATCCTTTCAAATAAACAGAAAATTACCTTTTCATAGATATAAAAAAAATTCAGTCCTTTAAAGCTCTATACCAGATTTGACGAAACACGATGCAATTATTGCTTCACTTGACTTGTTTAAAAAGCCATTTTTGTCACAATTGGGGTATAAGAATATTTGTACCCTGTATAATTGGTCCACATTGCTTATAAATAGGTGAACAGTTAATTAATGGCCTTCCAGGAGTAATAAAATTTAATGTAGTACATGAACTGTCAAAGTGTCAGAATAATATGTTACAATAATATGTTTTTTCTAAGAGAAAAAAATGAATTACTATTATCTAGGAAGAGAGCTCTGGGTGAATGGTAAGATGTATTATATTTCCATCATCTAGATACTTTAGAATAGGGTTACTACTATGTAATAGACTAAATGTGTGAATTAAATGTGTGGGATTAGAAAATCATAGAGTAAGACAGAGTTAGAATTGGATAGGAACTTAAAGTTTGCCTTAAATTTCCTGTTAGTATGAGAGCACCTGGGTGATTTTCATAAGAACATGAAGAGGAAGAGCCAGGTAGGATCATACTAGTCACTGTGACCAGTCAGCACCTCCCACTATCTGGCATTCAGAAAGCACTGAGTGAGAGAAAAGTTAAACAAATGAAGGATGAATGAAAACCATGTATTCTTAATCATAGATCACATATGGAACATAACATCCTGCTTTACTTTGGAAGATTGAGGAATTATAAAGAATATGTAGTGTTATCTTTTATCAAAAAGATAAATTTTATTACTCCTTTTTGATACTTACATTAATGGTGGTCTAGGGGAAGAAAGTATGACAGAAAAGATGCAGAAGTTAAGTTTCAGGTTAATTAGTTCTGAAAAAAAAATTTCAAGTGAGTCTACCTCTAATGGGGATGATAAACTTCATATTATATAATAAAAATTAGCCCTTAGCATTGAAAATTAGAACTAAAAATTATGAAAAGAAAGCTGGACATAGTGGTATATACCTGTGATTCCAGCTACACAGAAGACAGAGATGGAGGTTCATGGTTAAAGGCCAGGTTCGGTGAAAGTTTAAGAGCCCCTACCTGAAAACACAAGATGGATCTAAGGGTCACACCTATAATCTCAGGTAGCCAACAGACAGAGGTAGGAGGATTGTGGTATGAGGCAGGCTCCAGGTAAAAAGCCTGATAAATGAACTAAAGCAAGAAGGGCCAAAGTGTAGCTCAAGTGGTACTCCATTTGACTGCTGAGCACAAAAATCCAAGGACTTCCAAAAGAAATTCTGTAGTAAATTTCTTTAATTTATATCTTTACAAAGTTTATGTTATAGTTGTAATTTTTAGAATAACTCAAGAATGAATCAAGTCTTCATTTCCTTACAGAAAAAGTATTTTTTCCCAAGAAAATTGTTACAGCACACTTGTCCCTTTGAATTTCATATCACAAGTGCCAAAAGGCTCATTTTTGTTTTCCAGACTTATCTTTAACTCTTATGATTCTCAAATCATTGTCTATTAAAACCCTATCATATGAAGACCCTATCACTTTTCTCCTTTTATGTAAGCTTCCGCAGCCTCACATTTACTGCCTATGTGTGGGACTGAAGCAGGTGCCCCAGATCACTTCATAAACATCAAATCTTTTCCATCAGCGTGAATCATATTGCTCAATAACATGAGCATCTGACAAGCAAGGCATCGATTGGCAAAGATGTTGATTTGCATCAATAGTAGTGTTGCAGAAGGAGGTATGTTTGAATGGGCATTAATTTCATGGTGCTTAGTCATGAATTTGTATTTTCATGTCTTGATGTTGTGTGCCTTAACACAACATAATTGTCTCCACAATCAGTCCATGCAGGAGGTGGGTGACATCATTCATTTTAAGAGTGAATGCATTGGTTGTACCTTAAATATCAATAGAGCTATTTTTTTTAATCATCTTAGAAACTTTCACCTTAAGTTTACCAGCTCTTAACCCCTGACTCCTACATGCAAAACTCAACTCTTTATTTGACTTCCTCAATTGTCTACCTGATTTCCTCAGATTCACTCATCAAACTCTTCCATTATTAAAAGTATCTACTTTTCTAATTGAACCAGATTTGCAGGCCATGAGGATAAAAAGAGTTAAACTTTAAATATGGGATATTTCTTCCATCTGACTTATTACCTATTTTCAGTTTCTCAATTCTTTTTCTGAAGGTTTGGAAGTGAACTCATGAGCACACATACTTTCATTGAGACCAATGATTTTTGGCTCGGTAAGAGGTAAATCATATAGTTTTTGCTGAATATACAAAATCGTGTACATTAGCTTTCTCTTTCAACCATAGCTTTTAAATGACAGGCTAACAACTTACTAGTATGAATTTCAAGCCTCCAAATATCTTAAGTGACTATCTACTATTTACACATATCATGACTTAATTTATTATATTAATTTATAACAAAATAATCATAGACTGTAAGTTGAGTGAAATAACCTTCTCTCCTTTCCAATATAGCTTATCTGGTTATATAGCATACAGAGAAAAAGAACATTAGAAGAATCCTAGTTCATGATTCATTCAAACTCTATGGATCATAATTCTAACAACCAGAAAGCCCAATGCCTATTCCCTATTCAATACAGTGAAAAATTATTTCATTTTATATTTTACATGAATATATGCATATTTTATATGCATTCTGATAACACAGTTTCATTTCCTTTCCCTAAAATAATAAATTTCTATGCAAATTTTCTAAAAGTCTTAAAAAATTAGTATGCATGCTATTAAATGGTTTACTCTGTATACCACGTTTTTATACTGTCAATAATATTTAATGAGCTTTCTTCAATTATGAAGAGTCATGCTCTATCCAACTTAATCTGGTACAATCCAAAAGTATTTATCAAGCAATGGTTCTTAGGCAGCAAACTGTGGAAATTTAAAAGGGTATAAGATTTATTTACTCTCTCAATAGATTTAAAACTTGTGAAGATAGTATTTTCAAATTTGAAATTCTTACAAAATTAAGAGATGAATTAAAGTTGTCTCAAAATTGTGTGACCCCCCCAAATAGACAATTATTTGGGTGTCCCCAATTTTTGGCACCTCCTTTTCTTTAATATTTAAATATAGGAACTTGGCTTCATTTACACATACTTTGAAAAATCTAGTAACCACTCCAATAGCTGAGCACAACTGGTGAGGTATTTCTCCTGGTTTCCTCCTCCTGTTTCTGTTTTATTTATCTACTCTTTAACAGTTTGGCATCTCACTTCTGCAGTTGGTGCCCTTGGTCTGTACAACATTGCTCCCCTCTGGTCACAATCAAATTCCTTTACTTCTCCAAAGCACTACTAACACTGAGGAACTGTGCATAAAAGTTTTAGTAGGAATTTGGGATAAGGGTAGGTGGGGTCTACAACAAAGGATGGCCACTCACTTAAAACTGAATGTTTCTATGCTTTGGCCAGTCCCAGGCATAGTCAACTTCTCACTGTCCATGTTTCAGAGCTCACAATTTAGCTGCACTCTCAGATCCTCCTCTGATCTCTTCTCTAGCCCTTCCAAGCTTCTACAGGACCTCAGATAATCCACATTAATTCCTTTATAAGTGAAAAAGCAATTTAGCATTCTATTTGTAATTTATCCTAATTTCAAAGAGCTTATCAAGTTATTTCCCTAAGAAATGAATGATTACCACTTACATGAAAATGCTGTGCTCCTCATATGTGAAAGTGATTGTACAGTTCTTGCTTTGAATAGAGCTCTGTTTTTTCAATCATTCTGTTGCATGAACAAGTCAGAGTTTTAAGATTGAGCACTTTGCATGTTGGACTTGTCAATCCATCTTCAAGGGGAAAAAACATGGAAATTGGGCTCTACTGAAGGATCATTAGTATTTGAGTGAAGTGAAAAGAGATCGAAAAATAATTGTTTTGTAGAAGAATAAAATAATCTAGGGCTGAAGTATAGATTTGCTTCTGATTTATGAGGGAGAGGGAAAGGAGAGTTACTTCACAAAAATTGAGACATGATGAGTGGTAAAATATGACCTCAGAAAAATGGTTTGTGACCAATTATATGATAACTAGAGAGGACAAAAAAGCTGAAATTGGAACAATAGGGAACAAGAAATAAGAACTTTGTAGAATTTTTAAACAGATGTATGATATGGTAAAAGAAATATTTGGAGATTCATCTGGTAATCAAAAAGATATATAGTGACAGAACAAGGACCTAAGGAGAATCAGTTTACTTGATATGGTAGTGACCACAAGCCAACACTGAGGAAATAAGCGAGGCTTCTGGTATTGAAAGTTAGAAGAGTGGTGAGAATTGAGAAATAAAGCAAAAGATCCACCATGCTGCTTGGGTTAACAGCTGCTAACCAGCAACACCATCCCAAACATATTCAGTGATGAGTGAGAACAGGGAGGTAAATAGGGAGGAGATATCTGCCCCCTACACTGATGGGGTCATGCCAGTAGCTACAGTAATGGCAACATATTATCTTGGCTGTCCCTCAAGACATTCCTTTGTTCCTCTCAAGACTTGTGTGCAACTGTTTTCTAGTATATTTATAAAATGTTTAAATATTTAAAAGTTACATTAAGTATTTTTTAATATTAATTTTAATGGTATTCTTTGTTTTACTTTAATAATAATATTTTTCAAACTACTTTTGTTGCTTTATATAACAAAGGTAATGAACACTTAAAAGGAATAAAAGGCAACTGTGTGTGGTGGCACATACCTGTATTCCCAGCAGTCAAGAGGATAAGGCAGGAGGATTGCATGTTCAAGGCCAGCCTGGGCAACATAGCAAGACCCTATATTAAAAAAAAAAAAAGAGGAATGAAAGGTAAAGGGGTATAAGATAAAAATGTGGATGTTCCATCATGTAAAACTGTACTCTGCTAACATTTTACAGTTAAATGTGCTATATTTTTCCTCGTTTGTTTTTGACTCATGACATTAACCTCCTCAGAAACTTAGTATTTGTAAATTATTTATGTTTAATAGTTGGTTATTGGGCAAGTACCTGAAGCTGAGGGAGACACCTTGAATCCAGAATTTACACTGACCCCAAGATCCACACAATATTTATTCTGCAAGTACTACTTTTTTAAAGGGTGGTTTTCATTCTGCCACTTTGAGTGACCAGAAATGAAAACAAACGTGATAAAATATGTTTTTAAAACCAAAGAAAATGGAATGTTCTGAGATGTTACTTATCTTGTTTAGTGACAATAGCTATAAAAACTGAGTGACCCCTATAGGGAGCAATTCTTTATAATAGAGAACATTTTCTGTTCTGTAAATGATGACAGATTTCTAAAAGAAAAAGAATAATTTGCCATTATCTTCTTAAGGTTAGAACCATAGCTAGAAGTAAATTTTAAACTCTGCCCCAAGTTTGTATAGTTTGATATACAATAGTTAGCTATTGCTTCTCTAGTCTTACATCTTGCATCCTTACTTTTAAAACTTTTATAGACTTCATTGCTCTCTGGGAAATAAGATATCTAGAAAGAAAGAATGAGCTAGCATGGAAAAATAAAATGGGGTTTTTATAAATGAGATTTAATGCGTATTTGTCAATGATCAGTGTTTTGACCTTGGGAAGGTAATTTAATCTCTATTTTTGGACTTGATGCTAATATACTTTCAGGTATTGCTCTCATTTAACCATGAAATTACTTATATGAAACACTAGAAACAAATCAAGCTAACAATGAGTTTCTAAGCACAAGTGTGAAAAGACTGTTTACATATTAAGCAGTTATGCAGCACACATTATAGAAGGAAGTCAAGCTGCCCAAAGCTTCCCATAGAATAACTTCAGAGTGTACATTTGAAATGGATTCCTGGTGACATAGGAACAACACAAAATAGTGTATTCCTTTGAACTTTTCACTATCCAAAAACAATTAGAAGGAATTTTTACTGAGAAATACTATAAGTAAATTGCTTCAAAGCTAAACAACTTTGTATCAGAAGAGAGATAAAAGTAATCACATGTCATTCTGTTAGAATATCTGTGGATAGTAGAGAGAACTGTCAAGGTGCCATCCTCAGCATCCTCTTTCCTCCATGCCTTCCCTTGAAAAGGTTTATGACTCAGGAGTTGGTGTTATATAGTATCTTTCTATGAGTTGAAGAGGGTACTAGTTCTAGAATATATCCAAGACAGGGAACATGAGGATGATTAAAAAAAAAAAAACTTGTAAATTTGTCATTAAAATTTCCTAAATTTGGTGGGTCAGAAAAATGACCAGGGATAATTCCCAGAATCTAAAAATAGTCTACTGGCCCTCTAGTAGATTTGGGTGCTTTTTCCCAAGTTTTGTGACTTCCTGTATAATCTAACTTTACTTTGCTATTTTTAGAAAGCACCATTATTCTGAATTGCCCCAGATACATTTATAAGTTGAAAAGGGGTCCCCTTGGTTGTTCATACATACTAAAAGTTAAGTAGAATTGGGTCAGCAGAGAGTAATGTATCTTCTATTCGTTCTGTCTTCTGATAAGCAATCTATTTTTATTGAGTATCCATTAGATACCTAGTAGTGTACTAGGCAGTTCTGGAGGGAAAATGGAATATGTTAGGTATCTTTCCTCAAGAGCTTTCCCTTGATTCAGGATAAAAGATGAAAACATGTCACATGAGTCTGCCCACCAAAGTGAGTTCAGTGGAGGGGCAGCACTCTCTCCCAAGGTTCATCTGCAATGTGGTGTCCCAGGCCTTATCCTACTGAAATGGAATCTGCATTTTAACAAGATCCCAAGGTGATTCATATGTACATTAAGGTTGAAGAAGCACTGACAAGGAGAGCAATATTTTCTCCACCTACAAAACCAATGCCGTACAGTTTACAATGGCCACTGGCTCAACCACATGTCAAGACTGTACATGTTGGTAGGAGACAGACAAGGATTCCTTAAGATGAAATATGCCTAGACAGAGAGAACTATATTAGTTATCTCAGCAAAGAGACTTCTGTTTATTTTTAGTGCTACCAGAGTATAAAAAACTACTTTATTTATTTGTAGACTTCTATTTGTAGACTTCCAAAAAACAAAAATGACTTCATCAAAGAGAAAAATACCTATAGTTGGAAATCTGTACACATTAGTTTAGAAGGCCAAGAAGGTAGCAGTTACTCAACTGTATTTATTAAATACTTTGTGATTTGTTGATTAAGATTCTTGTCTCAAGAGCCTGAGTTATACACACCTATACTCCCAGCACTCAGGATCGTGAGGCAGGAGGATCGTGAATTTAAACTAGGCTTCTTTATATAGTGAGACACTCACTCAAAGAAAAAAGATTATTTTCTCCTCATCCTTTTTCTGAAATTAGCACCTCTCTTGGATATATAAAAAAAGGAGACATATCAGCAGGTGATAGATTTTATTCAAAGGGCATTTCAGTTTGCAAGTACCAAAAAAAAAAAAAAAACCTAAGAAGCTGAATTGTAGAAAATTAAAGTGTGTAATTTAGCTTGTGATAAATAAAATATTATCAACATTTTCATATTTAAAATTATTTGAAATCAACAGCAGATAATTTTTATATTCACTAAGGATAAACTTAATACCAGTTTCAAAATGATAAATGACAACTGTACAAAATGTACATTTGCTTTATATCACTGGACTATGAAAGACATACCTGAAAGAATTCTTAGTGATTACTAAATTGCTCTTCACAGTTCTGATTACTGTTTGTACTATATTGTGTAATTAGGTTGATGTATAATTATTACACATTACCTTAATATAACTATTTTTGTACATTCTTTATTCTCTTTTGATCCTTTAAAGAATCAATAACATTTCTTGAAGCTAAAATAGCTTTCATTTACATTAATGAAGATTTTGATTAGTTAATGGAAAATAATTCTATGCAAGTTCCTGAACTGAATTACCCTTTACAAGTTTTTCACATGACTCTACTCTTTGTTTAATATTAGCATTTGTGGTGGGAAATGCAGTTCAAAAGAAGAAGAAAAGTATAATTGCTTTCTTCTTTTCTTATAAATGCCAGTTATAATTTATGAAAATCACATTTGGTCATTGAAGAATTATGTTTTCTCCTTCTTTGTAGTTTCAACTCCTAATAGTGATACAACCTTACCATTAACTATGGGAGGGAAATGCACCCATGATCCTAAAAGAAACAAAATGCACTCTATTTCCATAAGATCTATATTAATGGGAATATAAACTTGTAAGAACATTGCAAAGACATTTTCTTCCATCCAAATTTGTCCTCCTTAGCCTAATTTTGTGGAATATAGGTTAAGACAACCTAAAAAGGTAAGGCCATAAGTAAGCAAAGCATTCTCAGATGAAAGGGTTTTGACACATTTGTTCTATTTGCTTTTGTTTTTTAATAATAAAATTACCACAACCTCTAAATTATTAGATGGTTCTTAATGTAACACTTTAGAAAGTAAATGTAAATATGTAAGTATATGTATAAGGAGAAATATAAAATACATATAGAAAATATAATTATTTTAATCCCTTAAAATGACAAAAATAAGAATTTGTGTTCCATTTATAGTTTTTCATACAACTTAGTTAAATACAAAGATATTTTTGCTAAAATTAATACATTATAAACTGCTATTCAAATTTTATTATTCATGATGAATGTCTCACAATCTGGGACAGATCAAAAATGATTTTATAAAAAGATAAGCAATTTCTCTTTTCTCAAGCAGACCTTCTTGGAGGACATCATGGTAAGTGAAGTAAGCCAGTCTCAGAAAGACAAAGTCCTCATGTTTTCTCTCATATGTGGGAGAGAGTCACAATACAAATACAAGCTAGGTTATCCAAAAGGGAGGTCACTAACAAGAGAGGGAGGGTAAAAGAAGGAAGTTAAGAAGGTGAAAATGGTTGATGTCCCTTCTATACAAGGATAAATATTGAATTTTTAAACTTTGGAAATCACCATAAGAAGGGGACTAAGGACGAAAAAAAATAGAGGATATGGAACAATTTGGGTTATAATACATATATACATGGAAATGTCACAATGAAATTCCATGTACTGCTCTCCTAAATAAACAAAAATGCTCTTTTTTCAAAAATGGAAAATAGAAAGGCAAAACAGTTCCTGTTTGGGTGTTGGTACCAGGGAGAGGGAGAAGTATATAAGCAAAGAGTGTAGTATGGTGAATGTTATGGAAATATTGTGTACTCATGTATAAAAATGGAAAAATGAGACTTATTGAAACAATTCCAGGAATGGGGGAAGGGGCGGATAAAGAAGAATGATGGTGGGGGTGAATTCAACTATAATTCATTATAAGAACTTTTGTAAATGTCACAATGTACCCCAGTACAACAATAATATAATAAAAAAGAAGACCTCCCAATAGTTATTTCATCATATCCCCATCATTTTGGTTATATTTTAATATTTTGCTATGGGTATGAAGGAACCAATATCACATCCATCTTTTTCAGTATGAGGCAGCAGTTTTGTGGAACAGCCCCATATAGACTCAGGAAGATGTGGGTGGCCAAAATAATGAAAACTTGAAATAATTCAGTAATTTTCAAGTCATACAGAAAAGAATAAATTGGACAATGTCATTTTATGAGAATGGAATAGCATAAAAAAATCAGAAAGGAAAGACAAATATTTTTTCAATAGATCTCTGCAAGGAAGCTAGGGTCAAGAAACAAAGAAAATTCTTAGACAAAAATTTCATACTAAAGTTTCTATGTCCATTTTCTTAATATTTACTCAACAATCATAAGCAGAGTTTTTCCATGTATGTTTTTTGTGAATGAAAATCTGAAATTCATATGTCTACATATTTTATGAAGCAGTGCCCTGCTACTAAAGATTTCTAAAATGATGAGTAAGGAAAAGGCATTCTGAAGACATAATGAACACACATTTGGAGCCACAAGTCTACCCCATCTGTTTTACAGATCTCAGAGAAATTCTCTTCATAACTATCACTATGTAACAGACAGAAATTTGTACTATAACTATTCCTTTGGATAACTGTCATGTTTGTGGGCAAATCAATTCAAAATTGTGAGAAAAAAGTGGTATGCAATACTGCCTTGTCTTACAGAATGGTGTATGAAAGGATCTCTTCTGAATAGAAACTAATTAATATATTGTTTTCAATTCAGTTGCATTCACAACGTACTAGATACAAAGAACCCAGTATCTGAGAAGTATAAGGTACTATGTTAGGTCCTGCAACACCTAACAAGACATAGGACACAATCTGATGAGAAGATTGCAACCCCTAATATGGAAGAGAGACCAAGTAACATTAGTTACTCAAACTTTCTCCCCAAAAAATAATCACAAGAAATGTTTAAATAAGGAATAAGCATATGGAGAAGATAATTTTTTCATGCAAAAGACAGAAAGAAAGCATGATCCCATGACCTATACAGCACTTACATTTTTAAGTTACATTTTCATGCACACTTTTTTAAAAAATAGCAAAAGAAATTTTATCAGCTTAATTCTGTGGGTTTGGATCATTGGATCATGCCTCACTGGCATGTTGAGATGTCTAAAATTTTCTCATGGTCTTCATCTTCTGTCCTGCATTCAGTCTGATTCCTATCCAGGCCTCTTTCATATCCCCTCCATGGTATGAAAGTTCTGGAACTATTTCAGATCATCTCAGTTTAAACATACTGACCTGTTCCTAGGATCACCATTGACAATTTGGAATGCTCTCCTTTAAACTTCTCCCTCTTTTCTTTGGGTCACTTATATTTTTCTGCAGTTAGTATCATCTCTCTCCTATAGAAGACGCAACCATGAGGAAGAGATTTGGTGGCAAAAGATCTTCAGTACTGTGCACAAATATATAGAGGTCTTGAAAATGGGTAAGATTTGCTATGCTAAGATGATAGAATGACACATTCCCTGAAGACTGCAAATAAATTGGAACTTTATATGTGGAGAGATTTTGAGTAACTCATGCTTATTCTTTCTCTATATTAGGTTGCAGTCCTTATCAGGAAATCAACAAGGACTCTGGTTTGTCTGAGTGGAAGAAAAGAAGTAGCAGGAAATGACTCCATCAGTTCCTCCTCTCCTAGCAGAGTACAACATGATGACACAAACATTCCCTTACTTGGTTTGCCATGCACCTGGTATGTGTATCATATACATTTTTTCAATTGCATTTCTCTCTGAAGTAATGCCAGATTGAGTCTTCAATACCTAACCAAGTCCCATTGAAGCTTTTAATTAATTAATAGTTATTATAAAGCAAGTTTGAGAAGGAATGGTGAATGATGACATGAAAGTAGAAAATCACTTAAATACATGGAAAGAAAGATTGAAGGGGACATATAGCTTTAATAATGTTGTATGCGTATTATCTATTTAATTTAAATCCCCCCACCAACCAATTATGCTGGAAGTTTTCACTCAGAATAAGTGCAGAAAACATAGTAGACACTGTAATCAATGACCTTGAATCTTAAAAGTAAAACAGCCAGATTATATCTGTATAAATCAATAACAAATGCAGCATACATTTGTTTATTTATTTTATACTTGCATTTTTATTATTGTTGTGCTGATACATTATAGCATTTACAAAGGATATTATAGTGTATCAGATATATCATAATTGAATTCACCCCCTCCACTGTTCTTTCATACCCTCTCCCCCAATTCCTAGAAGAGCTTCAACAGGTATCATTTTTGCATTTACATACATGTGTATACATTATCTGCACCATATTCATCCTCCTACCCCTTTCCCTGCCATCATCCTCCCCCTGCAGAACCTGTTCTGTTCTCTTGTTCTCCAATTTTGCAAAAGAAAAAACATCAAAGATAATAAGAGAAACATGGTGTTTTTGCTAGTTTGAGATAAATGTAACTGTACAGGGAGAGTCCTTGTGTTGTTTTCATGTATATTTGTATTACAAGCCCAGTTGGTTCATCTCTACCAGTCCTCTTCACTCCACCCTAGTACCCTTTCCATGGTGGCCCCGGCCAATTTAAGACTTCTACATTCATTCCTGTACAGTGAACACATCAACTACTTCAAGTTTTTTATTTCCTTCCCTTGCTCTATCTCTCCCCTGTGTGGCCTCCCCTTGCAGGGTATATTTACACATATAATGCTTTTGTGAAGAGTGAGTAGTCTTAAAAGATTCACTTATAATGGTCTGGGGCTGTAGCTCAATGGTAGGGCATGAGTTTGTCATGCATAAGGCTTTGAGTTTAATACCAAAAATGATTGAATAAGTACAACACTCAGGGTGTACGAGTTCTAGGAGACTGCCATGAGAGAAATACTGTGCATGCCCCAGATACATGGAGCTCAGTGCTGTACTGTGGATGATTGGTTTATTTTTCCATAATGCTGCCCAACTTCTGCTAAAAACATATCACCTTTTAACAAGTCTCACATTTTCATTCATGACATAAAGCAAATCATGTGCCCTTTTTAGCTTGAGAGGATTACTGTAACTTTTACCTTGCCTTTTGGGAAGCTGATTTTCACAAAATGAAGGGGAGGAAAACACTCAGCAGCTCACACAATGATTTAAACACAACTGATGATAATGCTGGACTGACTGAAAGTTTCTCCAATGAGCTCAACTGAGTTGCATAATGTATGTGGGAATTTAAAATTTTTTGCTTTTGGAATTTCTTTTAGTTTTCTTTCTTTTCTTTTCTTTTTTTTTTTTTACTGTGTTTCATAATCAATCTGCTGATAGGGAGGAGGCTTACTGTAAATTAAATAAATAAATAAGTCAGTTGTAGCTTGGATACATTTAGGTTCATCCAAGAATTATAAAGACTCTTACACATGATAAATTCATATGCCTGCCTACTCAGAAGCACCCACAATTTCCTACTGTTTACCAGATAATGTCTGAATTAGCAGCAAAGCATTTAAAGACTACTGGTATATAATATGGTCTGCATTCTTTTGAACAAATGTGTTTTTAACCAAAACAAACTCTTTCATGCATTGTACTTTTCTACCTCTATGTATTCTCCACTCAAACAGTAACATCTACCTATAGTAAATATATATAAAATATATACACATATATATAAGTATTTAGATTGTCAAAATAATATTTTAAACTATAGAGACGTCATAGCCTAATACTTCCCCTTCATATACATAGCAATCACTTCTTCTTTTAGCCAGAAGGTAGATGTAATGACTGAACATGGCGACTCTGTCCTCGGTTCCTTATTTTGAACATTTAAAACCGCTAAGCATTTCTACTCGAAATGAGGAAAATAAGTTACTGCCTTTCTTAATTCATTGCATTTTTATGAGAAAAAGAGACAGGAAGGATTGATTTTCATCACCCTGCTCTTCAGTAAGCAAAGACTTAATTGTGAACATTGTACAGAAGAGGAAAACAATTTCCGTGAGGCTAAGAGAGATCTTCGTGGACAGAGACGGAATCAAGGGATGCAGCCAGGTTGATTCGTGACCTGAGTCCCTTCCAATGCTGCTTCTCCTGCACCTGGCTGCCTTCTACAATGTAGATTTTGGTGGCTCTTACCATCCACAAGATCAACCTTCAACTTTGAAACAGAAAGAGCTTGAAACTTTGTGATCTAACTATAGGTATAAATTTTAAATGAATAACTGAATTAAAATGACAGCATGCATTATCAATGTATGAGTGTTATTTATCCATTAAAGGAAAATACCACCAATCACCACTGTGCAAGTTCTCACATGCTGCCATGATGATAAATATCAGACTTCTCAACCAAGTGGGAATGGATTTGAAGATTCATGTTAATTTAATCATTTTCTTCTCTACTGAGATGACCAAAAGGGCCACCAGTTGGCATCCTTTTGATTTAGCATTTAAAATAGCTGTTGATAATAGCAAAGATCCTATCATTATTTTCACAGGGCTAGATTTATTGATGGTTTTCATTCCAACTCCAGTCAGATTTATTGATGGTTCTCATTCCAACTCCAGTCATTTACACATTTTGTTCCCACCACAGAGTAGTGAGCCACCTGCATGCCCTGATTTAATAGATGGAGGAACATATGCAAGCACCTTTGACGTGTCTGTGGGCCACCTGAGACAGTTCCCTTCTGAAAAATAAAGAAAAATCCACAGTGAATGGATTAGACTAACCACACAAATATGTTTACACTTTCATTCTCACATATAAATATAATATTTAAATAATTTTCATACAGAAAGACATTAAGAAAAAATGTTTGCTAAATATGTTTACTTTATCATATTCCTTGGAAGCCTGGTATTCTACTTCCTTCTTAGTATATCATGTGATATCATTTTTCTTTTACTCTAATGAGAGTTTTGATTGCTCAGTTTTTCTGGAGTTTGGGTTCCATCCTACAATGTTGCAAAAATATGAGATGGTAAAACACTAGATTTCCATTTCGCCAGTGAAATACTGGAAACACTGAATCCCAGTTGCTGTAGATGGGCTCTGGATTCCATGACCTACTCTTTACGACCTACAGAGCTTTTTTAGCCAAGACTTTGTACTTCTCCAGACCTGAGTTGTTAAACAGAAGAATAAGTTGACATCTTAGACCTTTTTCACATTTAAACTGTGGAGCCTATGAAATATTGAAAGATCTACTGTACAAATAATATACAGTAGGGAATACAAAGACAATGTCCTCAGAGAGGTAACATTAATCATAATATGGAATAGATGTAAGAAGCTAAGGATAGAGACATTTGGAGTGAAAAATTTTGGCTTTTGTATTGGTTGTCTAGGGATACCATAAATAAAACATACTGCAGGTTAGGTGACAATTCTCTTTCAGCTTCACCATACATAGCTGAATGACCCAAACCAAATTATTCAACCTCAGAGTCTCATTATCCTCATGGAGCAAATGATAATTATACATTCTTTAGAAAGACTGTATGGACTGAGTAGAAAAAAATTGCAATTTGTTGTTGGGTTGACTATAAAATGTTGAAGAAATTCATGTAATATGATTATATCATTTAATATTATAACTATTAAATATGATTATAAAAACTCAGTATAAGAATATTAAGTGCATTTGCAGATGAATGTCAGCAGTCTGTGGGTAGGAATCGATAAAACAGGATCATTGGGGATGAAATAGTAATGTAGAATCAGTTATGAGTGTTGAATATTTTAATTGCCAAGGCCTAAATTCAAATCCTGTTTTTTATTTTCTTCCTATGTGAATTTGAACAAGTTTTAAAACGCTGTTTGAAATTCAATTTTCTTACATTCAAAGTGAAAATAATAATATTGCTACCATAAAAGTGATAGTATTGTAGCTTAATAGGTTATTAGTAACATAATAAATATTAGTTAAAAAATAGGACCTCAAAGGATATGGATATATGGAAAATGCATCAGCAGGGATGGGTAAGTTAATTGAGGGGAAAAGGAACATAAAGAAGTAATTGGCTTATGCTGTGCAGAAAAAAACATAAAAGTTAAGATGGAGCTAAAGAAATAAAAGCTAAAAATCATTCAGTTGTTGCTGTATAATACATACTGAAAAACTCAGTGGCTGAAAACATTTATTGTTACTGGGTTTGTGCTGATGTAGACTGGGAACAGCTCAGTGGCTCTGCTTCAAGAGATGGGTCTTTTTGGTGTTGACTACCTACATTGTATTGGGCTCATATATGCTCCACCTTGCTCTCATCCTCCTTAGCCCAGCAATCCATCTAGGACTGTACTCCTAATACAGTGGCCCATTTTTTCCAGAATGAATGGCCTACAAGAAAGCAAGGCAAAAGTGGCAAAGTCTTTTATGACTTAGCTTCTGAGGTCACACATGGTCACTTCTTGCTATATTATATTTATAAGAAGGGATATTAAGCTTGGTGCATATTCAAGAAGAGAATTAGGCTCTACCTTTTGAGGAGAAGAATTTCAAGTAACTGAAACCAAACCAACACAGGAAATCATGTACAGAATCAGGGTTCAGACATCAGGTTTGTGATACATAACCAATGGACATAGCAAATAGACAACTCAACTAGATTTAAGGTCACATCATTTTTGGAGTTACATAGTAGGTAAAGACTAAAGACACTGGAAAACATTGAGAAAAAAAGGAACAGGACTGTGTGTACTATTTGAGATGAGGAAGAAGAAAGGGGAGCTATCAGAAAAGAAAATAAGAAAACAGACAAGGGTGGGTAATAGCAAATGTTATATAGAAATCAAGGACAGTGAAGCTCTCACAAGGATACTGACATTACTTTATCAATGCTACCAGATAAAAATGTGCCTAGAGATCAGAAGAGATCCTTTTAGATAATGTGCTGTGTTTCTCCTTTTTGAAACTGAGAAGTAGGAAGATAGGTAAGAGGAGAAGAATCTTGAGATTGTTCAGAGCTCTGATCAAAGCAATTAAAATATTTCCAACAGTGCTATGCATTCACAGCATGCATAATGTACATGTTATTTCTGAGATAGCTGCAAAAGGATATCCAAACACAAATATATATGGGTTACATAGAAAAAGAAAAATAAACTTCAAAAGTAAAACAGTATGTGAGATAGTTAAAGTGGAGTCGGCCTGAAAAAGAGTTTTTAACAACACAGTACACGATAGTTATGTGGAAGTGCTATATTTATAGCACAAGACTGTGAATAAGAAATACTGCCAAGAACAAGATCTGTCTGGAAGCAAAGGGGGAGGGGAGCCTGGGGACAGGGAGGAAAAATGGCCCAAACAATGTGTACACACATGAATAAACGAATAAATAATAAAAAAAGAAATACTGCCAAAGCTGACATTAGAAGTTACAGCATTCTCAAAAGATGTTTTTGAAAGTGCAGTAGTTTTGAAAGTGCACTATGAAAACATAACCATCTTCTTATCTTTATTTTTGTTTTTTGGTACTTTCCAATTAACTAAATCAACTACACTTTAAAATAGATGGTAAAATGTTCTATCAAAATCTCTCTCTCAGCTAGGAGTTGTGATTTGCACCTGTAATCTTCGTACTCTGGAAGCTGAGGCAGGAGGATCATGAGCTTGTAGCCATCTTGGGCTACATAGTAAGACCCTCTCTCAAAGAAAAAAAAAATTCTTCAGGAAGGTCAAAGCATTATTAGACAGAAATAATAAATAACATTCTCCAAGTAAAATCAGCATTGGATAACAAAAAGCTATTGGACTCCACTTGAAAGACGAGGAGTGACCCCCTTAGGGGACTCCACCAGGGAGAAAAATTACATCACTTTATAAAATCCCTCTGTATCTGCCTGGTCTTTACATAACTTTTTACTCTGAGATTGGCTTCTCGATAGCTAAAAGGGCTATGTGTTTATTTTCTTTAGGGAAAAGCATTCTAAGTAGTTTGTTTAAGGGGTTTGGTTTCTTCTGTGCTAAGAATCAAACACAGAGCCTTGCATATGCAAGGCAAGCTGTTTACACTAAGCTACATCCCTAACCTCCTTTGGTTCATTAAACTAAGGGAAAGGTAGTAGCAGCCCCAAGCCCACAAATACAGTAAGAAAAGATTCAGCATCCCAAAAAAGCTGCCTTCCCACAAAGTGGCATGGTGGTGTCTGTCTGTCTGGGTTCTGTGGAGGTTCATTCCTTTCATTTAAAACCTAACAAAACTATGGCAAATGGAACTTGGTGACCCTGCTACACAGTTTTCCAAAGCACAAAGAAAAGAATCCTGGGCATTGAAAAGCAAGTCCAAACTTTATGGGTTTTCTTTTCCCCACCTCAGACAGCATTGTCCTGAGGCAGCAGTATTCCTGAAGGGCAATCTGACCATTGATATGCAAATACAGGCAACACACATCCCATTGGGCCTCACAAGGCCTGTGTCTAGCGCTGTCACACAAATAGATTTGAATCTGGGCAGTTTATTCAGGACCATAAATATGTGTTTCACCCTGTGAACAAATTCTGCTTGTTCAGAGTTCACAAGCAGTGAAATGCAAGGTGGACTATAAAACAGCCCTTATTTGATGTGATGGGCCAGATTTAGACTTATTAGTCAATATTTTAGTGCAAATGTAGCATACTCCAGACAGTAAGAGATTTTTGGGTTTTTTTTAAATTTAAGGTAGGTTTCCTGCATTGCCTTAAAAAAAAATAGAAACGTAAAAACAATTTTAGTCCATACTGTTAGTAAAACCATAAAAGCCGTGCTAACAGATCAGTGGTAGTAGAAAGAAAAATAAATTACAATAATAAAAACTTTGAATAATTTTTCGTTTCTTTCTGCTTCTCGCGCGCGTGCACGCGCGCGTTCTCTGTCTTCTCCACCACCACCCCCGTGTGCTTGTGTGTCTGTCTCTACCTTAAAAAATTAGTAAAGAACTTATCCTCAGAAAAAAATTACATTAACTTTCAGAATTCCATTTAACCCAGAACATTTATGCAGGCTCTGCCCACGTTTCCCAACCTTGGTCCACCTGGTCTCCGCGATCTACTTCCTTCGGTAACAGCTCCGCTTCCAGGTGGCAGCACCATACCTCGCCACTGAACACGAAGAGCAGAGTGAGGCAGAGGGCGGGAAATGCCTCCCTTTCTAAGAGTTTCAGCATGATTATTTAAAACACTGGATTTAAGACCATGTGCTTATTTTCGTAACAAATCAAAGCTGAAAAAACAGCAGAAAAACATAAGATTCCAAAGGAAAATATAACATGTATTTGCTTATATGGATAAGCCTAAGAAATCATATAATATCGGAATAGAGACTCAACTGTCTTAAAACACCAATAACCAATAAGTTCTTCTATGGATGAATATGAAATAATTAAATCTAAAGTCTTATCTGCATACATGTTGCATACTCGTGACCACATGAACATACAGAATATTTTTATTTAACTTTCAATAGTAAATTGCGTGGTTCCTTCTCCTACCTGAAGGCACTCGTTCTTCATTTTAACACGTTCTTCCGTTCATTCCTTCTCTTCAATTTACTCGAGATACTGATGCCAGCCACCGAAGTGGGAATAGGTGAATCACTGAGTCAGATGGGGTAAAGAGAAAGAGAAATCACTTGGATTCTAGGAAGTCCCACTTTTGAGACGAGACAGTTCCATTCCTTGTTAAGACACCATGATCTAACTACAGAATTTAAAAATCAACAAATTTCCGTCATTTCCACTCTTAAATTTTTACAATCACTTCATTTAATCAAAAGCATGGTTGAAAATCTCTTTATATAAAAAGCTTCTCAGATATTTTTTTAAACATCTTAGTAGAGATCCTGATGGGGAACACAAACACTGTTAGTATTGTTTCCCCATCTCTGATTTATTTAATTGAATAAAATGAGATTAGGTATTATATTAATGATATTATCATACTGCTCAATATATTAGGATATCCTGTTTCCTTTTATAGGCATTGCATTTTTAATCAACTAGTAATATCCATAAAACTTGGAAAACGGATTGAGAAAAACTGTGAATTTATCATAGTTAAAAAGTGATCTCATTGCGGAAATTTAACTTAAGAAAATTAACGTCATTCAAAAATTTTCTTGATATTGGGAGCCTTGATTCATAATTTATCTGATACTATAGTTTCATGTAATAGAAAAGAAAGGTAATAAAGAGATTAAAAAAATCAAAGAATTATAGCACTGGGAGAGGGAGGCAGAAGAATCACAAGTTTGAGGACAGTCCCAGTTACATAGTGAAACTCTGTATTATAAAAAAGAAAGGAGGGAAGGAATGAAGAGAGGGAGGAAGGAAAATGGTGTTTTAAAGAAATTGTCATTAAACATTTGCTTATTTTAGATTTTAAAAGAAAAGGGAAAGTGTTTATCACCCCACTGGGGAAAAGAACATAATATTCAGGAAAGAGGAGGCTATGATTATGAACCAAGGCTTTCAATGTCTAGAAAACTTTTGAACAACATTAATTTTCTCAAAAGTACTGTTTTTTCTTCTCTAATCTCTAACACTACCTGACGTATGTTTCTTTGATAGTTATAAATAATCGGGGTGCTACTAAAGTATAACAAAGACAAGAGGCATCTTAAGAAATGGGGAAATTAATGGCCTTTATTTTTTATGAATTTTACAAAGAAGATATAACCAAAAAGCATGTTGGAGTCTGTCTTGACAATGGAAGAGCTTTTCTGCTGAATAATCCCCCAGTTTGTGCTTCTTTCTTCCTGCCTAGTCTTTTCCTTTTTTTTTTTTTTTTCAGTTCATGTGCAAAGGGATTTTTTACTAAGAAATTGAAAACAGAGAGAAGCACACAAGCAATATAATAAATACCCATAATGCAATTTAATATGCATTAACAAATGCTAAATTTTTGGCACACTTGCCTTGATCAAGTTTGAGCAGTAAGACATAAAAAATAAAATTGAGTTATCAAAATTTAATGTTAATTACATCTCTATCCAAGCCCTGAACAAATGGAGAAAACTTCAAAAGCTTTAACTACTACCTATCACCTTTTGTGTTTTGTGTGTGTGTTTTCAATTCTATCTTAGGCTCCCTTGCCTGATTAGATATTCTGAATTTCTGTTGTCAATAATTCTTTTACTTTTTAAAATAATTGTAATGAATTACAAAAATTTAAAAAAATTTTAAAAGGTAAATACTTCTTAATTTCATTATCCATTTAAGTGAATATGAATATCCATTTAAGTGATATGAATATTTGCATAATATTTTCTTGCATTTTGTAACATCTGTTTAGTTTTAAAGATAGCATATACATTACCTTACATTGCATAGTTGTTTCTCCTCAAACTAAGATTTTTATTTTAGGTGCTGGTGCCATCTACCGGATACAAGTAAAGTTAACGATGTGACCATTGTTCCATATGTAAAAAGTACAACTCATTACAGCCCTTGTTCAAAAACATTTAACCTTTATAAAACATTCATTTATCTTTATTCTTTGACATGTGCCCAGAAAAATAGTCTTACCTCTCTGTTTCAATTGGGGATTCTAAGAAGCATAGTAAAAAGTCTTGGAGGAATATTTGCCATTACAAATGTAATTTTAAAACATATTTAACATTCAGCAAAATTTGCATGAAATATTCTGGGAACACAGAGATAAAGAAGACTCAGCAGCACTGCCTTCAAGATACTTGTAGCTGGGATTGGGATGTGGCTCAGTGGTAGAGCTCTAGCCTAGGATGCCTAGAGCCCTGGATTTGATCCCTAGCATTTAGTGTGGGGGAGATGACAAACAAACAAAAAACACACTTCAAAAAAGTGCCTGTAGTTCCATGGGTTGACAGATTGAAAGAAATAATTACAATGAAATAAAAATGTTGTAATAGAATGATCATTTCCTCATCTAAATGGCATGTTCAAATTGCAATAAAATAGATTTATAATGAGAATAACAGAGTATTAGTACTGAGATATTTTAGACAATCGCCTACTTTTTTAACTCAAAAAAATGAGACTGAGATTTTATTTTCTTATTCAAATTCATATTACTAATTGGAGCTTGGTAGATCACCTGGACTATAGCAATAAATGAATGATAAATAAATGAATGAATTTTACAGTTGTTTATTTTCTCTTAACCTAGCAAAAAGGGAAGTATTTAATTAAGTATGACATCTTCCTTAAGGAAGTCTAATGCATATGCATGGAATGAATAAAATTTTATAGGTTATTAAAAATGTTTGGCCCTTGCTCTTATTTTTTTTAGATATATATTGAAATCCCTGTCGATAATTTAGCTATAACAAATGTGAATATCAATTATCTACACTTAAATGATTATCAAGGGATTAACATTGCCTAAAGTCTTAATATCAAAGACATTTCACATATTGCTGTGTTTAAAATGAGTAAGTACTAATTTATAAAAGAAAAGGCGGAGTGGTTTCAATGGTAGAGCACCTGCCTAGTATGTGAGGCTCTGAGTTCAAAACGTAGCACCATCAAAAAAAGAAAAGACACTGAAAATTAGTAATACACTGATCAGTCCCCATTAGAGAAAAATATATGGTCCTTGCCACAAAATTGACTCTTTCCAGAGGTAGGCACTGTTGTAATAGTGAATCATGTATTAATTCACTTAATGCTCAAAAAACATCTAAGAGAAAGGTGTTTTATTTTATTTTTGGTACACATTTCCACATTTTTATTAAAGAAGTTCAGTGTTTGTTCATTTCAGTTTGGGGGGTCACTGGAAACATCTCAATAGTCCTCTCTTTTCTTTTATCTTCCAGATTTCTTCACCTTAGTGCAATAATAAATAGTCTAGTGCTAACCAGTTCATGGTCAGGCATAACAGTGATGGGGATGGAGGCAACATATACCATGTTGAAGAAAATGCATGTTTAAATTGTGTTGATTTTATTTTAAAGCGCACACTGAGGCAGAAGAAGTTTAATAACTTGCTCATTATGTGTGTTCCAAAGACCTTCTGGGGTGCCTAAGACTCAGAGGACTTACCAACTCAAAGCAATACTCATCATAATTTCAGAAGCTATTTACTTTTTTCACTCTCATTTCTTCACAAGTGTATAGTGGAGTTTTCTAAAGGCTGCATGATATGTGTTTTAAAAATGATTAAATTCAGCAATAAATATAAGGATCTAGCTATATTCTGTTAAGCAAAACATCAAAGATTTTCAAAATCTTAGTATAGTGCTACTCTTTCCATTATATTTTTTAGAATATGGTTACTTTAATGAAAATATGTATACATATAAACATAGAATGAGTTTATTATCATTAATTTAAATGAGTTAATGGTCTAAATTACTTCAAATAAATAAAATAGTTAAGTGAGCTAATAACTTTCAGTTTTAATTTCTAGTTAATAAACATACATATTACCCATTTAAACAAAAGATCCTTGGGGAGAGCAACCTCAACAATTTTTGAAACCACAAAGTTTGGAGTCCTCCACCCTTTCGTTGTGTATAATGGATACAAAATTTCTGTACAGTCTGGGGCTTTCACACCAGTTTAGAAATCCTGCAATACAAATATGTGTGCCATGACAGCATTACAGATGATTGAGTCCTGGCCTTTAGGAAGACTTATTCACTGTGAATATGACAATATTAAAGTGAATCCTAGTTCAGGCTGAAGCTCAATTACATGTAAGTCTTAATAAGAATAGAAAAAAATAAGGTTGCAATGGTATGTTGGATTAGAAAAGTCAAGGTTTTGAATATCAGACTAAGGGGGTATTTCTGCATAGCATAGAAAGTCAGTTAGGATATTGAATGTTAAACGGTTCTAAATAGAGTTTGGGCAAGTGCATAACATCAATTGGAGAAACAAATACTGAGGGCAGAGTAGATGGGAGAAACAAAATGTAGCTAACTGAACATGAAACTCTTGTATATTTCATTTATTGAAACTTTATTAGCACATGACAGTCATACAGGGGGTTTCATTGTGACATTTCCATATATGCATATATTGTACCCTTGTTTGCTTCATCCCTTCCATTATTCTCCCTCTTCCCCACTCTCTTTCTTAAAATGACTTTGACAGGTTTCAGTGTTCCATATTTATACATGTGTAAAAAGTACGTCAACTACATTTACTCTCCTTTACCCTCTTCATTTACCCTCCCCTTCTGCTATTAGCATTCCCTCAGCATGACCTGATTCACATTCCTGTCCATTGTTTTAGTGCCTGTTCATTATTTGTTTATATTACCTGTAAATGTATTATACTTTAATCAGTCAACTCTCTTGTATTATGCTTCTTTATCCTTTTCCCTCTACCCTGTATTGTTTACAGTTTTCAGTGTGTTTTGCTGTGGTTTGTGCCTACACAGATGTGATGTATTTCAATATTATTCACTCACTATCATTCTTTCATTCTTTTCTTCCATTACTCCTCATGAGTCTCCTCTAACAGTCCCATTTTTGGAAACATATATATATATACATATATGTCCATATATATGTAAATATATATATATATACACACACACATGATAATGCTTGCATTTATATTTGGAACTATCTTCTTCTACATAGGAGAGAACTCATGCAACCTTTGTCTTTCTGAACTAGCTTACTTTAATTAGCATGGTATTCTCCAGTTCCATCCATTTACTTGCCAATGTCAAAATTCCATTCTGCTTTGTGGCTGAATAATATCCCATTTTTTATATATCACACATTATCCTAAACAATTTATCAATTGTAGAGCATCTTTGCTGCTTCCATAGTTTGAGTATTGTGAATAATACTGCAGTGAACATAGTTGTACAAGTGTCATTATTGAATTCTGACTTACATTCCTTAGAATATATGCCAAGGAGTGGTATTGCTGGATCACATGGTACATCTATTTTTAGTTTTTTGAGGTGCTTCTATGCTGTTTTCCATAGTGGTTGTACTAATTTACATTCCACCTGCAGTGTTTGAGGGTTCCTTTTCCCCACATCCTCACCAACATTTGATGTTGCTTGTGTTCTTGATGGCAGCCATTCTAATATGAGTGAGGTAGAATCTTAGTGGGTTTGGTTTGCATTTCCTTTATGGCCAGGAGTGATGAACAGTTCTCCATGTGTTTTCTGGCAATTTGGACTTCTTCCTTTGAAAAATTTCTGTTCAGTTCATTTGCCCGTTTCTTTATTGGGTCATTGACTCTTTGAAAGTTTACATTTTTGAGTTTCCTGTAAATTCTGGTTATTAATCCTTTGTCAGATATATAGCTGGCAAAGGTTTTCTCTCAATTCATGGACTGTTTCCTTTGCTGTGCAGAAACGTTTTAGTTTCATGTGGTCCCATTTGTCAATTCTTTCTCTTAATTGCTGAGCCATTGGAATGCTATTTAGGAAGTTATTGTCTATGCCTAAATGTTCCAGTGTATTTCATACTCTTTCCTGAAGTAGTTTCAAACTTTCAGGCCTTTTATTAAGCTCTTTGACCCAATTTGAATTGATATTTGCAAAGAGTGAAAGACATGGATCTAGTTTTGCTCTTCCACACATGGATATTCAGTTTCTTCTCAGCAACATTGTTGAAGGAGACTATCTTTTCTCCATTGTATTTTTTTTGGGCACTTTTGTCAAAAATCAGGTGGCTGTCCCTGTGTGGAATGATGTCTGGGTCTTCTGTTCTATTGTTCTTTGTGTCTGTTTTTGTGCCAGCACCATAATGTTTTTATTTATAGTATAGTTTGAAGTCAGGTATTGTGATACCTCCAGCATTGCTCTTTTTGTTCAAATATTGCCTTAGCTATTTTCAGTCTTTTGTGCTCCCATATGAACTGTAGAGTTGATTTTTCAATTTCTGTGAGGAATGTCATTGGAATTTTAATGGGGATTGCATTGAGCATATGGATTGCTTTTGGTAGTATAGCCATTTTTGCAATATTAATTCCACCAATCCATGAGCATGGGAGAACTTTCCATCTTCTGATGTCTTTAATTTCTTTCTTTAGAGGTTTATAGCTTTCATTGCAGAGGTCATTCACTTTCTTTGTTGTTTATTCCCAGGTCTATTATTTTTAAAATTAAACAAAAAGTTGAAAAGATAGCAAAAGGCTAGAAATTGTTTTAAAGTGCTGAAAGTATATAAAATACTATTTGGAAAATAAAAATTTCTTTCATATTTCATGAATCCAGTTGTGAAGAAGTGGACTTGAATTTCCATCAAAAAACATGGCTTAGTTCTAAAGTATTGATCAATGAGGATGCTTATACATTAGAATAGTTCATAAACAAAATTTCAACATTTTCCCAGAGAAATAGTGTAAAGACTAGTGCTTCATATGATTATGGACAGACCAGATATCTCATAAGAGGGTATACATGAACCAGAGCTCAGTTTTGAGTCTTCATCAGTAAAATAAACACACTCTCAGTGCCCTTTCTTGCATATAGCCTATGCTTTTTATGAGGACTATCTTGTACATGGAGGAACATATTGAATACAAAATAATGTTATAAATACTTATATGACACTAACAATAACAATGAAATTCAAAAGCCTATGCATTACTATGATTTTATGATGATCTAGTATTCTTTCCTCTTCTAGTCATATATTTTATTTCAGGAACTGAGAAAACATTAGTGAGTAAATATATAGGACATTTGATATTCTCAAACCAACAGTAGAAAAACAAGTTTGAATAAAAATGCTTGGATTTACACCAGGCATCTATTTGTTTCCAGATACATTTGCACCAAAAAATATAAGAACAAATGTTATATGAAGTTTTGTTCAATGAGATTTTCTTGATTTTTTTTCATGATGTTGTAAAAGGTTTAACAAAAGGATGATGACTCCAAAATGGTGGAGGCTATAAAAGTTTGCAATTTGTTGATGAGCATATTCTAAAATGTAAGCATATAGCCTGAATTTGAGCCAGACAAAAATCACAAATTTTATTAAAAATAAACAAAATCAAATAAAATTGGTAATTTAATCAAGCTTGTGGTTTCCTTTTCTAAAATTGACTCAAATATGCTAAAAGATAATCCCCTTTAAGAGGATTTCCTAGATTTGGATTCTGTCCTATAATGAAAAGAGTTAAGGATATTGTATACACAGACATAAACAAAAATTCTGCTTATACATAAATACATATGCTGTATATACATATCTTTGAATAGATTGATTTATTTAGGTGAAATATATCATAGGATTCAAAACTACCTTTAATTTTTTTCTTTCCTATAATTAAATATAATAGAATAAAGGACCACTTTACAAGAGTGTTTTATTGTTGCCATCTTTCATCATATGCAAAGAGAAATAAGAAGTGAATATTATGGCAATCCCTGGCTCTGATTAGTAATATCTTATGGGTTCCCACCAAAGCAACAGATAATAAGATTGCCAGCATTCCATTGAATAAGCAGATCAACTGCCAGATCAATAACAGAGACATTAAAGCTTTCCCCTTGATACATACAGCCACACACAGAGCTACTCCACAGACATGTAAAAACTTAAGTCCTTGGAGAATGATTGTCTAACACTGAACTACTTTGTAAAATAGAAAGGAGCAACTGTTGGCTTAAAAGTTGATGACCTGATAACAATAGGACAATGGCAAGCACATTTCCTGTTACAAACACACGAAAAAATGAAACCCAGCTGCTTTCTGCAGATGCCACAGTGAATAAAGTGACTTATTTAACTGGTGACCTGATGTTAATAATATTTTAATAATCACAGGCAATGTTTATATAAGTAGACAATGAGAAAACTAGCCAAGCCTTGTTTACATTTGAGAAAGCATCTTCAGCTACATTCACGTAACAAGTCATAGGAAGCATGGGCTATAACGGTTCTATCAACTGGAAACTTTTCTTTTTGAAACAACAACATTTAGTGAAATTATTTTCTATAATTTTTATCCCCTCAAATATGCTCTTCTTATGTATAAGAAATTTACTGATCAAAGTAATACTCTCCAAACTGATAATTTAAAAACTTTAAAACTGACTTCAATGGAGACAGAAAATATACAGTTTGAAACTGATATTGAAACAGTTTGAATTCTGAGACTTTATCAAATCTTGTCATTTCTGACTTTCATTGAGAAAGTGAAGTAAAATGTGTAGCAGTATTAATTCAACAGAGAATTTACCATTTTCTTAGAGGGGAGATTCTGTCCCAAGAAAATGAGACAACCAGACATAATTGTGAACAGCTGCACACATACAGAAATTACACAAAAATTCTTACAGAAAAATAAAAAATAAGCAATTTTACATTAAAGTCAAATGATTTTCCATGAGGCAAAGGAACTACACTAATTAATTGAAAGCTCTGTTGACTGAGTAAAATACTCAAAGAAAAAAAAGTGCAACAGAAAAAAATTCAATGAGGCAGATGTTAAATTTAATCATCTAGATTAAAAGGGCTTTGTATGCCCTGATGTTTAACGTAGAGCATATATCAAATATGTGAGAGGACCACCATCATATTCTGGATTATCAGATCACCAAAACAGCAGGAGCATTAAACTAAGATAGCTGAAGTATCGTCTTCCTCTCCATCCAATGCATAGTGAATCAGACTATCTCCAAAATATTCATGGAGAGATAAGCCTAATATGTATTCCGTTAGCAACAAGAGATGTCTCTACACCATGCACTGAATATTTCCTCCTGTTCCCACACGCTGTAGAAAAATTCAGTCATCCTATGAGTCTACTTGAAGATCCTAAACCACAGCAAAATTCTTTCATTTCTTTCTAAAGAAACATTTCACTTTCTTTAACTTATTTGTTTTTTATTTTACTGTTATTTATATAGAAGCTTGATAGAATTAAAGTTCAGATAATATTTTACAAATGCAGTATATTTATAAGTGAATAAAGCAATAGTAAATTGCTTCCATTTCAATTTTATTTTATCTCTCTTTTAAAATCATCTTGGAATTTTTTCTTTTAGTTTTATTGTCTTTAAGTGAATATGCAATTGCTTACATTGTAGTTTGTTGGAATTATAATTCTTATGATATTATTTTGTAAACATTACTTAAATGTAACATGTGAATAAGTTGTTTACATTTTACTGTATTTCTAGTCAATATAAATATAGCATTCTGATTTTCATTTTCA
Source organism: Castor canadensis (assembly GCF_047511655.1). NCBI lineage: Eukaryota > Metazoa > Chordata > Mammalia > Rodentia > Castoridae > Castor > Castor canadensis. Next base: position 55,338,760 of record NC_133394.1, read on the forward strand.
AAAAGTCTCCTATAATAGTTCAGCAAAGAGAGATATTTGAAACTCAAAGGTCATGTCTACACAGCAAAGGCAAAGATTATAATTACTCCAGTTACAGACAAAATAAAGTATCTTGACAGCTACCCGAATGATTTTAATTCATTTTAAAGCAAATATTCATTGGTTCCTACCCCTTTGTGTCTAATCCTTTGTTATGCCATTTTGGGTATTAAATGTATGTATATGTGCATTTATTTATTCTTTCTTTCTCTCTTCTAATTCATCCTTTTTCTTTGTATGTGTTTGTGTGTGCATGTGTATGTCTGTGTGTGTGTGTGTGTGTGTGTGTGTGTGTGTGTGTATGAGCAGTCCATGCTCATAGGGATTTAAAAAAAGCAATAATTTAGAATTTTATAGTTAAAATAAGATTAAATTGGAAGTTCAACTTTTACAATATTATTACCTCTCAGGGAATATGTTTAACTTTCAGTTTCCCATACCAAATGGCATCATTTTCTCCTGACAAAACATCCTTTGTCAGCAGGGATGATTATGTAATACACTATCTTTGAACAAAAGACTCACAAACATTATAAGTAGAGCGATAATCTGTGGTAATTGAACAAGCATCAACATACCGTTTACTTTGGGAAAGATTTAGTCCTAAGCACTTTAAAATAACTAACTTAATCTTTATAACACTCTTCTGAAGTTAATAGTAATGCTACCTTTATATAAGTGTGAGAAAACTGAGTCATAGGGAGAGTGAATAACTTATCCGAGGACATGCAGCTCTCAAATGGCAAAAGATGAGTCAACCCATTTAAATATTATACGTTGTCATTTGAACAAAAAGTAAAGGCAACTAATGACGAAAGCTGGTATCAACAACTATTGTTGAATGTCATTGTCATTTGAATTATTATATAGTCCCAATTTGGATTATTTCTGGTCAAGGTAATTGCTTCTGAGGCTCTAGGATTTGGCTAATCATTTACACACTTGACAAGGAATTTTTTCTAACAATTAGCTGTTTATTATTTGAAAAGTAATGATGTATAATGTTCCATCTAATGTGTATGGGTTCATTTATATAGAATCCTTCTCCCTGGAAGAAACATCTCTTTTCCATACTCTTAGTGGTATGATCAAGCAATTGATCTTCTAATAAAATCACTCCTTAGAGGTACTTCCTGGCTTTCCAAACATGAACTGCATATGTCAAGGTAAGAGGGTCTGAAAAAGAGGTGCTAATATTCTAAAATAATAATGTATAATAAATGTACAAAAATTTGGCTTTTCCCCACCATAACACGTTAGTTTGTAGGAAATTATCAAATACTTTTATCTCTCAAAGGGGTAAAGCTACCTACAAGAATTGAGCGCAAGGCCAGACTCTACAGACAGAAACTTATCTAATGTTCATACTTGTGAGTTATCCTCAGTTAACATCTGAGTTATGGCTCACAGGATGAGAGCTTCTGACTTTCCCTTTGATACTGAGGCTCCCCCTTATCTCTGATTTATAACAAATGACTTGCTAGTCCATAAATCCACAGAGCTTCAGCAACTATTATATAATTCTGTCAGCACTTGAAGTCAGAATTAAAGGGGACTAGAAGACCCCAGCCTGAGGTCAGAGATTCTGCTCCTGGGGAGAATTTCAAAGTGGGAGAATTTGAAAGTAAATAAAGAAGTTTTCTCATCTGCTGTTCAAGTGTTCTTTGGGGACAAAGGCTGAATCAATCATTGGCTTCTTTTGGAAATGTAGTTCAATCAACCCTTATTACCAGGGAAACAAAAGGTATAGCAAGGTAGGCCATAGAAAGCCTTATAACATAGTGGTTCCAATAAAGATTTAAAATGATGCCATTAGTGACAATATGGAACAAAAACATGTTAAGCATTTTGACTTTAGTTTAAAAATTAGGTCAATTAAATCAGAAAGAAGTAAAAGAATATAGCTGTTATAATAAATCACTATTCTTAAAGTTATGTTTAGTCAAGAAACTGAAAAGAAAAAGGGTCGATTACAAAGACACTTTTCAGTAACACCACAATGGTGCTAGAAAACAGAGCTTATTTTTCTTCCTTTTGTTTATTAAATAGAAAAGCCTTTTTAATGTGATAAAAGGAAGGGAGAAACTGACAGACATAAGAAACCACTTCGGCAAATCATTTATGATCCTCTAGGAATAAAATAAGCCTTTAGATAAATAAATATACAAATACTCTAAGGACGATACAAATAGGTAATAAATGGTGAAATGTATAACTCTGGCTAGTAAATACCACCCCAGATGTTTAAGCACAAAACTTACAGATAGTGAGATAGTCATTCTTATAGTATTAAAAAGAAAAAACGTATATGTAAAAATGCAGTTAGAGGCAGTATACTACAAACAGAAAGACATGGGTTTTAGAGATAAAAGGACCTTTATTTAAATCCAACCTCTGCTGCTTGCTATCTATATGATATTTTCTAGTCAGTTAAATCCTTTGCTAACACAGCAGAGTGAATACACAAAATATCAACTTTTAAATAAAAACATTTTTAACTCATAAATTAATCTCAAATTCCATGTGGAAGACTGGCATATCAGTGGTATGGATAAATTCTATAATGGTTTCTAGAAAAGTTTCCTTTTAACTGAATTCCTAATTATCATTATATAATATTAATGCTTTAGGTGAGTGGTACTATAACAAAGTTTTGTTTTACCAAAGCTATCTGACTCACTGATAAAATTTCCAGCATTTAACATATTCATGTAGAACATTCAAAAACATTCCACAGAAACTCTCACATTATCCATCAGTTAGTTTGAAAATAGGCAGAGTTCTTTAGTGTGTCATCTGGCCCGTCTCCTGATCTGCTTTGATCTTGTTATCTGGTACACATCACATTCATGGCAACAATTATAGCCCTCCACAATCTTCTCAGTTAACAACTTTTGTGTTGAAAAAACTCTAAATTATATATTTCTCTGAATATGTTGATAATTTTATACTTTTGTAATCTTGGGATAGTGAGAAGAAGGGAAAATTTGTGCAGTACAGATAAATTTCATAGAAACTCCAGGAAGTTTATTTTACTGCTTTAAACATAAGATGGCATTATTGTAGTAAAGTGGAAAGAGCAGTGAAGTTGGAATTGGTAATGAGATGAAGCAATGCATTTAGTAATCATCTGAGATGTGCCAGGCTCAGATTTGAATCTTATGCATTAAGTATTATATTTAGTATATAACATGTTATATATAACATATGTTTGTTGTATATATGCATGTATATGGTGTGTGCATTATTTAAAGTAACAAGGTATAATTCCAGTCTGCTTACAAAGCTTGACTCTACTACCTAATTACCATGTGGACTGTGTAAATGATTTAATTATTCTGACCTTCAATGAGCTATAAAATACTATGACATCTATTTCACAGCATAATTGTATAAATATCTACTTCACAGCATTGTCCTGAGGATTAAACAGAATAAAATATGACAAAGTATAAAGTATTGTACTGTATTTATTTATATATTTATATGCTTATATAAAATATGTTCACATTAAATAAAGTATTCTAAAATATTTGATACTGGGTAAAATACTTGGCATACTGCCTAAAACAGTCTAGGTCCTCAATAAAATCATACTGTCTCATGAAAATCCTTAGCATTTAATATGTGTCAGACACTGTTTTAAGTGTTCTATAAAAATTAACTTTCAAAATCTTCATAACCATCTTAACATCATCTACTATTTTTATCTTTTACTGACACACTTGGAGTCTGAGGGTCGAAATAACTTGTCTAAGGACATAGACAGAACGAAAATTAAAACTCAGGACTTTCATCCCAGAGTCTCTGCACCTAATCATTATGGTTTGCTATTAGAATTGGGCTTAGTTCTTTAGATTTTTTAAAAAATGTCCTTAAACTGATATAAAATAAAATATTTATCAAGTTAAATAAATTGTTGAGATGACCCCAAACTCAGATTTACAAATAACAGCTGCTCCAGAAGGAGATAAACAATATCGTGGAAACCACTGGTATACTCAACTAGTATAACTCAAAGAAGATTTAATTGAAAGAACTTTTTACAAAAGTGTGAGCTGGCCATAGGAAAATGGTGCAGTATCTCAGATCAGCAGCAGTGAGGCTGTACAGCACAGAAAGGACAAAGGAAGTAGATGTTTTTGGAACTCAGAGCAAATCATGCGGCGAGAACCTTACTGAGAAAATTGTTCAGTCAAGACATACAGCCAGTTCAAGTGAGTAGGTAGGGCACAGGAGGGAGTACATTCCCCGGCCTCATATTGGTTCCCGGGATCTCCTTCCAGGCTCCCCATGGGCAATGAGATGTCAAGAACAGCTTTGACATCCATACAGTCCAGACTGCTGGGTAGGAAGCAGAAGCCTCGCAAAATTATTTTTCTAAATTTCCAAAGTATTAACATTTTAAGTACCAAAACATACATCTTTATATTATTAAATATAACCTTAAATTTTCTGTCAGATTTTCCTGCCTTATGAAATAAATTATATAGCCCATAAATATTTTTGGACTAGCTCTAAAATAGTATAGACCTCAGGATCATCAGAGATGTACACTTCTGGCCCTATACTAGAGTTCAGAGAGTGTGCTCCTGTCTGCCTTAGAATGCAACTTCCAAGCATATTTTCAAGTGTTATATAAGAAAGCCTTTCTGATCAAAATTAGGGATAACATAGGGTTAGAACATGCTAAACAGCATTCTTAATTAAGCAATATATCTCCAGTTGCATAGCAAAGATGGAAGACTGGAATATAATATGAAGTATATATATAACTAACTAGACCATACAATCTATTTTTTTCCTAGAAGTATATTTGGATCTACCTTTGCAAGGAACCTTCTTCGAGAGATCATTTTTTTCCTACCAAAAGGTACCATTGCTACTCTGTTGTTTTTGCAAACATACCTTTCTTTGTTTGTCAACAATGATGTGCTAGTCTAGATACTAGGTGTTCAGTGTGATACAGGACAAATGAGATCTGTGCTATCGTGGATGTACTCTAATGTTTGTTTCCTTTTAGTTTGTTGGTAACATCTCTGTCTTTCCCCCATCACTATCATACGCCCCTCATCCCTGCTTTCCATGATTCCTGTGTGTTTCCTTTTAGAAACTCTTATAGTTTGTCTGCATTTGGAATGTCAGATAACTATGTATATAGGAGTGATGGGATAAGAGGCCATTTTTTCATACATAATCTGGGACTGGCCATGGTGGCTGAAGCCTATAATCTCATCTTTTGGGGAGGGGGAGATTGGGAGGATTGAGGTTCAACCCAAGCAAAAAGTTAGTTAGACAGGCACAATGGTACACACCTGTCATCCAGGTATGCAGGAAGAATAGGTAGGAGAATCACAGTCTGAAGCTGGGCCAAGCAAAAGGTGTAAGACTCTACTTGAAGAAAAACTAAAGTAAAAAAGAGCTGGAACTGTGGCTTAAGTGGTAGAGCTCTCAGCTCAAACTAAGTATCACTAGCAAAAAAAAAAAAAAAAATCCATTTTATGTGAATGCACACAGCTACTGAGGACTTTCTTGCCTATTTCTTCGCTTAAGGTGGTCTATTAACCGAAATTTCCAAAAGGCAACCTAGAGGTTAAATGAGATGATATAACTGAGAGGTTGTGCACATAGTATTTGTCTTCCAACAGGCAGGCTTTCCATCTGGTCCCAGCCCTGCACTTTCTTGTTCTGTGACCAAGAAAGTTCCAGTTTCTTCCTCAGGGGAATCATGGTAATAGTTATAACCACTTGCTGGTGTTACTGAAGATTAAATTAGACAGTGTCTTCAGAGTTCACAGGAATCACTAAGGTCATCCATGATTTTTATAGACACTAGCTCAGAGTAGGCACATAATATATACTTAGAAATATGAGCTTTGAGTTGAATGATATGAACAGCTTTCTTGAACCAAGGTCTTTTTTTTTTTTTCTGGTACTGGGGCTTGAACTCAGGGCCTATACCCTAAGCCACTCCACCAGCCCTTTTTTAGTAAAGGGTTTTTTTCAAGATATGTTCTTGTGAACTATTTGCCCATGCTGGCTTTGAACCACGATTCTCCTGATCTCTGCCTCCTGAGTAGCTAGGATTATAGTGTGAGCCACTGGCACCTGGCTTGAACCAAGGTTTTATACGAAATTTTACATGGTGTGTTAGAAGCACAGTAAAAGCTTGGGTATGTTTGTGCTCTCACTGCTCACCTTCCTAAGATACAGAGCTAACAGGATTCCTCAGATGAGTTTTTGTGGCCAAGATTCAGTGACCCAGGCACTGCAAACAAAGAAGACAATAAAGTGCTACTTTGGCCTTATGTAAGTGATGACAGACGTTCCTGGTATATCCACTTTCACTGCTGAGTTTTTCTTTCTTCTCTGTATCTCCTGTTTGCCTAACAGGCAATGACACTGCCATTGGTTTGAGAGTGACTGTTAAACATTTCCAAACTTGGTTAAACAGAAGTTCCTGAGCTGAACAGAACATGAATTGCAAGTCTGAGTAAATACTGAAGAGAAAATAGAAAAGGCAGGTGCCCTGGCTCCTCAATCTGGACAGATATATAGAGCAAGTGTCTGACTGACTTGGGGGGCTTGGAGGCCCAGAAGGGAAGATGGGATCTTCAGGGAAGAGGGAGACATGTTTGGGAGCCAGGAAAGTACCTGAGATGGCCAGTCAGGGGCCCTCTGGGAGCCAAGTCAAAGCCTTTGACATGCACAGCTCATCATCCACACAAGAGAACAGTCTCAGAAGCTTACTAGCAAAAGGGGACCAGCCCGTGCTGCACAAGTATGCTGCACCCCATTTCTATTGTTGCTTGCGACCATAGCCTCCTTGACTTCTGCTTCCTTCAGAGTGACTCTGTGAGTATGGAAGGAAACATTTCAGTACCTAACGGAGGTAGACAGGCTGGCAAGGTTATGCACGTGTCACTTTTAGCAAACTCTTCTACTTCAGATGAATTATAGCAGAAGGACAATAACTTTCGTTTTTAAAAATAACAACAATAATGGGAAATAGAAAAGGCAATTAAAATCAAAGGGGAGTAAACAAGAAAAATATTTTTGTCAATAATGAACTACAAACTGGAAGTTTATAGAATCCTACTAGCAAAGACACAAAGTAGGAATTTATCTGCATTTTACACATGGGAAACTGCAGTTCAGAAAAATTAAGTGTCTTACCTAAGGTTAGCAAGTCAGCTAATAGTAATAAAGGAAATAGCCAAATACTGAGATCTTTGCTCTGTGCCAAGTAATTTTAAGTAATTTTACCTATAATTGCTTATAATAATAAATACAGTATTCATAAGGGAGGTCCCAGGACCCTTCCTGGATACCAAAATCAACAGATGCTCAGGTCCCTTATATAAAATGGCATAGTATTTGCATATAACCTATGCACATCATCTCTTTATATTAAATCATCTCTAGATTGCTTTTAACAAATAAATAAATGTTATATAAATAGTTGTACTGTTTAGGGAATAATAAAAAATATCATGCATGTTCAGTGCAGATGTAAATATTTTCTTCAAATATTTTCATTTGCAGTTGGTTGAATCTATGGATGAAAAATTCATAAATACAGGAGGTCGGCTATATATGATATACCATACTTATAGTTGCTAAAAAATTTTACTTATTTTTCTCATTTATAACTCATGTCATTCCTAGAAGATAGTACTGCTATTATTCTCAATCTATAGAAAACCAAGGAAATATTAAGTGACTTACCCAAGATCACATTTAATAAGTGATAGAATTAGGGTATGAACTAGACTCGAAGTCAATGTGCCTAGCCATATCCTCTCTATCCCCTGCCTCATAAGGAAATCACTCAACTGTCAGAAATCACACCTAGGTAGCTTATGTTCTATAGGAACACAAGACATGTTCTTTACAATTAAACAAAAATAAAGGATGCCTTTCTGTCAGATAAGCTTATTTGGCTATAGTGTTTTGTAGCTTAATAAATATATTGTCCAACAAAATCTATCACTGTATAACTTTCATATATTTTGTGAATTGGGTTAAAAGCATAACCTAAAATTACATGAAGTATCTGAACCATCCTATTTTTAATGAAAAAATTTGGTCATTTTTTTTCTTATAAAATTTTTCTTTATATTTGGATATAGTTGATGATTATTCAGCCTTTCCATTAAAAAGCAAACACATCCTTACAGATTAACTCTAGTTCTAGGATTACTGAGTTGAGAAAGCAACAATGTTAATAATAAAACTTTAAAAATCTATGGGCAGACAAATTTTCTAAAATTAATTTTGAGAGTGGATTCTACTCCATTATATTATTAAAAACCACGAACTATGTGACACAGTATACTTCTCTGTCTGCAAAATGAGGGTGAAATACTCCATTTCATCATCTGTGTATGACATTTTAATTTAAACTTAGAGAAATTATTTTGCTCCCTTGTAAAAAATGGTTAATTTAAAACCCAGAGATATTTAACCAGGGTGAATTTTCTTTTTTTTGAACAGAAACATTTTTTTGGTTTTTTTTTTGCCATGTTGAGGATCAAACCCAGGGTTCTGTGTATACTATGCAAGCTCTCTACCACTGAGCTACCACCCAAATCCCTCCACGGGAACATGGTTTGTCTTGCTGTCCATCTCCCACTGGCAGCTGATGTCCTTACTCCCCTGCTTATTACTGTGGTAGCGCCAATTCTTTGTGGAATTATCAGCAAGTTCCATATTAACCCTAACTCTTCCTAGACTGATTTCATTTACTAATTCAGTCCACAGCACCTGCTCTTGCCCAGCACTTTACTCATTGCTACCAGTTATAAATAGATCCACAGTTATGGTACAAGAACAAAAACAATGGTAGTCATGCAAGTCTGTGCTGTACCTAGTAAGGTACACATGTACTCTATCAGATTAGCATTTTATACTACAGAACATGTGTTCATGGACAGTAAACTAGTTAGCCATCAAAAGTAAACTGTTAGATTGGGGTATTGGGTTAAGTAGTACAGCACTGTGTAGCAAGCATGAGGCCCTGAGATCATTCCCCAGTACCACAAAAGAAAAAAACAAAAGTAAGCTGTTCATATATTTATTCACTTAACATTTTGAACTGTTAATTACAAACATTGAATAAGTAAATAAGAACTAGTTACATACCTAAAGAAACAAATTATACCTGCCATTTATTAAGTCCCAACAATATGCCAGGCATAATGAATACTTTTAAGAATGATGTATTATTTAGTCTTCCCAACAAATTATAAGTATTTTTTCCTCAGGGAAATTGAGGTTTACTGAAATTAAGAAACTTATCTGAGGCCAGTGAGCTGGCAAATGAGAGAGCTAATAGTCCAACTTTTTCTCTTACTATCCAAAATGTAAGCTGTTCACTACCATGCTATAGATCCCCCAAATGTATGGGCACATCTTAGATTGTTGCACATCTTGATTCCCACAAAGCCTTCAAGAAATCTTTAGTGCTTGCCTAGCAAACATAAGGCGCTGATGGTACTCCAGTATCATCTAGTTAGTTCATTAATTTATTAATTAGAAAAGGACTTTTTTGGGGGGTGGACGATATGGAGTTTGAACTCAGGGTTTGAGCTTCCTAGGTATGTACTCTATCATTTGAACAATGCCCCAAGTCTGGAATCTTCAGAATTTTTTTTCCAAATTCAGGTCCCTATGTCCATTGGCATCTGAAATTTTGTGTCTAAGTTTATTGTAAAAGAGTAAAGTAAGAAACAACCAGATCTGTAAAAGGCTCAAAATAACAAAACCAAGAAAAAAAATAAGAAGTTTCATGAAAAGATCTTGTAGCGGAAGCTAAATTTTGTGAAAATGAAAAAATGAGACCTATTGAAACTATTCTAAGAGTGGGGGTGAAGTTGGATAAAGAAGATTGATGGAGGGGAAGAATTCAACCATGACATATTGTAAGAACTTATGTAAATTTCACAATGTATCCCCCAGTACAACAATGAAAAAAAATAACAAAAATCCTAAATTTTGTGCATAATGCAAACTTTGTTTTTCAATTAGGCAAATTATGTAACATCTGCACCCTATACTGAGTGAACTAAATGCCAAAAGTAAACATAATATATTTTTCTAAAATGGAAAGAAAAAAATAATCTCCATGCCAAGAGAATCAAGTGATCAAATTATCACCACAATAAATTTCCACACTTATAATTCTAAAAAGTCACATATCTAAGGCTTGGGTACAAGACTCAAGTGATACAGTGACTGCACAAGGCCCTGAGTTCACACCCCAGTACCACCAAATAAAAATAAAAAATACAAAAGCCACATTTTCAAGAAGACACTTAAATTCCCTGAAAACAGTATTTCAAATCCTAGGTATTTCTCTTAGCATGATAAACAATAACACTTTTGGCATTAGAATCTTCAGAATTTACCCTCTGTTAAGTTTGAACCTGGTCGAATATTACAAAGATTTTTATCCATAATAGGACAGTAAATATTTTAGTAAATACTGTAAATATTGCTTTTTTATTGATTCCTTAATTCCCTTTCAAAAATAGTTTTATGGAATTATTTTCTTCTATGAATCACTGGAAAACAATATTGTCCCCCAAAACTAATGAATTGTTCATAATTTTTTATAACAATTTTGTCATTATTTCTAATATTTAAAGTTTCTTTGTACTAGAATGATAGTGTCATTTTCCTGAATAAATCAATGTTTTGTTTTTCTTTTCTTTCTTTAAAGATCCACATCATGAACTATTTATTTGTTTTAGTGAATATGATGCTTGATTGAGAATTTAACCTGAGTGGTATGTAAAGTTACAACTTCATGAACATCACATAATCCATTTTAGAAACAGGAAAGAAGGTAAAAATAGGAGATGATTGGTTAGAGGAAGCACAACAAAACAGATACAATGATAGATGATTATTTGTCATCTCTTTTCTTGCTGTCCATATGTAAATATTTACTGCTCCTTGACTATCAGCTGTATTCCACATTATTTTCCTTTGTTGTATCTGCTGAATAGATAGCCCAGGGATATTGAGGGATGCATAAGGAACAAACATTATCAGAAATTTGCAGAGACAGTATACTTTTCCAGCGGCATCCTGTCAAATGGAGCTCTGTACCGCTCACTATGATTCAGGGATGACTGGTTCCTAGAGATATCAACAGTTTTGTACACTCTGATGTGTAATGTCACCCAGTGTGCTGAGGATAGTCATTGTGACCATAGAATTGAACTTTACTGGTAGAAACAAAGTTCCATGGGCATAGGCGGTCATTATTAATCACTAGTGCCTTGAGGTACTTTCATTTCTCAATCTTTATGCAACTATTTTTAAAATCAAATAGCCATAATTTTTATTAAACAGGACTGAACTGACTCAAATGCATACTTACATCTGATATATAAATTAAAATGTGCATTAAAACATAGGAAAATATTTTAATTCCTAAAATTCCCTACAATACGTAGTTACATATCTCTACTTACATAGCTCTGTTATTTGCTAACTGTTAATTCATCTAGAAGTTTTACTTTAAACTAATATGAAGTTTTCTATACATATAAGCACATAATCCTCTCCTTTTAATATGGCAAGTTGATTTCTGGGTGACTTTAATTCTTCCTTATAATATTTTTAGCTAAATGAAAATTTGTTTAACTCCTATTGACTTTGCTCAAACTTTTACAATGCTACAATGAATAATGATATCAATACTCTTTTTTTGTTTTTGGAGTTCTGTGGTTTGAACTCTGAACTTCATGTATGCTGGGCAGGTGCTTTACCACTTGAGCCACACTCCCAGCCCTTTTTGCTCTGGTTATTTTGGAGATAGGCTCTCACTTTTTGCCTAGGCAGGCCTGGACCACAATACTCCTATTTATGCTACCTGCAGGTAATGGGATGACAGGTATGCACCACCATACCCAGTTTTGTCTGTTGAGATGGGGTCTTGCAAACTTTTTTTGCACTGGCTGGCCTAGAATTGTGATCTTTCTAATCTCAGCCTCCCACATAGCCGGGATGACAGACATATCCCATTATGCCCAGAAATTGATTGAAGATGTGGTCTCAATATCTTTTTGCCTAGGTTGATCTTTCAATAGCAATCCTCTTGATCTCTATCTCTCAAGTATCTAGGATTACAGGCATGAGCCACTGGTGCCTATCAATCAAGATCAAATTCAGGGAGTAAATAAGTAAATATTGAAAAATTCCTTAATTTGGATCAGTTTTGCTGCATATCATTTAATCCACAATCTCTGTCACTAGCTTATTAAATAGACATTTAACTTTGCTTTTTTTTAAATTAATGGCTCAGAGTTAACTACCTGGCTCTGGTTGACTCTATTCCTCAAGTCTCCTCAGGTTACAACAGGTTAATGAAGCAGCTCTTTCTGAGATACCCTCATAGATACTTTCAAAGTAGAAAAGCAAAAGGCCTAGTCTAAGCAACATTTAAAATTATATGGAAGGTATTGCTTTTATATGACATATATAAAATTTGCTGTACAAAGTAAGCACAGGGCCAAGTCCAAAGTGCATGGGGAAGGTCCCACTCTTTCCATGGTAACAAACAAGCTGAGTGGCAATCAGAAGTGGCATATTATCCCTTTGCTTAGAAAGAGGAAGTAGAAATTGTGAATACAATCTACCTCAGTTCACCTTGTTGGTCACAGATACTTACTTTGTATATTTCTGCATACAAAATCTACTCACACTCACGGAAGACATCCTAAAGTTTCAACCAGCCAAAGCAGTAGCCTTGAAGTTCACAATCTTGTATCTGCCAAATCCAAATAGCTCTTCTTGATCTGAACACATCTGAACTAAGTAAAGGAGTTATCTTCTCCACAAACATCCAGCATAAAATGAGGGATGGACAGGATAAACACTTGACCATTTGAACATGGAAAATAAAACATACAGGATTCATTGGTCCATAGCAGCTCTGAAGTTTTACTTAGCAAACATAAAGGCATTGGAGATGGGGAAACTGTTTTGATTAAGATTAGAATCTGTAAAGTGGAACTAGCTTCCCCAAACTTTTCTCAGGGTTACTGACTCCTGCCTCATTCTTCCTTTTCTTCTAGCCTTCTAGAAGTTCCTCCTTGGTTGAGGAACTTTTTGGCTTACTTCTTACTATAGAGAGACAGGACTTCACAAGGGCATTTTAAGTTGTAAAAAAAAATCCACACACTCTTCCGTGTCTGGCTGGCTGGCACAAGGCTCTCAACATTAAAATTCCTTTCAAAATAACTTTGCTTTTCTAAAACATCCTTTTGATCTATTCTGCTCTATTTACTAATAGACACATTCACTCATCTTTTACAAATCTGTTTCTATCTGCAGACTTAAGGGTAGGTATTTAAGCTAATCAGTCTTCATGAGATCATTCCTTTAGTTTCTTTTTCCTGAGCCATTTGTCCAAGTGAAATGATTTACTGAGAGACACTTTAATCTAATCCAGTGGTTTTGTGCACAGACCATTAATTTGGTCTTTGCCTCTAAACTGAGTCTTAGTCTTAATTAGCCTTTGTGGTTCAAACCATTTATCTTTCACCAGCCAGAAATAAGAAGTAGAATAATTTTCCAATCCTGCAAGTCCTGTAGTTTCTCAGCTTTCTAGTTTGCTTTGTTACATATTTCAGGTTAGCCAAGTAACTTTTTTGTTTGTTTGTTTTGCTTTTCTTCTTACATTACCTTATCAAACTCAATTTCTAGCAGCCAATTTACATTATTATCATTTCCAATCATGTTCAACATAGCTTTAGGTATAGTATACAGATGTTTACCTTCCAAGTAATCTCAGGTATTTGTGCAAATATTTTGCTACGGCATGAAATGTGTCACCAATTTTTCATCCTCTAGTGAGTTCCTTCACTACTAGCTCTCTGACAGCCAAAATTAATGCAACATATTTTAAGTTCTTTATTTTGATAACACTCCACTTCTTCTCAGTATCAAATTTGGAACTCCTTAGCTTTGCTATGTAACAACCACAAAATCTCACAGGCTTTCAAGAACAAGCATATCAGTCTTGCTTTTCTTTCATATAAGCAGTTATTAGGTGGGTGCATCTCCTTTGACTCTGTTTGACTTGGCCCTATTGGTCTTTCATTCTATGACTCAAGTTGTTTGCAGGCCTTATGTGTAGCATGCCCATTTAGAGGGCTAAGAAGAAAAGCAAGAGGCTGAGCTAATCCTTAGAATTTCACTTAAAGCCTCTAATTGCACTTAGCATAGTTATATCTGTTCACATTCCAATGACCATTGAAAATCACATGATTAAATTCAAGGTCAATTGTGAAAAAGGAAAAATAGATCCTCTTCACCATAGGAGACTGGGAAGTGTCATGGCCATGATATATAAAGTACTTATAGGGATGAGGCATTAGGTATAATTGTGAACAGTAATGCCACCTAATAAATGTATAGGTTTGCAATTTCTTCAAATGTTCTATGTTGCAAACATCTATGCTCCAAGAAAAACAACTGTTCTATTGAGCTTTGAAAATAGCATATGACTTAAAAAATGGTATTGGGTTTTGTTCTGAATCTTTATCATTAGTAAATGCAGTTTAAGAAGCTGGTTTTTGCATAAGAAAACCTCCTATTCTCTGATCTCAATCAGACCAGCTCAGAGAAGCTGTAACTATTCTTGCACTTATTTACAATGACCTCTGGGACACAACTGGAAGAGTAGGGCCACCCAGAAGGAAAGAGAAAGAAATTCAGAGGTCAAATCTTTGCCATTGTTGCTCACTTATGCCTCTGTGACTATTGCTGTCTTTACTGATATGGCATGCAGCCATCCAGTGCCTAGGATATACCAGATGTAACTGGTGGATGCTGCTGAGTTATCTCATATTACCAGGGCACTAGGATAGAATCTTTAAATGGTTTCCACCATAATACCAATCTACCTGTTTAGAGTAGATAAACAGCATTAATCCACATGTGACCCTCATCCAACACCCTCTACTTCCCCAACCCATTACCTACAAACCAAATTACATACTGATGTTTAATAAATAAAGTAATTTACATTAAGATGGAATTGATTTTAATCTTTTAATGAAGCATGATTTTAATGAAGGACTATTTTTGCCCCAAAATGTTTTTCTATTTGAAGGGAATATTTTTTAGTGAGAGGCAGAGAGCTGCTTTTCCTTTCCATTTTCAGAATTCTGTTCCTCTCACTTGCTACCACAATTGAGTGTTCTTTTCTGTCTCAAGGTCATGGTACATGAGGTTCTTCCTAGGACATTCTCTTCCATACAACATGGTTCCTCGCATTAATGCTTTGTGGATTTACAAAATTAAGCTGAAGAAAGATTCTATGATCAGCTAATGGCCTTCTGATACAGACTTTTATAGAAATATGTACTTGTTCATAACATTGATATTCTTTGAAGATTTAAAATTATCCCTGCAATTGATTAATGAATGATTGCCTTGACAACTGGAATTTTGGTTTCCTGAGGATAGAGAAAATGTCAAACTTCTTTTTTTTTTTCTACACTAGTGGGGGTAAAACTCAGATTCTTGCACTTGCCAGGCAACCATTCTACTACCTGAGCCACATCTAACTTCTTAAGCCATATCAAATTTCTTTATGACTGTATCTCTAGTGCTTTTTACTACATATTATATATGTATCATAAGTATTTGTTGAGTATATGGCTGAGTGAATGAATAAATGGGAATTGGGCTCTCATTACATGATTCCTATTTTAAAGACAGCAGAAACTCTATATAGTATCTTGAAGGAATAAAGGAGGCAGAAGAGCTCTTAAATATTTTCTTAGTTCTCTTCTGAATTCATACAGCTACTCTTAGTGCTTTCTTCTTGTTGACCTGTCCCTTGCACATTTCATAGTATTTCCTGAAGTTGTCATTATTTTATGACCACCCAAGACTATCTCCCCAGGAATTTCTCTAGTTACCTGAGCTCAACTTATATTATGTGTTTGTGTGTGTGTGTGCACATACATGTGCATGTGTGATTTAGGAACTATGTTCTGCTTAACTTGGGAAATGATTACATAAACAAAAAAGCAATGATTTTTTAAACATTACAATCTAGGAGGAATTGAAAATGATGTCATTCCCTAATGACCTCATTCATGATGGAATTGTAAGGCTGATTATAACAATGAAAGTATTACTGGGAGAACTTCCAAATCCATCTGGCATGTAGAGAGCCTATATTTTTTGAAGCAATCACTCAATTTCTGGATGTAATTGGTGAGGATTAGATGTCAAAGCAGTGGGAAAGTAATCACAAAAGATAGCAAACATAAATGATTGGTATAAACATGAAGCAAAAGAAAATTTTATGTTTTGTAACTGGTTATCAAGGTTTTCATGCATGAGCATCGTGAGCACACAATTTCCTTTTTTTTTAAAATTTTATTGTTTTATTATTCATATGTGCATACAATGTTTGGGTCATTTCTCCCCCCTGCCCCCACCCCCTCCCTTACCGCCCACTCCACCCCCTTCCTCTCTCCCCAACCCCCTCAATACCTGCCAGAAACTATTTTGCCCTTATCTCTAATTTTGTTGAAGAGAGAGTATAAGCAATAATAGGAAGGAAAAAGGGTTTTTGCTAGTTGAGATAAGGATAGCTATACAGGGAGTTGACTCACATTAATTTCCTGTGTGTTTGTGTTACCTTCTAGGTTAATTCTTTTTGATCCAACCTTTTCTCTAGTTCCTGGTCCCTTTTTCCTATTGGCCTCAGTTAGCCAATAAAGCAGATAAAGGTATCTGCTTTAGTTTCTCCGCATTGACGGCAACAAATGCTAGCTAATTTTTTAGGTGTCTTATCTATCCTCACACCTCCCTTGTGTGAGCACACAATTTCTATGGTACTTCTGAAATATGACTCAGGATATAATACTTCAGTAATTTAAAACAAATTGAAATTTAAATACAAGTAAAACACAATTATTAAAAATTAAAAAAATAAAAATCTATAATAAAGGAGAAAGTATAACATTTCTTGTAAGAAAATTATAGAATGGTGATAGAATAACAGAAAGAGTTGTGTCTGGTCATAAAATGTTAAAATTCTTTATTTTTACACAGTCATCTTGAATTCATCAAAACTGTACTCTGAAAATTTCCTCAAAATTATTGTGTCAAAATGCATATCTTAAGTTTCATATCATAGTGTCTGCCTCACTAACTGTGGCACTTTGCTACCCATCAGCATGAACAATGGACAAAATAGTGCACACTGACAAATTTCTCATAGCCATGTCTGCCCACCTGCAATCTTCTTCTTTTTTTTTTAACACAGATGCTTAGTCTATGTTCTGGCCAAGATGCCACTTCTCTCTCTGGTATTTGCACTTGTCTCGTACCCAGTGCTAAAAACTGAATTTTGTCCCCTCTCAAAATTGAGAGGGTCCTAAGCCTCATGCTTAGGTATTAGCCCTGTATTGGAGACAGGGAGTTGAGAAGGCCATTGAGGTAAAATAAAACCATTAGTGTGGAGCACTAACAAGAGATCATTGATATCCTTATATAAGGGAAATAGATATCAGAGATTTCTGTCTTTTCACCTGTGAGGACACAGAAAGAAAATGGCATCTTCAGACAAGGAAGAGAGCCCTTACTAGAAACCAACCTGCTGGACCTTGATTTACGATGTGCATACTCCCCTTCAGTGAGAAAATAAATTACTGCTGTTTAAACCACCTAAACTGTGGTATTTTGTTATGGTATCCCACGCAGACTAAGACACGAAGCTATTTTATCTGCACTCAAACTTATCTTTGACCTTGTAACAAAGACTCTAGAATGCTGACTCTATATGTGAATGTCTCTAGCAGCTCTTATAAAGCACCCCAAACTGTCTTCTGAAACCTGGAATGTGAGTCTTACTGCATGCTTCTTTTCTGTCACTCCATAGCTCCAGAATCCATTTCTAAAATCATTTCTTCAGTTGCTTCTTCTAGTTTTTTCTATACTCAAGATAAGGGTACTTAGACAGTGTGCCCATTCCAGTCTCTTCCATGCAGGACACTGACATGGCTTGTATAGGGTGGTCACAACGCACTGAAATACACAGTCCATCATTGCTGCTTCCTATGGTTGACTACCATTACCCAGAAATGTCATAGTGTAAGGAGGAGTGAAGATACTACAAGTGACTATAAAAGGACCCCCACTGAAAGGAACTTTCAATATCTGTCACCACCATGGCTCAGTATATGCTAATAGACCAGAGGCTTCAAAGAAATCATAGGTTCTGCTCTCAACTGAGAGTTCTAGAGCTGTCCTGCTGCACCATTCCAGAGTTTACATGCCAAAACCAACCAGAATTTACAAAGGATATTGGAAAAAGTCAACACTGCTAAAATCAATTAATGAACTTCAGTACAGGCTGTATTTTCCTACCAAAACAGGATGAGTTCAAACATTAAATATAACTGATGGTGTTCTTTAACTTGAGACTTTTCTTGAGCATGTCTGAATCATGCTCAAATCCGAGAATTCCTTTTGGTGAAACATCTACATGTGTATACTACATTCTTTGCTGTTGCAGCAACAGTGTAGGGACCCAGCTAGAATCCACTTTTATGTTTCATTGAGAATTAAGTCTGTCTGGGAGACAGTGACCAAGAATATAGGAAAACAAGTTGCTTTCACTCATAGAAGTCACAAGTTGCTTTCTTTTTTTTACATTGACAACTTGAATGTGGTGAGTCATCAATAAAATCAGATTAGAATTTTTATCTTATCTATATTGATTTCACTGTGATTACTACTTAAGCCAGTTAGTACTCATATGAGTACATTTACTACCCGTTAGACTTCTTGTTGAATGCCTAAGTACCTCAGATCTCCATTATAACTCAAAAAGCATCAGTATTTGTCCAAATAAGAGCTAAGGGAAACTAATAAAAACAAAATTCTGAGTTAATTGAGCCCATCCAAAAGAATCCTGTATGTACTCTTTATTTTCTTAGCCACTTAAAATCTATAAGAAGTGTTCAACTTGCCATCTTAAATCCCACTGCTTCTGTATTCTGAAAAACACAGTAGCCAAGACTTTTCAGGCTGAGTTTTATCACAGAGTGCACCCTCCAGGATTTCGCATCTAGTTTAATCTCTAACCCCGAAGGGTCTCTCTCTCTCTCTCTCTCTCTCTCTCTCTCTCTCTTTAATCACCCTGAAACATGTCAGTCTATATTTATTTCTTCCCTGACTTCATCAATATAATATAATTTGAACAAAAAAGGGAAAATAAATGCAAAGTACTTTTAACTTTGTAACAGATTACTTTATGAAGTTAAGTCTACATAGCAAAAAGACTACCTAAAATAGAGTATTGTTATCTCATTTAATGAGATGGAGGGAAGTATTTGTTGTTATAAAGATTCCTCTAATTTATAGCTATGTGTGATTTTCCTCATCAATGTGATAAATTTTAACTAGTTATTTGAAGTAAGATTTTGAACAGACTTTTCCATTTTAAAGGCAAGCTAGTAGTGAGATAACATTTTTACTAACACAGAATTTGACATATATAATTTGAAGTAGTCTAGTTTTTGTTAGTATGTCATTGCTTTATTACAAGTATACAAAAGAAAGAATGAAATCAATGGAAAATAAATATATGAAAGCCTGATAATTTGTTAGTTTATAATAATTTATAATCTCATACATGACATATAGTTATGAAAAATTAAATTTACCAGACTTTTCCAAATAGAATAGATAATTTTTGCAGTTCTATCAATAATGTAACTTTTTCTTATTTAACCTATACCCCTCACTTAATTATTTTTGCTTTGCAAATCCAGTGTGCGATTGAAGTGTCTTTTAGTTTGCCATTGTTTTCCATTTCCCTTGTTGCTGATGATTTTATTTTTTTTAAAAAATCAAATTCTCTTAATGTGAAATACCATTCTGATTACTATATGAAAGCCACATCTACTAACAGCTTTTCAAACTTACAATATTGAAAGGCCCCAGAAGTAGGTTACATAACCCAACAAATATTCTTAGCTGTAGCTTCTTACCCTTGGCTCCATTTTTCTCTTTGGTCACTTGAAACTTCTCATAGGAGCATCCCTACTTGCTAAGCACCTTCATAGCTCTGAATTCACCTCCATGCATCAGGGAAATCTCAATTTCAGCCGAAGGCTAATTTTTTGTTGTTGTTGTTCATTTTATTCTTCCCAGAGTATGGGCTCTAGCATTTTGCATTCTGCATTCTGCAGGGTTCAATGCTACCAATAGTGATCAACTATTGGCTTTCTACAGCTCCATCCCCAATAGCCTCTCAGTTTACCTTTCTAAAGAACAAAATGTGGCAGCCTGTCACAGTGGCATGATACTGTATCTTATATCTGTATAGATTTTTCTACACAATAGAAAAATAAGAATTTAGGAACGTCTGCTTTGATACCAAACCTTAAGTTGCATGGAATCAGGCAACTAAATCACACGTTACTTACAAAATTACTATTATACAAATAAAATATTGCAAATATCTCCAGTGGTGTTTGGCTACTGTTACCTTTAACTTTTAAGACTAAAATGAATTGAAGACAAAGATGACAATGAGGTAGCTTAGTCAACCATTTGAGATGTCATCTGCTGCTGCTAGCCAAGTTTTAACTTCCTACCTTTACTGCCTGCTGTGTTTATTTGAAAATAGAGGCTGAATGCACAGGGGAAAAGACACATATATTTGCTTTGTGTGATGCAGGGTATTTGATTTTTCCCTCTGAAGGATCCACAAGCAGCATGAAGAGAGAAATGTAGCCTAGTACAGACCCACTGGTGATGTTTATTCTGTCTGGTCAACCATTTTTCTTGTTGGTATATGGCACTGCACGTTTAGTTTTATTACATTGTTTTTAATTTTATTTTACCATTTTTATATTTACTTACATGTGTGTACATTATTTGGACCAACTACCCCCACTCCACAGCTTCCAGGGAGAATCTGTTCTGCCCTTTGTTCTCTGATGTTTTTGAAGAGAAGACATACAAGATAATAAGAAAAACATAGAGTTTTTGCTAGTTTGAGAGAAAAATAGCTATAAAGAGAAATTCTGAGCATTGCTTCCATGCACTTGTATATTACAACCTGCATTGTTTATCTCTACCAGACCTCTTCACTACTTCCTGGTCCTCTTCCTGTAGTGCCCTCTGCCAGTTTAAGATTACCATATTTGCTCCCATACAGTGAACACAACAACCACATTCAAGTTTTAGGTTTCCTTCCCTTTCCCTATTCCTCCCATGTGTGTTCTCCCCTTAGCATGTGACCCATGTCCAATAGTAATACTGCAATTGTTTTAGGTCTATAATCTGCATATGAGGGAGAACATGTGATTTTTGGCCTTCTGACCCTGGCTAACTTCACTTAATATGATGTTCTCCATTTCCATCCATTTACTTGTGAATAACAAAAAGTCATTCTTCTTTGTGATGGAATAAAATTCCATTGTGTGTAAATACCACATTTTATTAATCCATTCGTTGGTAGTGGGGAATCTTGGCTGTTTACATAGCTTGGTTATTGTGAATAATGCTGCAATAAACATGCATATACAGGTGCTTTTGGAAGAACTTGAGTTGCATGCTTTTGGGTATATCCCTAGGAGTGGTGTTGCTGGATCATATGGCAGATCTGTGTTCAGTTTTTTTAAGCTTCCATATTGTTTTCCAAAGAAGTTTTACTAGCTTACATTCTCACCAGCTGTATATGAGGGTTCCTTTTCCCCCACATTCTCGCCAACATGTTTTGTTGGTGGTGTTTTTGATGATGGCTATTCTAATAGGGGTGAGGTGGAATCTTAGTGTGGTTTTGATTTGCATTTCCTTCATGTCAGGGGATGGTGAGCATTTGTTCATGAGTTTTTTAGCCATTTGGATTTCTTCCTTTGAAAAAGTTTTGTTCAGTTCAATTGCCCACTTCTTTATTGGTTCATTGATTTTTGGACAGTTTAGTTTTTTCAGCTCTGTGTATATTCTGGTTATCAGTCCCTTATCTGATATATAACTAGCAAAAATTTTCTACCATTCTGTGGTGTTCTCTTCAATTTAGAGACCATTTCTTTTGTTGTGCAGAAGCTTTTTAATTTCATGTAGTCCCATTTGTCTGTCTTTTCTCTTTGCTGTTGGGCTGCTGAAGTTCTACTGAGGAAGTCCTTGCCTATACCTATCGTTTCCAGGGTATACTTGCTCTTTTGTGTACTAACTGCAAAGTGACGGATCTGATATTAAGGTCCTCAAATCTACTTTGAGTTGATACTAGTACAGATTAGCAAGCATGATCTAGTTGCAGTTTTCTGCCCTTAGATAACTACTTTTCCTAGCAACACTTGTTGAAGAGGCTGTCTTTTCCTCATCAGATGTTTCTGGTGCCTTTGTCAAAAATAAGGTGGGCATAGCCATGTGGATTCATACTCTATTCTGTTCCACTGGTCTTCATACCCTTTTGTACCATTTTTTATTGCTATTTTTATTGCTATGGCTCTGTAGTATAGTTTAAAGTTGGGTATTGTGATACCTCCAGCATTGCTCCTTTTCTTCAGTATTGCCTTGGCCATTCATGGTCTTTTGTGTTTCCAAATGAACTTTAAGGTAGATTTTTCAATCTCTGAGATGAATGTCATTAGGATTTTGATGGGAATTGCATTGAACATGTAGATTACTTTTGGTAGTATAGCCATTTTCATTATGTTGAGTCTACCAATCCATGAGCATGGGAGATCTTTCCATCTTCTGTAGTCTTCCTCAATCTGTTTCTTCCATGGTTTGTAGTTCTCCTTGTAGAGGTCATTTACATCCTTTGTTAAGTTCATTTCTAGGTATTTGATTTTTTTGAGGCTATTGTAAATGGAATTGTTTTCCTATATTCTTTCTCAATTTGTTCCTTGTTGGTGTATAGAATGGCTACTGATTTTTACATTGATTTTGTAACCTGCTACATTGCTGAAGCTGTTTATGGTGTCTAGGAGTTTTGGGTGGAGTTTTTTGGGTCTTTGAGGTATAGGATCACGTCATCTGCAAATAGGGATACTTTAACACTTTCTTTACCTATTTCTATTCTTTATATTTCTTTTTCTTGCCTAATTGCTCTGGCTAGAAATTCCAGGACTACGTTGAATATGAGTGGGGTGAGTGCGCACTCTTGTCTCATTCCTGACTTTAGGGGAAATGGTTTCAGGTTTTCCCCATTAAGTATGATGTTGGCTATAACTTTGTCATATATAGCCTTTATGATGTTGAGGTACATTTCTCTATTCCTAGTTTTCTTAGAGCTTTTATCATGAAATGGTGTTGGATCTCACCAAAGGCTTTTTCTGCATCTATTAAGATGATCAAGTGGTTTTTGTCTTTGCTTTTGTGAATGTGCTGTATTGCATTTATTGATTTGTGTATGTTGAACCATCCCTGAATCCCTGGGGTGAAGCCAACTTGGTCATGGTAAATGATCTTTCTGAAATGTTGGATTTGGTTTCCCATTATTTTATTGATGATTTTTGCATCAATGTTCATTAAGGAGATTGGCGTGTAGTTCCCTAATGTGTTGGTGGGTTATTATTTAGGCTAGAAGCAATCAGAATTACCCAAGTGTAGCTCTGACATCTCAAAGTGGTTTCTACTATCATAGATCTTAGGATTTCTGATTCCGTACCTTAACCACTATGTTAGATCAGCCTGCTTTGGTTTTTTAAAAAATTTTTCTCTCAATAGTTTCTTTATTAGGGAAAATGTACTAAAACCTTTGTTTCCTGAGAATCATGCTATCCTTCGCTTTCCAGAGAACCTGAGGGTTCTTCAAATTTTCCATTGAAAAATTTATGGCTCAGTAGATTTCTCAGCTTACACATCCCAGAAACACATAGTAGCCATACAAGACAAATGTTTCCCAGTATTAATTAGACCCAAAGTTCAGTTTTGATGCCATGCCTAGTTAGGAAAAGCAGTCAGCATGGACGTTGTGTCAGAAACACACTGCTCTATGAGTGATCTCTCTATACAAACCACAAGGCTTTGTAAGGAACATCTTGCTTCTCAATTATAAAGCAAACATTCCTGGAAGGTTAAATCCTAGAAACTCATAGAGCTGACAAGAGTCATAATATTGTTGCAGGAGCAGTCAACCAAAAGCAGAAACAAAAGGAAATATTCCAATATTCAATTCTTATTTTTTTTTAATTTCTAAGAATTGGAAGTAGTTCCAAATAAGTGTCTAGATATATATGCCATTAGGAAGGATTCTTTTGGAAATATCTTGGTTAAATATCTTTAATGAATCTTCTCTTTATTTGAACTTCAGATTAAGGCCCACAACGAAAGACTGAAGAAGAAATACCATATACACTTCATACTGCTTATTCCTTATCTCACATACTACTTAAAGAAAAACAGAGAAGAAAGCAGCAGAACTTAAAGAATGCCAAAAATTATAGTCATCTCTGCTCCTTTAAGCTAATATTCAGTGGTAGATTAAAAAGTCTGTGCATTAACATCTTCACAACTACTGGGGAATCAAATTGACTGACTTCACATGAACAGTCCTGCACATGAGGGCTTACCCTCCCCAATATCATCACCCAGTAAGGTGTGTAGGCCCTACCTTTCTTCTGTCCTTGTGAGCATCCTAGGCCACTGCCAGGGTATGAAGTGGAGTGGAACACAAAAAATCTTGAGCCACAGATGGGCAACACTCCAGGTAGTCAGTCATCAAAAAAATGTGTAGAGATCATTGAGTGAAAAATATACTTACTGAAAATCAATTGGAAAAGACAGTCAGCTATTCAGTCTATGATACAAGAAATGACAGTATTTGGAGGCTGTAACACAGTATATGGAAACAATCAGAAACTCAGGCAAAGAATTATGTACCAAGATGTTCACAGAAACATTATTTGAAATTGCAGAAAATGCAACAAAAATACCTGGATTCAAAGCAAATGACCCAAAATAGGAGATAGTCAAAGAAGATGGACTATTAAATGGACATTAAACACTACATTTTCAGAATATATTTGATTATGTAGAAAAATACATGTAACATGACTCTAAAGCTAAAAACACACACAACTATATGTATAGTATGTTTTAGCTACATTTAAAATGAGCTAAGAGTTGTGAAAAGTTCTTAAGATGCTCTGAGGTACTTTTCCATCATATTTGAAAAAATAAGGAAAGAAAAGACAGGAAAGGATGAATCCTGTTGTTCAGGGAAGAAAGAAATTTGCTAACAGACAGCTGAAATTTTTCCAGCAAACAAAATGATCTCCAAATACTAATAATAGAATATATAATGAAAAAGTATATTTTAGCCCCAAATAGTGATAAGGGATAGCCTTTAAGCTCCATAAGGGCAAAAATCATACCTGTTTTTTTGTACTGTCTATAATAACTGGCACTATTGCACATAGCACTATCTCAATTAAAATTGTGATTTTTTTTTAAAAGAAATGTAGGAAAGTATGAACAATAAGGATTGGGACTTCAAAAGGATTCAGTGACATCTCAATTCTCTAAAGTGGTGTGACCTCAAAGTATTTGTGGAAAGGTTTTTAAAAGTCAGTGGGTCTTGAGGCATTTCTGAAGAGTAAATAAGAAGGATTTCCAATGCCGTGATTTATTCTACAAATGGAAGATTGATATATTTGATAAATTCAATCCTATTTCTCCAAATGATTATACAATAGTCAAAATAGCTTTGTATGCTTTCATCCATGTGACCCAGCAGAATTCAGTGTGAAGCAATTACAAAATTATGTTTTAGCCTCTGCTAGTAATTTCTTCTCATTATTTGGTAAAAGATAATTTTTAAAAAGTAATGACTAGGAACTTTAAACAGGGAAATAAGAAGTGGCAAAGTCACAGCAATACTGTGGGAATAGTAGTCTGTCAGCTCTGAGATGAACACACTGAAACCTGAGGAGCCCAGAGGCCTGGACACAGTCATGTTCTAGGCACAAGCAATAATTTTTTTAAAGGGAAGAAGTGAGAATTGAGATATAAAGAGGTAACCAAAGGTGCACTGCCAGACTATGTCAGAAGATTAAAATTGGAGCAAGTCACAGATTATGCCAAGATGGCAAATTTGGATGTGGTTGTGTCCTAACCATAAAGAAGAAAGTGAGAAGATGAAGCAGAGTGAGGTGATGCTCAATTCAATTATCGATCAGAATACATTTGGGCTGTCAAATGTTGTGATGAGACTATGAAAATGCTTCTGAGGAGAAATAAACATTTGAGAGTGCTATTCCTAATTTGGTAACTAAAACCTAGGCAGAAAGCCTCAATATTGCTGATATTCAGAATAGTATCAGAAGATGCTACTTTCCAGAAAACTGTCTTCAAGAAAAGGTGAAAGTTCATTTAGTTTTGAATGCAGTCCATTCCCATTGACTGCTTCCTTGTGTCTTTTTTTTTTTATTATTCATATGTGCATACAAGGCTTGGGTCATTTCTCCCCCATGCCTTGTGTCTTCTAAAACACCATGTATCAAAGACAGAAAGGTGTTTCTCTAACAAGACCACATAAGAGAGATGTTTAAAGTTTCTGTATTTTCTGCTTAAGAATACCAGAAGGCATTTTGTAGAACTATTTATATCAAAAATAGCAAACATGAAAGCTTTAGGTTTGACTTTAAATATCTATTCATTAATTATCTGAGAAATTTATTGATGTGGTAGAAATATTTCTTGGACAATTTTGGAAATGGTGTTGCTGTGTTCACTTAATATTAATTCACAGGTTGAGCAAAGATGGTGGAGTGACTTATATGTAATTTTGATTTTCTCTTCAGAAAGAGGGATCAGAAGGATTTTTTAAAAATAATAGCCATCAAATACAGTAGTGGAAAATGCTCTGAAAATACTGAGTGTTTCAAGCCATTTATTATGTGTACTACATTTTAGGAAAGATAATCAGTCAATATCAAAAATCTTAAACATAAGCTTTTAGAGTGCTAACTCCTCTTCCAAAATGAACTTCAAGACTTCAAAGAAGTTTGTCTATAATAAAAAAGAAAAGTTTTACAAAGTAAGACTTTGAAGTTTGCTTTTAAAAGATGTATTTGGGAAGCATTTTTAAAAAAAGAATGTCATTTGTGGAAGAAAGGAAATCTTAAATCCTTGAAAAGTTATTTTTCACTATCTTCAAGAAATGCTTCGATGCCTCCTTAATATGGAATGATTCACATAAACCATTAAAAAGACAAAGCAGCAACAAAATTATCTTTAAATTATTAATTTAAGAATTCTATAATCCTACAACCTATGTCCATATAAGAATCATGACATTGATTGTAAGGATAACATTATTTTATGCAATTTAGGGTGAAAAAATATGCTGAACAAGTTATGACACAATGTTTTAGGTAACCCAGAACTTTTGCTTTATACTTACTGAAAGGGCTTGTTTTATTTTTATAATATGTTTTAATTAAACATATTAATGGGGTTAATGTCATTATTCAATACATGCATACAGCATTCACTGATCAAATCCAGTTTTTCTTATCTTCCCTTTTCCCTCCTTCCTAACCCTAGTACTCACTATTCTACATTCAGATTAACTTTGTTTTAGTTTCCACACATGACAGAGAACATGCAGTACTTGCATGTTCTATCCATTTTTCTGCAAATGATATTTTTTGTTCTTCATTATGGCTGAATAATGTTCCATTATGTATATGCTTAACATTTTCCTTATCTGTTAATTTGTTGATAGGTACTTATGTTGATTCCATACAGTTATTGTAAATACAGCAACAGTAAACATGGGTGCACAGGTATCTCTTTGGTATAGCTATTTCATTTCTTTTGGATATATTCCTCAGAAGTGGGCTAGCTGGATAGTACATCTATTTTAGTTGTTTTAAAGAAACTCCATACTGGTCTATTATGATTTAAATCTGAAATGTCACCTGAAGGCTTATGTTAAAAGCTTGGTTGTCAGATGATGGGCTTTCAAGGAAGAGATTGGACCATGGCACTTCTAATTTAATTAATGAATTGATTCATAACCCATAATAATAATCCATAATCACAATATAATTGCATTATTATGAGGTATGAAACTAGGAGGTAGAGCCTAATCGGAAGAAACAGTTCATCGGGTATGACCTAAAAGGTATATCTTGTCCTGGGTCCTTCTTTCTTCTCTCTCTCTCTTTCCCTATCTTGCTCTGCTGCTTGACAAATATGGTGAGCAGTTCTGCACCACTATAACCTCTTCACCCTATAGCTTTGCCTTACCACAGGCCCAGAGACAATGGAAATAGCCTACCATGGACTGAGACTTCTGAAAACGTGAACCAAAACAAACCTTTCCTTATAAAACTTGATTTCTGTTTAATATTTTGTCAGAGCACCAGAAAAGCAAGACATGGTCTCTACAATGGCTGTACTAATTTGCATTCCCACCTACAACATATAAGTGATCTTGCTCCACATCTTCACCATCATTATTTTTGTTTTTGTTTTTTAAAAATAATAGCCATTCTGAATTGGCTGATATGGTATCTCACTATAGTTTTGATTTGCATTTCCCCACATCAATACTAATGATATCACTCCTTTTTTCTATATTTGTTGGTCATTGGCATTTCTTCTATTATCTATTCAGATTATTTGCCCATTTTATATTGGATGATTTGAAAGGACTTTTTAATACTTCTGAAGTATAGGTTTTTATTTTATATCATTCTTGAGCTTATGAAAAATTAAAATATAACCAAAACAAATTGATTAAGGTACTCCTAAAGCTTGTCTCTAAGTCCAAACCTCTTACTTTCAACTCAAAGACATGAAAGATTGTGTTTTAATACAAAATACTGTTCTTACCACAGTCCAGCTGACCAAAAATGAGCACTGTATCAGAAATTTTATTCCAAGCTGATGTTCCTTCTGCAAATTTTGATGCACATGGACAAGTAAAGGTGAAACTATATGAGGACCAACACAAGACACAACCTGGTTCCAGAAATGGCAAAATATGAAAAGAAAAATGAAAGCAAATCATGATGTATTTAAGAGCAAGTTGATATTGTAAAGGATGATGGTTGCTTGTTTCCTTCTGTTGTCTTAGAAGCTTCTCACTGTTTCTCTATGCTTTCATATATGGAATTAGAAAATGTTGAAGCCAGGTATGGTGGGACATGCCTGTCAGCAGAGGGAATAGGAGGCAGGAGGATGGTGAGTTTGAGGCCAGCTCAAGCTATATGGCAAAATTCTATCTCAAAACAAAGCAAAAGGTGTTTATTTTAAAGGGTTATTAGAAAATTTTAATACAAGAAGATAATGGTGGTCTTTCTGCTTCTTTTATTCCTGTGATAATGTGGCACCTCCATCAATGAAGGAACTTACACTGGTATCTTCACCAAAAGCAGCAAAACTAGAAACTGGTTTGTCAACACATCTCAGTGACTATTTATTTTTCATAGTACTGCACTCATCTTATTCCAAAATTAAAACAATTCTAAATGTCCTTGCTTCTCACAGCTTATAAGCATATTTAGAGAAGGTGACTTTTCTTGAAACAGTATTGTTTTCTCTTTATTTCAAGGTTACAGGCTGTTTCTGGAACATAGTTTCAAACTTTGTGAGGATGTAAACAGAGTCTGGCACATAATCTTATGGTAAACATTCTAGGAGTCAGACTCTTGGTATGATACCTGTGTTCAGGGTATTCTATGCTTACTTTTGGAAGTTTATTTTTAAACATGAGAAAATAAGCTGACAGATAGATCCAAACAAATAAGCTTAAATATGTTATCTACACAGAACTTTAAATCCTGTTACTTTTAACAAGTAATAATGCAGGCCAAGCATGGAATATTTTTTTTTCTTAACTTACCCAAATTTCCACAAAGCAGGACTCACAGAAATAGCTAAGTGTCTTACAGCATTTACATGCGAAGTGTTTTAAATGTTAAATTCTGACCATGTGCCACTGAGAAAAAACACATAAATTTGCAACTGGAGTTTGAGAAAGGGAGATTGGGAAAAAGCAAACAGTGAATGATGTTCTTTACTGAATACTTTTTTTGGCTACTCAATAAGTATTTGTTAAAATGAGTGAAAGTCATAATGTGGTTTTAAATAGTACATGAATTGTTACTTAAACTTAGATTAACACATAAATTGTCACTTAAAATTACATTGACATGGGTCCATTCTGAGTTGTAACTTGAAAATACATGAATTAGATTTTGGGGGCTCTTTATTTTTTTCTTTTTTATTGTGCTGGGGGTACATTGTAGATTTACAAAAGTTCTTACAATATACCAAATACAGATACTTTTGTGTGTATTTCATGTGTCTCTAAGACATTTCATTATTATCAATCCTTGATTAAGAGCAAGAAAAGCAACCTCAAATGGATTAAGTGAAAGTAAAAATGAATTGTAGTAACAACAAAATAATAAGGATAAAACTACATTAAATAGATTTAACCAGAGAGAGATAACAGTCAAAGTATTTAGTAAGTGTTGGAGATAGGCATCACCAATCAGAATGAACAGTTCTGTCAAAAGCCACACAATACTACAAGTTCAATTCTGCAGTTAGTAAGTGATGTACGCTACAAAACTCAGTATCCTACTACATAAAAGAAATAATGGGGCAGCTAGGGATGTAGTTCAGTGGTAGAACTCTTGGACAGCGTTTGTGAAGCCCTGGGTTTGATCCCCACTACTGAAAATAAAACAATAATACATTTCCATCATGTTTTTTACTTGCTTGTTTTGTCACTAGAAGATTTGTTTTCAGTACTACTGAACTCAGGGCTTTGTGCTTGCTAGATGTGTGCTCTACCACTTGATTTGAGCCTCCAACCTTAGATTTTTATATTATCTTGGACTAATAACTTAATATGTTGGAGAGGACCTGATCTTTTATTTAGAAAAATGTTGTCTTTTTTCTTTGATGGGCCAAAGGATGACTGAGATATAATGGCCAGTAAATTGAATTACTAGAAAAGAGAAAAGAATCTGATAGGGAAAATAAATTCAAAAAATTAACAACTCAGAACAAAAATGAGAAATTCCTAGTAGCCAGAGGACTTAAAAAATACTGTTCTGATTTTTTTTTTATTTTGTTGTTGTTGCTATTTTTATTTTGTAAGACAGTTATTTAAACAAACAACAGGTTAACATACAGTCCATTTATTATCATTATTTTTGAATGAACTAACATCTTTTTATTTCCACTGGTACCAGGGATAGAAACCAGGTCCTAATGCATGCTAAGCAAGTGCTCTAACACTGAGCTTACATCCTGAACTCAAATTATCTTTTTTCAGTTTTGATTTCTCATATACTAAATACCAACAGCTAAAACTCATACACAAAACTCTCCAGTGTCCTCAATAATATTTTGGGGCTGTATTCAAGTTCAAACTAAGGGCCCTGCACTCGCTGAGCAGGCACTTCACCATTTAAACTACACCCACAGTCCTTTCACTTCAGTTGTGTTTCAAATAGGGTCTCACATTTATGACCAGGGCCAGCCTGGACTGCAATCCTCCTATTTATGCCTCCTGAATAGCTAGGATGACAGGAGGACACCACTGTGCCCAGCTTTATTGGTTGTGATAGAGTCTGACAACTATTTCCAAGGGCTGGTCTCAAACCACAATCCTCCCCATGTCTACCTCCTGAGTAACTGGGATTACAGCTATGAGCCACTACACCCAGCTGCTCAATAACTTTTTTTTTTTTGGTGGGACTGGGGTTTGAACTCAGGGTTTTGCACTTGCAAAGCAGGTGTTCTACCACTTAAGCCACACTACCAGTCCATTTTGCTCTGGTTATTTTGGAGATGGAGTCTCATGAACTATTTGCCCAAGCTGGCCTCAAACTATGATCCTCCTGATCTCAGCCTCCCAAGGACCTAGATCACAGGCATGTACCACCAGCACTCATCTAACTTTTAAATGTAAAAGATTCTGAGGCCAAAAGTTTTGAGATCTACTCATCTAAGGTATGCATATTAAAGCGACTTTCTATTAAATTTGCAGAGGCAAAATAATAATAATCAGGGTTGATAGAGATGTGAAGAAACTGTCATTCTCTCACACTGCTAAAAAAAGTAAATTGACAAAATAACTTTTAAAAATTGTCAACTCATAACAAAAACTATTTGAGGGGATATTTAGGATTGAACCCAGGGTCTCACACATGCTTAAGCGCAAGCTCTACCACTGAGCTGCTATAACAGCAACCCTTCAAAACTTTTTTTCAAAGTGCAGAGAACCAGGTTTGGTGGCATGTTCTATAATCCCAGCACCTGAGGCTGAGGCAGAAGGATGGTGAGTTTGGGGCTGGATGGTGTGGGGGCTGGGGGTATATGTAGCTCAGTGGTAGAGCGCTTGCCTAGCATTGGTGAAGCCCAATCCCCCACACCACAAAAAAAAAAAAGTAAAGGCTTGAAACTGGCAATTCTACTTCTGCTTAAGGACAGGACAGAAATTACTTTGCTATAAAAATTTATAATGATAGAAACTGGAAGTGACAAATTGGAGACAGAATTCACCATAAAATATTATATTGTATATGTGAAAATTTATTACTTGAAAATATATTACTATTAAAATTTTTTGCCAAGCTGACCACCAGTGGCTCATGGCTGTAATCCTAGCTGATCAGGATGATCTCTCTTTTTTTTTTTTTTACTATTACTGTCATTTATTCATTCATTCATTTATTTATTTATTTTATTCATATGTGCATATGATGTTTGGGTCATTTCTCCCCCCTTCCCTATGGTTTGAATCCAGCCCTGCAAATAGTTCGCAAGACCCTATCTTGAAAAAAAAAATCAATGAAAAAAAAAGATTAAAAAATAAAACAAAATAATCACCAAAAAGGGCTGGTGGGGTGGCTCAAGATGTAGGCCCTGAGTACCATCAAAAAAAATATATTTTTTAAACTGATTACAAATCAGTATGTATGCATGGTAGGAACTTAATTTTATATTTGAAAGAATATACCAAGATATTAACGAATGAGTACTTAACAGGCTTGGGGCATTTTATTTTTGCTACATATATATATATACGTATATATATGTGTATATATATATTTATAAATAGCATGAACACATGTATATTTTAATTTTTATTAGTTTTTTAAACTACCAAAAGTCAAACCTGGCTTAACAACAGATGAAGTAGTACTGAACGTGTCCTCTCCAATGCCATCCTCCCTGAGGATGTCAATTAAGAGTCTGGTTGTGTACATCCCTTCACTCTCATCTATGCTCACACCAAAAAGGCAACCATCCATATATGTAAGTAATTGATGTGTATACTATTGTGCTTATTTATATCCTTTGCCTATTTATTTTTACAAAAATTGAATTAGGCTGGCAGAGTGGCTCAAGAGGTAGAGCTCCTGCTTAGCAAGTGTGAAGCTCTGACTTCAAACACCAATACCATCAAAAAAAAAAAAAAAACGAGTAACATGATACCTCTTGATCTTTCTCCACCTGGTAAATCATGGGTACATTCCAGTGAAAAGACTCATTCATTCTTTTTAATAGCTGCCTAATAGTTCGTAAAAACATGTAAGAACCATAATCTATCAAGGTTTTCCATTGGTTATTAAGGACTTTGCAGATTTTTAATGCAGAAAATTATGTAAGCAATACTTCAAGAAGCATCCTTGCACACATATTCTTACATTTTGGTATTTATTCATACAATTCCAAAAGGGCATTTGCTGGCCATATATATGTATTATTTTTTTTTAGTAGATATTGCTACACCACTCGCCAGCAATGTATAAAATACTATATCCTCACCAACAATGGTTATAATTTTCACCAACTCCTTGTTGTATTGATCTGTATTTCCCTGCCTGCTATGGGCACTGAGATTTCCACTAGTTTGCCGACCATTCAGACTTTTTCCATTCGTACCCTTTGCTCACACTGCCACTGCTACCATAGAATTACACCTGTAATTCTAGCTAGTTGGGAAGCTGAGATCATGAGGATCATAGTTTGAAGCCAACTCAGGCAAAAAGTTCAAGAGACCCTATCTCCAAAATAACCAGAGGAAGATGGACTGGAGGTGTGGTTCAAGTAGCACAGCAATTGCTTTGAAAGCACGAAGCCCTGAGTTCAACCCCTAGTTGCATCTGAAAAAAAAAAAAACTACAACTGGATTTCTAAATTGGTAATACGCACTTGGGAGGCTGAGGCAGGAGGACCTCAAGTTGAAGGCAGTCTAATCTACATAATGAGCTTAAGGCCAGCCTGAGCTGTAGCTCAGTGCAACCCTGTCTCATAGAACCATAAATACATATGTACAGAGTCTTACACTATGTCACTCTGCACAGGTATCCTATGCCAATCAGGTGCATGGTAGTTGCGAGAATAAAGCTTCACGTGACAAGAACACATTTTATATCATACATGTATGATATGTATGATATGGTAATGCATAACTCACCTAAATGGGGAAACAGATCAGTGTCCAACTGATGTTTTTGAGTGCACAGTTTCACCAGTCTCTGCAGTCGACTTATGCAAGAGAAATGTGGAGAGAAGGCGGTGGCTTTCATGAGGACCCGGTCAGTCCTGGGTGGGTCTGAGATGGGAGCCCTACTGGATGGCAGAAGGGGCAGAGGTCTCTTGTGAGACAACTGCCTTGCTTGTGCTATAGTGTGTGTGGTGGGGGCCACTCCTTGCATTGGTAGGCTGGTGTTCTGAGGTTGAGGTGACTTGCAGAGTGAACCCTGCAGTGGAGCTGGAGGTTTTAAAGAAGTGGATAAAGGTGACAGGTGGGAGTGCTGCTGCAGAGGCTGCTGCTGTGAAGGTGCAGTAGGGGGACTAAAGTGCTCTTGCCGAATTTTTAAAATCTCTGTCTCTCTCTGACGCTGCCGATTCTGGGCCAACTTGCTCTGCAACTTCTTTCTCACAGTTGCCCCTTTCTTTAGGTCATCATCTTCCTCATTAAAAGCAAATGGCTCTTCCAGCTCAGTTTCCAGGTAGTGGAGAGGGACCCTTGCCCCAGGTGGAGAGAGGGACATGCCATCCAGTCCATTAGGCATCTTCAAAGCCAAGTGGACACTGTCAGGCTAAAGGCCATGGTATCCATCTGGTGCCTGACCTTCACCCCATCTATAGGATCATTCTTGTTCTTCCTCTCTTTTTTCGGGATAAAGCCAAGTACCTGCAAGTGGCTGTTGCAGTACCTGCGATCCTCTGATTTGGGGATGGGGTTGGTGCAGCGCTGGCTGTTATACTTGGCCACATATTCACATTGCTTGAAGGGGGCAGTCTTGTCCTCCAGAACGTGTCTGATACAGAAAGTGTAGCCGTTGAGACGCCGTTGCTTGCACAGTTTGGGACTATATGAGCACAAGGGCTTATTGTCAACCTCAGAGAAGTGTGTATGTTTCCCTTCATACATCACGTGACTCTATTCCTTGTGAACATCAGTGTGTTATCTTGAACAAATCATTTAACCTTTCTGAATCTCAGTTTTCTCATCCTTTCATTCACCACCCAGGGCCTAGCGTGGGCCGGCGAATCCCCGGCCTCACGTAAGCGCGCTCTCCGCCCGCCCTGCCTGCGCGGCCCAGCCCGCCGCCCTATGGGAGCCCGGGGATGTGGGCCGGGCCTGGGGCCCTACTGTTCTGATTTATATTGTGTTTTTGTTCTTTCTGGGTATAAATCTGCTATGTTAACTATCATACCAAGACACTTACATAGATAATTTTGGGAAACCAAAAACCAAGTCTCAGGCCTACATTTCAGAAAGAAGCAAGAATGAAAAAGGACAAAGCCTAAGGAAAATAACAATGGGAACTAGAAATGTATAGGAGTAAGATTTTAGACCAGACTAGAAATCACCAATCCCCTACCCCAAACTGAGTATCAGTAGAAATACTGGGCAGTGTTATGCTTGTCACAATAGTTGAGATGAGGATTAATTTGTCATATTTAATAGGGATAAATGTAATAAAAATTATTTCTCCCTGAGAAAAAGGAAAAATTCTATAATGCCAAAGACCTGTAATATTTAGGATTTCTTTATATATTATAATGCTGGTCATTGGTATGTTGCTTTTCAGCATTGAAAGATCTGAAAAGCTATTTTAGAATAGGTACAGATTTATGACCTACCTGGTATATATGTGTGTGTGTGTGTGTGTGTGTGTGTGTGTGTGTGTGTGTGTGTGTTGTTTTCCTTCTTTTTAAAGAAATGTAAACTTTTAAATTGCTCAAAGCTTTCATTCACTGTTTTCTATCATGCTTTATAATTTTAAAGTATTTTCTTTCAACAAAATCAAAAACCTTTCTCTCTCATCTAAAATATATAGCCAAATCAGTGCTATTCTCATTCAAACACATGATCAGCCCATCATGTATTTATGGATCATTTGGATGCAATACAGAAAAGGAGTATTCTTTATGTCAGTTAAACATAATCACCATCACTGACACTAAAACCAGGTTTTAGTACAGGGAATGGTTTGGAAATGGGCCAATTCTTCATGTCCCACCTGTATCAAATCAGACCCTGGGAACTGGCCTAATGGTAGGAATTATATGGCTTGCAGATATAATTTTTATTTACTTCTTGAGATTCTATTCTACGTCCAAACACCTAACAAAAAGTTCTAAAATATTTCTAATTAGAATATTTGAGTGAAACCAAATAAGTTAGATAAAATGAAAGATTCAAGAATGTTGCCAATCTCCATATCAGATAATGATCCTTGATTTTTGTGAAGTGATGTATTTGTAAATAAAATAGCCTGGAATTCAAGAACTACATAAAACGAAGAACAGATATTAAATGAAACAAAGTTGAAGTGTCAGAGTCCTAAGGATTACTCTAATCATAGCTATTTCAGTGCATGGGTTATAAATATTCTCAGGAGAAAAAAATAAAATAGATTTCCATCTCTATGTGGATGGTTATTGACTGGACATTCATAAATAGTGAAGCATACACACTGGCAGGCATTTGGCTTTCAGTGAGTTTTTAATCTCCTTTTGCTAATACTAAAACAATTCAATTTAACAACAACTCTATTGGAGATCTTACATATATACAGAAGAATTTTGACAAGCAGTAAAAATGTTAGATAAGATTATAAAGGATAACAATGAACCAGAATTCATCAACTAACCTTAATGCCTACTTTACAGGGTAAAAAAGGTCAGCCTGTGGTTCAAGCCCAAGTCACTGGTCTGATCTTCATTCCTTGCCTATGGCTTGCTGGCTTACAATAGAGAAAAGAACATTTTTTTAAGAGTACATTTCTTTATTAGAATGTGGAGATATTTTTTGCCTCAGATTATTTGATTGTTATTTTTTTAGGATTTGGGTTATGATTAGAGAGGTAGGCATGAAATTGTGTTTTCCCTGTCTTGGCTAGGTAGGATTTTTGAAAAGGTAGCATGTCACATTTACTAATATCAGAATATTTTGTGGGCAGTGGACACAATAATATACTAATTAAGAAAGTGAGAGTTCTGAGGCCAAAGTGTAGAGACTCAAAGAACTCTTTTTTTAATCAACTGCATGATCTTATGCAAGTTACTTAGGCTTTCTGTGTGTAAGTTCTATCATCTGTTTATATAAACAAAAAGGAATAGTCCATCACATCTGGTCACTGTGAGCATTAGAGGAAGCTACAGACATAAAGCACATAGAACAATGATGGCTGTGTAGCCCACACCTCAGCAAGTATGATTTCTTACCATCTCAGGTAACATCCCTTTCGCCAAGACACTAGAAACCAGTTGACAGCAATGGAATCTTTCCAATATTAACTGATTGGAGTCACAATTTGTAGCATAATGCAGGTCTTCAGGAGGCTCTTAAGAGTAGAAAAATCTCAAAATAATTTTGAGGTTTAATGGCCGTTATTAGACTTGCTTTTCCCACCTCCATAAGGAAAGATGTGCTCAGTTTATTATGGTATTGAGAATGTTGAGAAGTCATGAAATGGTAAAGCATTTTTGAAAGGGAGGATATTACTCCTATAACCACTCATTGACCTAATTATTCTTTATTGATATTCATTATCTTGCTTTAAGAGGTAAATACTATAGAGTAAAACATTCTCACTTTCAGATCACACTGACTAATATGAGGTTATTAATCATTCCATCTTATAATAGTGCTTGTAGTTCTGTAGACTTAATATTCTTTGCCTCTTTCATTCTCTTAAGGAAAAGCCATCACAAATGAGATTTTAAAGAAATTCCTGAATATACAATGACCCATGAGGCCTTGACTACAGAGAAAATGGGAATTCAGTACCTTTAAAAATATTTATTTAGTGACAAATGTGAACAGTTATATGTATTCTTAAAAATAAGGTTCAAAATATATAACTTATTGTAAAACATGACCAGTTGAAGAGCATGTGTTTATATTTTAAGAAATAACTATAGCAAAGCAAATTACATCTCAAATGTGAAAGATTTTTAACTTGACACATTGAATTGGAAATGATGTCTAGGTAATACTGAGTAGGTTGTAAGCAGCAATAATAAATGAAAAGAGAGAGAAAAAATGATGAGGAAATGGGGGAGTTAGAAGTAAGAAAATAAGAAACAAAGATAAAAGGTAAAAAGTATAGCAATGGAGTGAGCAAGATGGTGGCAAAGAAGACAAAGATAACTTTCCTGGTGACCTGCAGGCAGCCACTTCCTATTTCATCTTTAAACTCTGCTCAGCATAACTCACTCCTTCCATCCTTTCTGGCAGTATCTTACTGCAGTCGGAATAGGTACATCAGTTGCAAATATATGAATAAAATCCACTTCTACCTAACATGATGTCAGCTGATTCATGCACAGTCACCTGTTAGTGAAGGGGTTGTTATGAGAAGTGTGTTGTGAGGCAATTTCGACATTGTACAAACATATCAAAAACTTACACAAATGAGGATGGCTAAGATCTCATTCAGTCATACAATCTTTTGTCCTTTTGGTGATATACTTTTTTTTAGTTATTTTTCAGATAGGATCTTGCATTTTTGCCCTGGGCTGGCCCAAGACCACAGTCTTCCTACCTATGCTTCCTGCTTAACTGGAATCACACAAGTATATGCCACAATGCCCAGTTTGTTGGTTGAGATGGGTTCTCCCTAACTGTTTTTTTGTGCTGACCTGGAACTTTTATTCTCCCAATTTCTGCCTCCCAAAGAGCTGGACTTACAGGCATTAGCCACCACCCTCACTCAGTGATATAATCTTATGGAACCATTGTTGTATATGCAGTCTGTCATTGACTGAAAACCCATTATGCATCCCATAACTGTGTATATAAATCTCATGTGTGCTTTGACATTTCAAAAAGTATTTATTCTGGAAGATTATCAACAAACTTTTAAAAAGTCATTCTTAAAATTATGTTTCCATAAGACTCCATAATTCAAAAATACTGAAGATGAAGAATACTTAGTTTTGAGAGGCTAAAACCATCAATGAGTATTGATATAAGACCT
Source organism: Castor canadensis (assembly GCF_047511655.1). Classification (NCBI taxonomy): domain Eukaryota; kingdom Metazoa; phylum Chordata; class Mammalia; order Rodentia; family Castoridae; genus Castor; species Castor canadensis. Next base: position 55,378,281 of record NC_133394.1, read on the forward strand.
TTTAAAATTCATATTAGTTGTATTAAGTGCATCCTCAACAGTTTGAGGATTTTGAAAGTAATATCTGAAATCTCGCATACTATGTACTATAAGAAATACTAGACAATAACAAATCAATTTCAAAGTCAAGAATGACCAAGTTTATGTAATCTCTGGTATATTGCTTTTTAGAAGAAAAACTATAAATAATCATAAACTACCAGAAGAAACTACAGAAAATTATAAATGGTCTCAGTCACTCTTGTTAAAATAATTAAGTGAAAGGAAATTTAACACAGTATTTAATCACTAATAAAACTGTCAACAACTGAACTTTGTTACATGATAAAGCAACAATTTAATGTAAGGCTATAATCACTCACAACCCTCTCCCCAATAAAATCAAACTTTAACTTACCATTTATTTTATACCAATTCCTCCTGGGTAAATTAAAAGAGGTACCTTTACTCTAAGTTTAATTCAATAAGATTATAAATAAATAAATAAATCTCTCATTGAGAAACTAGTTCACCATTCAAATAGCATAGTCTTTAATAATTTCTTCTTTCAAAATTTATTGATATGTATATAACCCTATTAGAATCTCTCTACTCTTTAAAGCACACAGTGTAGTGTGAACAAAAGAGACCTTTTACTCTACAATTGTATAAGCCAGACCAAACAAATAAACACAAGTCAATAAGTTTTATTGAAGCATGAGATACCATAAACTGAAATATTTTTAAGTGTATAATTTGGCAGAATCCTTAAATCTCCATGTATACATGAAATTATCACAATTATCAAACTCATGAACATATCTGTCACCCCTGAAAGTTCTTTCCTACCCTTTAGGAATCCCTCCCACCATTCCATGTGTTTTGAGTCCCAGCACTGTCCTAGGCAACCACAAATCAGATTTCTGTTGCACTAGATTAGCTTGCAATTTCTAAAAAAATGTATAAATGGAATAACACAGAATGTAATTTTTCTCTGCATTTTTCACTAAGCATAAGTGAGAACTATTTCTTGTCTGTGTTGTCATTTGTTTATATTGCTGCATGGTATTTCACTGTATGGACATGCTATAATTTCTTTATCCATGAATAGACATTTGGGCTATTTCTACTATGGTGTTATTATAAGTCAAGTTAATATGAATATTAATGTACAACTCTTTATATATACTTATGCTTTCATTTATCATAAATGTATAATTTGAATGGAATATTGCCTTTTTATAGAGGTACTAATCTCACCCATAATGGCTTCACTCACATAACACAATCATTACCCAAAAGTCCTATCTGCTAATCCCATTCCTTTGAGGGGTAGGATTTCAATTTATGAATCTATTGGGGAAATAAACATTTAGCACATTGCAGTGGGTTTTCTCTAGTTTCTCTCAAAAACATTTTTATACATCTTTTGTTAAATTTATCTCTAAGTACATTATATCCTTTTATTCTATTGAAAATGGTATTTTTCCAGTTCAACTTGTTATTGTTAATGTATAAAAATATAATTTTTTTGTATATTGACTTGGGGCTTGCAAACTTGCATAGCTAATTAGCATTAATAGGTTTTCATAGATTCCACTGAATGTACTATATGAACAATCTTGTCATCTGAGAATAAAGACAGTTTATACTCCTTCCTTTCCAATCTGTACATCTTTTGCTTTGCTTTTTTCATCCTTTCATTGCACTGTCAAAAACCTACAAAATTGAATAGAATAGCAAGAGATACAATTTGTACTCATTCCTGATCTCAGGAAGGAATATATTCAATTTTTCATTGAGTATGATTTTAATTGTAGGTTTTTTATGACTTTTATCAGGTTAAGAAAATTCCCTTTTGTTTCTAGTTTTCTGAAAGATTTTAATTAGGCATGCATATAGGAATTTGTCAAATGATTTTTCTACATATATTCAACTGATATAAACTGGGAGATTTTCAAATGTTAATCTCACCTGCAATCCTGGGTTAATCATGGTCACAATGCATATCACTTTCAGATGTTGTATTTTACTTTCTATGATTCTGTTAAGAATTTTTGCATCTATGTTTATAATAAGCACTGGTCTATAATTTTCTTTTTCTGATTTTGGCATAAGATAATTCTGGCTTCATTCAATAGTTTAGAAAGTATTCCCTCCTCTTCAAATTTTAGAAGAAATTACATAAATTTAGTAGAATTCACCAGTGAGGCCAGGTGGCCATGGTGTTTTCTCTATGGGAAGATTTTTAACCACAAACTCAGTTTTTAATAAATAGATTTAATAAAGGGATATTTGGGTTACCTATTCCTTTTTTAATGAGTATATTTTAAGGAACTTGTCTATATTATTTATCATGCTTATCACTGAAAAATTGCCTTGGGATCATTCCAAATATCTCTACAGCCTATAATGATATTGCTTCTCTCATATCTTATATTGGCTGCATTTGTGTTCTCACTCAATTTTCCCTGACTAGTCTTGTTGCATTTTATCAATTGTCTCAAACAGTCAATTTTTGGCTTGATTTTTCTATTATTTTTATTTTATGGATTTATGCTATTGTTTTCATTCTTTTGCTAATTTGGGGATTAATCTGCCTCCTTACTAGTTTCTTAAGGTCAAAATTTAAGAAATTAATGATATTGATTCTTTCCTAAAAACATGTTTAGTGCTAGAAATTTTTTTATACTTATGATTTGGCTGTGTTCCAAAAATTTTAATGACTTTGTTTTAGTTTCATTAAGTCCAAAATACATTCTAGTTTTCCTTTGCTTTTCTTCTGTGAGATATAACTTAAAGTATGTTATTTAGTTTTCAAATATTGGAGATTTATCTTGATTGTTTTTACTAATTTCTATTTCAATTCCATGTGAGCACAGAACATACTTCATATGATTTTAATCTTCCTAAAATTTTCCTTTTCAGCTTATGAACTATCTTGATGAATAATCCTTGTGCACTTGAGAAGAATATGTATTGTGTTGCTGTTTGCTGCAATTTGTTATAAAAATCAGTTTGGTCAAGTTGGGTGATGGTATACAAATCTACAAACTTCCTAATATTTTGTCTTCTTTTTATTAAGTATAAAGAGCAAGTGTTGACATTTCCACCTATAATGGTGAGTTTTATCTATGTCTTCTTTTATAGTTACCTCAGTCTTTATTTCATGTATTTAGAAGTTCTTTTATTTGGAATAGTTGTGACCCAGTAGTACCAAGAAGTGAGATCCTGGTGGAACAAACACTAAAACTGTGAAGTGGCTTTGGAACTGGGTAGTGGATAGAGGGTGGAGTATTTCTGAGATATGTCAGAAATAGGGACATTAAAGGAGCTTCTAATGAGAGTTCAAAAAGAAAAGACGAGGGCTATAGGAAAAGCTTCCATGTTCTTAGAGATGATAATCATGAAATACAGGTGGCAACGACCATTCTACTAGTGACTCATATGTAAATGAAGAACATGTTATTGAACACCTGCCTTTTTAGAGAGTTACAAAGAATTTGGCTGCATTGTGTCTATGCTCAGGTGTTTTGTGAAAGGCAGAACTTCTAAACGATGAAACTGGATATTTAGCTGAAAAGATTTCTAAGCAAATTCTTTAAACAGTAGATTGGCTTTTTCTGACTCTTAAATAGAATAGTAGATAGATAAATTGAAGGATGAATTGTTAAATATAAAGGAACCAGAACTTGTACATCTGGAAATTTCTCAATGAACTCTTATTGCAACAAAATGAGAGAGCTTGTTCATGAACTTGTTTAGTCATTTCACCAGAGGCTAGGAATACATAAGTTTATACAGCAGACACTGCCAGTTTGAATTAAAGGAGACAAAAGTGGGTCAGAATGAGGGCTATTGTAATCTTGGAATTGTAGAAAATGGGACTGTGGAACTATTCATCTGGGAACATGTGCCATGCTTCAAGAAAGGAAAAGGACAAGAAAAGTGACTTAATGATCATCAATCATGCTTCTCTAACCATTGGTCCTTAGTGTACAGGCACAGGGGACAAGTCTGCCCAGGGGACAAGACTGGTTTCAAGGGATGTACTGCAGAGAGTCTTGGTGCCACCTACTAAAAGGAGAATGGCAATGCCACTAGCCAGGTGTGATGTTGCTACCCCAGGGGGCCAGAAGTGGACAGCATCAAACTTAAGGATTATTATAACACTTTCATACCTAATGGAATTTGCCTTGCTAGATTTAGGACTTCTTTAAGACCTTTATCCCTCCCATCTTTCTCATTTCTCTCTTTTGGAATGGGAGTATCTATTGTATGCATACCTTGCCATTGTGATCTTGCAAACATATATATATATCTAATTATCCCAGGTTCACAGCTGAAGAGTAATTTTGCTTCAGAGTGAATTATACCAGAATCACCACCCATATCTGATTTTAGAATGGTATTTAGATACAACTTTAGGCGTAGACTTTTGAGTGGCTGCCAGAATTAGTTAAGATACTGGGGGCTATTAGGATGAAATACATTCTACATGTGAGAAGAATGTAACATTGTATTTCAGATTGAACATTCTCTCTCTCTCTCTCTCTCTCTCTCTCTCTCTCTCTCTCTCTCTCTCTCTCTCTCTCTCCCTTCTTTTAAATTGCATATGTGCAGATAGTTCACACCCTAGCCCAGAGACCGTCCAAATCCTGGTCCAGGGACCACCCAAAACCCACTTCATGCACACATTATTGGTGAAAAAAACTGCTCAGGTTTTACCCCTCCCACAGGATATCAAAATCTTTTAAAAAATACTTTGTCGCAGGGAGCTCACTCTCTCTTCTGTCTTCCACCTGACCCATCATGGCCTTTTGTAACTTTCCCCCTAGCCTTTAACAAACTTTTATTATCACACTTGCCCTCTATATAATCCTGCCTGGATGAATCCATGTAGGATATAAGAACATGAAATTTCTGTATATCAAACTACAGCAGAATTCTGGTCTGCTTCTTCAATCATGATAAAGCATTAGCCTGACTCCTTGTATTTTGAACTTATCCTCTACTTGTGAAATGTACTGTGACCTTCTGATTTCTAAGGTTATTATTTAATTTAATTTTTTTTTTTGCTGTTGATATTTCTCTGAATGATTCCTAGTACTGTTAATTGCCCATTTACTACCTTAGCTTCCCATGGACCAGACTATACATGTAGGTTTTTAATGCCTTGTTTCATATAGTGCATTTTCTTCCTTTTCCTTAATTGTGTATTATCATTTTTATAGGCATCTTACACCCATGTCCATCCAAATTTAACATGGCCATTATCCTGCCATTAAAAACAACCTTTAGTAACTATATGTACTAAATAAAAACTAAACAACTTGCTCCAAATTTAAATTTCTCAACAATCTGATCTCAAACTTCCTTTTTCATTATCTATAGCTATCCAACAAAGCATGTCACTGAACTACCCCTAGAATACTCCTGACATTCTTCTCACATCTGAGCTTCAGCTGACAATTCTTTCTTAACTAGGCATAACCAAGTAGTTTTCCTTCTCAATCTAAAATCACAGCCCTATTTTAAGACCCAAATTAAATCCTGCATTCCCTTTAAAGTGCTACATACAAGGGCACCCTTACTGGCTGAATAAGGGTAGAAAGATAAATAATAGGAGCTATACTAGAAGAAAGGTCCACAAAGGAAAGTACAGTCAAACAACAGACTCAAAGGCCTCTTGAGAGCCAAGCCATAAAGAACATATTTTTGTTCTTTGTTCAAGAGACTATTCTCCTTCAATGTTAGAAAAAAAAAGACCTTCTAATATAGTCAAACACCATTGCTTATACTACCATAAATTCTCTTTTTAATTAGTGATGGCAAGATCAGAAGCAGTGAGAATGAAAATGGCACTAAATACAGCCTATCACTTTTAGAAGTGTAAATGAATGCCCTGTGGATTTTTTTTAATTGCATGAAGGCAGGCAAGGAAATGTCTCCATAAAACTGTGGCTTCTCAGGGAAAAGTGTTAATGCTATGTAAATTAAATTTTGAAAGTCTATTTAACTAAAATCAGAAATGCCAAGAACTATGTGTATGGAAAACCACAATTCATCAACCCTGAGAATGAAGGCATGCAGCCTGTGATGGAAAGACATGTCTCTAGCTTAACCATTTTAAGAACTGTTCAAATTTTATGTGACAGTGTAAGGAAGAAGTTCTAATTGACTTCCAAAAAGATTTTTCCTGATTGGGAAATGGGAGGGGTGGGAAAAACATGATTTTTCTCTTTGAAAAAAAAATCATGAAGTAGAAGATGCTTCAGAAATAGAATATCAGCACACATACCCTAGAGAAACTTTTGGTCCAATGTGATTTCTAAATTCCTTCATTAGACAAAGGATTTTTAAAAGCTTGAAATAAGCTTTAAAAATTTAGCTATAAATATTAAAACAAATTAAGTAGCATACCTATTATTTTTATATTAGCATATTTAAATGTTAAAAAGGCAGTTATATTCCCATCCTTTTTCTCATTCCTTACCTGCTTCAGGCAAAAACTGTGTAAGCATGTTAAATTCTGGCAGCATAGTTAAGAGAAATCATTAGTCATCATGTGTGTATAATCCTTAGAAATTTTAGCTTGGCATTAGTTAAGAGAAAGCCTGTGGTATGACAACCTGAAAAAGAAATGTGTCTATGTTAAGAATTCAAACACTCAATAAATTGAATTAATAATATTTATATATTGCTTTAGATGGCTACCTACCAAATCTGAAGAAAATTTAAGAATTGATTTATACAAAGAAATGTAAAATCAGTAGTTTAAGCTAAAAAGTCTTTTCCATTTACCTGGAGTAACATTGACTCTACATAGTGATTCATCATTTTCAGAAATACACACAGCTTCATTTATTGAATTGTGCAAGGTGCTGTGCAACTTGCTGAAGAAACAAAAAGCACAACATTTAACCTCAATGAGTCCTGCCCAGAAAACCAACAGTCTAAACATCTGCTGCTGTATAAAATGGTACACATTACAATTAAGACAACTTACCAAATACTATGGGAAGGGAAAAAGAAAGCACTTTAGCAATTATCAATTGAATGAAATGGGTGTCTGAAGAAACCTTCATAGAGAAAGTGACCTTTGAGTTACATAGAACTTTAAAGATGAGAATGATTTCCTTAAGCATGGAAATGAGAACGGTCACTCCAGACAGTGAGATCAGACTAATTAGAGGAGCCAAAGTTACAGGGCACAAAATAACCTTATAGGAATTTTAATTGCTGTAGTGCTATGCTTCTCAAAGACCAGTAGAAACATCACCCATTGAGAGCTTGGTAGAAATGCAGAACCACAGGCCTCACACAGATCATTTGAAGAAAGGTACTGGTAAACTGTTTAGAAGCACTAGTCCAGAGCCTATATTACATAGGGAACAAATAATGTAAGAAACAAAGATGCAAAGACACATGGATGTTCTTGATATATGCCATGAAACTTATACTGATAAGGACATAAGGGCTATCTTAAGTAAAAAAATGATGTAATCTGTGATTTCTAGACAGTTCTAGTAACAATGGAAAAATATGTTCAACATAGAGAGAATTGGACACAGGGAGACTAGCTATGAGACTTCAAAAACACTAGTGCTTACTACATGCCATCATCGTGACATAAACCTTATATTTTATTACTTGAATGTTATTTTAATTATCCCATAATCCCCATTCTACAGAATAGAGCAAGGTAGGAAAAGTTAAAAATATTCAGTTTTATGATTAGTAATCTGCAAAAGAATTCTAACCCAAGTCTTACTCTAAATTTGAATTCTACATTCTAAATGCACTCCAACTCCATCTACTTTACTCCAACTCTACTCTACTCAGCATCTAATATTACAATAACCTCCTCTAAGTTTCCACTCTTGCTTGCTACAATCAGTTTAAAATATCAGTGATTTTTAAAAACAGAAATCCTTTATTTAGTATCAAACATAATATTATCTAATTTTTAACCATTGCCCATAAGTGCCTAGTAATTTGGCATGGATCATATTTGTCATTCCATTCTGTAACACGCTGCTCAGACACTGAATTTTGTCACACTATACATGGAATAGCATTAAACTCTTTTCTTTCTTGGGATTTTGCATTTATAGCCAGTTTCCCATATCACTCTTATCCCAGCTCTTTGCCTGATATTCCTGGCTTAATTGTTAGAATACTTGCTGTTAATACCCCACACCCCACTCCTCTAACAGCATAAGAGTATATTGTTAGCTCCATTTAGTGACTGTTTTCATAACTGAGTAAAAATTACCAGCATAATTTTCCATTTCTCATTTTAGAAACAAAATGTCAAGTGATACAAGAGAAACTGAGGGAAAAGGGGACAGTAATAATGAAAATTAAAACACTTTCCCCCTTGCTGGAGATTGGACATGAATATTTCCTGAAGGGTCCATGTGTTGAAAGCTTGTCCTCAGCTTGTAGGACCTGTAAAAGGCAGGGCGTAATGGACATTGTGGGCATGGCTTTGAAAGGGTAATAGGAAATGAGCCCCTTTCTCTTCCTCTTTTTTAATTTCCCAAGCATGAAGTGAAAACTTGGCCCTGTGACATTTTCTTTCCATGATGTGCTCCCTCACTACAGGTCCCAAAACAATGGGGCCAATCAGTCATCGACTGAATACTCCAAAACTTGAGCAAGGTAAACCCTTTCTCTTACGAATTGATCATCTCAGGTCAGTGGACAGTAATAGAAAGCTAACACAACCGTCAGTTATAAAACTCATCATTTCAAAGTAAATCTAGCAAAGGTTATTTGGCAACTTGTTATTATCAAACTGGTAGAATGATCCTTGACTAACAAAATTCAGTAATCTGGCTTAGTCTTGGACACCAGGCTGCAAGATCAAGAAGAATGTGAACTAAATTAATATTAAAACTCCTTTGCATACTACTCTGTGATTTGAAGCCAATTTGTAGGGCTGGATGTGGTGGCCCACACCTATACACCCAGCTACTTGGGGGATGAAGATCAGGAGGATTGTGGTTTGAGGCCAGTCAGACAAAAAATTTATTTTTTATTATAAATTTTTATTAGGATATATTCATTATATGGGGAGATTCATAGTGACAATTCTGATTAGGCTTGTATTATACATTGGTTAGATCACCTCCATCATCTCTCCCCTTTAACCCCTCCCCACTCCACTTCAAGAGGTTTCTTTATTCTATTTCATATAAGTACATGAAGTCCATTTACCATATACCCTCACCTTAATCTCCTTCATTCACCCTCTCTCCTCCCACTAGTAACCCCCCAACACACACTACCTACTTTACAGTCTTGTTTAAAAAACACAAGCTGGTGTTGTGGCCCATAATTGTAAACATAACTACTGGGAAATGTAGGTAAGAGAATCATGGGTCAAAGCTGGCCTGGGGCAAAAATGCAAGATCCTACCAGAAAAATAACAACAGTTAAGTGGGATGTGGTTATAGCTCAACTGGTAGAGTGCCTGCCTGGCAAGCACAAGCACAAGGTCCTGAGTTTAAACTCCAGTAATTACATAAAGCCAAAAGTAAAAACAGTATGTGTACTTTTTATCTCATTTGATTACACGGTTGTCCTATGAATTAGGCAAGTTCTTTTTTTTATTCATTTATTCACATGTGCATACATTGTTTGGGCCATTTCTTCCCCCACCCCCACCCCCTCCCTCTCCCTGACCCCCACTTGCTTCCAGACAGAACCTGTTCTGGTCTTTTCTCCAATTTTGTTGAAGAGTAGACATAAACAATAATAAGAAAGACAAAGCATTTCATTGATTTTAGGAGAGTTTAGTTTCTGGTTATCAGTCCTTCGTGTGATATATAGCTGGCAAATATTTTCTCCCACTCTGTGGGTGGTCTCTTCAGTTTAGAGATCATTTCTTTTGTTGTGCAGAAGCTTTTGAATTTTATGTAGTCCCATTTATCCATCCTTTCTCAGTTGCTGAGCTGCTGGGGTTCTGTTGAGGAAGTCCTTGCCTATACCTATTATTTCCAGAGTATTCCCTGCTCTTTCTTGTACTAACTTCAGAGTTTCGGGTCTGATATTAAGGTTCTTGATCCATTTTGAGTTGATACTAGCACAGAGTGATAAACATGGATCTAGTTTCAGTGTATTGCAGATGTATAACCACTTATCCCAGCAACATTTGTTGAAGAAGCTGTCTTTTCTCCATCGTATGTTTTTGACACCTTTGTCAAAAATAAAGTGGGCATAGCTATGTAGATTCATATCCAGTTCCTCTATTCTACCTGTCTGTTTTTATGCCAGTACCATGCTGTTTTTATTGCTATGCCCTTGTAATATAGTTTGAAGTTGGGTATTGTGATACCTCCAGCATTGCTCTTTTTGCTGAGTATTGCCTTGGCTATTTGTGGTCTCTTGTGTTTCCAAGTGAATTTTAGGGTAGATTTTTCAATCTCCTTGATGAATGCCGTTGGGATTTTGATGGGAATTGAATTAAGCATGTGGATTGCTTTTGATAGTATAGCCATTTTTACTATGCTGACTCTACCAATCCATGAGCACAGAGGATTTTTCCAACTTCTGTAGTCTTCCTCGATCTCTTTCTTCAGGGGTTTGTAGTTCTCCTTATAGAGGTCATTCACATGCTTTGTTATGTTTACTCCTAGGTATTTGATTTTTTTTTTTTGAGGCTATTGTAAATGGAAGTGTTTCCACATATTCTTTCTCAATTTGGTTTTGTCGTATAGAAAAGCTAATGATTTTTGTAAGTTGATTTTGTATCCTGCCACCTGCTGCAGCTGTTTATGGTGTCTAAGAGTTTTTGGGTAGAGTTTTTTTGATCTTTAAGATACAGGATCATGTTGTCTGCAAATAGGGATATTTTGACAGTTTAACCTATTAACCTACTTGTATTCCTTTTATTTCTTCTTCTCGCCTACTTGTATTCCTTTTATTTCTTCTTCTTGCCTAATTGCTCTGGCTAGGAATTCCAGGACTATGTTAAAATAGGAGTGGGGAGAGTGGGTACTCTTGTCTCGTTCCTGATTTTACAGGGAATGGTTTCAGTTTTTCACCATTAAGTATGATGTTGGCTGTAGGTTTGTCATATATAGCCTTTACAATGTTGAGGTACATTCCTTCTATTCTTAGTTTTCTTAGAACTTTTATCATGAAGTGGTGTTGGATCTTGTCGAAGGCTTTTTCTGCATCTATTGAGATGATCAAGTGGATTTTGTCTTTGCTTCTATTAATGTGCTGTATTATATTACATTTATTGATTTGCATATGTTGAACCATTCCTGCATTCCTGGGTTGAAGCTGACTTGGTCATGGTGAGTGATATTTCTGATGTGTTGTTGGGTTCAGTTTGCCATTATTTTATTGAGGAGTTTGCATCAATATTCATTAAGGAGATTGGCCTATAGTTCTCCTTTTTGGAAGTGTCTTTTTCTGGTTTTGGGATGAGTGTAATACTGGTTTCATAAAATGAGTTAGGCCGTGTTCCTTTTCTTTCCATTTTGTGGAAATGTTTAAAGACAGTTGATATTAGTTCTTCTTTAAAGGTCTGATAGAATTCAGCAGAGAATACATCAAGTCCTGGACTTTTCTTTTTTGGGAGACTCTTTATTGCTGCTTCAATTTCATTTTGTGTTATAAATCTATTCAGGTGATTAATATCCTCTTGGTTCAATTTTGGATGGTCATACATATCTAGAAATTTGTCCATTTCATCAAGATTTTCAAATTTTATTAGAATACATGTTCTCAAAGTAGTCTCTGATGACTTCCTGGATTTCAATGGTGTTTATTGTTATCTCCCCTTTTGCATTTCTGATTTTACTGATTTGGGTTTTTTCCCCTCATTTTAGTCACTTTTGCCAAGGGTCTGTCAATCTTGTTTTTTCAAATAACCAGTTTTTTATTACATTGATTCTTTGTATTTTTTTTTTGTTCTTGTTGTTTCTATTTCATTAATTTTGGCCCTTATTTTTATTATTTCTCACTTTCTGCTTGTTTTGGGATTTGCTTGTTCTTGTTTTTCTAGGTTTTTGAGATGTAGCATTATGTCATTGACTTGAGATCTTTCTGTCTTTTTAATACATGCACTCATGGCTATAAACTTTCCTCTTAGGACTGCCTTTGCTGTGTCCCATAGGTTCTGGTAGGTCATATTTTCATTTTCATTAATTTCCAGGAACATTTTAATTTCTTCTTTTATTTCATCAATGACCCACTGATCATTGAGCAATGTGTTGTTCAGCTTCCAATTGTTTGCATGTTTTCTACTGTTGTGTTTGTTGTTGAGTTCTAGTTTTAATGCATTGTGATCAGATAGAATGCATGGGATTATTTCTATTTTCTTATATTTGCTGAGGCTTGCTTTGTGCCCTAAGATATGATTAATTTTGGAGAAAGTTCCATGGCCTGCTGAGAAGAATGTATATTGTGCAGAAGTTGGATGAAATATTCTGTAGACATCAGGTAGGTCCCTTTGATCTATGGTGTGATTTAGTTCTAGGATTTCTTTACTGATTTTTTGTTTGGGTGACCTATCTATTGGTGATTTGGGGGTATCAAAGTCTCCCACTACCACTGTGTTGGAGTCTATATATGCTTTTATGGTCTTCAGGGTATGTTTGATGAAATTGTGTGCACTGACATTGGGTGCATATAAGTTGATAATTGTTATGTCCTTTTGGTGTATTTCCCCTTTTATTAGTATGGAGTGTCCTTCTTTATCTCATTTGATCAATATAAGTTTGAAGTCTACTTTGTCCAAGATAAGTATTTCTACTCCCGTCTGTTTTCAGGGGCATTGGCTTGGTAAATCTTCATCCAGCCTTTCATCCTAAGCCAGTGCTTGTTTCCGTTGATGAGATGGGTCTTCTGTAAACAACAGATTGCTGTATATTCCTTTTTAATCCAGTTTGAATTGGAAAATTCTCTAATGGATTATTCTAATTGCTACATGTTCTTTTATCTCTTATGTGTTAGTCATTTTTAAAATCATGACAAAATCCCAGAGCAAATCAATTAAAGGAGGAAAGGTCTCTTTTGATTCAGTGTCAGAAGTCTTAGTCCATGGTAAACTTTTTCCATTACTCTGGGACTGAGTTGAGGCAGAATATCATACATACAGGAGGGATGGTGGAGCTACACTGCTCACTTCCTTGTGGCCAGGAAGCAGAGAGGGAGATAGGAATGGACCAGGGACAACATATATCCTTCAAAGGTACAGCCCAGTGACTTACTTCCTCCAACCAGGCCTATTCCCAATCAATAGATTAACTCATTGGTGAAGTTCTTGCCCTCCTTGTCACCTCGCAATAGCACAATCACTTGGTGAGCAAGTGCATGATCCTTTTGGGGGGTACTTTATATTCAAACAGTAACACATTTTGTTTAAAAAATGAAAAGCCTTCTCTTAAACCCACTTCTGCCTAAATAGTACCATATTGCATACTACCCACTTGTACTAAAACTCTCCAGAAAACCTTTTAGATAACTTGTTCTGCTTCACCACACTAACTGTTGCCATGATGTTCTGCTTCACCACAAGCCATACCAATGGAGCAAGCAGGTCACGGAGTAAAACCTCTGAGATCATGAAACAAAGAAAACTTCCTTCTTTAAGATGAATTTCTCATGTATTTTGTCACAGTTATGAAAAATGAATAACATATAAAAGAAATAAGAGAATACATAGTGATGAGAATATTCCAATAGAGAAATTGCCTAATTGAAAAAAGTGCAATCAAATCAGATAAGATGTACACCTTAGCCAGCTTTTTGTGTGACATACTCCTTATAAAAAGTTCTTCACTATTTAACTAAAATTGATCAATTCCTTAAAAGACACATAATTAACTCCAGAAGAAAAAGATAACCCAAAAACTTTTATCACTATTAAAGAAATGTTTGGTCATCAAAATCATTCTGACAAAGATAATGCCAGGTCCAAATATTTTCACTGATAATTACATCCAACCTCTAATAAAGAAATAATGTAAATTCTTTACAACTTCTTCCACACACTAGAAAAGGAAAACACTTCCATATTCATTTTATGAAGTTAATATTACACTGAAGCAAAACCGACTAAAGATGACATTATGAGAAAAGTCAAACCAATATCCCTCATGAACACAAATGCAAAATTCTTCAACAATTTGCAATACATACAATTCACCATACATAAACAGGGTAATGCAAATGATTAAGAATCTAATAATACCAGAATCTAAGACTGGTGCAACATCTGAAAATCAGTGGAATTTTGGCTTCTATTCAAGATCAAATAACAGAGACTAGATGTACACTCTCCACTGAAACAATGGGAAAAAAACTGATAAATTATATGAAACAATAGCATTCAAATGATTGGATACTAAGCCATGAAAAACAATGATCTTGAAAGTTTGGGAAAACTAGGGGTGAGTCCTTTGAATACTTAGCTTACTATCTAAAAAAAAATATTTCCAGGGTGTGGTCCAGGAAAGGACAACCCAGATAAAGCCCTGACATCTCCCTTGATGAAGAAGGCAGAGCTGGGAGTTCAGAGAAGTAAAGGTGCTAGAGTTTGCATCTCAGTGTACTGGGTGGGACAAAACTTTACAGAGAGAACTCAAGATACACAGAAGTTCCAACTGAGTAATCAATCTGTGGAGTACTGATCAATGCATACATGTGAAGAAGCTACCTTAGGCCAGGTGCTTTGAATAAGATATCGTTTGTATCCAAGCATTTATTTGTTGGTCCTCAGTTGGTGGTGTTGAGAAGCATTGTGCAATCTTTAAGATGTAGGACCTAATTGGAAGTAATTAAGTCATCGAGATAATGTCCACAGAACGAAATTCTGTAGTTCTCATAGGTCCATGGTTAGTTCTCATTAGAAGGTTGTTTAAAAAAAAAAGGCTTGGACACTTCCTGATTATTATCTGGCCTTTTGTCTTGCCATGTTATCTCTCCCTCTCATATGTACTCTTGCCATGATGCCTTCCAGTGTGATATGACATAGCCTTAGAGCCCTCACCAGAGGTAATTTCATGTTGTTTGGACTTTCAAACTGTGAGCTAAATAGTCATTTTTCTTTATAAGTTATCAATCTTCAGATATTTTTCATAGCAATGGAAATTGGAATGATACACTAGGTATAGAACCACATGAACAGATTAGTGGAAACAGAGTCAAGAAGCCAAATGAAAGCAAGAATAATGCTTCTCCCAAGAGCAAGAGGGTAAAACCTCTGCATCTTAGTCAGAGTATTAGAAGATACTTACTTCAGTAGTGTGAGAAAATTAGCTCTAGACTAAATAAATATCTAGTCTTGCCTAACAAAGCTTAAAAGTAAGACCTGCAAATGATCAAATGGTTTCTTCCTTACCTCTGCAGAATCAAAGCTGAAGAATATTTAAAATAATACAAAAAATAGTCAAACATGGTGACATATGTCTGCAATCCCAGCAACTAGGGAAGAAGAGATAGGGAGGATCTGCTTTGAGGTCAGCCTGGGCAAATAGTTAGTGAGACCTCATATTGATAAACAAGCCAGATATGGTGGCACATATCTGCAACCCCAACTATGTGAGAGGTGTAGGTAGGAAGATTTCGGGGTCTGAGGCTGGCCCAGGCAAAAACTACAAGAGTCCATCTTAAAACAAACTAAAGCAAAAAGAGCTTGGGGCATGGTTCAATTTATAAAGTACTTGCCAAGCAATTACAAGACCTTGAGTTCAAAACCAGTACCACTACACACACACACACACACACACACACACACACACACACACACACACACACATACATCTTGCCATGATGCCTTCTGGCATAATATGAAATAGCCTTGACAGCCTTTACCAGAGGTACTTTCATGTTGTTTGAACTTTCAAACTGTGAGCTAAATAGTCATTTTTCTTTATAAATTGCCAATCTTCAGATATTTTTTCATAGCAATGGAAATTGGACTGATACACTAGGTATAGAACCACATGAATAGATTAGTGGAAGCAGAATCAAGAAGCCAAATATAAAGCACCCAAGGTAAAATTTATAAGGTCTCAAATTAACATTACTAGAGATTTATGGAAATAAGAAAATGTAAGTATAATAAAGGCTTAGAATTAATCCAGAAATGCTGACACAAAAGACTTGGGAATGTACCTTAGTGGTACAGCCCTTGCCTAACATGTATGAGAGCCTGGGTTCAATACCCAGCACCACAAAAACAAAAATAAAACAAACAAACAAACCAAAAATCCCTGATACCAAATGACACAGATGATAGAATTGGTAGTCAAGTGCATTATACTTTAAATACATAAATGTAGTACAGTCCTTATAATAGTGTCTCATTTGTTGAAGAAGTTAAAGAAAGACTGAATGTGTTAAAATATACAAAATATGAAAATTACCTAGTGGAATTCCTGGGGACTAAAATTACAACATCTAAGAAAGAAAATATATAAGATGGAACTAATGGAGGAGACCTAAAATGGTGGCTAAGGCAGGGAATCAGAAATCCTAAGCTCTGTGACCCCAGAAACCTTCTTGAGACATTGGAGCTACATTTTGGTAATTGTGATTGCACCTAGCCAAAATAATAACTGTCATCACATTAGGTACACATAAAATTCAAAGACTTACTCTTAAATAAGCCTTTAATTGCACCTAAGAGCCATGTGAAAGTCCTGTACAGCACAGCCAGCAAGGCATGTACAACCTCCAGCCCTGGGAAAAAAGCCCTCAAGCTGTTTTTTTATTTTTCCTTTCTTCTCCCAACAAGCAGAAGACAGAGCATCAATCAGAATTAAATTCTGTGACATCCTGGACCCCTAGCCTGTGAAAAGCATCCTTATGCCATGCTGCACAGAAAAAAAAGTGGGCCATTTCTCCCTGCTAGCTGGCTCCAAAATTGCTTGCATTAAACTACAGAAGCATCATGTACCACATGTGACTCTCCTACCCACCCACTGGGAAAATAATCCATTGCAGCCCTGGCAGCTGAACCCCCCTCTCAGCAAAACTGAAAACATGTAACAGCAAACTGCAATCAAATACTGACAGTGGAGAGGGTGTGGTACACTGAATTTGCCCCAGAGAATGGGGTGGGGCAAGGAACCAAACTCTCAGTGCTGAACTCTCAGGGATGCAGCAAAGAGCTGAACTCTCAGTGATCTAACGCTGGTAAAGCAGTGAAGGCTGAGAGCTAGAGCATGGCAACAAGCCAACTTCTCAGAGGAGCTGCCTACACCCAGCAGAGATCGGGAGAGGCATAAAGGCTGACAGCAGGAATGTGGAGACAAGCCAATCTCCCAAAGAGTGCTACCACCCAGCAGAGATCGGGAAAAACACAAAACCTAAGAATGGGCTGGGGCAGCAGACCAACCTACCAAAACAGGGCAGATGGTGGATCTTGGAGCTGATCTCTGGGACAGAGGACAACATTCAAAACTGAATTGCTCCACCTTGTTGAAGGAGGAGCTGACAAAACAGAGCTGCAGCTGAAGGGAAACCTAGGTGCTGCCTGGTGAAAACAGCTCTGACCATCCTGCACTAGCTGGCAGTCCTACCTCACCTCACATTTCCAACTAATCTTGTGGACAGAAGGAACCAAATACTACTCATAAGCCAGTCACTGGTGAGACCACATGAGAGCTTCTGCTTGTACACAAATACCAGGATTGGATGCCTAAAGAAAAATTCCATAACATTT
Source organism: Castor canadensis (assembly GCF_047511655.1). Classification (NCBI taxonomy): domain Eukaryota; kingdom Metazoa; phylum Chordata; class Mammalia; order Rodentia; family Castoridae; genus Castor; species Castor canadensis. The sequence continues at coordinate 55,395,952 of NC_133394.1, forward strand.
ACCAAAAGACTGAACTTTCTGTGTTTCCTGAACCTGGTGTTTTTTATTGTATTTTCTTATTTTAATTTTTTGTTATTCCTGTATTATTAACTTCACCATCACTATTCTCTTATCCCTATTCTTACTGTCTTCACCTTCCCTCCTTTTTCTGTGCTGCAATCCATTGTTCTCCCTCCCATTACTCTTTCTGCCCCTTCTCATTCACTCTTCCCCCCCATCTTCACCTCTCCTTCCTAACCTCCCCCAACCTGTCACCACACTACCTCTCTCATCTATATACTCACCACCCATTAAGTAGCCTACTGTATCAATTGTACATAATCCCAGCCCCCTGCAATCCTTGACACAAGCACTCTCCACTACAAGAGAAATACATCCAAACACACACAAGAGCCACATAACCTAGCAGCCTCCATATATGTTCCCACACCCACCCACCACTTTTCTAACCCCCACTTAGTACCACCATTACCAATTCCCCAAAATTTACAACTAACCTAATAACCATCACCTGCTACAATTCTGAATGTTTATAGATATTATCATCAAAGGATTTTCTATATAATGTGTACAACTGGTCTGGCATCAAGTCTGTGAGTTTTTTCTTGCTATATTTCACCTCCAGGCCAGGGACAGAAAAAGCACATCAAACTTGCCAACAACTAAGTCAGTCACAGCATAAAAATTAAACCAGAGAAAAAAACTAAGGTAATCAAAACCCGCAACTAGCCTATCAAAAACATAACTGCACAGAACCAAGTGGAATTATGGGAAGAAGAAGAAAGGATGAAACCACTCTACCAGAAAAAAAAAATCAATTCAGGATTCAGTGGGAAATGAAGACAATGGATACCCAGTTCCTGACCTTAACAAAACAAAGATAACTGTCATCAAGGAGCCCAATGACACCCACATAAAAACCCTCAAAGAAGAAATTTTGAAAGATATCATTGAGAAATTTGTGGGGCAGATACTACACATGTTTAACCAGAATGTATAAGATGGACTCAAGAAATTTCAAGACATGCTATATAAAGAACATTGGAAGACAAGAAACAAATAAAGGAACTCAGAGAGGACTTCAACAAACACTAAAGTGAAATAAAGGACATTATAAAAATGGAGCTATATTAATTAAAGTTGACACACAAATATAAAAGAAGAGTTGAACAAAGATATGGAAAACCTCAGAAAAAAGAATCAAAGAGAAATCCTGGAAATAGAAAGTCCCTTTAATCAAACAAAAAACACAGTGGAAGGCCACTCCAGCAGACTAGAACAAACGGAAGACAGATTCTCAAGCTCAAAGATACAATAGAAATGAAAGAAAAAAACAGAAAAATTCTTAGTCAAACAACTCAAGAGCTGTGAAAGGAATATGCAAGAACCCAGTGACTCCATAAAAAAAAAATCTGAGAATCATAGGCATTGAAGAAGGAAAAGAGGTTCAAGCCAAAGAGATACATAATATATTCAATAAAATAATAACAGGAAATTTTGCAAATCTCAAGAAAGTTTTGCCCATTCAGGTATAGGAAGCCTCCAAGACCCCAAAACGACTTGACCAAAATAGAACCTACTATGGTATATTATCACTAAAAGAACAAACATAGAGAATAGAGAAAGAACATTGAAGGCTATAAGAGAGAAAAAACAAATAATGTAAAAGGTATACCCCAAAATAACAGTGGATTTCTCAACAGAAACCTTAAAAGCAAGAGGTGCATGAAGTGAGGTATTTTGGGCACTGAATGAAAATAAGTTCAGCCCTAGGATACTCTACCCAGCAAAACTATCATTCAAAATTGATGGAGCAATAAAAATCTTCCACTATAAACAAAAACTGAAACAATATATGACCACCAAGCCACGACTACAGAAGATTCTACAAGGAATTCTACACACAGGAGAAGAAAGCAAACAAAACCATGAGAGGATGGGAAGTATCAAACTGCAGGAGAAGAAAAGACAAGTAATTAGAGAGCAGCATTGATTCAACTGCACAACAAACAAATTCTTCAACAACAAAAACAACTAAAGGACAGGAATTACCATATAACATATGGTAATTTAATATAACATATTAAAATTAACACTGACTGTCAATGGACTAAACTTTTCCATCAAAAGACACCATTTGGCAAACTGGATTTAAAAGGAAGATCTGACAATCTGTTGTTTACAAGACATCCATCTTATTGACAGAAATAAACACTGGCTTAGGGTGAAAGACTGGAAGAAGATTTACCAAGAAAATGGCTCCCAAAACAGACAGGAGTAGCAATAATTATATCAGAAAAAGTAGATTTCAAAGCATATTGGTTAAATGAGATAAACAAGGATACTTCATACTAATAAAAGGGACAATATATCCCCTTTTATTATTATTAAAAGGAAATAACAATTATTAAACTATATGCACCAATATCAGTGCACCCAATTTCATCAAACATATACTAAAGGACTTAAAAGTACATATAGACGCCAATATATTGGTAGTGGGAGATGTTAATACCCCTCTATCACCAATACATAGGTTATCCAAACAAAAATTCAACAAAGAAATTCTAGAACTAAATGATACCATAAACTAAATGGACTCAACTGATGTCTATAGAATATTTCATCCAATAAAGTCACTATATACATTCTTCTCAGAAGGCTATGGACCTTTCTCCAAAATAGGTCATATCTTAGGGCATAAAGCAAGCCTCAACAAATATAAGAAAGTAGAAATAACCCCCTGCATTGTATCTGATCACAATGCATTAAAACTAGAATTTAAAACAAAAGGAACAGCAGAAAATATGTAAAAAATTGGAGGCTGAATGACACATTGCTCAAGGATCAGTGGGTCATAGAAGAAATAAGAGAGGAAATCAGAAGGTTCTTGGAAGCTAATGAAAATGAAAATACACCTGCCAGAACTTATGGGACCAAGCAAGGGCAGTCCTAAGAGGAAAGTTTATAGCCATGAGTGCATATATTAAAAGGACAAAAGATCTCAAATAAACAACCTAATGCTACATCTCTAACTCCCAGAAAAACAAGACAAGCAAACCAAAAACAAAGCAGAAGGAGAGAAATAACAAAAATAAGGGCCAAAATTAATGAAATAGAGACCAAAAAAAAAAAAAAAAACCATACAAAGAATCAATGAAACAAAGAGCTGTTTCTCTGAAAACATAAACAGGATTGAAAAGCCCCTGTAAATCTGACTGAAATAAGTAGAGAAAAGACCCAAATTAGTAAAATCAGAAACTAAACATAAGAGATAGCAACAAGCACTAAGGAAATTCAAGGAATCATCAGAGACTACTTTGAGAACCTATATTCCAATAAATTGAAAACTCCTGAAGAAATGGTCAAATTTCTAGATACTTATGACAACACAAACCTGAACCAAGAGGATGTTAGCCACCTACAAATATTTATAACATGTAATGAAATTGAAGTAGCAATAAAGAGTCTCAAAAAATGAAAATTCCAGGACCTGAAGGATTCTCAGCTGAATTCTACCAGACCTTCAAAGAGGAACTAATAACAACACTCCTTAAAGTTTTCCACAAAATAGAAAGGGAAGGGAACACTGTATAACTCATTCTATGGAGCCAGGATTATACTCATCTCAAAATCAGACAAAGACACATTGTAAAAGAAGAACTACAGGCTAATCTCCTTAATGAACATCGATGAAAAAATCTCAATAAAATAATGGCAAACCTAATCCAACAACACATCAGAAAGATCATTCACCATGGCCAAGTCAGCTTCACCCCAGGAATGCAGGAATGGTTCAACAACCCAAACTGGTAAATGTAATATAGCACATTAATAGAAGCAAAGACAAAAACCACATGATCATCTCAATAGATGCAAAAAAAGCCTTTGACAAGATGCAAAACCACTTCATGATAAAAGCTCTAAGAAAACTAGGAATAGAAGGAATGTACCTTAACATTGTAAACGCTATATATGACAAACCTACAGCCAACATCATACTTGATGGTGAAAAACTGAAACCATTTCCCCTAAAATCAGGAATGAGACAAGGGTTCTCACTATCCCTACTCCTATTCAACATAGTCCTGGAATTCCTACCCAGAGCAATTAGGCAAGAAGAAATAAAAGGAATACAAATAGGTAAAGAAACTGTCAAAATATCCCTATTTGCAGATGATATAATCCTATACCTTAAAGACCCAAAAAAACTACTCAAAAACTCTTAGACACCATAAAAAGCTTTAGCAAGGTGGCAAGATACAAAATCAACTTACAAAAATCATTAGCCTTTCTATACACCAACAACAAACAAATTGAGAAGGAATATATGGAAACAATTCCATTTACAATAGCCTCAAAAAGTTAAACAACTAGGAGTAAACTTAACAAAGGATGTGAATGACTTCTACAAGGAGAATTACAAAACCCTGAAGAAAGAGCTTGAGGAAGATTACAGAAGATGGAAAGATCTCCCATGCTCATGGATTGGTAGAATCAACATAGTAAAAATGGCTATACTACCAAAAGCAATCTACATGTTTAATGCAATTCCCATCAAAGTCCCAATGACTTTCATCACAGAGATTGATGAAAGATCATTTGGAAAAAGAAGAGACCATGAATAGCCCAGGCTATACTCAGCAAAAACAGCAATGCTGGAGGTATCACAATACCAGACTTCAAACAGTATTACAAAGCAATAGCAATAAAAACAGACATGAAGACCAGTAGAACAGAATAGAGGAACTGGACACAAATCCATACAACTATACTCACCTCATTTTTGACAAAGTGCCAAAAATATACTATGGAAAAAGACAGCCTCTTCAACAAATGTTGCTGGGAAAACTGGTTTTCCATCTGCAAGAAACCAAAATTAGATCCATGCCTATCACCCTGTACTAGAACCAATTCAAAATGGATCAAGGACCTTAACATCAGACCCAAAACTCTGAAGTTATTTCAGGAAGGAGCAGAAAACACTCTGGAAATAATAGGTATAGGCAAGGACTTCCTCAATACCACCTCAGCAGCTCAGCAACTAAGAGAAAGGATGGACAAATGGGACTTCATAAAATTAAAAGCTTCTGCACAACAAAAGAAATGGTCTCTAAACTGAAGAGACCACCCACAGAGTGGGAGAAAATATTTGCCAGCTATACATCACACAAGGGACTGATAACCAGAATATACAGGGAACTTAAGAAACTAAACTCTCCCAAAATCAATGAACCAATAAAGTAATGGGCAAGTGAACTAAACAGAACTTTCTTAAAAGAAGAAATTCAAATGGCCAAAAAAGACATGAAAAAATGCTCACCATCTCCAGCCATAAAGGAAATGCAAATCAAAGCCACACTAATCATCAAAAACACCACCAACATGTATTGGTGAGAATGTAGGGAAAAAGGAACCCTCTTACACTGCTGGTGAGAATACAAACTAGTGTAGCCACTCTGGAAAACAATTTGAAGGCTTCTTAAAAGTCTAAACATAAATCTGCCATATGATCCAGTAATCCCACTCCTGGGGATAGACCCAAAGGAATGCAACACAGGTTACTCCAAAGGCATCTGCACCCCCATGTTTATTGCAGCACTATTCACAATAGCCAAGTTATGGAAACAACCAAGGTACCCCACTACTGACAAATGGATCAAGAAAATGTGGTACTTGTACACAATGGAATTTTACTCAGCCATGAAGAGGAGTGAAATCTTACCATTCTCAAATAAATGGATGGAACTGGAGAACATCATCCTGAGTGAGGTTAGCCAGGCTCAGAAGACCAAAAATCGTATGTTATTCCTCATTGCGGACTTTAGATCTAGGGCAAATACAGAAATGTTGGACTTTGGTCAGATGACAAGGAGAGAGCACATTTGGGAGGTATGGGGATAGGTAGAAAACCCAAAACATGAAAGAGGAACTAATACAGAAACCTTAAAGCGATAGAGGTCAACACAAGAAGGGGATCAGGAACCAGTGTAAAGATTAGTTAGAGATGAATCAACTTGGGTTGTAACACATTTGTACATGGAAGCAATGCTAGGAATCTCTCTGTATAGCTATCCTTAACTCAACTATCAAAAACGCTTTGTCTTTCTTATTATGCTTATGTCTTCTCTTCAACAAAATTAGAGATAAGGACAGAACATGTTCTGCCTGAAAGTGAGGGGAGTTTGGAGGGATAGGGTGGGGGCGGTGGTCAGGGGGTAGAAGTGATCCAAACAATGTACCCACACATGAATAAATGAATAATAAAAAAAATTTTAAATGAAAAATAAAAATAAAAGACAAGTATATCAATGCTTGATAAAACACAAGAGAAACTGCATGTCATTTCCACATGATCTGGCAGGGATATTATTTAATGGCATGAAGAATGGGCTTATAAACTGATTCCTGCATTCTTTTCCTTTTCTGTAATTCAAACAAGAAATAAATGACCAAACAAAGCAGGAAAGTAGAATTTCAGGAACTTTTATTTTACCTTTCTGACATAACTTCCAGTTATCTACACTGGAATGCTTTTCCTAACTGGCAGATTATCTGTGTAAAAGTTCCAAAGATCATTTTTTGCTCAGGAATGAAACTAGACATGTTTTTTGAGGTTTCATCTGAGGGTTACTCCATCATCTAAGTAAGCTGCTCAATGTTAACTATCTCAGATTTGCAATTTTAGGAGGCTGAGATTACATCTTACTTATTGACACATATATTAGAAAATATATCTATTAGGAGGGGAGCCCAATCAGAATGTACTATAGAGGCCAATATGACAAACCATCCAAAGTCAATGAGACCACAAGAGGCATTGCCAATAATCATATGATGCACCATCTGACATTGGATATCTGGCTCTGTCAAGCAGTCAGATGACTGCAGCGTCCCTACACCTGCATACAGAAAAGACTAAAGAAAGTATTTATATCTCTGCAGTCTCATTGTCATAGATGATATATTTTGTCTATAATCCTTATATTTCTCAAGCTTTCTACAGTCAGCATTGTTTAAAATGTAAGATTAGAAAAGGCAGTGGTATATTTAATACGCAGAAAAGACAGCACATGAATTGCCCACAGATTGGCTTGAAGAGAGTTAAAGAATCAGAAATAGGACCAGTTCGTAGTGGGTATCTCCAGGAATTAACACAAGTGTTTCCCAAAAGCAACTGTACAAAAGAAAAACCATGAAAGAAGACAAAAATGAAACAGTCAGTGAATCAAAACTCCCCAAAACTGAGATTCATTATACAAACCAATATTAAGAATGATAGAAAAACCGGAAAGTACAGAAGGTGCAGGAACATATTCTGGAGAATCTAAAGTACATCCAGTGCTCATCAGTATTCATTTATTCATCTATTCAGAACTCCTACCATGTGCCTAAACGTGTGCTAGGGCCTGGACAATAGCCAAAAAAGCAGACTCAGATCATCCTTTCTTGGAGCTCACAGTGCTGTGAAGGAGGAGGCATTAATCAGTTCATTGTGGATCAATGAAATTATAAGCCACAATGAGTATAATGAGTGGAAATTCAAAGTGGCATGGATGAATGCACAATAGGAGAATTCAGTCTTTTCTGGGAAGTTAGCAGAGGGCCAAGGCTGATTTTCCTTGGAATCCTGAATTATGCTATAGCCACATCCTCTAGCAGGGTTATTTGACAAACCAGAAAATATTGACAGCATTGTTTTTGTCATTCAAAAAAGATGACCTTAATTTTGAAAGAAAGGGGATTTTAAAAGAGTTGTTATAATCAGTTTTTAAGACACTTTGCACAAACATTTACAAAGAAAGGAGACATAATCACAAGCAATATTTGGGAACATTCTAAATGATTTTTAGTAATATGTGACACATTATATGAGTGTCATAAAAGGAAATGTATATTTTGCCTTCAGATTCTGGCATAAATATTTACACTGAAATAAACATTTTCTTTTGGAAATAAGTATTTTTGTTTTCAGGTTCATGCAAGTTTATTGTTTAGAAATTATTTTCTTTTTAAGTTGCAGAAAGGGTAGAAGTCTACAGTAGTACAATATCATGCTATTGAGAAAAGTTTAATTTTTTTCCTGGGCTGCTCATATACATCAAGTTACTTCCAAAATGAGGAAAAGCAAGACTTTAACAGCTAGTCTATATAACAAATAATTAACTCAATGTCAGTTTACCTGATAATCAAAAAATCAGACTAGAGATTTGGTCAATTCCTGAGTATTTTAGAAAATAACTGATGAAAATAAAACTGTTAAAGTACACTTCAGAATGTGCTTGGGATTCTTGTATTATGACTGGAGCATTACATTTTTAAAGTCAAAGTTAGACTCCTCTTTGAAATATTCCTTAAGAAAAAGGCTAAGTTTAAAAGTTTTAGAAGTTTATTTATGGGGTTTCAGATTTCACAATGAAGCTAATCTTTAACAAACTATCACTTGTTGAGATTTGGAGTAATGTTAAAGAAAAATATCCACATCACTTGAAAAATTTTGTTAAAATACTTCCTCCCTTTTCTAACTACATATTTGTGTGAGGTCAAGTTTTCTTCACAGACTTCAACCAAAATACCACATTGCAACCAACTGAATGCAGAAGCAAGTAAGATAATCCAATTGTCTTTTATTAAGCTGTACATTAAAGTCATTTACAAAAATGTAAAACAGTATCACTCCTCACCATATGACTATATATAGTCTGCTTTGTTTCAAAAACTATGCTACCTATGTTAACATGTAATGTATTTAACAGTACATCATTGATTTATTTAAATAAATTAGGAAGTATTTCTAAAATTTCTGCTTTAATATCTAATATGGTAAATACCAACAGATGTGACTTGCATAAATAAATGTCTTTGGTGGTCTTCAATAATTTTTAAGAAGTTTGTAAATGGGTCTCAGGAGCCTGGATATGTACAATTTCTGCTTATGATTTTTACTGATTATAATCTTACATCACTCCTAGGATGCTTTAGGCACAATATACTCCTTACAGTTTACAAATAATACATTTTAACTTTCACTGAGTGGTTTTCCTCAATGCCATAGACAAATTAGTAATGCCCAAGAAAGGGCAGGCTAGTTGTCCTTGCAGGTTTTTACAGATTCAGGAAAACAGGAAAGAACTATCATCAAAATTTATAAAATTATTATCAAACGACATCACCTATGATGGGATTATAACATATATGCTTTAAAAATTGAAAATAGCTATATTTTTCCTAATTATAAAATCATTAGTAAGTCTGTATAAGATGAATAGTCTATAAGTCATCCAAACCTATTCATCCAAAGACAGAGTTAACATTCTGATATATTTTTTCAGAATTTTTTCCATATTATATGCTATGTGTGACCATATGTGTGTGTGTTTGTATGTGTGTGTTTATGTGTAATCACTCATATATCAAGTTAGCTCTAAGAACTCCATGGTAAGAAAGAATTCTAGTTTGGAAATTTCTGGATTCTGAGAATCAATAAGACCTGAGTCAGAAAGTTACTGTATTAACCTAGGTGTTAATTTCATTCAATCAAATGTGAACTACATTACATACTATAATAATTAAGTTCTGAATCTAAAATGCAGCTGAAGAACAGATCTGCACATCAAACTTTTCCAATTAAAAATGCTAAGACTTGCTAATATACCAAAACCATTCAATAAGTATATTACAACACAGAAACAAATGGGAATAAGCAAATAAATTCTCACAGTGATTTTTGGTATTTTTTAATAACAAGAATATCTGTATTTCTAAAAATCCTGTATAGATACCTAATTATCATACTGGATAATTACCTAAACATCTTACTGGATAAAGTAAATCTTATCTTATTTATTTTAGCCTAAAAATCTCACTTAAAAGTAATATATTATACATTACTGACAATTAAGTTGTATGAAAGGTAAGAAGTAATTAACATGGAATATTTCTTAAAGGTCACCTGATTTTAATTTTCCCTCAGATGTCTTATTCACCTTCACTATGAGAAATATTAACTTTCCATAGATTAGGCAGGTTGCAGCAATATTTTAAGAGGGGACAAATATGGTAAAACTGATGATAATGGATAAAGTTGAAAAGAAAAACTCCAAAATAAGCTGGTGAATGAAATATTTCTCATTTGCCTTGTCACTATTTCTACTAGGTAGTTTTGATTACATAATCTGCTAACCTAAAATAGAAAATACGTGCTATGTGGCCTCCTGAGCTATTTAATATATTAGTTCAGGTATCAATGACAAGTTCTAGCAATCAGATTTTGAACAATAATTATTTAAAATAAATTATGGAAACCATCCCCACTGTTTTAAAAGTATAAAAAGGCTAGATTAAATGAGCTGAATTTATAGTGAAATTAATCTATAGTTTTGACTTAATAGGCATTCTTTGTAAACTAATTTTAATTAAATGTAAACTTTAATTTTAAACTATTTCTTATTGATTTCAAAGTTGTCTAGCACACTACCCATTTACATATAGTACAAATATGAACTGATTAGGCATCAACTGTGAAAAAGGCATTTATAAACTAATGCAAAGGTTCCTCAAACAATGAAATGTTGTAAAATTGGTGCAAACAGGCAAATATCAGAATCATCTTACCTTGTGCTTTCAGTTTAAACAATGTTAATCTGATAATTCAGTTAAGGGGAATATTTAATAAATATGAGTACCTGCTAAAAGCATAGACATTAGTTGCAGAATTTACAGACATCGCAGTTTAATTCAAGCAAACATAAAAAGTAGACCTCAAAAACTTCCATTTATATGCATATACATGTTCTCACAGGCTGTATGAAGTTACCACCATGTTCATTTCAAGATGGATATGTAGAGCATTTACTTCAGTTTACAAAGATTGGGCATCAAACAATCTACAGAAGCTTTTTATAGGCTTTAAAAGAGTTCTAATCATCCGTGCCAACTGCACTCCTTTCTCAACACAAAACTGCTTTTGAAACCAAGCATTCATTGGCTAAAACAAGGCATCTGCTGTTAAGGAGATTGATTATCCTGGGGCCTGACCTAATTGGGAGATTAGATATGGTTCTCTACTCTGGATAGCATGGTTTGTACAGAAAAAAATAATACCAGAAAGAGCAAACTTCTCTTAAACACAAATGCACTTTCATTTTATTCTAATTTTCTTTAAATAGAAACAAACATTACTGCAAATGTCAAGTTGGTGAGATTGCTGTGTTATGAGTTACAAATTCCTTGAATTCACCAGGTCATTTCTTTAGTAATGGGTATATATCATAACATAAATCAAACATTCTCAAATAAATGACTTTTTTGGTCAAATCCCACAGTACCTTGGAATTTTTGGAATTAAGATGATGGTATAGCACACACACACACACACACACACACACACACACACAGCATTTTTTTGGTGATGGTATCAATGTTATCCTTTTTGTGTATCCTTTTTGTGTTTCTGTTGTGGCTTACATATCAGTTTATTTCCCCCAAATGCAGACATCACCTCATTCTGTAACTAATTGCATTTTTCTTCTGAGCCTTTGACAATCAGACCTTTGTTAATTCTATTCACCAATATATCAGAGTCAGGTCATCCATCCAAAAAATGACAAAAGACCCAGATGCTCATATAAATTGCACTACCCAAAAGTACTGCCCTCTTCCTCCATGCAGACACACAACATGACCCTTCCCATTTTTTTCAGCCCCATTGTTTCCACATAATCTGTTATGCTTGGAAAAAGTGGCTATTCACAGGCTGTAAGAAACATTATGCTTTATTTACATAGCAAATTAAATAGCATGTTAAATTTGAAGTTAGATATAATTTTTATACAAAGTTTGAGGTAGTCTATTCCAATTGAACTTCAAAATGGATCCTTTTTCCAGAATATCTATTTTTTATCCCTTCTTGAGCCCTTGAGATAAAACCAATTTTAATTGTCCTCTTTAACCAAAGACAAAAGGGTAAAAAAGAAGCTTTAGAATAGAAGTATTCAAGCAGAAGTGTAGGACTGAGTAATTCATAAAATATTGCATTTGTCAAGTTTGCTATTTATGCTTTCTTTAATACAATTTTCATTATGCACTAATTACTCAGAATTTTTATCTTCTAAAGCCTGAAGTAACTTAGTAATAATTTCAAGATATTTGGGATCTACTATAGTGATGCTTTTAAAGGAATGTTATTACAGATTCAAATGTGAGTGTACATATATATACATTCTAGAATTAGAATGAATTATATTAATTCTATTCATTTTTCATCCCTCATGTATTTTACTTCATACATTATGATATTCACTATTTTGGACATAAGTTATTATAAGAGAAGGCAGAAAGAGACATTTTATCCAGACAGAAACCAACAGCAACACTTTGGTATTTTTATATTTCCTTAAAAACATTAAACTAATATAGATGAGTTTTGAGCCTTAGTTTTAAAGACCTTCAGTTTTAATTAAAGTTGGGTAAGAATTTAGTAAAATCATAAGAAACTTACAGAACGTAACAAGCATTAGTGTCTTTCCTTTCAGTTACAAATATAGCCACACTAAATTTAATATACTTGTTTGGCATAAGACAGGAAAAAATAAATACTAAACATTAGTAACCATTAAAGCTTAGTGAGTACTGTGGAATGCACTAGTAACATTAGGAAATTAAGGACTCAGGCCATGAGTTTGTTGGGATTCTCTATACTGAGGCTGAAGTGGGGTTTTCTACTGTCAAATTGAAGGCCAAACAGAGCATTAAAGCTCTTACAAAAAGAGCAATGAGCACAGTATAAAATGGGGAGATTGTTTGGAGTTGGGAACCAGCAGGAGGGTATAAGATAGAACTACTTCACATGCAGATATGAAATCAGAATAATGAAGTTTATTAAAAGTTGCTTTAAAGGGGGGATGGGAAATGGGCACAGTGGCTCATGCCTATAATCTCAGGTACTTGGAAGGTAGAGATTGTGGTTTGAGGCCAGCCTGGGCAAAAAGTTAGTGAGACAACATCTCCACCAATGCAGGAGGGGTGGCACATGTCTGTCATCCCAGCTATATGAGAAGTGTAAATAAGAGGATTTTGGTCAAGACTAATTGCATAAATTTGAGACCCTATTCAAAAAATAACTCAAGCAAAAGGGCTAGAGTGTGGCTCAAGTGGTAGAATGCCTGTCCAGCAAGCACAAGGCCCTGTGTTCAAATCCCAAAGTGGGGGAGGGGTAGAAAGGGGACAAGAAAGGGTAATAGGAGGGTGAATGTGATTAAAGTACATGAGATGCATGTATGGAAATATCACAATAAAATCCTTTGTACATAAATATATACTAATACATAAAGAGAGAGAGAAAAAAAGAGCAATGGAAGACAGATTAAACAAGGCCAAGAGGAAAGGACAGGAGCTAAAGAGAACCAAATATCAGTGACAATGAAAGATAAGAAGAATGGGAAACATTCACTGGAAATGATGAATAATTAAAATAGTGAAAGTTTTCAATGTCTAATACCTGGGAGTGAAACTGTACCTTTTTAAAACTGTACTTTACATTGGCTATAATAAGGCTACTAAAATACTACTTGAAAATCCAAAACTTTTAGCCTGCCATGCAGATTCTCTACAGAAAAGAGTTAGATGCAATCTGATTGCATGAAGATTGTCCCAGGGAAAAAGTGAGTTACTTTAATGCTTCTACAATTTTGTTCCACTGACTTTAAATAATGGGTATGTGTGGCATCACATAGATGCCATTCCCTACGTATCTACACCTAAAAATACTTTTTCCTACTTTGTATGGCACAGACTGGATTTCGTGTTCTTCATTAAACTTCCCCTAATAACCATTTCTATTAAACCACCCATCTTTGCCTGACAAAGTACTGTTTAAATTTTAGGTCCTTCAAGAAACATTCTTTTAGTATTTTTTTTTAACTCACAGAATTCACATGCTAGTCAAGTGCTCTGCAACTGGAGACACTCTGTCAGCATTTCCTTTGGGCATTTTTAATTTTACAGCAAATACATACAGTCACTAGGTTCTCATCTTATTGCTCCTTATGTGCAGTGATTTTTGTGTACTGACTCCCCAACTATATTCACCAAGCTTGGCATGAATTCAGTCTCTTTTTCTCCTCCTCCTTCCTCTCTCTGTCCCCTTCTCCCTCCTCCTTTTTCTTCTTTTACTCTCATAAACACACAGAAGGACACTATGAGAGATATACAGTACTTGTACTTAATAAATATCCTTTGTGGAAAAAGGCTTTGTATTTTTATTTCTTCACAGTGGACTTCTCATTGTTCTCCATAATGACTGCTGCAAACTTCTTTCCAATTTTTTTCACTGATCTGACTCCATCTTTTCTCTTCTCTGCTTCCCTATTTTGTCCTTCCTCCACTGAAAAGCTAGGATTATTTTTTTACCTATGTTCCATCTCTCTCTTCTTTTCTTCCACATTTCCAGTTTCCTGAGGGAGGTACCTCTTTTTATGCTTATTCTCCATTTGTGTCCTTGATGTGTCTGACTCTTAGTTATACCTTTCCTTTCCTCTAAATATACTAACAACCTTTCCCCTAAATATACTAACAATAAAATTTGCTGCCAGGCAAAGTGAACCTGACTGCCATCCCAATACTTATAGGCAGAGGCAGGTGGAACATGAGTTCAAGGCCAGCCTGGACTACGTAGCAAGACTTTGTCTCAAATCGATCAATCAATAAATAAAAACCTCCAAGACTTAGTGGGTTTTTTCCCACTTTCAATTTCTCTTATAAACCTTTTACTTTCATTATTTGCCCTCAGTTATAAACAATTTTCAAGAAGGCCCTCCCCTTCCATGTCATCTAAATTGCTTTCTCTTATTCTCTTAATACATCAAAGAGCTTTTAAATACAAAATTTAATGTCATTTCCCCAGTAATTATCATTTGTGGTGATTTGTGTACTAAACTACTAAAATGACTGCTAAAACAGTATTTTTTTGGCAGCACTAGCATTTGAACTCAGGGCCTCATGCTTGCTAGGCAGGTACTTTTACAACTTAAGCAATTCCACCAGCCCTAAAATAGTATTTACCTACCTAACCCAAGCTCATTTAGTAGGTTCTTACTACTTTTGTCTCTCATAATATGTTACCTTCTTTCAATTTCTTCTAAATTTCTCTCACTATCTCTTATCCCTCAGTGTGTTATTTTATTTGTTCTTACACCTTCCATGCAAATCCCCCCTTCCATCCTTGAAATTGCCAGAAAGAAACCTAACCCAATACCATAAACTTGGCATCAACTCAATGTATATAGCTCCACTATGACCTCTAAGAATCTAGACTTTATTCTTCAGAATTTGACCAAGCACCTCAAACACATTCTGAAATGCCTCTCAAATTTGTCATCTCTTTATATTCCTACTGTACTGTCCATTCTCATTTCCTATTGTTGGAATTACCAGCAGAGTCGACAGGTCAAACAATAGGTTGGATTTCAACTACCATTCTACCCTTTGGTCAGAATATTTGTGCAATGTAATGCACATTTTTAAAAGGTTCTTTTTTCTATTATTTATATTTATTTTTATTGATAGGTATTAATAATACACATTGATGAAGTTCAGTCTGATACCACCATACATGCAAACAGCACATAGTGACCAAATCCAACAATCCTTTCTACCTCAGTTTCCACTACCCTTTCCAATACCTAGTAATCACCATTCTACTTTCAGGTCAACTATTTTTAGCTTCCATAAATGAGAGACTATGCAGTACTTGTATTTCTGTGTCTGGGTTATTTCAATTAATATGCTTCAGTTCCATCCATTTTGCTGCAAATGATTTCATTCTTTCTTGTGGTTGATTATGTATATACACTTTAATTAGTCATTCATCTGTTGATGTAAACCTAGGCTCATCCCGTATCTTACCTATGGTGAATACTGCTACAATAAATATAGGCATATAGGTATCTCTTTGTTGTGTTGATTTCAGTTCCTTTGGGTATATACTCAGAAAAGCAATAGCTAGGTCACATGGTAGATCCCTTTTTAGCTTTTTGTTGAACCCTCATATCTTTCTCCATAATGGCTATAATAATTTATACTCCCACCAGCAGTTATAAGGGTTCCATTTCTCCATATAGTAACTGGTGTTTGTTATTTTTGAGAATAGCCATTGCAATGGGAATAAGATAGTAATCCATTATAGTTTTGATTTGTATTTGCCTGACAGTATTTTTCATATATTTTTGGTCATTTGTATTTGTTCTTTTCAGAAGTATCTATTCAGATCACTTGCCCATGTTTTAGTTAGATTACTTGCAAAAACACTTTCTGTTATTGAAGATACACAATTTCAGATTTGTTGGGCCTTTTAAAATATAAGTAATAAACTGTACTGTTCTAATGGGAATTTTAGAAAAATTAGCACTCATTCTGGCTTTCAAAGAATGATGACTTTTAAAAATGAATGAACAAGTAATGTTTTCTAAAAGATATTACTAAGAGAATATATTTACGTCAACTATTTTTTAAATTTACCATCTGTACAATTATAAAACTTAGAAGCATATTTTTCTAATCTATTTGGATTTTATAAATTACAAATTGGTTCAAAAGTGGAACAAATTATTTCCATTATTTCCCAAGATATAGAAAGTTATTATATTTGATATTTTTAATAAATGGATGAATAAACTGCTTACTTACTGCTATACTTGTCAAAACATTTTAATGCATCACCTTTTAATTACTTTGTAAGAACACATAATTGGCACTAGGGAAATGGAAATTTAATCAGCTCCTTTTAATGAAAAGTTTGCATAGTTGCTAATAAAGGTATATTAAAATATGAAATCAACAATTTACTTTCTTCCATTTGGTCATCCCATCTTTATAACATAATCTTTTATTTAAGTTTTGATAACCAATAACAAACACACAAAAAATCCTACCTGTTAGTCAGACTTTTGTCACTGTGACTAATGCTGGATGTTTTATAGACTAAAGGAAGAAATATTAACTTTGGCTCATCACTTCTGAGGTTTCTATTGCTGGTTCCTTTACTATGGGCCTGAGATGAAGCTGAACATGATGACTGGGAGCATGTGGTGGACAAAGCAGCTCAGCTCACAGGGAATAGGAAGCAGAGAAAGACAAGAATGGCAGGTGATAAGACACATCCTTTAAATTCATGCCCCACATCCTAACATTTCCATCAAATTATGAATTCATCAATGGATTGATATATATTGATGAAGTCAGAGTCCTCATGTACCTATCACCTCTCGATAACACCATCAGTTGGGGACCAAGTGTTAAATACATGAGCCCAAAGGAGTATGCATCATATGCAAACCACAACACCAACTATTAAAATAAGCTTTAAGATTAATTCTAGATACCAGGTTTGTCCTGTGGGCAGTTGGGGCTGATGACTTCTCACATACTAGCTCCTCACAGGACCACTTCAGAGAACCCACCTACACCAGACAGTCCTTTCCACCAAGATAATCCTGGGTTAAAATACCCTTAGTGGATCCCCTCAACATCCATTGTTACACAGTTTAGCATACCAACCTTAAGAAGAGGGAGAGACATAGAGAAAGCCCCTGTCAAAAGTGTCAGCACCTGATTATGAATCAGAGGGAAAAGACCAGAACGCTCATTGAAATCAGAGGGAACATATTCTTCTCCATAACAAGGAAGAAATTTGGACTATATATATATTTATTTTTAATTTAGTATTTTTATATAGTTTTTACTTTTTAATTTTTTAAAAATTAGTTGTTACCTATGTCACTCTTCCATTCTGTTCAACTATCAATTTGCTTATCTCGCTCTTGTTCCACTTTCATTTCTTTCCCCCATTTTTCTTCTCTTTCCTTTTTTTCTCTCTTCCTGTCTTATCCTTACCTTCCTTTCCTCCCCCTCTCTCTCCCCCTCTGTCACTACCTCCTGCTCACTCACTGAATAGTCTATTATATTACATGTTATAGTAAAGTCTATTATACTTTACATGTTATTCCCATCTATCTTATCCTGCTGCAATCCTTGACAAGAGCACCATTTTCCACAAGGACTGAACTATATCTTTACACACATTAGGACCTTATTGCCCCACAGCCCCCACACCTCATATTTCTTCTCCCCTTCACCCTATTCCACCTTCCTATCTCCTATTATCCTAGTACCATCTTTTTAATTACCTAATTATCTATCTCTATGAAAACAACTATTATCTCCCCAACACATGCTGTTTATACATAGTATCACCAAAGGTTTTTTAAATATATTATGTAAATAACTGGTTTGGCACTGCATATGTGATTTTTTTATTGCTAAGTTATACCTCCAGGTCGGGAGACAGAAATATTACAACAATCTATCTAACAACTAAGCTACTGGACTTACAGACACAAACAGACCCCAACACAGTGGTGTGCAGAGACTTTAATACTCCTCTATCACCAATAGATAGGTCATCCAGACAAAAAAAATCAACAAAGAAACTCTAAAATTGAATGACATTATAGATCAAGTGGACCTGACAGATGTCTACAGAGTATTCTATTCTGCAATAGCATAATATACATTCTTCTCAGCAGCTCATGGATCTGTGTAAAATACACCATAAATTAGGTCACAAAGCAAGTCTTAACATACTCATTCTATTAAACCAGCATTGCACTCACCCTAAAACTGGACAAGGATACAACCATAAAAGAGAATTATAGGCCAAAGTCTTTAATGAACATAGATGCAAAAATCCTGAATAAAATATTGGCAAATGGAATTCAACTTATTACAAAAGGATCATATACCATGATCAAGTTGGTTTCATCCCAGGGATGCAGGAATGGTTCGACATACACAAATCATTAAATGTAATACAGCATATTAACAGAATCAAAGACAAAACTACATGATCATCCCAATAGATTCTCAAAAAGCCTTTGATAAAATTCAACATCCTTTCATGATAAGAGCTCTGATGAAAAAGAAAGAGATAGAATGTATCTCAATATAATAAAGGCTATATATGACAAGCCTATATCCAACATCATACTAAATTAGGAAACTCTGAAAATTCTCTCAAGTCAGGAACAAGACAAGGTTATCCTCTTTCCACTCCTTTTTTACTAGTCTTGGAATTCATAGATGGGCAGAAGAAATAAAAGGAATACAAATTTGAAAGGAAGTAGTCAATCTATCATAAAGATGACATGATCTCATACCTAAAAGACCAAAAAACTCCTAGACACCATTAACAACTTCAGTAATGTAGCAGGATACAAAATCAATTTACAAAAATCAGTATCCTTTCTATATACCAAAAATGAACAGACTGAGAAAGAATAGAAGCAAATGATTCAATTTACAGTAGCCACAAAATAATAAAATACCTAGGAATAAACTTAACAAAAGATATAAAAGACCTCTACAAGGAAAACTATAAACCATTGAAGAAAGAAATCGAAGAAGACTACAAAAGACAGAAAGATCTCCCACGATCATAGATTGATAGAATTAATGTTGTAAAAATGGCTCCATTACCAAAAGCAATATGCATGTTCAATGCAATTCCCATCAAAGTTCCTATGACATTCATCACAGAGATTGAAAAATCAACTCTAAATTTCAATTGGAAGCATGAAAGACCATGAATACCTGAGGCAATACTGAGCAAAAAGAGCAATGCTGGAAGTATCACAATATCTGACTTCAAACTATACTAGAGAACCATAACAATAAAAAAAACCCATAGTATCAGCTCAAAAACAGACATGAAGACCAGTGGAACAAAATAGATCACCCAGATAGAAATCCATGCAGCTATGCCTACCTGATTTTTGACAAAGGTGCCCAAAATGTACCACGGAGAAAAGGCAGTCTTTTTAACAAATGCTCTGGGAAAACTGGATATCTGCTTACAGAAAACTGAAAGTAGATCCATGCCTTTCACCCTGCACAAGTATCAACTCAAAGTGTATTAAGGATCTTAATATAAGACCTGAAACTTTGAAGCTAGTGCAGGAAAGAGCAGGGAATACATTGGAATTAATAGGCATAGGCAATGATTTCCTAAACAGAATTCACATGGCTCAGCAACTAGGAGAAAGTATTGACAAATGGGACTATGTAAAATTAAAAAGCTTTTGCACAACAAAATAATTGGTCTCTAAATTGAAGAGGCTGCCTACATTCTGAAAATCTTTGCCAGGTACACATCTGACAAGGGATTAATAACCAGAATATACAGGGAGCTCAAAAAACTGTACTCCAAAAAATCAATGACCCATGGAAGAGATTGGCAAATAAACTGAACAGAGCTTTTTTCAAAGGAAGAAGTCCAAATGGCTGAAAAAACACATGATGAAATGCTCAATAACCCTAGCCATAAAGAAAATGCAAATCAAAACCACATTAAGATTTCACCTCACTCCTTTTAGAATGTCTATCATCAAGAACAGAAACAATGACAAATGTTGGTGAGGATGTGGGGGAAAAGGAATATACTGCTGGTAGGAATGTAAATTAGTATAATCAGTGTGGAAAACAGTATGGAGGCTCCTCAAAAAACTAAAAAAAAAAAAAATTGCCATATGATCAAGCAATTCCACTTCTAGGGATAGACCAAAGGGAATCAAAAGGAATGTAAGTCAGGTTACAATATAGGCACCTGCACACTCATATTTATTGCAGCATTATTTACAATGGAATGGAAACAGCCATGATGCCCCACTACTGATGAATGGATTAAGAAAACATAGTATTTATATACAATGGAATTTCATTCAGCCACAAAGAAGAAATTTTGTCCTTTGCTAGTAAATTGATAGAACTGAAGAATATCATATTAAGTGAAGTTAGGTAGGTTCAGAGGCCAAAAGCTCTGTTTTCTCTGTATGTGGAATATAGATGTAATAAATATATAACAATATAGTGAAAAATATGTCACACTAAAGGGAGGTCACATACCAGATGGGGAGTATAAAAGGAAGTTAAGACGGTGAATATGGTTGATGTACTCTCTCTATAAAACTAACATAGAGTTTTTAAACCTGTTGAAATCACCATAAGAAGGGGTACAAAACAGGTACCCCTTCTTATGGGTACCTGTTTTAGAAAACAGAAAAACAGAGGAGATGAACCATTCAGGTTATAATACGTATATACCTGGAACTGTCATAGGAAACTCTTTGTGTAGCTGTGTTAAACAAACAAAAATGTCTTTTTCTCTTTTACAAAATTGAGAATGGGAGGGTGAACAGGTCCTGCTTGAGGGGTTGGTAAGAGTGGGACCAACCTTTCCCCTGAATTGTAGCAGACCTTTAAAGAACTAATACCAACACTCCTTAAACTTTTACACAAAATAGAAGAGGAAGGAACACTGCCAAACTCATTCTATTAAGCCAGCATTACACTCATCCTAAATGGTGATTATGGTGAATATAGTGCAAATACTGTGCACACATGTGTGAATATGGAAAAATGATACCTATTAAAAGTATTCCAGGAATGGGAGGAATAAAGGAGAATGGTGGAGAGGGTGAATTCAAGTATGATATATATGGTATATTGCAAGAACTTTTGTAAATGCCAAAATGTACCCCCACTCAGCAGAGCAATAAAAATTAAAATAAATAAAATAAGCTTTAAGGACCAGCTTTTTAAATCACTCTTTCATAAATAATTAAGATTTTTAAAAATAGTGAGGTGTATTCACCAATAAGAAATAACACAGTTTTTAATACATCCAAATGCTTCAGTTCCTCGTACTAATTGTTCCTCACACTAATGCGCAAGGATATGCTTGAAGATAAAGTAATTACATAAAACTTTTTCAAGTTTTCTTTTGATGATAATATAAAACAAGTTAAGGAAGGAATTTTCTGGACTATCTGAAAGAATCTCTTAAAAGTATTTTTGGTAATACTGGTTTTACTCAGGGTGTCATGCTTGCTAGAACAGAACTCTACCACTGGAACCAATCCACCAGCCCTTAAAGAATACTTTAAAGCACAGAATTGCTGTGAACCTCAGGGCAAAAAGTTAGCATTTGTACTTAGGAGCACATTAGATTTAAGAAATAATCACTATTTAGTTTTTAATACATTTGATGAGGTGATTAAATGAAAAAGTCTGGAGTTTGATAATCTTTTTATTGGTGGTTGATGATAAAAGGGCTATGTACATAATTCAAGAATTAAAAACACTGTCATACTCAATTTATAAGTGGAAATATCAAACATGAGCAACAGAATTAATGAGCATGATTGATGACTGACCTATCACCTGATAAATAAGGTTTAACTATTTTATTGATGGAAGGAGCTACAAACACAAGGGAAGTACAAGAAAACTATTCAAATTGAAAAAGCCAAGTTTATCCATCATAGAAAAATATAAACAAAATTAATGTAAAGTGATTTTTCATGTTTTTATAAAGTATTTTCTTCCCATAAATGTTTCATAAAATGGTATTGACAAGTATTTACGAAAGACCCAAATTTATTATCTATTTATTTTATGTATGGATTTATCTGAAAAATATTTTTTGTTGTGCGGGGGTACATTGTGAGATTTATAAAGTTCTTACAATATATCAAGTATATCACACTTGAATTCACCCCATTCACCACTCTCCTTTATCTCAAAATATTTTTCTACTTAGTCAAACAGACTTTTACTGTTAGTTGACATATGTAGCCGAACTAATTCATCTATATTTACATATAAGGTAATAAAAATAATCCCATATTCAATATATTCAGAAATAATCAGCTAAAAATGTACTATGGTCAAATTAAACAAGTAATTACCAAGTAAATTAGCACATCAGATTTTTATTAATTGTATTAATTTTTATTAATTTTAATAGGACCATGGTTTATTACTTCTCCACAGAGGCTTTGTGTGGGAAGTTTTCATACCTGAAACTATTTTTGTTCTGGATTGAATTTCAATTATATTTTAAAATGTATACACACATATTATATGTATTTATATAAATATATATACATTTTTCAGCCTGTAAAGATTAAATATGAATAATTTTATAACTATATCTCAAATTGTACCTTTTGGTACCAAATCATGGCTGAGCTGTGAAAAGACTACTATGTGATTATATATTACTAACATAATAAAATTATAATAACAATCAACATAAACTAATAAAATATGGTAATGCTTTTCTGATAAGAAACTACCAAAAGGTATTTACAGAAGTATTTTTCAAATTTAGTACCTAACCTTTACTAAAGATAAAAACTTAATAGCCTACATATGCAACTGGATCCTTAAAAGTTATGAATTCTATGGATATATATTTGTGGATTTTTTAAAGTCATTGTTAATTATTATGTCATGATTAAAATTCATCTTGCCACCTTTTGGAGCACCTGCACCACCAAAGAGTCCTGAAGAGGACTGAAAGAGACCTGAAGAGGAGAACTGCATTCTCCAATTTGATTCTTAAGCCATGAAAAAATACATACTATCATTAGATCTACAGAAAAAACTTTAAGTAATCAGAATAGAAAACAACTGATTTATTTTAATTCCTGTCCTTTACATAACATGAACTATAACCTATATAAAAATAACAATTTTATGAGAAAACTTTTAAAAAAGCAAATTCCCCAAACATATATAACCAAATAATTTATGTGTAAAATGACTTTTTATCAAACATTGTTAAATGAATACCTTATTAAAATTTTCATAAAGGTAAGTATCCCTTACTGTTTTATGAGACTTAGAATAAATTTTGATAGAAAATTCTCATAAGTGTGTGA
Source organism: Castor canadensis (assembly GCF_047511655.1). Classification (NCBI taxonomy): domain Eukaryota; kingdom Metazoa; phylum Chordata; class Mammalia; order Rodentia; family Castoridae; genus Castor; species Castor canadensis. The sequence continues at coordinate 55,419,729 of NC_133394.1, forward strand.
GAATAATGATTAAATTGCTAAAAATGTTTTCTTTTTCCACACAAGAACACATTAAATGCAAATTAGAAGTTATTAAATACAAATTGAGAAGGTATTAACTCAAGTAACTGAAAAGAAGTTTTAAAGTAACATTCTGTAACAATAGTGTTCAGTTTTGATAATATTGGTTTAATTCCTTCCAAAGTTTCTAAAGTCTTAAGTGTTATTATGATAACACAACCCATTTATATATTTCAGTTTGTGTGCACATATACTAAATGTGAATAACATATTATTACACAGTTTTGTAACATATTTTGATCCAAAATTTCACTCTGAAGTATTCCACATATACAAATACCTTAGAAACTATTAAATTCATTTTTCCTTCATCTTATGCCGAAGGACATTTACAGTTTTGAAATTTTGTTAAGTATTATTGTATGTGCAAACAGTGCCATCTTCTGTCAGTTCAAACAATTTGCAGATCTCTATAAAATCCATTATTGCATGTAACTGCCATTTTCTTCTTATGCAAAAATCAATTAACTTTTTAAATAAAACCCTTAGAATATTATGAGTATTTCTTGGCCTTTTTCCAAATAGATACAGGTTAGAAGGAGATTAAATCTGGAACTCTTTCATGCTAGACACTGAATCATAAACCAACTATAAAACAGTCTGGATCTCATTTTCCTCATCTATAAGATTATTCAACTAAGTCATTAATTAAGTTTCCTTCATTCTAAAATTGCATTTATTTCTAGCTTTAGAAAATTTTGAGCATTTCTGTTTTTTAATTCCATAATAAGAAATATAGCGTGGTTAAGACTTTTTTTATAGTTATCTCTTATCATTATTGGTTTTCTTATGCAAAAAATGTTTTGGTTTTTACTTATACCTGTCCAAACATCCCTCCCCTAATAATACACATCAAGAAGATTCCAATGATGGTGAAGATAAGTAAACTCAAGTAATTGAAAAGAAGTTTAAAGTAACATTCTGTAACAATAGTGTTCAGTTTTGATAAGATCGGGTAATTCCCTCCAAAGTTTCTAAAGTCTTAAGTGTTATTATGTAACAACTAGAACAAACTCAAGAGTGTGGGGAGCTTTTTCTACCACAGCATGGACCAAGAACACCTTGTACTGCAGGCTTGGCACATTGGTTTTTATCTGTACTGCTATTTCATTCTTCTTCCAAATTGTGTGAAATGTGTTAATGACACAGTAATTTGTTTTGCTAACATCTTTAAGTTTCTGTGTGTAAATCACAACCTTTTGTGTGAAGAACAGTAATGTTAGGGAAAGGGAAGAGGATGGAGAAAGAAATTGGTTGTCCTGATATCACTCCTTCCACTGGGAGCTTGGATTAAGGCCAGAGTTCTGGCATCACTCTGGTGGAGTATGGTCCTCAAAATCTTGTATAATACTGTGATAAGTAAAATTCTGACCAAATTTCTGGTCAGATAAACTGGAAGTTAAAGAAGGTCCACTGAAGGAGTACCTGGAAAACATAAAACACTGGCCCCCAGTCAACAGGTAGCAAGGAATAGATAGGACTTTCAGTCCAATAACCGGGGGGGGGGGGGTGTTGAGGGGATTGGAAGAGGGCCCCAAACTTCAGATAAAAACCCACTGCAGACTTTGATTTCAGCTTCTTGTGACTAAGCACAGCATCCACTCATACCATGCCCAGACTTCTTTTCTACAGAACTGAGATAATAAACGGTGTAGTAGCAGTAGAAAACTTGTAACTCACTCAGGCATTTCTCATATATTTAAATATATGATTTAAATATAGCATTTCTGGTAGATAGTAAAATTTATTACAGCATTGTCAAATAATTTTCCTAACTGCTTTAAGAATAAAATTCACAATTGACATAAACATTAATCATGCACCTAATACTTCTCACCTACCATGAAGTTATTGATAGAAAATTTCTTCAACGTTGCTTGGCGTTCTTAGTGAGAGGACCTTATTCTAGGCTACCTGCCTAAAGCAGGGGGGAGGCAGGACATAACCTGGACATAACCCATAGCCCCAATCTGCTCTGCTTCCCTGAGACATGACCATGGGACCGAAAGTCCCTACGACGAGGACATGGCACAGAAAATCCGTCAGACGTGGACATGGGACAGAAAAGCAGATGATGATCTCTCAGGAGCAGCCCCTTTCCACGCAGAAATCAGGCTCTTCTCATGCAGTTCCTCTGGAACTGGAAATCCCAAAGCATCTGCACAAGTTTCTAACATACACTAGACATCACTGTGGCCATCCCAGATGGACACACATAACAGTTCACATAAATTTGAAAATAAAAAATTTGAAACTCAGAGATTGTGCTCCCTGATTGCTCAAACCACAGGAATAGGAAGCGGCGCTCCACTTCAACCTTCCAACAGACACCTGCAGAGCTTGACAACCTGAGTGCGAATGTCCACCCACTGCGCCTGCGCAGATAGGCCGCTTCGTGGTGGGCGGAGAGACAGGGAAACGCAGGATTCGGCTGCGTGGGGCGGGGCTTAGAGGCGCCCCGCGCTTGCGCAGGGGGCCCGGCGGCGCGCTGCGTCGTTATTTTTGAAACGAGTGGCGGGGAAACTGCTGCAGAAGCTGCTGCTGGAGCGGTCTGCCCACAGCAAGCCCCACTATCGTGAGCAGACCTCGCCATGGCGCTGCAGCTCGCTCGGGAGCAAGGAATCACCCTACGCGGCAGTGCCGAGATCGTGGCGGAGTTCTTCTGTGAGTCCTCGCGCCGGACACGGTGGGGAGACCTGGGCTTTGTCGGCCGCATGGCCTCTAGCCTCGGCCTGGGAGACCGGGAGGCCCTGCCTGCCCTGGTACCGGACCTCTGGCGGAAGGTGGAAATGCGATGCGGACCCTTGCTTATAGACTGATGTGTTACTCAGGAGGGAGGAGAGATCTGCATGCTGCTGAGGCCTGGTTCTCAGGGCTTTCCCTTCTCCTGAGCTACTGCACATCTCCTCCGGTTTTAGGCCTGGTGTGCCTGGTGGGGCCTGGCGTGGATTTTTACCTAGACTCCACCCCACCCAAGCTGTGGGAGGAACTGCACTTCACCAGCCCCCATGCACTTTCTAATGGAGCTTGAGGCGATGAGGAGTTACAGGGACAAGCTTGCCTGGGGAATGGGACCAGGCAGTTTAGTTGCTAATTTTTAACAAGCAACCGGATTTGATCTCCTCTGACCACATGATCTTAATTTAGATGGATTAGAAAGAGGTGAAATGTTTGACATTTTTCTCTTACTACCACAACGTGTAAGCAAAATTTTAAGGATTTTCCATGCTGTTTTACCGTACTTTCAACAGATACAAAACGTTAACGTCTCTTTTGCTTTCAGCATTTGGCATCAACAGCATTTTGTATCAGCGAGGAATATACCCATCTGAAACCTTTACTAGAGTGCAGAAATACGGGCTCACCTTGCTTGTCACTACTGATCCTGAGCTCATAAAATATCTCAATAATGTGGTGGAACAACTGAAAGGTAAATAATCACTGGAAAAACTATGAGCTTTGTGTTTCTGCCAGGGTCCACATTTTTAAGCATCTCAAGTGGTCATTTTTCAGCTCCTTTTGAGGAAGTGAAAAACTACCATTTCACATATACTGATTATCAGGGGGCTCAAGGAAACAAAGAATAGAGAAATTAAAAGAAATCTCATCCTCCCACCCAATACATTTTAAGTGAACTGAATAGTTTGATGTTGGGAATCTTATATGTCTTAACAAAACAGTCTGTTATTATTTCTCTTAGAAACGGCTTTTGCAGTTAATATGTCCAAATGAAAGAAGTTGTAATTTTTGCAGATTGGCTGTACAAGTGTTCTGTTCAGAAACTGGTGGTAGTTATCTCAAATATTGAAAGTGGTGAGGTCCTTGAAAGATGGCAGTTTGATATTGAGTGTGACAAGACTGCAAAAGAAGAAAGGTAAATTATTGTTATTTTACATTTTTTTGAAAGCTTACTTTCATTGCTACATGAGTTCTAATTATACTGAACTAGTTTCATATAAAGTATAATATGTGTCTTAGGTATATTTTCTCTAAGATAGTCTCAAGGAAAGGTTCCTAGGTATTTGTTAGTATATCATTGATTTGTATAGATAGGATACTGTTAACATAATTGACTTTAGTCTAAATCAGTGAATTTTGAATGTGAGTTTTTGGTGGTATTTGCAAAACTACATATGATGAATTAATTGCACCATTTAGTCAGTTATTCAAAGATACTTTTAACTGTAGAGGATGATTCTAGATCCGTGTCCCAACTTAAGATACAGTGTTACTATAATTCATTTTTGCAATGAACTTCCTAAAATACTTCAAAACTTCTGAATGTTGAAACTTCCTAAGTGGGACACGTCCATCAGCATATTGTTAATGTTTACCATTATCTTAGGCATACTTTTCTGTAAACTCAGGACCCTTTCTTACAATGGATTATAATTCACTTCTGAAGCCTTTGATCTGTTTTATGAAATTTTTAGCTCATAAAAATAATTTGATATACACTGTAATATTTTATTTGAGGCAACAGGGAATCAGTTATTTAGACATTCTAAAAATGCCAAAGTAATTGTAGGAATTAAACAAGTTAGATAGCATTTATTTTTATCTTGAGACATTGAAGCTTTCCTATCTTGAAATACGAAACATGAAAAAAATCACTGGAAACAACCTGAAAAGATCACTGGAAAGACCAGTGAAATAGCAAGGATAGGTACTGTGCCTTCTAGGTTATAGGTTCTAAGAATACTTTTCTCATTGATTTTTTTAAGTCTCCTTTTTAATATTTTATTTTAGAAGCATTTAATCAGATAAATAAATTTCCTTGCCATTATGTTTTAAATAATTTGTTAAAGCCTACAATGAATTAATCATTTTGATTTCTTTGATAGCACTCCCAGAGAAAAGTCCCAGAAAGCTATCCAGGATGAAATCCGTTCAGTGATCAGACAGATTACAGCTACAGTTACATTTCTGCCACTGTTAGAGGTTTCTTGTATGTATTAATCAACTTATTTATGTAAATTTGGGGGGCAGAGGAGTAAGCTACTATTGTAAGAATTACCCCTTTATTGAATTATTTCTTCATTTTCGGTGCCATGTATTGTCATTTTAGAAAACTTGTAAGTTCTGTGAAGAACGAAAAAGTATTCCACAACACTCATTCTTGAATAGTTTCATGTGATTTTTCTCAGTACTTCTTATTTTCTTCACATTATTATATGTGTGACTATAGATATTATTGTTTTCCTTTTCATTCTTATTCTATTCATGAATTATTTACCAACTATTTCCTATAGGCCAGACACTGTTCTAAGCATTAGTATATACCACTGACAGAACCAAGATATTAAATTTGTTGTGATTTACATTTATATTTTATTATGTGATTGTATGCTTAATTTATATACTCTATTTTTAATGATTTTCTCCTTAAAGAAAAAGCTTGAATTTTTTTAAGAATAAAATCGAAGACTATAATGTTTTCTTTACTGTAACAAATTTGCATTGTGGAAAACAAATTAGTGTTCAGAGACCTGGCTAAACCACCTTTTCAAACTATGGGTAGACTACAATGTGTCCCTTAATAGAGACAGGAAGGTTAGTTTTGATTTTGACAAATGATGTATGTTCTTATCCCCAATTAGGTTCTTTTGATCTACTGATTTATACAGACAAAGATTTGGTTGTACCTGAGAAATGGGAAGAGTCTGGACCACAGTTCATTACCAATTCTGAGGAAGTTCGTCTTCGTTCATTTACTACCACAATCCACAAAGTGAATAGCATGGTGGCCTACAAAATTCCTGTCAATGACTGAAGGTGAGATCAGGAAAATAATGTAACTGGAATTCTCAAATGTAGTTTTTCTGAAACTATGTTTTATTTCATTGGGTAATTTTCAGACTGGGAATGCTAACATTATACTTTAAATGTGCATAATTGTTCTTTTCTGGGAGACATGTTTGATTTTCCACAGTGTTAACATAAATTTACCAGACCATTGTTCAAGAGAAACCAGCAGATTTTGTCAGCATTATAATTTAAATTACATTGAAGGTGGTAATTGTAGATGGAAAATATTTGCTTCAAGCTGGATACTTAATAATTTTTTCAAGTATATGGGCTCAGAATATAGAGATATTTAAATATGAAATATAGCAAAAGAAGTCAATATTCAGTCTTTACTGAGATTCAGAAAGTAGAGAAATGTGGCTGTATTGGGTCCTTTTGTCATGTTTCACTATACAGGTCCCATTTTTGAAAAGCTGATTATTAGATTTTAATTAATATAACTTGAACCCATGAAGCAATAGATATTTGTACTGCTTAATTCTTGTAATAAAAAGATGTTAATTTGTTTTATAGAATCAACCTTTAAGTGACAATGATGCAATAGAGTGTGTCTTTTAAGAATCATAAAATATGTTGGTATTAGTGTGGTATTTATACAGTTAAATCATAGTTAGAATAGATTCAGTAGAATAAAATATCTTTCAATTATACTTTCTTCATCTAATAACAATTCACTTATACTGTGCTTCATTTTAAAGGAATAATTGTCATTTTTAATTAGTTCAATTTAGCAAATGTTAGATTGTGAATTGATGCTCAGCTTTATGCCAGCTGAGTTTTTCTTAGGTTATTAAACGTCATGGTTATTCATTTGCCTTCACTACTCTGCTTATCCGCTGTATTCTATTAGCACTTACCAAGATTTCCATGGTCAACTTAAAACTTATAAAAACAATTCTAATCTCCATTCTACATCTTACCTTATTTTGTAATTATATTACTTAGCATTTATATTGGAGACCATTCTAAGATCTTTATGCTAATTAACTCATTTAACCTTTGCTATCATTTAATGTATATAGCATGTATCTATTCATGCAAAAATTACATATTTAGAGTCCATTAATATGCAGAATACTGTGTGTAAACTGCCAAGAATAATGAGGCATGGTACTTAAGGACTTATAAGAAAAATGAAAGTCTATGGCAAAGAACCAGGAAATAACCAAACATGTTCATTTAGCTATGCATTTTGATCCAATTGTGTGATTATTAAGAATAAAGGGTAGTATCTTACATTTTTTTTTTTTCAAAATCTAAGTGCTGGACAAAAAGATTCCATTACTTAATGATGACTAGAATGAATGCTATAATAAAAACCTTTTCCCTAAAGAGTAGTTGAAACTTCCTGAGATCCAGTTGTTTAGAAAGGATCACCCACAAGTGTGTTTTCCTAGTAAGAAAAGTAGTTATGCATTAATGAAACTTGTATTAGTATAGTCAAATATCTAGAATTCATATAACATGAAGTATGGTATTAAAATGGATACTATTGAGATTAAAACTTTCATTTGGCTAGATGCTCAAGTAGTTGAGTGCTTGGAGCTTTGATTTCATTTCAACACTAGTACTGCCAAAATAAAAAAAATAAGAAAATCTTTATTTGAATTCCTGACTGTTCATAGCCTCTATCAGTTGAATTACAAGGTAAAAAGGAAAGCAGAAATAGGGCTTCATTAAAAATACATATATGAAAATTCTGGTCCTCTTTTTAGGAAATACATTTGAAAATTTTTATAGAGAGGAGTGAATTCCAAAAAATATACAATGTCTCTGTACCATGACTAACATGGTACCACTTTTGTGATTTAAGAGTTAAGTCTGGGATTTCAATGTTAGAATAAATAGTAGGAGCTGCTACACATTCTGTTGCCCACAACATATTCTGTAGTACTAGTTCTACATTAGCTAGCCTCTAGCTTTTTATAAAACAGCAAAAACTGGCTATGGAAAGATTTAATGTAAGACTAATTAATGCCATTGAGAATCAAATAAAAGGCTGAAGTTCTGAGACCAAGAGAAACTACAAGTTTCTATGACAAATTTGTGACCTTGATTATCTTTTTGGAATAAATGGACCACTGATGTTTCTTAACTTGATGATTTCAAGAAAAGTAACATTGAAAAGCTTTGTTTATAGTCTAATAATTTGAATAACGGAAGACTAAGCATTGTGTAAAATCACATTTTTTAAGGCTCTACATATACTTGAATCATTTCATCTCAGCTGATATTGCTAACAGACTTAAATTCTTGGATTTTTATCATTTTAATGTAACTGTTGCTTCTTATGAGGTTTCTGAGGAGCCAGTCATGATCTTTTTTATCCCTTAAAACTAAACATTTTGGAGTAGCAAGCCAAATTGTAATCTAAATTGCAAAAGCTTTGGCCTAATGCTCCAAGTTGACTTATGCCTCCTCTTTATACTACTTGAGGCTCAATTTAGGAGCTAGACATGTAATCCAACAGCAGAAAAAAATGAGACTGACTTCCATACCATGTTAAACTTTGAGCAACCAAGACTATGTAAGTCTGGTGGCCTGAACTCTAACTCAGTTTTCTTACCATAGGTAGGGGAATGAAAACTTGTTCTATTGTACCCATCAAGGTCTGAAATAAGAATCCAGCGAGGACTAAGCCACACCTGGTCTTTGGAATCCTTCCATTGTCATCAGTCACTGAAATCAAACCTCCATGAGAATACTTAAGCAGAGATAGAACATTCCACTGTATTAGTTGGCTTTTTTCCATAGCATACAACAACAGAGTGCCCAAATAAGCAATTATTTTTCTTTACTCATGCAAGTTGGCAGGTCAGCTAGGTTGGTTCTGTTCCATATAGCTCATTCTACCAGTGGAGGGACATTGCCTAGCCAGGACTTGAGGCTTAGCTTCAAAACTGTACACTGATATTTCTCCAGCATTCAAACTAAACAAACCAAGTCTTATGGCCAAAGCAAACTTCAGTGGAACCCATTGTCCCTTAGTATTCTCAGGGGATCAGTTCAAGGACCCAAACATACATGATACATTCATGGGTTCTCTATTCCTTATAAGAAATGATGTAGAATTTCTATATAACCTATACACATCCTCCCACATAGGGTAAATATCTATTTTTATTTAGTACAAAATGAATCTTTGTGAATAGTTGTTACAATGTTCTGTTATGGGACTAATGGCAAGAAAAATCTGTACATATTTAGTACAGCTACAATTTTTAAAAACTTTTGATATATGAACTTTTTGAATCTGTAGATGGAGAACTTCAGATATTGAGGGCCAACTCTATATTCTCTTATGGAGATGGTGCTTAGGGCAAAATGTAGGTTTGATGAAAGTGATGTAAGGGATCATGGGTAGCAAACTTGGTAAAAATGTCCAGACAGTAAGTAGTTCAGGCTTGGTCTCTTGCTTAAATCAGCCATTGTAGCTTGAGAACAACTAGACAATATGTCAATGAATAAACATTGTTGTGTTCCAATAACAAAAATCTGATAGCCTGGATTTGGCCTGAGGGTTTTAGTTGGCAACCATAAGATCACAGTTTGCTTTGGGTTATGAACATTCAAGTTAGTTCAGAGCATTTTATTTGTGAATTTTTTTTTTAAGAGCTCACTTGTTTAAACATCATTTTTTGTCTCTACAGTTTCTCAAATTGAATGTCTGTATCAATTCTATATTCTGTGCAGATCAACTGGGTATTTCTTTGAAGTAATACCTAGTCACCCCACTAAGAATTTTGATATAAAAGCTTGGGAAGTAGAAGTTCTTTGGCATGAAATGCATAAAAACGCTTAAGAGGTCTACATTCTATTTTTAATTATGTTTTAACTATATACATTCATGGTAAATAAGTGCTTATTGTGGGAATGCACTAGAGTTCTTTATGCTCCTTATTATCCTCTATGATGCCCCCTGGCATTTCAGGGTGTGGGGTGAAGGGTCATGGAGCAGGGGATATCTTGGAGCTCAGTCTCTTGTGTGCCAGGGAATGGTGCTTAACACCTAGCATGGAGGAGTGCAAATGCAAGGAACTTTCAGGAGCAGGGGATCAGAAGTGCTGACCTGCAAGCCATTTTTCTATGCAGTTAGTTTCTTCTCTATTTATGGGTTCTAAGAGAGCTCTGCTTCTTGCTGTTTATGGGACCTCATGGATGTCCTTTTGGGTTTCCAGTGTCTTCTTTTTTCTGGGTAGTTAGGTTTCCCCGGGGTTTAGGGATGTCAACAATCTGCCATCTTTCTACAATATAAACTCAAAACTTCCTAACACATTAAGAAAGATATCCTTCAGGACGTTATTGGTTCAACTTTGTTTCCATTTAGTTACTTAGTATGTAAAATTTATCTTGAAGTTACTATTCATCAAAGATCAGAATAGCTATATAAAGCTGCATTATAACTCCTGTTTTTTTCTGCTGGATGTCACTAATGCTATCATGTTCAAATTAAGGTGAATTTCTTTTGACTCTGAAGATTCTAATTCTCAGTTTTTCTTATTGAAGAAGTTAGCACTGGGATTTCTGCATACAAAAATATATAAATATATTGGGGAAAAACTCTGCCTGTTTTTTGCTAGACTTTACATGAATAATCCATGTAAATCTATTAGTAGAAAAGAAGTAGAGTTGTAGAGTCAGCAGGCATGTGCCTGTTGTGCTTCCTGAGGTTTAAATGTTCTCTTCCTTCTGTTCTTAGATAAGGAAGCACATCCTGTGACTTCCTAACAAGCTCATCAAAAGCAGTGTTCTCCACCTTTTGTCCTTATCTTTCACATACTTGTAGCCATTGAATGTCTACAACAAATCTTTTTCTTAATGTGCTTTGCAAAATTTGAGCATGTGTTATTGGGTGGCTTATGTTTATACTTCCCTCAGCCTTCCTGTTGTTGAGTGACTTTGGCTCATGAAAGGGAGACACCGAAAGACAGAGAGTTTGATCCTATACCTTATCTACATTGTATAAGTAATAAATGGATGTGAATTAGTGAGCCATTGTGAAACATAATTTTCCTAATAATTAAAAGAATTGTTCATTAAACAAACATCATTTTCTTAGAATATTTGAGAAAGTAATATCTGGTTTAACTGGTAAATAATAAACTTCATATTCATTTTTATTAAATGTATGAAATTATATTTTAAGTTATGTTTAATATGATTATAATAAATAATTGGAAACTGCTGGGGAAACCATGGAATGGAAACTGTTAGATTTCATACTATATTATTTATAACCTCTAAAATCAGATCTTTAGGGATCTTCCCATTCTACATGATTACAGCTTTGAAAGTCATCAGTATTCACTGCTGCTTATTAAGACAAAATCTAGTTGGGCAAACTACTTCATCTTCATTACAGTAAAGAGGTCGGTTCCAGTCTGGCAAAACAAATTCTACCCCTAACAACAAGACTATTAGAAAAAGCTTTCAGAGAAAAAAATGTCAGAGCTAACCCTCTGATTAAGCATAAGCTGGACCACCAGTAGTGCATTTCCATGCAAGGGAAAGCTCTCAAGCATCTTAAAACCTATCTGGATATGTAGATATCCAGTGGGTACCTAGATATGGTTTGAATTTCAGAAATGGCAGTCTCACTGACCAAGTAAGTAGCCTAGTCTCTATTTGTCTGGTTATGTTTTTGGTTTTGCTGTGGTTTGATCCCACAGCTTTCAGGCAAGCTAGGCAAGCACTCTACTTCTGAACCACATTTCCAGACCAAATGTAGGCAGTTTTAAAGATTGAATCTAATGTTCAAAATACTTTGTCTAAAATATAGTTCTTAGATCACTATATACATAGTGTATTAGTACATCTCATTAAAAATAGGCTATACAGTCTAGAACTCCCTTGTCTAGGAAAGAAAATTCATGAATATTTAGTATCTACAGAGTTCCTGGCACCAATGAGGTACCATACATGTTTTCTGCAAGCTGTTTCTGAGTGAGTGGACATTAGGGTATGTGGGAAATGAGAGATGTAGACTGGAGGCAAGGGCTATGGAAACTGGCATTAGAGCATGTGCAAAGCTATAAGGTAAAGAAAATGATCCATTCTTCAAACTTCAATTTCAGGGTAAAAGGTCAGAAGAAAAGAAGGATTGGACTCAAAATGAAGGTTTTACAACTCTTCTGATACCCATGGGTTACAGAGAAGAACTGTAAAGCAAAAACCGTAAAGAAACACTCCAGAGAGAGAGAGAGTGAGAGAATCCTTACAAAATGGGCAAGGAGGAGTTTAAACATCATATTGCTCTTTGCATGCATTATCTCCATCTTCACACAGTCCTGGAAGGGTTTTTATCTCCATGTTACAAATAAAAGCATTTACATTCAGGAACAATAATCCGGAATGTATTCCCAAGCCCAATTCCAAAGCCAACATTATTTTCTAGTCTTTCTTATTGTCTGTCAGAAAACAGTAGAACAGTGAAGGGATTTTTGGCTCCAGCAGACCCACTCTTAATTTCAAGAAAATTAGAATGCAGTGTTACTCTCACTTGAAGATGGCCAAGTGGTTGTAATATTGTATTATTATAGTCATAATATTTGAGTATTAGGTTGCATTAACTTTTTAAAAAACACTTCATAATAAGCTACCCTAAAAGTTTCATAAGTATAGGACATTTGCTCTGGACCAAAAGTATTCATTTTCTTTCATCTATATTTTTCACTCATTTATAAACTTGTTATTATAATCAAATGATGTGTTTGAATGAGTACTGAGCACCTTTCTACTTCGTGGGTTTTAGCCAGTTAGACAAAAGTAGGAGACAGAAGGGGATTGGAATTTAATATATGTATAATTACCCAAATTGCAGTGTTATTTAGTAAAGCTGGGTAGGCGAATGAATCTTTCCAAGGCAGAATTCAGGTGTGCTGTTCTTTAAGTAGCAATCAGTCTGACATCTTCAGTCTTCCTTTCCCAGCCCAGCAACCTGGAAGTTAGCCCTGGATACTGAATGCCAAGTGCAGAATTAGCACTGTATTGGAGCTCCTCCAAGTCTTAGAAAGATGTCTTCTTTGTGGTTGAGAAAGGCTGAGAGAGAACGTGGAGAAGCCCAAACTATTCTTTCAGTGCTGTTATCTGTCATCAGTATTAAAGGATGGAAGAACAAGCATCATCCCCAATATTTGACAGTTTTTTTTCCCCAGCATATTATAATATGTGTTACACTGGCATAAATTATGTAAGTTTATTTTAGATAACATGCTGATGGACATTTTTAACACTTATTTGTATTCAGAAAAATATGCAACTAATACACTTTAATACATTATGTATCATTTAAAGAAGAAGTAGATCAATATTAGTATAGAAGCAGCACACATATGAAGGATCATTGAGAAGCAATATCACAATGCACCAGACTTCACAAATAGTTCAGAAACAGTAGGGAAGTCTACATTTTCACAGGATTATTGTGTTTTTTAAACTTCTAAAATCTACTTCTTTTGCACTAAGTCTCTTGGACTGCCGAGGGCTGTTTCACCCCCTTCCCCCCAATGAAACACTAGCCACTTTTTTAGGGTGGACCCCATGCAGCACAGTAAGCAGAAAGTTTATTTCCTATTTTATTTCTTATTGCTAATGATGCCCACTATGTTGCCCCCAATAGCTCACCAGCTTCTATGAAATGAATACAAAAAGATCGGCAATAACAAAAATGTTCCAAATAAAACAATGTACAACTCATTTTTCATCTTACCCCAAAGTAAATTCCCTTGCCAATGAAAAGCTTCTTGCAGGCTACATCTCAGCAAGAAGGTCTTGCTCATCTGCTGGGGTTCCCATAACTACATCTATACCCTGGTCTGACTTATAGGAAGACATACGACCTCTTCAGCCTCTGAAATTAGGTTAATTCAAATCTAATTAAACTATAAATATCAGCAGCTCTACTACTGAAATTATCAGAAGGAAAATTACAGTCCGAGAACTAAGTGAATAGTGTGACCTTGGTTGACACAATGGTTGCCAGCCAAAGAGCTTGGCAGGTAACAGTGATACTGTGTTGTAGACAGCAAGGACCTGGGCACAGTTGGTTTTCAGTTCCATGAAAGACCAGTTAACTTCTCTAATGTCAAGTTCCTGTGAATCTACATTGGCAAAGCACAAACTGCCATGGACAATTGTGCTTCTGCATGTTTTGTGTGTGTGTTTCTTTGGGGGTTTTAGTGTTTTGGTGATGCTTCTGGGAAATTCCAATTTCCAGTTTTCTCAATGGGTGTCATTTAAGACAACTTCAGGAAATGTAGATGTCCAAATTTCTTTTTTTTTCATATGTGTAATGTGTCATGCTTTTAACGTCAATGTGTGATGGTGGTTAATCTAGGAAACTACTTCCAAATGCCTCCAGGTGTGTTCTCTAGGAGTCAGAGGGAAATCCTCTCTTCTCCAGGCAAACATGAGGGGAATGGAGTGATTACTGTAACCCTACTCTCTCATCACTGTCCTAATAAAGTATCAGATTTTGCTTATTCTCATAATAGTAATTGTCATCACTCTTTCATAGACTTTTCATTCCTACCTAGGCAGGGCAGGTTGTAAGCAGATGGTTAGTACTTGAAAATGATGATTTCTTTAAAAATATTTGAGGAAATCATTTAAAGGATCACAGAAAAGTCTAGTGAGTCAAGATTACTCTTGTCAAAATATAACAGCTCCAAAAGCTTAGCAGAACTTTAAAGAGATTCTAAATATCATGGATTAAAATAGTGCATGTTAGTGTTTCAAAAGTTTGGGCCATTGAAAAGATAGAACACTAAAACAAAGAACAAAAGACTCCAAAAAATGTGAACTTGAGAGTAGAAACTTAACTCTTTTCCTTTTTTAGTCTTTCCTGGTCCAGTAGCACCTGATCATGACCATAAGAAAATTGCTTGCAGCTGTGGAAGATGAGTGCCAAGACCTGCTCACTGCACAAACTTTGGGATTTGGGGTTTTCTCTCTCTCTCTTGTTTTCTGGAATAAAATTAAAATATACACAGGTTTGAAAAGTGAAACAGTACAGAATGATACCAAATGAAATTCTCCATCCAGCTGAGTTCCCTAGTCCCCATTTCTTACCTAGCTGTCTATCATAAAATACTGTTCTGTTGGTGGTCCTCGTATACCTCTAAGTGTATGTTAATACTCCCATTACTTATTTTTCAATCTAAATTACTCAGTCTCTGTGTTCTGTTATAGCAGTACAAAACAAACCAACACACTGTGTACTGCCTTCATTGTTTTTCTATACTAATACTGATATTTTTTCTTTAAATATCAAACATGTCCAATTTTGCAACTAATACACTTTAATACATTATGTATCATGAACAAAGGATTATGCCAAAGATTTATTTACTTAGTTTTTGTGCACATCCTCAAGTTTTATGACTCATGCTACACTCCTCCTACTATAGTACCTCCCTTGGGCCAAAGCCCTGAAAGGTTACTTTCCAGTTACAGTCAGGAGAGAGAAGCACAGGGCAGGGCAGTGGAGCAAGTGTTTGCTGTCAGTGTTTGGATATCCTTAACCTGTGGAGGCAGAAAACTTTAAAAAAGTATCTTGTGGGTGGTAGGTGATCCAGAGTTTCAGAATCGAGGGAAATTACTCCCAGTGAC
This sequence comes from Castor canadensis, assembly GCF_047511655.1. NCBI lineage: Eukaryota > Metazoa > Chordata > Mammalia > Rodentia > Castoridae > Castor > Castor canadensis. Next base: position 55,435,206 of record NC_133394.1, read on the forward strand.
AGTGACCCAGAATGGAGATCAAGGTGAGCAAGGACTGCAGATTAAGTCTGAAGGAAACAAATTCAGAGCCTGGTATCTGTCAGAGATGTCAACAAGTAGATAACAGCGGCCAGTCATCAATTACAGCTGCTTTCAACCCATTGGAAAGACCAGGATCTGGCTCCTTAAAGTGACAGACGTCTAATAGCAACCAAGGGTGCTGATGCATACCTCCTTTCTGACAGTTGATAACATGGTGCCAACAGGGGCTAAGGGTTCCAGAGCCAGCACTCTCATGGTGCCAACAGGGGCTAAGGGTTCCAGTGCTGGGGGAGAAGAGATTGAGTGGAGTAATAGCACCAAATACAAACTTGCTTTTCTTTGTAGACCTTTCATTATCTATTTAGAAACTTAAGGGAAACAATTGAGAAATAATTTCATTTTTGTAACGTGCTTAAATATTGGTATCACAATATCACCCTTTACTGCCTCTTCCACTTGATTAAGGCAGAAGTTCTAGATGCAATGAAAACAGACTATGTGCTAGATTGTTTCCTCCAAATTCCTAACATTTGAACTTTAACATAGCTTTCTTTCTCCCCCACCATGGAAAAACAAGATGGTTGTCTACAAGTCAGAAACAGAGTTCTTACCAAAAGCCAACTGTACTGACACCTATTTCCCAGAACTGTGAGAAATAAATTTTTGGTCTTAAAGCCATCCAGTCTGTAGTATTTTGTTATGATAAATAGAACTTAGAAATAGACCTTGTCTCTCCTATCCCATTTATTGTTCTTCCATTAAATTAAGAGAAATAATCATGGCACTTTTATTGGACTAATTTGTTTCCTCTTTTTCCCAGTTTTTTTATTGTAGCAAGATACATGTAATGTAAAATTTAACCATCATATTATTTTAAGTTATACATCCAGTGGTAATAAATACATTTATAATATTATGCAACCAACAGCTTCAATCTTTTTTCACCTCTACTCATTAAACAAGTCCCCATTCTCCTACCTACAACTCTGGAAGATACCATTCTCTTTTTCCCTAAGATTTTAGCTCTCTATGTACCTCATATTAGTGGTATTATATGGTGTTTTATTATGCAAGTTGTTTTTTTCACTTAGTATAATGTCCTCAATGTTATCTGTGTTGTAGCATATATCAAAATTTCTTTCCTTTAAGAACAGGTAATCAGTAATATTTTCTCACATTTTGTTTATCCATTTATCCATAGATGGGCACCTGGCATGTTTCCGAGTTTTAGCTATTGTGAGTAAGGCTGCTATGTACATGAGTACACAAATAGATCTTTGAGACCCTGCTTTCAGTTATTTTGGGAATATGCTCAGAAGTCAAATTGCTCCATCATATGACAATTCTGTTATTAATTTGTTGTTGAGTAGAGTATTCTCTGATATCTGACAGCTACATAATTTGTGTTGTCCTCTCTTTTTTGCTTATTTTCTGTCTGCTACATCCATTATTGATGGGGGTGGGAGGGTGTTAAAGTCCCGGATACTGTAGAACTGTCTACTTCTCCCTGCGATTGTCAGTTATTGCTTCATGTATTTTAATGATCTGTTTTTAGGTGGACTGATGTTTATATTTGTTATATCTTCTTTAAAGATAGTGAGCCTTTAGGAACTCCATGCTTTCCTGCTGCAGCCTCACCTCACCTGGTGACTGCCTTCTCCATGGAGGGGGCTGCCATGGTTACCAGTCACACTGACCCCCTCACATCCGTGCCTGCACTGACCCTGGTACCTGCAGTGAGGGAGGAGGGCTCCGCACCCCTGCTCAAGGCAGGGGCTCCTGCTCCCCCTCCCCAACTAGAGCAGGAATGCAACCTGGGATGCTTGGGAGGCCACTTTGTGAACTACCACAAGGAGCTGGAAGAGAGTGAAGAGATGGAGGAGGAGGAGGAAGAAGAGATGAGCCATTTTTTGCTGAGGCTGGAGGGGGGTGGCCTAAGGATGATGAGGAGTGCCTGATTAATCTTGCTGAGCTGACCCCATACATCTTGTGTTACATTTGCAAAGGGTACCTCATAGATGCAACTACCATTACAGAATGCTTTCATATCTTTTGTAAAAGCTGTATTGTAAGACATTTTTACTATAGCAACAGATGTCCAAAATGAAACATTGTAGTACATGAGACACAATCTCTTTATAACATAGGGTTGGACTGACAATTACAAGACATAGTGTACAAATTACTGATCAACCTATAGAAAAGAGAAAAAAAAAAGCACATGTATGCTTTCTATAAAGAAAGAGGTCTAGAAGTACCTAAACCTGGTATTCCACAGCCAGTCCCTTCACACAAAGGAAGAACTAAGAAAGTCCTAGAATCAGTTATACAGAGTCCACCTGAACCTGATATGTCTTTATTACAGGAGTTCATTGGTGCTAATGAAGACACAGGACATTTTAAGCCATTGGAAAAGAAGTGTATCTGAGTTTCAGGGGAAGCAGCTGTTGGACATATAGAAAAATTACTCAGAAAAAAATGGGTCTTGATCCAGTGTGTCAGGTAGATGTCACCTGTTGTGACCACCTGCCAGAGCAATACCAAACCCTGTGGGAAATCTGGTGTGCAATAGGTGATACAGCAATGGAAGATGGCCTTCTTGTCCTTCATTATGGTCTTCTGGTTTCTCCTCTGAAAATAACTGAAGATGCTGAAGTATCTTAAGGAGGGAAACAAAGTGAGGAGGCTTCTGGAAGACTGCATCTCACCAAAGATTTCCAGAAAGCATGTAATTGCCACCACTTTGTGCTATTCAAGACATAACTGGCCCATTTTCAGCACTAGAAATCATAGCGTTTATAGATAAAGCTTGGAACAATGGAATGCATCTGTTTCACTGGAGATTATGTGTAAGAAGTGCTCAAAGCTCGGGGAAAATTCAAAACATTGAATTTTAAAATTCCTTATGATTCCAAATACTTTGTAGTTGAATTTTGCTTCCCATCTTTGAGGTAAACTGGTTACTGTTTTGCTGAGTCATATCCCTTTCAAGTTGGTGGTTGGGATATTTGCCATGTGCCTGATGGTGGGACATTGCTCAGGCCACACACTCCAGCAGCTGTGTGAAATCTTCTGACTGCAGGACCATAGTGAGGTCACCTGGATGCGTCAGAAGTGGGAAATGGAACCCCTGACCTTTGAGGAAGTTGCTGTGACTTTCACCCTGGAAGAATGGGACTGTTTGGATCCTTTCCAAAAGAAGCTCTACAGAGAAGTCATGCTAGAAACCTATAGCAACCCTGAAGTGTTAGTGAGACTGCATGAACATTTACAATGTATCCAATGTGGAGAATCCTTTCAACAGACTCCAGGGAACATTGTAAGCAAGGAAACTCTGCTTAGACTAACACCATGTAAAAGCTATAGATACACTGCTTATGGGAAAGTCTGCACTGATCACAAGTTTCTTCTAATCCATGAAAGGAAACAGATGTAGTGACATCTCATAGATGGAAGCAGTGTGGGAAAGCCTTTACTCAAGCTTGTCACCTTCAGAGACATAGAAGAACTTACATTACAGAGAAACCCTATGGAGGTAAGCTATGCTCAAGTCTTTACTTGTTCCAGTCACCTTCAAACACATGAAAGAGCTCACATTGTGGAGAAGCCCTATGTATGTTTGCACTGTGGGAAATCCTTTTCTCAGGCCTGTCACCTTCAGAGACATAGAAGAACTCACACCGGAGATAAACCCTATGTAAGCAACGCAGGAAAGCCTTTACTCGTTCTTTTAACCTTCAAATACATGAAAGAACTCACACTGGAGTGAAACCCTATGCATGTAAACAATGTGCAAAAGCCTACACTTCTTCCAGTATCCTTCGTATTCATGAAAGAACTCAGGCTGGAGAGACACCCTATGGATGTAAGCAATGTGGGATAGCCTTTACTATGCATGTAAACAATGTGCAAAAGCCTACACTTCTTCCAGTATCCTTCGTATTCATGAAAGAACTCAGGCTGGAGAGACACCCTATGGATGTAAGCAATGTGGGATAGCCTTTACTCGTTCCACTCCCTGTGAAATACATGAAAGAGCTTACATTGGAGAGAAACCCTATGCGTGTAAGCAATGTACAAAAGCCTACACTTCTTCCAGTACCCTTCGTATTCATGAAAGAACTCATACTTGAGACAAATCCTATATATGTAAGCAGTGTGGGAAATCCTTTACTCAAACCCATCACCTTCAGAGACATAGACGAACACACACTGCAGAGAAACCCCATGGATGTCTGCAATGTGGAAAAGGCTTTACTCATTCCAGTCACCTCAGAAACAGAACACACACTGGAGACAAACACTATGGATATAAGCAATGTGGGATGGCCTTAACTCGTCCCAGACACCTTCAAATGCATGAAAGAACTCACACTGGAGAGAAACCCTTTGCATGTAAGCAATGTACAAAAGCCTACACTTCTTCCAGTATCCTTCATATTCATGAAAGAACTCACACTGGAGAGAAATGGTATGCATGTAAGCAATGTGGGAAAGCCTTTACTCATTCCAGTAGCCTTCAAATACATGAAAGGACTCACACTGGAGAAAAACCCTATCAATGTAAGCAATATGGGAAAGCCTTTACTTGTTCCAGTCACCTTCAGAAACACGGAAGAACTCACACTGGAGAGAAACACTATCGATATAAGCAATGTGGGAAGACCTTTACTTTTTCCAGTCACCTTAAATACGTGAAAGAACTCACACTGGATAGAAGCCCTATGGGAATAAGCTATGTGGGAAAGCCTTTACTCATGCCAGTCACCTTTGAATCCCTGAAAAACTTCACACTGGAGAGAAAACTTATGGATGTAAGCAATGTGGAGAAAGTGTTCACCTGCCCCACTACCCTTAAATGACGTAAAGGAACTTACATTAGAGAAAAATCCTATGTATATGAGCAATTTCCAGTGACATTAACAAATGTGAACTCACTCTGAGAAGAAAGTCTTTGAATGTAAGGAATGAGACAAAACCTACATTCTCTCCAATGTCCATCACACTCATCAAAAATCTCACAGAGGACAAACTAAATGGATGTAAACAATATGGAAAGCCTCTCTTAGTTCTAGTATTCTTTATGCACCTGAACGAACTCATGATGTAAACAAACACAAGAGACATGGGAAATATCATGCAGCATTCACATGTCCCAGTCTTCTTGAAAGATATAAATGAACTCAGAAAGCTATCAATGTAAGCATTGTAGGAGTGCCTTCACCTTTTCCAGTAGTCTTCTTTGAAATGTCACAATTCATATTAGATTACAATGATATATCTGTCCATAATGCCAATAAGCCTTCACACATTCCAGTGCTGCTCCAAAACATACAAAATTAACAACAGAGACTAATTGTATTAGGAAGCAATGTGGAAAGTCTTCACTCATTTCCATGACCTCAACAAAGTCCTTACACTGGAGTGAAAATCTGTAGGTGTATGCATAATGAAGCTGTCTGTATTCATTCCATTCACCATCAAACAAATGAAATAATAATCTGTGGCAAACCTTAGAGATGTAACATACATGGGAATGTCTAGTGCTGGGAAGAGTTGCTTCAGTATGTCTTTTATGTTGAACTGGAATCTGGACTCAGGGGCTCGTGCTTCTGCCACTTCTGCCACTATGCCAGCCATTTGTATGTCTTTTTAATTGTGACTTTCAATGGGCTCTACATTTTAGATGTCCTTTAGATATGGACTTCTTTAACTGGATGTGTATCCTAGGGTGACATTGAACTTATGTTTTTCCAACCTCTGTGTTTTCCAAACACTGGGATGAAAAACACGTGACATACTTGTGAAATGTTCAGATTTTATCTTTCTTGTTTTCCAATGTAATTTGTGTATTGTCCAAAACATGGATGAGAAGAGAAAGTTTGTTTTCAAGTAGCACCTGGATTTGTCTTTGTCTCATGTTTTAAAGAGGTTGTTCTTTTGGCCAACATTGTATGATGCCTTTTCTGTCAAGAATCAATTTTCTCTTAAAATTAAAACCCAGTGAAGATTTGTTTCCTTTCCACTTAGGTCTATTTGTTAATCTCTTCATTATAATATAACATATTTAATAAGATAGTTTCAAGATTTCTTATTAAAAAAAAGTTGGTGGTTGGGCTTCTGCTGTCTGGATGGAATCAGTTGGGGCATTTTTCCTTTTTGAAACATGAAGATACGTTTGAACCAGAGATTCAAAGCTAGTCTTTGTTAAATCACAGGTTGTACTGTCAAAGACCCAAACTATTGGCGACTTTTGTTTGTTAACATATTTTGAATTTGTATCTTTTTTTTTATAATGGCAACACTACTAAAGAATGTTTAGTTCCTAAACAAATGAATTACTATTCTTTTGTGTGAAGAGACTGTTTCCTGCAGGGTTTATGGCTTTGCCATAGCCTTCAGTGAAATAAGACATCTTAACATCCTACGATAAGAGGTGCTTCTTTGTGATGATTTTTAAATTTTATTTGCATAATTGCTTGTTATCAGTGCTGCTGATGTAGTGGAGTCATGTAAGATTTCTGTGCTATGGTTGTTGATATCTTGTAATGGGACTGCTTCTGTAAATGATTAAAAAAGCTCAGGTGAATTTCAGAAGTTTACAGAATATTTATTCTTTGTTTTCTCAGTTAATTGGCTTTACTTATTTAATGTTTAATGTTTATCTTTACTTATTTAATGTTTAATGTTCACCTTTTTCCCATTTCTTTGTCACTGGGATAAAGAATAAATTTGTTTCAGAGCTCACGTTCATGAAAACATGTTTTCATGTTAATTTTGCCTAAAATTAATGCCCTGATGCTTTCTAAAATAAGTATTTTGTAGGTTATACTTCACAGGAAAATTACTATCTGTATAGTAAACAGAAAATTGAACACATATTGGCAATTGTTTCATAAAGAATCTGTGAATTGAAACTGTAAAAAGTGGGGAGGGGAGATATGAACAATGTAGGGGTGAATTTAATCAAAGTACATTATATGCATGTACAGAAATACAAGGAAACCCCATGTAAAATTAATATATGCTAATAAACAAAACAAAGCAAACTGTAGTGGAGAATATTACTGATACAAAGAAATGGACTAATTGTCTTCAATAGTGAAAGGATCTCCAATTATGCTAAGTGGTAGAAAAATTCAAAAATGCTATATGGTCCTGATTATACAACTCTCTTAAAAAGACAAAGTTACAGAAATGGAGAAGAGAGGAATGGTTGCTAACTGTTAAAAAGGTAGTGGAGGTGGGAAGGCAGTTGGTGTGGCTGTCAATATAAAAGATCTTTTATTGATATGAATATCCTGGTGCTGTGGTTTGGATGTGATCTGGCACCTAAGGATTCATGTATTGTAAGCTTGATCTGCATTGTGACTGTGTTGATGGTGAGACCTTTAAGAGGTGGATGCTATTGGAAGATCATCAAGTGTCTGGATGCTGCCCTCTGAAGGGATTAAGTTTGTGAGACTCTGGTGAGTTCCCACAAGAGGATTGTTACAACAGAGCAAGTCTGGCCACACTCTCCTCCATATGATCTCTCACACATGTTCCTGCCATGTTGCCATTCACTGTGATGTGACACAACCAAGGTGGCCCTGATACGAGACCAAATTGAAGGATCAATCTGATTTTGGACATTTAGCCCTCCAAGAGTATGAAAAAACAATCCCTATTTCTTTACAATGTACCCACCCTCAGGTATTTGGAAAATAGACTAATACACTTGGTTATGATCTATTGCACTTTAGTTTTGGGGTTCTTTAGGGAGAACTGAATACTTCTGACTACTGCATATGAAGCTACAATTATTTCAAAAATTAAGTTAAAAGAAGGAAGAAAATCCAGACAGAAGTAGACATGTTAATCTGTCAGTTATGTCTGAGCCTTAAAACTCTCACATCACAATGGTCAGTGAGCTTAACTGCCACAGCCTTCACAGACTTCAGATACTTGTCTATAGTGCTCTGCTAAGTGCTGTAACCATGGTCTGTGTTCAAAGTCAAGAATTAGAAGAAAATGAATACCATTTTCCAATACAAATCTCAATGCTTCACTGGGCCAGGTAGTCTTTTGGTATACTACTTTTGAGTATGATCATTAATACAGACTGGTGGTTCCAAGACTGGTTCTGTCTTGTTTCCTCTTAAATACGTGAACTAATTCTCTTGCCTTCATCACTGGTTTCATGAAAAGTTACTCAAAAACTATAGGTTTTGTATTATCAGGAAAGACACATCCTTGGCCTTATTAGAAGTAAATTTGTATATGTCTATGAAGATTATTTCCCTAGTTGTGAGTGTCATTTTATGTTCTGTTCAGTTGAATTGGTTTTAAGTATTATGTCTATAGAGTCCTGTTGGAAAGTCACCAACCGAAATTCAAGGTATTTCAATATGTTTTCAAACTTTTTGATAGTTCCAGCATTGTTTGTGGTTCTTTAGCAAATTTTTCTGTATGATTTGAATATTGATATAGAAAAGATGGGGGTCAATTACCTAAATCTTCATGCTAACATTCCACCAAATTGAAACAATTTCTTCATAAGTCTTCATATTCCACAAAAATTATTGTCATACTTAGCAATGACTTTCATGTTGATGAAACTAATGTCCACTTCTCAGTACTCATCTGCTTTGGCCTTGCTGTAGAATTTGTCATGGCTGATTGCTCCCATTTTTTAAAAGTCTCACAGGCAAGCCCCAGGGCTCTCTTTGTGACCCATTTGTCCATCCTTTCTCTTTGTTGCTGAGCTGGTGGGGTTCTATTGAGGAAGTCTTTGCCTATACCTGTTACTTCCAGAGTATTCCCTGCTCTTTCCTGTACTAATTTCAGAGTTTCAGGTCTGAAATTAAGGTCCTTGATCCATTTTGAGTCGATACAAGTTCAGGGCGAAAAACATGAATCTAGTTTCAGGTTTTTTTGCAGGCAGATAACAACTTTTCTCAGCAGCATTTGTTGTAGAAACTGTCTTTTCTCTCCATTGTATATTTTTGGCTCCTTTGTCAAAAACATGGTGGGCATAGCTGTGTGGATTCTTATCTGCATCTTCGGTTCCACTGGTCTTCATATCTGTTTTTGTGCCAGTACATGCTGTTTTTATTGCTATTGCTTTGTAATATAGTTTGAAGTCAGGTATTGTGATACCTCCAGCATTGCTCTTTTTGATGAGTATTGTATTGGCTATTCATGATCTCTTGTGTTTCCAAATGAATTTTAGGGTAGATTTTTCAGTCTCTGTGATGAATGTCATTAGGATTTTGATGGCAATTGCATTAAACATATAGATTGCTTTTGATAATATAGCCATGTTTACTATGCTGATTCTACCAATCCATGAGCACAGGAGATCTCTCAACCTTCTGTAATCTTCCTCGATCTCTTTCTTCAGGGTTTTGTAGTTCTCCTTGTAGAGGTCATTCACAACCTTTGTTAAGTTTACTCCTAAGTATTTGATTTTTTTTGAGGCTATTGTAAATGGAATTGTTTCCATATATTCTTTCACAATTTGTTCATTGTTGTTGTATAGAATAGCTAATGATTTTTGTAAGTTGATTTTGTATCCTGCCACCTTGCTGAAGTTGTTTATGGTATCCAGGAGTTTTTGGGTAGAGTTTTTTGGGTCTTTAATGTATACGATCATGTCATCTGCAAACAGGGATACTTTAACAGTTTCTTTACCTATTTGTATTCCTTTTATTTCTTCTTCTTGCCTAATTGCTCAGGCTAGGAATTCCAGTACTATGTTGAATGGGAGTGGGGATAGTGGGCACCCTTGTTGTGTTCCTGATTTTAGGGGAAATAGTTTCAGTTTTTCTCCATTAAGTATGATGTTGGCTATAGGATTGCCATAAATAGCTTTTACAATGGTGAGGAACATGCATTGTATTCCTAGTTTTATTAGAGCTTTTATCATGAAGTGGTGTTGGATCTTATCAAAGGCTTTTTCTGCATTTATTGAGATGATCAATTGGTTTTTGTCTTTGCTTCTATTAAAGTGCTGTATTTATAGATTTGCATATGTTGAACTTCCCCTGCATCCCTGGGATGAACTCGACTTAGTTGTAGTGAATTATCTCTCTGATATGTTATTAGATTCAGTTTGCCATTATTTTATTGAGGATTTTTGCATCAATGTTTATTAAGGGGATTGGCCTATAGTTCTCCTTTTAAAGTTGTCTCTGTCTGCTTTTGGATTAAATGTAATACTGGCTTCATAAAATGAGTTATGCAGTGTTCCTTCCCTTTCTATTTCATGGAACATTTTAAGGAGGGTTGGTATTAGTTCTTCTTTAAGTGTCTGATAGAATTCAGCTGAGAATCCATCAGGTACTGGACTTTTCTTTTCTGGGAGACTCTTTATTGATGCTTCAATTTCATTTTTTGTTATAGATTTATTCAGGTGATTAATATCCTCTTGGTTCAATTTTGGATGGTCATAAGTATCTAGAAATCTGTTCATTTCATCAAGATTTTCAAATTTATTAGAATGTAGGTTCTCCAAGTAGTCTCTGATTATTCCCTGGATTTCCATGGTATCTGTCATTATCTCCTTTTTGTATTTCTGATTTTATTGATTTGGATTTTTTTCTCTCCTTATTTTAGTCAGGTTTGCCAGGGATGTGTCAATCTTGTTCATTTTTTCAAAGAATCAGCATTTTGTTTCATTGATTGTTTTTATGTTTTTTGTTTGTTTGTTTGTTTCCGTTTCATTAATTTCACCACTTAGTTTATTATTTCTCTCCTTCTGCTCATTTTGGGATTTGCTTGTTCTTCTTTTTTTAGGAATTTGAGCTGAAGTATCAGGTCATTGATTTGAATCTTTCTGTCCTTTTAATACATGCACTCATGGCTATAAACTTTCCTCTTAGGACTGCCCCTCCTTTGTCCCATAAGTTCTGGTAGGTCCTGTTTTCATTTTCATTAACTTCCAGGTACCTTTTAATTTCCTCTCTTATTTCATCAATGACCCACTGATCATTCAGCAATGTGTTGTTTTGTTTCTAATTGTATGTTTTCTATTGTTTTTGTTGTTGAGTTGTAGTTTTAATGCATTGTGATCAGATAGATTATTTCTGTTTTCTTATATTTGCTGAGGCTTGCTTTTTGCCCTAAGATATGACCAATTTTGGAGAAAGTTCCATGGGCTTCTGAGAAGCATGTATATTGTGCAGAAGTTGGATGAAATATTCTGTAGACATCAGCTAGGTCCATTTGATCTATGGTGTGATTTAGATCTAGAATTTCTTCATTGATTTTTTGATTGGATGATCTATCTATTGGTGATAGGGGATATTAAATCACCCACTATCGCTGTGTTGGAGTCTGTATATGCCTTAGGTCCTTCAGAGTATGTTTGATGAAATTCGGTGCACTGATATTGGGTGCATTTAGGTTGATAATTGTTATTTCCTTTTTGTGTATGTCTTCTTTTATTAGTATGGAGTGTCCTTCCTTTCCTCTTTTGATCAATGAATGTTTGAAATCTAATTTGTCCGAGATAAGTATTGCTACTTCTGCCTGTTTTCTGGGCCATTGGCTTGATAAATCTTCTTCTAGTCTTTCACCCTAAGCCAGTGCTTTTTTCTGTCAATGAGACAGGTCTCCTGTAAACAACAGATTGTTGTATCTTCCTTTTTAATCCAGTTTGCCAAATGGTGTCTTTTGATGGGAGAATTGTGTCCATTAACATTCATTGTTAGTATTGATAGATATGTGGTGATTCCTGTCATTTAATTGTTGTTGCTTAAGGGTTTTATTGTGTGTGGCTACATCAATGTTACCTCTGATTCCTTGTCTTTTCATCTCCTGTGGTTTGGTACTGCCTGCCCTTTCATGGTTATGTTGGGTTTCATTTTCTGTGTGCAGAATCCCTTGAGGATCTTTTGCAGTGGTGGCTTTGTAGTCACATATTGTTTTAGTTTCTGCTTATCATGGAAGACTTTTATTGTTCCATCTATTTTGAATGATAGTTTTGCTGGGTAGAGTATCCTAGGATTGAAGTTATTTTCATTCAGTGCCCAGAAGACCTCACCCCAAGCTCTTGCTTTTAATGTTTCTGTGGAGAAGTCTGCTGTGATTTTGATGGGTTTACCTTTGTATGTTATTTGTTTTTTCTTTCTTACAGCCTTCAATATTCTTTCTTTAGTCTCTGCACTTGTTTTAATGATAACATTTTGTGGGGTAGTTCTACTTTAGTCAGGTCTGTTTGGTGTTCTGGAGGTTTCCTATATCTGTATGGGCATAGTTTTCTCTAGATTTGGGACATTTTCTGTTATTATTTTATTGAATATGTTATGCATTCCTTTTGCTTGCACCTCTTCTCCTTCTTCAATGCCCATGATTCTCAGGTTTGGTCTTTTGATGGAGTCAGTAAGTTCTTGCATTTTCTTTTCACAGGTCTTGAGTTGTTTAACTAATAGTTCTTCAGTTTTTCCTTTAATTACCATTTCTTCTTTGAGTTCTGAGATTTTGTCTTCTGCTTGTTCTAGTCTGCTGGATTGGCCTTCCATTTTGTTTTGCATTTCTGTTTCATTCTTTTCTCTGAGGTTTTCCATATCCTGAGTTGCTTCCTCTTTAATATACTCTATTTTCCTCCTGAGTTCATTTATCTCTTTATTTATTGTGTTCTTTTTTTCAACTTTGGTGAATATACAGTGCTTCTATAGTTTCACTTATTTGTTCTTGTGCTTTCTCAAATTCTCTATTTTTGTTGTCTTGGAATTTCTTGAGTGTCTCCTGTACATTTTGATGATCATATCCACTATTGTCTCTATGAAATTCTCATTGATTACTTGCAGGATTTCTTCTTTCATGGTGTTCTTGTGGGCTTCATTGGGTTCTTTGGCATAGTTTATTTTCATTTTGTTGGAGTCTGGATGTGGACATCTGTTTTCTTCATTTCCCTCTGGTTCCTGTACTAATTTATTATTGGGGGGAAATTGGTTTTCCTCTTTTTTCCATCTTCCCATCATTGCCCTTGCTACTCTTACTGGCCCTGTACTGTGTGTAATTCATTGTTATAATAATAACAATGGTGATATCTAGAATGGAAGGGTGAGAGGAGAGAGAAAGGAAAGAAAGTAAAGAAAAAGGGAACAAAACAAAACAAAAAACAGAGCCAAAGAAATAAACAGGGAGAGATAGTGTACTAATCAACAGTTAGCTAAACAGGCATTAGATAGACAGAAAAGATTAAAAAAAATTTTAAAAAGATAAAAAAATACATAAAATTTCCCAAGTTCAATTGCAATAAATTTTCAGTCTTAATAGATTTGGTGCTATTCCTTCAGCATCCAGTCCTGGTGTTGCTGTCTGAGTAGTAGTTCTATCATTGTCTCATCAAGGGGGAAAAAAATGGAGCCTGGAGACAGTTTTGTGAATGTCTATTTGAGGCTGCAGCTCACCTGCCACCTACTGTCAGCCAGCTGCTGCTGCAGGCTTTATTTATTGCAGATCTCAGGAATGAGTTTTACACTCACCTAGCCCCACAGTCTTTGTTTATTTAGAGTTCTCCTGGATGCATGCCCCTTTTGTTTTCTCCAGTATATAGCCCTACCCACCTGTTGCAGTTGCAGTCCTTTTTTATTTAGAGTTCACGTGGGGAGGTGCCCTTCCCCCACTCTCCTGTGGAGCATGCCACACTTTAGCCGCTGTTGGAGGCCTTCCCCTCTCCAAGCACACTGAGGGAGTTGGCTCCACAGTCACCTTCTCTGGCCAGCTTGTTTATTTACAGTTCGCATGGGGGAGTGCCCCTTCCCCCCTCTCCACTGGAGCTTTCCTCATGACAGCCACTGTTACAAGCTTTCCCCACTCCAAGTTTGCTGGGTGGGGGTCTCTGCTCCTGCCTTCTCTGGCCAGCTTGTTTATTTACAGTTTGTGTGGGGCATTGCCCCTCCTCCCTCTCTGGTAGAGCCTTCCACAGGACAACCACTGTTACAAGCTTTCCCCACTTCAAGGTTGCTGGGCAGAGTCGCCACTCCTGCCTTCTCTGACTGGCTTGTTTATTTACAGTTTGTGTGAGGGAGTGCCCCTCCCCCTTTCTCCAGAGCTCAGGGCACTCCGCCGTCTTTGATATGTGTCTTTTTTTTTTCAGCTGCTTGTTTACTATTCAGGGTTTTTTTTCTTTTTTCCCTGGGCAGGGGTCAGTCTGTTCAGGGGGCTATGCTGATTTGTTCCAGGGAGTACCGTGTGCCACTTATTTGCTCACCTGGTGGTCTCCAAAGGCATATCCCCAGTGTCTCTGCAATAGTTTACTTTAGGAAGCATGCTTTCTGCTTCCTCCCTCTAGTCACCATCTTAGAATCCTCACTTTCTAAATTGTAGCTCTTTGGAACAAAAGGAATTGTTCTCATCCCTTGAAAAGTATTTTGCCAGTGTACATATTTTAATTCTTTAATATGTGATAAAAGAAGGAAAGATATGACATCCAACACCTCCAAACTCTTGCACTTTTTCTTTACAGCAATTATTAGACTATCCTGAAATAAATTCTTACTTGCATTTACTCTGATTGCCACTATAAATGGTGTTCTCTAGTTGACATGCATACTTTGTTTATATTTAAGGAAATTTTGGTTACAACTCTTAACCATTTCTTCTCTTCAGCCTATGTATTGGCACTAACATTATTCTTGAAACATATTTTAAATTCTCACAAACATGTATTAGTTGCTCTATTGACCAAATACAAAGAAACTGCTGCTTCCTTCCTACCCTTGAACCCAGGAAGGTGTTGGGCCCTTCCATCCATTCAAGAATGCTTGAGGACTGGATCTCCTTCCCAAATCTCACATCCCAGGGCAAACTATTATCCTCTGGGCCACATATCATTTTCCTGAAATATTTTTATATTGTTCCAAATACATAATTGATCTTGCTGAATATTTCATATGCTTTTTAAAAATAACACAATAAAGATGTATAATTTTAACAACATAGGTTGACTTGAAAATAAGCTAAAAGCTAATTTTACTATGTGTGGTTATTATTGAATAATTAGACACATCAGTCTAATAAAAGAGAAAGACTTTGAGCTCCAGATCTTCACCAAAGATATCCAGCACTCTGTGTTTTTAAGACCAAAAAGAAAATTTCAAGTACATGACCTAGACAGAAGGAGAGATAGAGAGAGGGAGAGAGAGAGAGAGAGAGAGAGAGAGAGAGAGAGAGAGAGAGAGAGAGAATTTATAAGGTATCATGTGGAAACTTCCCTTAGAAAAGCATATAGGTACACTTATTTTCAAAGGTCAGTTATATATACCATGACCCTCTATCCTTAAGTAAAACTTATGTATTTCCTTAGAATGAAAATAATCTTCTATGTATCTACCATTCAGCAACTTCAGTAAATTTAATATTGCTTTTATAAATATGTGATATATATTTGATATAATATTTGTGTGTGTGTGTTTGTACAGTGCTGGTGTTTGAGTTCAGGACCTCACATATAGGCAAGTGCTTTATGAATAACCTAGGTCCCAGCCAATATAAAATTTTATCTACTATTCATGTTCTGATTTTTTCAGTTCACCCCAATAGTATTCTCTTTTCCAGGACAGGATCCTCTAGGGCTAGGCATTGCATTTAGTAATTATTTCAAATATGGTATTTTGAAAGGTTTTTGTTCTTAAGAACATCAAGATTCAATTGAGCCGGTTGAGAGGGATGACACTTTTAAGGGATCAGCATATGTCTACCTCATCTTTCTTAATGATACTGAGAAAAAAAAATCCTGTATCTTCAATATTGTGTAGCATTTGATTTCTAAAATTGTAGTATAGTGCCATAATGTTCACAGTGATGAACAAAATATTCTAGGTATTTATATGTCACTTGGTCCCACACAGTGGTTCTAAATTACACAGGATAGTATTGAATGAGGAAAAGGATAGTATCAAAATATTCTTTCTCAGCCAATAGCAAAGTCACAAGATTATTCTGACATTTTCCCATGCACAAGATGCATTGTGGGAGTGAGAAGAGACTGGACAGTTCTATGTAAGGAAGCACATGCTTATCTGTGCCTGCTTGATTTCAGTGGTGACAAGTGATTACATTTAGAATTTGTCATGGACTACATCTTGAGATTTTAGAAGGTCAATTTTATTTAGATCTAATTTATAAAAAGTAAATATTTTAAGTGCACTGTTTTTTGTTTCATAAGTTGAAGATCTAGATCATCTTGAGCACAGTCTCAGCTCTTGAGAATTGGGGACATTTACATGATCTTTATATAGCGAGTAATACTTTAACTCAAATGCAAAAGAATCATCACATTTCCATTTTTTCCAAATGTTTTGATAAATATTTTTAAAACTTTATTTTCTGCTGGGTTCTGGTGGCACATGTCTCTAATCCAGCTACTTGGGAGACTGAGATCAGGAGAGCTGCACTTCGAGGCCATCCCAGGCAAAAATTAATGAAACCACCATTGCAAACCATAGCTTGGCATGCCTATTATTCCACCTAGATGGGAGGCTGAGATTGGGAGGATTGTGGCTTCTGGCCAGTACAGGGAAAAAAATTTGAGTGCTAATTTCAATAGAAAAAAGATGAGGATGGTGGTACATGCCTGTCATCCCAACAAGGGCAGAAAGCAGAAAATTGGAGTCCACCCTTTATATTTCTTAAATGTTCTCAGTGCAGACTGTTGTTTAGTAAAGAGCTGTCTCTGGATTACTCAGCATCTAACTGAAAAGATACAAAACCAGATTAGTAGCAAAATGCCTATTCCCATAACGTAACAGAAGGAATATTTAAGGGCATTGAATGGATTAAAAACTTGCAGCTAATCTAATATAGTTTTTGCCATGTTGGCAGGAGAAATGACCTGGTCATATGCTCTCTGCATTACCAATATCTGTTGTCTGAGGTTTTGCAAATTTAAGGTATCATTGCTGTTTGCCCAGGCTCCCATTATGTGAGCTTTGAAGCTCTGCAAAAGATACTCTGACTCATTATAGGGAGCAGCAGTGATGCAGGTATGGTGGAAGCCCGCATGACATAGGAGGTCCTGTCTGAATTTTATAGTTCGTAGCTCATCCCCCATAGTGAGGAGAGCCACCTCCATGGTATTTAAGTGGAGATCAACTTTTTCATCTCTAGACACTTGTTGATGAAGGGCATTGTGATATTTTGAATGAGTGTATTAACATAGTGGGCATTTTACTGTTCAGTGGCATTGAAGCCCAGGAATTTAATTTTTCATTTAAGTAATGGATGCCATTCCAGGTGGATACTGAAGGAAAGCACCATTGCAATGAACTGAAGCATAAAGGCAACAAAGTGGATTGCCTGTGAAATCATAGGAACTGAAGGTGGGAGTCATTTGCCCATTAGAGTGGCCTCCCACCAACTCTGAATCATTGGTGTAAACCAGTATGTTTGGTCCTTTCCAAGTTGCTGCTTGAAGCAACAGTGAGTGATGTATAAAGGTCTAGTGTTGTTGAGTTTGGGTCACTGAGTCACCTACGTGTAGGGTGATAATTGTTAACAGGGCCAAGAAAAAGGACACGAGGCTTATTATACCCCTGATTATAATTCCAGTCATCCTTGTCAGGCACTTGATTTGTCCCCAACTGGGTGGAACTGATGTTTGTGACTGTCTCACCAGTGGCCGTCTTCTCACTTGAATTCATGGCTCAGCTGCATCGGGAGGGTGAGCAGGAGTGTGTCTGCAGCAGCTGCACACAGCAGGAATGGAGCTGTGCCTGGCCAGTGCTGAGCTTTTTCAGAAGGCAAGCAACAAAATCCTAGAATGGCTTTTAGGGTCTTTGGAAGATTTTAGTAATTTTTTGAGACTTATCTCCCTTAACAGGCAACTCCCTCCAGGCTCTAGTAGGTGCAATTGCCATCTATTGATAAGCCTGAATAGAAAAGTGGAGGTGATTAAGCATCCATTTAAATGGGCCCCTACCAAGTAACATGTCCGAGTTAATTGGAATTCCACGAGCAGCATTACGAGCTGCTTATTCCCCATATAACTCTGTGTAACCAGTTTTCCACAATAATATTTCCCTGGGCTTAGACAAGCCTTGGAAATCCCCATCCAATCCTCAGGTGGCAGGGCTGAATCTCCCACTGCACTCTTAACAATTGTGCAGTAAAAGGGGCAGTAAGACCATACATAGTACATGCCTGTTTGAGTTCTTTTATGGCTTGGAATGAGACTTGTTCATGAACTCATAAGTGCCTAAGGATTATTGGGATCAGGTTTCTCAACCACTGGGTAGACATGAAAACCTGACATATCTTCCCATGTATTTGTGCTCGTAGTAAGGCCTTTTGTAAGGGACTGCTATGGCTCTCAGGTCTTGGGGGCCAAGGAGCATCCCCCAAGTGAAGAGTCTCTTTTAATTGATGAACCATGGCATCTTCATATTCTTTCCCCTAAGAACTGGAGTCAGAGCTCAAGTCTGAATCCTCAGTCTTATATTTATGGTATTCAAAGACAGGCTCTGTGTCTCCTAGGAGTGGAACAGTTGGACAGGTAATACAGTCTGCCCCACTTACTAGAGTCTGGTGTCCCACTGAAGGGGCTGCAGGTACCCTGGAAAACTCCCTGCACCTCCAGGCTTTGACACAGATGAAGGAAATTTTAATTTATGTATGGGAGTTGGATTTAAACAGTCTCTAATCTGACTCCACAAACTGAAAATAAAACTGGCATGCCATAGGGCCCTTTAGCCATGTAACAGTCTTGGAGTCTTTCTCCCACATTTTCCCAAGTATCAAGATTTACAGTGCCTTCCTCTGGAAACCAAGGACCCGTGCCCTGAACATAATCTAAAAATTGTGTAAGCTGAAGCGACCTAATTTTGCTTCCTCTAGTTTTAAGCACTGCTTTTAGCATTTGTACACATAGATCTCTTTCCTTTGAACTGTTTTGTCCCATTGTTTTACACCTGGCTGTATTTTTTATGCTCTCTCCCTTACCTTAATTTATAGTGTGCACCACTAGGAGAACATCCCCTCATCTGAGCTGTGAGTACCCCCATAACCACGTCCCACATTGGGTGCCACCTCTCACAGCCAGCTTGAGCAGGTCCCTTGACCTGACTGGGATGAGAAAAAAGACACAGACAAACATATAGAAAAGTCTGGGACCAGGTGGGTACAAAACTCCTGATGAGAGATGATGGTGACCCCCTCCACCTACAAGTGCATTTATTTATATAGCAAGTATGGAAAAGTGGGGTGAAGTACAGGCCAAGTTCTCATGGGTCCAGTAGTGTAGGCAGAAGGAACAGCGCAGCTGTGGAATGTTGTTATATACTGCAGACTATCCTGACTATGTCAACATGCCCTGTTTTCCATGCAAGGCAGTCTTGATGAACCTTGCTTCCCCTTGGCTGGGTCTGTGTCAACCAGCCAAGGGACCCTTTGACACATCCGTGCTCATGCCAAAGTCTATCTCCACTGCCTCAGTCTCCCTACTTGCAAGGAAGCCTTGCTGAACCTTGCTCACCTCCTTTGTGCCAGGGCCTTGCCTTCTTAGCACAAAGGTATTTGACACAGCCTTGCACATATCAAAGTTCTTTCTCAGTCTATTTAAGTACTGGTCTCCCACATGGGAAGATTTCAGTTCATGTGGTCCTGGGCAGGCAATGAGATCCTATCTCTGAAATAATCAGATCAAAAAGTTCTGGATGCAAAGTTCATGTAATAGAGTGCCTGTCTAGCAAATGTGAAGCCTTGGGTTCAAAGCCCAGTATAAAAAAAAAAAAAACTTTATTTTTTTTTTTATGAAGAGCTCTGTCCATGCAAACTTACCTGTTTGTCTATAAGAACACCATCTGGAATGAAGACACATGGTATTATAATAATTTTGAACTCACCATGTTCCAGATTCCATGAATACCCACTGTCTTGCAAACCATAAAAATTAGAATATGGTTAACATTTCAAAGGGTTTTTTCTTTGTAAAAAACTTCATGGTGGAATTTTAAAATTATAAAGAAGGGTTTTCTGACATCTTAAAAACTACAGAACCTTTACTTCTAACTAAATTCCAAACTAAAGCCCAATGTTTGTGCTCTCCAGATATTGTAGCCTAAGAATCTCTGACTTCCATGAGTTTGGATGATCTGAACCTTATTTTTGGGTTTTGTGACTAATTTTCACAATTATTAGGCTGTAAGAATGAATGTAAGTTGATTTGTTCAAAAAAGTTGAATAAACTCTGGCCAGGCTTGGTGGATAAAGCTATAATCATATATACATAAAACCAAAGATTCAAAGCATTGTGGTTCAAGGCCAGGCTGGGCAAAAAAGAAAAAATGTTAGCAAGACCTCCATGTCTGGCTAACATTCAGGGTTGGAGCACTTGCCCAGATGTGCTAGGCCTTGAGTGAGCTCAGTACTACACACACCTACATCCAATTAAAAACATTCAGGGCCAAATGCCATGTCAGCCACTTAGTCCACAACAAAGTAAAATACAATAAATTACAAAAGAGTTTCCTTCACTTTATTTTTAGTTTCATTTTAAGGCCTGTAGGTGCCCACCTATGATGTTTGTCTTTTTAGTCAGAGTCTTGGTATGTAGCTCAGACTAACCTCAAAAAAACAATCCTCTTGTCTCAGCCTTTGGAATGCTGGGATTTCAGGATTGTAACACTATGCCAAGCAGCTGTTTCTCTTTTTGCCCTCATTAATCACTGTTTATCAGATAACATAGAGCTCATTGTGGATTTATCTGATATTACAAAATCTACATGCATAGTAATTTTCTTATTTTATGATAATTTATTTTGAAATTCAAGTGGTTCAATGTTATCAACTCAGAATTCCTTTGATCCATTTCAGGTTTTCTATAAATTGTCTTTCCATTTTTATAGAGTACACTTGCAATACCAGATGTAGTAGAAATTACTTAATTCATTGGTGGATGGGAATGGAACTAAACTTATGAAAGGTTTCATTCTTGCTACTTACATTTATTGTTTCAATAGATAGCAACACTGAAAATCTAACAAACCCTGAAAAGAAACTCTCTCCGTAGTGGTTTTTTTAAAAAAAATCCTTAATGGACAGTTTTATTGAGATGTTACTGGAACTGAATATATGACATTCAAAGGAATAAAGCCATACTGTCACAACACAACCTGTGAGATTAAGGATAGGATTCAGCTCCTCTTTTTGAAACTACCATTGACTCCTTGTGGAAGCAGTCTCACAGTGCTCAAGACCAGTCCCCATGCTCTCTTTGAATACTAAATTTTTCTTTCTCAACAAAGGTATTGTATTGCAAGTGCTACAAATCCTTTGAAGAGAAAACTGCCTTCATGTTATATAAAGGAATGAAAAAACATTATCAAGTGTTTGTGTTCTATACGTACTTTACTTTGTCATCATTTGAAAGCAAGCTTTGCTTGTTGAATATGGATAATAATTTGACAATTACCCTGTAATCACATGTTTTGTAATGTTTAACTTATAGCATTTTTCTCATTTATTTTTCCTTTTAAAAGTTTTTTTTAATTCACTTATTCACATGTGCACACATTGTTTGGGCAATTGTTCCCCCAGCTGCCTATCCCTGACCTCACCCCCAACACCCTTCGCTTCCAGGTAGAACATGTTCTGCCCTTTTTCTCCAATTTTGTTGAAGAAAAGACATAAGCAATAATAAGAAAGACAAAGCATTTTTGCAAGTTGAAATAAGGATAGCTATACAGAGAGATTCCTAGCATTGCTTCCATGCTCAACTGTGCTACAACCCAAATTGATTAATCTCTACCTGACCTTTTCACTAGTTCCTGATCCCCTGCCCATATTGACCTCTGTTGCTTTAAAGTTTCTGTATTTTTTCCTCTGCAGTGGAGACATCAAACACTTTCATGTTTTGGGTTTCCTACTTGTCCCCATACCTCCTGTATGTGCTCTCCCCTTAGCATGTGACCCAAGTCCAATAACATTGCTGTATTTGCCCTAAATCTAAAGTCCATATATGAGGGAGAACATATGATTTTTGGTCTTCTGAGCCTGGATAACCTCACTCAGAATGATGATGTCCAGTTCAATCCATTTACTTGAGAATGATAAGATTTCATTCTTCTTCATGGCTGAGTAAAGCTCCATTGTGTATAAGTACCACATTTTCTTGATCCATTCATCAGTAGTGAGGCATCTTGGCTGTTTCCATAACTTGGCTATTGTGAATAGTGCTGCAATAAACAAGGGTGTGCAGCTGCCTCTGGAATAACCTGGTCGCATTCTTTTGGGTATATCCCCAGGAGTGGGATTGCTGGATCATATGGCAGATCTATCTTTAGATTTTTAAGAAGCCTCATATATTTTTCCAGAGTGGTTGGTTGCACTAGCTTGCATTCCCACCAGCAGTGTATGAGGGTTCCTTTTTCCCCACATCTTCACCAACACCTGTTGTTGGTGTTTTCTGATCATGGCTACTCTAGCAGGCATGAGGTGGAATCTTAGTGTGGTTTTAGTTTGCATTTCCTTTATGGCTAGAGATGGTGAGCATTTTTTCATGTCTTTCTTGGTCATTTGAATTTCTTCTTTTGAGAAAGTTCTATTAAGTTCAGTTGCCCATTTCTTTATTGGTTCATTGATTTTGGGAGAGTTTTTCAAGTTCCCTGTATATTCTGATAATCAGTCCTTTGTCTGATGTATAGCTGGCAAATATTTTCTCCCACTCTGTGAGTGTTCTCTTTAGTTTAGAGACCATTTACTTTGATGTGCAGAATTCTGCCTTTTAATATTATGAAGTCCCATTTGTCCATCCTTTCTCTTAGTTGCTTAGCTGCTGATGTTCTATTGAGGAAGTCCTTGCCTATACCTATTACTTCCAGAGTATTCCCTGCTCTTTCATGTAGTAATTTCATGGTTTCGGGTCTGAAAAATGTTCTTGGTTCATTTTGAGTTGATACTGGTACAGGGTGATAAACATAGATCTAGATTCAGTTTTTTTGCAAATGGATAACTACTTTTCCCAGCAACATTTGTTGAAGAGGCTGTCTTTTCTCCATCTTATGTTTTCAGCACTTTGTCAAAAATAAGGTGGACATAGCTGTGTGGATTCATGTCCAGGTCCAGGTCCTCTATTCTGTTCCACTGGTCTTCATGTCTGTATTTGTGCCAGTACCATGCTGTTTTTATTGCTATTGCTTTGTAATATAATTTGAAGTCAGGTATTGTGATATCTCCAGCATTGCTCTTTTTCCTCAGTATTGCCTTGGCTATTCGTGGTCTCTTGTGTTTCCAAATGAATTTTAGGGTAGATTTTTCAATCTCTGTGATGAATGTCATTGGGATTTTGGTGGGAATTGCATCAAACAGGTAGATTGCTTTTGGTAGTATAGCCATTTTTACTATGTTGATTCTACCAATCCATTAGCACAGGAGATTTTTTTCCATCTTCTGTAGTCTTCCTTGATCTCTTTCTTCAGGGGTATGTAGTTTTTCTTATAGAGGTCATTCACATCCTTTGTTAAGTTTATTACTAGTTATTTGACTTTTTTTGATGCTATTGTTAATGGAATTGTTTCCACATATTCTTTCTCAGTTTGTTGGTTATTGGTGTATAGAAAAACTAATTTTTTTAATTATTATTTTATTCATATGTGCACACATTGGGTCATTTCTCCCCCCTGCTCCCATCCCCCATCCTTTCCCTCCATACCCCTTCCTAGTTCCAGGCAGGTCCTGTTCTGCCTTTATCACTAGTTTTGTTGAAGAAAAGAGACAAGCCTAATAAGGAAGACAAAGTGTTTTTTTTGGTTGAGTTGAGGATAGCTATACAGAAATATTCCTAGCATTGCTTTCGTGTACACATGTTATGACCCATGTTGATTCATCTCTAACTGATCTTTACCCTGGTTACTGATCACCTTCTCATGATAACCTCTGTTGCTTTAAGGTTTCTGTATTAGCTCCTCTGGAATGGGGACATCAAACGCTTTCATGTTTTGGATTTTCTACCTATTTCTATATCACCCAAATGTGCTCTCCCCTTGTCATGTGTCCCCAGTCCATTCACATTGCTGCATTTGCCCTAGATCTAAGGTCCGCATATGAGGGAGAACAAATGATTTTTGGTCTTCTGAGATTAGCTAATCTCGCTCAGAATGATGTTCTCTAGTTCCATCCACTTACCTGCAAATGATAAGATTTCATTCTTCTTCATGGCTGAGTAAAATTCCATTGTGTACAAGTACCACATTTTCTTGATCCATTTGTCAGTAGTGGGGTACCTTGGTTGTTTCCATAACTTGTCTATTATGAATAGTGCTGCAATAAATATGGGTGTGCAGCTGCCTCTGGAGTAATCTGTGTTGCACTCCTTTGGGTATATCCTCAGGATGGGATTGCTGGATCATATGGCTGGTCTATATTTAGATTTTTAAGAAGTTGCCAATTTTTTTTCCAGAGTGGTTGTACCAGCTTGCATTCCCACTGGCATTGGATTGGGGTTCATTTTTCCCTGCATCCTTGCCAACACATGTTTTTGGTGGTGTTTTTGATGATGGCTATTCTAACAGGGTTGAGGTGGAATCTTAGTGTGGTTTTGATTTGCATTTCCTTTACGGCTAGAGATGGTGAGCATTTTTTTCATGTTTTTTTGCCATTTGAATTTCTTCTTTTGAGAAAGTTCTATTAAGTTTAGTTGCCCATTTTTTAATTGGTTCATTGATTTTAGGAGAGTTTACTTTCTTAAGTTCCCTCTATATTCTGATTATCTGTCCCTTGTCTGATGTATAGCTGGCAAATATTTTCTCCCACTCTGTGGATGGTCTCTTCAGTTTAGAGACCATTTCTTTTGTTGTGCCGAAGCTTTTTAATTTTATGAAGTCCCATTTGTCCATTCTTTGTCTTAGTTGTTGAGCTGCTGGGATGGTATTGAGGAAGTCCTTGCCTATACCTATTACTTCCAGAGTGTTTTTTGCTCCTTTCTGTAGTAACTTGAGTTTCAGGTCTGATATTTAGGTCCTTGATCCATTTTTATTTGATTTTAATACAGGGTGGTAAACATGGATCTAGTTTCAATTTCTGGCAGATGTATAACCACTTTCCCCAGCAACATTTGTTGAAGAGGCTGTCAAAAGACAGGATGGAGAAAACTCCATCATATGTTTTTGGCACCTTTGTCTAAAATGAGGTGGGTATAACTATGTGGATTCATATCTCAATCTTCTATTCTGTTCCAGTCATCTTCATATCTGTTTTTATTGCAATATCATGCTATTTTAATTGCTATTGCTTTGTAATATCGTTTGAAGTCGGGTATTGTGATACCTCCAGCATTGCTTTTTTCACTGATATTGCCTTGGCTATTTGTTGTCTCTTGTATTTCCAAATGAACTTTAGAGTAGATTTTTCAATCTCTGTGGTGTAAGTCATTGAGATTTTGATGTGACTTGCATTAAACATGTAGATTGCTTTTGGTAGTGTAGCCATTTTTACTCTGTTGATTCAACCAATCCATGAGTATAGGAGATCTTTTGATCTTCTGTAGTCTTCCTCTATCTCTTTCTTCAGGAGTTTGTAATTCTCCTTGTGAGTTCATTCACATCTTTTGTTAAATTTACTCCTAGGTAATGATTTTTGTTAGTTGATTTTGTATCCTGCCACCTGCTGTATTTGTTTATGGTGTCTAGGAGGTTCTGGGTAGAGTTTTTAGGGTCTTTAAGGTATAGGATCATGTGTCTGCAAATAGAGATATTTTGACAGATTCTTTATCTATTTGTATTCCTTTTATTTCTTCTTCTTGCCTAATTGCTCTGGTTAGGAATTCCAGGACTATGTTGAATGGGAGTGGGGATGGTGGGCACCATTGTTTTGTTCCTGATTTTAGGGGAAATACTTTCAGTTTTTCACCATTACATATGATGTTGGCTGTAGTTGTGTCATATATAGCCTTTACAATGTTGAGGTATCTTCTTTCTGTTCTTAGTTTTCTTAGAATTTTTATCATGAAGTGGTTTTGGATCTTGTTGAAGGATTTTTCTGCATCTATTGAGATGATCAATGGGTTTTTGTCTTTGCTTCTATTAATGTGCTGTATTACATTTATAGATTTGGGTATGCAGAACCACCCCTGCATCCCTGGTATGAAGCTGACTTTGTCATGGTGAATGATCTTTCTGATGTGTTGTTGGGTTTGGTTTGCCATTACTTTATTGACGATTTTTGCATTGATGTTCATTAAGGAGATTGGCCTATAGTTCTGCTTTTTGAGTTGTCTTTGTCTGGTTTTGGAATGAGTGTAATAGTGGTTTCTATTTCATGGAAAAGTTTAAGGAGTGTTGGTATTAGCTCTTCTTTCAATGTCTGATAGAATTCAGCAGAAAATCCATCAGGTCCTGGAATTTTCTTTCTTGGGAAACTCTTTATTGCTGCTTCAATTTCATTTTGTGTTATAGGTTTATTCAGGTGATTAATATCCTCTTTGTTTAAGTGGGATAGTCATAACTGTTTAGAAATCTGTCCATTTCATCAAGATTTTCAAATTTATTAGAATATAGGTTCTCAAAGTAGTCTCTGATGATTTCCTGGATTTCTGTGGTATTTGTTGTTATCTCCCCTTTTACATATCTGATTTTTCTGATTTGGATTATCTCTCCTCATTTTAGTCAGGTTTGCCAGGGGTCTGTCAATCTTGTTTATTTTTTCAAAGAACCAGCTTTTTGTTTGATTGATTCTTTTTACATTTTTTTTGTTACTATTTCATAAATTTTGGGCCTTATTTTTATTATTTATCTTCTTCTGCTTGTTTTGGGATTTGAGCATTAGGTCATTGATTTGCAATATTTCTGTCCTTTTAATGTATGCACTCAGGGCTATAAACTTTCCTCTTAGGACTGCCTTTCCTTTGTCCCATAAGTTGTGGTAGGTTGTGTTTTCACTTTAATTAACTTCCAGGAACCTCTTAAGTTCCTCTTTTGTTTCACCTATGACCCACTGATCATTGAGCAATGTGTTGTTTGGCTTCCAATTGTTTGGATATTTTTTATTGTTTTTTTTGTTGTTGAGTTCTAGTTTTAATGCATTGTTATCAGAGATAATGCATGGGATTATTTCTGTTTTCTTATATTTGTTGAGGCTTGCTTTGTGCCCTAAAATATGATCAATTTTGGAGAAAGTTTCATGGGCTCCTGAGAAGAATGTATATTGTGTGGAAGTTGGATGAAATATTCTGTAGACATCAGCAAGGTCCATTTGATCTATGGTGTGATTTAGATCTAAGATTTCTTTATTGATTTTTTTTGGATGACCTGTGTATTGGTGATAGGGGGATATTTAAATCTCCCACTACCACTGTGTTGGAGTTTATATATGCTTTTAGGTCCTTCAGAGTATGTTTGGTGAAATTGGGTGCACTGATGTTTGGTGCATTTAGGTTGATAATTGTTATTTCCTTTTGGTGTATTTCTCCTTTTATTAGTATGGAGTGTTCTTCTTATTCTCTTTTGATCAATGTAAGTTTGAAGGCTTCTTTTTTTGTCTGAGATAAGTATTGCTACTCCTATCTGTTTTGGGGGGCCATTGGCTTGGTAAATCTTCTTCCACTCTTTACCCTAAGCCAGTGCTTGTTTTTGTCAGTAAAATGAGTCTCTTGTAAATAACAGATTGTTGGATCTTCCTTTTTAATCCAGTTTGCCATATGGTGTCTTTTGATGGGGGAGTTGGGTCTGTTAACATTCATTGTTAGTATTGATAGGTATGTGGTGATTCCTGTCATTTAGTTTTTGTTGTTTAAAGATTTGATTGTGTGCAGCTGAAACAATGTTATTCTCTGATTTGGGAAATTTTCTGTTATTATTTTGTTGAATATATTATGAACTCATTTTGTTTGCACCTCTTCTCCTTCTTCAATACCCATGATTTTCAGGTTTGGTTTTTTGATGGAGTCGGTGAGTTCTTGCATATTTCTTTCACAGGTCTTGAGTTGTTTGAGTAATAGTTCTTCAGGTGTTCCTTTAATTTCCATTTCATCTTCAAGTTCTGTGATTCTGTCTTCTGCTTGTTCTACTCTCCTGGAGTGGGCTTCCATTTTGTTTTGTATTTCTTTTTCATTCTTTTTTCTGAGGTTTTCCATATCTTGGGTCACTTCATCTTTATTATTGTCAATTTTCATTCTTATTTCATTTATCTCCATATTAATGGTGTTCTCTGTTTCACTTTTGTGTTTATTTAGGTCTCCTATGAGTCCATTTATTTGTTTGTTTGGTTTTTTTTGTCTTCTCATATTCTTAATTTTTGTTGTCTTGCAATTTCTGCAGTGCTTCTTGTATGTTTTGGTTGACCATGTCTAGTAACATTTCCATGATTTTGTCAGTGATTATTTGCAGGATTTGTTCTTTCAGAGTGTTCTTGTGGGCTTTGTTGGGTTCCTTAACATAGTTTATCTTCGTTTTGTGGGAGTCTGGAACTGGGTATCAGTTTTCTTCATTTCCCTCTGAGTCCTATATTAATTTATTTTTAGGGAAAGAATGGTTTCCATCTCTTTTTTGTCTCCCCATCACTCCACTTGGTGCTGTATAACTATGTGCTTGATAGGCTATTGGTGGTTTCAGTCACCTGCTTACTTTCCCTTGGTTTAATTTTGTTTTGTGGGTTTGTTGGGTTTTAGGTTAGTGGATGTATGCTGTTTCTGTCCCTGGTTTGTGGGCAATTTAGTATTAGCTATCTTTAAATAGTAAAACTAACAAAACAAAGAATGAAAGAAAAAAAAGAAAACCAAAGAAATCAACAGGGAGAGGTAGTGAACAAACAAACAGGGAACAAAACAAACAAGCAAACAAACAAACACATTAAAAAATTCCAGGTCCTGGAACAATAGAATTTCAGTCTTAGTAGTTCTGGTGTTACTCCTTCTGCATCCAGTCCTGGTCTTGGTATTTAAGCTGAAGCTCTGTGTTAGTTTTGCCAGGTTGTTGGGGAGACTTGCCAGTTTTCTTTTTTCCTGTCTTTCAGAGGCAGCTGCTTAGTCAGCTCCTCTCTCAGTTATGTGTGGCTTGTCCTTAGGTTCTGGAGATTAGCTCTGTGGGCCACCTGGTTACCTGCTTTGGAGTTGGGTGTTTGCTGTGTTAGTTTATTGGGAGCTTGTTTCTTTGCCTTGCCCCCTTCCTCTGGAGCAAGGTCAGAGATCCATCAGCCAGCTCCCTGCTGTCACATGTTATGCTGGTTTGCTGATTGTTTTTAATTTTGCAATGTCATTTGACTTTGGATTTTGCTCACCATCTCAAGAGATGAGTTTATGAACTGCTTTCCACCCTATTTCAGGCAGCGGCTTATCACCTGCCAACTGTCAGCCCTTCTGTCTTTCCAGTTTTTGTTTACTGAATGTTTTCATAGAGATCAGCTCCTTGCCACCCCCTCTTCTCCCCTACACTTAGAGCACCCCGCCCCCTCTTCTGTGTGTTCCTTTTCAATTCCTTGTTAATTATTCAATTTTGGGTGGTTTTCTTTTATTTGCTGGGCAGGGCACCAATCTGTCCAGGGAGCTATGCTGGTTTATCCCAGGGGTGGCTGTGGGAATACAACATGCCACTTATTTGCTCACGTGTTGGTCTGCTGAATGTCTCCAAAACAGGTTTGGAGCTGACATCTGCCAATGCAGGAACCTTCTCTATTTTCTCAGTGTAACATGGCATGGAGAAGCTTTGTAAGGGTGTGGGTTCTGGGTGTCAATGTTTTCATTCTTCTTGGTGCTTTTTGTTCTGCCAAGTGTAGCTCCAGTGTTTCAGCAAAATTTTTGATTTATGGAACTCATGCTGTCTGCTTCTGCACTCTAGTCACCATCTTGGATTGGAATCTGATTTAGTGCTTTAACTCTGACATTACAGGACATGGAGCTACAGAAGTAGTACTTGATTTGCCTCTGAAGCAGAGTAAGTGGAGATGAGGCTTGAAGTCAAAGAAACTTTGTCTAAGAAAGGGTGTGGTGACCTCATTTATTTTTCAAAGCCTGTTGCTGTTAGTGCAACAAGTACTGATATGGCGAATGATATTAGGAAGAAGACACTCATTTCTAGGAGTAAGTGTATGTCACTTGCAAATGATTTTTAAGTTGAAAAATAACTTCAGTCTTTGAGATTCATATATATGTATTGCCAATGATACATAATTATTATGGCTATCAAAGTCAAATTTTGCCCCTGCCCCACTTTTAGGAACTGAAGGCATCCCATTTTTAGGAACTGAAGGAAGATATAGCATTAGTCTATATATGGGCACCATTCTTGCATTCTCATTTTAAATTTCATCCCAACTGAAAGTCATAGCATAATGAATTGGGCTATAACTGTAGAGCACTAATAACAACATGTATTTTGATTTTATAGATTATAAACATATACAATAAAACTTGTATGAGATTTGTAATAGGAAATTTCTAGCCTCTTTTATTGGAATATTCTTTTTGTATCTTCTTTTCTGTTTCTCTTCCTATACCTATTTTCTCAGATTATCATCAGAGGACTCTATCAGATTGTGATGAATAATAAAGGACATTTTTAAAATGAATTTTTACATAAAGAACATGTGGCTAGAAGCCATATCTCCTAGATGTTGGTCCTGAGAATTAGATGACTGATATCTTTAAAGAACTGATAAAGACAGAGATAAGTTTTGGATGAGACCATGGACCTGGGCACATTAGTGTGTGCACCACTTTTATCCTGTTTTGTTTAAGTGTCTGTTGCTTTATATTTTGATGGTGCTGGTAGATGCAACTAAATATTTATTTTGGTAGAATAAGTGCACATATTTGAAGATAAGGCAGGAAAAAAAGGAAGAGGAGAATACACATAACTCAGAGTTTTATTAAATTTAATGACCTGTGGATGAATAGGAACTGAAGGAAGCATAGGTTTAACATGGCTGCTTATATAAAATTGTTTCTCCTTGTGAAAATTCCTTGGTATTGTGATATGATCTCTAAGACTTATATTTAAATTTGACTGAGTGATATAATCAAGTCCCTTAAAAACTCAGGGCAGCCAGAATTTGGAAAACAAATGAATAATTTTTATAGTAGCAATATTTGTTAATACATTGAAAAGAGAGCTGATTTTATGTCTTATTAGTGAAGAATTAGTTTCTAAACTGTAGGATGTATGTGCTCTGTATAAGAATTAAATCTTGGAAGAGAGTGAGTAGTTTTAGGAGCTGACTGGGAGACTGACTTGAAATAAAGCTCATATAGCCCATATTTGTGAATTTCCTTTGCTTAAAATGAACAGCTCACCACAAAAGAAAGAATTTATATTTTAATAAAGAACTGAGGCAGAACTCAATATTCTCCATAAACTAGAGATGGAAGAAGGCAGGACTCTAGGGATTAGATGTTTCTTCCTCAGTGAAGGAGAATGAGCATAATTTTTTATTTCCTGGGTAACTCAGAAAGTGATGGCCTGGTTGCATTGTGGAGCAAAGATCCATAAACCTTCAGAAGCCACAAGGTAAGAATATGGAGTAATCTACTGGAGGCTTTGGAAATGTTCAGGAGTTGCTGAAATCAGCACTGTTAACTCAAAACAATGGTCATTCTATGGGTAGAATAGCATTTATATGGATACAAATTCCTTTCCTTTTTAGAAACAGAAATGTCAAGGAACTATGTTCTTCAATAATGTACTGTGAATGCTTTTTTGTGATCCTTAGTCCTTTTTGTATCCCAGGGCTGTGAGATAGAGTACCTGCTGACCTTCAATTCTGGAAAGGAAGAAGCCCCATTCACACTCATGATTAAATATCAGGAACATCTGAAATGTGAATGATTGGGTTCAAAGTTGTACCTCTGAGTCTCAAAGTATTGATTGTTGTCTGATGCTTAAACACCTTTAAACATAAAAATGGCACACAATATTCACTTGTACATTTAAGAGATAATTTCTTAGCACTTACTCTATTACAGGTACCTGGATACATCTCTTTATTCAAAATTTTCTAGTATACAGTTAAGAAAAATCAGAAGTTTTCTTTTGACTTTTCACAAAAAAACAATGCTTTATTAAAAAACAACAAAACTATTTTTGGCCATGAAATATAAATTAAATTGGAAATTAACTTTGCCCATATTTAATAAAAATTCACTGTTCCTTTTTCTAAAGACTAGGAAGCCTCTATTTTGTAAGAATCTTCTAAAATTCATCCAGAACTGTGACTCCACATATGAATATTTAATGAACACAAGCTTTATACTCAGGACTTTTCTCAGCATAAACAGAAAAGGAGATAATGAGACCTGTAAAGTCTTCCCTGACTGACCAACCTATATTTAGCATTTACTAGGTTGGATTTTCCAGCCTGTCTTTTCAAAGTTACTGACAGTTTACTTATCTTTAAAATAGTTATTAGAACAAATCAGCTACAAGGAAAATTCATTGGTTATCAAGTGTGGTTGAATAAACAAAGGAATTCCAGCACAGGAAGAGCCAGAACAAGTAGCATACACTGTAGTGAAGAGAAGGAGATGATATATGCTTAAAATTATAGAGCATTTTTCTTTTTAGTAATGTTGACATTACTGTAAAACTTGTCAGCAATAAAATAAGCTGGAGAAGGATATGCTGGAAATATATTTATCTTAATACATTGTATTAATTTGACAAAATATTGTCTCAATGATAACTTTAAGGCTTGGATCACCTTCACACATGGCTGACTCTGAGGAACTTTCACACATAGCTGACTCTGAGGAACTCTAAGAGTGCAGTATTCATGAGGAACCCTTGTCAGTCTTTCTGAATCCATTATTTTAATGTACTCTTAGTTCTCAATTGTGGATCAACTCTTGGTCATCCTGGTGCCTTGGTTTTTTTTTCTTTTGTCTTTTTTTATTGTGCTGGATGGGGATACATTGTGGCATTTACAAAAGTTCTCACAATATATAAAATAAGTCATACTTGAATTACTCCCACCACCATTGTCTATCTTCCCCTTCTCCAGGCCTGGAATAGTTCCAACAGGTATCATTTTTCCACTTACATACATGTGTACACAGTATATGCATCATATTCACCTTCTTGCACCCTTTCCCTGCCTCCTCACCCCTCCCACTGGTACCAACCTCCCCAGGCAGGACTTGTTCTGCCCTCCTGTTCTCTGATTTTGTAAAAGAAAAAAATGACAGTTTTGCTTGTTTAAGATAGCTACACAGGGAGTTTCTCTGTGGCACTTCCATGTATACATGAATTATAGTCTGATTTGGTTCACTTCCTCTATTTTTCTTTTTTCTACCTTAGTCCCTTTCTTATGGTGTTTCAACTAGTTTAAAAATCCTATATTCATTCTTGTATAGAGAGTATCAACCATAGTCACCTTCTTAACTTCCTTCTTTTATCCTCTCCCTCTCATATGTGACTTTCCCTTAGTGTGACCTGTTTTCCATAATATTTCTGTATTTTGTATTAGGTCTGTATGAGAGAAAACATGCAGCTTTTGGCCTTGTGAACCTGGCTAACTTGACTTAAGATAATATTCTCCTGTTCTACCCATTCACCTTCAAATAACAAAATTTCATTCATTGTGGCTGAATAAAATTTCATTGTATATAAATACCACATTTTCTTAATCCACTCATCAGTAGTGACTGGTGCATGTTATTGCATTGATGCCAGAGGGGCTTCTTTTGTCCTAAAATTCAATAGTTGCTGTATTTCTTGTTCTGAATGCTGCATTGATATTGTATCTGTGCCAGATGGAAAGAAAAAGCAAGAGTTCACCAAGTTACAACAGTGAAAAATAAGAAATGGATGAAAGGGAGCTTATACACTCTTCCTAGATAATGAAATTTACTTCACAGTACAGTATCTTTGAGAATTCTTTGTAAAGGAAGTAATTTAAAGCATGAAAGGTCAAAACAAGTCACTTGCCATGCAGCTCCTTATGACCTTGGGTGTGATTATACTCCTTGCATTGTTTTGCACATTGTTTCTGTTTTCTAATACCTTGCAACCTTCCTTTGACTCACTTTCTGTGAAGAATCACTGGAAGGAGAGCAGTGGGAAGGAAGCAGGAGGAAAACTGTCCACTGCTCAGGAGTTACCCTGACTTGAGAACTGACAAGGGAAACAAAATCTCTCTTGATAAAACTGATATCATGTATGATAAAATACTAATCTTAGCCATTCTTGGCATGTATAGTTTCATTATTAAAGAATATTAACAACTAATGTCCATCAATATATTTTCTTCCATCTATATAAGTCTCTGCAATAGGGAGGGCAAGTGTCTAAAATGAAGAATGTAAAATTATAGGAATCAGGCAATATGCCTAAGGTACAAAAATTTGGGTGAAGTTAAGGCAGAAACTAGAAGGCTTTAAATAGTCTCAGATGGGAACATAGTAAAAGTCACCATTGCACAATGCACTGATAGATATATGCATGGCAAGCAAGGCAACATATTTAAGTTTTTAAAAAAAATCTCTTAACTACTTAAACTCCTGTGCTTGGGCACCTGTTTCCTGAATGATCACCTCAGTGAGTGTGCTTAATTAACACTCAGGAAACCAGCACTCTTCACTCCATAGGCCCCAAGAGAACCAGTACTGTTCATGAGCTCAGCCAAAAGTAAATTTGATCACACCAATCACCATCAGTCTGAATCAATCATTATTTCAATTTTTCTCCACATAAGGCATGAATATTCTTATTCATTAAAATGAACCAACTTGGAGATAAGGCATTCGTGCTAAGAGGACCATGAAAGTTAACCTCTTGGACCATCCAGGATTCCATCTGGGAGCAGGTGTCCCCAGATCTTGAAGGACAGTTTTTCTCAGAGCCAAGGCACCCAGCCAAAGGCAAACAGGAGCAGTGAGTACTTTCCTTTCTTTCAAGTGCCATCTCTTAGCACATACCTCTGTCAAGAAAATAGCACTCATGATACATAGCATATAGATATTCTCCATACAGTGGTAGTATAGGCAGGAACTCAATTCTTCTCAGAATCAGGCTTAGAATGCCTATAAGGACTGAAGTTAAACCCAAGTCCTGTGTAGGAGGATTGTTTTCATTCCTCCACAGAAA
Organism: Castor canadensis; assembly: GCF_047511655.1. Classification (NCBI taxonomy): domain Eukaryota; kingdom Metazoa; phylum Chordata; class Mammalia; order Rodentia; family Castoridae; genus Castor; species Castor canadensis. The sequence continues at coordinate 55,470,221 of NC_133394.1, forward strand.
TAATTACTCTCTTATCTGTTTCCCTACAACACTTTAGACAAAAAGCTATGTATGCACACATCTGTGTATCTTATTAGAGGATGATCTCTGTAGATTTGGACTCTTATATTTACGCATTCCATGGTTGCTGCAAGGATGTAGGGCCAGAGCAGTCATGACTACATGACTTGTTCACACTTGGACTGGATGGTCTTGAGTAAAGTGTTGCAGTATTAAGTGGGATCTATCCTTAGTCTGAAGTATCTTTTGGGCTCTATCTTTAATTCAGTTCTAACTCTACCGCATGATCAATTTACATTCTGCATACACTACAGACATAATTTCATAGAACATTATTATTTGGGGACTTTTGATTTATCCTTTTTGCCATCTTTCCTTCTGATATTACAGTATTCTTCAAGTGATATTTCTTTCTATGAAACAAATGTGTTATTAATTTGGGATATATTTTGGCTGGAACAGAGTTTCTCATTTTGTTGTAGTCATTGTTATTCTATAAGCACATAGTTTATGATTTTTACATTTTTTTCAGACCCTAATTCAAGCATGAAGAATCTACTAACCTAATTCATTCTAGGACTATTTAAGAAAGGTTGGGTTTTTCTGCAGTTAAGTTGTTTTATCACTTAATTTTTTTCATGGCACCCACATAAACTTGCATTCATTACATAGACAATATGATCTATCTCATAAAATCACATAAATCATGAATGGCTTGGCTAAGTTTAAAGTATTTTTGAGAAAATATTGGACTTGGTATTCACTTTGCTCTCAGTCATTGGCTCATAGAATAGCTTGCACATATAACTTTATATTAAGGGACAGGGTATTATTAATATTATTTTTCATTTTAAGATTAAGTAAGAAAATACATTTGGGTAATTTTAGAAATATTAAAATCAGAGAAATCAGGTTGAATACAATAATTCAACCTGTGTATTTACATTCATACTCATCAAGTTTGTACATATTGTCATCCAGAAATATCTTCCAGGATTTAAGTATGTGTGTGGTCATTTCTTTAATGCCTTTTGAATTGGTGAAGTTATGTACAACAGGTAGAAACCTAATATTGATTCTGGAGGCTTCTAGCTGAAATGAAGAAAGGGGCAGGTCTTGCTTTGTTCAGAGGTGATGGTTTTCTAGGCTGCCTTTAACTATCTGAGTGAGGGATGAAGTTAATTTCATTAAGAGTGCTATGAATCATCCCTTGTTCTGAGGAGTGCATTAGTTCAATGAGGGATAAATGGTATCCTTCAGGTTAAATTGAGGAATTAAATTTTAAGTAGCTTTAAGTAAATTGTTCAAGTAAGTGGCAGAGCCAGAAACCCACACTGGCATCTTTGATCCAGATCCACAAGCATTGCCTCCATGTTAACATACATTTTCATTGGTCACATAGACAACATGAATCCTCACATCAAATAAGATGTACCACAAAAAGACCAGCTAAGTCTCAAAATATATTTCAGAAAGTACCAGACTTGATCGTTACTTTGCTTAGTAACTTTCCACATTGAATTGCAACACATACAGTTTTGTATCAAGGGGCAGAGCATTCTCAATTTTCCACTGAAGCAAAATGCAGAGTAATTTGGGCAATTTTGCATGTAATAAAATCAGATCAACAAGATTGCATTCAATTCAACCTGAATATTTATATGCAAACTAATCCAAGATTTGCACATATGGGCATAGAGAAATATCCATCTTCCAGGATTTAAGAAGGTGTATGCTTTCTTTTTTCTCACCTTTTGAATTTGTTGGTGTATAAAGCCATGTAGAGAGGAGGCATTGTCTAAAGGATTTTTTTTCAAAGGATGGTAAAAATTATCTTTGAAATAAATGGAGATTTTTTTTTCAAGTACTCCTTGCTCCATCATTCACCCCTTAAGAAAGGGATGGCCTTTTCTCAGGGAACTGATGATATTGAAAAAATATGAAGAGAACATTCCTGGTTATTACATATTATTTTTAAAAATTACTAATCTAGGGTAACAAAATCTATTCATGGCCTAAAGATTTATGTAAAAAAATTCATGATGAAATACTGAAAGGATTAGGTTTATGGGAATTGGGTATTATTTCCTAGAAAGACTCCAAACAGAAGCAAGAATCATTCACAGAATGAATATATAAATGATGTGTCTAAGAAAAATGCAGTCTTGCACATTTGTACAGAGTTTCTTTTACCTCAAAATAGAGGTCAGTGGGTCGATGCAAGTGAGTATTGGGCAGGCTTTGGGGAATGGAGGGTACCCTTGTTCTTGCTGACCACTTTGACCTGTCTTCTCTCCCAGATGGAGATGTTGATGAACTGGTGTGGATAACTACAGCTCATCTGTTGTGATTATTACACACTCTGCCCTGGACTTCATCTCAGAAGATGAACTTATGCCACTAAGGAGATTGGAAAAGTATGTTGCAAGTGAGTACGTACTTACAGACAAATTATGGCCCAGAGTCTGCTGGATATATTGAGGGAAGTCTGTGATGATAAAAGACAATGTATTGTAGTTTTGGAAAAAATTAGCCAATTAGCTGATGATTCAGAACCAATTGTGAGAGCAGAACTGATGGAAGTGGTGCCTCGTATTGCATTGTTTTGTCAAGAAAACCAGCCTTTCATAACAAATGCTTTTTCCAAAAACCTACTACCTATTTTGGTTAGATATCTCACAAATCAGAATAATGCAGTGTGGGAAAAAGTCAGAAAACTTTACTGGCTTTACTGGAACAGGAGTTGATTGTAAGATTTGACTTGGAGACATAAGTATGCCCTGTGCTTATGGAGCTGACTACCCCAGACAGTGATGAATTTGTGAAAGCAGAAGCTCTATCATGTGCAAGATGGCTGCCATGGTTGGGAAGTATATTACAAAATGTTTTATCCTCCCCAGATTTTGTGAGATGTTCTGTGATTATGGAATATTTCATGTTCAAAAGTTCTGTGCTGACAATTTTGGAGACATTTGCAGTGTAGTCAGCCAGGAAGCTACTGAGGAAATGCTGCTGCTCAGATTTTTTTTCAACTGTGTTCTGAAAGTGAATGGGGAGTTCTGAAAACTTGTGATGAGTGATTCATGGTAGTTTTATGTGCAATGTAACCAGTCAAGAAATCTTGTGGACCAAGTTATCAGCAATGTTTATGGACTGAATCAGTGATCCTTAATGTTGGGTTCACCAAGCATCTTTTCAGTCTCTGGGACCTTTCATATTTATATCTGATAATCAATCTAGGTCAGGACATTTTAGAGAAGAATGCAGAAGTTCAGAAGAAATGTCAGAAGATGAAAATAAGATCAAAGGTCAAGATGTCCCTGAGTATGGGCACATCAGACCAGAGGTTGTTCCTTTGGATCTCAGCATCACTAATTCTAGTGTCAAACCAGGAAAAATGCTGGGAGATGGTGCTGCTGAAATTTTCAGGAACAGTTCAGGTGAATAAGCATTCCAGTGGACAGCTCTTTACTCTGTACTTTGTCCTCTGAACCTAATCAGAAAGCAACTAGCAGTGAGAATGATGAAAATCATGGTTATGATCAATCTGTATTCTGACAAAAAGTTATCACCAGTTCACAAGATTGCACTCTTTTTAGGTAAGAAATTATCCAACTCACTCAATTTCTGGAGGACTCTTAGTTTTGAAATTGATCTACAGGTTGTTCAAGCTCAACCTGTAGATCTTCTCAGCCCAGAGAGCCCAGAAGAAGCATTCAATGTCCCTGTGACAGTTTCTTCAAATATCATCATGGCTACCAGGAAAGAAGTAGAAGAACTGATAAAAAATCTAGAGCCCCATATTGATGATACAGATATTAAAGTCCAGGTGGAAATGCAGTCACATGTGCTGTGAGCTTCAGTCTGGATGGTCTTTAGACCACCTTTGGTACAGAACAGAGATGTGAGCTGCAAGAAGAGCTTTATGTAAATGAGCTACCAAATTATAACATAAATAAAGATGATGATGTGACTTTAATCACTGATGCTGTTGAAAATATATACATGACTGGTCTCTGTGTCCACAGTGATGTGGAGGTGAGGACCAGCAGTGGCTGTCACTCTGAGGAGGAGAGGAGGCCTAAAATGGAAGATGTTATACCCCAAGGTTTATTAGATCAGTACTTGTCAATGACCAATCCCTCTCTTGCAGACACAGTTGACACTGAAATTGCTAAGCCTTGTGCATACAGCCTGCCAGGTGTGGCCCTGATACTTGGAAGGAATATATTGGCATTGCTTGAAAGAGATGTATGAGACTCTGGCATCAGACACAAAGTATGGATTTTGAAGAACTTTGGCATTCTCTATTCACATGCTTGCACTTATTCTTAGGAATAAATTGACAGCTGCAGATCTGGTTCCAATTATTATTGGATTTTTTAAAAGATGTTGATGAAGTTAGGTTAGGTTAGGTTGCATGATTTTCTGCAGCTTCTTCATATTGACAAAAGAAGAGAATATCTTTATGAACTTCAGGAGTTTTTGGTGACAGATAACAGGATTAATTGGTGTTTTTGAGCTGAACTGACTAAGCAGCTGATTTTACTTCTATAATTGTATAGTCCCAGAGATGTTTATGACTATTTATGTCCCACTGCTCTACATCTCTGTGCAGACAAAATTTCTTCTGTTTTTGGATTTCCTACGTGCTGGTCAGCAAGATGGTGAAGAAGCTGCATAGAGAGACACCCATGACCTTAGAAGTAGATTTCATCAATGAGCTGGTGGAGAATTTTGGGAGATGCCCCAAATGGTTTGGTCAGCAAGCCTTTGTGTTCATCTGCCAAACTATCATTGAAGTTTTGAGAATCAGGAGAAAGTAGAGTAGTCTTTAGTCATGATGTTAGAGTTGTCATTGTACAAGTTTTCTTACCCAAGTACAATTTATTAATAAGATATATAAGATATATATAAACTTTAAATTATTTTCTAAATATTTATGAATAAATGAAATTTGTTAATAAATGTGATTTGTAAATAGTACCAATGATTTATTATAAATGGGGAAAGTAGATAAAAGTATTTGTCTTTAAAAAATAGACTTCAACATTATTCCTATGCTTCTAAGAGTGATAATGGATTTGAAAGAGACATATCTTAGAAAGAGTTCTACTTATCAATTACCCAGTATTAGATAAAAATAGAAAATCTGATGCCAGTGTGCATAGAGGAGATCCAGGAAGAAATTAGAAGACCATCTGAGACTTTTGATGGTAACCTTGCAAGAGTCATCATTGTGCAGTTTCTAACAGGTCTATGCATTCCAAGCGAGGCAATGCATTTGGGCTTATTTCTCTATTTTATAAACACCTGTGCTTATAAACTTGTTTCCTGCCAGGCCTCCCCTGTGAGTGGTCATGATGCTCAGGGATATGGCCTTTTTTATTCAAAAATCCCCAGAAGAACCATGCTTACAACATTGTGTACACACAACCACACTAAATTAGAAATTGATCATATAGCTCAACATTAGCTTGAATCTGAAAATTCCAAAGCAGATGAAATGAGCCACATTGGAGACACTGTGTTCCTTTCATAGGAAGTAAGGAAGTCCTCCCTTTTTACCCACCCTCCAAGAACCCATCCAGGAAGCACAGGTGCTCTGTATAAGCAAGACTGATTCATCATGAAGCCAGGGCTTTCAGCCAAAGGGAAACAGGGGAGCAGTGAGTTCTGTCCCCAACTTTGAGTGCCTCCACTAATCTAATGCCTATATTCCTGACAAGAAAATTGTAACACAGAGCTATTCTCCATACAGAAGGAGGGGATGATATAGGCAGTATCTCAACACTCACTCAGATACAGGCTTACAGCAAACTCTAAAATCTGAAAAAGCCTTAACTCCCTTCTAGAAGGGTTGTTTTTCATTCTTCAGGGTGATAGTAGATAGTTGTTCTCTTTTCTGTATGTCCAGATCACTTTAGATATATAGTTACACATGCACACATCTATATGTCTCACTACAGTAGGGTATTCTAAGGTCTGGGATCTCATGTGTTCCCTATCCCAGAGTTTCACCTAGGATCTGGGGCCAGAGCTGGAAGTGCTGAAATGATTACATATTGGAATGGAAGATCTTGAGTGAAGAGTTAAGATAATGAGAGGAATCAATTCTTTGATGGAAGTGACATTGGATTTCTAATTTGAAATCAGTGTAACACTAACCCACAACAAACTTACTTTCTGTATCTGCTTCAGACTTTATACTAGAGTCTGACTGAACCTTTCATACCTGGGGATTTTGTAATCTTCCTTCTGTCCATTTCCCCCTGCCATTTCAATATTCTCCCACTGTTATTCTCTCTCTGACAGAAATTTACTATTTATTTGAGAAGTATTTTGACTAGAACAGAGTTTCTACTTCTAGTACTTTTAGTTAGCATTTTTACACTAGAAACATAAATTTGTCATATACACTTAAAAATTTTAATGACCTTAATTCAAGCATGAGAAACCACTAACCCAAATCACTCCAGGAATGTTTAAGGAGGATTAGGTTTCTATACATTTAATTTGTCTCAGTACATATCATAACAGCACATATTTTAATTGGTCATATAGACTATGTGAACTCTCCCATCAAATATGATACATCACAGAAGACCCAGCTAAGTCCCCAAATATGTATTTGAAAATACCAGACTCAATGTTTACATTCCTTTGGTTCTTTTCTTATAGAATTTCAGCAATATACCTTTGTATCAAGAGGCAGAATATTCTCAATTTTCCCCACTGAAGCAAAATACAGAATATTAAAATCAGAACAACAAGATTTCATACAACAATTCAACATAGTTATTCAACATTTTCACATATTGACATAGAAGAACATCCCCTAGGAATTCAGGTGTGTGTATTTTCTTCTTTTTCACCTCTTGAATTGGTTTGGTTTAAAGGCATGCAGAGAGATGGCATAACCTAAAGGATATTTATTCATGAAGTGGAACAATCTGTCTTTGAATTAAATGCAGATTTTTTTTCTAAATTCTCATGGGCTGCACCTTTTACCACTTAATAAATATAGCACTTTGTCTCAGTAAACTAATACCAAAGAAATATGAAGGGAAGATTGCTTGTTGTTACATACTATTTTTAAAAATTTACTCTCCTAGGGAAACAATCAATTTATGGCTTAAAGATTTTACATGGAAAACTCATCCTAAAAGCCTGAAAGTATTAGGTTTATGGGACATGTGTACTATTCCCTAGAAAGAATCCAAAATGGAGGCAAGACTCCCTCAAAGAAAGAATATGTAAACAATGGGTTCAAGAAAAATGGAGCGGCTCACATCTGTCATCTTTTTTTTTTTACTTTTATTATTCATATGTGCATACAAGGCTTGGTTCATTTCTCCCCCCTGCACCCACCCCCTCCCTTACCACCCACTCCACCCCCTCCCTCTCCCCCCTACCCCCTCAATACCCAGCAGAAACTATTTTGCCCTTATTTCTAATTTTGTTGTAGAGAGAGTATAAGCAATAACAGGAAGGGACAAGGGTTTTTGCTGGTTGAGATAAGGACAGCTATACAGGGTATTGACTCACATTGATTTCCTGTGCGTGGGTGTTACCTTCTAGGTTAATTCTTTTTGATCTAACCTTTTCTCTAGTACCTGTTCCCCTTTTCCTATTGGCCTCAGTTGCTTTTAAGGTATCTGCTTTAGTTTCTCTGCGTTAAGGGCAACAAATGCTAGCTAGTTTTTTAGGTGTCTCACCTATCCTCACCCCTCCCTTGTGTGCTCTCGCTTTTATCCTGTGCTCATAGTCTAATCCCATTGTTGTGTTTGCCCTTGATCTAATGTCCACATATGAGGGAGAACATACGATTTTTGGTCTTTTGGGCCAGGTTAACCTCACTCAGAATGATGTTCTCCAATTCCATCCATTTACCAGCGAATGATAACATTTCGTTCTTCTTCATGGCTGCATAAAATTCCATTGTGTATAGATACCACATTTTCTTAATCCATTCTTCAGTGGTGGGGCATCTTGGCTGTTTCCATAACTTGGCTATTGTGAATAGTGCTGCAATAAACATGGGTGTGCAGGTGCCTCTGGAGTAACCTGTGTCACAGTCTTTTGGGTATATCCCCAAGAGTGGTATTGCTGGATCAAATGGTAGATCGATGTCTAGCTTTTTAAGTAGCCTCCAAATTTTTTTCCAGAGTGGTTGTACTAGTCTACATCCCCACCAAGGATCTTAATATCAGACCCCAAACTCTAAAGTTGATACAGGAAAGAGTAGGAAATACTCTGGAGTTAGTAGGTATAGGTAAGAACTTTCTCAACGAAACCCCAGCAGCACGGCAACTAAGAGATAGCATAGATAAATGGGACCTCATAAAGCTAAAAAGCTTCTGTTCATCAAAAGAAATGGTCTCTAAACTGAAGAGAACACCCACAGAGTGGGAGAAAATATTTGCCAACTATACATCAGACAAAGGACTGATAACCAGAATATATAGGGAACTTAAAAAACTAAATTCTCCCAAAACTAATGAACCAATAAAGAAATGGACAAGTGAACTAAACAGAACTTTCTCAAAAGAAGAAATTCAAATGGCCAAAAAACACACGAAAAAATGCTCACCATCTCTAGCAATAAAGGAAATGCAAATTAAAACCACGCTAAGATTCCACATCTGTCATCTTAACTACTCAGGAGGCAGAGATCAGGAGGATTGCAGTTTGAAGCCAGCCCAAGCAAATAGTTCATGAGAACCTATCTTGAAAACCCCTTCATAAAAATAAGGCTGGTGGAGTGGCTCAAGGTGAAGGCCCTGAGTTCAAGCTCCAGTACAACAACAAAAATAATAAAATAAATATTTTATGCTAAAAAAAGAAAACAAAAAGAAAAATGGTGCTTTGCATATTCATGCAGTCTCTATTGCCTTAAAATAAAGATCAGAAAATTATTTCCATGCATCCAAGAGTGATAACAGAAATAACAAAAAACTCACTGGCTTTGAAATTGACATATTTTTGATATTGACATACACCAGTCACTCAGGATTAGAAAGAAAATAGAACATCTTAACTGATGTCAGTGTGCATAAAGGAGATACAGGTAGAACCTAGAAGGCCCTAAATAGGCTTATGGGAAAATAACAAAGTCATTATTGTCTAGCGCATTGCTAGATTTAAGCATTCCAAGCCAGGCAACAAGTTTAAAGGTTTTTTTCCCCTCATTTTTGAATCCCCATGCTTGTTAATCTGTTTGTGCATGGCCTATCCAGTGAGCACTCATGATGCTTACCCAGGGAGATGGCCTGACGATGCAATGCTACAGACCTGAGTCAGCACTGTTTAGGAAGAATTCCCATGGGAATAACTGAACTGATTTTGATCAAGGCACTTAGTTAGCCATCAGTTTATTACTTTATAGAAAGAAGACTATATTAGCATTGAAAGTCAATTAAACAATTTTAGAATGTGGGACATTTACACTACAAATGATTCAGTTGCTTTACTATGCATTGCACCAAGCATGCTATAACATAGAAATAGTGTCAACAGTGGTAAGCAAATTAAACCACTATATACTATAACCTCACTTCTTTGTTAGATTTAGATCAGAAGACAGTTAAAAGAAGATGTTTTTCTTTTTTTGTGAATTGGGTGTCTTAGTGGGGCTCTAACACCTTCCTAGACCTACTACCACAAAAGTGATGATGGCTCTTTGGAAGGTCTCTCATGGCTGTGAGAATGACAATCTGCCCACCGTAATTGTGTTTGTTTCCTTTTCTCTGTAGTTTTCCTGAGGAGAGAAAAGTGGGATAGTGTATCAAGTGTTTTTATTGAACTCTATCCATAAATAGATAAATCTAAGCTTTGGCTTAGAAGTTTGTTAATAATACTCATAGAATAAAAATCTGAGGAATTTCAGAAGTATGTAAGGAAGTATAACAGGAAAATACACTCAATTATTTTGCTGGTTTCTGCAAAGTCCTACATACACCTGATGGATAAATCCAATGGGATCAGAGAGTATGAACCTCTGAGCCCACCTTCATTCACATTCTCTTTCTCCTTTCTTTAACTCTACATTAGTCTCTGGTATTCTTCAACTACCACCGCAAATGAGACTATTCAGTCTTTTAATTGAAAATATCTTTCAGGTTTTTTATTAGGATTTCAAGGACTTAAACATAAAGATTCATCATCTTGGCAGCTACCAATCCTTTAATCCTAACAAAATGTATCAAATGAAAGCCAGAGGGATTGAACTGTATTATTTCAAATTAGTGCATTAAATCACCAGTGTACATTTATTGAATGTCCAGTATCCCTCCAAAGAGTATGCTATATGTAGAGAATTTTATAGTAGATTTGAACAAGTTTATGTCAAGCACATAATAGAGACTATCCCAATGTCTTCCACATTTCACAACAAATTTAGCATGTCAAATATTGTCACCATCATCCCCATTTCACAACTGGAATAAAGAAAACCCTCTGTAAGGTTATTTGCTGTGCTCATGGCTACTCAGCAAATCCTTTTTGATTACCTCCCTCTGATACTCTCTCCCCAGAAGAAGAAGACAAGAATAAAAGGAAACAAAAGGCTATTGAGAAGGAAATGTAATAAGGGAAATTTCATATATGGGATGGATTTTGATCGTGGTTTGAAAAGACTCTTGGACATACGGGAAGTAGGAATGGGGACGTAGTCACTTAAAGGAGATTAAACAAACATGAAACGAGTACGTCAATCTCCATTTTGGGGGAAAGTCTTCCACACCAGGGAAAAATAAAAAAGAATGTTGGAATAGGAGAGTGAGATTCAACAGTGTCTGCAAACAGAAGTTTGAAGTAAAAGTGCAATGCACTGAAAATGAAAATCTGATTCAAACAGTGTTTAAAGGTTTTTAAGGTATGAACACAGAATGAATTGATGAAAGAACATACTTTTAAAGGCACCAAACAAATTTAAAATTAACCTAATTGCTTTTAGCTCTAGCACTATAATCCCACACACCCTCACCTGGGTTCTGAAGAAGGGGTCAAGCTCGTGCTTTGAGTTTATGCACTTGAAATGCCATGAACTTTCCTTTCCTTTCCTTCTGTGAAGGATATGCTGTCCTTTCTTAATCAAAAAGGGCCTCTCGCAAGAGACATCTTCAGAAATCCAAGCAATATAAAGTCTTGCAGATCCCTAAAGGAGGAACTAAATTCTGGAGTCAAAAGGGATTTACATGGGGACTATGTCTTTTTGGTAGCATCAGTATTAAAGGTAGGGCAAGTTCTAGCATTGTCCAGGTAGAGCAGCATAACTCAGAAACTGTATGATTGGTTTCCATCATCATGATAACCCAATAATAATGATAGCAGAATATATTTTTAAGAATCTGGTAAATTAAAGGACACACAAGAAAATCAAAATTTAAGGAAGCTACTCATGTCTAACCCAATATGTCAGACATGTTTACCTTTGTCATCATACATCACATTCTTTACCTTCTCTATGCAAAATAACAGCATCATTAATAATAATAATTATTTTATCACTAAAATAAATAATTAGGAATAAAGTCAAATAATTTTTAATTGAACATACAACTGCAGAATGTTTACCAAACTAACATCTTCATTTTACTTACAAACTTCTGAGTGAAGGGAGAATTTTCAAAAGATTTTTTTGAAAATTTAAAAATAGTTGTAGAAGTTAAGCATCATAGACAAATATTTGCCTTACAATGAATCAAAAAAATGCTCAAAGGGGCCATCAACAGCTATGTTCAGTGTGTCATCATTCCTACCAAATCTCTTAATACCTGTGTAAATGGGGTTTAATGACTTCAATATTGCTGACCCATTTGTTAGTAATTTTCATGCTTAATCCACCACCACAGTTGCAGTTACACATATGCAGCCCCTACAACAATCCTCTTTTATAAATATGACTTGTGACCTGGTTGTGGCAGCCAAAAATAGCTTGGAATTCTGAAGATTCAGTTGAATTATACAAAGTATATATACTTGGAATGATATAAGTAAATATCTGTATTATTTTAAAAGGAAATATTTGAACTGAGAAAGAATTTAATTAATCCATATTGGTATTTGTTAATAGCTCTGAAAACATATGGTAATGTGGTACAAAAAGTTTCCTGAAACTTCTTGTTTCCTGAAATCATTTCAGAATCTCTGTTACACTTGGTCCTTCCCTAGGTTTTCTGGATGTTTGGCTACAGTTCACTAATGGTTTCTTGCTGATAGTTCAGTAATAGTTTATGGTCAGCCGCTATTATGCTGAAACTATAGCAATATAGAGTTGGGATCCAAATAAGTTGAGGATTTCCCTCTGGGAGGTACACACATTAAATGGATTCAATTTTCTAGCAAGACATAGAGTTACCATCTTCAGATCTTCCAATTTTGGCCTGCATAATATCATGTCAGATAATGGTAGTTAAGCTATCCTAACCTATAAATGAGTATGAAACCAGGATAACTTTAAATATACCATTGAGCTGTCTTCACTTTTCTATGTTTAGTACTATAACCTTGCTTAGTACAAACAGCTGCTCATAATGTATTAGAATGAATAAACAATTTCTAAATTGTAATCATGATATTGCCTGGATATATTTTGAAGCTAGTTACTATTAACAGGGGTATTTGGCTATTTAGTAAGACCTGTAGTAACAAAGTGTGCCTTTCAATGGTAATATGTCAACTTCTCATTCTTATACAAAATTTTACATTTCACATTTTTGTTTTGTTTTCTGGTGGTACTGGTGTTTTAGCTCATGGTTTTGCACTTGCTTAGCAGGCACTTTACCTTTTGATCCATTCCTTCCCCTACCCTTTTTCCTTTAGTTTAATTTTCAGGCAGCATCTCATGCTTTTGCTTGGGCTGGCCTTAGATGGGGATTCTATACCACTGCCTCTCACCACACTCAGTTTTTTTGTTGAGTTGGTGTCTCATTAACATTTTCCGTGGACTGTCCTTGAACTGTAATATTTTTATCTCTGCCTCCTAAGTAGCTGGGATTACAGATGTATAATGTAATGTACCCAGTATCATGGTATTAAGACATATTAATCAACCATGCATAGTAACAAATTATATAGGCAATCAGGGAAGAAACTTAAATTTGTATGTCTATAGCACTGACATTCAGAGGTCCAAAGGTGGGATATATCATCATATAGACTAAGTTTTGTGTTTGTGGAGGGCTTTCATATGTTCTGATCCTAGGGATTGAAACTAGTAATGTGTAGTTTCTTAATACAGGTTTGAGTGACTATTCAGAGTTTAAGAATTTATAGTTCATACACATAGGAAGATTAAAGAATGAAGCTATGCCTTCCAAGGAACACATATAGCTCAAGTTGTAAAATCCAGCCCTCATTTAACATGTGTTCATGAGTATTTAGTTTATTTGTTCAGAAATTTTCTTTCTAAGAATTAAAAACACTGCATACAAGAAATAATCAAGATGCTTATCCTTACTTCTTTTCTTTTAAAAAAATTCATTTATTCATATGTGCATACATTGCTTGGGCCTTTTCTCTCCCTTGTTCCCCTGACACAAAACAATAGAATTTAGGATGATTAACACCTGTATTGTCAATTTGGACTTGTTTGGTTCATGTCAATGAGAGGAAGTTTCAGATGGTAGGAGGAGATATATCTTCATTCAAATCCAGGCACCTGTCTCTGGGGTAAAAGGAAGTAGAAAGTTTGAGCCAAGTTCTATGTAGGTCACTGCCTGGGTAGCTCTGAAGGAATTGGGATCTAAACTGAAATTTTCATTTAAATGCATTCATTACAATTTTTAATATAATTTTTAATTAAGATATATTCATTATACAGGGGTATTCAAAGTGACAATTCAGGTCACACTTATATTGTACATTATTTAAATTTCCCCTATTGTCTCTCCCTCTCAGCCCCCTCCCAACCCCACCCTAAAAATTGCAAGAGGTTTTGTTTCATATAGGTATAGAAGTCCATTAACCATATACCATCACCTTGATTTCCTTCATTCATTCTCCACCCTCCCATTAGTAACCCCCCATGCTGTACCTATTTTACAGTCATGGTTATTGTTATCAACATTTAAGTTGGTGTTCAAAGGGGTGTCTTAATGTATGCCCACTGTGAGTGTGCTTTATGTTGGCCTGTTTAGTCCCTTTGATTGCTCTCCCTTACTACTTTACCTCCCAGTCCCTGTTTTTCTACAGCTTTCAATATACATCCTTATATTCCCTACCTTCACATCTTATGTTATGCGATCTAACTCATGCTCTATCATTCTCTTTTCCTTTTCTTCTTTTCTTGAGTTCCATAGAGTAGTTCCACTGTTACAAATATGTTCTACTTCTGTGATTGTATATGATCATTCTTGTTTTTATGTATGTTTTTCTTTGGACCAATCATGTATGCAAGAAAAAAATGTGGCTTTAGTGTTTCTGATCCTGGCTAACATCACTTAACATTATGTCCTCCAATTACATCCATTTACCTTCAAACCATGTCATTATTTCTTGTGGCTGAGTAATACTCCATTGTGTATATATACCAAAATTTCTTGATCCATTCATCAGTTGTGGGACATCTGGGTTGTTTCCAGAGCTTGGCTATTGTGAATAGTGCTACAATGAACACCAGTGTACAGGCATTTCTACTTTATCCTGTCTTATGTTCTTTTAGGTAGATGCCCAGGAGTGGTATCACTGGATCATATGGCAATTCTAGCTCTAGTTTTTTGAGGAATCTCCATAATGATTTCCGTAGTGGTTGTACTATTTGCATTCCCACCAGCAGGTTATAAGGGTTCCTGTTTTGTGACATCCTCACCAGTGTTTGCTGTTAATACCCTTGATTATGGCTATTCTAAGTGGGGTGAGATGACATGTAAGTGTTGTTTTGATTTCCCTTTCGTTTATAGCCAGGGAAATTGAGCACTTATTCATGTATTATTGACCATTTGGACCTCTTCCTTTGAGAATTCCATGTTCACTTCATGTGCCAATGTCTTCATTGGGGTTGATTCTTTGGGGGCTGAATTTTTTGAGTTCCTTGTAGATTCCAGATATTAGTCCCTTATTGGATAAGTAGCTGGAAAAGATTTTCTATGGGCTGTCTCTTGAGTATGGAGACTGTTTTCTTTAGTATGGAGAAGCTCTTTAGTTTGATACACTCCCATTTGTTATTATATCTTTTAGATGTTGAGCCCTTTGAGTTCTGTTTAGGAAGTTGTTCCCTATCTGTTGTTCCTATCTGTTCCAGTGTTTTTCCTACTGCTTCCTGGAATTGTTTCAAAGTTTCATGCCTTACATTAAGATCTTTGATCCACTTTTAGTTGGTTTGGTATAGGGTGAAAGACAGGGACCTAGTTTCGGTCTTCTACATGTGAATATCCAGTTTTCCCAGCAGCATTTGTTGAAGAGGCTGTGTTTTCTCCAGTGTGTGTTTTTGAATCCTTTGCCAAAAATCAGTTGGTTATAGATATAGATGCATGGGTTTATGTCTGGATCTTCTATTCTGATCCACTGGTCTTCTTTTCTGTTTTTGTGCCAATACCATGCAGTTCTTATTGTTATGTCTCTGTAGTATAGTTTGAAGTTGGATATTGTGATACCTCCAGCATTGGACTTTATGCTCAGAATTGCTTTGGCTCTTTGAGGTTCTTTGTGTTTACATATGTATTTCAAGATTGAATTTTCTGTTTTCATGAAGAATGTCATTGGAATTTTGATAGGAATTGCATTGAACATGTAGATTGCTTTTGGTAATATGGTCATTTTCACAAATTTGATTCTACCAATTCATGAGCATGGAAGTCTTTCCATCTTCTGATATCTTCTTCAATTTCTCTCTTCAGTGGCTTATAGTTTTCATTAAAAAGTTCTTTGTTTTCTTTTGTTAAATTTATTCCATTGTACCTTATTTTTTTTTGAGGGAATTGTAAATGGGATTGTTTCCCTGAGGTCTTTCTGAGTCTGTGCTTTGTTGTTGTATAGAAAAGCTACTGATTTCTGTATGCTAATTTTCTATTCTGCTACTTTGCCAAAAGATTTTATGATTTATAATAGTTTTTGGGGTATCTTAGGTATAGAAGCATGTCCTCTGCAAACAGGAATAGTTTGACTTCTTCCTTCCCTATTTGAGTCTCTTTTATTTCTTGCTCTTGTATTACTGTTCTGGCTAGGAATTCCAAATCTGTATTGAATAGGAGTGGAGAAAGTGGATAGCCTGGTCTCATTCCTGATTTTAAGGAGAAACGTATCACTTGTTCTCCATATAGTATTATGTTGGCTCTTGGTTTGTCACATATAGCCTTTATTGTGGTGAGAAAAATTCCTTCTATTCCTAATTTCTTCAGCTCTTTCTTCATGAAAGGGTGCTGGATTTTGTCAAAGGTTTTTAATGTGTCTATTAAGAGAATCATATGTTTTTTGTCCATGCCTCTGTTTATGTGCTGTATTATGTTTATGGATTTACATATGTTAAACCATCCTTGCATTCCTGGAATGAAACCAACTTGGTTGTCATGTATGATCCTTCTGATGTGTTGATGAATTCTGTTTGCCAGTATTTTGTTGAGAATCTGCACCTATATTCATTAAAGATATTTGTCTTTAATTCTCTTTACTGGTTACATCTTCATTGGGTTTCAGAATGAGTATAATGCTGGCTTCATAGAATGAGTTTGTTAGTGTTCCTTTCCTTTCTCATTCCTGGAAAAGTTTGAGAGTGTTGGTGTTAGTTTTTCTTTAAAGGTTTGGTAAATATTTGGCTGTGAATCCATCAGGTCCTGGGCTCTTCTTTCTAGGGAGACAGTTTATTACTGCTTCTATCTCATTGCATGTAATTAGATTATTCAGATGATTAATATCTTCTTGGTTCAAGTTTGGTTGGATATATGCATCTAGGAATTTATCCATTTCATGAAGATTTTCCAGTTTACTTAAATATGTTTTCAAGGTGTTCTCTAATGGTTCTCTGGATTTTGTAGTATTTGTGGTTATGTCCCCCTTTTCATTTTTGTTGAGTCTTTTCCCTCCTCCAATTTTTCATGTAGGCTAAGTTTGTTGATCTTGTTAATATTTTTATGATTATTATTCATTTATTTACATAAGTGTACATTGTTTGGGTCATTTGTCCACCCTGCCTCCTGCTCCCACCCTCTCCCTGCCTCACTTCCAGGCAGAACCTCTTCTGCCCTTTTCTCTAATTTTGTTGAAGAGAAGACATAAGCAAAATAAGAAAGACACAGTGTTTTTGCTAGTTGAGTTAAGGATAGCTATACAGAGAGATTCCTAGCATTGCTTCCATGTACAAGTGTGTTACAACCCAAGTTGATTCATCTCTAAATGGTCTTTACACTGGTTCCTGATCCCCTGCTCATGTTGACCTCTGTGACTTTAATGTTTCTGTATTAGTTCCTCCAGAGAGGGGACTTCAAATGCTTTCATGTTTTGGGTTTTCTACCTATCCCCATGCCTCCCATATGTGCTCTCCCCTTGTCATGTGACCCAAGTCCAACAGCATTGTTGTATTTGCCCTAGATCTAAAGTCCACATATGAGAGAGAACATATGATCTTTGGTCTTCTGAGCATGGCTAACCTTGCTCAGGATGATGTTCTCTAGTTCCATCCATTTACTTGTGAGTGATAAGATTTCATTCTTCTTCATGGCTGAGTAAAATTCCATTGTGTATAAATACCACATTTTCTTGATCCATTCATCAGTAGTGGGGCTTCTTGGTTGTTTCCATAACTAGGCTATTGTGAGTAGTGCTGCAGTAAACTTGGGTGTGCAGATGCCTTTGGAGTAACCTGTGTTGCATTCCTTTGGGTATATCCCCAGGAGTGGGATTACTGGATCATATGGCAGATATATGTTTAGATTTTTAAGAAGCCTCCAAAACTATTTCTAGAGTGGTTGCACCAGCTTGCATTCCCACCAACAGTGTATGAAAGTTCCTTTTCCCCACATTGTCACCAATACTTGCTGTTGGTTGTATTTTTTATTATGACTATACTAACAGGGGTGAGGTGGAATATTAGTGTGGTTTTGATTTCCTTCATGGCTAGAGATAGTGAGAATCTTTTCAGTATCAAAAGAATTTCTTCTTTTGAGAAAATTCTGTTTAGTTCAGTTGCCCATTTCTTTATTGGTTCATTGATTTTGGTAGAGATTAATTTCTTAAATTCCCTATATATTCTGGTAATCAATCCTTTGTCTGATGTATACCTGGCAAATATTTTCTCCCACTCTGTGAGTGGTCTCTTCAGCTTAGAGACCATTTCTTTTGTTGTGCAGAAGCTTTTTAATTTTATGAAGTTCCATTTGTCCATTCTGTCTCTTAGTTGCTGGGCTGCTGGGATTCTATTCAGGAGGTCCTTGTCTATACTTTCAGAGTGTTTCCTGCTCCTTCATGTACTAACTTCAGAGTTTAGGGTCTGATATTAAGGTCCTTGATCCATTTTTAGTTGATAGTAGCACAGGGTAATAGACATGGATCTAGTTTCAGTTTCTTGCAGACATATAACCACTTTTCCCAGCAACATTTGTTGAAGAGGCTGTCTTTTCTCCATCGTATTTTTTTAGCAGCTTTGTCAGAAATGAGGTGGGAATAACTGTGTGGATTCATATCCAGGTCCTCTATTCTGTTCCATGGGTGTTTATGTCTGTTTTTGTGCAAGTACCATGCTGTTTTAAGTGCTATTGCTTTGTAATATAGTTTGACCTCAGGTATTGTGATAACTCCAGCATTGCTCTTTTTGCTGTGTATTGCCTTGGCTATTTGTGGTCTCTTGTGTTTCCAAATGAATTTTAGGATAGATTTTTCAATCTCTGTGATGAAAGTCATTGGTATTTTGATGGGAATTGCATAAAACATGCAGATTGCTTTTGGTAATATAGCCATTTTTATTATGTTGATTCTACAATCCATGAGCACAGGAGATCTTTCCATCTTCTGTAGACTTCCTTGATCTATTTCTTCAGGGGTTTGTAATTATTATAGATAAGTTTACTCCTAGGTATTTGGGTTTTGTTTTATATTATTGTAAATGGAATTTTTTCCATATATTCCTTCTCAGTTTGTTAATTATTGGTGTATAGAAAAACTAATGATTTTTCTAAGTTGATTTTGTATCCTGCCACCTTGCTCTACCTTTTTATGGAGTTTTTGGGTAGGGTTTTTTGGGTCTTTAAGGTACAGATTCATATAGTCTGCAAATAGGGATATATTGACAGTTTCTTTACCTATTTGTATTCCTTTTATTGCTTCTCCTTGCCTAATTGCTCTGGCTAGGAATTCTAATACAATGTTGAATAGGAGTGGGGATAGTGGGCACTCTTGTCTCATTACTGATTTGAGGGGCAATGATTTCAGTTTTTCACCATTGAGTATGATGTTGCTGGTAGGTTTGTCATAGATAGCCTTTACAATGTTGAGGTACATTCCTTCTATTCCTAGTTTTCTTAGAGCTTTTGTCATGAAATGGTGTTGGATCTTGTCAAAGGCTTTTTCTGCATCTATTGAGTGGGTTTTTGTCTTTGCTTCTATTAATGTGCTGTATTACATTTATAGATTTTCTTATGTTGAGCCACCCCTGCATCCCTGGGATGAAGCTTACTTGGTCATGGTGTATGATCTTTCTGATGTGTTGTTGGATTCGGTTTTCCATTATTTTAGTGAGGATTTACCATTGACATTCACTAAGGAAATTGGCCTATAGTTTTCCTTTTTGGAGGTGTCTTTGTCTGGTTTTGGGATGAGATTAATATTGGCTTCAAAAAATGAGTTATACAGTGTTCCTTCTTTTTCTATTTCATGGAACAGTTTAAGGAGGGTTGGAATTAGTTCTTCATTAAACGTCTGATAGATTTCAGCAGTGAATCCATCAGGTCCTGGACTTTTCTTTTTTGGGAGACTCTTAATTGCTGCTTCAATTTCATTTTGTGTTATAGGTCTATTCAGGTGATTAATATACTCTTGGTTCAGTTTTGGATGGTCATAAGTATTTAGAAATCTGTCCGTTTCTTCAAAAATTTCAAATTTATTAGAGTATAGGTTCTCAAAGTAGTGTCTGATGATTTCCATGGTGTTTCTTATTATTGCCCCTTTTGCATTTCTGATTTTGCTGATTTGGGTTATTTCTTTCCTCATTTTAGTCAAGTTTGCCAGGTGTCTGTCAATCTTATTTATTTTTTCAAAGAACCACCTTTTTGTTTCATTGTTCTTTGTTTTTCTTTGGTTTGTATTTCATTGATTTCAGCCCTTATTTTAATTAATTCTCTCCTTCTATTGATTTTGGATTTGCTTGTTCTTCATTTTCTAGGAGATTGAGCTGTAGCATTAGATCATTGATTTGAGATCTTTCTGATCTCAAATTTAATATATGCACCCATGGCTATAAACTTTCCTCTTAGGACTGCCTTTGCTGTGTCCCATAGGTTCTGGTAGACCTTGTTTTCATTTTCATTAACTTCTAGGAAGCTTTTAATTTCCTCTTTTATTTCATCAATGACCCATTGATCTTTGACCAATGTGTTGTGCAGCTTCTAATCATTTGCATGTTTTTTACTGATGTTTTTGTTGTTCATTTCTGGTTCTAATGCATTGTGGTGAGATAGAATGCATGGGATATTGTCTATTTTCTTATACTTGCTGAGGCTTGCTTTGTGCCCTAAGATATGTTCAATTTTGGAGAAGATTCCATGAGCTGCTGAGAAGAATGTATATTGTGCAGAAGTTGGATGAAATATTCTGTAGACATCAACTAGGTACATTTGATCTATGGTGTGATTTAGTTCTAGAATATCTTTATTGATTTTTTGTTTGCATGACCTATCTATCGGTGGTAGAGGGGTATTAAAATCTCCTACTACCACTGTGTTGGAGTCTGTATATGTTTTTAGGTCCTTCAGAGTATGTTTGATGAAATTGGGTGCATTGCTGTTGGGTGCATATAGGTTGATAGCTGTTATTTCCTTTTGGTGTGTTTCCCTTTATCTCTTTTGATCAATGTAAGTTTGAAGTCTACTTTGTCTGAGATAAGTACTGCTACTCCTGCCTGTTTTTAGGGGCCATTTGCTTGGTAAATCTTCTTCCAGCCTTTCATCCTCAACCAGTACTTGTTTCATCGATGAGATGGGTCTCCAGTAAGCAACAGATTTTTGGATCTTCCTTTTGAATCCAGTATGCCAATGGTGTCTCATGATGGGGGAATTAAATCTGTTAATATTCAGTGTTAGTGTTGATAGGTATGTGGTGATTCCTGTCATTTAGTTGTCTTTGTTGGTTAAGGGTTTGATTGTGAGCAGCTGAATTAATGTTACTCTCTGATTCCTTGTCTTTTCTTCTCCTGTGATTTGGTACTGCCTTCCCTCTTTTAGTTTTGTTTGCTTTCACTTTCTGTGTGCAGAATTTTTGAAGAATCTTTTGTAGTAGTGTCTTGGTATGCATATATTGTTTTAGTTTCTGCTTATCATGGAAGACATTTATTGCTACATCTATTTTGAATGATAGTTTTCTCAGTAGAGTATCCTAGTGTTGAAGTTATTTTCATTTGGTGCCCAGAAGACCTCACTCCATTCTCTTCTTGCTTTTAACATTTCTGTTGAGAAATCTGATGTGATTTTGATGGGTTTTCCTTTGTATTTTGTTTGTTTTTTTCTCTCTTATGGCCTTCAATATTCTTTCTCTTTTCTCTGTGCTTGTTGTTTTAATGATAATGAATCATGGGGTAGTTCTATTTTGGTCAAGTCTGTTTGGTGTCCTGGAGGATTCCTGTACCTGAATAGACATAGCTTCTCTAGTTTGGAAATTTTCTATTTTGTTGAGTATATTACGAATACTTTTTGCTTGCAACTCTTCTTCTTCAATGCCCATGACTCTCAGATTTGGTCTTTTGATGTAGTGTTTGGGTTCTTGCATATTCCTTTCACAGGTTTTGAATTGTTTTACCAATAGTTCTTCAGTTTTTCCTTTAATTACCATTTCATATTCATGTTCTGAGATTCTGTCTTCTGTTTGTTCTATTCTGCTGGAATTGCTTTCCATTTGTTTTGTATATCTGTTTCATTCTTTTTTCTGAGGCTTTCCATATCATGGGTCACTTCCTCTTTAATATTGTCAATTTTCAACCTTAATTTATATCTCTATGGTGTTGTCTGTTTCCCTTTGTGTTTATATAGGGCTCTTATGATTTCATTTTTTTGTCTTCTCATATTCTTTATTTTCGTTGACTTGGAATTTTTTGAATGCCTCCTGTATGCTTTGGTTAACCATGTATAGTTACATCTCTATGAAATTCTCATTGCTTACTTGCAGGATTTCATCTTTCAGGGTGTTCTTGTGGGCTTCATTGGTTTCCTTGGTGTAGTTTATCTTTGTTTTGTTGGAGTCTGTATCTGGGTCTCTGTTTTCTTCATTTCTCTCTGAGTCCTGTACTAATTTATTTTTGGGGGGATAATAGTTTCCATCCCTTTTTCATCTTCTCAACATTCCACTTGGTACTGTTTCTACCTCTGAACTATGTGTAATTTAATACTAGTTGAGTTACAATAGTAAAACTAACAAAACCAAGAGAGAAGGAGAAAAAAGAAAGAAAGAGAAAAATGGAGAAACAAAGAAATACAGGGAGAGATGGTGGACATTCAAACAGTGAACAAGAAAGCCAAACTGTTGAAGAAAGGCAAAAAAAATCACCAGTTCAGGAACCATAGAATTACAGTCAAAGTTGTTCTGGTGTTACTCCTTTAGCATCCAGGCCTGTTTGAATGTGTCTCCAAGGTAGGTTTGGAGACGGTGTCTGGTGGTGTTGGAGCCCTCCTGTGGTGAGTGGCTGGTGGGTGGCTGCCTGGTGGGCTGGCAGGTGGCTGTCTGGTGGTGCAGTGGCTTGGCATTCCAATGGGCAGTGACCTGACGGGTGTGTGGGTTGGTGGCCTAGAGTGCCTGTGGGGTGGTGGTCTGGTGGAGGGGCAGCCCAGGAAGCCACAGGATGGTGACCTAGTAGAGTGGCTGTCCTGCAGGCCTCGGGGCCTGGTCTTGGTGGGCCTGTGGCATGGAGGCCTTGCGGGCAGTGGCTGGGCTGTTCTTTCAGTAAATTGTTGCATGGAGAAGCCTTCCACATGCTAATGGTTCACATTGCCGAAGTTTCAGCTCTCCCTCAACCAAGCATGTCTCCAGTGTCTCAGAAATGTCCCTGATTCATGGAGCTTATGCAGTCTGCATCTCTGTCCCACTTGCCATCTTGGATCTTCTAGGTTGTTAATCTTTTCAAAGAATCAACTTTTTGTTTCATTGATTCTTTGTATAGTTTGTTTGGTTTCAATCTCATTGTTCTCAGCCCTGATCTTCATTATTTCTCTATCTGCTGGTTTTGAGTTTGGTTTGTTCTTTTTTTTTTCTATGAGTTTAAGGTACATCATTAGATTGTTTATTTTGGAGGTCTCTGTGTTTTTTAATGTAGGCACTTATACCTATAAACTTTCCCCTTAGAATAACATGTACTATGTCCCACAGATTCTGGAAGGTTGTTTTTTCATTTTCTTTGGATGCTAGGAACTTTTTGATCTCTCCCCTTAATACTTTGCTCACCCAATTTTTTTAGCAGTGTGTTGTTCAGTCTCCATGTGTTTGAATATTTTCTGGGGTTTCTTCTGTTGTTGAGGTCTAGTTTTATGCTATTGTAATCTGATATGATGAACGGTGTTATTTCAATTTTCTTGAATTTGTTGAGATTTGCTTTGTGTCCTAACATGTGATCTATTTTGGAGAAAGTTGAATTAGCTGCAGAAGAGAAAGTGCATTGCCTAATTATTGGGTGAAATATTTTGTACATATCAACCATATCTATTTTGTTTAATGTGTGGAGTAGATCTGAAATTTCTTTGTGAGTCTTTTGTGTGGATGATCTATCTATTGATGACAGTGAGGTATTCAGGTCTCCCACTGTCATTGGGTTAGCATCTATCTGTGCTCTTAGGTTCATTAGAGAGTTTTAAAAATGTAGATGGGTGCCCCTGTGTTTGGTGCACATATGTTAATGATTGATATTTCCTCTTGATGAATTGTTCCTTTCATTAATATGAAGTGAACTCCATTGCCTCTTCTGGTAGATTTTAGTCTGAAGTTTACTTTGTCAGATATGAGTATGGATACTCCTGCTAGTTTATGGGGTTCTTTTGCTTGGAAATTTTTTTTCACCCTTTGACTCTAAGCCACTATTTGTTTTTTTCAGTAAGTTTAGTCTCTTGTAAGCAACATATGGTTGGGTCTTGTTTTTTAAGTCAATTTGCTCTTCTATGTCTTTTGCTTGGGCATTGAGTCTCTTTACATTCAGTGTTAAAATTGAGAGGTGCTTGTTTTCATTTATTGTTATTCCCCTGTTGTTATTCCTGGTTTTTTAGTTTGCTTGCTCAAAATGGTTTATTCTTTCTTTTGCCATCTTGTCTTACTCTAGTTTCTTCTTCTCTATGTAGAAGTCCTTTAAGTATCTTCTGTAGTGCTGGCTTGGTAGTCCCAAATTCTTTTAGTTTTTTCTTGTTGTGGAAGGATATTTCAATTAGGAAGGATTGTTTTGCGAGTAGACTAGTCTAGTTTGCCAGTTGCTTTCTTTCAGGGCCTGAATTGTGTCTTTCAATAACCTTCTTGCATTTAGAGTTTGAGTTGAGAAGTCTGCTGTTATTCTAATGAGTTTGCCTGTATATGTGAGTTGTCTTCTCTCTTTTGCAGATATCAAAATTATTTCTTCTCTGTGTTAAGTGTTTTGATTATGATGTGTCTGTGGGGTTTCTTTTTTGATCCTGATGATATGGTGTTCTGTAAGCTTCTTCCACCTGAGTGACTCACTCTTTCTCAGGGTTAGGAAAGTTTTCAGCTACTATTTCATTGAATATCATTGGAAGAATGACATTAAAGTTTGTCAATGCCTTTAGTTTGTATCTCCTCTTCTTTTTCTCTACCCATAATTTATAGGTTTGGTCTTTTCATGGTGTCCCAGATATCTTGCATATTTTCCATTCAGATTTTCTTAGCATTCTTTCATGGCTTTTTACTGTTTGGTCTAATTCCTCTACTTTGTCTTCCATTCCTGATATTCCATTTTCAACTTGTTCCACATGTTCACAAAGCTTTTGATTGAGATATTTGGATATTTAATTGTTTATTTCAGATTATTTTTCAGAGTTTCCATATTTTTATTGATTTCTTCTTTTATATCTTGGCTAGTCATCTTAATTTCATTCATCTGTTTGTTTGTATTCTTTGTGGTCATTTAATTGTTCATTCATGTCCTCTTTGAGGTCAACTAGTAACTTGTGTTTCTTCTTTGAGTTAATTAATCATTTTTACTATTGTTTTACAGGTGTTTAGATCCTTAGTGGTGGAATTGGCTCTTCATAGAGAGTGGTTGTCTTGTTGTTTCATTCTGTATTGAGATTTATTCATCTGGAATTGTTTTTGGTTAGGATTTTAATCCTTTGTGTCCCTGTAGTTGGGGTTTTGAGTTTTTTCTCTGGGACCTCCAGCAGTATTCTTCAGAGAGGGGTATGCTGGATATGTTCCCTTTGCAGGGTTCTTCTTGTGTTACAGATTACCTCCTTTTTCTCCTCCTTGATGGAACTGGAGTTCCTTCTCTTTGATGTGGGTGTGGAGGCGCTCCTGTAGTCACAGAGTGGAGTACTAGGTCTCTGTGCACTGTGGGGGACAGGCCTTCTGGCACTAGCAGAGTAGCAGGTTGCCACTCAGTGGAAGATCTGGGATTTCAGCTCTTGGACAGGAGAGACATGACTCTCTTGCAGAGAGGTGCAGTGTGAAGTGCTGGAATTCTGTGTACCTTGGGGAAAAAGGCTTTTGGTGCTGCTTGCAGAATAGCAAGTTATAGCTTTCCTCCCCTCACTTGGGAATCTTGTGTTCTTGCTCTGCTGGATGAGCAAAATAGCAAGACCTGGAGCCTGGGGTTCACTTAGGTGTGTGGTAGTGGGCTCCTGGAACTGAGTAGCAAATTGAGGGTACCTGTGAGGCAGCAAATTTAGGAGACTTGAATTGACTGGTGCCCACAAGGCATTGGAGGCTCTGGGGTCTACTTGCAATGGGTCATGAGCTTATAGGAGCCACACAGATGCTGCGGGCTTTGGGGAACCAAGCCTGCAGGTGGTGAGAGTTCTGGGGCCTGATTGCCAGCACAGGTTTCAGGGAGCACAGTTCAGTGGCACTGCTACTTGCTCAGGACAACCAAGTCTGCAGGCATCAGGAGTTCTAGGACCTGATTGCTGCATGGGCTTTAGGGAGCACAGTACAGTGGTACTGCTACTGGCTCCTGGGAACCAAGCCTGTTGTCTTCTGCCTTCTGTTACCCATGGAGCAGTGGGAGCTCAGGGACCTGCTTACTTAGGGGTGTTGGTTTCCCTGGATTTCAGGGTAAAGTTAGCAGGTCATGTAGTGGGGGGGAGCATGAATCTCTGAGTTCCTATATGTGCCCAGGAAGCAGAACTTACCACCTAGCATGCTGAGTAATGGAGCCTTTAGCTGTACAGAGATGTTGGGTGTTGGGGATCTGGAGTGTTGAGCTGCTAGTTGTTCTTCCTATTCTTCCTGTGTATAGTTGCTTCTTTACATGTGGATTTTGACAGGGCTTTTCTTCTCACTGATTATGGGACCCCATGGGTACCTTTTGGGGTCCTATGATCTTCATTTTTCAGGGTAGTTAGTCACCACTGGGCTACAGGGATGTCAATAACTTGCCATCATGCCCCTTCCTCAAATGCCATTCTATAATTTTTCTAGCATAGATTTTTCCATAAGAGTAATATTATTTTTGTCAATATAAGAATATTCTACAAAATATCAGAGGAAGTGACACCAATGTTTTGGCATAAGTGATCAAGAGAATGAAGAGGAGAAAATAACTGCAGTCCAGAATTAATGATTTATCTACTCTGTGCATGACTTAAAAGTACAACCAGTATATTATTAGAGATTATTAATTTACATTTTATAGTTTGATCAGCTAAAATAATATGCAGTGACAAAATATTTCATGTGGTTATATGCATGGAGGCCAGTTAAAAAAGATAAGTATGTCTCAATTCCATGAATTACTCTTTTTCTACTAATATTAAAGAATATTTGACCATTGTACACATTCTGAATGTGTATACTGATGATAAAATTCTTTGGTCTCCTAGAAATATTAGATGAATAATGTACCTCAACATTGTCTAATAGTTAACTAACCAGAGAAGTTCATGTCTAATTAAGGAATTGAACTCCATGAAACATTTTTTGTATGCATTAATTCCTAAAATGAATCTCTTGATAACAGATGAGTTTTGAGCTCTTACCAGTAGGCAGCATTCCAAAGATGCTACCTTAAAAATAAAAAGAACATTTCCTATTTAATTGTTTAATTTTATCAGTAAACTTTGAGTTGAGCATATTATAGAATGTTACTGAAGTCTTAAACATACTTATATTAAATTGATATTAGTAACATTTTCCAAGGTTAAGCACACTGTAGTGCTGTGTGGGAAGTATTCTATGTTATATTTTCAATACATATCTTCATTCCTGTTGTATTTTCAATGGCTTGTGTTCATGAAATAAAAAATTTGCTGTTAATTTTCTCCATATTTACAACATCCTAAGTAAAGTTACTTGAAATAAATATGTGTTTTTCTGTGTTTTAGAATAGCTGTTAAAGTACAACATTCTTTTCTCACCATCTTTTTGGAATTTTGTGCATTATTCAGAAAAATTACTCATCAAATAAAATGCAATCATAATTTATTCATGTTTAGGAGCAAGTCTTCTGTGGATGCATATTTTCTGCATAACAGTATTAGAAAAGGACCTATCAAAAAAAGTAATGGAATTTTGTAACTTTTTTCATGATGAAGCAGTGTTCCCAATTTCAGCCTAAAATTCAGGGTAATTCTGACAGACTTTCTTTTTTAAAAGTACACACTTGAGTTACATGCCTCTGAATTGGCACAGTCATTTCTCCTACTTTGCTGAGGTGTAGGAAGATAACTTGTTATGGAACAATATAACAGTGAGTCAAATTCTTTATTTCTATTCAAGAGACAAAATACTAGATTGAGTAAAGCATAGAGAAGGAAGTAGTGTGGTAATGGGAGAAAAGAATACAGGCTTTGGTAGAATCTCTTACAAGCACTCTTGTCACTTTGTCATTAGTGTAGCACTTACTTTGGAGGTATGCTTTGTTTCATGGTACTACAACTGCTCTCAAGGAAGAGACTATCTATCCTGCTCTTCACCATAGCCCTAAAGTTTAGCACAGATTTAGGGCTTCTCATGTTGTCTGATTTTGTTTAAGATGTCATGTAAAATAAGAAAGAATGTATGGGAAGATTGGCTAATTGTAATTATCATTCTGTCTGCCTCGTTGAACACATTAACACTCACCCACTGCCATCAATGGAAAGAACAGAAAAGGATATTAACCTAGATCCAAAAGTACCTCATAAAGACTTTTTTTTGGTGGTAATGGGGTTTGAAATCAGGGATTCATGCTTGCTTGGCAGGTGCTCTGCTGGTCCACAAAGACTATATTATTAAAATGAAAACCCAGCAAACTAAATGGGTAGGACAAATTCTTCTTCTTGACAGGAATCAAATTTGAGGTGGATATATTCAAAATTAAAGCTAAATTTTATTAATGAAAGTTTTGTTATAAGAATAAACTTGTTGCATTTAAATCTCTCTTGCCTTTAAGGTAATGACTTTCCAAGGAGGTTGCTAAGTTCTTTATTCAAACAGACTTCATAAAATCTGTAGACATGTCCAGAACATATATGAACTTAACAGTAGTCATAAATTAGCCTCAAGTACAGACTTTCACTACAATTTTCCACTCTTTCATTCTCTTATCTATTCTTCCTCCTCTTTAACTAGAACTGCTCAGTCTTTTAACTTTGTGACTTTCTACAAAAAATTATCATGCTCTCAAGCTTTATATTACAATAACTCTTTCAACCTTTATCATTCATTTATATGAAGCAGGTCTAATTAAGTTTACTTGGAAATATTATCCATTTATTCACACTGTGTTCCATACACTGAACAAGTTCCAGAGATTTTTTAAAAAAGACTTGCCCTGAAGAAGCTCCTTTTTATTTTTAAAGCTATCATGAGAACTCTATCTAAGGTACTTCATATGCCATATTTTTCACATAAATTGTATTAAACTTTTCCAAATTAATATAAAATAATGATGTCTTTAATATTTTATTTGGATGTACTTTACACTGTTATTATTTATTTGGATGTACTTTACACTGTTATTATTTAAATGATTATGTTTTAGTGTACCAGAGTAACATATGGTATAGTCAATAGAGTCTATATGTGGTCACAGAATATATAAAATAGTTTTTCTTTACATAAATAGGTAATAATCAATTTCAAAATTTCCCGATATTTAAACTGATTTAGTTTTGTATATAATATAAAAAGTTAATGTACCAGTATGAGTATATATATGAATAAAGGTACTATATTAAGTATAATAAGTGCTATAACTACACTTACAAGACCATAAGAGTAAAACATACTTTATGTAAAAATATAAGAATACTTATAGTTTCTTCTTTTAATGTCCTGAATTACTATTATTTCAATACCTAGCATATACTATTATCAATCAAAATGAATAAATAGTATACACATAATGAAAGGAACTAAATATGTTGGCTTTTTTCATTTAAACTGAGGAGCTATAGAACCAGGCTGGCAGGCTATTCATTTTTCCACTCTTCTGTATGCTAGACATCACCTTGAGGAATCTATTAAATTTTTCTGTGCTTCAATATCCTCACTAAGAAAGTGAACAACAATGACTGTATCTTTATAGGGTGACAGGGAGAAATAATATAAATATTTATCAAAACTACATTAGTCTCTGACACATGAACATATTTCCATGTAAAGTAAAAAAATTTCAGACACTGGGCCATCCTCTTAGAGGAAAGTCTTGTGAGGAAGGCTTGCCAATGCTCAATATATGGTATGCCAAAGTAGAAGTTGTCTATGCAGAAAACTAAACAAGAGTTTAAAAATTGCACAATTTTATCCCAGGGATGCAGGGGTGGCTCAACATGCAAAAATCAATAAACATAATAAACCACATTAACAGAAGCAAAGACAAAAACCACTTGATCATCTCAATAGATGCAGAAAATGCCTTTGATAAGATCCAACACCATTTCATGATAAAAGCTCTAAGAAAACTAGGAATAGAAGGAAAGTACCTCAACATTATAAAAGCTATATATGACAAACCTATAGCCAGCATTATACTTAATGGAGAAAAGCTGAAACCATTCCCTCTAAAATCAGGAACCAGACAAGGATGCCCACTATCTCCACTCCTATTCAATATAGTACTGGAATTCCTAGCCATAGCAATTAGGCAAGAAGAAGGAACAAAAAGAATACAAATAGGTAAAGAAACTGTCAACATATCCCTATTTGCAGATGACATGATCCTATACCTTAAAGACCTAAAAAACTCCACTCAAAAGCTTCTAGACATCATCAATAGCTATAGCAAGGTAGCAGGATATAAAATCAACATAGAAAAATCATTAGCATTTCTATACACTAACAATGAGCAAACTGAAAAAGAATGTATGAAAACAAATCCATTTACAATAGCCTCAAAAAAAAAATCAAATACCTAGGTGTAAACCTAACAAAAGATGTGAAAGACCTCTACAAGGAAAACTATACACTTCTGAAGAAAGAGATTGAGGAAGTCTATAGAAAGTGGAGAGATCTCCCATGCTCATCGATTGGTAGAATCAACATAGTAAAATTGTTGATACTCCCAAAAGTAATCTACATGTTTAATTCAATTCCCATCAAAATTCATTTAATTTCATTTAATTTAATGACATTCATTAAAGAGATTGAAAAATCTACCGTGAAATTTATATGGAAACACAAGAGGCCACGAGTAGCCAAGGCAATACTCAGTCAAAAGAACAATGCAGGAGGTATCACAATACCTGACTTCAAACTATATTACAAAGCAATAACAATAAAAACAGCATGGTACTGGCACAAAAACAGACATGAAGACCAGTGGAACAGAATAGAGGACCCAGATATGAAGCCAAACAACTATAACCAACTTGTCTTTGACAAAGGAGTTAAAAATATACGATGGAGAAATAGCAGCCCCTTCAACAAAAACTGCTGGGAAAACTGGTTAGCAGTCTGCAAAAAACTGAAACTAGATCCATGTATATCACCCTGTACCAAGATTAACTCAAAATGGATCAAGGATCTTAATATCAGACCCCAAACTCTAAAGTTGATACAGAAAAGAGTAGGAAATACTCTGGAGTTAGTAGGTATAGGTAAGAACTTTCTCAACGAAACCCCAGCAGCACGGCAACTAAGAGATAGCATAGATAAATGGGACCTCATAAAGCTAAAAAGCTTCTGTTCATCAAAAGAAATGGTCTCTAAACTGAAGAGAACACCCACAGAGTGGGAGAAAATATTTGCCAGCTACACATCAAAGGACTGATAACCAGAATATATAGGGAACTTAAAAAACTAAATTCTCCCAAAACTAATGAACCAATAAAGAAATGGACAAGTGAACTAAACAGAACTTTCTCAAAAGAAGAAATTCAAATGGCCAAAAAACACATGAAAAAATGTTCACCATCTCTAGCAATAAAGGAAATACAATTTAAAACCACACTAAGATTCCGCCTCACTCCTGTTAGAATAGCCATCATTAGCAACACCACCAACAACAGGTGTTGGTGAGGATGCGGGGAAAAAGGAACCCTCTTACACTGTTGGTGGGAATGTAAACTAGTACAACCACTCTGGAAAAAAATTTGGAGGCTACTTAAAAAGCTAGACATTGATCTACCATTTGATCCAGCAATACCACTCTTGGGAATATACCCAAAAAACTGTGACACAGGTTACTCCAGAGGCACCTGCACACCCGTGTTTATTGCAGCACTATTCACAATAGCCAAGTTATGGAAACAGCCACGATGCCCCACTACCGATGAATGGATTAAGAAAATGTGGTATCTATACACAATGGAATTTTATGCAGCCATGAAGAAGAATGAAATGTTATCATTCGCTGGTAAATGGATGGAATTGGAGAACATCATTCTGAGTGAGGTTAGCCTGGCCCAAAAGACCAAAAATCGTATGTTCTCCCTCTTATGTGGACATTAGATCAAGGGCAAACACAACAATGGGATTGGACTTTGAGCACATGAGAAAAGCGAGAGCACACAAGGGAGGGGTGAGGATAGGTAAGACACCTAAAAAATTAGCTAGCATTTGTTGCCCTTAACGCAGAGAAACTAAAGCAGATACCTTAAAAGCAACTGAGGCCAATAGGAAAAGGGGACCAGGAACTAGAGAAAAGGTTAGATCAAAAAGAATTAACCTAGAAGGTAACACACACGCACAGGAAATTAATGTGAGTCAACTCCCTGTATAGCTGTCCTTATCTCAACCAGCAAAAACCCTTGTTCCTTCCTATTATTGCTTATACTCTCTCTACAACAAAATTAGAGATAAGGGCAAAATAGTTTCTGCTGGGTATTGAGGGGTTGGCGGGGAGAGGGAGGGGGCAGAGTGGGTGGTAAGAGAGGGGGTGGGGGCAGGGGGGAGAAATGAACCAAGCCTTGTATGCACATATGAATAATAATAAAAAAATTGCACGATTTTTACTCATTGGTATCGAAATATGTAAATGCAAACTTTAAGCATTTTTATTTCTTCATAAAAAGTGAATTTACTTATCCTTTTCCTCTAAGTACCAGGTTATAAAATCTAGGCCAGGATCAGTGGCTCATGCTTGCAATCCTAGCAAAATGGGAGGTGAGGATCAGGAAGGTAAAGGTTCAAGGCTAGCCAAGACAGAAAGTTATCAAGACTCCATCTCAACAAAAAAAGATGTGCATGGTAATGAACTGTAATTACAACTATGTGAAAGACGTAATTTGGGGGAACATGGTCCAGGCCAGGTGAGAGGAAAAAAAGAAAAAAATATGAGCCTCTATGTGAAAAATAACTAAAGTATAAAGGGCTCAGAATATGGCTCAAGTGGATGAGGCCCTGAGTTCAAACCTTAATACCACAAAAAATTTAACAATCCACAACTTTTTTCAGTTTTTGTACTTTATTTTGAAGAGTACATATTTGATCTTGAGTCATTGCAGAAGACACCCATGTTGAAATGGTATATTTTTTTGCTGGCAGTTATGTGTATGTGAAATTGAACATATGGACTTTACACAGTATGCTTATAAACCAAAGAATGGATATATTTTAAGTGGGGGGAAAAAGCTTCTAAGGCATCTTTTCTGTGTGTGATAAACACTGTCCTAGGAAGGATATAGGACCTGAGAAAAGCTTTGATTTACAAGGATGATGGTTGATTTTCAAGCAGGGCACTTAGCTTGGTTTCAAAATGTTGCCATGCACTCTGCAAAAAGATTTAATTGGCAATGCAAATCAAATTGGGAGGACAGATGATGTTGGTAATGTTGCTCATTCCTCAGAGATGGACATCCTTGAAATCATGTTTATGTCAATATTATTGCAAGTAAACTATTTCATTAGTTTAAACCCTACATGTGTAATTTCACTCCTCAACTATCTGCTTATAGGAGATTTGCAGCAAACAACTGCTTCTGAACTGCTGAGCTAAATCTAGCAAGTAGGCAGTAAGCCATATCTGAACTCATCTCTCTCTCTTTGTATTGTTTTGAGAACATTAGCTGCTATAAGACATAAATTTAGAAATAAATATATGATGGCTCAAATGCAGTAGAAATTTCTTCCTGACCTCATGGAAAAATCCCAGATAGGAGAGCTTTAATAGATGGCCTTCTCTGCGCAGATATCCAAAGACCTAGGCTTCTTCAAGCATTGGCTCCATTAGCTCCAACATGTCAATTGCAGTATGGCTATGGCAGTCCTTATCAAATCAAAAGGAGAAACAACTGGGCACCAAGTGGAAAGGTTTCATCAACCAGACTTGGGAGAGACACAAGCTACCTCCCTTCTCATTCCATTGACTGAATTTCAGTCATATGACCACATCTTGCTGCAAGGGAAGCTGGAAAATGTAGCTTGAGATTTGCCTAGGATGACAGGCAAAAGTGCTACATCCTTCTTGATAGTCTAACACCTAAAGTATCATTTCCTCTCTTCAGTCACTAGTGGTCTCCTAGCTACTTCTATCTTCTCTTTTGTTGGCAGAAGGCAGTCTCCTTAATTCACAGTCAGGCATCAGTCTTGAACATGCATTTTGAAAGCAGAGGCCTGTAGAATGATTACTCGCTCCCTCAGGAGCAAATGGTAGCGTTTGCGCTTTTTTGGTTTGTTTGTTTTGTGGTCTTCTGTAGGACAGTACCAAAAACTATTTTAAGTAAACTATTTAGTCCATGAATAAAGCAAGATCTAAAATGGGTTAAGAGTGCTGGTCTATGCCTGTAATTCCAGCACTCTGGAAGCTGAGTCAGGAGGATCTTGCATTGAGGCCAGCCTGGGCTACATAGTGACACCCTGCTTAAAAAAAAAAAAGAAATAAGTAAATAACAGTCCATTTTTTAAAATTAAAGAGTATATTTAGAAATTAAATAATGCATATTATACATAGCATCTATATTCAATTCTGGTTTTCCCTAATGTTTTTAGATATTCACAATGTGAAGTAATAGCAGATTTGTGTCTTTACTGGTATTGATTGAAGATGTACTTAATCCAGTCAATAAAGGACTGTTGTGTTTTAATTCTTGTGCTCAGTTATTATATATAAACATCTAATAGACATAAAATACAACATGCTCCAATATTAAAGTATTTTGTCTCCTTCACAAACTTAGTCCACCACCATCCTTTCCCTTTTCTGTTGATGCAACTCTATCTTAACAGCTGTGCAAGACTAAAACTTTAGTGTCATTCTTGCTTCTCTCACAACTCTTATCTAAGCTTCCAGGAAATTCAATTGATCTCACATACAAAAAACCAGAAAGCAAGCACATCTGTCCATTTCCACTGGTGCATCTAGCTCCTGTCCTCTCTGAAATAGCCTCCTGACTACTTTTACCTACTGCCTACTCAAACAAATACCACACACACACACACACACACACACACACACACACACACACTCACACACACACACACACCCAGTCTACTCTCAATCCAGGTGCAAAAGTAGAAGAAGAGAAAGTAGTAAGGGGGCTAGTACACTAACCCAAGTGTGAATTAACCACCACTTCTACCACTCTCACCCTCTACTTTACTCACATTGACCTCTTTGCCAGTTTTGAACAAATTAGACTCAGTATTTTGTTCTCTCTCTCTCTCTCTCTCTCTCTCTCTCTGTCCCTTTTCTGCTTCTGTCTCAACAAGGCTTGTGCTAAGTGTCCTGTTAAATATTGTATTGTGCTACCCTCATTCTACCCAGTTTCTAAAGCTTCTTAAGCTTATTTTCCGTTATATATAATACACAATGCTTTCAAAAATACTTTATAGCATACGTGATTTTTGTTTTTTGCTTGCCTGTCTTCCAAATTTAAGTACCATAAGAGTAGAAATTACTTTGTTGTTTTCTTCTTATTTTTTATCTTAGAAAGTCAGTTTTTCCATTGATTTTAACAGATAACTTTGCTCAGCTTAGTGCTCTTGATTGGCAGGTATTTGTTATCAAAGTTTGGAATATACTGTTACATGATTTCATGACTTTTAGGGTTCCTTAGGAGGTCTGGCATATTTTTTTCTTTCTTTTATCATTTTTACATTTACTTACATGTGTATACATTGCTTGGGCCACCTTCCCCTTCCTCACACCCTTTTCCCCACTCCCTGCTTTTGAGCAGAACTGTTCCAACCTCTTATTCTCTGATTTGGTTAACAAGAAATCATAAGAGATAATAAGAGAGACATAGTATTTTTGCTAGTTGAGATAAAGATATCTGCACAGAGAGATTCCTAGTGTGGCTTCCATTTACTTCTGTAATGCAACCCACATTGGTTCATCTCTGCCAGACCTCCTCAATACTTCCTCATACTTCATAGTGACCTTGGCCAGCTTAAGATTACTATATTCACTCCTCTAGAGTGGGCATATCAACCACATTCAAGTTTTAAGTTTCCTTCCCTTTCCCTATTCTTCCCGTGAGCATTCTCCCCTTAGTGTGTGACCCATGTCCAATAATATTACTGCATTTGTTTTAGGTCTGTAATCCTCAAGTAAGGGAGAACATGCAATTTTTGGCCTTCTGAGCCTGGCTAACTTTGCTTAAGATGATGTTCTCCAGTTCCATCTATTTACTTGAGAATGCCAAAATTTCATTCTTCTTTTAGGCTGAGTAAAATTTTATTGTGTTTAAATACCACATTTTCTTAACCCATCCATTGGTAGTGCGACATCTTGGCTGTTTCCATAGCTTGACTATTGTGAATAGTGCTGCAATAAACATGGTGTGCGGGTGCCTTTGTAATAAACTGAGTCGCATTCCTTCTGGTATATCCCTAGGAGTGGTATTGCTGGATCATATGGCAGATCTTTGTTTAGTTTTTTAAGAAGCCTCTGTATTGTTTTTCAAAGTGGTTGTACTAGCTTACATTCCCACCAGTAATGTATTAGGTTCCCTTTTCTCCACATCCTTACCAACATTTGTTGTTGATGGTGTTCTTGATGCTAGCTATCCTAACAAGAGTGAGGTGGAATTATAGCCTTTATGGCCAGGGATAGTGAGCATTTTTTCATGTGTATTTTGGCCATTTGGACTTTTTCCTTTGAAAAAGTTCTGTTTACTTCAGTGGCCCACTTCTTTATTGATTCATTAATTTGAGTTCCCTGTATATTCTGGTTATCTGTCCTTTCTGTGATGTATAGCTAGTAAATATTTTCTGCTACTCTGTGAGTGGGCTCTTCAATTTAGTGATCATTTCTTTTGTTGTGAAGAAGCTTCTTAATTTCATGTAGTCCCATTTGTCTTAGTTGCTGCGCAACTGAAGTTCTGCTGAGGAAATCCTTGCCTGTACCTATTGCTTCCAGAGTGTTACCTGCTGTTTCATGTACTAACTGCAAGGTTTCAGGTCTGATATTAAGGTCCTCAATCAACTTTGAGTTGATACTAGTGGAGCATGACAGGCATGGATCTAGTTGCAGTTTTCTGCAGGTAGATAACCACTTTTCTCAGCAACATTTGCTGAAGAGGCTGTCTTTTCTTTATTGTATGTTTTTGGTGCCTTTGTCAAAAATAAGATGGGCATAGCTATATGGATTCATATCCAGGTCCTCTATTCTGTTCCATTGGTCTTCATATCTGTTTATGTGCCTGTACCATGCTGTTTTTCTTGCTATGACTGTAGTGTAGTTTGAAGTCAGGTATTGGGATACCTCCAACACTGCTCTTTTTGGTCAGTATTGCCTTCACTATTCATGGTATTTTGTGTTGCCAGATGAAACTTAAGGTAGAATTTTCAATAAATAAATAAATAAATAAATAAATAGCTGTTAGTGCAATCATAATATCACAAGAGATACCATGTTATGATATGCTGGAAAACTTTTCAAACAATACTTTAAATAAAATGTTTAGATGTATATAATAAATGTGCTCCAAGTGAAATGGTTTGAGTGGCCCAAAATACTGCCTGTTTTCTTTTCATTCTTTCAACTCAATGGACCTTGAGGCCACACAGACTCTAGTGCTCTTTGACACAATTTGAAAAGAACCAACATCATTGAAAAAAGATGACCTGATTTAACCTCAAATGACCTTTCAGGAGACAAGACTCTGTGCCACCACTTACTACCTTTGTTATCATTGATTATTCTCTCAGACTTAATCTTTAAAAAATGTGTAAAATAGTATTGAAATTTCAGAATTTCCATATGCACTATAAATTATATGTATGCATATTAAATGTGTAAAAAATTAAGAGGTTATTTCTGAAACTAGAACTTTCAGTATTCAAATATAGCTAATTACAGCTAACTCACAGTAATTCAATTCACAGAGTTGATAGAGGTTAGATTCAGAACCTGAGAAGGTTTCTCCTGATTCTATTTGTATTTTTTTCCTTTTCTAGCTTTAATGACAATTACCTTGTTGCTTTGTGGAAATTTTCAGAAAAATGAAGTGAGTGCCCTACTACTTGAGACACTCTACTAGCACACTTTCTTTAGATTGTGAAAAATGGACAATTGTCTTGATTCATAGTGTGCTACAAAAGCCACAACCACAGGATTATGCCTAGGGACCATCTGTTATGGGCCCAGGATGTTCTAAGTTACTGCATATTGGAAGCTCCATAATCATATTTTAAAATTTTTCTTCAACTACTATAGTAGCCCACTGAAAATTATTTTTCTGAAATGCTTGCAGCATTTTGCTGAATTTGGATGACATCCTAGATCTGTCCTTAGAAATAAGTACATTTCTTGATAAAGAATGAACACAAGACATCTTAAATTAGGACATTCACTTCACTCAGAATATGCAGATAATTGAATATGCATATAGCAAAAGCACTCTGAATATTCAGAACCTTGGCTTCCAGCTGGGATGTAGCTCAGTGGTAGAGTGCTCGCCTAGTATATGTGAGGCCCTGGGTTTGATTCCAGTGCCAAAAAAGAAAAGACAATAAAAAAAAGACCAGAATCTTGGCTTAGGGTCACAATGTATGGAAATATTGTTTTATGGGGTCCTTTTGTCATTTGTTTCATTGTATAGATTTCATATTGAGAAAACTACTGAGTGTTAGATTTTAATTTATATAACTTGAACCATTGATGCAATAAATATTTATACTGTTTAATTCTTTTAATAAAGAACTGTTAATTTTTTATGTTTTATAAAATCAAACATTAAGTGACAATGATGGAGTAGGGTTAAATGTGTATGTTTTAAATTTTCTTAAAATATTTTATTACTAAAGTGTGAAGCCCTGAGTTCAAACCCTAATACTGCCAAAAGTATTTTGATATTAGTATGTTATTAATATAGTTAAATCATAGAAGAGATTCAGTATAGCAAATGGTATCTTTTTATTATACTATCTTCTTCATCTAATAACAGTAAACTTAACATAAACAGTAAACTTTTAAGTTTAAAGGAATGTCATTTGTAATTCGTTCAATTTAGCAAATGTTAGATTAAACTCAGCCATATTACTCAACCAGCCTGATTTTTCTTATGTTCTTCAACATCATACATACATATATTCATAGCCTTCATTACTACCCTTCTCAGTTAGATTCTCTCTATTCAGTTCTCACCTAGTTTTCAAGAATTTTCAACTTTGTTTAGAAG
This sequence comes from Castor canadensis, assembly GCF_047511655.1. Lineage (NCBI taxonomy): Eukaryota > Metazoa > Chordata > Mammalia > Rodentia > Castoridae > Castor > Castor canadensis. Next base: position 55,509,547 of record NC_133394.1, read on the forward strand.
TTTAAGAGTTCTAAAAACTATTCCAATCTACATTCTACATCCTACCTTATTTTAATCACTTTATTAAACACTTGATTAGACAATATTATAAAGTCTTTATCTGTATTAACTAATTTAATCTTCATTATTAAGTGTGCATAGCCTGCATCTATTCATGCAAAAATTACATATTTAGAATCTATTAATGTGAAGAATACTGTGTGTAAACTACCAGAAAGAATGAAACAAGGTCCTGGCTTCAGCTTGAGACCCTATAAAAGAAAGGAAAGTTATGGCAAAGAACCAGGAAATAACCAAACAGGTTCATTTAATTGTGCATTTCTATGCCTTAATTATCTCTGGAAGAATCATTATTTTGATCCACTTATGTGCTTCTTAATAATAAAAGGTAGTGTGCCATGTTTTTTTCTATCTTAGTGCCAGACAAAGAGTTGCCAGTATTTGATGATGAGTAGAGTAGAGTAAATTCTGTTAGGAAAGCCTCTTCTTTAAGGAGTTGTTGAAGCTTCTTGAGGCTTAGTGGTCTAGAAAGGGTCATTTACAAGTTTTTATTCCCTAATAAGAAAAGTAGTTATGGACTAATGGAACTGGTAGTGAGTTATGTAGGGTTAAATGTCTAGGATTCATACAACATCAAATATATTATAAACTCAATCCTACTGCAATTAAAGCATTCATTTGGCTGGAGGCTCAGGTAGTAGAGCACTTGAAAGCCTGAATTCACACCCTAGTTCTGGCCAAATAAAAAGTAAATAAAACATTCCTTTGAATTATTTGTTTATAACCTCTAAAATTTGAAATATAAGATGATAAAGAAAGCAGCAGAAGAGTGCCAGTAAAAATTTAGATATGATTAGGAAGTATGTGTGAAAATTTTTACTGAGCACCTTGAGTTTCAAAAAATATGCAATGTCTTTTCGCTAATCAGTGGGCATAATTAACTGTGATTCTTTTCTCTCCAAAAGGCACAGCAGAAATAGCAGTCTTACATATGACTGATAATATCTAAATATCAATCATTTATTGCCTTTAATTTGGCATGCTAAAACTAAATGATCTAAATCATACTATTTTTGGGATTTATTATATACTGACTTCTCTGGTATTAAAGAGTAAGTTCAGAAATTAATGCTCTAGATTTCAGTGTAACTCTAAATAGTAGTAACTTCCATACATTCTTTTGCCTAAAACTCATTCTTTAGTACATATTCTGCAATTAGCTGGCTTCTTGCTTATTAGAAAATAGAAAAGAAAAACTGGCCATGGAAAGATTTAAAGGAAGAATATTTGTACCATATGGAATCAAACAGGAGGCTGAAATCCTGAGACTGAGGGAAATTGGGAGTGTGACAAATTTGTGACTTTGAATATCTTTTTGGAATTAATGGACCACTGATGTTAGTCAGTTTGATGATTTAAAGGAAAGGTACAAGGAAAAGCTTTGTTTATAGTCCAATAACTTGAACAACAAGAATATGAAGTCACATTTTTTTAAGATTTAGGATTTATTTTAATCATTTCCTCTGAGCTAATATTGCTAATAGGGTTAAGTTCTTGGATCTTTGTATCATTTAAATATTACTATTATATATCTGTATGCATGCATGCTAAAATCACATACTTAGCATCTATTTATGTGCAAAATACTGTTTGTAAACTGCCAATGAATCAGAAGAATTGTTCATTAAGCAACCCGAGTCATTCAATATCTTGGAGGAATCAATTTTTGGTTTAACTTGTAAATAATACTCTGTATTCAGAAAAAATATGTAACTAATACATTTTAGCACATTATATATCAAGAACAAAGGATAAAGCCAGACTATTTAAAAATACTATATCCTTATTGGTATAGATGATGAGCTAATATAGGAAAATCACAAAGACAGCACACATAATAGATTCTTAAGAAACAATATCTTAATCCACTGAACCTCACAAGCAGTTCAGAAGTAAGCCAGGGTGGCTATTTTTTTTACCCAGCAAGAATGTTTACATGCTCATAGGACTATTGTGTTCTTAACTTTCTAAAGCTTACTTCTTTTGCAGTAAGCCTATCTAGGACTGCTGAGGGCTATTTCACTTGTTTTCTTTTTAACCTACAAAAGACTGTAACTACTCCAATCAGGAGGGACTTCATATGGGACCCCAAACTGAAAATTCATTTCCTATTCTGTTTCTTATCTTAGTTGACATGCTACAACTGTGTTGCCCAGAATAGTTCCATAGATTCTATGAAATGAATACAAAGACTGGAACATTAACAAAACTGTTCCAAATTTGAATATATGAAACTCTTCTCATTTTTCAACTTCTTCAAAACTAAATCCTGTTTCAAATGAAAAGCTCCAAATTTGTTCATTCTCAAGCATATACAGTTTACTTGATCTCAGCCAAAAGGTGTTCATCTGCTGGTGTTTCCATAACTGCATTTGTATTGTGGGCTGTCTTTCACAGGAAGAGATATGACTTTATCAATCTCTTCAAAATTAGGTTAACTCAAATCTCTAATTACTTAAGCTCTCCAAGGGTCATAGGCATAGAATAGACTACAGTTCTACTACTGAAATTATCACAAGGAAAATTACAATCAGACCTAGAATTAAGTGTATACTGTGATCTTAGTTGACCTGGCAATTGCCAGTCAAAGAGCATGGCACTTAACTGTGTTGTAGACAGAAGGGCTGACCACAGCTGAGTTTCAGTACCTTGGAAGACCAGTTAGCTGCACTAGTGTCAAGAACCTACAACCTGTGGATGTACATTAACTAATCAAAAGCACATGTTTAGTGTGTGTGTGTGTGTGTGTGTGTGTGTGTGTGTGTGTGCATGTGTTTTGGTATGTGTGATGATGAAGCTTCTGGGAAACACTGTATACTCAGCTTTCTCAGTGGATGACATTTGAGACACTACTCCTTCTTAAAAACCTTGTTTTTTTTAATATAATTTTTTAAGGATATATCCATTATGTGGGGGGATTTACAAGTGACACTCCTGATTAGTCTTGTATTGCACATTATTTGCATTGCCCCCATCATCTCTCCTCCTCAATCCCTTCCCCACCCCACTTAAAACAATTGTAAGAAATTTTCAGATCTGTTTTTACATAGGTATGTGAAGTACATCAACCATATTCCATCACCTTAATCTCCTTCCTTCACCCTCCCTCCTTCCAACAAGTACCTCCCCACTCACACATGGTGCCTATTTTATAGTCCTGGTTTTCATTATTAATATTTGAGTTGGCATTTAAAGGGGTGTCTCAATGCATGCCCACTGTGAGTGTGCTTTACTTTGGTCTGTTCAGGCCCTTCAAATACTCTCCCTTACCCTTTTACTTCTCACCCCCCATTTTTCAACAGCTTTCAATACCCATCCTTATATTCTCTACCTTCACATCTTATGGTATGAGATATTACTGATGCTCTATCATTCTCTTTTCCTTTCTCTTTCCACAAGTTCCATAGAGTAGTTCCACTGTTGCAAACATTCTACAATATAGTTTGTATGTGACCATGCTTGTTTTTGTGTATGTGTTTATTTTTGGATCTATCTTCCATGTGTGAGAAAAAACATGCATCTTTTGTGTTTCTGATCCTGGCTAACTTCACTTAACATGATGTCCTTCAGTTGTATCCATTTACCTTCAAACCATGTCATTACTTCTTGTGGCTGAGTAATACTCCATTGTGTATATATGCCATGATTTCATGATCCATTCATCAGTTGTAAGGCATCTGGGTTGTTTTTAGAGCTTGGCAATTGTGAATAGTGCTATTATGAACATCATTGTACAGGTATCTCTACTGTATCCTGTTTTACATTCTTTTGGGTAGATGCCCAGGAGTGGTATCACTGGATCATATGGCAACTCTATATGATCTAGTTTTTTGAAGAAACTCCATAATGCTCTCCATAGTGATTGTACTAATTTGCATTACCACCAGCATTGTGCATGGGTTCCTGTTTCACCACATCCTCACCAGAGTTTGTTTTTGTTAACAACCTTGACTATGGCCATTCTAACTGGGGTGAGATTAAATCTAAGTGTTGTTTTTATTTGCATCTCTATAACGAGGAAAGTTGAATGCTTCTTCATGTATTGACTAGACATTTGTACCTCTTCCTTTGAGAATTCCTGGTTTAATTCATATGCCCATTTCTTCATTGGGATGTTGATTATTTGGGGGCTGAGTTTTTTGAGTTCCCTTGAGATTCTGGATATTAGTTCCTTATTGGATGAGTAGCTGGAAAAGGTTTTCTCCCATTCTGTGGGCTGTCTCTTGAGTCTGGTGACAGTTTTCTTTGCTGAGCAGAAGCTCTTTAGTTTGATGCAGTCCCATTTGTTCATTGTATCTCTTAGATGCTAAACCTTTTGAGTTCTGTTTAGGAAGTTGCTCCCTATACCTATCTGTTCCAGTGTATTTCCTACAGCTTCCTGGAGTCTTTGAAAGTTTTGAGCCTTATATCAAGGTCTTTGATCCACTTTGACTTGATTTTTTTACAGGGTGAAAGACAGAGATCTAGTTTTAGTCTTTTACATGTGGATATCCAGTTTTCCCAGCAGCATTTGTTGAAAGGCTGTCTTTTCTCCATTGTGTGTTTTGGGCTCCTTTGTTGAAGATCAGTTGGCTATAGGTATGTGGGTTTAGGTCTGCATCTTCTCTTCTGATCCATTGGTCTTCTTGTCTATTTTTGTGTGAATACCATGCAGTTTTAATTATGGCTTTGTAGTATAGTTTGAAGGTGGGTATGTAGTACAGTTTGAGGGTGGATGCCTCCAGCATTGGACTTTTTGCTCATTGGACAAATGCTTTGGCTGCTTGAAGTCTTTTGTGTTTCCATATGTATTTCATGATTGTTTTGTCTGTTTCTGTGCAGAATGTGATTGGTATTTTGATATGGATTTTTGATAGGGATTGCTTTTGGTAGTATGGTCATTTTTACAATGTTGATTCTACTGATTGATTCATGAGCATGGAAGGTCTTTCCATCTTATGTCTTCTTTGATTTCTCTCTTCAGTGGTTTGCAGCTTTCCTAAAAAGGTCTTTGTTTTCTTTTGCTAAATTTAGATTGGGATCAGGAGTGTTGAGTTGCAAGTCATTCTTCCCATTCTTCCCATGCATAGTTGTTTCTCTATTTGAGGATTCAGAGTGGGCTTTGCTTCTTGCTGGTTATGGGACCTGTGGGTACCTTTTGGAATCCTCTGATCTTCCTTTTTCAAGGTAGTTGGTCACTGCTGGGCTATAGGAATGTCATCAATCCACCGTCTTGCCCCCTCCTTCTCTTCTTAGAAAATTTGAATCTTCTGATTTCTTTACTTCCTTGTATCTAATGAAGCATTTGTAGCATTTCAATGCAAGATTGTGGTTAGTCTAGAGAATATCTATTTTCACATGCCTCCATGTGTGTTGTCTCTAAGAGTCAGAGGGAAATCCACCCTTTGAGGCAAACATGAGCAATACAGTTATGACCATGGCCCTACTCCCTCAGCACTGTCTTACTAATGTATTAGATTTTACTTTTTTGATAAAAGAAATTGTCATCACTTTCATAGACTTTCATTCCTACCTAGACTGGGCAGGTAGGATCCAGATGGTTAGTAGTTGAGCAAAGTCAAGGTTTTTTTGAAAAAAAAAATCATTTAAAGCATCCCAGAAAAGGCTAGTCAGTCAAGATTACTCTTGTCAAGAAATAACAGACCTAAAGTCTAGCAAACTTAACACTGTGTTTTGTTCGTGGTAATCACATACCTCTAAGCACATGTAAATACTCCCGTTGCCTGTTTTCAACTTCAGATAGTGTGTTAGTTTGTATGGCTATAACAGAATTACCAGAGACTGGTTATTCTGTTATGGCATTGTAGAATAGAAGTTTATTTGGTTCATAGTTCTGAAGGGTGGAATGTATAAGTTTGAGGGGCCATATCTGATGAGGGTTTTCTTACTGTGTCATCCCATGGTCAAAGGCAGAGAAGCAATTGAACAACTACAAGAGTGCAAGAAGGGGGCCAAACTCACTTTTTATAACAAACCAACTCCATATCTGTGCACAGTGGCTCATTTCTTGGTCCCAGCCGTAAAGGAAGCTGAGATCAGAATTCTGTGGTTTAAGACACCTAGGCAAAGGTTCATTACATCTATATCAACCAGTGGCAGGGTTTGATGAAACATGGGAGTCATCGCAGCTACACAGGAAGCATAAATAGGAGGATCGTGGTCCAGGCCAGCTCCAGGCATAAATTCAAATCTCTGTTCTAAAAATACTCAGAGCAAAATGCAGTTGGAGGCATGGCTCAAGTAGTAGAGCATGGGTCCTGAGTTTAAGCCCAAGTACCATCAAACAAATAAACTAATAAAACACCAAATATAACAAACCCACTTTTAAGATAAAGATATTAATCCATTCATGAGGGTACCATCCTTGTGACCTGAACACCTCCCTCCCACACCTCCCTTTAGGCTCCACCTCCTAACAGTGCTGCTTTGAGGATTAAGATATAGCACATGTTCATCAGGTCATTAGGAGATACATTCAAAGCATAGCAAGATAGTATATATTGAAAGATGAGAAGATTGTTTGTATTTCTTGATTCATCTACTTTTAAGTTGTATTTTACTCTTGTAGTGGTTATTTTCACAACTCAAAGAATATATTTAAAGTATATCTTGTTACAGAAGTTTTAGTAAATCTTGATTCTTTGATATACTAGATAAGAAAATTTGTTCTAATATGGGCTGTCACATCTCTGGGCTTTCATAGCATTCTGACTTACATTTTCCTACAGATCAATGTTATTACTTATTAGTAACATTGTCTATAGTAGTTATTATTGAATTCCATGTTTTGTTTTATGTTGACTGTACAAACTGAAGCAGCATTTATAATATTCTAATTATTAAGTTACCCTTTCTGATGCACCAAATATTATCAGTATACATATTGAGGGAAAATTTTAATCTTATTCAATTAAAACTAAACAATGAATGTTCAAAGTGTTGAGGTCTAATGGAATTTCTTTTTTTTAAACTTTATTCACTTATTCACATGTGTATACATGGTTTGGGCCATTTCTACCCCCTGCTCCTCTATTCCCTCACTCTCCTCCCCACCCCCCTTTCTTCCAGGCAGAAACTGTTCTGCCCTTATCTCTAATATTGTTGAAGAGAAGACATAAGCAATAATAATAAAGACAAAGCATTTTTGCTAGTAGAGTTAAGGATAACAGTACAGAGAGTTTCCTAGCATTGTTACCATGTACAAATGAGTTATAACCCAAGATGATTCATCTCTAACTGACCTTTTCACTAGTTCCTGATCCCCTTGTCATATAGACCTTTGTCACTTTAAGGATTCTGTATTAGGTCCTTTGCAGTGGGGACATGAAACACTTTCATGTTTTGGGTTTCTTACCTATCCCCATACCTCCAGTATGTGCTCTCTCCTTATCATGTGACCCAATGCCAACCACATTGGTGTATTTGCCCTAGATCTACAATATACATATGAGGGAGAATATACGATTTTTGGTCTTCTGAGCCTGGCTAACCGCACTCAGAATGATGTTCTCCAGTTCCATCCATTTACTTGAGAATAATAAGATTTCATTTTTCTTCATGACTGAAAAAAATTCCATTGTGTATAAGTACCACATTTTCTAAATCTATTCATCTGTAGTGGAGCATCTTGGCTGTTGCCATAACTTGGCTATTATGAATGGCGCTTCAATAAACATGGGTGTGTAGGTGCCTTTGGAGTAACCTGTGTTGCATTCCTTTGGGTCTATCCCAAGGAGTGGGATTGCTGGATCATATGGCAGATCTCTGTGTAGATTTTTAAGAAGTCTCCAAATTTTTTTTCAGAGTGGTTGCAACTAGCTTGCATTCCCATCAGCAGTGTATGAGGGTTCCTTTTTCCCCACATCCTTGCCAACACCTGTTGGTGGTGGTGTTTTGATTATGGCTATTCTAACACTTAGATGGAATCTAAGTGTGATTTTGACTTGCATTTCCTTTATGGCTAGAAATGGTGAGCATTTTTCATGTGTTTTTTGGCCATTTGAATTTCTTCTTTTGAGAAAGTTCTGTTTAGTTCAGTTGCCCATTTCTTTATTGGATCATTGATTTTGGGAGAGTTTAGTTTCTTAAGTTCCTTGTATATTCTGGTTATCCGTCCTTCATTTGATGTATAGCTGGCAAATATTTTCTTCCACTCTGTGGGTGGTCTCTTCAACTTAGAGACCATTTCTTTTGTTGTGCAGATTTTTAATTTTATGAAGTCCCATTTGTCCATCTTTTCTCTTAGTTGCTGTGATGCTGGGGTTCTATTGAGGAAGTCCTTCCATATACCTATTACTTCCAGAGTATTCCATGCTCTTTCATGTACTAGTTTCAGAGTCTTGGGTTTGATATTAAGGTCCTTGATCCATTCTGAGTTGATACTAGCACAGGGTGATAAACATGGATCTAGTTTCAGACTTTTTGCAGATGGATAACCACTTTTCCTGGCAACATTTGTTGAAGAGGCAGTCTTTTCTCCATTATATATTTTTGGCACCTTTGTCAAAAATAAGGTGGGCATAGCTGTGTAGATTCATATCCAGGTCCTCTATTCTGTTCCACTAGTATTCATGTCTGTTTTTGTGCCACTAGCATGCTGTTTTTATTGCTATTGCATTGTAATATAGTTTGAAGTTGGGTACTGTGATACCTCCAGCATTGCTCTTTTTGCTTAGTATTATCTTCACTATTTGCAGTCTCTTGTGTTTCCAAATGAACTTTAGGGTAGATTTTTCAAACTCTGTAGAATGTCATTATTATTTTGATGGGAATTGCATTAATCATGTAGCTTGCTTTTGGTAGTATAGCCATTTTTATTATATTGATTCTACCAATCCTTGAGCACTGAGGATCTTTACACTTTCTGTAGTCTTCCTCAATCTCTTTCTTCAGGGGTTTATAGTTCTCCTTGTAGAGGTCATTCACATTTTTTGTGAAGTTTACTCCTAGGTATTTGATTTTTTTTTGAGGCTGTTATAAATGGAATTGTTTGCATATATCCCTTCTAAATTTGTTTGTTATTGGTGTATAGAAAATCTGACAACTTTTGTAAGTTGATTTTGTATCCTGCTACCTTGCTATAGCTGTTTATGGTGTCTGGGAGTTTTTGGGTGGAGTTTTTTGGGTCTTTAAGGTATAGGATTACATTGTCTGCAAATAGGGATATTTTGACAGTTTCTTTACCTATTTGTCTTCCTTTTATTTCTTCTTCCTGTCTAACTTCTCTGGCTAGGAATTTCAGGACTATGTTGAATAGGAGTGGGGATAGTGGGCACCCTTGTCTCGTTCCTGATTTGGGGGAAAATGGTTTCAGTTTTTCATCATTAGGTATGATGTTGGCTTTACATTTGTCATATGTAGCCTTATAAATGTTGAGGTACATTCTTTTTATTCCTAGTTTTTTTAGAGCTTTATCATGAAGTCATATTGGATCTTGTCGAAGGATTTTTCTGCATCTATTGAGATGATCAAGTGGTTTTTGTCTTTGCTTCTATTAGTGTACTGTATAATATTTATAGATTTGTGTATGTTGAGTCACCCCTGCATCACTGGGATGAAGCTGACTTGGTAGTGATGAATGATCTTTCTGATATGTGGTTGGATTTGGTTTGCCATTATTTTATTGATGATTTTTCCATCAATGTTCATTAAGGAGATTGGCCTATGGTTGTTTTTGGAGGTGTCTTTGTCTGTTTTTGGGATGAGTGTAATACTGGCTTCATAAAGTCAGTTAAGTAGTGTTCTGTCCCTTTCTATTTTGTGGAACAGTTTAAGGATCATTGGAGTTAGTTCTTCTTTAAAGGTCTGATAGAATTCAGCAGAGAATCCATCAGGTCCTGGACTTTTCTTTTTTGGAACACTCTTTATGGCTTCAATTTCATTTTGTGTTATAGATCTCTTCATCTGATTAATACCCTCTTGGTTCCATTTTGAATGGTTATAAATATCTAGAACTGTGCATTTCTTCACGATTTTAAAATTTATTAGAATATAGATTCTCAAAGTAGTCTCTGGTGATTTCCATGGTGTTTGTTGTTATCTCCCCTTTTGCATTTCTGATTTTACTGACTTGGGTTTTTTCTCTCCCCATTTTCGTCAGGTCTGCCAGGGGTCTGTCAATGTTATTTATTTTTTCAAAGAACCAGCATTTTGTTTCATTAAATCTTTGTATGGTTTTTTTGTTTCCATTTCATTGATTTTGGCCCTTATTTTTATTATTTCTCTCCTTCTGCTTGTATTGAGATTTGCTTGTTCTTGTCTTTCTAGGAGTTTGAGATGTAGCATTAGATCATTGATTTGAGATCTCTCTGTCCTTTTAATATATGCACTGATGGTTATAAACTTTCCTCTTAGGACTGCCTTTGCTGTGTCCCATAGGTTCTGGTAGATCATGTTTTCATTTTCATTAACTTCTAGGAATTTTTTAATTTCCTCTTTTATTTCATCAATGATCCATTGATCATTGACCAATGTGTTGTTCAGCTTCCAATTGTTTGCATGTTTTTTACTGTTGTTTTTGTTGTTGATTTCTAGTTTTAATGCATTATGATGGAATCTTCCTTTTGAATCCAGTATGCCAAATGGTGTCTCATGATGGGGCAATTAAGTCTGTTAACATTCATTGTTAGTGTTGATAGGTATGTGGTGATTCCTGACATTTAGTTGTTTTTGTTGTTTAAGGGTTTGATTGTGTGCAGCTGAATCAATGTTACTCTCTACTTTTTTGCCTTTTCTTCTCCTGTAGTTTGGTACTGTCTGGCTTTTCATGTTTTGTTTGCTTTTATTTTCTGTGTGCAGAATTCCTTGAAAAATCTTTTGTTGTGGTGGCTTGGTGGTCATATATTGTTTTAGTTTCTGCTTATCATGGAAGACACTTATTGCTACATCTATTTTGAATGATAGTTTTGCTGAGTAGAATATCTTAGGGTTGTAGTTACTTTCCTTCAGTGCCTGGAATTCCTCACTCCATGCCCTTCTTGCTTTTCAGGCTTCCATTGAGAAATCTGCTGTGATTTTGATGGGTTTTCCTTTGTATTTTATTTGTTTTTTTTTTTTTCTCTCACACAGCCTTCAGTATTCTTTCTCTATTCTCTGTGCTTTTTGTTTTAATAATAATATATCTTGGGTTAGTTGTATTTTACTCAAGTCTGTTTTGTTTCCTGGAGGCTTCCTGTACCTGACTGGCCATAGTTTTCTCTAGATTTGGGAAATTTTCTGTTATTATTTTGTTGAATATATTATGCATTCATTTTTCTTGAACTTCTTCTCCTTCTTCAATGCCCATGATTCTCAGGTTTGGTCTTTTGATGGAGTCAGTGAGTTCTTGCATATTCCTTTCACAGGTCTTGAGTTCTTTGGGTAATATCTCTTCAGTTTTTTCCTTTAATTTCCATTTCATCTTCAAGTTATGAGATTCCGTCTTCTGCTTGTTCTAGTCTGCTGAAGTGGTCTTCCATTGTGTTTTGTATTTCTGTTTGATTCTTTTTTCTGAGGTTTTCCATGTCAAGGGTCACTTTATCTTTAATATTGTCAATTTCCATCTTTAATTCATTTATCTCTCCATTTATGGTGTTCTCTGTTTCACTTAGGCTCCTTTGATTTCATTTATTTGTTTTTGTGTCTTCTCATATTCTTTATTTTTGTTGTCTTGGACTTTCTTGAGTGCCTCTTGTATGTTTTGGTTGACCATGTCTAGTAACATCTCCATGAAATTCTCAGTGATTACTTGTAGAATTTCATCTTTCAGGATGTTCTTGTGGGCTTCCTTGGGTTCCTTGATATAGTTTATCTTTGTTTTGTTGGAGTCTGGAGTTGGGTATCTTTTTTCTTCATTTCCCTCTGAATCCTGTATTAATTTATTTTGGGGGGGAGAATGGTTTCCATCCCTTTTTTGTCTTCCCATTGCTCCACTTGGTGCTTTTTCTGTCCCTGATTTGTGTGTAATTTAGTGTTAGCTAACTTACAAAAGTAAAACTGACATCATTATGGGTCTGAAGACTTCAACACATGAATTTTATTTTTCACAAATATATTTTAGGAAATATCTTGCACATTCAAACCTGAGTAATAGAATCCAGGACAACATCTAAAGATAGACAGACATGCAGAGAGAAAGTGTTGAATGGGAGATAAGAATCAGATGATGTATACTGTAGACTAGTGTTCTCAACTTTTAAAAATCACCTTATTAGGTGGGTACTCGTGGCTCACGCCTATAATCCTGGCTACTTGGGAGGCTGAGATTGGAAGTATCATAGTGTGAGGCCAAATAGTTCACAAGAACCCATCTCCAAAATAACCAAAGCAAAAATGTACTGGAGGTGTGACTGAAGAGGTAGAGAGCCTGCTTTGCAAGCCTGAAGCCCAGAGTTCAAACCCCATCATGCCTCCCCGAAAAACCTTAAAATTGAGGTATGATTAATGCATATTTACATAATTACTGTATGCAATTTGATTAGCTAAGGAATAAGTATATATCCACAAAGCTCACCATTATTATGGCTACAACTCACCCATCACCACTCAAAGTTACCTCTAACCTCATTATTGCTATTGTTACTTTATTTTATTATTATTATTATTATTATTTATGGTAAGAACAGTTCATATAAGTTCTTAGCAAGGTTTTAGTATAAACTATTGTTAGATATTTGTGTTATAGTGTGTTATAGTCTCCAGAACTTATTTACTTTGCTTTTTTTGAATAATTTAAACTTTGACAGTTAACCTCACCTCCCAATTGCCTTCTCCCCTCAACCTATGACAATCACATTTTTATCCTCCTATGAGTTCATTAGTTCATAGTCCACATATAAGTGAGATCACACAGTATTTGTATTTACAGATAGCTTATTTTATTTAATACAGTGCTCTGCAGGTCCATCCATTTCACTTAAAATAGCAAGATTTACTACCTTTTTAAGGCTTCCATTATTTGTATATACCACATGTTCTTTATCCAGTCCTACATCAATAGACTTTTAGGGGAGAAAGCAAGGTAGTGGATACCTGAGGCACTCTGAGATGCTGAGTTCCATGATTTCAGAAAAATTTTTCAGATTGGTGATAGCAAGGATCACAGAACCATACTTTTTTAGGCCAACTAAAATACTGCTGTCTGATTGGGAGGGGCAACATCCATTCCCACACTGCCTAGCATACCAACCTTCAGAAGAGGCAGAGACACAGAGACAGGGCCTATCAAGTGTCAGCAACTGGATTTGAAATCAGAGGAAAGAGCTCAGAATGTTTATTGAATCAATTTTTTATTTAGTATTTTAATTTTTTCTTCAATTTATCATTACCTATCTTCCTCTTTTAGTCTTTCCAACTATCAGTTTGCTTAGCCCAACCTTGCTCTACTTTCTTTCTCTCCCCCATTTTTAATTTTTATTTTTCTTGTCTTTTTTTCTTTTCTTCTTTTCTCTCATCTCTTCTTTTTTCCTTCCTCACTTCCCTGCCCCAGTCTCTATATCCTCCGAATTCACCACTCACTGAAGTCTATTATATTAACTTTATACATTACTGGCATCTTTCCTACCCCTCTGCAATCCCTGGTGACAGCTCCCTCCCCCACCAACAATGATTGAACTACCCCTTTACCAAGCTCTGCATGCAAAATGTGCTCACTGCACTGGGGTCTCAGCTTCCAGGACCTCTCAGCAGGCAGAGCCTGGGACATATGGGTATATGTATGTATGATGTGTGTATGTTTATGGTATGTGGAGGTAATGGGCTTTGAACTCAGGGCCTCACACTTGCTAGCAGGTGCTCTACCACTTGAACCATGCCCAAAGTCCTTTTTGCTTTCTTTATTTTTCAAAAAGGATTTATGCTTGGGCTGGGCTGACTTGGACCAAGATCCTATTTGCATGTCCTGCATGGCTGAAACGACAGTCCCATGCCACCAAGCCCAGCTTTATTGGTTGAGATGGGTGTCTCCAGAACTTTTTCCCTGGGCTGGCTTTGAGCCAAGATCCTTCCAATTTCTACCTCTCAAACAGCTAGAATTACAGGTGTGAGCCACTACTCCTGGCTTAATGGATCTATCAAGTCAAATCAAACATTAAAATTAATTTTTCTGTTACTTTTAACTGGTTTAAAGGTGGCCACTACCACCTACTGGAGGGTAGAAAATTATTTGAAAATGTTAATTACAGACACTCAGGTGAACTGGAGGAACTCAGGGATGTCATAAAATTAAACTTCATAGTTGGCTCTCCCTCCCCCAGTAGGCCAGGTCTTCCCTGTCCCCTTAGATGGAGTCATGGGTTCACTCCACCTCTAGGTCTCCTGAGCTCAAAGATTCTTCTCTTTCCTCACCAAGCCCTGTGTTGGGCCGGTGCATCCAGAATGTTTGTGGGGGAGCACACAGTTACTTCCCTTCTCCTACAAGTTGCCAATCAGTATGAAAATTCTTAATCCACCATCGGTGACCATGACCTTGTTTGAAAACAGGGTCTTTGTAGATGTCAGATTCATGTGAGGTCAATAAGGCAGATCTCATCCAATATGGCTGATATCCTTACAAAAAAGGGAAATGTGAACCCAGAGACTGACACACAACAGAGGGATGATTATGTGAAGACACAGGGAGAAAGTCACCTGCAAGCTAAGTGATGTCCAAGGATACCTGGAGCCAGGGGCTTGGGACAGTCTCCCCCAAGGCTGTCAGAAGGAAACTGCCCTCACTACCACTTTAACCTTGGACCTCTAGACTACAGAATCAAGAGAGAACATTTCTATTGCTTGAGCCCCCAGCCTGTAGCACTTAGTAACAGCAGCTCCACAATTGTGCTGTCACTGCCACAAGACAAGAGACATAGGGACAGTGCTGATCTGGCACCATAAAAAACTGGCCCTACCAAAGACCAATCTCTGACAGTTCCAACCTCTGACAGTCATAGTCCCTGTGGATCCCTCCTCTTGGAGGAAGGGGATACACCTCCTCAGATGGCCCCTGTGACTCTTGAAGGGTGACATGATCTCTCTGGAGGGAGGCAATGATACAGAGGGTCTTCTCCTCCGGAGGGGCCTCTTCATACCCTCCCCCAAAGAGCATGCCCAGCCTTTTGTCTTCATCACCCCATTCTCCTCCTGTAGCTGGTCCCTCACCGGTTGTTTCCTGTGTGATTGTTGCTTGATGCTGGCCGTGTTCCTGTAGTGCAGGGACTGCAGTCACTGGTGAGTAGGAGAACTCAGTACCCAGCAAGACTACCAAGGTGTTCAATGTCTTCCAGCCAAAAGATGCAGAGATCAAGCTGCTCCACTGAGTTACTGACAATAGACATTCCCTCAACATAATCGCTGGACACTGGAAAACATACGAGTGCAATCTGTTAAAAATGGAGGGGATAAAAAAAAGAATCTGCAGGATTATTTGGACATTACACTACGGGGCGCCAAACCTTCTGGAAAGGAAAGGGCCAGATGATAAATATGTTTAGTGTTGTGAACTATGTGGTCTGTGTTGTAATTACTGAACTTCCTGTGGCAGACTAAGGCAGCCACAGACAATATGTGAACAGCTGGGCGTGGCTGTGCACCAAAGAAACTTGATTTACAAAAGTAAGTCATCCAAACAGATTTGGCCTATGGACCACAGTTTGTTCATTCTTTCCTTCCTTCCTTCCTTCCTTCCTTCCTTCCTTTCTTCCTTCTTCCCTCTATCCCTTCTCTGAACCTCTAGTCTCCAGAACCTTCTTTGCTACCTTTGTTTCCTCTTTCCTTCCCTCCCTCCCTCTCTTCTTCCTTCTCTCCATTCCTCCCTCCCTCCTTCCTTCCTTTCCTTTCCATCTTTCTTTCCTTCTTTCTCTTTCCCTTTCTTTCTTTCTCTATCTCTCTTTCTTTTTCTTTCTTTCTTACTTTCTTTCTTTCTTCCTTCCTTCCTTTCTTTCTTTTCTCTCTCTCTCTCTCTCTTTCTTCCTCTCTCTTGCTTTTTGTGGTACTGGAGTTTGAACTCAGGGCCTCACCCTTACTAGGCAGGCACTCTACTGCTTGAGCCACTCCACCAGCCCTTCTTTCTTTTTTTAGTGAAATTGAAAGTTATGTGAAGTTTATTAGGAAAGGAGTAAACTTTCAATAGACTGAAAATACAAGCCAATTTCTTGAGTCCTGCTATATACCACTTCCTAAGATTGGGCCACAGCTATACTCAGAAGAAAATATATAGCTTTATATGCTCTCCTTTTAAAAAGAATACTAAGAAACCAAAAGAACCTAAATGTTCAACACTAAAAACTTGAAGAACAACCAAAGACATCAGCGGAAAAGAGTTAATAGAGGGAGAAGCAGAAGATAACAAAGTAGCAAGGAGCAGTGCAACCCGCAAATGACCTCTAGGGTTATTCCTGTTTATAACTTTATAAATGGAAATATTTTTAAATCCCTGAACATATTGCTTACATTAAATGCTTTCCAAAGGTTATAATACAGTGTGTGCCAAGGCACAGACTTGTTCATTCAGCAGAGAGCTGGAGCTTCTGATCTTTAAAAATGTAACAAGTTCAAGTTACAAACGCGAATTCATGGTGTGTCTTCACAGACACTGGCCATCAGAAAAACTTTTGTTAAGATGATCACAGAGGGCCATGTCTTTGAAAGGGTCAGGCAAAAGAGGATAAGCTCAAGGCTGTTTATTTCCTGATTTTGACCAGCAAATGTTATTTTCAGAGTGCATGGCTGTGCTTTTCTTATTAACCTGAGACCTCTGTGTTGGGATAGGATGATCCAGGGTTGTCATTGTTGTGTTTTTCTATCAGCATGGGAACCTCTGTGCTGAGTCAGGACAGACCAAGACCATGGGCCCTGCACAGGGCACCTCTACCTCTCAATCATCTGATGGTGCTTTAATAGCTCAGCCTCATTGTTTTCTCATCTATGGAGTAGGGACAAAATCACTCACACTCACAGGGGAGTGGCAAGGATGCCATGACTTCATGCACAGTTGCAGTGTGTTCAGAGATCTAGTAAGCAGTGACTGGAAGAACTCAGTAAACATCAATCAGCGCCCTAATCATTGTCATTTCACAGTCTATCTTCTCATTGTCCTAGCAGTTCACACTAACAGTTACTTTTCTTTTAGACCTATCTTTCTGAGCATCTCAAGTTCCCCTTGGTTCAGTAACTTTGAATAAATGGGGAGCAGTGGTCATCCCCTTGGATACCCTGTCCTCCTGTCCATTTCCCGCTTCTGTGCATTGAGTGACACAAGGAAAATACCAGCTGACATTAGACTGCTGCCATGGCCTGTGGAACTCGTCCAGCACCAACATGGGCTCCTGATCTCCAGCTTGGACTTCTCTGGGTATTCTATGTGGTGTGTGGCTCATGCTGGGCCTCTGTGCTTTTTCTAAAACACCAGGCTGGCACAGGATGGCAGGTGGATTCTGGGGGGTCTTCTTTAATATCTGGCAACCCATGGACAAGCCTCAACTCCTGTAGAGTCATTAACTGTCCTCAGATGCTTAGGATTATGGCTGCTTAGAGAACCAGGGACTTTAGTATGTATCCAGTCCAAGACTTCAAACACAAGAGCCAGGCTTAGGTGGGAGTATAAATTCCTATAGTCAGATAGGACCTGAGGCAAATACTGATGATGACATGTGGAAGGAAGCCCTGTGGGTCCCACCATCCCCCTGGGTCCAGGAAGCAGCAGTGTAGCCTGGAGTTTGGGGTACATGCCTGTTAGGACAAATCCTGCCATCTGCCACCTTGTCATGTGAGCTTAGACAAGTGGCTTAGTTTCTGATGCCCAAGTGAAATAACAACGACAGGACCCACCTGATTCATGAGGCAAGATTAAATGAGTGAATTTAAGAAAACATTTATGATGTTTTCAGGATTGAGTGACTTTAAGAAAACACTGAATGGTGCCTGGAACTCTGAAGACAACAAAGGCTATTTGATGTTGGTTGCTAAAATAATAACAGTCACCATCTCTTTTGGGACATCTCTTTTATTTCTAAGACCAAACTCAGAATCTATTATAGCCAGGCTTCCCTGAGTCTGGAGTTTCCTCTGTGGTATCTTGTGGGGGCCACCTACTCTTTTCTAGTCAGTCTCTAGTTTCCCTTCTTCCTTGAGTCACTGGCATCAGTGTAGAGACTCTCCCTTTCCAAGGGCCAGATGATACAGGGTGCACGGGTAGGATGAGAGGGAGAGGTAAGTGCAGTGTTAGCACAGAGACACAGAGTTGCTGTGTTGTGACTTTTAGACACCTGGTTTGACCTTGGCTGCCTCTGCTTCCTCATTGTGGTTTATTTACAGAATGAGAGTGAGGATCACCAGCCTAGTGCACTGAGGTGCTGGGGGGTATGAGGCTGCGGCTGCCATCATTACTGTCTATGGATCCAGTGACATCCAGTTCTCCTGGCTGTGCAGGAGATGAAGCCTTAGCTCTGAGTCACCTTCCAGTGCTCACTTACCATGGCCACCTCTCCAACCAGGTCTCTAGGACCAACATCACTGTGGTTTGTTTCTGTACTTGGCACTCAGTTGGTCCTCAGGTGCTAATGAGGGGCTCTCAGGGGTGGTGAGAGAAGAATGCTGAGAGTGAAGGAGATGACAGTAGCAGGGGTCATCCTCCTAACCAAGCTGTGGTGACATTAAGCATGACCTTGTCTCTGTTACATGGAGTCAGGGGGAGTGATGGGGATAGTTGTTTTGCTTTCTCCCTTTGAAACATAAACAACTGGAGAGGAAATAGGAATTTTGGAGCCCCCTGTCATCTTGGAATTGTGATGTTGTGCATTTGAGTGGCTCAGAGAAGCCCCAGCCTGGGATTGCATGGTACATGTAATTGTGGCTTAAAATGACATCTTTAGCTCAGGGTACCAGGATGGCTGCCATATTGCCTTTACTTACACCAATGGGGAGATATGTCTGCTGTTTGCCTTATAATTGGTTTGTAACATTCCCAGCATATATATTGTTTTGGTGCCACAGGGGTTTGAACTCGAGACCTCGAGTTCATTTCACATGTCATTTCAGCTACATGATAGGTATAAATATGAGGATCATGGGCCAGGCTGGTCTGGGCAAAAAAATAAAATAACTAAAGCAAAAAAGGCTGGGATGTGGCTCAAGTGCAAGAGCATCTGCCTAGCAAGTGTAAGGTCCTGTATTCAAACGATAGGAACACCAAACAACAACAAAAAGTAGGAAAACAAACAAACTCTACATCTTGAGCCACTCAGACAGCCCTTTTATTGTGATGAGGTTTTTCAACATAGGGTTTCATGAACTATTTTCCTGGGGCTGGCTTTGAACAGCTATCCTCCTGAGTAGCTAGGATTATAGGCATGAATTACCGGCACCTGGCTCCCAACAGTTTTATACTATCAAAAAATTTTAATTTAGCATTTCCAAAGGTCATTTAGTAGAGTTAGATACTTCTCTTGTATTGAAAAGAGAATGATTTCCCCTTTGAAAACATAGGTAGTTGATGCCAGGCATGGTAGAGCATACCTGCAATCCCAGGACTTGGAGGTCTGAGGCAGGAGGATGGCAAGTTTGAGGCCAGCCTGTGCTACAGCAAGATTTTGTTTCAAAAACAAACAAAAAATATCTGGCTGGGTTGTTCATGCCTACAATCCCAGCTACTTTGGAGACAGAGCTCATGAGGATCAAGATTCAAGGTCCACCTGGACAAAAAGTTAGTGAGATCCCATTTTTTTCAACCAACAAACCAGGTATGTGGTGCATTTGTCATTTCAGCTACATGAAAGGTATAAATATGAGGACCCTAATTATGTTAATAACTAACCTGCCCTTAAAACAGAAAAATCAAAGTCCAGAAACAATTTTATTTTATAAAGTAAGCACCATCCACTGAATTTCAATTTGAAGATGATGTAATTGGGCTGAAGATAAGCTTACCCTGTGATAAAAGATTCCCAGCTTTTGGTGTGAGCAAAGTTCATTTTCACATAAAATGATTAATATGTGAAATTTCTCTTGAGGGGTTGAAGGTGTTTAATTAAATGTAAGGTGCTACTCTGGGCAGCTGAACTCAGACCCAAGGTGTCCCTCGGGAGCTCTTTTTTTGAGTGACAGTATTTGTTCTAATGGGGTCATCCACCATCTTTCTCAATGGCTGAAATCCCAGGACATAAAGAAACAGGGAAAGTGTGGTGCTTGGGGTTGAAGTGTGCAGGTGAGGCTGGCATGGTCTGTAGGAAACATGGGCTGGTGTGGAAGACATGGTGGGGTTCAGTGAGAACCAACTAGAAGGTCCCTGATGAGGACACCAGCAGGGCTAGAGGGCTCCTTACACACCAGAGCTCACAGAACAAGTCACAGGCCTCAGATCTTTGGATTACTGCATTGATTCCCATCTGGGGCATGGAGCATCCTGGCTCTTTTTCCTAGGGGAGGTTTTTATGGGGTTTCGCTTTTCACTTAAAGCTCTGATGCCAAGAGGAAACACCAGAAATAAAATTTTTCATTCAATAACAGTCAGGGCACTTCCCAGGAGCTGAGCAGGGGTGCACTTCCCCGGAGCTAAGCAGGGGTGCGATCTGGGCCTGGGGGTCAGTACCTGGCCTCATAGCCTATGGACACATCCAATGTGCCCAACCTGGGAGAAGAGAGCCACTGCTCATGTGGAGACACTTGTTGAATACAAAAGAATGGCAATGGGGGCAGGGGGAGAAACTTTGGTCAGTTTTGAAAATAATTTGATGGACTTTTATTTGTTGAACTTTTGCATCTGCAGAGTTGTTTTATTTGGTGCTAAGTTGATGATTTTGCATAGGTAAGAAGAGGCTGAGAGGCAAAGACCCAAAATGAGGAGACAGAAATGCCCCTCACTCTGGAATCAGGTGACAAGGCCCTGTGGGTTCTCCTTCAGAGGAGAACTGGCCACTGCTAGCACAGTGTGTCTCCATATTACTTCTCTTCATGAGTACAGTTGGATGGGGACCTTGGGTGTCCCATCTCTCAAGTTACCATCTCTAGACACTCCATGAATGGAGCAGTGGTACACCATGGCCTCAGAATTCAAACTTCACTTTCTTGGAAAGAGGAAAGAAGATAGTGACCAACTTGGTTAGTTCCTCTCTTCCCTGTCTGGCCTTTTCCTCCATCTTCTCTTCCCCATCTCCTAGAATTTTATTTTCTTGTTTTTTGAGTTACTGGGGTTTGAACTCAGGACAGGTGCTATACTACTGAACCACTCCACCATCCCTTTTTGGGGATTTTTGAGATAGACTCGCTTTATGCCAGAGCTGGTCTGGACTGTGATCCTCCTATTTGTGTTTTCTGCATAGCTGAATGACAGGCAAGCACCACTGCACCCAGCCATTAGTTGAGATGGGCTCTCACTGACTCTTTCCCCAGGTTGGCTCTAAACCATCATCCTCTTGATCTCTACCTCCAAGTATCTAGAATTACAGGATTGAGCCAGTGTATCAGACAGCATTTGTTTTTTGAAGAGCAGATTTAAGTTTACAGAACAACTGATCAGTAAGAAGCAGAGTTCCCAGTGCCAGCATACTGCAGTGCCTCTGTTGTCTTGCATTAGTGGAGCAGGAAGGAGGATCAGAAGAAAACAGACTAGGTCTGAGTCCTGAGATAGTAGTAGGGAGGTAGGGATGGCATAGCAGAGAGATAAAACCTAAAAAATCTGAACATGAGAAAGGTCATGTAGCACTGACGAGGGGGAAAAGTCACATAGCACTAGGGTAAATTAGCCAATAAAATTAAATATAACCATATATGGATTAAACCTTGGTTTTTGCTTCTATAACCTGCTTGCAAGGGTATAAATGGTGAGACCCCTTTGTTCTTGGGGCTCAGCCTTTGGACATGAGTCTGCTGAGTCTGTGCTGGCACAATAAAATTTTGCTTCCTGCTAATTGCCTCAGAGTCCTGTATCTCAGCTAGCAACCTCCTGCAACATTTCTTGGGGGCTTGTTATCTGGGATTGTGGAGATGGTGAGTTATCACCTCTTTTGTCACTGGGGTGCATCCCCTTGGACCACAAGGAGGAGATCCCACTAGATGCCAACAGACAGCTTGATCTGGAGGGGGATTCATCCTCCTGGTGAGTTACAGTGCAGGCCTCAGATGCATAACACAACCAGAAAGGGGAGGGAAGCACCGCTCATCAGACGGGTAAGAATCCAGGTTCAAATTCAGACCTGCCCCAGGAGGCAGAAGGGGAGACTGATCACCTCCCAGAGACCTCAGATAAATGCCTTTTGGGGTGAAGCCATCTCTCAGGTTCAGGGAGCGGGGTGGAAGTATTGTGCTTTGTGAGAGTTTATGAAAGTCCTAGCTGAGACGCAGCCTAGCTGCAAAGTGAGTGAGGAGTCCCGATCCTCAGGTCTGTGGCAAACTATTAAGGTCAAGGGTGAGCCCTAACAGGGCCTCCAGTCCGGTGTTCATATAGACTCAGTAGGGTCAAAGAGTCGCCTAATCCTTGCAAGGAGAGCAGCAGGAGATGGACAAAGTGGCTGCTTTTGCAAAACTCCTCCCCCTCTGTGTCTGTCTTGCTATCTGGTAACGGGAAAAGATGGGTGGAAATCAGAGTAGAAATATTCTTTTAGAGTGTCTGATTAATAACTTTAAAAAGGGGTTTAATGTACTGGACTACTGAGTTAACTCCTAACAAACTAAATGTCCTTTATAAAGTACATTGGCTTGCTTTTGGTGTAAGATGACCCCCGGAAGGGTCACTGGATAAAACTATGATGAATGAAGTTTACAGAGTAATTATAAAAAGAACCTGAACACCCAGGAGAATGGGAAAAGCCAAGAGGCTAAAACTGGTCTTCAAAAACCAGACTCTATTGTTTATTTAAATTCAGGTAACAATTTATTGGGCAGGCTGAGGAGAAATCAGAGTCTTTCAGTCTTTATGGGTAGCTTTGGTGTCCCAGTTTACACATCTTTACCCAAAATGAGCATCCTGAAGGAGGACTGAGTCTCAGCACTAACATTACAAACATTAACACATGAACAATGGACTTGGACTGATACATAAAATCTGGTTTGACTTGAAAGAAAAAGGATGTTGCAGAAGGGTTGGGAATGTAGAGAGGGGAAAGTGGGGGAATGGAAACAAAATTGGGATGAAGTGTTCATGGATGAAGTGAAGAGAGACAGAAAGGAGAAAAAGAGGGAAGAGTGAGAGAGGGAAGAGAAAGAGAAAGTGATATGTCATAAAATGTTTGGAGACAGAAAAGGATGACAGGCTTAATATACTCCTTCAGTTGAGTTTTTATGTCTTAAAAATAAAAAGTAAATAGAAAACAATTTAGGATTATTAAAATATGTCAGAAATACTGAACTTGCTGGCACCTTTACTTGTAGGAAGTATAAATGGGGAGAACCTTCCTAAAAGGGTGAGAAAAAGAGCAACTTTGACTGTTGCTGGTAAAAATAAAACTGTTCAAAAGGTTGGTGCAGTAAGCTTTGTCTGTTATTGAGACAGTCATGAGATGCTTATGTTTCCCTTGCTAATGGCCGGTCAGATTATGCATCCATCTAACGGTATGCTCACAGTGTGTGTATGTGTATGTAAACATCTTCAAAATGGTTCTTAAACTGCTGCTGTAAAGTTAGTAAGATACTCAAGGTAACAACAACAACAACAAAAAAAAACCCAGGGTATTTATTTTAAAGATCTCTGTTACAAACTGCTTAGGCTTTTTACACATAAATATGTAAACATCTTGAGAACAGTTCTTATTATAGAGTCAATGTAAAAATTATTACTCTGTTCTATTGCTGCTTTTAAGAAAACAGGTTATTAAACTTATTTCAATCATGTCTCACTAAGATATAGACATTCAGGGGTTAACACTCTGGCTTAGACCAGAGGAGAAAAAAAAAGAAGAAAAGGGGGGCCACAGCCTGCAGCAGGAATTTTGGAATGTGGGTAGTTAAAGAATAACCCTCGCATGTTTCATTCTGTCATAAACACAGTCTGGAATTTAATTCTCTTAAGTTAAAAGATTTTGCGAGTTATTTTCAACAAGTAACAAAAATATATAAAAGGTATTAAGGATATGGTTTTTAAAAAACAAAATTAAAAAAAATACTTTTGGATAAAGAAAGGATAAAGACAACCTTCCCCAGAGGGTACATATTAAGTTGTCCCAAATACATAGATGCTTATGTAAGTGATTAAGTTAACTAAAATCTAAGAGTTACATTAAAGGTTTTGTAAGGTCAAAATTTAAAGCACTGATATTAAACTAAAACTTAATTCTCTAAGCTCATAATAACAAGGCTATCTTTAAAATATTGTATTGTTCTTGATAACATTTACAAAAATTGTCTTTAAATGGTTTCTGTTTTATCAAGGTAACTGTCAGGAATTTTTGGTGCTACAGGCTAATCTACAAATTTATCAAGATAACAAGAGTTTATTAAGACACAGAAAAACAAGAGGCAGCTGAGTACAGGGAGAACTTTGCACTAATAAGAGGGTTAAAACAGATTTACTTATGTAAAACAAAGCCAAAGTATACCCCCCAGATAGGCTATAAATAAATAAATAAATAAAACTCAAAAAGGAGCACTACACTAAAAGTCAAGACCTCCAGTTTTTATTGGACTCAATAGAGTGAATGTGTTAGTCCTACTCCTTCCACATTTTGGAAGGAAGGAAATTTTGGCCTGGGATGACCAGATTGGGCCTGTTATTTTAGGGGGGGCTCTATTGACTACAGGTTGGGGGGTTCCTGATGTATGTCATGAGCCATCTGTTAAGGTCAACAATCTGGGATGTGATCCCTTATCAACATCTGAGCCATGATTCTTGGCCACTATGTTTCCTAACTCCGTACTTAGTCCCTGTAAATATTTACCTGTGTTCTCTGGTGATTTTTGTCAGGGTTTTAACTACTAAGGTAACTGAGTCATGTTCGTTTAAGAGTTGGTTTATGTTGGGGTTAACAGTGAGGAGAGTTAGGACTAGGCCACTTCCCCCTTGCAAATGGCTCACCTTTATCTTCCTGGAGAGATGCCAAGGACATTTGGGCAGTTGTTGTGATCCAGCTACAACTTATATTTCTTGCTTGCCCAGCAACAATATTCTTTAGTGACCTTCCTGGTACTTTTCCACTAGCC
The DNA here is from genome assembly GCF_047511655.1 of Castor canadensis. Taxonomy (NCBI): domain Eukaryota; kingdom Metazoa; phylum Chordata; class Mammalia; order Rodentia; family Castoridae; genus Castor; species Castor canadensis. The sequence goes on from NC_133394.1 coordinate 55,534,687, forward strand.
CCCTACATCTAGCCCGAGCCTGTGTGTGGCAGTGGGCTCTGGCTCTCTTACTGGGGTCTCCCTTCACAGGACTCCTGCATGAACAATAAACCCTGTACTGGTGTTTGAGCTGTCTCTCTGCCTCTTCCATGCCTCTTATTTTCTAATAGTTTGTATAAAACTTTCTAGATGACCTCATGGTTAAACAACTGTTTTCTTGGGTGATTCTAATTCAGTTGGTACCCTATATGTGTCTGTAACTGGACTATTCAGGTTTATGAAAATTGTTTTTCCCCCCAAAACTGATAAAAATCTAAGGTTTTACTTCAAAAACAACTAAAGAGGGAGGGGTCAGGGGGTAGGGGGGAGAAATGGCCCAAACAATGTATGCACATATGAATAAATGAATAAAAAAAAAAGAAAGTTCAACCTTAGTTACTTCTCTGGATGAGAACAACAACAACAACAAAAAACCAACTAAATTAATATGTATATATAATCTCTACAGAGTTGTGATGCTGTTGCTGATTCCTATATATTAAATATGTTTATGTTTTTCAAGTATATCAAGCCTTCTCAAACACAAAATTTAGATAGACATGGTAACAAAAGATTAGTAGTACTGATATACTCTTCTGTTAGTTGCTAAAATGTCCATCAGAATTTTAACCATAAATCTTAATTTATTGTCATTATAGTTCTTATCCTTCTGGGGCATTTACAATTAAGCCCATAAAAAATGACTCTAATTTAATCTACTTATGTGTCAACCAGGTTAACTTTTTAGACATCTGCTTTTATTAGATTTTGTTTTGTATTGTCCTTATCTAGAAGCCTGCTGCCTAAAAGCCACTCCTTCTAAGACTCTGTTTCTTAAATTTGGCCAAAAGGGTCTAGTTGACATTGACTCCCACCTGATCAGTTCGTTATTCACCCTCTCTTGACATGGGAACAAGACCAAACAAACAAACAAAATCCAGAAAAGAGCAAATCTTGATGATGAGAAAAAAATGACCAATCAAGAACTATCTTCAGTCTATGGCCATATCACCCTAAACATGCCCGATCTTGTCTGATCTCGGAAGCTAAGCAGGGTCAGGCCTGTCTAGTACTTGGATAGGAGACAGATCTTCAGAAGATACTGCTCAGTTGCAAGCAGTTTGGAGATAAAGGCGGAATGCCATCAAAGTTATAATTGAGTCACTGGTGCCAGACCTCTCCAAAATAACCAAGGCTGAGAGGATTAAAGAAATGGTTCTTATACATGTGTGGCTATCGGGCATTAAAGCCCTTCCAGACACAAACTAATATTTTTAGACAGAGTCTTCTACTTAAATAGAGACAAAAGAACTATTTTTGCTGGCTCTAAACATGTCCTTTAATACTTAAAGATGGTGGTTTTAACTTTTTTAATACAATATGTTTTCTTGAACATATATACAGATAATATATTGCTGCCATGGTAATTCTACTCATTTAAAAAAAAACCATTGGGCAAAAATAAAATAAAATATCCAATCATTAAAACCCCATTGGAAGGGCCCTTTTGTTGTTATCTTGTCTACTACTCCCACTGCAGTTAAAGTAACAGTGATTGCTACCTGGATCCACCACAGTAGAGTCAAGCCAGCTTCTCTCAAGTGGGAGTGCATCACTAATCAAGGTTCAACATGTAGGATCACCCTTTGGAATCTAAGTGCCCTCCCTCAGCAGAACTCTTCTTCCCAGGAAACAACAGAGGATCAAAAACAATGGGATGATAGCCCTTCTCTAGTCACTCCGGAAGTTGACAAGTCTACACATGGCAGAAGCTTGAGAAGTCAACTCTCCAATGGGACAGTATTAGTGTAGAATATTAGTTACAATGATGATTAAATATGGTTAGTTATGAGCTGTGGTCCACAGCAACTGTTACAGTAGCACTAAAAATGCCCCGTGCTCGGCCTATTTTTCCCTCCTCTCTGTCTAGGAAACTAACTCCTGGAGACAACTGAACTCTGTACTTTTGCCTTTTCCAGAATGTTGTAGATTTGGGATCAGTGTGCAGCCTTTGCAGAGTGGCCTCTTTCACTCAGTAACATGCACTTGAGGCTCTCCCACATCTTCTTATGGGTTGGTGCTCTTTCTTTTGTGTGTGATGCACTTTGTTGCTGTGTGATCACTACTGTGGATCACTCACCCACTGGCACAGGCCTTGGTTGCCAGAGGGCTTACTGAGCAGAGCCTGATCAGTGCTATTTCCAAACCTGGTGGCATCATATGTGCAGATCCAGGGAGAGCCAGAGAATTCGGGAGGCAAGACAAGTGGGGTTTTTGCTTTGAGAGCTTATTCATCAAGTGCCACTTCATTGTAGCAAAGAAATGCTGTTTACACCATTGTACTAAGAATCAAAGACCATTACAACCTCTGGTCATTAATTTTCCATTCAGAAAAATCCGATTTCTCAACTATCTACTCAATGTCCAAACAATGACCTGAGCCACCAACTGACTCATTTACCAACCAGAGCACTGGTTGCTGAATAACCACAGTCAGAAGATCTAGCACTACGGAAGAGCATCTCTACTCTTGCTTCCTTCCCACCTTATGATTCATGCTCTTTGTGTTCTGAGTCTGGTCAGAATGTTGCTGGATGAACACAAGTGGGGGAAAGGACCTGAGGGACATTCACAGCAAGCAAAGATAGCTGGCCTCAGCCGTCACACATTATTGTCACTTTGGGTTAAGCCTTATAAATCCTTTCCTCCCAGCATATTGTGTGGGAGGGCCTCTCTGCCAGACTCATGCCCTGCATTAACTCAAGGTTTCTTATTCATTCCTCAAAGCTTCTGCCCATGATGTTGCTCTTACGATATTTGCCTGGAGTCTGGGTTCTATGACTCTCAGTTTAACGGGGTTACTTCTTTCATTTTTTTCTTTGGTGGCAATGAGGTTTGAACTCAGGGCCTCATGTATGCCAGGCAGGTGCTCTACCACTTGAGCCACTCCACCAGCCAACAAAGCTGTTTCTTGAACTCACTCATGGTTTGAGTATGACACCAAAATGCATGCCTCTTCCATGGTAAGCTGCTGTTCCACATGTCCACTTGTTCAGTCAACAAATGTTGATGGGTGTTTATAACATTCTGGGCATTTTTCTAGGCTATGGGGACACAGTAAGCAGCCAGATCAAACAAGGCACTGCTCACAGTGTCCTGACATTCTCATGAAGAAACTGAGGACAAGTGTTTTACAATGGTGATGGGGAGACACTATGTTGCCCTGACCCCTGTGGAGAGGTAGTCTATCGATATGAGAACACCCCAGGGCAATGCCACAAAATATCTCAGTAACTCAGAGACTGTAACAGTTATTGCTGAACACTTTCCTAACTTAGCACTCTTGCAACCCACAGCCAGGGAAAGCACTTGCACAAGTGTGGTGTAAACACCCTGCCTGAGACTCCAATCTGTGCCCAGGGCAAGGCTCCAAGGCCCTTTCCTATGACATTATGAGATAGGTACTAGTTTGAATTTTGTATTTACTAATTGTCAGAAAATCTAATGAAGCTGATAACATTACCAGAGAATGTACTGACAGAAAATGGAATGGTTCAGGCATAGGTGTGTACCTTCAGAGACTGCTGGAACCAGGGGCTCAAGCAGAACCTTGGGGACTAAATTTTTCCTTACATCTCTGCTTTGCTCTTTGCTTGTGGACCAAAATTCTTGGTTGGTCCAAGCCACCATCCCTACCTAACTGGATTAAGTCATGGTTGACAGTGTCCTGTTCACTCATTCCTGATTTAATCATTTATTCAACATTATGTGAGCATTTACAGCATACCTAGCACTCTGCTTAGTCATGTGGATATTATCTTGTCTGATTGCTCCACAGCTCCTTGCACTGGGGATATTATTATGCCCATATTACAGATGAGTAAACAGAGATTTGAAGAGGTTACTAAGACGGTAAGTAGTAAAGGTGGGTTTCTGACTCTTGTCAGATCTTATGATGAATAAGGTGCATACAATTGCTGTTCTCCATTTGACTGTTGTTCAGTGAGAGCTGCAGATAAATGGTTAGGGGATTATGAATCAGCTTGATGCTTGAGCCCAGGGTGGGGAAGCAGAACCCAGATGGAAGGTCAGGGAAGGCAGGGCATACTTCCTGGAGGAATTGGCATCTGACTGAATGATGAGAAGCAATACCCTGTCGAGACAAAGACATGGTGCATTGGGTTAGGGGAGAGCCTGTGCAAGGTCTGACCATGAGAGGCAGCACTGTTTGAAACCTTGGCAGAAGTCCATTATAGCCAGGCACCGAGAGAGAGGGGGGCGAGGCCCCTGGAGGGCTCAGCAGAATGGGGTCCCAGAGGGCCAAGATTTCCTTCAGAGGCTAAGGGCAGAGGGTTTATGGAGAGAGACATCAAGTTCCTTTTTGCAAGTCTGCTCTGTGGAGGAAACAGAGAGGAAGTGTGTGTGTGAGGGTGTCCCAGTTAGGAGGCAAGGCAGTGAAGAAGCAAGGAGGTGAGCAGAGGTGAAGGCGGTAGGCTAACAGGACAGTAAGAGGTGCGCTAATTTGTTGGACTCCTTCACATGTTAGGCAGGGGTTCACTGCCTCGGCCCTTGTCTCTTTACCCTAGCCATGAGCTCTAGGTGGAAATAGCTGTATGGCTTTGAGTGGGAGTATTTAGTGCTGATATATGACCCCACAGGACTCCTCCTTCCTTGGCTGGCACTGCCCCAGCAGCCTGGTCCCAGCCTGAGGATGACATGGACCAGAGCCACTGTAGACCCTCCCCAGTAACAGGACAGGAGTGAGAGATGCCCCTCTTGCTGGGTGCTTATGATAGCTGTGGTTGTTGCCTACATGGAGCTCATGGGTTGATTGGGACAGAGGCAGGTCAAGGTGTTGACCATCTTGAGTTGGGGTTTTTCTTGAGCAGTAATCAAAAACCCACTAAGAGACATAGATAGAATAAGCTGTGGGTTGATGTAGGTGTGGGTTTTGCCAGGCAAATTTCCCTGGAGAAAAGAGCTAGAATATCTTAGCAAAAGGGGGTTTTCCCCTCCCCATGCTGGGGATGGAACCCATGTTAGGCAAACACTCTACCACTGAGCTACATCTTCAACCCTTTATTTTTGCAATTTTGAGATGGAGTCTCAGTGTGTGGCCCAGGTTGGCCTTGAAACTCTCCATCCTCCTGCTTCAGACTTCTGAGTGTTGGGATTATAGCTATGCACTACCACACTCAGCATATGTTTGGAGCATGATGTTTGGAGTACATCTAGACTGTGAAATGGCTAAATCTGGCTAATGAACAAATGCATCAGCTCACATAGTTATTTTTGTGGTGAGAGCAAGTTACAGGCAATCTCTTTATATGTGTAAATAACACAATGTATGTGGTAAGCCCACGATGAGTTAGTCACAGTTAGGGTTAGAGAAGAGGAAGGAATGGCCAAAGATTTCCTGTGTAGCATGACCATGGCTTTGAAGCCACCATCCCAGCCACGGGGCTGGGAAGCGAACCAAGGAAGGAAGGGTCTTGGTTGAGAGAGAGAAGGGCAGGGCAGAAGTGAGGCTTTGTGTAGCTGGAATAAAAACTCAGGTGAAACACTGTCTTACTTTGTCAAGAGAACTTGAGCAGGAGGCAGAAGCAGTGGCAGGAAGGAGAAGGAAGGGCAGCGGGCCTCCGTTGTTTACCATTCTGGGGATCCAGAAGCTGCTGGGTTCTGACACCTTCCAGAAGGCATAGATCTGTGACACTAAATCTCACTCTAGATCCCAGGCTCCATGTGCTAGCAACCCCACTGTTATTAAAAATGGAAAGTGGTCTGTTGAAAGTAGCAAGAGTTAATTTTAAAGACAGAGTCTCTCCTGGACAGATGCCAGGATTTGGGGTGGGTACGTGAATTACTGGAGGCCCCAGACCTGAGGCAGCTGTGGTCTGTGGAAAAGGTGGGCCAGTGTTCAGACACCAGCGGTTTTAAGCATCTGGCAGGAGATTATAAATACAGAACATGAAATCACAGGGAACAGGGCCAGAGATGAACTCTGCCCGTTGTTTTCATCACCCCTTCCTGACTCCCTTCCCAAATTTGCATGCTTGCTGCTTCAACTGGTCCTGTGTCTCCTCTGGAAGACATTGTAGGGTGGGGAGACCACAGAAGAGGGAGCAATGGAGGAAAGGGAGTGTCCTGGGGCCCTGCTCATCATCAAAACACAAGTTTCCCTAGTGGTTCTGAGGATGTGTGAGGCTTCTATCTGCGCAGCTCCTGTGACAGACATGCCATGTGCCCAACAGTCCCTATTTGCAGAACTAATTTCCATCCTATTGGCTGACTCAAAGTGCCTGCCAGTGGCTTGGGCAGTCCATGAATAAGTAATCAGCCTTTAAGCTCCATGCTGAGCTGAGTGCAGTCAGCACCTGGAGAAGCTGCTGACACGGGACAGTGGCCTGCGGGTGTGGTGGCAGTGCTTGGGAGCCACTTGTTTGCTGCACCTGCATCTTGTAAATGATGGATTTGGGCTGGGGAAGAGCCTGGCAGGTTACTGAGATGAGGCTTAGTATTTCTATGTGCTACTGGCTGGTGGCCATGAGAGTTCTCTTTTGGACTAGGGGGATGAGGTGCTCCAGATGGGGGCACTTGTCATACTCCTTGATTCCCAAACCTTTGTGTCTTAAATCTCTGCTATTACCCAGCGGATTTAGTACAAGACCTGTCCCCAGTCCAGCACTGGGCTAGGAAGAATATTTGGTGCTGCGGGTGGGCTCCTGGAGTTCATTGTGTGCAGAAAGCTCACAATCTGATGTCACTTAGGACAATGGCCCCTCAGGGTTGATCTGCTGCTGGGTGGTGCAGTCCCTTATTTGTCCATCAACATTCCTCCCTTGGAAACCATGCTCCCTTTAAAATTGACTTTGGCCTTGCTTGTTTAAGCATCACAATTAGAGTTAAAAATAGCATCTTTTCAAAATTACCATGTCTCCAGCAGAAGTTTTTAGTCTGCTTCCTGTGGTTCCATCTGATGAGAGCAGTTTAACCTCATGAAAATTTTAGAGAATGAATATGATTAAACAATGGGCATGACGGTGCCACTTCGGTTCTGGCTGGGTCCAGGGTGAATTAAAATATTATTATGGAAAATTCAAGAAGCTCCCACTGGCCTAACCCCAGGGTATTTCTTTATTTCTCCTATGTAGTGAGAACCTGGGAATAGTCTCTGCCCCACAGCAAATGGTGAGAACCAATTCTATCCTCATGGCCAAGGAGTTAGGTTGTACACCATGAAGAGTGTGTTTACAGGGCAGAGCAGGTGGCCAGTGTTTTATGTGGCCTGACATTTGATGATAGCAGTAAAATGTACAGCTATTAATCATGGCTTTTGTTCTCTCCCTACCTACACAGCTCTATTAATTAAAGCTTCACCTAAACTGATATTTGAGCTCTATATCTAATTTTGCCTCAGCATCCTTAGGCCACCTTGAGGGTACACAACCTCTCCAAGGGATTATCTTGCTGGACCGCTTTTGAATTAATATGGTCATACTTCACATGAAGCTATAGAGAGTAGTTTTCATGCTTTGTAATCATTAACCAGCTCTCCAGTCTGCCTGATGGGATATCAGAGCTCATATAGGAAGATGAGGGAAAAAGAAGCAAAGTGTTCAATTGTCTGCAGAGACAACAAACATTGATGAAATGGACTGAATAGGACAGTAACTGGGAGTTACTGTCCTATTTCAAATGTCTCCTCTTATAGAGTTGGGAAAAGTTCACGTAAGTTGCAGATTATGATGACTTCCTGTCACCTTATTTTCTTATTATTGGGAAATCACATTCCTTAAAGAGACAGAATAAGATTTGTAAGGTAGGAACAAGGACTTGGGTGGCTCACCTATCACTCCTGTGTGGAGAACTTCCCCTGCTCCTCACTGTTTATTGCACCTGTTCCCACAATGCAGTCTGTGGACCAGTGGTGTTGCATCAGTCATTTTAGATGATGTGTAGATTTAAAAATGGTGCTGTACAATAATTGTATGTTTAATTTGGTTCAGAGAAAAGATATCAGTGTATTAACTGAGTTAATATAGTCATATATAGTATTTTGAAGCAAGACTCGTATATGAAGATTTCAATCAGTTTCAAAATAGGCACAAGTACACATGGTTTTGTGCTCCAAAATATTTTTAAAATTTGAAACTCTGTGCACATAAGTTTAAAAGTCAATAGTATGTAGATGAATGCTGAAATGTACCCAACTTGGGCTGGAAGAATGGCTCAAGGGTAGAGCACCTGCTGAGCAAGCATGAGGCCCTGAGTTCAAACCCCAGTACTGCAAATAAACAAACAAAAAAACAACTACCTCTTTCTTTGTCTTCTTTCCATGCCAGGTCCCCTAACCCACTTGCAACAAACACTTCTCTGATGGTTTCTTCTTGAAGTTACTTAATAATGCTAAAATTATGACTATATTATCACTTTTGACTTGTCAAATTTCATTAAGTCAAAAAAAAGTTACCATTTCATTGTCAAATTTCATTAAGTCAAAAAATTACCATTTTCTGTCATGGTAACTAAGTCATTTTCTACTGGGCAATTTTGTCTTCCAGGGGAAAGCTTGTCCTGGTGGGAGTATTTTTGTTTGTCACACTCAGTGGAGAACAGTCCAGTGACATATGGTTGCTATGAGCAGGGACACTGCTAGGCCAGCTCCTCAACAAGAACTACTAGCCCAAATGTCAAAGTGTTGAGGTAGAGAAGCTGGGCAGTAGATGAAACATTAGCTGTCTTATATCTCTTCCACCAACCCATATTCGGTTACACCTAGTCAATAGTTAGTGTTCAAGTTGTTGTTGTGTGTGTATTACTGGCTTTAGGACCAGTTAGTGACAGGGATTACTTTTATATCTTTTGGTACCTGGAATAGAACCCAGGGCCTTGTTCATGCTAGGTAACTGCTCTACCCCTGAGCTTCATCCCCAGCCCTAGGTATTACATTCATTCATTATACAACTTTTTATTTTCCTGTAGTTATTGATTGCCTCATTTTCAATAGTGCTATCTGCAATCCACAGTGCAACTAACCATCTCTCATACCTTCTGTAGGTTATCAAAAGTGTTTCTTGAGTCACTTTTCCTGAATATTTCATTTCTAAAACCCTTGTCTCCTTTCTAAACTCACTGCTTTCTAGAGAGCAGTTACTTAGCCACCAAATTGGATTTTTAAAAAATCACAGTTTAGATGTTGTTATCATGTCTGAGACTCTATAGCTTTCCTCTTTAACTTTTTGCACTTATTTCATTTTCTAAGGAAGAGAATTTTGGAGGTGAATTTTATGAGTCTTTACATGCATGATGGTATCTGTCCTTTGTCCTCACACTGTATTGATAGCTTGTTTGGGTATAGATTCCTAACCTGGAAACAATATTCCATGGAAGTTTTAAAGACATGCCGGTGGTTTCCATGACTGCTGCTGAGAAAGCCAATGACGTAACCCACTCTTCTTCCTTTTTAAAATTCCATGTCTGTTTTTAATTATTATCAGAAATGTTTCAGATCTTCATTATATTGCTACCTTCTCACATGTCATGTAACTTTTTGGTATAGGACTTTTAAAGTCCATTTCAGAGAGCACTCACAAGACTCTTTAGTCTGGAAAATATTATATTTTACTTACAGTTTTCTTCTCTATGTTTTATCTTTATGAAATCCTCTGGACAAAAGTTGGACCTCCTGGATTGATCTTTTTCTATTACTTAAGGAGATTTTCTTCACTTAATCTTTCCAATTATCTATTAGAACTTCATTTAATGACTATTTTTAATCATAATAGCTCTTTCTGTCCTTCCTTGGTCCTCTCCCAGCACTCTACTCTTCATTTTCAGATGTTTTCTGACGATGCCTGTTGGAGCTGTTTTCTTTATTTATGTTTCTTGTGATGGCTTACATGATCTTTCTTTTGAGTTTTATTTCTAGGTTCATTTCTTTAGTCTCTATCAGAGGTTTGTTTTTTTAATGCAATGAGCATCCTTGCTTGATTGTTTGGTTTTGGAGCAAAGTCTTGCCAGCTTAGAGGACGTCAGTGGTGGGCTCAGTCCAGGATGGCTGTAGAGGACATGAATATTTCCTTAGACAATGCAATGTTTACATTGGAGGGCTTTGCTCTGCATTAGTCTTCTACCAAAATGGAATTTCCAGCCTCCTGCCTAGGTTGAGGCTGGTGGAGAAAACTGCCCAACTACATTATGGGTATGAAATATGTGTCTACAGGCAGACTCTGTGAGTTGCTCTGTTTTCAATATCATGCCCACTGTTGTGACCTTTGCCTGTTCCTTCTGTGTCCTGGTGCTGTCATTAAGTATCTGCAGAAAGCAAGCCTCAATTTCCCTTGTCGACATCTTCCCCTCTCACCTTCTTGCAAATCATTTTAAATCTTACTAGACTCTATCTTGAATTAAAATTCATGCACATTATGGCCTTCTCCACCAGACTGTGAGGGCTGGTTGGGCTTGATATCATTTACCTTTGGGTCTGAGGACTGCCAGGGACTGTAGAGGTCCTCAGCAATTCTTTCCTAATTTGAAATAAATCAAATCTTGGCTGTACTGACTGGTTTTTGCTTCCAAATCTAGGAAGAAGCCATACTGTTTCTGTTCTTTCTGTCATTCCGGCTGCTTTATTTGGATCTAGGATTCTTGTGAAATTTGTGATAAAATCTAGGGAAATTCAATTTGTTGTCATTGTCTTTGATTCTGGAGAGTTTAAAAACTTGTGTTAGGAAATTACCAGGAAAGTAAAACAACTTCTGATGTTTGGAGTATTTGTGTCAACTTGAAGTTCTGATGATATACAAGAAGTTCTGTCTTTATATTTTTGGTGGCCAGATGGGAATCCCTCAGGATTTGGTGTGTGTAGCATGCTTGTTCATTTTTACATTGATTTTCATTAGTTAATTTTATTAATTTTAATTAATTAATAAGTCAATTAATTTTCATTAATTAATTTGACCTATGAAAATACTTCCACTGGTCACCAGCAGAGGATATGTGCAGAGCCAGCCTTGATGTTGTCTTGTGTCTCAGTCCCACCCCATGCTGTCATCAGCTGAGTTTGGGTAATTAGCCCTAAGTGCATTTCTTTTGGCCAGCTCAGGAACTTGGAGGTCAACTCAAATAATTATGAAAACCTTTTGTTGGGGAATGTATGTAGGGTTCATTGTTCTACACTAGGAAAATTTTGTTGAAGAAAAAGCAGATCTCAGGCTGGAAGGACTGTGGGTTAAGTCAACATTCTGCCATTCACCCATGGCCACAGCATTGTCACTGCCTTTTCAGGTACAAAGGAAGGTAAAACCTGCAGGCCACTCTTGAATGATGGAAGATCACATATGTTCTTTCCTACAGTTTAGAAATAACACCCCACTATACCTGAGGCCTGTAGTGCCAAAGATGGATTTGATCAGTCCCTGCCTTCAGAAGACCCATGTGTCCAGAGACCAGGAAGCCAGTGGTGGAGCTTGGTGAGTTCATTTGTTCTTTTTGGAAGCTATATGACTGTGTCAGGTGTTTCCTTGTTTATCAGTTTATTCAAGGATGTTTATCAAATGCCAACTGTGTGCTTGTTGGTTAAAGAGCACAGAATGGTAAGCCAAGCAAATGTTATCTTTTTTCTCACAGATAGCATGGTGGGAGATTCCAGTGCAGAAGCCCTAGTAAGAGTGAGCTCAATACATGAACAGTGGGGGTCTAGAGCACAAAGCAGGAAGAAGTAGTCACTTCTTCACTGGGACCTTTTGTTTGATTTTAGAATATTGAATTCAAATCTTAAGACCAACAGGCAGTCACTAGTGACAAATCTTTAGGTAGGAGAGTGACACGGTCAAATTTACCATTTGACCTAAATCCTAAATATTGAGTGGAGATGGAGGGAGGTGTGGGGGCAAGGGGAATTAGGAGGCCCCCATGTAATCCCAGGTGAGGCAGTGATGGTTTGTACCATTGTTGGTGGAGCAAGGTCCTGGGTGTGTTTGGGAGTGGGATCTACCAACCATCATAATAGGGGGCTGATGGGGAGTGGGAAGGAGTGACAAGCACAAGCTTCAGGTTATCAGCTTAGGAACATGGTGTATGTGGCCAGTTCCTAAGATGGGGAAGACCAACTGACAGAGACTTGGGAGATGCAGTGAGTTACCTGCATATGGGAGAGATTGGCAATTACAGGCCAGGTCCAGAGTTGAGGACAAATATCAGGCCTTTGTGTGGTCTGATTTAAAGCCTCCTATGCAAAGGCATGACCCAAACACAGGCAGTTCCCACTCTGATCATGGGATGATTTAAGTGGTAAAAATAATAGCTGCTTCTGGCTACCATTTTCACCCTACAAATGGCTTGCCAGGGTCTAGTTACTGGGGCTGTAACATATACCTTCTGATCATGACTCAGAGGAGAGTCATTTGAACCTTGGGTGCCTCTTCCTAGGCATGGCATTGGGAGCTTCTGCCAGAAAAAAATGGTCTTAAGCTTCAGACTCCAGTCAATATGTTGGTGAGGATAGTGGTGACAATGGAGGTGACAATGATGGACACTGAGGAGCTGGAAGTGATGGTGATAGTGGTGGTGGTGGTGACTGTGATATTATTATGGAGATAATAACAATGGTTGGGATTATGATTATAATGATGGTGGTGATGGTAATTGCAATGATGATGTGATGATGATAATGGTGGTAGAGATGATGGTGATGTTGGTGGTAATGGTGATTTTGGTGGTGGTGATGGTGATGGTTGCAATCATGGCCACGGTGATAGTGGTGGTGGTAGCGATGGTGGAGATGGTAATGGTAATGGTGATGGTGGTGATGGGATGGGGATGGTGGTGGTGATGATGATGTTGATGGTGATGCTGGTGATTGTGATCATGGTCATGGCAATAGTGGTGGTGGTGGTATTGATTTTGGTGATGGTAATGATAATGGTGATGTTGATAACTGTAGTGTTGTTGATGGTAGGAGAGGGCTCAGGTAGTATATGCTTCAAATACTTAAATTCACACCCAATCCTCTGATTTCTGTTTTATGCCTCCAGTATCCCAGGAAGGAAGCAGGAAGAATCTGTTCAGCTTTTGGCTATTTCAGAGGTAGGATTTACATTTGGTAATCATTTGTCTTCCATCAAGATAGAGACATGAATCACCATTGTAGGAGTAAAGGCCATGTGATTGGAGGAGGGGCTGTTCATGGAAAGCATTCCAAAAGTCTTTAGGTTTTACCATTATCTACATAATGGTATCAAATTCTTTAGCAGATATCATTGTAACAGGCATATATCTATCTGAAGGCCCTAAAAAAGCAGATCTTGTCATTAAGAACACTTCTGACATGAGTGCATCTGCACCAATTGGGGAGGGCTATTATTTGTGTGGGATTTTCTCAAGTGCCTTTATTGCACATGGTCTGGAGGATGCAGAGAGCTCACTCTGTTTTCCCAGGATTCTTTAGCAGATTATTTTGAGGGTTTATTAGTTTTTGATGTTTTTAAATTTTAGTTGTCCTGGGGTTGGAGGTTACAGAGCAGGGTGACATGCATGTGTGAGAATCTTTCCTATATTTAGAAAGGGTTATTTTATCTTTTGGTGATAGATTGTTGGCTGCTTGGAATTGAGCAAGCACCATTAAGTATTGCATTTAAAAGCATCTTTTGCTCTCACTTTGGAAAGGAGTGGAATGTTTGAATTATTTCACTATGAAGGGAAAGCAGTTAGAAGACAGATCATCAGGACTGTTTGAAACAGTAGGTCTAGCCAGTAACCTGTAAGGAGTGCCACATTTGATGGGGAGTGGAGAGTCCTCCAACCTAAGAAGTTAGATTACCTTAAGCAAACCTTCATGATTGCTGATTTAAGCTCTCTTAAGGCATCATTTTTTATATAGATCTGTAGTGACAATTACTGCCACTTCTGTTGTATACAGTCCTTCAAACAAGGTCAGCACCCCTGTGGTAAATACCACCTTGAAGTGCTTATCCACAGACTGGATCTGGATGAGCATGTCACCAACAGCACCTCCACAGAGGCCATCCGTTTGTGAGATCAGCTTCATATCACATGGTCTCATCATACTTCAAGGGCTGTACATGTCCACAGAAAATATCTCATCCTATAATAGCATATAAAGCACAGTTAAACCCTTAGATGTCTCTCTCATTGCTAATACCTACTGCCTGTGAATATTAACAGTTCAGCATTTATTTTCAGAATTTTCAGCCCCACAAATATGCACACAGGCATGAAATCATGATTTTTTATAAAATGGATACATACAAAACTGGAGTGCATGTGTACCCATATATTATATGTTTAAGTATATGCAGAATCTGTGTCTTAAGTAAATTTCATCATTTGAGTAGTACATTTGTGCAGGCTCAAGTGTCTTTTGACTATTCCTTTCCTCCAAGCCAGCCACTGTCATTAATGTGTCCCTTGCAGATATATGAGCTCTTATCTACTTATCTATATGCATCTCTACATCTATATCTATATTGACATCTGTGTCTGTGTCTGGCTCCTATGACTTCGTATGTGCTATAAGAAAAACTATATTCTTTGGCAGAGTTTTCCTTAGAGACATCCTCATACTGGTCCATCAGGATCCTGCCTCATTGTTTTAAGCTGCTATGTGTTATTCAGTAGCAGAGCCACACTACTGTGACTCAGCTTAGGCTTTCCAGAGCAAGTCCAAGGTTAGGATTCGAGTAGAGGTGGCCTCTTTGGAAGGTGATCCTAGCAGAACTTAGTGAAGCATGGGAGAAGTAAGACAGGGAAGAGTGGGAGTCCACACAGCCAGTTGTCACTGTGGGTGGCTGGGGCTTGTCCTGCTGTGACACTCTGTAAGGAATTGTGGAGCTCATCAGACTTGTCCCTCTGGAGGGACAAGTGTGCTGGATATGTATCTTACAGCTCCCTGCCCACTTTGCCAAGATGTGTCAACACTGAATGTGTTTTCGTTGTCCCACACATCATCTGGGTTTGGGCCTCACCAGATGAGTCTTCAGGTGCAGAAACCTAGGTGTTGGTGGCAAAGGGTTTGATGTGGGTGCAGTTGGACACAGAGGCCATTGATAGCCTGGTCACATTCAGCTGAATGGGCTGGTTCCTATTTCTTAACAGGTTTATTGTATGTAGATGCACACATACACTCACATATATATAGTCACCAACTAACTAGTCCTTCCACTACCTGTGTTTAACTATTACCAGTGTGGCTACAATGAAAGGCTTCCCTGCATACACATTACTTTGGATCATGTTCAAATGTGCAGGTACTTGTATAAGCATTGAAATGTATCAAAAAATTAAATTAAAAGTGTGTGTGTGTGTGTGTGTTTGCTATAAGCTGCTCTTTACACTCACTGGTGCAGCATGGATTTACCTAGGTCTTTGACAGTGGCAGTATATTTGGTGTGCCTCTCAGCTTTATATACTGCAAATGTGTGTGCATGTGCTTTTTATGTGTGCACAGTCTAGCAACCTGAATTTGAACATTACAGGTGCTCAGTTTGAGATGGGGATCTCTTGTACTGGCAAGAAACTGTCCCACCAGTATCTCAGGACTTTGCTCCACACCATCTGCTCTCTCATTCCCTGTTAGATAAGCTGTATTGTGCCCCCTTCCCTAACTTGGTAGGCAAGAGCTATTCACACAATGCCATGTGCTCAGTGAGCAGAGATTACATCCAAGCATTGAGCAGAGAGAAAGAGAGAGGGAGGGAGAGATTTTGCTTTCTCTGCCTCTATGGAGAATTGTGTGACAATCAGCCTGGTGAAGCCATTGCCTAAATGTATACACCAACCCATAATTTATGATGTGCTCTGTAGGTAAAAGACATAACTAGTTGGAAAAACCCAACTATAGTCTTGAATTTCTGGACAAAATACAGCAATTCCCCTTATTCTCGGGAAGGATTCTACGACCCCCAGTGGACACCTGAATCCACACGTGGTGCTGAGCCCCACACCTCCTGTTTTTCTGTACTGACACACCAATAGCTTCTCTTAAATACGGCACGGTGGCTGGGGTGTAGCTCAGTGGTACAGCACACATTTAGTAAATTCAAGGCCCTGGATTTGACTCCAGCACCAAAATAAACCAATCAATAGGGCACTCTTAGTGATTCAAAACAAAAAGCAATAAAAAATAGAACAACTATAACAATGTGTTGTAATAAAAATTATTTAAAACTTGTTTCCTCCTGGAAATTTCATTTAATTTTTTGAGTCATAGCTGAAATGGGTAACTGTAACTGTGAAGGTGGGTTAACTGTAGAATTATTTATAGGAAGGAATTCTAACTAGCACATTAACCAGTGGGTTCATGGCCATAGTAAGCAGTTTCTTCTTTCAATATGTTCAGGTGTATGAAGCAAACATTTGGCTTAAAGAGGAAGGAACAGGTGATAGTTGGTACACAGAAGTGACCAAACTCGAGATGTGTGGGGACTAGGTCCCTCTACTCCCAGAGATGCAGGCTTGTGAGGCCCAGCCAGCTGTGGGTGCTGCCTGACATCCAGGACCTAACCAGAACCACACCATGGGTGTCACTGCACATACTCATTTTGGTGGGAACCATAGGTCAGCTGGTCTCATTGTAATGTTATTTGTGCAGAAGTGTCTAGTTCAAATGGCTGTTTATGTCAGTACTCTTCATGGTTAAAGAAACTGTGCATTTTAAGTTTTATTTTGTTTATCTCTTTTTCTTTCATAAGTGGAAATGGAATGGGCTCTTGACATCAAAGTCTTAGTGTCAGTTATAGGGAAGGATCTCATCAGTGCCCTCTGAGCCCCAACAGGAAGTGAGAATCTCCCATATGTCTGGCCACATGCAAGGCCTCATTCAGTGCTAACTCCAGGTATGCCTCGAGAGCAAAGAAAGAGAGAAAAGGTACTTGTGAAGGGCACTAAGGACCTAGAAGCTGGGGAAACAACAGGCTCTCAGTGATGCCCAAAGGTCTTACTCTTTTTTTTTTTTTTTTAGTACTGGGGTTTGAACTCAGGGCCTTATGCTTATTAGGCAGGAAATCTACCACTTGAGCCACTCTACCACCCTGTTTTGTGATGGGTTTTTTCGAGACAGGGTGTCATGAGCTATTTGCTCAGGCTGGCCTCATCCATGATCCTCCTTATCTTTGCCTCTTGAGTATTTAGGATTATAGGCATAAGCCACTGGCACCTGGCTTGCTCAAAGGTCTTGATGTCATCTTGCCATTCTTGTCTCTTAGTAGTCCACACCCTGGAACATAGCTTTCTTTCTGCTTTTAATCTGCAGAATAGAGAAATGAGGCTGCTTGTTACTAGAATTGGTGATGCTCCAGAGAGGAGTTCTCCAAAAAGGAAGAGGCCTTTGCCTGGCCTTTGGGTACCAAGTTCATGACATAAAAGAATTTTAGGACACATTGAGGTATGAGATAGAGACTAAGAAAGTCCATTAGCAAAGCAAAGCAAATGAAAGCTAGAAACACAGTACACAATCTGGTAACAGATACAATGAGTGCTCTAACAGCAGGGTATTTATGGCCAGAAGCAGGTTGGGAGATTTGGCTGGAATTTACCTTAGGAAAAAGTGTTCTTTTGCTCTGACGCTGTTTAATCATTCTTGCTGTTGCACTGTTCCATCAGTTGGGCACAGCTACTTTAAAGGATGTCCCCTTCAAGATGGTTGTCATCTTTGTAAATACTTCTGCCCAGAGGAGTCATTAACAGATGTTCTTTCTCGGGATAGTGTGTCTTTCTTTAAGATATTCTCAGAGTGCGCTAATTATTTTGGGGCAAGTGGGCAAGGTCGGGGAGAGAGCTGCTCTTTTTCCCTTTCTTTTTTTCCTTTTTACTAAATACTGCAGCTTGTTGAGGGGGTGTAAGTCTTTAAGCAAAGAAAATAGTGTTTGTCAACAAGGGGATTGGACTATGAGCACATGATAAAAGCGAGAGCACACAAGGGAGGGGTGAGGATAGGTAAGACACCTAAAAAACTAGCTAGCATTTGTTGCCCTTAACGCAGAGAAACTAAAGCAGATACCTTAAAGCAACTGAGGCCAATAGGAAAAGGGGAACAGGTACTAGAGAAAAGGTTAGATCAAAAAGAATTAACCTAGAAGGTAACACCCACGCACAGGAAATCAATGTGAGTCAATACCCTGTATAGCTGTCCTTATCTCAACCAGCAAAAACCCTTGTCCCTTCCTGTTATTGCTTATACTCTCTCTACAACAAAATTAGAAATAAGGGCAAAATAGTTTCTGCTGGGTATTGAGGGGGTAGGGGGGAGAGGGAGGGGGTGGAGTGGGTGGTAAGGGAGGGGGTGGGGGCAGGGGGGAGAAATGAACATGCACATATGAATAATAAAAGAAAAATGAGAAAAAAAAAGAAAATAGTGTTTGTGTGCTTTTAATTGAGCTGTTTATTAATGCAGTGTTTATCTCTGACTTCCTAGTTGCTGTTTCCCAGGCCTTGTTTTCCCTGATTTCTTCTGCCTCAACGACATTACCTGTGTAGGGGTCTTTATCTGGCAGATGACAAAAATTCAGCTTAAACTAACTTAAGCAAAAAGGAGAGTGAATTGACTGACTCAATTGAAGTGAGCGTGTTCTCTTTCAGGAATAGCTTGATCCAGGTGCTCAAAGAATGTCTGGGAAAATTGTATCCTTTTCCTTTAGGCATCAGCTATAGTCAGAGGCTTAGGTCAGTCATTGTGTTGTTTTCTCACTCTGTTGACACCCAGAGTTAGGCTCCAAAAGACAGTAGGGGATAATGTTCCAGACCCCCCACCTTATCCCTTATCTTCTGAGGACAAGTCTGTGAGGCCTGGGGCTTCAGCTGAAGGGATTTTGAGTTCACATAAGCTATTGCCCATTCAAGAACCACTGTGCTTCCTAGGGGCTGGTGTCACAAATAAACCCATCCTCACTGTGGGATGATGCCTGTCTGCTCATAGAGTGTATGTTGCATTGTCATGCCTGTTGCTCGTCTGCCTGCTGCTAGCACATGATGCCCAGGTGCACCATTGGTCTATGGGAGTGGGCTGTAGGTCCCCCATGCTCTCCATTGTGTGGGGTGGTCAGCACTGAGTCATGGACAGTGTCTTGAGAAAAACGTGTTGGAGGCCTAACCCTAGGACATCAGAGTGTGACCTTATGGGAAAAGTGGTCTTTGCAAGATGGTCAAGTGCAAATGAGCTCACTAAGGTGGGCCTCATCCACTGTACTGGTACCCTGCAAAGGGGAACTTGGGACCCAGGGACACTGGGATAGCAGCATGTGAACATGAATAGGCAAGGTGCATGAATAGGCAAGGACTGACAAAGATGGCCAACAATTCTGTAGCAGGGCAAGGTCTGGAACAGATGCTGAGTTGGTCTTGGGAGAAGCCAGCTCTGCTCACACCTGGGTTTTCAACTTCTGGTCTTCAGGTTGCAATGCAGTGAATTTCTTTTGTTAGGCCTCTGATTTATGACACTAGAAAAATTATAACAGGTCTTTTCACACAGCAGGACCAATTCCAACTAGAAGGGAAATTTGCCAGAAAAACCAACTAGTGGGATGAAGGCTCAGGGGACCAGGATGACTACCAGTGTGCAGAGCCTCAGGAGTACCCACAGGGAATCTGCCTCAAGGCCATTTCTGTCTTTCACTTCCTCTGCTCAAGACTTCAGTTCAAGATGCTGGGTGTTTAACTGGCCCGACTTGAGTCAGGCACCTGCCCTGCGATGGAGGTGGTCACCTGACCACAACCTCCCAGACCATGCCCAAAGCCAAGTCCTGATAAGCCAGAAGACTATTTGCCCATACAGCCATATTCTGACACCCTAGGGCAAGCATCAGTGAGCAGATACCTATGAGACACACCATGTTCCTGTGCTGCCCGTGCCCGGATACCATGCAAAAACCAGTGGGGATGAGTGTCTGTGGACCCTTCATCTTCTCCCCTGGCTAAATCACAAGGATTACATGTCCTTGTGGGCCACCTCTTCATCAAACAATCCAGTAGCTGTCTTCAGTTTCCAGGTGTCTTTGATTGCTGTCCAGCCAGGCCTTCTCCACCACCAATCATAAGCAGGCAACAGAGGCCTTCAGCCTTACCTACCTATCAAGAAAGGGCTGCTGGAATACAAAAAAGAGGGTTTTGACCAGGAGCCAGGCAGATAACCCCAGCCTGGAGCATTCTGTTCCCCTGACACCAGCCTTGGCCACTATGGAAATTGCAAAATGCTCAAGTGCATTGCCTGTTTTGCAGACCGGAGCCCTGTTAGCCTCCTACAACTGAGCTGGAAACTGTTTGACCTTCCAAGGAGTTAGAAGTCCAATGAAATGATCAGCCAAGGGCAGTTTCTACAATCCTGGAAGAGACAAGGGGTTGACCTACCGCTATTTGTTCTAAGATGCCTTCATGTTTTGTGGCACCCTGCACGACAGAGCCATGTTTGTGTATTTGTTGGGCTGTGGTCCATGTGACTGACTGACTAACAGAGTGTTCATGAAGGCAAGGACCACAGCTTGCTAATTCTCTGTTCCAGCACCCAGGAGATGCGAATACACAGTAAATGTGAATGAATGATTGGATGGCTGAGTGGTTAAAGTAATTAATGGATATTAACATAGTGGAAAATTTTTTTCCAGTTGTTGCCATATTTGAAAATAATTTGCTACAAAGTAAATTGTGTGTATGTGTTTGTGTGTGTTAAATAGAAAACTTCAAACAAGAAAGCTGTTGATTTCTGGCATTTTGGGCAGTACAGGAGTTTGCACTCAGGGCCTCATGCTTGCTGGACTGGTGCTCCACCACTTGAGTCACTCTGCAGCCCTTTTTTGCTTTCGTTGTTTTTTTAGGTATGATCATGTGTTTTTGCTCACAGTCCTTCTACCTATGCCTTCCCAGTAGCTGGGATTAGAGGTATGTGTCATTGTACCTGGCCAACTTCTAGCTTTTAGATGAAGGTCCATTTCTGATGCAGTCTGGGTAGAAGTTCAAATATCTGCCTTCCCTCCCTTCTTCTTATATCCTCTGTTCCTCCCTCCCTCTCTCCTGGCCTTCTTTTCTTCCCTTCCAAATGGACTGTGGCTTGCAAACTTGAGCATGATCATTGTACAATGGGATATGGCAAAACAAAATCTCCTCCCCATCCTCTTCATGTGCAAAATCTTCTATTTGCTTTATGCTGGCAGAATTTTGTCTTTATGGTTATTTATATCACAAAGCTATTAAAATATTTCCATTTCAATGCTTCTGAAGAAGGCATTCTGCCTGAGCTTCTCTCTGAAAAGTTCTGCGGGCCAGCTCCACAGGCTCTTTTTGGTGTTGCAGGATGGGTAGTGTGGACAGTGCTGAGCTCTGGAAACAGCTAACACTTCTGAAAGGAAGGCAGCCCAGCAACTAACTGTATTCCTCTGCCCCACTGCCTGCTACATAGTTGGCACACCAGGGAATTTGGAGGAGGGGAACCTGAGAACTCAAGGAGGTGGCCCTTTAGTTTTTCCTGGGGGGATCCAGACAGGAGCATCTTTCTTTAGGGCTCCTTAGAGCAGAGCCCAGTGGTAGAGCAAGGCAAACAACATTCAGTTTTTAGCCATTATTTTAAAAAAGTAATTAACACTTATGACATTTTCATCTGACTTTCTCTAGGAAGGACTTTCGAGCTGATCTAGTTAAATAGGAGGGATGGAAGTGGAAGAAGCATTGGGTGCTGATGGCCTAAGATGATCAGATGATTCTTTTTTGTTTGTTTTCTTGAGAGAGGATCTATCCATGTAGCCCAGGCTGGTCTCTAACTTGCAATCCTCCTGTGTCATACTCCAAAGTGTTATGCTTAAGGTGAACTCCAACATGCCTGGCCACCACAAATGTATGCAGCCTTATCAGTGGTACATTTAGAAGCCGACAGACTACTAACTCAGGGCTGGAGAACATCATTAGCTCAGCATTTCTGAAATTTCCTGGGGACTCATGAGCCTTTATTATAATTACACACCTCAGCGTTCTAAAAAGATTGGGAAATCTACAAATTAGTGACAATCAAATTTTCCTACCAGTTGGACCCCATCTCAAGTGGCCCAGAGGAATAAACAATTCCCATCCAACAAAGTTTAAGTTCATTAGGCTAATTTAGAGCCCAGGTCATCAGGTGAGGAGCCGTGCAACCCCTGGAGGGTGGGAAGCACTCTGCTAGGTGAACAGCAGAGCAGGACATATGGCTCACATGCCCCAGCGGAATGAGACAAGCCACTTTCACTGGAGGGAAGGCTCAGTGGCACTTCCAAGAGCCTGGAGTGCCAGACCCAGCTGGTTCCAGAAACCTGCCTGTACTTCTGCCCCAAGATGCGGCAGACCACACTTAACAACCTGAGTGGCAACAACGTATGTGGAATTTCTAGCCTATGCCATTGGGAAATGTTGCTAGAGAAAGAATGGCTTGAGGTGCCCTCTGGTGAGGAAGGAAAGAAAGCAGAAGTGGGGGACCAAGAAGGGGCAACACTGGTGGACATGGACAGATTCAGGTGGACATGGACAGACTAGTCCAATCCCAGGTCCCATCCCTCCCTAGCCAGAGGAAGTAAGCCTGTGCTGCAGTTTCCAGGGGCTTTGTATCATTGTGAATGGCATCAGGATGGATATGCCAACAATTTTTTTTCTCAGTATGAGACAGGGAACAATCCAGAGAGGTTACATGGATGCTCAGGACAGTGGTGGCCATTTGTGAGGTGTGAGGTTGGTACCCTGAACAATTGGAATGAGGGATGTAGCTGCTCTCAGCTTAGGGTTGGCCACTGACCCTGAGTACCATGTCTGGGGACCAGCCGTCACATTGATGGCACTCAAACTCCCTGCTTCTTGGCAGAGCTGTGGAAAGCACTGGGCCCATACTGGGAAACACAGCCCCTGTTTCTTTTTCCTTCTTTTGATCACGTTTGCTGTTGTTACGTAGACATGAAAAGTGAGTATCCCCATCCCGGGAAGGCCCTGAGCACAGTGCTAATTCATGGGATATTCAAGCCTCCCTGCTAGCCCAGGCTCTATCTTGCCTGAACTAGGGAGGGTGTCTGTGTTGGTCTGGGGATGCCTAGAATAGTGTCCAGCTCAGGTGGGCACTCAGTGGACATGTGCTTCCTGGGTTGGGTGACTGGTCTTGTTGTGGGAAATGGCAAGGGAAACAAAGTCACTGAGACCACTTTGCAAGAAGCAGGAATTTATTATGCTAGCAGACTCAGGGGAGATAAGTTCTCAAAGCCCTGAGCCCCTATCAGTGTCAGGAGATGAGTTACATATCCCCCAGGTGGTTTATGTAACCAGGGTGGGGGAGTTGCAGCAGATGGTTCGCAGGTGGTCAGAAAGACAAGCCAGTCACAGAGAAACAAGTTGGTACAGAGTTTTCCCCCAGCTCTCTAAAGAATGTGGTCACAGTTATAGGAAACCTTGCAGAGCTTAGCTGGAGGTCTGTGACATTTTTGAGCTTGCAGAAAGCTGCTTGTAGCCCCCAGAGTAGGGAATTCAAGGTAAATTCTAGACATGCAGTAAATCCCAGAGAACTGGCCACATTGGCTCCAACAGTCTATGCCTCAGTTTCCTAAGATGTTAGCAGGTGTAACAGTAGTACCACCTCGCTGGCAGGTTAGTGAGTGTGACTGACCTGGAAATTGTTGTTCTGATGATTCTTCAGGGACCTGAGCCAGGAGCCTTGTGAAAAGTGGCCAAAACCAAAGAAGATGGGGAGGGGAGGGAGAGACAAACAGAGACAGAGGTGGAGAGGGAGGGGAGAGAGAGGGTGAGAGAAAGGAAGAAAGGGAAGAGAAGGAGGAAGAGATGGGAATGAGATGGAAGGAGATGGAAACAAAGAGTAAGAGACATGGAAAGAGCAGATGGGATACAGAATGGAAAGAGGGAGGGAGGGAATGGGAGAGAGAGAGAGAGAGAGAGAGCAGCCTTTTCTTACTCTGTTGTTTTCCTGGTTATATGATAGCTGTCATGCGTCCTGGCATTAGGTCTGCATCCCAGACAGGAAGAAAGGAAAGGCAAGGGATGAAGACTGTCTCCTTGAGCAACACTGTTTTTCTATTCAGGACAGGAAGACCTCTGTGCAGACATTCTCTGTCTGCTCTGCAGATCTTCCCTCTATCCTGTCTACCCTGCTCAAAGTCCTGGAGGCCAGGTGCTCTTGGCTCCAGGTCTGTACTCCCTCCACTTCTTGTTTCTGCTTGAATTTGCCCAATGGGAGACACTAGCAGGAGCCTGGAAAGAGGTAGCATGTCAGACTTCTTCTGCCCATCCTGTCAAAATGTCTTAAAAATTATTTATCAAACACTATCTCCCCCTAATGTGTGCCCTGGTTTGTGCTGGCTGAGAACCACAGGAAACCTTTCCTTCTTAGGGCTCTGGAGTCTAAAGTTCAAGGTCAGAGCACTTGTGGGCTGGGCTCTGGTGAGAGTGCTTCTTCCCTGTGTCCTCATATGGACAAGAGAGAGTCCTCTGGCCCCATCATCTCCTTATAAGGCCCTCATGGCCTCCTTTAAGCCTATTCACCTCCCAAGGATTCCACCCCAATGTCATCATTTGAGGATCTGAGCTTCTGTGTGTGGGAATTTGGAGTCCTACACATGGAGCCAATGCCATTTGCCTAAGAATAGCCGACTCCTTCCACATTGCAGCTGTATTTTAGGGCAGGATGAATGCCTGCAGAATGCAGAGTGACTCCAGGGTGAGGGAGGACACACTCATGCACACACAGCACCTGTGTAGCTGGAGAGGTGAAGAGGGGAGCCTCTGGGTGCCTGGGTGCAAATGCAGGAAATGAAAAATCTATGCAGTATTGGGGGCGGGATTGCAGGGGCTGTGACAGGAAGAATGTGTTCTACCAGCACATTTGATGCTTCGTATTGTAGACAACAAGGTGGCCAGTAAAGTTAGCGTGATCATGGGCCCCACCTTATAGAGCAACTGTTAGGCACTGAGATCTTGCTGCATGACATGTAAATTTGCTACAGGCCTGGTTTTCCCCTCCTCACCCTCCAAATAACTTGTTGGTGACACTGGGTCCTGACACATGTGTCCCTCACTGGGTGCCACAGTGGGTGAGGAAGGGTCTGTGTGTAAGGGATCCCTGTAACAGCACCAGGCTACTGTGCTTGAAGAGGCTTCTGACTAGCTGGCCCCAGGTTGACATCTGAAGTCTTGGATTTGGGAGATTTGCCCCAACTTCTCACTGGTAGGTGGGGCTTCTTGTACTGAAACTGGAAACAACGTGGTTTATACCAAGTACCTACTATCTCTAGAAGTCTGTGATTTGGGTATGTTCCAGGCAGAGGTATCAATGTGACAAGCCACAAATAACCCCTGGATCCTGGTGAGTTTCTGTGCAGTGGATGCTTCATATGTGTGGCTGCAGCAAATTTCTGGGAACAAGGTGTAGCCCATGTGACCCCACTGGAAAGACCTGGCATCTCAAGACTGGTGTCGCCGACTTCCCATCCTGCCCCTTTCCCTCTGCTGACTGCTCTGTGCCCTTTGTTGTGTCCCCAGGGCCTCCTGGCAGACCTCTACCAGGTGTGATCCTGGAGCCCCTCCCAAATGGCTATTCATTCACTGGAAACCATGCTGGGAATTTGCTCATGATAAAGACTCTCACACTATCACCTTTCAATCCTTGACTGAAGGTGTGTCAAACGAAGTCAGTGGATAAATGGACAAAGAAGATGTGACACTATCAAAACACAAAATACTTTGTGAAAAAACTCAGACTCCCTGGCCAAGTGAGGCACATCATAGGCCTCTTGGCCCTCAGATGACTGGCTTTCCACCTGTGGGAAGTGAAGCTGGGGGTGAGGGGTGCTGACAGGCTTTCTAATTTGGGCTGACAGCAGGTGCCCAACCTGGAGGCCTGGTCCCTGGCCCAGTGGTGTGGCCACACACATGGCCCAGCCAAGCCATGTGGCTGGTCCTGAGGCTTCCCTGGTTCACTCTTTCTTGGGTGTCATGCAGGCAGGTCACAAAAGCAGCCTTGTGTCTTCATCTTCCTTTTTGCAAAGAGCCAAGTGCACCTCCAGTCTTTTCTCCAAGGTTCCCTGCAGGACAAGGAACTTCCCCATCTCAGAGTTTGGATAACTGCTCCACAGGCGTAGGTGGGCACTGCCTCTGCTCTCCTCACCAGGCCTGCACTGTTCATAAATGGCAGAGTCAGTGGCATTTGTTTTTGTGGTACTAGGACTTGAACTTGGCCTTCACCTGAGGCACTCCACCAGCCGTATTTTTGTGAAGGGTTTTAAAAAATAGGGTCTTGCGAACTAGTTCCTGGGCTGGCTTTGAACTGTGATCCTCCTGATTGCTAGGATTACAGATGTGAGCCACCAGTGCTGGGCTGAGTCACTAGTATTTTGAACAAGAACATGACTTCACACTCCATGTTTCCTCAAATGAGAACACAGGAATGTGACAGGGTGTTGAGAAAGGACTAGCTGTGGTCTCAGGTGAGGGACTCTGAATCAGCAAGGTCCTGTCTTCAGAAGATGCCTTCCCAGCAGCACAGGAAACAGTTGCAATGTGTGCCACAGTGAAGGCTGCACTCACAGCTGGTCTGCACCAGGAAAGGTCTAGATGGAACGCAGATGATGAATGAAGCCCAGATGCTCTGTCTTGGCAATGAAGATGAAGGGCCCATGCACTGCCACTGCAATGCACTGTGTGTTACAGGCTGCAGCTAGAGAAACTTAGGGAGGGACAGCCTTGTGCACAGAGGAGAAGGCAGGTTGGTGTGAGACAAGCACTAACAGGAGAAGTCAAGGAAGAGCTTGGGGAATGAGGATGAAATGCAGTTCCTGGAGGCTAGATGCTTATGCATCTCTGACACTAAGAGGAGGCCGGTGGAAGATGGCTGGAGCCTGAGTTAGTGACCCAAGGCTGAGTCCCCTGACAGCTGTAGTAGGTGGACAAGTTGCTTCCTCCTTTCAGCTGTCCACATCCTCATCTATGAAGGAGAATATGGAGACAGGTGACACCCTATGGCCCTTTTCTTAAAACCCTTTAGAGACAGCAAACTCTAAGTCAGATGCCCGCTAGACAGAGAAATGGCCCACAACTGGCATAGTGGGTAGGGTGGCCAGGCATGGAAAGGAGAAAAGTTATTACTGTCTTTGCCTACCATTATTTTTACTGTTTATACTTTCAAAAGGTTACACATTAGCCTTTCCTTTCAAACTTTGTTGTTTTGACACAGGGTCTCACTACAGAGCTTAGACTGGCCTTGAACTTGAGATCCTCCTGCCTCAGCCTCTACAATGCTAGGACTGCATACATGTACCACTGCATACAGTTGTAAACATTTTAAGAAGAACTTTAAAATGACTGAGAAATTGAAGAAGTAGAACAATGAACCTTCACATACACAGCATTTAAACTCAGTCATTTAAAACTGTGGTCACATCTGTTGTCTGCCTGCCTGTTTGTCTTCTGTCATATATCATCTATTTATCATTCTACTTATCTATCTATCTATCTTTCTATCTATCTAATCATCTACCACTTTTCAATCACCTACCATATATCCATCTTTCATCTATCATCTATCTTCTAACTTATCACCTATCACCTATCAATCATGTATCATCTATCAATCATCTATTATCTATCTACCTATCATCCATCTGCCTATTATCTGTCTATCATCTATTTTCATCATCATCATCTTGTTTTATTGAACTGTTCCAAAGTTACAGTTATCATGCATCATTTAAAAGTAGGGTTATTTCTTATGTAACCACAATACCATGCCTAAATATTAACAATAATTTCCCAATATTATGTAATAGTGCATATTCAAATTTTTAAGAAGTCCCCAGAGGAATTTGGAACCCAGTTATCTTTATTGAATCAGGATCCAATCAAGTTTTCTGAGTTTGAGTTGGGGTTGTGCCTTTTACTCATTTAGTTGGGAACGTCCCATGCCACTGATTTATCGGAGAGGCAGAACTTTCCAATGTGGTCACACCTCTCCAACAAGCTGTATGCATTGCTCTCCAAAACTAAATCAAGTATTACAAATAAGGCTATATTCTTCTTGAACTTATAGAATCTACCTCAATACCCCACCTCCAGAAGCATCCATTATATTATTAATATATTTAAAAACTTGAAAAGCTTTTTTTGTGTGGTACTGGGGTTTGAACACAGGACCTACGCCTTGAGCCACTCCACTAGCCCTTTTTTTATGATGGGATTGTTTGAAATAAGTTCTCAGGAACTAGTTGCCCAGTGTTGGCTTTGAAACTTGATCCTCCTGATCTCTGCCTACTGAGTAGTTAGGATTACAGGCATGAGCAACCAGTGCCCAGCTTTGGAAAGTTTTTGAGTATATGCCTATATATAACCATGTGTCTGTCCCCTCCAAAAATAGATGACAAGTGTCTGCATGTGCTCTACAACTTAGCCACCACCCCCAGCCCTGTGTTGTGTTTTTTTATAAATATATGACACTGGGCACATGACTCTGTTGCCTTCTGTCCTCAGTCTGAATTATGGTTTTGAGACGTAGTTGAGCTGAACAGTTTCCCTTTACAGGCTTTTCCCTTATTCCCGTGATGGACAGATACCTCATTGAGCACATGTGTGTGTCCAGCTGCAGGGCTTCCACTTTCTGTCCATTGGTGATGTTCAGTTACCTCCAACAGGTAGACTGACCATCCATACTCCCACAGTGCTGTGCAAGTGAGGCACTTCCTCACACATGCATGTCACTAATCAATATGGCCTCTCCTGGAAATCAGTGCATGTCTGATGGGAACTTATTCCTTATTTGAATTTGCATGTCCTTGATTACTAGTGAAGATAAGAGCATTTTGTGTGCTTATCAGTAATTTGTCTTTTGCCAATGTAAATATGAAATGTGTCAACGTGGGTTTTAAAAATTATAAGATAGACAAGTGAAAATTGTGTTGTTCCTTTGTGTAATGCTGCATTTGTAAACCACTGTAAATTAGAAATATGTCCTTCTCAACTTGTCAGGTGAATTCTCAAATTCTCATAGTTAACAAGTACAATTGAGCACAGTGGCTCACACCTACTCAGGAGATAAATGTTAAAAGGATCATGGTTTGAGGCCAGCCTTGTCAAAAAAGTAGTGAATGCTTATCTCAACCAATAAAAACCTGGGTGTGGTTCCAAACGCTTGTCATCCCAACTACACAAGAAGCATAAATAGGATTGTAGTACAGACTTGTCTAGGCATAAACTTGAGACAATATTCAAAAAAATAAGTAAAGCAAAAAAGCGATGGGCATGTGGCTCAAGTGACAGCATCTGCCTAGTAAGTGCTAGGCCCTGAGTTCAAACTCAGCACTGCCCACCTCCCAAAAAATATAATTCAATTTCTGAGTAGCCAATATAATACTTCTCCATTTGTGCTAAAAGAACACCAAATCCCCTCAAAAGTGGGCAAGGTCCCTAACATTATTTATCATAATCAGAGACAACGCAGCTGATTCTTCTTGTTCAAAGCTCTCTCATGGCCACCGCATGACCATTGCACCTGGGTGTTTAATTCTGTAATGGCTATTACTTGCACACACTGAAGTCAATGGTGACAAAGTGTATGTTTGCTACCCAAAAATGTAGAACAAGAAAAGTCAGGGCAGTCCTGCTAGCAGTGCCGAGGAGATAGGTACAGCACTGTGGGCACAGCCCCTAGTGTAGGGGTGCCTGGGATGGCCTTGTTTCTGGGACAAGTGCTTCTTCCCGACTGGACTCTGAAATCATGGATGCTCCATGGAATAGAAGGGACACTGATGAGCATGTCCTCATAAGCCAGAGTGTGGGTCTGGGTATAATCAGCCCAGCCCAGCACAAGATGATAAATGCTCCTTTGGAACTTCAGGGCTGAAATGATCCAGGTGGGCCAGGTTGTACAGAGAGCTGGGACAAGGGTCTCTATGTCCTCATCTGCAAAGGGCAAGCAAAATGAATGCTAGGTTTAACATTTCTCTATGCTTAGGAGGGTTAATGTTTAGGGTTTGAACTCAAGCCCTTGTGCTTGCTAGGCAGACTTGAGCCACACATCCAGCATTTTTTTTTTTATTTAGTTACTTTTCAGATAAGGTCTCAAGTTTTTGCCTGAGCCATCCTTGGATGTGGTTCTCTTGACTGTGCCTCCCACATATCAGAGTTTACGAGAGTGAACCACATGCTTACTTGTTGAAATGGGACCTTGCTAACTTTTTGCCTGGGCTAGCCTTGAGTCTCTATGTTCTCAATCTCTGCCTCCTGAGTAGCTGGATTTACAGCCACCCACCTGGCCCTAATATATCTTAAATAAAGAAAGAAATCTCTGGAAACCTTTTGTGGCCAGAGACAACAGAGGGTGTAATAAAGAGAGGCTTCCATTTACTTGAAAAGATCACTGTAAACTTCCATAAGGATTATGCCATGCTCACTTGCATGACAAATAAATAGTAGGTGCTCAATTAAATGCTTAATTTAATTAATAAATGTGCATCTCTTCAGCAAAGGGATGAAGTATTTCTATCTTTCTCTGTCAAGCCCCAATGTAGTTGAGCATGTCTTTGAAGAAGCAGTTCGATTTCTAGTTATGGATGCATAAAGAACCCAAAATGGATTCACAGAGACTTTGGAGATAAGTGTTCCATATGTGCTGGAAGCTAATTGCCTTGCAGTGCTCATAAACTTCTCCCTAAATACTGAGGTCTGTTGTCTGGGCTAAATTATGCCTTGGAGCTGAGCACTGAGGTCACAATAAACATAATTAAGGCATCAAGCTAAGAAGCCAGGCTGGGCAGTAAATTAATTTTTAATCCGTGGAGTGGATATAGTTGGCTTTTGAGCATAATGACAGTACCTAGACCCAGTGGCTGCCAATTCAGCAAGAAATAACAGAGATAATCACACTCTCCGGCCAGTGGCCTTTGTCCTGGCCCAGCCCATTCCACCTACTGAGTGAGTGCCTGGCATTATGGGTTTTAAGCAGCTGATGTGGTCTGTCTGTTTTCAAACAGGCAAGAGTCTTGGTGGCCTGGACTAAGTCTGGTTTGCTTGTGATCATGTTGGTGACTGGAGGTTCTTCTTCTTGGCTAAACTACATGGAGAACTGGCCTTGACAATGAGAGGGTAACAGATTCTAATTCCCTTTCTCAGTGTACTGAACACCCACTCAGAGCTGAATAGAGCAAAGGTCTCAGAAGTCAGAGTCTGGCAGAAAATGAAGCAGTCTCCTCTGGGATTCTGAGGATTTTGATAGTTGATTTGCAGAGTTGTGGGCTGGACTCCAGGAGCAGAAACACATGGAAATTCCCCATCTCTGACTGCAGCAGGGAGTTGCCTCTGCATGGCTTCCTGTGAAGTGAGAGTTCAGAATGAAAGCTATCTAACAGCTATATACAGATGTCTCAGTCTTTTCACAGCAAACTGTACATGAACACTGAAATTCCTTCCTTGAAATCAGATGTGATTCCACTACTTCTAGCTTTAAAAATACTGGGTAACCAATGAACTGCACACATCTAAACGGTAGAGTTTGAAAAGCACTGGCCTGGGTAGATGTCCTGGAAACTGTGACCCAGCCAGGAAGGTGAACACATTCAGTACTCATGAGTGCACCTCTGCCCCTCTCTGACCCCATGGGCAGACAGCCAAGGACTACACTCTGCTTCTAGATGGTGCATTTCCATAGTTTCACGTGAGCAGAGCCACAGGGTGTGGTGTGGCTTCCTTCGGCACACATGCCTGTGTATTGCAGAAATGGTCCATTCCAACTGTGTGGAGCAATGTTCCATTTATGGATGACCATGAAAGGTTACGCCTTTAATGTATATGGATAACTCGATGGTTTTCAGCTTTTGGTTGTTCCAAATACTCATGATGTGGACATTCACAAGTCTCTGCATGGATATTTAGTTCTCTTGGGAGAAAATTCTAGAAGGACTTGTCTGGATTATAGGTAGGTGATCTTCAGAAAGAGGAGGCATGAAGGTACGGATCATACATTTCTGTCCATGTTGCAGAATGCCATCACAACCACCCTGTGCCAAAGCCCTCACACATTTCAATTGTAGGACTCGAGCCTTTTGGTCCTTGGCCATGTGTTATGACAGCATTGTGTGGCTCCTCCCCTCCTCTCTGGTGCAGGGCCTTCTTGGTGCTTGGTACCAGTAGCACCACCTTGGGAAATCTTTAGGGTGGTATTCCCTTCCTTCCCTATAGTGTGTGGACATGCATATCTATCTTGAGAAAGACTCTCTGCCACTGCCAAAACAATTACAGCTGTTAATTATGCAAGGAAAATGGAGGATGAACTTTTTTAAAAGATGAAATTTTAATAGACTGAGTTTAGCTGAGGGATACTGGTGGGGCTTTGGGCCTGGCTGGGCTTTTGGGGTCAAATCCAACTAGCTGTGTGCCTTTGATTGCTAATGGAAAACATCGCTGTGCTTTCTGCCACTCATGTGACCTGCCAGAGCCTACCATGTAGGGTAGCTTGGGGTGTAAAGACACAAATACCACAGGTACTTTGTTGAAAAGTGCCTGAGACAGTGTGAATTGTTGCTGTTTATTGTGGTATTACCACCAAGAAACAGGGTGTTGACTTTCTTTGCATAGGACATTATCTTCTCACCCTAAACTGAGATGGAGGATGGTTTCTATCTGAGACTTCTACTTTGGGACAGTGGCTTTGCAGAGGTTTTTGACCTCAAATGTGGAAGGAATATGGCACGCAAATGTGCAGACACTGTTCATGTGCATATCCCTGAAAAACCTGGGAGCATGCCCTTTTTTTGCAAGTTACACAGTCTAGAGTCTTCTGTTCTACCCTGTGCTGTTCGCTTCTGGATTGATTTAGCATCATCTGGACTTCTAATGTCAGTCTTTCTTTGCTTAGCTCTTTCACTAAGTCTGACTTTGCTATACTTTCAGTAACTTTGTGCTTGCTTTACTCTTAACTCCTGACCTGCTATCTTCAATCATCGGCTTCACCAGAACATGAACTCGGGATCAACAATTCAGTTTCACCATCATCATCACCATCATCATTTTCAAGATCATCATCATTATTACCACCATCATCATTTCCACATCATCTTCACCACGGTCCTTACTATTACTACCAGTTGTGGGTACCACCTGGGGGCCAGAAGGGGAGCAAGCCTTCTCATTTGCTGAGTTCACTAAGAAGACTGGATAATGGAGAGGTTGTCTTTCTCCCACCTTTTCAGGAGCTGGGCCCTTGGGCAATGGACAGAAGCTCAAACACCTCTATCTAAAACCAAATGGGGAACTCACATCTCAGTTACATTGTTTCAACTGTCCTGTATTGGCACATCTGGAAATGAGATTGCAAAAAGATTTTTGAATTAAGTAATCATTTTCTACAGGAGAATCCTATTTTCTGGCTTCTCAGTAAAGTCATAAGATGTAGCAGCCCTAAGTCAATAAAATTTATCTGGTGCTGGGGCAAGCTAGGGTGGCTTTGGTCCCACCACTCTTTTATCTCCAGAACTAGTGCTAATTCTTTCACACCTCACCTAATTTGCCCATTTTACTTCTTGACCCAGCCTAATATAATATGCCTTTAAGTTTAGAACCCCCTGGAAATGTCAATTAGAAAAGACAAAAGGAAAAGCATTGAGTGGCTCATTGTTCCTCTATGGCTGATCTCCCCACCCTTCTGACAAGTGTTTTGGAAGTAGTTAAAAAAATGACCATAAGCACTTCCCACAATGAACCAGGAAACACACAGCAAATATGTCCCCTACAAGACTGCTGTGTTCTTAGCTTTTGGCCCCAGGGGAATTTGTAGATGGGTGAAGAGTTTGGGCTGGATATGGAGGACAACTTCCTGCACACACTGCTCAGATGCATTGATGACTCCCCTCCATCCTCCTTCCTTCCCATACCATCTGGCAAGTCCCTCCTGACCAGAGTTCCCGACACCTCAGCCTTCACAACATCTGGTACCATGGCCATTCTCAAACTTGCCTCCTCGTCTTCCCCATCCCCGTCTGAGAGGCTTCTTCTCTCTAGCCACCTTCAAAACCCAGCTGGGTCCTGCCTCCTCCAGAAGACTTCCTACCCTGTCTTGGTCCTTCTTCTACTCTGTGTCCCAATCTTCAGATTCAGGGGTTCCTGGCCACTCTATGTCATAGCCATAACTCATCTCTTCTGTTAGCTTCAAAACATCTTTATCTAAATCAACTCACTTTCTGGTAACATTTTGTCAGATAAATTCGCTTTCAAGGAGACTTGATTTTACCAGCTGAAATGGAGAGCCTGTATCATCACTGTAAATACTAACTACAAGCAAACAGTCTGGTATTGTGGCTTAGCTAAAAGCACTGTCTGCCCTGACACTGTGCCATCCAGGACTTGCTCTTGACATAGGCAGTAGACACATAAGCTTACCTGGAGAGACCTTCTCATTGTCACAATCAGAGACCCCAGGAGAATAGAAGGGGATCCGATAGTCCACAGAGCATTTGGGGACATGCTGCTGCACATCATATTCATCTTGCCACCCAATGTATATGTTCTGTCCCATTTTAACATACACTTTTATTTTTTTTGTCACTGCTGGGGTTTGAACTCAGGGCCTCGTGCTTGGTGGGCAGGTGCTGTACTACTTAGGCAACTCTGTTGCAAGAAATTATGAGCTGAGATGGGGACACTGAAGCAGATTAAAAGGAAGCAATGTTTATTGTGCCAGCACAGATGCAGCAGACTAGTGTCCAAAGGCTGAGCCCCCGAAAACAAAGAGGTCTCACCTTATATACCCTTGCAAGCAGATTGCAGAAGCAAAAAGCAAAGCTCAACCGACCCACATATGGCTGCATGTGACTGCATTGGCTATTTCATTTCCCCAGTGCTATGATACCTTCATGTTTCAATTCTTTAAGTTTTATCTCTCTGCTTTGCCATCCCTTCCCCTGTCATGTGGTCAGAACACAGTCTGTCGGTTTCTTTTCTTCCCGCAC
Source organism: Castor canadensis (assembly GCF_047511655.1). Classification (NCBI taxonomy): domain Eukaryota; kingdom Metazoa; phylum Chordata; class Mammalia; order Rodentia; family Castoridae; genus Castor; species Castor canadensis. The sequence continues at coordinate 55,569,654 of NC_133394.1, forward strand.
CCTTTCCTACTACATCATTCCTCCCTTTGATGCTCGGACCCACACAGGGTCAAAAAGCATCATCTTGACCTAGGGGATTGTATTTCCACAGCATCATTACATGTGCAGCCGTTTTCCTTTTTATAATGATTTCCATAATAGTCCTGATAGACCATAGCACCAGGGGATCCAGACATGGCAGTATTAAGCATGATCCTAGGATTAGGCCTTTTTCCCCTATCAGAGTTTTGAATCCACCTAAGGCAGAAAACCACCCTTTAAACAGGTCATTGAGATCCCATCCTCTCCAAGTCTGGATGGGGACGTGGGCAAGCTTTATCATTTTGTCTGTGATCTCTTTTATTTATTTATTTCATTTATTCATTTGTGCATACAATGTTTGGGTCATTTCTCCCTCCTTCCCCCTGCCCCCTCCCTTTCCTCCGTCCCCTCCCTCTTCCCCCCCACCCCCTCACTGCCAGGCAGAAACTGTTTTGCCCTTGTCTCTAATTTTGTTTAAGAGAGAGTATAAGCAATAATTAGAAGGACCAAGGGTTTTTGTAGTTGAGATAAGGATAGCTATACAGGGAGATTCCTCGCATTGCTTTCATGTACATATGTGTTACATTCTAAGTTGATTCTTCTTGAACTGAGCTTTTCTCTAATTCTTGGTCCCCTTCTCCTATTGGTCTCTGTTGCTTTAAAGTTTCTGCATTAGTTCCTTTGGATTGAGGACTTCAAATACTGTCATGTTTCTTGGGTTTCTAACCTATCCTCATACCTCCCTTGTGTGCTCTCGCCTTATCATGTGACCAAAGTTCAATCCCTTTGCTTTATTTGCCCTTGATCTAAAGTCCACATATGAGGGAAAACATAATGATTATTGGTCTTCTGAGTCTGGCTAACCTCGCTCAGGATGATGTTCTCCAGTTCCATCCATTAACTTGCGAATGATAATATTTCATTCCTTTTCATGGCTGAGTAGAATTCCATTATGTATAAATATCACATTTTCTTAATCCATTTGTCAGTAGTGTGGCATCTTGGCTGTTTCCATAACTTGGCTTTGTGAATAGTGCTGCAATAAAGCTGGGTGTGCAGGTGCCTCTGGAGTAACCTGTGTCACATTCCTTTGGGTATATCCCTAAGAGTGGGATTGCTGGATCATATGGCAGATCTCTGTTTAGATTTTTAAGAAGCCTCCAAATTTTTTCCAGAGTAGATGTACTAGTTTGCATTCCCACCAGCAATGTATGAGGGTCCCTTTTTCCCCACATCCTTGCCAACACCTGTTGTTGGTGGTATTTCTAATCATGGCTATTCTAATGGGTGAGGTGGAATCTTAGTGTGGTTTGATTTGCATTTCTTTTATGGCTAGAGATGGTGAGCAGTTTTTCATGTGTTTTTTTGGCATTTGATTTCTTCTTTTGAGAAAGTTCTGTTTACTTCAGTTGCCCATTTCTTTATTGGTTCATTAATTTTGGGAGAGTTTAGTTTTTTGTGTTCCCTGTATATTCTGGTTATCAGTCCTTTGTCTGATGTGTAGCTGGCAAATATTTTCTCCCTTCTGTGGGTGGTCTTTTCAGTTTAGAGACCATTTATTTTGTTGAGCAGATTTTTAATTTTATGAAGACCCATTTGTCTATACTTTCTCTTAGTTGCTGAGCTGCTGGGTTTCCATTGAGAATGTCCTTCCTATACCTATTAGTTCCAAAGTATTTTCTACTCTTTCCTGTACCAACTTCAGAGTTTGGGGTCTGATATTAAAATCCTTGATCCATTTTGAGTTGATACTAGTACAGAGTGATAAACATGGATCTAGTTTCAGTTTTTTGCAGATGGATGACCACTTTCCCCAGCAGCTTTTGTTGAAGAAGCTGTCTTTTCTCTACCATATATTTTTGGCACCTTTGTCAAAAATAAGGTGGGCATAGCTGTATAGATTCATATCCAGGTCCTCTACTCTGTTCCACTGGTCTTCATGTCTGTTTTTTGTGCCAGTACCATGCCGTTTTAATTGCTATTGCTTTGTAACATAGTTTGAAGTCGGGTATTTTGATACCTCCAGCATTGCTCTTTTTTCTGTATATTGCCTTGGCTATTCACAGTCTCTTGTGTTTCCAAATGAATTTTAGGGTAGATTTTTCAATCTCTTTGATGAATGTCATTGGAATTTTGATGGGAATTGCATTAAACATGTAGATTACTTTTGGGAGTATAGACATTTTTACTATGTTGATTATACCAATCCATGAGCATGGGAGATCTCTCCACCTTCTATAGTCTTCCTCAATCTCTTTCTTCAGGAGTTTATAGTTTTCCTTGTAGAGGTCGTTCACGTCCTTTGTTAAGTTTACTCCTAGGTATTTGATTTTTTGAGGCTATCATAAATGGAATTGTTTTCATATGTTCTTTCTCAGTTTGTTTGTTATTAGTGTATAGAAAAGCTAATTATTTTTATATGTTGATTTTATATCCTGCCACCTTGCAATAGTTGTTTATGGGGTCTAGGAGTTTTTGGGTAGTTTTTTGGGTCTTTAAGGTATAGGATCATGTTGTGTGCAAATAGGGATATTTTGACAGTTTCTTTACCTATTTGTGTTTCTTTTATTCCTTCTTCTTGCCTAATTGCTCTGGCTAGGAATTCCAGTACTATGTTGAATAGGAGTGGGGATAGTGGGCATCCTTGTCTCATTCCTGATTTTAGGGGAAATGGTTTCAGTTTTTCACCATTAAGTATGATGTTGGCTGTAGGTTTGTCATACATAGCTTTTATAATGTTGAGGTGCTTTTCTTCTATTCCTAGTTTTCCTAGAACTTTTATCATGAAATGGTGTTGGATCTTGTCGAAGGCTTTTTCTGCATCTATTGAGAAGATCAATTGATTTTTGTCTTTGCTTCTATTAATGTGCTGTATTATGTTTATAGATTTGCATATGTTGAACCACCCCTGCATCCCTGGGATGAAGCCAACTTGGTCGTGGTGAATGATCTTTCTGATGTGTTGTTGAAATCTGTTTGCCATTATTTTATTGAGGATTTTTGCATAGATGTTCATTAAGGAGATTGGCCTATAGTTCTCCTTTTTTGGAGGTGTCTTTGCCTATTTTGGGGATGAGAGTAATACTGGTTTCATAAAATGAGTTAAGCAGTTTTCCTTTCCTTTCTGTTTTGTGGAACAGTTTAAGAAAGGTTGGTATTAGTTCTTCTTTAAACATCTGATAGAATTCAGCAGTGAAAGTTTTAAATGTTCAGCCTGCAGCCTGATGATACATTTGAGCATATATATGGAGATGTGACAGCCCCAGGACCCGTCTTCTGCCCAGGTAGCAGGACTATAGTACTGGATGATTTGCTCAGAAGGCTATTCATCATCCTTCCAATTGCTAATTTGTAAGGCACCCCATTTTGAGCCAATTTGGCATCCACGCATTGAAATTAATGGGTTGGCCCAGGATGGGGATGTGATCCAAATCCAGCCAATGAGAGAAGAGAGGGCTGTAGGTGGCCTGTATCTTTCAGGTCTTCCTAAAAGTCAGCATCCCCCTGTCCTATTTTCTCTCCTCTCTTCCCTTTGATGCTGTCAAGCAAGTACAACTAGCTCTACTGAACCCATTTACTTCCAACCTGAGCATGCATTTGATACACAGAAGACAGCAGAAGCAAGGCTCTTGAAGGGTGGAATCCCTGGAGGGAGCCATTCCTGAAGGCTATCCACCTTGAGATTTGCAGTTATGTGTGAACTCATGACTTCCCTGGCTTAAATTGTTTTTCTGATTCTTTCATACAAGACCCCACTCTACCAAGGATTTTGTAAATTTACTGTTCATAAGCTTCTTGGAAGTTTTGTTGATATAATTGAAGTAATTTGGTGGAATCTGATTTCAGGTTAGACACACATTTTATCTGTTGAGTATTAGAAAAAGAATGAACTAGTAGAGTAATGGACATATATTTTAAGACTTAGCAAGGCTTTAAAACTGATGATACCCTACATTTGTTTCTTATGCTTCATTTCATAGATCAAAGTGACCTTCAGTTTTGTAGAGTTTGCTAGTTTTCTGGTCATCTTCTTTTGTCCTTTTCTATATTTAAATTTTTTCCTACAGTGAATATGCATTATTAAACCATTAGAAAAAATCCTTACTAAAAGATAAAGTCAGAGCCAGGCACCAGTGGCTCATACCTGTAATCCTAACTACTCAGGAGGCAGAGATCAGGAGAATCCACATTCAAAGTCAGCCTGGGCAAATAGCTCATGAGACCCTATCTCGAAAATACCCAACTCAAAAAAGCTGCTGGTGGAGTGGCCCTGAGTTCAAACCCCAGTACTGCCCTCCACCAAAAAAGATAAAGTTAGACAAAGTTTAGGAAAGGGAAGCCCCCCATTCAGAGCCTGTTACCAGACTTGGCACACAAAGTATGCTGAAGTATAAGTGTGAAGTATAAGGTCTAAAACTAAAGCAGCCTAATCAGGTCCACTGCCTTCTGGACTCCCTTTTCATTCTATTTCATAAAGTTCATCTTTCAACTGAGAATGGAATTTAAGATGTGATGAATGACCAGAAGGAGGCATAAAAACCCTCTGTATTATAGGTGAGATTCATGAGCAAAATCACAGCTAATTCCACAGGAAGACTTGGTTCAGGGCTCTGTACCAGAAAAGGCTTAAAAACTTCTGCGGTTAGGAAGAGAGATACCTAGGTGTGGACACCTTGTTCCTGTCTGCCATGTTCTAGGAGAGCTGTTTTCCCTTTTGATCACGTGGATCTGGATCTGGATCCCTTGGGTAAGTTCAGTCAGCTACTGGTTTGAGACACTGAAGCTGATGCACCTGAAACAGCCAGGCCTTATAATGTCTGTTAGAGCCAGCTTCCAGAGTCTGTAGGAACAAGGCACCAAACAATGGCTTCCTGGATAGAAATGTATTGTCTCACAGTACTTTTTTGTTGTTGTTGGCACTGGAGTTTGAACTCAGGACCTCATGCTTATGAGGCAGGTGCTTTTACTACTTGAACCACTTCAGAAGCCCTTTTTTCTTGTGATTGTTTTTTTGAGATAAGAGTCTTGGGATCTACCAGCACCTGGCTTGTCTCACATTTCTTCACAAAAGGCCAAGGTCAAGGAGGTGGCCAGGCCTGCTCCTTGTGAGAACTGGAGGGAGAATCTTTCTCCTGAACCAGCAACTGGTGGCTTCTAGCAGTCTTTCATGTCCCTTGACTTGTATAGCATCACCCCAATCTCTGCCTCCATCTCTACCTGCACACATGTTTCTGCATGTCCAAATCTCCTCCTTCTATAAGGATAGTGGCCACTCTCCCCCATCATGGCTCACATCTGCAGTGAGCCCATCTCCATGGAATGCCACAGCCTGAAGTTCTGGGGATCAGGACCTCACATGAATGTGGGGGTCTGAGCATAATCAACCATAATCACTCATGGTTACAGGACATTTAGTATGGTCTCTTGGGCTGCTGGGTGGGGACCATGATGAAATATTTCCAGCAGAATGCAAAAGGTTGATTTTCACCAACTCTTGAAAGTAGGGTCATGTTCCATTTAGTAAGTGTGATTTACCAGTCACCCTCATAGTTCATTAGTATCATTCATAGAAGGAGCAGGTGGCTGGTGGAAGGAATGGGTTGCATCTGGACAGAAGAAAGTGGCTCACACAGTTTACTCCCAGTGACCCACATTCTCAGACCTGCCCAGAGTGCTCTCAGTTGGGTCTGGTTGTCACTGCTGCATGCAGGATATTCCAGGCTTCCAGTGGGTGGAGGCCAGGGGTGCTGCTCAACACCCCATGGAGTACAGGAGGATCCAAGACAAAAGAATTATACGGATGAAGGGTTGACAGTGCTGCACCTGAGGGGTCCTGGATTTCATGCGCCCTCCCCTTCAAAATTAAATCTGCAGCAAAACTCAGATAAGATGAGGCTAAGGGGTGGGGATTTGGAAAGAATGATGACTGGGAATCCAGAGCATACTGGAGAGAGAAGGGAAGGTAGAAATCTACCTGTGATAAACTTGCCCATGGGAGTTGTAACCCTTGCCTCACACAATAAACAAAGCCCAGGTTTTGGCAAAAGGTCACATTTTAGTTTTGGAGTGCCAAGTAGTACCTGTTTGCTGACAGAGAGTTATATACTCTCTTGAAACCTCTGTTTCCCTCTCCATGAACTGGAGGGAAGAGGAGTCATGTCTGAGGCTTCTTGTCGTATGCTTTGTATAGGTCATCTGTGCACCCCCTTTTAGGGAGTGCTCACTCATTCCATAGTTGAAAATCAGAGGCAATGAACTGTTAGCAACTCGCTCAGGGCCATCTGATTGCACGTTGTTCAGGTTGGAACTTTATTTATTTACTCCCTCCAAGGTGGTATGGCCTCAGGCCAGCCCCCTTAGTCTCGACACTGCAGCATCCCAGAGGTGAGAAGATGGAAGATCTATTGTAATCAGGTGCCTTGGGCAGTTCTGGGCGCATTCCTAGTCACCCTCAATGCTGGGAATTATGTCTAAGAGATGGTCAGGCTCTGGTATGTTTAGCCATTTTTGCTTTCATTTGACAAATGTCTTCTGTTAATAGGACATGCAGTCCACACAATTTCAGCAGGACAAGTGTCCACATAGAAGCTTGTTAGAAGTGAAGATCTCTGGACCTTAGAGTCCACACCTTCCTTCTCACCAGGTGATGCTGCAGACATTTTTGGGATGCTGTTCAGGACCTAGACTTTGAAAGGGGCCACCTCCCCTTGACCAAGAACTCAGTCCAGCAGGCTGAGCCTGAGGCTGACCCTTCTCCTTCTCCTTACCTGCCTCTAGGGCTCTCCCTGTGGAGTTAGAGTTAACCTTGCTTATATTTCCTCAGCCCTCTGGTCTGAGCTTCCCTGCATGCTCATGTGTCTTGTCCTGGCTCCTGTAGAGGATGCTAGTTCTGGACTTGTGTCTGTCACAGTCACTGAAGAAGGAAGTCTGCTCCTCCATTTCAGGAAGGAGGAGCTTGGCCCCGTCCAGCAGCTGTGTTCGTTTGCAGAGAGAAGTGTGTTTGTTGGTGATCACAAAATATTATGATCTCAGATGTCCAAATCCATCACAACTGTGGAAGCATTTGTTTTACAACTTTTCTTCATGCTGATAGTCGCTGTGTTATTAGAGAGCTATTTTCTGAGAGACAAAAAGGGAGACCCAGCTAGGCTGAGTCAACTGAGGAGCACCTAAGTGGCCTGGTGTTATTGTTGCTTTTTTTCCTTTCTGAGTGAGGTGTCACAACATTAGCAAGGATAAAAGGCTGATAATCACGCATGCCTAGTTATAGGCTGATAATCACTCATGCCCTCTATAGCATGTGTTTATGACCTTGAGGCCGATGCTCTACCACTCTCATTTGCAGATGGAGAAACTAAGTCACAGTATAAACAACCCATTAAAGCTAGTTCCAAAGCTAGAGGCAAGAACTGAAGGGAGGCAGTTTATTCTTGGACACGTCTAGAGTGAAAAGGGGATATAAAAATTATGTTATCCTCCCATGACAGCTGTATCTGTTGCGTACTGCCACATAGTAAATCATCCTTATTCCATGGGTCTGAAGGACACTTACCCCTTGCCCCTCGTGCCTGCAGGTGTGGAGTTTAGGCACAGTTCCCCTAGGGCCATGGCTCTGGGTGTGCTATGAGTTTACAGGTAATGTGTCACCTGGAACCTCAAGTGTCTGAAAGGGGAGTGCTGTTCCTGGGGTTGATCTGCTTCCCAGTTCATCCTTGTGGGGGGGCTCCACTCCCAGGGCCATTCACAAGGTAGTGGGCAGACCTGGATGCATCTCCAAAAACTGCAGTGGTGAAGCACCTTGGCTGGTGGATTATGCAGAGTTTCTACCCTCACAACCCTGGAGGCTGGGAGTTCAAGGCCAAAGTGTGGACAGAATAGGATCCTGCATAGGCTCTGAGGAATGTCTGCCCCAGGCCTCTCTTGTAGCTTCTGGTGGTTGCTGGCTTACAGAGGTGTCACCTGGACATGCCTCTGTCTTCACAGGATGCTCTCCTATGAATTTTTAATTGTCAGCATCCAAATGTCCCCTTTTTGTACAAACATCAGGTGTATTGGACCAGAACCTGCCCCACTCCAACAGGACCTCATCTTAACTAGTTACCCCAGCAAGGACCCTATTTCTAAACAAGGTCACATTCTGGGGACATAGGACAGTCAGTACTTCAACGTGTGTATTTGAAGGTGCTAACACAATTCAAGGCATAACAGGATTGGCCATTCTGTGTATGTCAGGACACTGAGATTCAATACAATGACGGGAGTCTGTGTCTTGAACCCAGGCTCCAAGCTGCTGTTCCCACCCTGGTCTTGCACCTGGTATCTGTGTTCCTGTCCTGACCATCTAGGCTTCTCCCCTCCTTTCCTATGTTCTGAGACTGATCCCGTAGACCCTCACACCAGGCTCCAGCCCTCTGTCCTCCAGTGGGCTCAGCCAGTGGGCTACTATTGTGGAACTGGGGATAGAAGAGAACTGTAGGGAATCTCCCTGTCCTTTCTTCCCCAGAAGCCATGTTTTTGGAAACTGCACCTTCTCATGGCTCCCACCTTCAGTTGCCAGGCTTAGGATTGTAATCACTTCCCACAGTTGCTCAGCGGCTCACCTGAGCATTCCTGCATGGACTTGAACTCTGCTGGCACATTTCTACATAGTTCTTCCTTCAATTCTTCTGCACTCCATTTGAGTCTGTCCCCAGACTGCACCTTGATTGGTCCTGCTTCCTAAGTTCCATTCATTGATCAGAGACAAATGGTGACAAACAGAATGGTTGCAGGACCACAGGGCTCCTGCAAACTGCCTTGTCACCTGGATGCACAGCCATCCTGCACAAGCCTCTGGCAGAAAGGACTGGGTCACTCCTGTTTACCCCTTCATTGTTAATGAAGATGTGGCTAGATAGGGTGTGCAACCTGTGTTATCACAGCAGGTGTGATTGAACAAGAGAAGAAACTTCCATTAAAAAATATGACTGCTCCAAGCCATGGAACACATACAGCAGGTACAAGCATGATGCCCCGGATGGCATTTAACACAACTCTGTGATTCTGATTCTTTTCTCTCCTCCTGCAGAAAGCAAGGGGCAGGGAGGCACACATGCACATCCATGAAGTTGCTGTGACAACCACAGAGGTTCCTCGAGGGCACCACTTCTTTGTACTTGACTTCTATAAGTATACCCCTGGACCTGGCACCATGAATTTTCATAATTATTGCTTCAAATAGAACCTAGTGATGGTTAAGTTTGGTCCGACATGGAGCATTATTTTCAAGGTCTCTAACAACAGCCATCCTCTGTTCATGAGACTGGTTTATGCAGAAAGCTTTCCAAGGTTAAAGTCATAAAAACCATCATAATAGTGCCTGCTGTAAATCAGAGGTGAGCTTGTTTAATAGCCACTCCTCAACAGAGGCCTTAATTTTAGATTTTAAGACATTTACATTTTTTTTTCTGAGAAACAGATACATGCACCCTTTTGTTAATAGCACAGCATGAATGCATTTTCTATAACATAATCAGATCTCAGCCCCTGCAAGGATACAGCCATGTGTGTTTATGGTCCTTGAGTTCATTATGTGGAAGAAATCTTAAGGCTCAAATATAACCACCAAAGGTCATTTGTGTCCAGTTAACTGGGCAGAGTCCCATGTGAAGTCCAACCTGGCCCTTGTCTTGGCCTCTGCTGCCTTGGCAGAGGCTATGGTGACTTGTGGGAAATACTACCTTTTCCCTATTCAGCATCTAACACAATGAAGTCACTGAGTTTAACCTGCCTTAGTTTTCTCTCCATAAAATGGGGTAACAATGGTACCAGCTTCATAGGCTTTGAATGAATCAGAGTTTAATTCACAAGATAATCTGGGTACAGTATTTAACATAGCAGTTGGAACAGAGAGGCATTCAGAAAGTGTTCATTATTTTCAAATGTTCAACAAGTGCCTCCTTTTGGTGGAGCTACATGAATATACTTATTTTTTTCTCTGAATCAGTGCTCATTCATACTCTGGACAAGTTGAGAGTTGCATTTTATTACCTTGTGGTTCTGGGGATGGAACCTAGGGCTTTGCACATGCTAAGCAAGTGCTTTACTGCTCTACTGCACCACCAGCCCTTACCATATGCTCTGAGATGACATTTGACTTGTGGTCAGCACATCAGCCTGGGTGTTCACAATTCCACTGTCTTGACCAGTTCCAGTGATCAGTGCAGACAAAGGACTCATGTGATCCTTTATCACTGATCTGTTCATTCTCTTCCAACTTATGCTGGCAGAATCAACAAGTGGGTGTGTTGTGAGAATAAGATCTGGCTGTGTGAATCCCTGGGCATCATAAGGTATCATATGTTATTTGCAGCTCTGTAGAAATAAATGCCCTCGTTTTAATCACTATCTTTATTGGCATTAATAATTCCCATTATGTTTTAGATAAATCTGGTCCTGACCTCAGTTGTGCAATTGCAATTCTCTTGGAAAATATAAGTCAGTTTTCTTCTCAAGATACTTTTGAAGCAAAGAGATAATTTGCCTCAAAGGTAGTATGGTTTATGTCATCACCAAAGCAAAGAGATTTGGCTTCTTTTGAGTGAACCAGAATGTACTACCCAACACTGTTTACTCTGACCAAAAATGAATCCAGCAAATGTGGTCTTTGTGCATCTTTTGCTCAAATGCAGTTGATACTCCTTCACTGATGAGCAAGTCTCTTATTGATTTCATGTCACCACCATGCATTCAAGTCATGCAATGAATGTATCTTGCAGGCATGGAAGTAATGTGGTGGCACAAGTCACCCATCATCCAGCTTAACCTAGGCTTTGGAACTCTTGCATTAAGGAGGAATGAATCACAGAGTTAATGTGAGAACTGAAACTACTGTGTAGTGTCTGGTCACTTGAACCCTCATCTTTCAAATCCATAACTCATAATTTTACCACTAACATTAAGTGAAATTGCTAAGCCCTGTTGTTTGGGAATTTGATGTAATAACTGAAACTGGACTGTTTATCCTGATTTGAATCCTGGCAAAGTCGATGATTAAAGACACAGGACCAGGAGTTAAGAGTAAAGCAAATGCAAAGTTTATTGAAAGGATAGCAAATCTCCTTGATGGATAAGACTTTGTCAAAGACCTAAGCCATGACAATTGTGTGCGTAAAGGCTTTTGTCTAGTTTTTTGGTGTGGTTTTGGGGTAGACTTTGCAAGTCCCTGGATATAGTTCCCTGAGAGTTGGGTACCCATTTATTTTTCTTATAGGGTCTTGGTGTGCTCTACTTTTCTCCCTGTCTTGGGTCTTATGGTTAGCTACCTACTTAAAGTTTAATACACTCCTTTACCTAAGAGTAATCTACATTTGAAAATGTACTTAACAAGACAATGGTCCAAACCTGGAGCTAGACAGAGCAGAAGTTAGGAATATCAAACAGAAACTCTCTATCAATTAGAGCAGGAAATAGTTTACACAGTTTACACAGGTAACAGTGAATAGTTTACATTAGTAATCTCTCTTTCATATAACAGGACAATGACCCTAAAGAGAGGAGATCATCCCAGGGGCCAAAACACGCAAAGCTAAAATAAACATTCCATCTTTAAAGCCTAACCCTGTCTTCTCTCCCTTGAAGCAACCTGCCCGCAAACTGCTGAAAGTGTATTTCTTTTCCAATTAACTCTACCACTTATACTTTATAGCTACCTTTTTGCCTCCTTGTCTCCCTTACTTAAGATATGGTTACTTCTGCCATTTGCCCCATCACAGAATCACATCCCCAGAAGAGAATTTCCTTTCCAATGAGTGATGCTTCATTTTGATCATCAAGTTGATTGATAGAGAAATACCTAGAAGATGAGTAAAGCACACCTCTAGGTGTGTCTGTAAGGGTGTTTCCAGAGATTATTAGATTTTGTCCTTGGTGGTTTCATAATATGATGTCATTATTGGGAGATGGTGAAAGGTAGGATGTGGGGCCTAGTGGAGGAAGCAGGTCACTGGAGGTTGGTCCTTGGCTGAATCTTACCCTGGCCCCTTCCTGATTATTGTTTCTCTCTGCTTCCTGGCCACCATGATGTGAACTGCTCTGTATACTCTGCCATGCCTTTCCGGTCATGTTAGGCTGACATTTCTGAAACAACAAACCAAAATAAATCCTTCGTTCCCTTAAATTTTTCTCTCAGGTATTTGGTTACAGCCATTGTTGTGGCAATATTGTCATATGAGAAACCAAGCGACACTCAGAGAAGTAGGAGAACTCGGAATTTTATTTTATTTTATTTTACGTTGGTGGTCCCAGATGAGCTCTTACTCAAAATTCTGGTCCTTCAGCATTGAAATCACAGGATTCTTAAAGGGCAGTGCAAGGGATCAGGTTACAGGGGACATGGTGGTTGCTAATAGGTGAACACACACTGGGGTTAGGAACCCAGAGTTGTTTAGGTAGGAGCAGCAAGGGGGCCCGTTTCAGAAAGTCTGCTTACAGAGGGAGACAAAAAAAGGTGGGAATGGGCAGCAGGGGATCTATAGTGGGAAGTCTGTTTGCAGAAAAAGACAAAGGAAAGGTAGGAATGGGCAGTTATCTCTGCATGGGGCCTTCTGTCTTGGCCCTGGACTCATTTTATGACTTAACTAGCAATTTCTCATGTCCTGTAACCTACTTTGAGACAATTTTTCTGTTCGTTCCCCCCCTTTCAATGCTTTTCCTACTTGTGGACAAGCATCGACCCTAGGTTCCTGGGACTCTATCGGGTTCCTCCTGTCCCAAGGGTCTTGTTGGTAACTGAGAGCTGTAACGTTATTGCCTCCATTCACTAGCTAATGAAGTGAGTTATGGCATTGAGTACGCAAGGGCTGAATATGAGCTTCCATAGGAACATGAAAAGAGGACCAAGAGGAGAAGCCATGAGGCCCAATTCCAGATGTTGCTCCATCTGTTTCAGGAATTTGCTAATTCCTATCTCCTATGTGTGACCCGGTCCTGTAATTGTTGAGTCATGTCTCTGACTATTCCCAATGGATTCACATAAAAGAGACATTCTTCATTTAGGAAAAAGCAGAGCCTCCCTTTTTGTGGCAGTAAGTCCAACCCTCTCTGATTTTAGAGGTCCATTGATGCTAGGGAGTCCAGCTGTTCCTGCATGGTCACTATGGACCTAGCCTCTTGTTCAATGTCATTTGTTAGGTCTACAGATAATTGATTATACTAGGAGGCTGATGAGGCAATTCCTCCTATGACTGTTCCTATTCCAGCTGTTATCCCTAATCCAATTAAGAAAGGTGTGAATTGGATAGCTCTGTTTGACCATGCGTGGGCCATCAAAGGTATGGGGAGGGACTGATTGCTAGGCACTATGTTTATCTGGGGCGTGAGGAATGGTAATGTGCAAATGCCCTTCTAGTTAGCTGGCAAGCACTGATAAGCAAGGGTCCTGCATGCAAAGAAGGTTCCTGGGCTGCTGCACCATGTTCTGTCAACTGCACATCTATGGCAGTGGCTGTACAGTTTTTGATTTGGGCACATTGGCTAGCTGCCAGTTCCCCCACTGGATAGTATCCTCTTGAATTGCAGATACAATTAGGGGCCTTCTGAGATAGTTGTATATTGTTTACTTTGGGTTTTGTGCTGGTAGAGTTGGGAGTAGTATCATGCATGCTCTGGTTAAGGGGGCTCACCAGGGCTGCTCCATATTGGAGAAGACCTGAGGACAGGTAGAGCCAACAATCTCCACCAATAGTGGGTTCATAAGATTAAGGAGGTGGTGAGTTGCATAACAGGTTGTACAATTAAGGTTCCAAGTTAAAGTTCCCTGTCCTGCCTTAATGGTGGTTGTGGTAGTGGCAGATCAATGTCTTTTACAGGCTCATGGCTGTCTAGATAATCATCTCTGGATGGCCTCTCTGTATCTGTGGCTTTTCCCTTTGTAGACTGATATTGAGATAGAGTGGTTGGGGAGGCTACCCAGACATAATGAGGTTTATTTCCTCCCACTGTCATTGTGTCATTCCATGCCTTTAAGGGGTCCCTGTCTTTCTTCCAGCAAACTGTCTGCCCTATAGTGCTTTTGTTCTTGTAGGACCCCATGAGGCCTGTCAGTTTTCTCTTAGAGTAAATTGTCCCTCCTCTGGTACATTCAGAAATTGGTATGCTGCATGTGGGTGATAGGTTTTGATAATAGGTGAAGGCATATTGTAGTTTTCCCTGGAAGGAGAGAGGTTTTATGCAAGCTGAGCAGTCATCCTGGTCTCTAGATGGGACAACCTTAAAATGTAATAGGGTCATAAGGCAAAAACACATCAGAGCCCTCATGCCTGAGACTGGAGTCTGGGGTACAGATAGCACCAAACAGCAGTAAGGCTCCCTACTTGGAGGAGATAATAGAAGGCCAGCAGTGTTTTTTGGCCTACATTCCAATCCTAGGGAGCAGTGATGACCAGTCTTAGTGTGAACAGTGTTGCAACAATGGTAATCAGCAGGATGGGGTAAAGGTGACAGAAAGGGGAACACATTTATGTCCTGGCGGGGGAATCATCAGGCTTCTACCATGCGTTGACCAACCAGCTTCTGGGAGATGGTTGGAGCAGGGATGGAGCTCTCTTGGGCAGTGGTGGGCTGTTGTGACATTTGAGGGGGTTAGCTGGGTCACAGACAGCCTGCCAGTCATTGGGGTCTATGGGAGCTGCTGCCTTCTTTATCTGGGAGTGATGAATCCAGGGAGTGATATCTGTAACTTTAACAGCCTTGGAAGCTGCTAGTATTTCTAGATGGAGACCCATCCAACTGGGTTGGAGTGGTTCCTTTTTTTCAGTATCTTACCCATACCATATCCCCAGGTTGGTGGTGATGGGCCCAGTTACCCATGGGGATTGGAGTCCTTTCTCAGACTTCCCAGGAGATGTGGTGTAGGATTTTTCCTAGGGCCTGGAGATACCAGGACATGTCTAGATTTCTAATTTGCCTGAGCTCCTCTCTGAGCCTGTTTATTATGGAAGGAGGTCTGCCATAGAGAATCTCAAAGGGTGAATAGCCAGAGGGTCTAGGGGTACAGTGTGCTCTGAGCAGGGCCAATGGTAGCATATCTATCCATGGGGATTGTGTTTCTTGGCAGTGTTTGGCTAAGGTAATTTTGAGGGTCAGGCTCATGCACTCTACTTTCCCTGAACTCTGAGGCCCGTATGCTGTGTGGAGCTTCCATTTTATTTTCAAAATTTTAGCTAAGCCCTGGACTATTTCTGCCATGAGGGCTGGCCCATTTTCTGATCCTATAGAAAGGGGGAGCCCATATCTGGGGATAATTTCTCTTAAAAAGGACTTTACCACCTCTCGTGCCTTTTCTGTGTGTGTGTGGGGTAAGCCTCAACCCACCGTGAGTAAGTGCAGACAAGGACCAAGAGGTATGGATATCCTCGACAGGGCTGGACCTCTGTGAAGTCCATGCCCAGGTCCTCAAAAGGCATGGTGCCCATTATTTGTATCCCAGGGCTTGGCTTAGGCCTTTGGTTTGCACTGTTTTGTGCACATGTACTGTACCTAGCACTTATTTGGGTACACAGGATGCAGAGTTTGGGAATTAAATAGTATTTGTTCAGCACTTTTTCCAGGGCTGTTTTCCCTAAGTGTGTTAGCTAGTGTTGTTTTACTAGAGGGGCTGCTATAGCACTGGGGACAGAGAGTTTCTGGTCAGGCAACTTCCACCAGCCCCCCCCTTTTTTTAATTCCTTTTTCATTTTTTGCCCATTGTTCTTCCTCCTTGGTGTAATTTGGAGTGGGAGGCAGCTCTGGAGCCAATAGAAGTTTGGCAGACTGTTTCAGTACTCCAGGGCTGCTTAGCTCTTCTGCTGCCCTCCTTGCTGCCTGGCCAGCCAGGCAGTTCCCTCTGCTGACATAGTCTGTGCCTCTTTGGCAGCCTCTTCAGTGGATAACAACCACCTAAGATGGTTCCCAGACTGCTTCCAGCAGTTGGAGGATTTCTTCTTTGTTTTTAATCTCTTTCCCCCCTGCTGTCAGCAGTCCTTTTTCCTTGTACATTGCTCCATGCACGTGCAGGGTGGCAAAGGCATATTTAGAATCTGTGTAGTTGTTCACCCGCTTTCCCTTTGCATATTGTAATTCCTGGACCAATGCCCAAAGTTAAGTTCTCTGTGCAGACCATCCTTGTGGTAGGGCTTCAGCCTGTACGATGTCCTTAGCAGTGGTGACTGTGAACCTGGCCTTTTGCCGTCTGCCCTGGACAAAGCTGCTTCCATCCATGAAGAGTTCAAGGTGTGGATCTGATAGGGGAGCATGATTAGGTCCAGCCTGCTGGAGTACACTTTGTCCATCACTCCTTCACAATAATGTCTGGGGGCCCTTTCTCTGTTAGAAGGAAGATGGCAGGATTTAAAGTTTGTACAGTTTCAAGTCTGACTCAAAGATTCTCACATAGTCCTTGGTAATGGGCCATTTTGGAACTGGTCAGCCATTTATGACCCTGCCCATTCGTGAAGGCTATGACTTAATGAGGGACCTTAACATTAATGTCCTATCCCAGGATGAGCTTTTAGGCCTCCCTGATTATGGTTACTGTGGCAGCCAAGGCTCGAAGACATGGAGGCCACCCTGAGACCACTGGGTAGAAGCACTTCAACAGGTAAGCCACCAGCCCACTGTCATAGACACACTGTTTGGGTAAGGACCCCCAGAGCTGTGTGATTTTTCTTACAGACAAAGAGATTGAATGGTCGTGTTACATCCAGTAGCTCTAGCACAGGGGTGCTGGTTAGCAGTCTCTTTATCTTCTGGAAGGCCTTTTCTTGGTAGGTTCTCCAGTTTAGAGGGTCCTTTCTGGAGCCTGCTGTGGCCTCATAAAGTGATTGGCCAGGCTTGAATATCCAGATATCCAGATGAGACAGAATTCTGCCACTCCCAAGAACTCTTGGACCTCCCTTTTGGTCTTAGGCTGTGGGATGGAGCAGATGGCCTGTTAACTCTCTGGATCTCAGACACGTTGTCCTTCTGGGATGACAAATCTGAGGTATCAGACCTCTTGCTGTCAAACTTGGGCCTTTTTCCAGGAAACTTTGTAGCCTGCCTTGGCAAGTTGGGCTAGCAATGCTTTCGTTCCCCTCCCAGCATTTTTCCTGGTCATGGCTTGCCAGGAGCAGATCATCCACGTATTGGAGCAAAGTACAGCTTGAATTTTCTTCTGGAAAAGTCCACAAATCTGCCACTAGGGCTTCCCCCAAACAAGGTCAGTGAGTTTTTGAATCCCTGAGGCAGTATGGTCCAGGCCATTTGTGTTTTTCTTCCAGTACGGGAGTCTTCCTATCAAAAGTTGAGCAGAGGCTGGCTAACCATAGCCAGGCAGAAGCAGAAGAAAGTGTCCTTTAGGTCCAGGCAGATGAACCAGCTTGTTTGGAACTGTAGAAGGCTCAGGAAAGTGTAGGGGTTAGAATCTACTGGGTGCAATGTGATAATGGTGTTATGACTGCTCATTGGTCCTGGACAGGCTGGTAATCATTTCTTCCTGTCTTCTTGGTAAGTAAGTGGGATGTTCCATGGTGATTGGCATTCATTCAATATCCCTGTATTCTTCAGCCAATACAGGTGGGCCTGAATTCCTAGGTGTGCTTCCCGTGGCACTGGATATTGTCTTTGTCTAACAGAGAGAGCCCCAGGTTTAGAATCTACCATTATGGGCACATGGTCGAGATCCAGGCTAAGGGGCCCTTTTTCAGCCTAGACATCAGGTAACTCCTCCAGTAGGCAGATGGACTTTGTCAGGTCTCCCTTTTCCTGGTGGTAGAGCAGCCATTCATCTTTTGTAGGCATAGTCACTGCCACACTGCCATGATGAGGGCATTTGGTCCTCTCATTGTAAGGCTTGTGGGCCCTCCATGGGCTAGTAAGTCCCTCCCCAGTAGAGGAATTGGACATTCTGGTAGGTACAGCAATTCATGAGTTACCATGTGCCCTCCTATTTGGCATGTCCAGGGTCAGCAGAACTGCTGGGCAGTTTGGGTGCAGGTAGCTCTGATGATTGTTGCCCTGCACTTGGTAAGTGGGAATGCAGGTTAAGTGACCACAGAATGCTCAGTGCCTGAGTACACCATGAAGATCATTGGTTGACCCCCACTTTCATTTTGACTGTAGGCTCTCAGGGGCCTAGTAGTAAGAAGTCGGGTCTTCCCTAGTCTGACTCAATTCCTGCTAGGCCAATGAGGTCCTTGGCCTCCTTGGGTTGCCATCCTGCCTTCTTTCCTGGAGTAATCTTGTTAGGCTCCAATGATAGTCCCTTGTGGTGGGGGCATTCATTCTTCAAGTGGCCAATCTCTTTGCAATAGGCACATTGGTCTCATCAGAGTGGAGTTCTTCTATTAGGTTTTCCCTTCTGTTGCAGAGCTGACTGCTTAGTCGAGTCCAGCTTCCCCAGTGCTGCAGCCAATAAGAACACCTTGGCTTTCATTCTTTTATTGGCCTCTCATTTTTCCTCATGGCTCCAGTTCACAAAGACTTTATTTGCTACTTCTAATAGCTGGGTGGTATTCATTCCAGCAAAGCCTTCAAGTTTCTGAAGTTTTTGGTGAATGTCAGCATATACAAATGCTGTATTGACCATCCTCTGATTTTCTGGTGCTTCTGGATTGAAGGGGGTATACACCTGGAAGTCCTCACAGAGTCTCTCATAAAAATTAGTTCATGATTCCTCTGGATTCTGGGTAACTGCCACAGTTTTGGACATGTTATTAGGTCTCTTAGCTCCATCCCTGAGCCTGTGTAGGAAGGCAGTGCGATATTGAGTGGAGACTCCTCATCATTCTGCTGTATTGAAGTCCCAAGTAGGCCTAGCATCAGGAGACACCTCTTTTGCCCATGCTTCTGCATCTAGGGTTCCTGCTGGTGCCTGCCTTTGGAGTCAGCAGAGAGCCTCTGTCAGGATTCACTGTCAATTTTCTGTGTTGAAAAATGTCAGGATGATCTGTCGGCAGTCATCCCAAGTAAGATGATGGGTCTGAAATATGGATTCCAGGAGGTCGATCATGGCCTGGGTCTTTTCTGAATAAGGCATAGTGTGGTTCCTCCCATTTAAGAAGTCAGTTGTACTGAAAGACTGGTAATAGAGGATAGAGTGTCTGGGCTAGACCATGCCATCAGCACTAATGTGCTGGGGCTCTTGTGTCTCACAGAGAGGCATTTGCAGGACTCTGGCCTGAAGGGCTGTCACCTGGGATGAGCATAGGCAATGGCTCAGGGGCTGTAGACTCATACTCCAAGCCAGGGATGGGTATGGGACATCATTGGGGCTGAGAGGCTGCTGACAGAGTTGAGGGGGACTCACTGGAGGTGTCAGGCTGTCACTGGCTGCTCTGATGGTGGTGGCACACTGGGAATGTACAGCAGGGGCACAGGTGGTTCATCTTCTGGGTCCCCTTGCAGAACAAGCTTGGTCAGCAGGCTTCATTACTTGGGCCATGAAAACTCTGTTTTGTCTGTTTTTGTTGGTGCAGAACTGGACCCAAGGGGACATGGTCTAAGCCACCTGAAGCCAGGAGTCAATATAGGGGAACAGATCAGTGTGTCCTGTGTTTCCTATTATGGCCTGATAAATGGCCCTGACTGTGGGCAAATCTAGGGTACCTCCAGGTTTCCAGTTGACCCCAGAAGTGGTCAACTCCAACTCACACAGCATGTGCAACCTTCCAGGAGGCATTTTATACTATAATCTCTGGAGAATCCCTCCTTAAAATGTTTATGCATACACTCTAGGACTGTGGGCTTTGAGGAACATCCTCCTATGGCAGTTAGAGGTATCCTCTATATCCACCCTATGTATTCCTCTCCTCTGCATTGATGGCACAAAGACAAACAAGGGTGGGTGCCCTTCAAGAGAAGAAACCAATCAGATTTCTGCCTGGCTTCATCCTGAAGGAACTTAGGTGCCTCTCAGCATCAATGGCGGGGTCAGCCTTGTGACTCTAGATTGGGTTTCCCCAATGCCACCCTAAGCCATATGAGGATCACCACAGAATCACAAGACAGACCCACTCAGACTCCATAGCCTTTTGGCCTTGGAGCCACAAACTTGAGTCTGAAGTGAGGATGAATCAGGCCACTCATTCACACACAGATTCACACAGAAGTTATTACAGTTTTCCTTTCCCCCTTTAGGGGGAAATACCTGATGTGTGGAATTCCTCTTGGGGATTCCTGGTAGTTGATCAGACTCCCTTTCCACCCAGTGGAACGGGACCTGACTGAGGGTTGACTTTCCCCTGGGAGCTTACTGAGTCCAGACAAAATTGCCAGGCAAGTTGGTTCACTTCTCTCTGGAGTCCAGTTGGGGCAAGACTTCTCAGAGGGTTGGAACTCTGGGGCAAAGGAGGATCCTGAATACCTTTGGGTGGCACACTGCCTTCTTCAGTCCCAAGTACCTCCATACTCCAGTGCAGCCCAGCTGCCGGCTGGTAGCTCAAGGGGCCAGAATGGTTGGTATCTTGCTGGGGCCTCCAGAAATGTTGTGGAAATATTGTCAGATGAGAAACCAAGAGACACTCAGAGAAGTAGGAGAACTCGGAATTTTATTTTATTTTACGTTGGTGGTCCCAGATGAGCTCTTACTCAAAATTCTGGTCCTTCAGCAGTGAAATCACAGGATTCTTAAAGGGCAGTGCAGGGGATCAGGTTACAGGGAAAGTGGTTGGAAACAGGTGGACACACACTGGGGTTAAGGATCAGGGTTGTTTAGGTAGGAGCGGCAGGGAGGCCCATTTCAGAAAGTCTGCTCACAGAGGGAGAAAAAGAAAGGTGGGAATGGGCAGCAGTGGATCTATAGTGGGAACTCTGTTTGTAGAAGAAGACAAAAGAAAGGCAGGAATGGGTGGTTATCTCCACATGGGTCCTTCTGTCTTGGCCCTGGACTCATTTTATGGCTTAACTAGCAATTTCTCATATCCTTTAACCTGCTTGGAGGCAATTTTCCTGTTCATTTCCACATTTCAATGCTTTTCCTACTTGTGGACAAGCATCGACTCTAAGTTCCTGGGACTCTATCACGTTACTCCTGTCCTAAGGGTCTGTATTGGGTCACCAAGAGCTGTAACTTTATTGCCTCCATTCACGAGCTAATGTAGTTGAGCTATGGTGTTGAGGGCTGAATGCAAGGTCCAATAGGAGCATGAAAAGAGGATCAGCCAAGGGGCTACTTCTCATGTCTCATAACCTGTTTTGAGGCAATTTCCTGTTCATTCCTAATCTGTCTCTTCATTCATTTATTTCTTCATTGATCTTTGATCCATCCTAGGTGGTAGGGATATAGCAATGAGCCAAACGAATAAAAATCCCTAGTCTCATGGAGCATGCATTCTGCAGTGCAGAGAAAAACCCACAAACAATTAAAACCAAATACACCACAAGTCAGATGGCTATAAGGGATATGAAGGAGAATGAAAAGCAGGGAGAAGAGAGGGTCAGTATTTTATTTGTCACAAAGGGTTTCTGTAATAAGGCAACCTAAATGGAGTGAGGTTTAACATATTGTCATTCCTGGAAAATGAAACTTACAGTAGCACCTGATAAGAAGAGGGAAAGAAGAAACAGAAGTACAGAGACACAGGGGAAAGGCATCCATGTGATGCCAGAGACAGAGGATGGAGGGATGCATCTACAAGCCAAGAGGCATCATTGCCGGCTGGCCAGCACCAGAGCTGTGGACAGGCTCAGCACGCACAGATAGAACTAGTCCTGCCAACAAAGATCACAGACCTCCTGGTCTCCAGGCCATGAATGAAGGCACTTCTGTTGCTTATGTCATTGACTTACAGAGCTTTGTGAGTGCAGTTCTAGGCTCATACAGCTCCCACTTTACAGATGAAAAATCTGTGGTTAGAGAGTTGGTGTAACCTATCAAAGTTCACCTGGCTGAAGAAGGATAAACAAGGACTGGAATTCAAGATAAGCTCACTGACACAGACATGGCCTCTTCACCTGTTTATATAAATTGAGAACTATTTGCATCATAAATAAACAGAGAAACCAACAAGTTTCATCTTGGAATTTCTCTTTCACACCATTTTAAAGCTGTTGAAACTGGCATATGTATAAGGTTTCTCCAGAGAAACAAAACCAATCGAACACACACACACACACACACACAGTGTTCATGTGCATGCACACAATGTAGGAAAAGATTTAGTATAAGAAATGATTCATGCTGTGATGGAGGCGGGGAAGCCCGTCCATCTTCAGTCTGCAAGCTGGATGACCCAGAAACCTGAGAGGGAGTAAATTTTCATATGAATGTCCAAGAAGACAGATGTTCTAGCTTGAAACTATCAAGAAAGAGTGAATTCTCTCCTCTGCTCTGTGGTCTTTCTTGGCGTCACAGATTGGCTGAGGACCCTCCACCTTGGAGAGGGCCATCTGCTTTACTCAGTCTACCAATTCAAATGCTGACCCCATCCCATCCACCCTAGTAGATATGCCTAGCAATAATGCATACCCAAATATCTGGGCACCCCATATCCCAGGCAAGTTGACACATAAAACTAACCAACAGTCCAGCCCTGTCACCTTCAAACTCATACACATCTGCTTAAAACATATTAGTGTCTAATTAAACACACTAACATAGTCCTAATTCCACCTGACTTGATACAATTACCCTGCATCCAACTGAAATTCACTAAGCCCTCCCCAGAAGAGGAGATAAAATTTTCAAGTTATGTTTACTCTTTCCTATAGCCTAACTACTATGATGTAAAACTAACAATACTTGAAAAGTATTAAGTCAATATACATTGAGCTATATGATAGAGGAAGAAGACTGGAGGAAAACACAGACATTTGCAAATACATTTGTTTTATATTTATATATATTAAAACACACACCAATATTATTTTTCAATAAAGGAGTAATACTCATGACATGAACTGGCCCACTATTTTAACCTCTAAAATTGAAGTAAGGAGGAGGCCCTGCTTGCAGGAGGCAGAAAGCATTTCAGGTCCTGGAGTTTTGTTCTGTCAGGGCCTCATACAGTCCCTTCACAACAGAAAGGTCTGAACACAGATGCTTAGATAGCAACTGGAGACATTATGCAGTCATTTTAGAGGTACAGAGACTGAAGAGTATCTAAGGCCTGAGGGTGGAACAGGATGTGTGGCCACTGGTGAAATCATGGTGAATGCTGTCATTCCAACTCCCAGGCTTTGCAGGGGTGAAGTCTCTCACAGCACGGTGTGCATGATGGTTCTTCTCTATTTACGTGAGAAACTAATCTGAACTATCTCTCTCCTGTGTTATTAGTCATGTTTCTTGTGTTTAACTGGACAAAGTTTTCCTTTAAAAGATGGGTTGGCTTTTACCAGTACTTCTTGTTGAGTAAAGATGGGATACCCCAACATTCAGCTAGTAGCAAGCAAGCCACATACCATACTTGAGAGAAGTCACTGATAACATTTGTTAAGGAATAATTGAGTGGACTGAATTATTTAAATAGACATTGGACACTTTCAATCCTTCTAACGTTGGTGCAGTGGCATTGATGAAATGCCAAAATACTAGCCTTTGCCTCTATTCCAACTGAAAGCTTTTCTACTCAGGAATTAGTTTCCTTTGAATCATGAATGACACTATTTTAATTGGTTTCTCTCATTTGGATTCTGAAAGAGTGACCAACAAACAAAGAGCACTAGGAATAAAAGGCAAGAACGAATTTAATGTTTTGGTTTCTTATTCTCATCCCCCACCCCCCGACTCATCCCTCTGTGAAGCTGGAGTGAGTATATGGCTTTCTGGCTTCCCTGCTGGCTCCCTGGGCAGTCTGTTCCCCACAGCAGACTCTAAAGTGAGTCCTGAGAGTGGGCAATGTAATGGTGTCCATCATACTTGGGCCAAGTGACACAGTGGTACAAAAGCCACTCAAAGTGTCCTGTGCATCTGTCTGGAAAAATCTCAAAAACTTGGGCATGCAGCAAATGCTCACTAAGTGCTTATTACAAGGCACTGCAATAAGCCACAAAACACAGGCACAATTTTAACTTGTGCTCTTTGCTTTAAGTTCATCAGGGGACAGACATGGCTCTCATGATGGAGATGACACACATTGGTGTTATGAAGCACTCATAGAGTGGTAAACAAATGTATCTTATTCCATTCAGAAAGGTTTCCACAGAGCAAGCTGTCCTAACTTGGTACATTTTTCTCTTCTTAGCAGCCTCATATTAATGTTCATTCATGTTTAGACACATTGAGTGGCAGTCTCAGAAACTGTCCCAAGTATCTGCCAGTTGAATGCTCAGGAAGCTCATGGCTGGAGATGTCACTTGGACTGTGCCAGCCCTGACAGGGAATTTCGTGGGGGTGTTGCTGATGCTACTGATTCAAAATGCCACTGGCTTATCCTGAAGTTGAAGCAATTAAAGCAGTGCTTTTCTGAAGGGGAAAGACACTTCAAAGAAGGCTGCATGTGATGATGCATGCCTGTAATCCCAACATTCAGGGGCTGAGGCAGGGGAATCATGAGTTCAAAGCCTTTGTGGGCTCCATACTGAGATTCTGTCTCAAATAAACAAACACAAACAAAAACAAAAAAGCCCTTTCTTTGAAACCAGGAAAGCAACAAGAACTGATAAGATCATACCACACTGTATTTTTCTTTTAAAATCAGAATTTAAAAACATACGGAGGAAGCATCCAAACTTTAAAAAAAGTCATATTTGCAATTTTTGGTTGAGTTGATCTCCATTAAGATGAAAGAGAATGCCTAAAA
The DNA here is from genome assembly GCF_047511655.1 of Castor canadensis. Taxonomy (NCBI): domain Eukaryota; kingdom Metazoa; phylum Chordata; class Mammalia; order Rodentia; family Castoridae; genus Castor; species Castor canadensis. The sequence continues at coordinate 55,594,409 of NC_133394.1, forward strand.
TTTAATTGCTAAGAATTATACAGCACTCAAGGAAACTCAGAAGTTGTCAACCTCTAATTCCCTAATCAGTGTCTGAAAATGATTAGGTCTCAAGCACTGAACACTTCCTAATTTCCAGAAAGATGTCATTAAATGATAGTGACTCCAGGAAGATATTCTTTAGCTCTTAGACCAAAAATTGTTTTCTTCAATGTCAACAGTAAGTATACCTTTTTCCGGAAGAATAACACAGATCTGTTTTTATTTTACAAAAGTGAAAAAATCCGTGTTCAGAAATGAAGAAAGTTAAAAAACTCATCAGTTGCTGCAATAGCAAACACACACAGTGCCAGTACATGCTTGCTGCCCTCTGAGACATCACCTCATCATCTCTGCACTCAAACCTCAGAACGATGAGTTACCATGGCTATTGCCGTCTGCTTTACAGATGAAAACATTGAGGTGTAGTGGGTAAATGACTTTCTGAGGGTCACACAGCTGTGTACAGGTAGTAGAGCTGGGTTCAAGTTACTGTGCACTGCTAGACAAAGTAAGCCATTAAAACATTTTTTTACATATGTGAACAAAGAAAGAAAGATACTATACATGTTATTTTATTATTTGCTTTTTACACTGTTCAATATATAATGTACATCTTTATTTACTAACAATTACAAGTATCTCTTTTAATGGTTACATCATATTTAATGTTTAATTGTACAAAATTTGATCATATGTATTTCATCCAACTGTGTTACAAGAATCACAATATTCTTCCACAGCTCATGTCCTAAGAAATTCTCTTACCATAGAATTATTGGGGAAAACTTACTTATATTAAATTTTGATGTGTGTGACATACTGTGCTCTTTTCATGCCTTTGATGGGTGAGCACCAGTCACTCTTTTTTTCTTCCTTCCTTCCTTCTTTCTTTCTTTCCTTCCTGCCTTCCTTCCTTTCTCTCTTTTTGGGTGGGATTGGGGTTTGAACTCAGGGCTTTGTGCTTGCAAAGCAGGCATTCTACCACTTGAGCCACTGGACTGGTACTGGTCCAGTCACCATCATTCTCATTGTCAAATTCACTACCTTCTCTTCAGACTTCATCCTATACCCTCAGATGCATTGACTCATAACCATTGCCTTTGACAATGATTCCTCCATTATGCTCTGTGATGTCTGTCCCAGGTTCCCTTCAAACCCTGCTGCCCGCTCTTACTTGAAGATCTTTTGTGCAGGTAACTTCTATGGCTTCACTAGAGATATCACTGATGTTCTGTCCTGAGCCTTAGCTTTCTTTCTCTGGGCTCTGATGGGCATGTTTCTGTCCTTATGTGCCTACTCCCACCTTACACACAGGCTTCCAGATCAGCACCAGCCTCTTTTCCTCCTTGTCTTCTGGACATCTTCTCTGCTGCTTGGTCTACTGTAGCAGCAGTACCCTGCAGAATCTGAAACCATGTCAGCAGCTTTACTCCCAAGCCTGCCTGTCCTTCCATAAACCTTTCCTCAGAAAGATAATGGACTATATGGCCTTCAAGTTGAAGACAGAGGCAGGGAAGAGAAGAGACCCTTCTGTTTGTTATATTAACTTGGGCAGCATGCTTTGAATCACCTTTAACTTATTTTGTACTTTGAGTTTGCTGACTTTCATTGATTCTACCTCCAACATATTTCGTAAGCAATCCTTTATTCCGTTTGCCCTATTTTTCATCATCCACTACCTGAAGTAGTTCCAGAGATTCCAGCTGGTTCCAGGCCTCCATTCTCCTGAAAAGCCACAGGAAAGACAGCCAAAAGGATTTTCCCAGCATGAATTACCTACCCATCCACCCAGCAATACTAAGATCTGCTTGATTTTGGATCCCTTGCACTGTTCCCTGATCTGGGTCTGATCCATGCCCCTCCCCACAGTGCTGTTCTAGCCCTCTCTTTCTAATAAAGCTCAGTGCAAGGTGTTCTTCACCTGGTGCTATGTGCATGCCATCCCAGACTCTGATATATTTTCATCTCTATCCCTACAGCTTGACATCACGCCTTACCATTGCAATTGTTCGATAAAAGATTTTATTCACAAGTAGCTCATGTGAATTTTGGTTCAATAAATATTTAATGGAGAAGCACACTTGCCTCTTTGATATGCATATATGAATAAAAGCCCAGGTTTTAATGTATTGTTCGGCACTGAGAAGGTCGGGTAATGCTGGTCAGATGCAGTGCTCTGGCAAAGTACCAGAGCTTCATCAGAAGTTTTCATGAATTTGACAGAATTTTGAGAATTTTCATTATAAAAGTGCAAGTACATTTAAGGGTAAGCCAGAACTATGTTAAAATCATGAGGAATGTGCATCTCCACTGTGGAGTTACACTTTCAAAGGGTAGAAAACTATAATTTGCCCTTGACATGGCCTTCTGAGGGCCACATCATTCTTAGTTAGGGGACACCTTTGCACAAGACAGTCCAAATGCCTTTCAGTGTGCACCATTTAACTACCTTAAGCCACATTCAGCATCTGTTACCTTCCTCTTCAATCCAGTTGGTGACCAAGTCAGCCAGACCAGGGATGATATCCTTTTTCCACCACATTGTTGAAGCCTCTGCATTTTCTTACTAATAAGATAATGGGAGTGGAATGAGGAAGCACCTGGAAATTAAAGATACTTTTAGGAACCAGTCACCCATGAGGGGTAGGCCTGACCTCCCTCCAAATGCAGCCTGTGTCCTCCAAATGCAACCCTGGCTATTAAACATGAAGAGCTCCATGACAAGGAAAGTGGGAGCAAATGCAGCAGCAGATTCCTTCCAACATCATGGCGGGGGGCAGTGTGCAGGGTAAGTGTAATGGGCCACTTATGGTCATCTTGAGGGCAAGGACAAGACAAGGACATTGTCTTCTTCATCATTAGGTCCCAAGTTCCATAGTTGTGGATGGCCCTTGTGAAAGTCAGAGAATCTTCCCTAAGAGCAAGGGACTTCCAGGAGACTAGCACCCAGTAACATGGGGTGTTCTTAGGGGTTGTCCCCTAAGAAGGACAGGACACATTGTCAGTGCTCCTGGGTCACTGCCGAGCACTGACAGTTACCCCAAGTGTGTCAGAATCACTAGAGGGCTTCTTCAAACCCAGAGCACTGGGCCTACTCCCAGAATTTCTTTCAGTAGGTCGAGGTTTGGACCTGTGAATGTGCATCTCTCACAAATCCCAGGCAATGCCTATGTGACCCCTCTGTGGAACTTGCTTTGAGAGACAGAGCCTTCGTGTGCATGGGGCTGGCCTGGGCAGGGCCTGGGAGAGTCTTGTGAACAGGTAGGTTCTATTCCTCAGGTCCACCATGGGCTGAAGCTCTTCATTTCCATCCAGCTGGCTAGTGTGCTGGTGCTGCTATGGGGACCCAGACCTTTACTAGACTGCGAGGGCTTGAGATTGGTGGTCATAGCAGATATTCACAACCACTTGGGAAACATTGGTCACCACTGCAGCAGGCTGCTGACACCAACATAAACCCTCACAGACCACAAACAGACCATGCCTTCATTATAAATGTCCTCTTTTTCTCTCCGGGTACAGAATGACTGTGGCCATGACCTCTCCAAGAGTCCTCCTCCAAGGCAGGTGTCTTTCAGATGTGCCATATCCCAGGATCCTTGGTCTTCCTATGCTGCCTTCTGACCAGAGCCCTCTGTAACTTTATCCAGTAGTCAAAGCCAATAATGGAAATAAAAAACAGATGTGAGTAGTATTTCAAGGGCTTTCCGAAGGCAGTAACTGAACGAGGTTTTCTCCTGGCTAGCTCAGTTTCTTGCCTTGATCCTTTACCATTCTTTTGTGAACTCTAATTTCTTAGTGAGTTGTAAATGAACTGTACAAAATGACCAACAGGCTGACCGGCATGTCATGCTGGCTTAGCAACTGGAGAAGACAAAACAGTGCCACTAATAAGGGTGTCATTAGGGTGGTGAGTGGCCAGGGGGTATAAAGCCTCTGTGTTTTCAGAAAGAGGAATCTGACCAGCCTTGGACTGTGGCTTACACTGAATGTTTATCACTGGTACAGGAGAATCTCTCTTGTCACTCAGCCCTAGTGAAAGAAGTACTGCAAGCCATCTTCCCCCTCCTTCTGGCTCCTTTCAGCTGGGGCTCCTATCTTGTCCTTTGCTGATGACCTTCAGCATGGCGGGAGCTCTAAGAAGGCCAAAAGCTTTCTCTACATGGGAGCTGGGAAAAGTTTGAGTGCAAACATTGGTTCTGGAATGTCCTGAAGGGAAGGAATGTCACCTTTCACCTATAATTCTGAATGGAGAGAAAGTAATCACTATGTCTGTTCTGGCAAAACAAGGCCAGGAGAGGAGGAGAAATGGCTTCTTGGATTCAGAAGGTTCATGGGAATGGGATCTTGGTACAGTGACCAGGCTCTGCAGATGCTGGCCATCATTGGTATATCCTTTTCCTCCAGTGTGAGGGGAGTGGTGTGAAAGTAGGACAAAGCCAGAACCCACCTGTCTTGTTATACAACGCCTTTGCCCCCTTCACACAGGCTCAGCGATGGTCCCTAGGCTCTGGGTAGATTCTCTTCCATCCATTCCCTTCTGTGTTTGACCTCTGAGTGTAACCGGTGGTGTGTGATAAGGCTTTTCTTCTGCCTGGTTGACCTTAGCATCAGACAAATTCATACTCTGCTGTATTTTACTGAATCACAGAGCAAAGAGTTTTAGAGGAAGGATAGACCTGGTCCAGCAGTATGTGCACCAAGTCACCTCCATTAAACCAAGACACAGAGGAGGGGTTAGAAATGCCACGTGTTACACTCCAGCTGAATGCTGTTGATGACAGAGCCCGAGCTGTTCCAACACGCCCATCCTCCAGTCTTCCATGATTCCTGTAACCTGAGTTTTGACCTGGATCCTATCCTGATCCTCTGACCTTGCCCACTGGGTAAATAAATGCAGATTCTGGCCAGATTCCTCCACTGCAATCTCCATGTCTCTCCTTTGTCAATCTACTACCAACCCCCATGTCTCCTGAGCTTATTGCTCAGCCTCTTCCATGTGCTCTGCTCTTCACTGATCATTGTCCAGGCTTCCACTGACCCCTTCCTGTGACTGTCCATGACCCTGACTCGGTCTAGTGTCATATGGAATGCCTTGTGGAATATGTGTGAATCTCATCTTGACTGTCAACTTTGGCTATCAGCACCATCTCTTCTCCCCAAGACACATCAGTAGGAGAAGCAGGAAATTCTTCCCTGGTTTTTCTACTGAGCTACAGACACAAAGAGGTAGAAAAAGGGCTATTGCCAGAGAAGACCACCAGAGGTATCTGGAGAAGAGAAGAGGCTTTGGGGGCACATGGGGATCTCTGTAGGTTTCCTCTCCCACACTGTTCTGTTCACTGTTTTCTATTTTCTCTGTTGTGTGCTAAAAACTATATATAGCATACAAGTAGATATTTAAAAATACTTGATGGACTGCAAAATAAACTGTCATAACTGACAAAGCTGAATGAATATCATTTTTGGATACACAGCAGCCAAATTTATACATCAAAGAATTCTATTATTAAGTCAAAGAATGGGGAGAAGGGATTTCAAATATGTTAGCTCAATCAAACGTAGCAGTATAAGGCTCTATGCTCATCAGGAACTTCACATGTGGGGAGGAAAAACATATTTATAATCCGTGAATAAGGTATATAGAAAGGTAGAGAATACTATGGCAGAACTCTACATGGCAGGTCTCACTGGACAGTGGGAATTATTCACCAAGCAAGCACATGCCAGATGCCATGCTGAGCCTGGGTCTCCTTTTTCCCCCTCTTCAGATCTTAAGGCCACCTCTTCACTCAGGAGAAGACAGATGGAGTGACATATATTTTGCATCCAAATTTATGGTGAGCAGAGATCCCAGCTAAATATGGCTAGGTATCAAACAGTGAGAACCACAGCTCCCAGAAGTGGAGTCCTCATTAGCAAAGTACAAATTGCAGCCAAGCAGTGAACACATCAGCAAGTACATATGGCCCATAAACTGTTCTTTGTAATTTAATTTGTACCTTTAAATAATGAATTCATTTTCCCCTTTGGAAAGGCTTTAACTTCTATTAATTCCCAATGTTAACTTTTTCTTCCTAACTTTTCCAAATTTGACCATCCATGCTTATGACAACTAATTAAACATTCAATTACTAAGCATTCTTGCACCTGTGCAAGTCAGCAGTGCCCCAAACTGTAGCTTCCTTTGAATTTTGGCCAAGATGTTCCATTTATTTGTGTCTGACGACAGGTGTACGTTTAGTTTCTGGATGAGGCCATCTTGGCTTTTAAGAATATACACACAAACTCCAGAGAAGTACTCCTTGTTTTCTTAGACACCAGCTCTGAATTAGGACTCAGGACATCCATTAGGGATGCTCTCTCCTCCAGGATAAAGCAGAGGGTGGTGAAGAGCACACCTGTCCTCACTCCTTGGTACTGTGGATGTTGTAGAGGAACATAAAGATGAGGCCAAGCCCTGAAGAGTTTATGACCTAAATCAGACATAAAGGAAACGGCCGCCTGCAGTAAAAACTCCATTTGTGCAGGCTTGCTGACACACAAGCCTGAATGGCCATGTGGCTGGAGGAGTTTTATGTGAGGTTTAAAGGACAGGAGAATATGGTACAACATAAAGACTGGGATGCCATTTGGGGAAGGGGATGAGGGTTGGAAGAATATGTAAGTCAGGGCAGTGGTAAGCTAAAGAGAAAGGTCACAGGATTCAAAACCAAGGGCTGGCTATTATTTGACATGATTGGCAAGGAAGTTATCCATCACCACATGTACAACTAGATTGTCATCTTTTAAGATGTCATTGCCCCAAATGATTGGCCCAAATGCCTGACCACTGGGAACGTAGATCATAGCTCTCTGTATCTGTCTCATTAAACATTATCTGATTCTGAAAATGAAACCAGCACCTGGTAACTTTGGTATTTCTTCCTTAGTTATCAGGATGACCAAAATTGCATTAGGTGATCTGTATACCCAAAGAAAGGAAAGCATTTGGCCCCTGTAGGAGTTCACTGCTAGAGATCCTATGCTGATAAGAACTGTTAACACATCATAAAACATTTTTCACATATACATGATGCAGCCCTTATATTGGAGTTGCTGGAATTCTGAGTTGAGGGTTGAGTGTTCAGTAGTGAGGACCTGAAGTGATGGAAAGCACCATCACTAAAATCTCATCTCTCCATGTGACTCCTGTGCAAGGTCCCAGGACAGGAGGGGCTCTGAGTGCTTGTGTGTATACGTGGAGGTGGGGAGTGGGACATCCTGGGGCATGTTCTGCTCAAATCACAGAGACAGTGGCTCCCTGGACAGAAAGAACCTCATTGGTTGGCCCCACCTCACTCATATGGAATAGGTGGCCATGAGAATCGGGATGGAGTAAGTATTGACAATATTCCAATTTCTTCCAGCAATGAAAGAAGCAAAAATCCTTGGTAGAAAATACAGCAATTATAGGAAAATTCAGGTCCCATGACTCAGGAATGAGGACAGTTGACATTTGAGGGTAGCATGCTGTTGTACATGCTTTTGTACCCTTTTGAGTTAATGTACTATGGACATTGTAACTTCTTTGACCATTTTATTTTTAATGATGGCACTGTGTCCTTTCAATTTATTAAAGAAAGGAAAATCAACAAACATAATCTGCACTTAGGAAAGAAACCAAAACAAGCTTATTCCAGTTTTCCAATTCCTTTTGCTCTGATGTTCACTAATTGGATGTTTTATTCTGGTGTCTGCAGAAGGTGGGTTGCAAGTCTCAGCCTTGTCTGAGATAGAGTGTGACCTGTGTTCCTCAGGATCTGTGACTTCAGGTGTTGCTGGTTGGGGACTCACTTCCCTGTGAATCAGGGCACTCTAGCTTGAATGACATTGTGCAGATAGGGGAAAGCCTACTTCTTTTGTTGTTATTTATGCTTTATAAGCAACAAAAACGTATTTCCCACAGTTCTGGATGTTGGAAGTCTGAGATTCATATGCCAGCGTGGTCAGTTCTGGTGTGGGCATTTTCTGGACTGAAGACTGCTAATGTTTGACATCTGTGGTAATCTCCTGTACAGAGAGGGAGAGAGAGCTCACAGGTCTCTTCCCTCTCACATTCGTGAGGGCTCCATATTCATCACCTAAGTCACCTCTCTTTACTGTCACATTGGGGAGTTAGGATTTCAACACATGGGGATTTAGGAGGAGAGGGTGGAGAGGAGAACAGTCCATGCATTGCACAAGACCTCTGTGGCTCTAGTATTATGTCCATCTTTATTTCTCATATGTGAGGGAGCTTCTGGTAGAGAAAAATGGCGAGGTCATCTGGTTACACTCAGAAAATAACAAGTTGCACAATTATTTTGTATTGTGTTAAGAATGAATAAAATGTACTGATGTTCTAACTTTCCACTGCTGTATTCATGTCACTACCTGGGAATGTCACAAAATGAACTTATCTATCCAAGGAGGACTAAAACATTGTTTGCCCCCAAAGAATTAACATATATTGCTCAGATAAACTCCAAGAAGGATGACCTCTCACTCTCCTCCTCTGCTTCTCCCCCTCCCTTCACACCCAGGGCCAACCTTTCTCCACAGGTGAGACCTAAGGACTGTGGGGGCTGCAGAAGTGCTGACCTTGGGGTCTCAGGGCTGAGGAAAAGCAGGATCTGCCAAGACCATGATCAGCACCAGACCTATGCTGCCATTTTTGAAAAATCTTTCTGTATGAAAAAAAATTATATACTTCCTTTATTTTAACCTTAAAGTTCTTGGGGTGATATGTTGTTATTTCCATTGTATTCTGTGGGTTTTTCAGGTAAATATTTATTTAAAAATTTAAAATTTGCATATCACAATTACACATGCTTATTTGGTACAGTATGATATTTGAATGCTTATATACAAGGTATCAGAATCAAATAAGGATAACTAACACATCCATCACCTCAAAGAAGTATCATTTCATTGTGGTGAGAACATTTTTGTTTGTTTAAGATGACTACACAGGGAGTTTCATTGTGACATTTCCATGTGTTTATGTATTATAAACTAAATTATTTCATCCCCTATTTTTCTCCTTTCTACTTTAGTTCCCTTCCATGGTGATTTCAACACATTTAAAAATTCTAAATCATGCTTGTTTTTGTGTATGTTTATCTTTGGATCTCTCTTTCACATATGAGAGAAAACATGTGTTTTTTGTGTTTCTGATCCTGGTTTACTTCAGTTAGTATGATACCTTCAAATTGCAGCCATTTTCCTTCAACCACATGACATTATTTCTTATGGCTAAGTAATACTCAATGGTATAAATATACCACAATTTCTAGATACATTGTGGGATATCTGGGTTGTTTCCAAATCTTGGTCATTGTGAATATGCTGTGATGAAAATCAGTGTACAGGTGTCTCTACTGTATCTTGTCATATGTACCTTTGGGTAGATGCCCAGGAGCAGTATCACTGGATCATATGGCAGTTTTATCTCTTATTTTTTGAGGAATATACATACTGCTTTCTGTAGTGGTTATACTACTTTGAATTCCCACCAGCAGTGTATAAGGGTTCCTGTTTCACCACATTCTTGCTAGCATTTGTTGTTATTACCCTTTATTATGGCCATTCTAACTGGTGTGAAATGAAATCTAAGTGTTGTTTTCATTTGCGTCTCTTTTTTAACCAGGGAATTAGAACACTTCTTCATGTATTGACTGGCCATTTGTACATCTTCCTTTGAGAAATGTGCCCATTTCTTAAGTGAGGTGGTAATTCTTTGGGAGCTGAGTTTATTGAATTCCCTGTAAATTCTGGATATGAGTACCTTATCACATGAGTAGCTGGAAAATATTTTCTCCCATTCTGTGGGCTGTCTCTTGAGTCCAGTGACTGTTTCCTTTGCTGTGCAGAAGCTCTTTAGTTTGATGCAGTCCCTTTTGTTCATTGTTTTTCTTAGATGCTGAGCCATTTGAGTTCTAATAGGAAGTTGTTCCCTATACCTATCTGTTCCAATGTGTTTTCTACAGCTTCCTGGAGTCTTTGGAAGTTTTGGGCCTTATATTAAGGTCTTTGATCCACATTGAGTTGATTTTGATACAGGGTAAAAGACAGGGATCTAGTTTCAGTCTTCTGCATGTGGATATCCAGTTTTCCCAGCAGCATTTGTTGAAGAGGCTGTTGTTTCTGTATCTTGTTTTTTGGGCTCCTTTGTCAAATATCAGATGTCTGTAAATGTGTGGGTTTATGTGTGGATCTTCTATTCTGATCTATTAGTCTTCCTGTCTGTTTCTGTGCCAATACCATGCTGTTTTTATTGTTATGGCTCTGTAGTATAGTTTGAAATTAAAGAATTGTGATGCCTCCAGCATTGGAGATTTTGCTCAGGATTTCTTTGGCTATTTGAGATCTTTTGTGTTTCCATATGTATTTCACAATGACTTTTTCTATTTCTGTGAAGAATGTCATTGAAATTTTGATAGGGATTGGGTTGAACATATAGATTACTCTTGGTAGTATGGACATTTTCACAATGTTTATTCTACCAATCCACAAGCATGGAAAATCAGTCCATTTCTGATGTCTTCTTTGATTTCTCTCTTCTGTAGTTTATAGTTTTCATTAAAAAGGTCTTTGGTTTCTTTCATTAAATTTAGTCCAAAGTACTTTATTGTTTTTGAGGCTAATATAAATAGGATTGATTCCTCAGTCTGTTAGTTGTTGGTATATAGAAAGGCTACTGATTTCTGCATGTTAATTTTGTATCCTGCTACTTTGTCAAAAGAGTTTATGATTTCTAATAGTTTTGGTATAGTTTTTGAGGTCTCTTGGGTATAAGATCATGTCATCTGCAAACAGGGATAGTTTGACTTCTTCCTTCCCCATTTGAAACCGTTTTATTTCTTGCTCTTGTCTTATTGCTCTAGCTGGGAATTGCAAAACTATATTGAATAGGAGTGGAGAAAGCAAACATCCCTGTCTCATTCCTGACTTTAATGGGAATGGTTTCAGTTGTTCTCCATTTAGTATGATGGTGGCTCTAGGTTTGTTGTACATAGCCTTTATTATGTTGAGGAACATTCCTTCTATTCCAAGTTTCTTCAGAGCTTTTATCATGACAGAGTGTTGGATTTTGTTAAAGGATTTTTCTGTGTCTGTTGAGAGGACCGTGTGGTTTTTGTCCTTGCCTCTCTTTATATGCTGTATTACGTTTATGGATTTTTGTATGTTGAACCATCCTTGCATCCCTTGAATGAAACTGACGTGGTCATGGTGTTGTTGATCTCTGCTTGCCAGTATTTTGTTGAGAATCTTTGCATCTATATTCATTAAAGATATTGGTCTATAATTCTCTTTTCTGGTTATGTCTTTATTTGGTTTCAGAATGAGGATAATGCTGGTTTCATAGAATGAGTTTGGTAGTGTTCCTTCCCTTTCTATTTCATGGAAAAATTTGAAGAATATTAGTGTTAATTCTTCCTGAAAAGTTTGGTAAAATCCAAAGGTTTGGCCTTGATTCCATCGGGTCCTGGGTTCTTATTTTAGATTCTTTATTACTACTTCAATTTCATTGCATGTATTAGTACTATTTTCATGTTTAATATCTTCCTGGTTCAATTTTGGTTGGTTATATACATCCAGGAATTTATCCATTTCATCTGAATTTTCCAGTTTACTTGAATATAAGTTTCCAAAGTATTTTCTAATGATTCTCTGGATTTTGCTAGTATTTGTAGTTATGTTCCTTTTAAAAATTTCAGATTTTATTAATTTGGGTCTTTTCCTTCCTCTGTTCTGTCCTGTTGGCTAAGAGTTTGTTGACATTAATGTTTTCAAATAAGCAACGTTTTGTTTCGTTGATCCTTTGTATAGTTTCTTTGCTTTTGATCTCATTAATCTCATCCCTGATCTTTATTATTTCTCTCTTTCTGCTGGTCTTGGTTTGTTCGTTCTTGTTTTTCTAGGAGCTTAAGTTGCATCATTAGGTTTTTTATTTGAGAGGTCTCTGTTTTTTTTTATGTAGTACTTGTAGCTATAAACTTTCTACTTAGCATGTCTTTACTGTGTCCCACAGATTCTGGTAGGTTTTCATTGGTTATTAGGAACTTTTTTTTTAATTAGGAACTTTTTGATTTCTTATTTCTTCAGTCACCCCCTCATTGTTCAGCAGCGTGTTGCTCATTCTCCATGTGTTTGAATATTTTCTGTGGTTTCTTTTGTTTTTGAGGTCTAGTTTTATTCTATTTTGATCTGCTATGAGGCAGGGGGATATTTTGATTTTCTTGAATTTGTTGTGACTTTGACTTGCTTTGTTTCCTAAAATATGATCTATTTTGGAGAAAGTTCCATGAGCTGCAGAAAAGAACGTGTATTGGATGGTTGTTGGGTGAAATACTCTACAGATTTCAACCATGACTATTTGGTCTAATGTATGGAGTAACTCTGAATTTCTTTGTTGATCTTGTGCCTGGATAGCCTATCCATGGGTAACACTGTCACTGTGTTAGAGTTTATCTGTGCTCTTAATCCATTAGAGTTCTTTTAACATAGATGGGTTCCCATGTGTTTGGTGTATATAGGTTAAGGATAGATACTTCCTTTTGATGAATTATTCCTTTAATTAATATGAAGTGACCTTCATTGTCTTTTGATTCACTTTAGTCTAAGTCTACTTAGTCTGGTTATGAGGTCCATTTTCTTGTAAAACTTTTTCCACTCTTTGACTCTAGAGTCAGTGGTTTCTTTTTTCAGTTGCTTACAAGTGCTCTTGTAAGCAACATAAGTTTGGGTCTTGTTTTTTAAGTCAGTTTGCTAGTCTATGTCTTTTGATTGGGGCATTTAGGTCATTTACATGCACTGTTAATATTGAGAGGTTCCTATTTTTTCCAGTCATTTTTATTCCCCTGTTTTTAGTTTTACCTATTCCTTGTTTACTGGTCTGCTTGCTCAAAGGGTTTTATTCTTTCTTAAGTCTTCCTGTCTCACTCTAGTTTCTTCTTCTATATGTAAAAGTCCTTTAAGTATCTTCTGTAGTGCTAGGTTGGTAGTCACGAATTCCTTTAGTTTTTCCTTGTTGTGGAAGGTTTTAATTTCTTCTTCAATTAGGAAGAATAATTTTGCCAGATAGATTAATGTAGGTTGACAGTTGCTTTCTTTCAGGGCCTGAGTTATATCTTTCTTTGACTGTCTTGCATTTAGAGTTTGAGTTGAGAAATCTGCTGTTATTCTAATGGGTTTGCCTTTACATGTGACTTGTCTTTTCTCTTTTGCAGCTTTCAGAATTCTTTCTTTGTTCTGTGTGCTGAGTGTTTTGATGATGATGTGTCTGGCAGTATTTCTTTTTTGGTACTGACTGGAGTTCTGTAAGCTTCCTGCATCTGTGTGACTCTCTCTTTCTCAAGGTTAGGGATGTTTTCAGCTATTACTCTGTTGAATAGGTTGTCAGGGCCTTTAGTTTGTATCTCCTCTCCTTCTTCTACACCCATGATTTGTAGGTTTGGTCTTTTCATGGTGTCCCAGATATCTTGCATATTCCAATTGTATTTTCTTAACATGCTTTTGTGATCTTTTACTGTTTGGTCTAATTTCTCTGCTTTGTCTTCCATACCTGATACTCTATTTTCAACTTGCTGCACTCTATTCACCAAGCTTTCAATTGATATTTTTATCTCAGATATTGAGTTGTTTATTTCAGATTGATTATTTTTCAGGGTTTCCATGTCTGTACTGATTTCCTCTTTCATATCCTGGATAGTCTTCTTAATTTCATTCATCTCTTTGTATTCTCTTTGAGGTCATTTAACTATTTATTCATGACCCCTTTGAGATCAAATGTTAGCTTTTGTGTTTCTTTTTTGAGGAATTTAATTTTTTGAAATTAATTGTTTGCTATCTCTCCTTCTACAAAGGCATTTAGATCTTTAGTGGTGGAATTGGCATTTGAGGGAAAGCAGTTGTCTTGCAGTTTCATTCTGTGTTGCAATTTATGCACCTGGAGTTGTTTTTGGTTAGGGTTTTAATCCCTTGTGCCCCTCTGGTTGGGGTTTTGATTTGTTTCTCCTGCAGCTCCAGCAGTTTACCTCAGGGAGAGGTATGCTGGAAATGTGACCCCTTACAGGGTTCTTGTTGTGGTGCACATTACCTTGTTTCTCCCCTCAGAGAGGGGGCTGGAGTTCACAGTCTTTGATGGGGATGTAAGGACTCTTCTGCACTCACAGTGCAGAGCACAGAGTCTGTGTCCACTGTGGGAGGCAGCCCTCTTAGCACCTGAAGAATAGTGGATTGTTACTCAGTAACAATCCTGTCCCAGCTCTTGGACAGGACTCTCCTGCAGAAAGACGTAGTGTGAAGCACTGGGCTTCTATGCACTTGGGGAAGCAGGCATTCTGGTGTCACCTGCAGAGTAGCAGGTACAGTGTTCCTCCCTTCAGTGGGGAATCTGGCATTCTTGTTCTTTAAAGGGGGAGTGGGGGGCTCTCCAGCTGTTAGGCACAGTGGAGAGTGCTGAGCCTCTGTGCACCTAGGGAGGCCAGCCTCCTGGTAGTTGCAAAGCAGAGAATTGCCACTCAGTGGAGGATCTGGGGTTCCAGCTCTTAGATAAGAAAGATTCTTCTGTAGGTAGGCAAGGTGGGAAGTGCTGGTTCTCTGTGCACTTTGGGGAAGCTGACCTTCTGGTGTTGCCTGCAGGAGTAGCAGGTTACAGCTTTCCTCCTCTCAGTGGGGAACCTGGCATTCTCACTCTTTGGCAGGGCAGCAGGGGCTCTCCTGTTGTCAGGCACTGTGGGAGATGCTGGGACTTTTTGGGCCTTAGGGAAGCAGGTCTCCTAGCACTCAAAGGATGGCAGATTACCACTCAGTTAAGGAGCTGGGTTCCTGCTCTTTGACAGGGCAGCAGGAACTTTCCCACAAAATGGCTTGGAGGTGAGTGCTGGGCCTCCAGGCTCTATGGGGAGGGAAGCCTCCTAGTGCCTGCACATCCTAGCCTCTGTTAATGTCATCTGTTTGTCCCTTACAGGAAGAAAAGAAGGGGAGGAAAGCATAGCCATTATAATAAGACCACTATTCTTTTAAATAATATGTTTGTAATGCCTTGCTGTTTGTTGCATTGTTTCTGGACATCCCTTCTTAACATCAGACAAGCGAGGATTCTTTTGCTTATTAGTGTATGCTACTTATTCAAAGGGGTTCATTGTAATACTTACATACATGCATGCAACGTACTTTGATAGGTAAATGAAGTGAACAGACATATCATGTCCTTTTAATGGGGAAATTCACACACACTTTCCCCAGGCCCCTTATTTAAACATGATCCATGGGATAACCTAGCATTTGAGCTTATTAATGATATTACCACACCTTACTCCTCAGGTGCAGATGGAGCACTGATCCTGAGCTAAGAACCTTTTTTCCTGTTCCTTATTTTTCATGTCCATAAACCTGAGCCATGGAATACAGCCCATCCACAAAGCCTGAAGAAATATTGTTGCCATAGGTATTTATGGAAAATAGATATCAGATGACAAAAGACACTTAAGCAGCTGCCATGTGATGAAGTTTTTTTGGGCAGTTGGAAACAGGGGTGGAGGAAAAGGATTTCTCTGGTACTATGGAGAGTAACTTCCCGTGGCATGCAGGATGACTGAGCACTGCTGGGATCAGCTTGACACAAAGAAATCAGAGCTGGGTGGTTCTTCCTTCACAGCAGAGGATGCCAGCAGACATGAATAGAAATGTCAAAAGTTATAAGCAGTGCAAATAGTGTTCTAGTTGTGGACTGACCAAAGGAAGTCTTTACTTGCATTAATGTGGAAAGAATTCCCAGCAACAGACATCATGTGAGTGTAAGCCAAACACACAAAGGCCAAGGAAAACTAAATCAGCCATAGGACACCTGCAGATGCCTCTGTATTGAGCATGAAGGACAAGGGTATCAACACATGGGAATGGTTAAGTGTCATCAGACTCAGTGTCTGCACCCCAAACACTCCCAGTCTAGCTGGAGTGGTAAAGCACACATCCTTAGAATTCTGTAGACATAGTTCCACAAAGTGGGCTGTCCCCTTGGCCTTCATCTAGGAGCCCCTTTCTAATCTCACTGAAGTGTTTTATGAATTGTCGTCTGAAGTAGTACCTGCTTTGTTGACTGGATCCTTTTGCTCAAGTGAGCAGTGATCGTGGCTTGACCCAATCTCTTCATAGGCACACTCATGACAAGTAAGTACCAATGAGGAGAGCTAGAACAGTGAACTTGAATGCTGGTCACTATGCCCGTGTCCTTGAACATAGTGGGTGGTTTAAAAACTGCAGTGGGAAAGGACAAAAGCTAACAGATTAGACAAGCCATGTGGACACCTGGCCACTGCTCCCATGCTGGCCTGCCCAGTGCCTCTGCACTGATTGATCTCCTTGGGGTCACCTGAGCCTCTCAGGAAAGTCTCACTACTCAGATCAGCTATCCTTTCAATACATGTGCTGTTAAAACCCCTCTTGTGTTTGGCAAAATCTCTGCTTGATTAAACAATTATATCACACTAATTCTTAAATATGACATCATCAGATTGTTCTGACTTCCTGGGGGTGAGGGAAAGGAAAAGAAGTTAATTAAAATTACTTTTGTCTCTAGCAAATGGAAAACAGCATTATATCTGCATGTTGCTGGCTGGAAAGTTGGTGATTATCTCTAGGTATTAACCAGAGTAGACTAGAATGACTCAAACTGTAGGTGCCATTGCTTTACCTGAACTTAGCCTGCAGCTAACAAAATAGGTCTCTTTCACTAAAGACTCATTTTCACATTAGAAAAAATTCTTTATTATGGGCCTAGTGCAGTTAAATTGCCCAACCCAATAGGGGAGCTATACTTAGAGTGGTTATATTAAGCACTGAGAAAATGCCTCAGGTGATATCAAGCAAGGCATAATTCAGACCTCTGGTAAGTCCCTTTCAAGGAAATTCCATCAGGTGACACAAAATGTCTCAAGGTGCCACAGAGCATGCTCTCTGGACCACAGTGAGAGGGGAAGGTGGTGAAGAACTGTGAAAGATGATAATCAATCTTCTGCACTTTCCCCAAGTGCACACCTTCTCCCTCAGCAGCATTCTCAAAGATGAAAAATGTATGTTACAATCTATGCATCCTATGTCTATACTGGACTTTATTCTTTGACTAATGTATTGAACTAGCAAGAAAAGATAAATGAAGCACTGTGGAAGAGAGAAAAAAAGAGAAAAAGAGATTTGCAAAGTTGTCAATGCACCAAATCTAAAATCATCAATTTCATACAGAAATCTTAATACAAAATGTTTCTGTGAGTTTAAATATAGGATCATTCATACAAACTGTAAATCTTCTGACATGTTGAGAAACTAGTGATGCTAGAGATTTGTAAAATTCAAATGAAGTAAAAATTACTATTATTCAAAGACTAGGGTAAGACTTCATAGTGTAATGAAGTCAAGTAAGATGGTTTTATTTGTTCTATATTCTGCCAACACCCCTTAAAACGAAACTAATATTGAACTAGTCTAGCATTGAAAGGAGATAAGAATTAGAAGATGTGCCAATTGAGTAATAATGGGTATAAATTGCTATACCAGGCACTCCCAGGTGACACCAGGCCTGCTAACCATGAGGAGAGTGGCTTGGCTTTATGACACAAAAGTGGCTTTAGCATGACCCACAAGTCTTTTCAGTTGCTCATGTCTGTATCTCAACCCAGAAACACTGGCTGGATATGTACAGGGAAGGAACAGGATGTGTATGTTTTCAAACTTTCCAGATGATGCTTATGTTTTGTAATTAGGAGACCTAGACTTACGGGTTCAATTTCCTTTTATCATAAACATAGGTGGGTTCCAAGAGCTCCATTCTAATAGATCCTTGCCAAGGACTCAGAAAATCAGTATCCATGGGTTGATCTAAGAAGAGACTTTTCTGAAAGCCTCTTTCTTAAACTACAATTCTTTGCTCCTGTTATAAAGAAGGAAGGTGAGAAATGAAGTTGAAAGCCTCCTTCAGCCTCACTTGTCCTGGCCCTTAAGAAGTAGCTCCTTGACCTGAAAAATGGAAAAATATGATACTTAGACACATAAATATCATGTAAAATTATCCTTAAGCTGGACCTCAAAAATGAAAATTTGAATATTTTGAGTAACAAGAAAGCAAGATAAAAAAGAAAAGTGCAAAAGATTAAATTAGGTAGATAAATGAATACTTTGTTTTAACTGCACTGAGGGATATATGAAGAAAAGTTAAAGAAATTAGGTCTGAATTTTAGACTTAGAACTTTGAATTATATTCATTGTGAAGCCAGCAATGCTTTGATCAATGATATAACATGATCAGTTTTATGTATTAAGAAATTTGAAATGACAGCTGGGTGTAAAGCACATTAGAATGGAAAGAGACTGAGTACTGCCTAGTGCTAGGATTTGTGGTAGGTACCAAATTATGTTCAGTATTTTACTTGAGCCTTATATTGACCTATAAAGTAGGTATGGCATTCCCATTTTTAACAACAATAAACTGAGGGTTTGAGAACTTGCTTACCTGCATCAGTGTATAATGTGAAGGGAGAAGAAGAAGAGCTGGACTCATCTCTGTCTGACCTGCAGGTATGGAATCATCATGATTTTATTGAGTTATGCAGACCTGCCTGCAATGACACAACATCCTCTCAGGACAGAGATGTGGAGAACAATTACATGAGAAAACACTTGTCTTAGTAAAATGTAACATAGAGCTATTGCTATTTTTCTATTATAACAGAAATGGCATAGATTATATCCGGAGCAAAAATCAAACGAACTTCTAGAAATGCAGACTTACACAGGAAGCAACATTGTGTGTAATTTGTCTAGTTTGTATCCTAGCATTGAAGAAAAGATGTCAGGAACATTGAAAGCTCTTTCAGGTCCTCCCCCATTAGGGTGGTCTGGGACTTCTGCCCATTTGTCTTAAACTCTCAAGATACAAGATGTAAGTTTAGAGAAAGTTCCATAATAACAGACTGTCAACTAAATAATGTTATGGATCTGATTGCTAAGAATGCTTAATGAAGTTTCTGGAGTAGAGAAATTGTCATATTTACATTACCTAATACATCATTTTGAAATTAATGGCTAGTCTAACCATACATTAGAGTGATGCTGTGTTGTAAGAAAGAGACCCTGCACCCTGCAAAACATTGTAGTCATTGTTTCTTCACCAAACGAAGAGGTGATCATGTCTACTTCACTGAAAATAAATAAGAAACATATAGTAGACCACTGTTATTTATAGGGCATGTAAGCCAAAACTCCAGTGGATGCCTGAAATCACAGATAGTATCAAACTTTAAATACACTGTGTTTCACTCTCTCTCTCTCTGTATATATATATATATATATATATATATCTACCTATGATAAAGTTTAATTTATAAACTAGGCCAGTAAAAGATCAATAATGATAACATAAAAAGAGAATAACTGTAACAATATACAGTAATAAGTTATTTAAAACCTATGCAGTATTTCATTTAATGTTTTCAGACCATGATTGACCACAGGTAACTGAAATCAAGGCTAAGGAGCAACTGCCTCAGGAGAGTTACATCTGGGCTCTATTGGTCAGTGGGTTTTTTTCCACCTTCTATTTTCCAGTGTAGAGCATACATATCACTTGTACTCTGTGTGTCCTCTCTTGGTGGAAGGGAAGCACTTTGGCTCTGTCATCTTCACCACCTGCTGGCTAATTTGTTCATTCAGTGACTGTACGCTGGGTGCATCCTCCATACAGGACACTGGGGACCCAGGGCATGTTCAGAGGCAGAGGCAGTGTGTGTACGTCATACTGTGGTGAGCGAGGTGAGCTGTTGTCTGAGAAGGTGCTACCTGATTTGGGTTTGAAGAATGCACAGGAGTCCTCCAGAAGAAGTGAAGAAGGAGGCAGAAGCTGGAGTGGCAGAGAGAGCGGTGAGTGCATCCTTCCACTGGGAGGAGGATGTTTGCTATGCATGCAGGCAGTGACTCCTGTCTTCTGACTTCCTCCTCACAAAAGCCTGGGGACATTTGGGAACTGTTGCCATTCAGAGAAGAGCTTGGCATGAAACCACCCATGCCACCGGTGGTCACAGAGGGTAGCATTTTCTACTGTACCTCTTTTAGATGTAACAGGCGACTTTCAGATTTTTCAATGCCTACAGACTTCTCCACTTGAACTTTGTTGTTTACCTTCCAGTTTTCCTTCTGCTGCTCCCTGACTCCCACTCAGCAAGAGGTCCTTTCACAGTGGCTAGAACATGAGACTGTGAAGGGAGGTGGTCTGGTGAGTCTTGAGTTTTCCATTGCTTCTTCACATGTGACCATGCAGTGCTGACTGCAGGATGGCAAGACCTTTGCTTTAGAGCAGGGACTGAGTTCTTGGGCTCTTTTACATCCTTGAAGAATGGAGCGATGGGGTGTTTCAAACTCTGAAGAGAGTGTGGCGATTGAAGAAGTCACTTGCTTGGTACTGACCATTTCACATCAGATGAAAAATCTCTGTCCAACCTTTAATGGGAGAAGAGAGAAAGTGAGGTAAGCTTCAGTCACACCAATGCCCTTTGAGTAAGTTAGCTTCCCAGGTATCATCAGGCTACTTTATAGTTCTTTCCTACATTACAAATAGTCTATCTCTATTTCACTATGTTTGTTGAAATATTTTTGTATTTTAATATCCACCAATACATTCCAAAGACATTTTTGGAGTAGCTTATAAAACTGTTGCTACTCTGTTTCCAATATCGCTAAGATTTTATGAAGGCAACATCGAGGGACACTGCTGTACAGCATACCCTGTTTTTATTCACACTGGTACCTTCATTTCAAATTACTCTTGAACAAATTTGCTTATTCATTTTGTGCATATACCTAGTATTATAAAGCTTACTGTGTGTGATGGATATTTGTGATTCCTTTTGTCAGTCCAGTGCTTGAACCCTATTTTATAAACTTTGATATTGTAAGAATCAATCCCCTGTTTAGAAGCAGAAAGCTCTAACCTCCCCTGCATCAGGGTCAGGAGTGCAACTGGTCTTCATTAGTGAAGCGTACCAGCCACAGCAAGGCCCAAGGAAGATCACAGAAATCAGGGACACCAGTTCACAAGACCCCCATAGGCAGCCAGTAGCCACTCACTGACATGGTGCAGCCAATTATGATGTCAGCGCCCAGCCTCAGTTACATGTTCTCATTGACCATCTGGGCAGCTTATTTAGGAAAGTTTTTCTTAAAATGTCACCTTGAGCCTGCCAGTGTTTTCCTGAACAATTTGATATCTTTTCCATGAATTGTTTCCTGCCTTGTCCCTGCAGAGGCCCTGTGCTAGGCACTGTAAAGACCAGAACTTAGAAGACCTACCTTGGCTACAGGAGATGTTTCACTTCAGTGGTAAGATAAGACATATTCTCTGTCTTTGTGATGGTGAATTTGGCTACTTATCTGTGAAATGTACCCATGCCTGGAGAGGAATCTGCTTGCATTAGGTCTATGATGGGGTAGAGAACTCTTGAGTTTGGGGGATTTGTCTAGAGAAGAGACACCACACTGGAGGTGCACATGGCAGGACTAAGTGGCAAAGGAGAAGGAACTTTGCCTTCTGTGGGGATGCATGTGCTGTAGAGTATGATCTGAGTTGAGTTTGCAGGGATGAACTTATCTCTATGCAGGCTGCATGGAGTCTATACAGATGGCACTCCCAGTAGGAGTACACATCCAGGGAACTCGTGAACCATATGAAGGAGAAAGTTTCCTGGCTGAGAGTTCTGCTCCATTATTTCCTGTTGGAAGTAGTGCATTGTGATCAGGCTTTAATGATCAGAGGTGAGGCAATGGATACCAAAGTGTTGTACTTGCCAGAGCTGGGGACCACTTACTCTGAGCCAAATGATCACAAAGAGCAGGTGTGCTACAACCAGAGTCAATTCTGAGCAATGCCACCAGAATCCTTTCTGTCACCTCCAAGGGCATGGGTATGTAACTGCAAAGACAGCCCCTTCTTTACAGCAGCATTCTGGAAAGTGGGGTTGTCCTACAAGCACCAGATGTGTCTGGGCCTCTGAGCTCTGCTCACTGCTCAGCCTGGTTTGGTGACAGAACACTGAACTTCAGGGATGGAGAATGCAGTGTCCTTGTCTTGGCACCACTGGTTTTGGCAGGAGCTGCCACCCTGCAAGACTTCTAAGAGGCCTGCTGTGTGCCTCTGAATGTCTTTATAAACCAGCACTGCACCAGACTAAAGACAGAAAGTATGGGCAGAGAGAGATGACTCCTGCTGCACACACTGGGGCTGTGTGACCTAGGATACCTTTAGTACAAATGTCACCAGCCCTGGAGATGCAGGCCCAGCACGCATCATCATGGACAACTGCATCCTCCAAATGTCCCCCAAACATGCCCACACATGTCCTAGGAAGTGGACCCACTTGGAGTTGAGAGGGTGCTCCTTGGGATAGTGTGTTTTCTTTGTGTAAACACGTGAGCTGAGAATCCAGATCCCAGAAGGATGGCATGCACAACAGAAGCAGCACACCAGCTGGCATGGGCTGAACAGCAAACAAAAGCTGACAAACTTGCCTGCCATGGCCAGGAGCAATTTCCAAAGCCTTCTGTGACAAAGCAGGGATAGCTGCTGCCACAATACCTGTTGCTTGTTCCTTGCTGATGTGTACCAGTCCTGGAGGAGAGAACTCACAGCTGCAAAGGTCAAGAAAAAGGAAGTCTGATGGCATCCACTGCCAACCTTGGAAAGGGACAGAAAGTCGCTCCGCTGCTGGCTGCACCTCTGACTTCTAGCTGTCCTCCCTCCTGTTTCTGTACATGAGGGATTCATTGCAGTTATTTCACCACTTTTGCACTTGGCACCATTAGAAAACAGAACCCACAGAGGACAAGTCCCTTTGTGTTACCAGGAGATGGAGTGCAGCCTTATCTAAAAGGACAGGGCAGTCATGATATTTGGTATCTGCATAAAAAGAATGGTTCACAGATTGCAAAGGCAAACTGAGAGAAATGAAAGAGTACTTATGATCAAGAGAGAAAAGAGAACAGGAATCTAACTGAGAGTGACCTTATTGCCCTTTAGAAAGTCTTGTGAAGTAAAACAAACCTTTTTGGCCCACAAAATATTTGAGAGAACCAATCCCTGTCATCAACATAGCTTGGGCTTCCTTCTTCTTCACATCATGGGGCTTTTGGGGAGGGCCCAGCCAGTCTTATCTGGGCCATGGCAAAGCAAGGATTTGACCCTTAGTTTTCGACTGCTAGACCAGAATATTCTAAAATTAAGGGCACATATCTGAGGCCAGGGAGTTGCAGCAGAAAGTGGAGGAAGGTGAAAGGCAGGAGTACAACCAAGAGGGACAGGTTCATTCTGGGGCAAGTGTTGATGTGTACAGCACAGACCATGCTCCTTCCATGGCATTTGGCATTTGGGACCCCAGGGTGCTAGCAGCCACAGAGTAAGGACTCTGCCATGACAGAGCTTGAAAACAGCCCTTGTTCCAGAGCCATAAATGTTTTAAACACTTTATGACAGTATGAGACAAAATAAGTACTATTGGTAAGACGTCTTCCCACAGATTGAGCCCCCATCCACAAATTCAGCTTTAAACATTGGTAACAAATACTCTTGCTGAGTCTAGCCCAGTCATAGTTAATATATTCTTACCCAGTTATAAGGCAATTATCACCACAGCTTTGGGTCAAAAGATAGGATATTTGATACTGAAAAGATCAGCTTGTAAATAATCACAATGTGAGTAATTAAAAGTAGATTGTTGAATTAGGATTTCAATCACTTTCAAAGATCTTACTTTTCCTTGGCATTTGTAATTTACATGTGTTGTTTTCCCCCTTACTTTTCCCTCTCTCTGAGAGATCATAATTTGGATGCATTTTGGGACTATAAATTTTAATTTTGCTGTCAGCAATAGTACTTTAATCTCAGGTGTTTATTAGAGGATTCCTCTGCACTAACTCTGAATTTAGCTAACAAGAAAGACTTCAATCAAGTTGAATAAACCCCTAACAGTCAAGGACATGACTTCACATGGCATGACTGCTCTTTGTCAGGATCTTCTGCAGTGAGCTTGGTCAGTCATAAATTTCACATTTTATTTGTAGGAATTCAATAATAATTAGGATAAAAACAAATGTATTAAAGCTGTTCCCTAGAAAGAGGAAACTAGGATACAGTATTTTAGATGTGTACATAATTAGGCCAAAGGAAATGAGGAATTGAGTCATTCCTCAAAGAATTTAATTAATGTAAATGATTTATCTGGATACCTCCACTCCTACACCCTATTTATTCCTTGTGTTTCATAAATAGATTTTCCTCCCAGCTCTCAGATTCACAGGAGGTTTCATGTGGCACATGGCAGGTAGGAGACCAACAGCAGCAGACCTGGATGCCCTGCCTGGCTCCAACACTGGCTTCCTGCACAAGCTTACACCTTACTCAATCTTTCTGAGCTGCAGGTTACTTTTTCTGAAAAATCTGAGCTTGGGACAAATGTATTTTTTAATTGTTCTGAGCTAATTTTCCATGTATCATTTCCATGAAGAGGCACAGACAGAAAGAATCTGTAAGAAATTACAGAAAGAATCTCTAATTTTGGCTCTTAAATGGAAAGGGACATGTCTTTAGTCTATGTCAACGGAAAAATAAGCCATATCCTTTTTCAAAGACATACATACACTTGCCATATGATCCAGAAATTCCCTCCTGTGTATTTTTTGAAAAGAAATGAAAATTTACATTTTTACAGTATAACTCTACACAACTATTTATAACGTTTATTCATTGTTGTCCAAATTAGAAACAACCAAAGTGTCTTTCAACTTGTACATGGATGAAAATAGTATGATATAGCTATACAAAGGATCACTACTCAGAGCTACAAAGGAAAAACCAAGGATCTCACATAAATTATGTAGTAAGTGAAAGAGGCCAGTCTCAGAGGCTCCACACAGGAGTTATCTGATTGTATTTATAACGTTCTGGGAATGGTGGAACTGTAGAGATAGAAAACTGCTCAGTGGTTGCCCATGCTGGGGTGGGAAGAGCTATATGACTTGCCAGGTTGGAGGACAGAAATGGGCCACAGCCTCTGACTATGGTAGTGGTGATGTGACTATGCATTTGCTCAGGCTCAGAGATACACACACAAAGAGAATTTTGTTCCATAAATTGTACTTCAATTAAAAAAATTAATAGTCAGATTTGTTACTGAACTACCCTTTCCTTTAGAGAATTCAAATTCTAAATTAAATTCTCAAAAATTTCTTTAACACTGACATAGATGTGAAAGTACTTTTTCTTCTTTTTTTTCTATTTCCTTCTCACTGTGGTGTACAGGTTGAATGGACAAGGAGGTCAAAATTCTGATTGCTGGACTGAAGTGTTATGGAGTAAGGGCAGTCCTCAGAACATGTCTGCCTTGGAGGTTCTCGAAGTTTCCTTTCTTCTCTGAAGAAGCAGCTCTCATTTGCGTTGACTTCCAATGACTTCCTCCAGGCAAGCTTCCAGAGGCAATCACCTGTAGTCTTCTGCCTGTGGGTACAGGTATGGCTCAGGGCAGCTGCCTCTTATTCTTCTGGGCTGGAAGACACCAGGCCCCACAGAATCTGACTTTCAGGCCCTCTGGCTTTCAAGTCAGGCATCATGCAGCTGCAAGGCCCTGTGTCATCAGCCCATGGAAAGTGGTGATGAAGTTAAAAGACACTTTACACAAATGAGAAACTCTCATTAGGTGATATAAACTCTTTCTGAGGTTATAGGCCTTATGGAAAATGCCAGAAAACACCTCTCCTTCTCTAAGTTGGGTTTTAAGTTAGCATTTATCTACTTGCTGAACTGTAGTCTGAAAACATTTTGAAATCTATCAAATTGATTGAAAAAATACATTTGGTATGAGTGAGGTCCTTCCATGTCACCAAGTGCTCTTATGACTACACATATGCAAATGTAATCACTGGAGAGATTAAAAGTTAATTCAGAGACTATGTAATAAGTGCATAGCTCTGTGCTCTCTAACAGCAGAGATAAGCTTGCATCTAATCTCTCCTCTCATGACAGCCCATTTGCAAGCTGGAGACCCAAAAAGTCTGAAGGCCTCAGAACCAGACTTCAGACTTGAGGCTGAAAGCCTGAGAAGCTGGAGCTCAGGGATGGGCTGGGAGCTCTGGGGCAAATTCTAGAACAGAAAGGTCTGAGAAGCTCAAGTTTTGATGTCCAAGGTCAGGGGAAACTGTCCCAGTTTCAGAAGCGAGTGAGCAAGTTTACCTTTTCGCTTTGTGTTGGATGATTGGGTGGTGCCTCCCACAGTAAGGACTGATATCTCTCCTCAGCCCACCATCTCATATACCAGTCCCTTCCATACATTCTCACATGCACACCTAGAAGTAAAATATTACAGCTACCCAATCAGCATGAATCAAGATCCTGCTGGAACACATTTGTGGTATACATGGGACTTTCATCCAACCTGCCTTGGGAGGACACTGGCTCATTGCCAAGGTACAGAGGAGTGAGGGCCAGGCCTGGGCAAACTAAACCCAGGGGACCACATCCAGCCCCTTCTGCTGTTGGACAGTAAGAAAGTTTTACCGATGAACACTGGAAATTGATTTGATGACAGGCAACATTGACTGAATTCCAATTACGTGAATGTGCAGCCAAAGAATTACATTTTTCGGTGACAGTAGACCTAAAACATTGTATTTAATTATTGTCATTATGTTTTGAATTTCATCAGACATTTGTGGAAATTTGGTTTTTATTTTGCTGTGTAAATACTATGATAATGTCTTCATTGTTGCTTCTTGGCTTGAGAAGCCTAAAATACTTGATTTCTGTCTCATTGGAGAATCCAGTTGATGGACCTCTGGTCTAGGCAGCCGCTGATCACTCAGCCACACAGGAATGAGCCAACCAGAGTCTGAGGAAATAACTGAGAAGAGAAGAAAACAGGATAGAATGGGAACTGTCTCAATTGCTTCTAGGGAGGGCCTCTGTGAGGCCATTACCAAGACTGGAATTTACCCAGAACATTGGAATCAACTCAGAATGCCAGGAGCTCTTTCGTGTCCCCTGATGCTTGCTCCTTTATTTTTATATCCTTTCAAAAAGACAGCACTCCTCCATACCACGTGATTGGCTCATAAATCTCTGGTGACCTTTCCAGCAGCACATGAGGGAGTTCTCAGAAATGACCAGTAATTGACTTGTGTGACCTGACTAAGCACACAAGGTCTAACAGACCCTGACATCACTTACAGAATTATCTCCCAATGGATACTTTGCATCTAATTCCTCTCAATTCATAAGAAAATGAGTGAAAATTTATTGTGGGGGAATGGACTCCTTTTTTGTCTCCCAGTGATAAATGAAATTGAGTTTTGATCAATTAATGGAAAAATTATCTCTTTTTATTTCTAAAATTGATGATGAAATAATTAGATTTAGCAAATGGGAATTTTTTGAAAAATGAAAAGGAAAAGAGTCCTTTAAGGTCACCAAGGCTATTTTCTACAGCTAAATTAGAAGACTTCCTTGTAGGAATTTTATAGGGTTTTCTTTGTTTCTACACAAGACTTACATAACCCATCACTCTGACAGCAGCTCAATGCTGAGATGACCTTACTTTTCATTTCCTTGGCTTGACTGTGTGGTGCTTGACTTTGATTAGCTGGTGACTATGCAGGGCCGGATCTCAATGTTTGGGGCCCTACTTGGATAAGCAAGAAGGAAAGAGCCTTTTTTGCCCATGGTGGCCAGTGTGGCCTCTGTGCAGCCTGCCTGAGGCTTTTCAGGAGGGTGCTGTGTGCCTCAGCAGCAAGGCTCAGAAGTTACCCACTATCATTTCTGCTGTTTTCTGTTGTTAACAGGGCCAGCTGATTTGAGGGTGGGTAAACAAATGCTACATTCTTATTGGAAGAGCTTCCAGTAACTTGTGGCCCTTTAACCGATCACACTTTTATTCAACTCATTTTATTCCAATTCATGACCTAAAAATCCCGTGAAAGAAGCTAGGCATCTCTTGCAGGCCCTGTGCAAGGCTAACCCAAGCAACTAGACAGCTTTCACAGAGAAAACACCAGAAATAAAGTACAGCACACCCTCCTCTTCCACAGATCCATTCAGATTGCCACCTGTGAATGTTCTGCTTGCTCAGCTTGCAGTGGAAAAAGTTTTATGTTGGAGAGTATGAGACTTCTGTCCCAGATCTGCCACTGCTAGTGGTATTGGGGCAGCCAGTTACCTTTGTTTTTCTCTTTCTACAGTGGGGATAAGAATAATGCTGACTTGGGAGAGTTCCTGAGGATGAAGGAAGGTAACACATACATATTGCACTGCATGGTGTTTGGCATGTGGTAGGCCCACAGTTAATGTCAGCAATAGACAAATGTGTAAATACTGCTTCTGTTATGGCTATAACAGCAACCAATAACCTTGACAAGTCAGAAAACCCAGGCTCTTACATGAAATGATCTTAGAATTCATTTCAGTCATCTGACTCTTATCTAGTTCTACAATGGTTCTATTGAGTATTTACACAGACTAGATTACAGTGGGGTAGCAAATGGCCACAAAGCACAACAAAAGTTTATGCTTAAACTCTTTAGCATCCAAGGCAGTTTTGGTTCATGCAGAGACTTAGGGATCCAGACTGCTCAGTCACGCTGGCCCTACCAATTTAGCACAAGCCTTTCTTGGCACCTGAGCTGGGGCAGAATGAATGAGAATCCCCAGCTCTTACCATGCCTCTACCTGGAAGTAGCATCCATCACTTTGGCTTACTTTTCACCTTGACTAGCCTGTGGCCCATCCAGTTGCAGGATGCATGATGGGGATCCCTGAGAGAGGAGAAGGTGAACCTGGCTCAGTGAGCACATCGTGTGCTCTCTTTTATGATAGTGGTTCAGCCTGTGCATTGTTTCACAATTTCCCTGCACAATCACACTGTACCCCACTATTGTACACCATACTGTATAATCATTCTGTATAGACAAAATCTATAATCGTAATAATGATGAATGTGATAGGGAAACATACTATGTTTTGAGTGAAAGTTAGTCAGTTCTTAACATCATTGGCTCATTTTGAAGTTCTTGGGAACCTTGTCGGCGTCCTAAGCAACTGTTCTCAAAGGATCCATGATAATCCCATGTGAGCTCTTCCACATGGTATCCTTCCATGTTTTCAAATTCATCAATCATTCTTGGTTTCTGTATCTTGAATTTGAGACACAGGAATTCACTGCCTTGGGCTTCATTTTGCTATGTATTTTTTCAAATATACTTCATAAAATTCTTTTTCAAGAAGTTCAAGAGAAATTTCCTCTGATTTTATTTCCAAAAACCCATATTTCAGGAGTGGGTAATTAGAGACTGTGAACACAGGTTGTGGGAAGGTAGCCTTACCCTGATTGTGAAGAGCATGCACAATGCAGGACATCTTACCCTTATCTCACCACATATTAGTGCAACAGTGCAGAGGCTCATGTTGGAAGTAAAATCTCTGCCTGTTAGGTCCTCCCTGTCACCAGTGACCGAGTTATGACCGATGTGTCCTGGAGGAATGGAACTATGCCTATAAGGGCTGGTGTGGCAGATGTGGAAGGAAGGGTTTCTGAATGTTTTGACAATTTCAACTTGAAATTGACATTTTTCCAAAATTCCCAGACAACTGTGTATTTCACCAGTAGGGCAGTGTTGAGTGTTGACCAACAGAGCTCTTTGTGATAGCACCTGTGCTTTGAGCCTCAGGCACTAAAAATAGTTGTTATACCATGGATGGAAACTCAACACTACCCACCTGCTCATAATCTTGATGGACTGGGCTTTGTTGAATTATTATTGTAGGACATCAGGAAAATGACAGATAGGAGTGAATCACGCAGTTCCATGGAATGTGGGGAGTGATAACAGGTCACTCAAGGTTTCTAACACTCCTGGAACTTAGGTGCATTGCAAATCTACCTTTACAATTTACACTGAATTTCCTATTGACTTGGAGTGAAGAAATACCTCAACTTATTTTAAATCATCCTCACAAATACTGCATTAAGATTCAAATTAATGTTTATGAGAAATTTAAAGTTGATTGAAAATCATTTGGTATCAAAGAAGCAGCATTTTAAAACACTCATATTAGCACTCATATTACACATAGCACTTATATTACACATTGCACCCTAATCAAATATACCCCCATCATTTGCCCTCACACCTCTGACCCTTCTTAAAACAATTTCAACAGATTTCATTGTGCTATTTTCATACTTATGCATAAAGTACTTCTACCATATTCACCTTTCCCTTCTCCCTGTGTTTTTGAGAATAAAGGTTATGGATTTGATGTAGATACATGCATATGTTCCATTCTTTCAAAAGTTAAAAGTAGGTCATAAACATATTCTAATAATGATTATTTGAATGATCACACAGATTTCAATTGAGAGATTTAGATAAGTGTATGCCACAGGTGAAGTCAACATGTCTCACCTAATGGATGTCTATAGTCAATGCATTGATTTTTAGTATGTATCATTGATGTCCACATTTATATTAGCCAAGTTTCTGGGATGCAGGATAGCTTCTGTATGTTTAACTTTTCCATTAGCATTGTAACATGGTCAAAAATCCAGAAACAGTGGTTTAAGCATATCTCATGAGATCTACCTAGCTCTAGAAAACTGATTCTTACTTTTCCTGGGGTGAACAATGCAAGAAACAAGTGCTCATCCTCACAAAATTTGCACACTGCTGCAGGTACTTCTCTGTGAGGAAGAGCTTGTAATTGTGATAAATTTATACCAGTAGTTAACAGTGCTCTTGATGAACTGAGACATTTACTCACATATATAAATTTTTCATCATTTATTTCACTGAATTAATACTATTGCAAAGCCAGGCTTCAATAACTCACTGTCAAGGCTGAGTTCATGAAATAATCTGGAGAAAATGACACATCAAAGACAATGTCAAGATGAGAAAGCTGTACTGAGAATAGGTGACTTGCCAAGTTTCACAGGTTTATCATAGACAGAATGAGAACAGGTGTTACCTATACAATTAGAGAGCATGCTCATGACATTTCTTTTCCAGAGTTTCAATGACATTAATTGTCCTCTCTATGCTGCAAATGGAGAGAGCCAGGGATAACCTCGTGGTCCTTGGTTGAAAGGAGACTATTAAACAATTGTGCAAATATTATTTGAGTGTTCAGTGTTTGTGTGTATGTATGTGTGTTCTGTGCACATATGAATTCCTGATCAGTTTCATCAGCACATTTCTGCCCTGGCATATCAAGGTCCTGGGGATGGTGAGATTGACAGCAGGGAGAAGGGTGAATTCTCTGAATGATCACCTAGAAGCCTCCTTCCAGGGGAGCCAGGTAACAGGGGGCTCTGCTCTCCCTCTTCTGTATTCACATGCAGGGAACATCCTACACACAAATCCTCAATTATATCACCAGATGAATCTGCCCATTTACTTAAACAAAGGATTTTCTACAACCTGGAAACATTTCCTGGGAGTCAATTTACAAAAATCATTAGCTTTCTACATACCAATAATGAACAAATTGAGAAAGAATATATGGAAACAATTCCATTTACAATAGCCTCAAAAAAATCAAATACCTATGAGTAAACTTAACAAAGGATGTGAATGACCTCTACAAGGAGAACTGCAAACCTTGAAGTAAGAGATCAAGGAAAACTTCAGAAAGTGGAGATATCTCCCATGCTTATGGATTGGTACAATCAATATAGTAAAAATGGCTATACTACCAAAAGCAATCTGCATGTTTAATGCAGTTCCCATCAAATTCTCAATGACATTCATCACAGACATTGAAAAATCTACCTTAAAGTTCATTTGGAAACACAGGAGACCACAAATAGCCAAGGCAGTACTCATCAAAAAAAGTAATGCTGGAGGTATCACAATACCTGACTTCAAACTATATTACAAAACAATAGAAATAAAAACAGCACAGTACTGGCAAAAAAACAAATATGAAGATCAGTGGAAAAGAATAGAGGACCAGATATGATTCCACACAGTTATGCCCACCTTATTTGTGATGAAGGTGCCAAAGACATATGATGGAGAAAAGACAGCATCTTCAACACGTGTTGCTGGGAAAAGTGTTTTTTTGCCTGCAAAACACTGAAACTAGATCCATGTTTATCACCCTGCACTAGTATCAACTCAAAATGGATCAAGCCCCTTAATATCAGATCCAAAACTCCAAAGTTAGTACAGGAAAGATCAGGGAATACTCTGGAAGCAATAGGTATAGGCAAGGACTTCTTCAATAGAACCCCAGCAGTTCAGCAACTAAGAGAAAGGATGGACAAATGGGACTACATAAAATTAAAAAGCTCTGCACAACAAAAGAAATGTTCTCTAAACTGAAGAGACCACCCACAGAGTGGGAGAAAGCTTTTGCCAGCTATACATCAGACAAATTATTATGGTAATATACAGGGAGCTCAAAAAACTAAACTCTCTCAACATCAATGATCCAATAAAGAAATGTTCAACTGAACTAAATAGAACTTTTTCAAGAGAAGAAATTCAAGGTAAAACATGAAAAAATGCTCACCATCTCTCGACATAAAGGAATTGTAAATCAAAACCACTCTAAGATTCCACCTCACCCCTGTTAGAATAGC
The DNA here is from genome assembly GCF_047511655.1 of Castor canadensis. Taxonomy (NCBI): domain Eukaryota; kingdom Metazoa; phylum Chordata; class Mammalia; order Rodentia; family Castoridae; genus Castor; species Castor canadensis. The sequence continues at coordinate 55,627,123 of NC_133394.1, forward strand.
TATCATCAAAAACAGCACCAACAACAGGTATTGGCGAGGATGTGGGGAAAAAGGAACCCTAGTACACTTCTGGTGGGAATGCAAGATAGTGCAATCACTCTGGAAAACAATATGGAGGCTTCTTAAAAGCTAAACATAGTTCTGCCATATGATCCAGCAATCGCATTCCTAGGGATATACCCAAAGGAATGCAATTCACATTACTACAGAGGCACCTGCACATGCATGTATATTGCAGTGCTATTCACACTAGCCAAGTTATGGAAACAGCCAAGATACCCTACTACTGATGAATGGATTAAGAAAATGTGGTATTTATACACAATGGAATTTTACTCAGCCATGAAGAAGAATGAAATCTTATCATTCTCAAGTAAATGGATGGAAATGGAGAACCTCAGCCTGAGCGAGGTTAGCCAGGCTCAAAAGACCAAAAATCATATGTTCTCCCTCATATGCAGACATTAGATCTAGGGCAAATGCAATAATGTTGTTGGACTTGGGTCACACATAAGGGGAGAATACATACGGGAGGAATGGGGATAGGTAGGAAACCCAAAACGTGAAAGTATTTGATGTCCCCATGGCAGAGGAGGTAATACAGTAACCTTAAAGTGGCAAAGGTCAATATGGGAAGGTAACCGGGAAATAGTGAAGAGGTCTGGTAGAGATGAATTAATTTGGGTTGTAGCACACTTGTGCATGGAAGCAATGCTAAGAATCTCTCATAGCTATCCTTATCTCAACTAGCAAAAACACTTTGTCTTTCTTATTATTGTTTATGTCTTCTCTTCAACAAAATTGGAGAAAAGGGCAGAACAGGTTCTGCCTGGAAGCGAGGGGGGATAGGAGAGAGATTGAAGGGGTGGGAGGCAGGAGGGAGAAATGACCCAAACAATGTATGTACATATGAATATGTGAATAAAGAGAAAACAACAAAATTTTAAAAAAGAAAAGTGTCATATACATCTATTAAACATTTATCATTTATTTTTTCTTAGAAACATACTTATATTCCTCTCTTGTTATTTAGAAGTATACATTGGAGATGAGGCATGAACCCTGGACTGGGATATAATAGAGTTTACACAGCCTCTCCATGGTAGAAGTTTGCACAGCCTCTTCTACCATATTTTTCCCAGTACCTGGTGTCTTGATCTTTGTTCTCACATCTCCTTGAAGAATACAACTTGCTGTGTCCGCATACCAGCCCCCTGATGCAAAACTAGATAAAGTGCCAGAACTATTTGAAGACTCCCTGATGCCAGAGTAATCAATACCTTAGATAAGTTGTCCTGTGTGCCTTGATGATTCCAGAACTGATGCATTGTAATTAAGCTTCTACAGCCTTAGGAAAATTAGCCCACCAAACCTCATTCCTTTCACCTTGCATCAAGAATTGTTAAAGCTTGATTTTTACCTGTGTCTTTTCCTTGTACTGACCTCTAAAACAAACATTCTGGCTCAGGTAGGCACTCACATTTCCCACCAAGAATCAGCAGCCCTCCCATTCCCAGCTTTTCTGTTGTATGTCTGTATGTCTGTGTGTGTCTTATTTCTCATTCTTCACTGCTCTTAGGTTCACAAAGCATACCCACGCAGGTCGTGGGCAGTATACAACACATTGTTCTAAACTATAATTACCCCACTGTGCTATAGAACACTAGGATTATTTCCTTCTAATGGTATTTGGAATCCATTCATCCTCACTCCATCCCCTCATCCACCCTTCCCTGTCTCTAGTAACCACTATCCTATTCTGTCCTTCTATGAGATCCACTTTTAGCTCTCCACATGAGATCTTGTGGTTTTTCTCCTCTTTTTCACCTAGGCTAACTTCACTTGTGATTTTGTTCTCATGTACACACTCATTGCCAAAACGACAGAATGCTATGCTTTTTTGGCTAAATAATATTTCATTTCTATATATCACACACACATATCCACTGGCAGACACCTGTTGGATTGTGAACAATACTTCAATAAGCAAGTGATTTTCGGTCTTACTTTCATACACAGACTACATTTTATTGTATATAGACCTATTAATGGAATTGCTGGATCTTATGATCTGTTTTTAATTTTAAGGAAAATTTAATAGAGTTTTGAAAACAGCAGTACTAGATTTTGGGAAAGAGAGCTGAATTGAAGCTGTGTTTGACTCTGTGAGTGAGAAGAGTCAAGATAACAAAGATGAGAGAAAGAGAAGTAGAGCATCGGGGACTATGAAAGAGGGACAGAACAGCAGGAAAAATGGGGAAACAGAAAACTCACACAATGTAGGAAACAGTCTGCAAATTCAAGTCCTGCTACCCCCTAGAGAAGAGAGGGAACCAACGCCTCAACCACAAGAATTGCAAGGTGGCTTTGGTGACAGAGAATCAGATCTAGCCATAAGACAAGCCCTCATTTCCCCCAAACCTCAAGTCAAGTTTGGGAATTTTGTGTGACTATGACTTCTCCTTAATGACAGGCTAGTCATGGAATATGGAATTCTTCCAGAAAATTTGGGAGTGTTTGAAAAGAGTAAGTTTTCAATAATTGGGGCTCAAGAAGGACTTGAAAATGGCAAAGGGAAAGAGAGTGATTTCAAAGAAATAACAAACCTGAGGTAGAGATTGACAGCCAGGAAAATGAACAGCCAAGATCAAATTAACTCAATGAACTCTACCCACGCACATCTTAAAACCACGATTTAAAATACGAATGAAAAGAAGTTTTCCAAAGCATAAAGACAACAGAAACTTATAACACACAGTGTCCTCAGTCCAGACAGCTGACTTCTCAGCAGAAACTTTATGGACATGGAGAGGGAAATGGAAGACTCACAGTAATAAAGGAAAACCCTGAATAATTGAGAATGCTGTTTCCAGAAAACTATACGTTAAAACTGGAGAGGAAAGATTTTCCTAGCTACAGTTTAAGAGAATACATCTCCACAAGGTGTGCTCAATAGGAAATGCTTCAAACTGAAAGAATGAGGTGTTAATGAATGTGAGTACCCTTATGAAGCTGTGGTCTAACTGAGAAGGGGCAATACAGAATGATGTGAAGTGAACAAAAGTTGAAAATGTGTGAATGAGCAGAGCACCAGTGGAGGGTTTTCTTATTAGTATGTTTTTTAATTTGTTTGTGTCTGTTCTTATCCTAATAATATAATTAATGAATACCTTCAGTAACTAGCTTGATTGAGACACAGTCTTTTCTATTTGAATACATCAATGGATTTAAAAATGTTTTTGAAATCATGCTTTCACTATCACTACATGATTGGAATTGCATTTAAGTAAATTAACATTCAGCTTATAGACCGATTTTTATTTTGTAAATGAACAAACATGATTTTACCAATCAATTAAGGCAATAAAATTAACAAGGTGAAAAATTTTAGTACACGAGGCAGGGAAAATAGAAATAGAATAACGAAGATTCACAAATGATCATAAGAACAATCATATCTACATTTCTTAATCAACATTACTCAAAATCTCTGAAGTTATAGGATACATTATTGTACACTAAAAGAATATAACAATAGTTAATTACCATAATAAGAATTCAATACTCAGAGCTGTAATAATTAATGTTAATTAAATAAAATTTCTGTAACTACAAATGTGCTAACTCATGTGATGTAGAACCTTCCTGGCATTCCATTAAAGGTTAAAAAGAAAGAGTTTTATAGGTAATTCCTAAAAGAACTTTGTAATGAACCCCAGGTGTTGGTGTCATTATCTTTATATTTATTAGGCAAGAAAAATGAGACACAGAGGACTGGTTAGTACAATTTAGTTCCCATATCTGTCAAAGATATTTGTCCCTATAAAGAACACAGCTGTGAGCTAAACTGCTCAGATTTATTTATGGTTTACAGAACTTCTTCCTTAGAGGTCTTAACATGCCCTTTAAATTCAGTTGTCACAAAGTCCTACTAATAAAATGGAGAAGCATTAAAATGTCACAAGATGATGGTAGGTATGGTTCAAGTGGCAGAGCACTTGTAAACATGAAGCCCTGAGTTTAACCAGGAGTACCAAAAAATAAGTAAATAAAACAAAATAAAATGGTGTGGTGTGGTGGTGTAGGCATATAAACCCAGATGTTAGAGGCAATTGTAGGAGGAGAAAAAGTTCCAGGCCAGCTTAAACCTAACTCCTGCTCATAGGAAAAACTGTTAGTGAGGAAAGAGAGCAGCTGAGAGGCAGGGCAGGTGCCAGACATGGGTGTCACTGCTGAAGAGTCCAGAGAGGGCAGCTCCATCCATCACACAGAAGAACTGTGGAGATGAGCAAATCACAGTTTCATGTCTGAGGTAAGGACCTGGGATTTCAAATACCTGATCTCACAGTCATTGACAAATGCCTCTCTGGGCAGGAGCTGAACCCAGGTCTCCTGGATCCCCCCCACCTCTCTCCACACCAAGCAGAGTTACAAAGAATATCCTGGATGGCATAACTTGCTTCTCAAAGGGTTAAAGTTACCTGAGCAAAAACCCTACTACCCTTCTGCTGTTACTGGGTAGTGGCAACATTGTAACATTGGAAATATCCTCATGTTATTCTGGAAAGGGCTGTTCTAGGTCCCCATGACGATGTGCAAAAATAAGAGAATTTGTGATTCTGGGATTTGGTTGAGAAATTGTTTCGGAGCCTTATCCTCAAACACTTTGGTTATGATGAGGTCTCTCAGTTTTGTTGGGAAAGCATTGACCATTAGGCTGTTGAAATTTCTATTCCTTTGGAGAGAAAAGTCTTCATTCAGCCCTTTCCCAGACCTCCTGACATTCAACTAGCTAAGAGTCCCTGATGCCTGAAGAATAAGAGTAGATTGAGACCACAGGACCTGGATACAAGTTTCTAAGTTTCATTTGAGTATGAGGAATTGAGTCTGAAGCTGATAGACAGGTGGCTATAAAATTTGAATCAGGGATTATCATTATGTGCATGCTATTCATGGTGAATTATTTCCCCAAAATAGGGATTCACTGAGTCCCTACTCACTGTATATTTCACAGAATTGTTAAATACTGGGGTAGCTTATGGAGAACTGTAGAGGAAGAAAAACAGAAAATGGGAAAGATCACATATTAAATGCACAATTTTTACTTGGGGGAATAAGGCAGTTCAAGCACATTTCTTATTTCTCCATCTCAATTGTAAAGAAACATTTTGTGAGTAAAGCACAGGACAGATAGCAGACCCTGTGGTTCTGCTGTAGGTGCATCTTGAATAATGGGATGTTCAGGCAGGCACGGGGGTCCTGTAACAACAGAAATGTGACAAGGTAACAAAATCCCAGGACACCTGAGAAACAAATCTCAGTAGAGAGAACAGAGAAGAAAGGAGATGTGCCAGAATCAGAGATAGAGAAACAAAAGCCATATCCTGATGGATTGGGGAACTCTGTTTGAGGCAGGGAGCTGAGATAAGATTGTCAGAAGATAGAGCTAGGCTCAGGATGGTGGGCACAGTGTATGACCTGCTTCTAACAATACTTACAGGACATGTATTCCCTTATTATGTATTAACACACTAACAGAGATGAAGAGAAGTTATGTTTCACAAGAGCACAGGAAGACCAAAGGAATCCTGAACTCACTCCTATTCCAAATAAGAGAAGAGGACCCTCCATATGCAAATTATCATTCAGGCTCTTACTTAAATCCCCCTCTCAGGCTTGAGGAACTCATAGCTTTCTCCTCACATAGGACTGAGGTCTCTGGGGAAGGAAGGGCTATGATCTAAAAGAAGAGGTGGTTGGATCTTCTGTATCTGCTAACAGCCACCCAATTGAGTGTACTCAAATCAATGTCATATATGGTCAATGGGGAGTTTGTAACTGAAGTTGACTAACAGGGATGATTCTACCTGTTCCCAGGTATCTTGTTCCAGGTTCTGCTGCAGGAGTCAGGACCTGGCCTGGTGAAGTCTTCACAGACCTTGTCCTTCATCTGTGCTATCTCAGGATTCTCCATCACAACCAGTGGTCACTGCTCCACTGGATGTGTCAGCACCAAGGGAAGGTTTTGGAGTGGATGGGTGTCATATGTCATGATGGTGGCACTGGTTTTAAGCTAACCCTCAAAAGCCACCTCTCCATCTCCAGAGACATGTCCAACAGTCAGTTCTCCCTACAGCTGAGCCCTGTGACCACAGAGGACACAGCTGTGTATTACTGTGCAAGAGACACACACATTATGGGGACTTCATTGTGACCGAACACGTAAACCTCCCTGTAGGTGCTCAAGACCAGAGGGGCATTTAGAACACACTGAGCACAGGGCCAGCCCCAGGTATGGGTGCGGGGATGCATGAACTTTCCTCTTGAGGCTGGCACTCCCACACTTCCAGCTTCCCCCAGAGGCCACTCTGCATAAGGACTCTGCACACCATCCTTGCATCAGGAGTGCTTCTCTTTTAAGGTCAGCATGGTGTGACCTTCTCTCTCTCAGAACAAGCTCCAAAGGGGATGGTGTTCCAAAATGCCAGATGGCTTACAGGAACCAATTTCCTGGTGTCTACTAATCACCTCAAATGACTGCAATGAGAGGTGGGCAAGTTAGTAAGAAAAAGGAGGGCAGCATACAAGGACAGATAGAAGCTAGAAATACTGAACTCTAAGAATACCTCTAAAGCAAATATTCCTCACAGCTGTGGACCTGGACCTGCTCCATCTCCTGCCCCTTGCTTCCTCCCGTTGCAACTGGGAGGCCACCCTATGAAGAGCTCAGCCATTAGACAGATGCATCCTGTGTCTGTACACCACTGTAGGTGAAAAAATGCCTGCAGGGAACCATGGAAGCTATGAAACCAAGTTGAGTCTGAGTGTGCAGCTTAGGCCAGGTCAGCACGGCATGCAGGTGCATCTGACTACAGGCAAACTAAGATAAAGTGCACTGATTACAGACAACTCCACAGTGACCCTGGAATTGCAATGGGTGTTAACCTGCAGGAATTTCACTATAAGGACTTTCACACTTGAGGGCACAGCTCAGCCAAGTCCAGCACACTGACACATTCTCATCACACACTCACGATACTACACTCCCTCACATAAACACGTACTAACTTAATACACTCACAGACTCACAGATATATACTTACATAATACACACAAAACACACTCATGAATACTCAAACACAATCACACACATAAACTCTGACACTCAAATGCACTCTAACACATCAAACACACATATACACTCAAATACAAATTAACCCACACACATATACACACTAATACACACACACAATCCCACAAAGCCTCATATGCAAGCACTCACAAACTCACATACATGTTTACAAACTCATGCACACACACACATGCATGTGGTCAACCACATACACTCAAACACATTCACACATTCACCCTCACCCCCCAATACACACTGACACAAACACACACAAGCATATTGGCACTTTGATCCTAAACTTCCATGCTCCAGAACTTAGGGTGAAAATTCTGATGTTAAAAGACACTCAGACAGTGGTGTCCAATTCTGACAGTGTAAACCGTTAAAGAAAAATAGGAAATATTTTCCCCCAAATATCAGAGCAGTCCAGAAACACACTGCTCTCACATGAACCTCCTGCCCCTCTGGTCCCTGTGCTGCATGGGATTGTTGAACTTTCTGCTCCAAGTGCGCACTGGAATCCTTGATGGTCAGGCTTTCCCTTTCACTATTCATTGCTCAGGCTCCTGGATGGGTAAGGAGAACACCAGGTGACATGAGAACAGAGGACTCAGATTCCCCATGATTAGAGTAGGAGGACAGGAGCAAAGCAGAAAACTACTCCCATCCCTGCTGGACCCTGTTCTGTGTGGAGCTCTGAAAACAGTCCTCCGGTCCTAAGATGTCCTAAGATGGCTCCCTCAAATTCCACATGGAGAATCCTCACTTAGAGAGGGGAAATTAGAAATAAATAGGTGGACCTCAGAATCTTGCCCACTCTCTTGTCCTGAGTACAACAAAGAACTTCACTCCCCCCATCTCATTCATCTTCCAACACCTGAATTCAGATGAAATCTGTCTTTAGACCATGGGTTTCATTGGACCAGAGCTCTGCTCCCTTTCTCCCATTGTTCTGTCATCTCCAGGCATATAAAGAGGTTCAGTGGAAATTTTGCCACGGAGGAACCAACCCCCATGCATACTCAAAAACCCATCTCCTGTGTCCAGCCTTCCATGGACAGTCCAGGGCTTGTGGTACATGTCATGTAGAGCCTGTGTCATGCACACATATAATTCCAGTTCACACACAGGTTCCACTTCATGACAACCCTGAATCATGTGGGACCCAGCCAGCTGCTGACCCCAGGGCATCTCACAGCTCACACCCTTAAAGTTAAAAGGATGTTCATATGGTCATATGGTTCAAGCTACCATGGTGTCCCAGATCATGGGAGGTTGTGGGCACACAACAGTCTGTGAATAAGCTGGGTGGGCCGGTTTTTCCAAACATTATCTCTTTCCCCAGTGAACAGAGCTTAGGTCACAGCCAAGCATCTGAGTTCTCAATTTTACCTGATTTTCATTCAGTTCACTTTTCCAAGTTTCACAGATTCCTCTGCACTGAACTCACATCACACAGGTGTCCAGTGAGATCTGGATAAATCCTCATCAAGGTTGTCCACTGCTCCTAGGGTACTTGTCTATCAGTGGGGTTTTCAGCTGCATCCTGGATTCAACCAGATGACTCATTCTCACTGTATTGAAATCTATCTGGATTTCACACACTAAAGAGGCAACTTATCCTGTGTGGTTCTGATCCTAGTAATCTGAGTGTAGGCTGCTGATGTCCATAGAACCCTGGGGAAGTTGAGGAAGTCTGTGGTGCAGAGTATTCTACGGTGCGGATGAAATCAACATAGACGACATGTTCTCGACACATGGAAAGGCTGGATGCTCTTCTCAGTGCCAATTTTTTAATTTTCTTAGAGAACATGCTTAAAAATAACCTAGAAAATTTGAATTCATATTATTTATGCTTTTGTCAATATTCACTCCATATATGTGAAGTGTAAGTTGTCAAATGCATATAGGTTTGAATATTAATGTCTTTAGGCAAAGTTGAGTATAGTTAAGATATTTGTCTTTAAATCTAAGTTTTTATATTATTATTTCTGAAGGCCATAATCTTTGTTTGGAAGTCACCCAAAGACCTGTTAGAGGTTTCATCACCAACTTGGCATTATGGTGGTTGGGAGATATTTAAGAAGCGGGGTCTCTGGGGCCTTAAGGGACTGTAGGACCCTGGTCCCTTCCTATCTCTGTTTTGCTTCCTGGCAAAACAGAGGGGTTTTGCATCCTCACACATTACCTGACATTGTCATCTGACACACCACCAATGGACTAAGAGCTATGGTCTGCCTGTCATGGAATGGAGTCTCAGTTGTCAGCAGACAGTAAACCTTGAGATTATCAGGTACTTGTCATAGTGAGGGAAAGCCTCACATACTACACTAAGTATCCTTTCTTCATTATTAATTTAATGGCACACATATTTTACTTCTTATTTTTTAATATATTGCCATCTCACACTATAGGTAGATAGATACAGATAGAAAGATAGGTAGGTAGATAGACATAGTTTAAATTGTTAATGAAATCTGTAAATTTTTTTTTGCTTTGAGCCTGTGGTCTATTAAATAAAACAAAATTGCAGACACCCATGGATGGAATGCTGTGTTACTGTGTGCCCTCTTCTTCTCTTCTGGGTATGTTCTTTTTCCTTCACTTGAGATCCACTAGGCAAGACTGGAACTAAAAGGAGATTTCTGGGGATTAAGATCCCCACAGAGACTGTTTTGTATTCTGTCATTTCACTGAGAAACTCAAGGCCTACAGAGAGAATTAGAACTTTTTGCAAGGTCATTCATGGCATAAGAATGCTATAATATCTCACTGTAGCCTGAAGTTGAGATTCTGAACCAAAAATTTGGAGGATAAGGAAGAAGTGTGAACTGCCTAGGTGAGAGTCAGACACAAAACTGAGATAATGACAGAATTCTGCAAAATGTGAGAGATGTGTTTATTCCAATTTTCTAAATAATTTTATATGAATCATTACCTAGACATGAAGCCACTGTGGCAGAGACTCATTGCTCCACCAATCTGTGATATTAAGTTTATTAATTTATCTATAAATGCCATCGATCCATCAGATTCTACCAGAACACTGATGGAACTATCCTTTCTGAGACTTCTACCTACAGCTTTTTATGTAGCAAAGGAACATGTAAATAGGGAGTCCCATTGCTCATGAAAACCTGCTCAGCCCTGACCCCACAACTCTGGAGAGGAGCCCAGCCCTGGATTCCCAGCTGATCCCATTCAGTGACCATCACTGAACACAGACCACACACCATGGAGTTGGGGCTGATCTGGGTTTTCCTTGTTGCTATTTTTAAAGGTGATTTCTGGAGAAGAAATACTTAGTGTGTAAGTGGAAATGAGTGAGAAGAACTGTATGTGTTCCCCGTGTTTAAAGGTGTCCAGTGTGAGGTGCAGCTGGTGAAGTCTGGGGGAGGCTTGGGACAGCGTTGTGGATCACTGAGACTCTACTGTGAAGCCCATAGCTACTGAATGAACTGGGTCTGATAGAATCCAGGAAAGGGGCTGAAGCAGGTTGGATAAATAAATTGCAATGGTGATAGCACATCCTATCCAGAATCCATGAAGGGCAGCTTAACCATCTCCAGAGACAGTGCCAAGAACCAGCTGTATCTGCAAATGTACAGCTTGAGAGTTGAGGAAACAGCTCTGTATTACTGTGCAAAAGACACAGCGAGGGAACTTCAATGTCAGCACAGATACAAACTTCCCTATAGCAGTGCCCAGGATCAGTAGGGGGCACTCAGCACACAAGGAGTTCAGGGTCAACCTCAGGAGGAAGTATAGACATGAGTCATGGGCTTGTCTCCTATGTGTCTCAGCTGCCTCTCCATCAAACAGTTTTTCCAGGGTAACAGTCTAGATTTGTGTCCTGTACTAATCCATGATATCTTTCATTATAAAAACTTCTGGGCTTTTGTGGTGTTTTTCAGATGCATAAGATATATTCTTACATGAACAAATTGCAGAATGTTATTTTGTGGGCAAAAGTGGCTCTGCTGTAATCACAGAATCAGATCCTGCAGTGGCTCAGGGCTTTATTGAGTTTTTCCCAATGCGACAGCAGAAGCTCAATGGAATTCACTGATTAAGACAGTCAGGATACATGTTCTGAAATAGAGGGGACTTAAACCATTCTCAGTGATGTATAAACCCTAACAGGTGTCTTTCTTCCTTAATCATTATCACATCTCCCTTTTCTCATTCTTTAACCAGAGGATGCTTCTTTGTGACCTTGTGTTCTAAATCCCAGGACACAGCTCCCATACCTGGAGCTCAGATGTGTCTCAGGCTGTGGGTCCTTCAGGCCCTGGATAAAACTGGTGGGAACTCTCAGTCTTCACAGCCCAGTGTCACCTGCTATCCTCTGGGCAAGGACTCTTGTGGGAAATGCATGTAGCATTTTTAACCTGTGCTCATTGCAGCATAAGCCTAATCAGGATACACTAAAAGCCTATTTATTGATAGAAAAATAGAGAATAAAAATGTGGTGCTGTGACTGATTGTGATCAATCTATTTATTGATCTACTTGTACCGATTCTATTTCAGAACTCTCTTTTATATTGCACCTTAAAAATATCCAAACATATTTAAAATACATAAGAACACAAAAGAGAAAAGGTAGCAAGTATTTTGTAAATACATTTGGGTGTTTTAAGGTTGCAATGTATAAGATAGGTCTAAATAACTAAGAATTCATGCAAGGGGTCTCAACGATGTTATTTGGCCAGAGATAATTTTGACTTAGACTAAGCTGACAGCAGTGGAGAAGTAGAAAACTGAAGAGCATCCTGGCATATTTATGTAAATAAAATTGATAATTTGGTGTGATAAGGGAGGGATGTTTTAAGGAGGACAGCAACACAGCACAGTGGCTGAGAGTAAGACCTCTAAAGCAAAATCTCATGTTTTCAGAACCCACGTCTTCCATTTTTAGGATCTGTGACTCTGGGCAACTCAATCAACTTCTCTGTTTCGTGTCTTCATCTATAGCATGTTATAATATTGCCTATTTAATTGGACTTTAAGAATTAAGTCAAGTAAAACATTTATCTGATTTTAATTTAGACTAGTGCCTATTACATACTTAGCACACTATAAATGCTTGTTGTTATGGTGATAGTGATGCCATTAGCTTTTATAGGTAACCTTGCAGAAATAGGTTAAAAGGAAAAATAATGATCTCAGTTTTGAACATTATTGAATTTGGGGTTTATTTAAGACAATCAAACTGTGTTGAATGGGCAATTGAGTATATGGGTCTAGAAATAAATGACCAATTCACTGGGAATAGCTAGGTCCTTCTGTGACCTGGAACTGCTCATGGTGTTGCAGTTGCTTTTGGTTTGCTTCTAAGGAAGTCCTACTCTTTAAACTGCACACTTGCATGTGTGTAATAGTGATTTTCCAAGTTGAATCATCTAAGGATGTACCACAGTTCAAGGTGGAACCATAGGAGTGGGTGACTCAGAGGAAGCAAAGTTGAAGGTCTTTGAAAGTGAGCTCAAAAATCTATGAAGGTGTATTGAAAGGTTGTTCATGAACATGGTGTAGTCATCTGGATGTTGAAAGGATTTGGAGGGGGGAAGTTGTTTGTGTGTCTGGTAGAGATGTTATTTTAAATGATAGGACTAAATGACCAGGAAAACATCGTGATCAAAAGAATGATGAGAGATTTACCAAAATTAAATGATCATTAAAGAAAAGGGGATTTAATGCTTTGGATAAATGCTTGGGAAGAGATAGTGGGGAGAAAGGAAGACACGGATTATATCCCTCAATGCTGAATGCTGAAATATTGAATGTTGAAAACATTCAATTTTCAGAGCAATATTCTATGGAGCATCAGCCACGATGGTGGGATAACTCCCTCGTACAGCATTGGAAACTTACTGACAATATACCACCTATATTAACAGAAAAATAGTGGAATGCTTTGGAAGTCATCGTGAGAAAGAAAGAAATGAGAGAAGATTGGGCCAGAGATAAAAAATTAGGGAATGAATGAAATTATGTTTGTAAAACATTTCAGTTGCTTCAGCTTAAATTTCTATGGATGTAAAAATAAGTATGTTATTAACAGACATCACAAAAATTCATTTAGCACAGTTCTAGAAACTGTAAATCTAAGCTCAAAGTTTGGCAGGGTTAGGTTCTAGTGAGGGCTCTTTCCTAGGGTTGTATGTAACCACCTTCCCACTGTTTCTTACATGGCAGAGAAAGAGATATCAAGCATTAGAGATTGCATCATCTTACAAGGTCATTTCTCCTATTAGACTAAGAGCCCATCTTCTTGATCTCATCTTACCCTAAGTACCTCTAAAAGGTGTCCCATCTGCAAATATCACATATATGAAATAGTAGAGGAAGGAATCATTCATTCCACAAGAAGTGTTATTACTGCTAATTATGACTACAAATAGAACTGTTCTGATAGTACATTTTCTTATTGAACAGAGATCAATCGTGAACAAAATATCAATCAAAGAAGGACCATATGGTGTATAAACTTCTGTGTTTTTCTATTGCTTACTCTTCTACCATTGGTGAGCTGACAACAATCACTAACATCTCCAACAACTTGGTCTTCAGTGAGCATGTCAATATGTAAGTAAAATCATTGGATTGGAGATTTAAAAAATAGAGACATTATAAATTATAAAAATCATTCTTATCTGATTCACAGACTCCAAGGATAGAAATAGTATGCTGGATTAATTTGCCTTTGCAGAGATTTTCCTGGACTAAGAGTAAAATATGCAGGACTTGGGGTATTAACATGTACTTGCAGATCACCCAGTCAGAAAAGAAGAGACAAATCTTAGCCAACCACTCTAATCAGGCAGGAAATACATTTTTCATAGCAAGTAATCCTGAAAATGTTAGTTAGCTGAAGTGAAAATATGTTGTTTGCAGGGGACAATTTATAAGGCTTGGTGAATGACATTTGAACTTAATGATAGACAGAGGTACTAATTACAAAAGACTTGAATTTGGGATTAACAAAATTGGCACTTACAAGAATGGCAGCAATATTCTACAGACATATGTTTGACACTAAATATAAGTTTGAAACTGTGATGCTGGCCTATTACAGAAAAAGGAATCTGTTGATTCAGCCATTAAAGCATTTTGATTAAAAATATGAAAAAATTTTAAAGTTACTTACTTTGTGAATTTGAACCTAAAACACAAATGATGTAAAAGTATTTTGTGTTGTGTGAGAACTAATGAAGCAATGTTAGAAGCCCATGCTTCTCTTTGCAAGCTCAGACTGATTCTACATCCAAGGCCTATTTCAAGTACTAAGAGAGCATATAACCAGAGTGGTATCTCTGGGGAAGACTAGAAACAGGAGTTACCACTTTTTTTTATAGGAAAACTAGAATTGAGAAACAGGAAAGGTACATGCTAGGGAGCAGATCCCTAGACTCTATGAACCTTCTGAAATTATTTGCAAAATGTGTATGCATTGTATTTACAAGAAATTTTAGACTCAAAGAATGTCAATCTCCATTCTAGAAAGAACATGAATTTATGCACAAAGAATGCCAGTTTAGATTCAGTATTGCACAGACTTTAAATGTGTACTTATTATTTAGTTCAACAATCAACTTAGGAAGGAACTTTTAAAAGACATTTGACTTACAATTAAAAGCCTTCTTGAAATTTATGGTGTCAAGAGAGTATATATTCAGTATATATTCTAATTCAAGACAGGAAATGAACCCAACCCCTTTCTGAAATCTAGATCCTTGATCATGAATTCTCCAAGGAAAAAGATTCCATCTTTGGGTCCTCTCTGTAAAGTCTTCTTCCTAACATCTAGACCAAATTCTTATTGTTTTTATCCTTGTTAGTGTTATAAAATTGCTGGTTACAGTGCTCCAATGAAATCACTTCATGCCCTTGTTCTTTGCCTTTCTACATGGAGTATCCATCTCCTGACTCTGGATGAATTTATCTACTTCTAGTGACAAATTTAGGGCATTTTAGCCCTTTAGGAAAATATTTTAATAACTATTTTCCCTAATGTAGATCTAATTCCTTAATCGTGGAAATTTGACCAAAATTTCCTTTAAATTAAAAATACTTAGCATATACTTTAAGTACTGTTTTTTTCTTCAAAAAAAGTTGCCTTTACATTAGGAATTATGTGGAAATGATTTGGAAGAAATCCAAAGAGTTCCTTTTTGGTAGAAAATAGAATACATGATATTTTTTCTCTAAATCTTTACATTTCTCAAGCATTCTACAGTGAGCATTATTAAACATTTAAGATTAGAAAAAAACCGTGGTATATTTAATAAGCAGAAAATAAAGCACATGAATTGCCAATGGACTGTCTTGAAGACAGTTAAAGAATCAGAAACAGCAACAGTTTATAGTGTCAGATTGGCCTTATCCTATAGTGGACTTTGTGACCAGGAATTGACACAAGTGGTTCCCAAAAGCAACAGTAGAAAAGAAAAACCATGAAATCAGACAAGAATGAAATAGTTAATGAAGTGGAAAACAAACAAGCAAAAACTCCCCAAGACTGAGATTCATCATACAACCCACTTTTAAGAAAGATAGAAAAACCCCAAAGTACAGAAGGTGCAGGGACATATTCTGGGGAATCTAATGTACATCCAGTGCTCATCAGTATTCATTTATTCATCTATTCAATAACTCCCACCATCTGTCTAACAGTGTGCTAGGGCCTGGATAATAGGAAGCAAAGCAGGCTCAGATATTCCCTTCTTGGAGTTCACTGTGCAGTGAAGGAGGAAGACATTAATCAGCTCATTGTAGAAATTATAACCCACAATGACTAAAATGAGAGGAAATTCAAGGTGGCAGGGATGAGTGCACAAAAGGAGAAACAAATGTTTTCTGAGAAGTTAGCAGAGGGCCAAGGGTGGTTCTTCTTGGAAGACTGAATTATAAGATAGCCAAATCCTCTAGCAGGGTTATTTGACATATTAATAAAGAATGACATCATTGTTTTTGCCATTCCAAAAGATGACCTTGAGGGGGATAAAGGAGAATGATGGAGGGGTGAATTCAACTATGACATATCATATGTGCTTTTGTAAATGTTACAATGTACCTCTAGTACAACAATAATAAAATAAAAAACTAATCAATGACCTTAATTTTGAAAGAGAAGGGCTTTTAAAAGAGTTTTTATAATGAGTTGTCAAGATATTTTTACAAATATTTATAAAGAAGAGAAACATCATCAAAATCAATGTTTGGGAACATTCTAAATGACTTTTTAGTAATATGTGACATACTATATGAGTGTCATAAAAGGAAATGTATATTTTGCCTTCAGATTCTGGTATATATACTTACTACAGAATAGAACATTTTTTTTTTGGAAATCAGTATTTTGGTTTTCAGGTTCATACAGATTTTTTGTTTAGAAATTATTATTTTCTTTTAAATTACAAAAAGGACAGGAGTCTAAATTGTTCATCACACTATTAATGAAAGCCTTAATATTTTTCCTGGGCTGATCATATACATGAAATTACCTTCAAAATGAGGGAAATAAAGCAAAAACTCTAAGAGCTAGTCCATACCATCAATAATAAACTCCATTATCAACTTATCTGAGAATTTAAAAAAAAACAGAAGTAAAAAGTTGAGCACTTCCTGAGTATTTTAGAAAATAACTGATGAAAATCAAACTGTTAAAATCCACTTCAGAATGTGCTTGGGATTGTTGTGTTATGGCTGGAGTATCATATTTTTTTAAATCAAAGTTAGACTTCTCTTAGAAATTATTCTTAAGAAATAGGCAGGTTCAAAAGTTTTAAAAGTTTATTTATGATGTTTAACATTTCACAATAAAACTAACCTTCAAGAAACTATCACTTATTGAAATTTGTTAAAGAAAAATATCCACAATCATTTAAAAAAGTTATTAAAATACATATTTGTGTGGTCATGTTTTTTTAATAGACTTTGACTAAAATACCATATTGGAACCAATTGAATGCAGAAGCAAATAAGAGAGTCCTGTTGTCTTCTATTAAGCTGTACATTAAGGTCATTTACAAAAATGTAGAACAGTACCTCTTCTTTCCATGTGAGTTTATAAATTCTGTTTTGTTTTAAAAACTATGTTACATATATTAGCACACAATGTGTTTTCATTGTTACATTTAAATGAATTGGTATTTCTAAAATTTCTGTTTTAATATCTAACATGGTAAATACCAATAAATATGATTTATATGCACAAAACCTCTGGTGGTCTTCAATAATTTTCAAGAACTTTGTAAAGGGATACTAGGAGCCTGGATATGTACAATTACTTCAGTCCTAAGATGCTTGAAGCACAACATTACGCCTACCATTTACAATTAATACATTATAACTTCCAATGTGTGGTTTTTCTCCACGCCATGAACAAATTAGTAATGCCCAAGAAAGAGCAAGCTATTTGCCCTTGCGGGTTTTTACAGATTCAGAAATACAGAAAAGAAGTGCCATCAAACTATATAAAATTATTGTTAAACAACATATCACCTATGATGGGATTATAATGTAGACATTTTTAAAAATTGAAAATAGGTATAATTTCCCTAATTATCAGATTATTAGTAAGTGTAAATAATGAGAAGATTCTATAAGTCACCCAAACTTATCCAAAAGATATAGTTAACATTTGGTATATATTTTCAGAATATTTTCCATATTATATTCTGTGCGTGACTGTGTGTATGTGTGTGTGTGTATAATCACCTATGTATAAAGTTTTATCTATAAGATCTCCATGGCAAGAAAGAATTCTAGTTTGAAAATTTTGGGATTCTGACCTGAGTCAGAAAACTAGAGCATTAACCTGTTAATTTCATTAAATCAAATGTGAATTGCCTTACACACTATAACAATTAAATTGAGTTCTGAATCTAAAATGCAGCTGAGTAACAGATCAGCACATCTAACTCTTTTCCAGTTAAAAAATGCTAAGACTTGTTAATGTACCAAGCCATTCAACTAAGCATATTACAGTGTGGTTAAAAAAATGGAACAAGCAAATACATTCTCACATTGATTTTTGGTATTTTTAGTATCAAGAATGTCTGTCTTTTTAAAAATACCATATAGACATCTAATTACCTCACTAGATCTCTTACCTTATCTATCACTTTAACCTCAAAATCTCACTTAAAAAGCAATGTGATACTATATATATTATTGATGTTTAAGTTTTATTAAATGGAAGAAATAATAAACATCAAATGTTTCTTCAGGATCATCTGCTTTTAATTTTCCCTCAGATATCTTACTCACTTTCAGTGTGAGACATATTAGGTTTCCATAGATTGGGCAGATCACAACAATTGTTTTTGGCAGCACTGGGGTTTGAACTCAGAGTCTTATGGTTGCTAGGCAAGAAGAAGGCTACTTGAGCCACTCCTCTAGCCCTTTCATTCTATGTGTGTATTGGGTATTTTTGAGATA
Source organism: Castor canadensis (assembly GCF_047511655.1). Classification (NCBI taxonomy): domain Eukaryota; kingdom Metazoa; phylum Chordata; class Mammalia; order Rodentia; family Castoridae; genus Castor; species Castor canadensis. Next base: position 55,645,701 of record NC_133394.1, read on the forward strand.
GTGTCTTGTGAACTATTTGCCAGGGCTGGCTTCAAACCACTATCCTCCTGATCTCTGCTTCCTGAGTACCTAGGATTACAGGCCTGAGCCACAGGTGCCTGGAAGAATGCAACAATTTTTAAAATGGACAGAAATGGTAAAACTGATGATTATGCCATAAAGTTGAAAAGAAAAACTCAAAAATATGCTGGTGAGTGATTATTCCTCATTTCCTTGCAAGTATTTCTACTGGATATTTTTGATTATATAACCTGCTCTCCTAAATAGAAAATATGCGCTATGTGGCCTCCTGAGCTATTTAATACTTCAGGTATCAATGACAAGTTCTAGAATCATATTTTTGAACAATTTACTAAAATAACATACATCTCAGCTTAAAAGTATAAAAAAGGTAAATTAAATGAGCTGAATTGATAGCAAAATTAATCTATAGTTTTGACTTAGTACATATCCTTTGTAAAGTAGTTTTAATTAACTTTAAATTTAAATTTTAAATTATTTCTTATTGATTTTAAGATTGTCTAGCACACTATACATTTATGTATAGTACAAATATGAACTGAAAAGGCATCAGATAAGAAAAAGTTATTTATGGACTTTTGCAATGATCATCCAAGCAATGAAAGGTTATCAAAGTAATCCAAACAAGGCAAATATAAGAATCATGTTTACTTATGCTTTCAATTTAAACAATTTGAATCTAATAATTAAGTTATTAATGGAATACTTAATAAATATAAGAGTACCTACTAAAACATAGACATCAGTTTTAGTTTTATAGTGATCACAGTTTAATTCAAATGACCATAAAAATTGGACCCCCAAAACTTACATTTTTATGCATATATATGTTCTCACAGGATGTATGAATTCCCCACTGTGTTCAGCTTAAGATGGATAATTAGAGTATTTACATCAGTTCACAAACAGTGGGCACAAAACAATCTATAGAAGCTTTACAGAGTTTAAAAGAGTTCTAATTGTCCATGCCAAATGCATTTCTTTCTCAATATGAAACTGCTTTTGAAACCAAACATTCATTGCCTAATACAAGGCATCTACTGTTAAGGAGATTGAGCATCCTGGGGCCTGAATTAATTGAGAGATTAGCTAAGGTTCCATACTCTGGATAACATGTTTTGTGCTGAAAAAAGTCAGACCAAAAATGAGCAAATTTCTCTTAAACACAAATGACCTTCCATTTAATTCAAATTTTCTTTAAGTAGGAACAGTCTTGCAAATATCAGGTTGGTGAGACTGCTGGGTTATGAGCTACAAATTCATTGACTTGACCAGGTCATTTCTGTAGTAACAGGTATATATCATCACATAAACAAAACAATCTCAAAGAAATGAGTTTTTGGTCAAATTCCACAACTTCAAGGAGTTAAAATGATGTTATAATACACACACATACACACTGATGTGTCATTTTAGTGTTTCTCTTGTCAGTTAGGTATCAGTTATTACCCCTGAATGCAGACTTCACCTTATTCTGAGGCTAATTGCAATCAGACCTTTGTTAATACTTTTCACCAATACATAAGACCCAGGTCATCCATCCAAAATGCTCATATAAATTGCACTCCCCCAAAGTACTACCCTTTTCCTCTATGCAGATACACATCACAACCTCTCCCATTTTTGTTCAGCCTCTTTGTTTCCACATAATGTCACGCTCTGAAAAAGTGGTTATCCATAGGCTGTAAGAAACATTATGCTTTGTTTACATAATAAATCAAATAACATGTTAATTATGCAGTTAGATATAATTTTTTAGCATATATATTTAACATATAGATAACATATTCCATTTGAACTTCAAAATGGATTCATTTTCCAGAATGACTTCTTTCTATTCATTTTTCACCTTTTCTTGAACTCTTGGGATAAAACCAATTTTATTTGTCCTCTTCCACCAAAGAAAAAGAGGAAAAAAAGCTGTAGAATGGAAGTATTCAAGTGCAAGTGTAGGACTGAATAATTTATGAAATATTGCCTTTGTCAATTTTACTATTTATGCTTTCTTTAATATAATTTGAATTATGCATTATTTAAAATTACTACTTTCTAAGGCCTGAAGTATATGAAAAATAATTTCAAGATATTTAGAAACTACTATAGTAAGGCTTTTAAAGGAAGTTTGTAACAGATTCAAATCAGAATTAGACTGAAACCTATTGATTCTGTTAATTTTTCATCCCTAATGTGTTTTACCTCATATATTTCAACGTTAACTACATTTGGACATAAGTCACTATAAGAGAAGGCAGAGAGAGATAGTTTATTTGGAGATAAATTGCCAGCAACAGCTTAATATTTTAAGTTTCCTTAACCTTAAATTAACATAGATGAGTTTGGGGTCTTAATTTTAAAGCCCTTAAGTGTTAATTAAAATTGAGTAAAAATTTAGTAAAATGGTAAGAAACATATAAGAAAGAAGCATTAGTATCTTTCCTTTCAGTCACAAATATAACCACACAAAATTTTATATACTTGTTAGGCATAACATAGTAAAAAGCAACAAATACTTTATTGAGCTTATGGGATATGGTGGCATGAAACATTGGTAACTATTAAAGCTTATCAAGTACTGTGGAATGTACTGGTAATATTAGGACATTTATGACACAGGCCATGAATCTATTGGAATTCTGTAAATTGAGGCCAATGTGCACTTTTCTACTAAAAACCAGGATAGCTTAAAAGAAAAAGAGCAATGGACACAAGTATAAAATAGGGAGATTATATGGAAGTGCAAATGAGCAGGAAGGTAAAAGGAGAGTGAAGGGAAGGTGTTGTAAGATCAAACTACTTTATATGCAGATATGAAAATACGATAATGAAACTCAGTAAAATTGCTTTAAAAACAGGGGCAAGAGCTGGGTACAATGGCTCATGTCTGGGCAAAAATCTAGTGAGACCTCATCTCAACTAATCAAAGCTGGGAGTGGTGGGACATTCCTGTCACCTTAGCTGCATGAGAAGCATAAATAAGTGGATTGCAGTCAAGGCCAGTCTCATAAATTTGAGACCCAATTCAAAAAAATAACTAAAACAAAAAGGGCTGGAGATATGACTCAAGTGGTAGGTCTGTCTAGCAAGCACAAGGCACAGAGTTACCATAGTAACTCTGAAAAAATTTAAAATAACAAAGGGGGAGAAAAAGGGGATAGGAAAGGGTAATTAGAGGGTGAATTTAATCAAAGTTCATGATATGCATGTATGGAAATATCACAATGAAATTCATTTGTACAATAAATATATGCTGATAAATTAATAGAGTGAAAAAATGAGCAATGGAAGACAGATTAAATAAGGCCATGAGAAGAGGACAGGAGCTAAGGAGGACCACTAATCAATGACATTGGCAGATAAGAAGAGTGAGAAATTGATGAGTTTATGATAATGAAAGAACACTGGGAATTTTCTCGGTAATTACAACACTTGCTGGTAATAATGAAGAATAATTAAAATAGTGAAAGTCTTCAGTGTTTCATACCTAGAGTGTGACCATACCTTTTTAATCTGTACTTCGCATCAGCTATGATAAAAGAACTAAAATACTACTTGAAAATTCCAAACTTTTAGTCTGCCTCACAGACTCTCTGCAGAAAAGACTCAGGTGTGATCTTAACCACATGAAGATTGTCCCAGGGAAAAAGTTAGTTTGATGCTTCCATGCTTTTGTTCCACTGTCTTTAAATGATGGATCTATGATGCCCTCTCCTACATAGCCACACCTAGAAATACTTTTTCCTGCCTTTTATGGCGCAGACTGGGCTTCATATTCTCCATTAAACCTTCCCTAATAACCACTTCTATTAAACCACCGTCTTTGCCTAACAAATTACTGTTTAAGTTTTAGGTCCTTGAAGGAATGTTTTTTTAGTTTTCTTTACTTATTTTTTTTGTGACCTCAGGACCTTTTGCTTGCTATAGCACTACTGTGGAACCACTCTGTCAGCCCTTCCTTTAGGTATTTTTAATTTTACACAAATGCATATTGTCACTAGGTTCCTTATGTGCAGTGATTTTTGTGTACTGAATCCCCAACTACATTCACCTAGCATAGAATGAATTCATTTTCTTTTTCTCCTTCACACTTCCCCTCAACCCCTTACCTCACTTCCTTCTTCCTTTACTCACATAAACAGACAGCAACACACTGTGAGATAAACAGCATTTGTACTTAAAAAATATCCATCAAGGAAGAAGACTTTGTAGTTTCATTGTTGACATCTCATCCCATTCTCCATAATGACTGCTACAAATGGCTTTCCAACTTTTTTCACTTCCCTGACTCCATCTTTCTGCTTCCCCACTTTCCTATCTTGTCATTTCCTCCACTGAAAAGCTAGGTTATTTTTCACTTATGTTTCATGAAAAAGTAAGAATTTTTTTGTACTATTACTTTTCCTTTCTTGCATATGTCTATTTTCTTGAGGAAAGTATTTCTTTTTATGCTTATTCTCCATTTGGATCCTTGATATCTCTGGATCTATTAATTACACCTTTCCAACATTTCCTCTACATATACTAAAAATAAATTCATGGCCAGGCAGGGTGCACATGAGGGTAATACAGTAATTCATTACAGTTTTGATTTGTATTTTCCTGATGGCCAATAATGAGCATTTTCTCATATATTTTTTGAACATTTATACTTCTTCTTTTCAGAAGTGTCTATTCAGATCCCTTGCTCAATTTTTAATTAAATTACATGGATAAAACTATTTGTGTCATTGAAGACACACCGTGTTATTGGGCTTTTTGATATACATGTAATAATCAGTACTGTGCTAATAGGAATTTCAGAAAAATTAGCACTCATTCTGGCTTTCAAAGAAAAGTGACTTTTAAAATGAATAAACAACCAATGTTCTCAAAAGATATTACTGGGAGAGTACGTTTGTCGCAACTATTTTTTAATTTCCCATCTTTGTGATTATAAAACTTAGAAGCAGATTTTTCTAATTTATTTGTAAAGTTATAAATCATAAATTAGTTCCAAGGTAATTAAAAATTCAAAACATTTAGTTCCCTTAGTTCTCAAGCTCATAGAAAGGTATTGTGTTTGGTACTTTTAACAAATGGATGGGTATACTGCTTACTTCACTGGTCTACCTGTCAAAACATTTTAATGGATCACCTTTTAATTACTTTGTAAGAACATATAATTGGCAACAGGCAAATGAAAATTTAATAAATGCCTTTCAATGAAAACTTTGGATAATTGCAAATATAGTTACATCAAAATTAAAAATCAGCAGTGTACTTTCTTCCCTTTAGTCTTCCTATCTTAATAACATACTGTTTTCCTTGTAGTTTTGATGACCAAAACCAAACCAAAATACCAAACTCTGTTTGTCAGACTTTTGCCAGCATGTCTAGTACAAAGTGTTTTTTCAATTGAAGGAGGAAATATTAATTTTGGCTCATGGGTTCATAGATTTCTTTTGGTTGCCTCCCTTGCAGTAGGCCTGAGATGAGGCTGAACTTCATAACTGGGAGCATGTTGTGGACAAAGAGCTCAGCTCATGGGGAGCAAGAAGCATACAGAGAAAGGTACAGAGAAAGGGTAACTTGTATCCTTCAAGATTGAAAACACACACACACACACACACAAACACACACACACACACACACACACACACACACACACACAAAGTGAAATCTTTGAGCTGACAAAGTGGCTCAAGCAGTAAGCGTGCTTCCATAGCAAGCATGAGGCCCTAAGTTCAAACATCAGTGCTGCTAAAAAAAACCCCACAGAAACAATAACAAACTAAGAATAAAAACACTGTCATATTCAATCTATAAGTGGAAATATCCAACACAAGCAATATAATTAATGTGCATGATTGATCTGCATACTGAAAAATAAGGCTTGATGTTGTATCATTTGAATGAGTTTAAACACAAGGCAAGTTTGATGAAATCTATTGAAATTATAAACCCAAGTTTATCCATAATAGAAAATATAACAAATTTAAAGTTAAGTGATTTTCCCTGTTACTACAAAGTATATTCTTCCCATAAATGTTTTATAAAATGACATTGATAAATATGTGAGAAAGACCCAAATTTATGATCTATTTATTTTATGTATGAAATTATCTTAAAAATATTTTTGTACTTAATCAAACAACAGAGTTTTATTGTTCGTTGACAGATTTAGCTGAACTAATTCACCTATATTTACATATTGGGCAATGAAAATAATCCCACATTCAGTACATTCACAAAAATCCAACTAAAATATACTATATGCAAAAATATCTGAGTAATTTAAATAATTAATTATAAAATAACTGAACACATTAAATCAATTCTTATTAATTTTAACAGGACCATGGATTATCACTTCCTCACAGAGGCTTTGCTTTGTTTGGTCATTTTACATATCTGAAACTATTATGAGCTCTTTTGAATTTCAAGTCTATTTTTAAATGTATGCACATTATATATATAATATATATGTGTATATATATATAAATACACACATATTTTCAGCCTGTAAGGATTAAATGCCAATAAATTATATATCTACATTTCTAATTATACCATTTGGTACAAAATCATGGTAGAGCTATGAATAGCTATGTCACTATATAGTACTAATTTGATAAAATTATAATAAAATATGATAATGCCTTCTGATAAGAAACTGTGACTAAGAATTTATATAATTATTAGCTTTCAATATTTTATTCTTAATTTTTACTAAAGACAAAAACTTAGTATGCTATGTATGCAACTGGATTCTTAAAAATTTTGAGGTCTATGGAGATAAATTTGTTGATTTTCTAAGTCATTGTTAATTATTATGTCATGATTCAAATTCATCTTTCCACCTTTTGGAGCTCCTGCACCACTACAGCCCTTAAGAGGAAATTGTAAGAGGAAAAACTGCATTCTGCAGTTTGATTCTTAAGCCAAGAAAAAAATACATATTCATTACATCTACAAAATGAACTTCTAGTGATTAGAATAGAAAATTACTGATTTCTTTTAATTTTGTCCTTTACATAAAATGAAATATAATCTCTATAAAAATAACACAGAACAGCACGATTTTCTCCCAGGAGAAGCCCATTGCAACGCAGAAATCAGGCTCTTCTCCCGCAGCTCCTCTACAAATCCCAAAGCATCTGGGAGAAGTTTCTAACATCCACTAGACATCACTGCTGCCATGCCAGGCACAGCTGGCATGTTCACGTATATTTAAATTTAAAATAAGTATCTGAAACTCAGAGACTGTGCTCCCTCATTGTTCAGAAAACAGGAATAGGAAGCAGCCCCCCCATCTCCCACCCTCCAACAAGACAACTGCAGAGCTTGACCACCTGGAAGCAAGTACTAATGTCCACCCACTGCGCCTGCGCAACAGGCCCCTCCGAGGTGGTGGGGTGACCCAGGGAAGCGCAGGACCTGGCTGCGTGGGGCGGGGCTGAGAGGCGCATCGCGCATGCGCAGAGGGCTCGGCGGCGGGTTTAGTCGTTAATTTTGAAACGTCTGGTGGGGAAACTGCTGTGGAAGCCCTTGCTGGAGCTGGCTGCCCACTTCCAGCCGCGTCTAGTGAGCGGACCTCGCGATGGCTCTGCAGCTCCCTCAGGAGCAAGCCATCACCCTGCTCAGGACCGCGGAGATTTTGGTCGATTTCTTCTGTGAGTCCTCGCTCAAGACGCGGCTGGGAGACCTGGGCTCTGGTGGCCTCGTGGGCCCAAGGGTCGGCCTGGGAGACCACGAGGCCCAGGCCGCCCAGGCACCGGCCCCTCGAGGAACCTGGGAGTGGGATGCGGGCTCCTCCTCACTACTGACGCGCTGCTCAGGTGGGAGGAGAGGCCTGCATGCTGATGATGCCTATCTGGCAGGGCCTCCCCTTCTCCTGAGCTGCTCTTTAAAGTGCGCACCCCCTACCCCAGTCTTAGGCCTGGTGTACCTGGTGGGGCCTGGCGAGGATTTTTACCCAGACTCCACCCCACCTGGGCTGTGGAAGACGCTGCACCCCACCAGGCACCCTGCACCTTCTAATGGATCCTGAAGAGAAGAGTAAGAATTAGAGGGGCAGGCTTGCCTGGGGAGTGTTACCAGGCAGGCAGGCAGTCAGTCAACTGCGAATTCCCAGGAAACAACCTGATTTGATCTCCTCTGACCACATAATCTCAATTTAGACAGATCGCAAAGAACTGAACTTTGGCAATGGTAGTTTTATATGGTTTGACCCAGCTGAGTGTGGGCGAGGCTAAGAGGTGCATCATGCTTAAGCAGAGGGCCTGGCGGGGAGTTGCAGTATTAATATTGAAATGTCTGCTTGGGAACTGCCATGGAACCCGCTGCTGGTGCAGTCTGCACACTAAAATGTTCAGCATAATGAGCAGACCTCTCCCGTGGTGCTACAGCTCGCTTGGGAGGAAGGCATCACCCTGTGCAGGACACTGAGATCACAGCTGAGTTCTGTGAGTCCTTGGGCAGAATGCAGTTGGGGACGGGTGGGGAGGGAGACATGTGCTCTGGCGGCCTTGTGACCCCAAAGCTTCGACCTAGGAGACCAGGAGGCCCTGGCCCCCAGGCACTGGCTTTCAGAAGGAACCTGGCAGTGGAATGGGGGTTCCTCCTGAAAGATTGGTGTACTGTTCATTTGGGAGGAGAGGTGTGCATGCAGCTGAGTGAGGCATGGCTCACATGGCCACCCATTCCCCTCGGCTGTTTAAAGTGCATACCCCCTCTACCAGCTGAGCTATGTCCTTAGGTTTGAAGGGAACTGCCCGGGAAGCCCAGTGAGTCCTCATATGGCACTGAAGCTAATCTTTATCATGCATTGCCTGCTGGAGTGCAGGCAGATCACCACCTAGCCCTTCTGAGATCTGGCCTCTGATAGCCTCATGGACCAGAGGCTTGGCCTGGGACCAGAAGGTCCTGGACGCCCAAGCTCTGACTCCCAGGAGGAACCTGGGGGAGGGATGTGGGCTCTTCTTCACTGCTAACATGCTGCTCAGGTGGGAGGAGAGGCCTGCATGCTGTTGATGACTGGCTGGCAGGGACTCCCCTTCTCCCGTGCTGTTCTTTAAAGTGCACACCCCTTACCCCTGTCTAAGGCCTGGTGTGCCTGGTGGGGCATGGCATAGATTTTTATCCAGATTCCACCCCCTAAGCTGTGGGTGGCACTGCACTCCACTAGGCCCTCTGCACTTTCTGATGGAGCCTAATTGGATCCCCTCTGACCACATAATCTCCACTTAGATTACAAAGAGATGAAATTTGGCAATGGTAGTTTAATGTGGTTTGACATTTTTCTCTTATTGCCACATAAATGCCACTCTGTTTTCCTTGGAAGCAAAATTTTAAGAAATTTCTATGCCACTTTACCCTGCTTTCAACAGACATACAAACATCTTTTTAGGCATTTATAGCGTTAACATTTCCTTTGCTTTCAGCGTTTAGCATCCACAGCATTTTATATCAGCATGGCACAGATCCACCTGACACCGTTACGGGAGTGCAGAAACAGGGACTCACCTTGCTTGTCATAACTGATTCTGAGCTCAGAAAATATCTCAGCAATATGATGAAACAACTGAAAGGTATTTAATCATTGGACACACTTTGAGTTTTGCATGTCTCCTACGGTCCATATTTTATACATCTCAAGGAGTTATTTTTCAGCTCTTTCTCTATGAGTGAAAAACCAACATCTCAAATACACTGATCTAAAGGGAACCAAGGAAGCAAAGATACAGAAATCAAAAAAAGCTCACCTTCCCCCAGTACATTTCAAGTGAACTGAATAGTTGATGTTGGGAATTTTATATGTCCTAACAAAACAGTCTCTTATCATTTCTCTTAGAAATGGCTTTTGCAGTTAGTAGATCCAAATGAAAAAAGTTGGAATTTTTACACAGTTGTGATGATATCCATGATCTGCTTAAGAAAACACACTGAATATTCTTTTTTTTCACCCTATTCTTATTATGATAAACTTATTTTCTGTAACCTGTGTCTGTTTCATAATATTAATGTCAAAAAAATTGGATCCAAGTAGGGAAGCATATTAAGAACAATTTAATAAATAGCAGAACATCCAGTGGAGTTTTATTTTTCAACTATTTTCATTTGACTTTTTGAAAAATATTGTCTCTGATTCAAATATAAACACATTTTCTTTTTATTAATTCAAGAAATTGTTGTATCCCCACTTGGATCAATGCTGTTCACCATCTTAATTCTTTTTTGCTTTTAAAATTTCCTATTCCTCATGACTCTCTCTGCTTAGGAGTCTTATTTCTAATTTGTTGTGGTTTGTTTCTCCCTGTTTAGTCTCCCATTACTCCAAAAGGTCCTTCAAGTGTCCATCTTTTTCCTTTTTTGTTATTTAAATTCAGAAATCATTGTTATTCGGAATTTTTAAATTTGTTTCAATCATAACTTCATTCTTTAAATTATAATATTTTCATTACCATCAGTCTTAAGAGGGCCTTCTATTGATAGACATCTGAACTTTGCTAGCTTGAGAACATTTTTAAAATTTTTTCCCTTGTACTGGGATTGAACAATTTAGGCAAGTGTTCCACCACTTGAACTATGACCAGTCCTTTTATTTGTATTTTGTTTAGAGATAATGTCTGGCTAACTTTGACCAGGTTGGCCGCGAGCTCCCTGTGTTCTGCCTCATGAGAACATTACATAACTATGTGCACCATTGGGCCCTGTTGATAGCTGTCTTTGAAGCCATATTGTTTAATGTTTCCCTACCTTTCATATCTACAGTAGTTGAATACCCCAGTACTTGAGCAGGTCAGACAGGCAAAGAAAATAGGGCTTATTCTTTAGTACAGGTTTTCTCATCCTTCGTGCTATTGACATTTTGATCTGGATATTAAGTATGGTATGCTTTCCTATGTATTATAGGATGTGTAGAAACACTCTTTATCTCTACCCACTAGATGTGACTAAACACACCTTACAGCTTTCACCATCAAACATGTCTCTGTATACTGCCAAATGTACCCTGGACACAAAATCCTGCTTGATTGAGAACTTCTGCTCTGGTCAGTCAGTACTAACATAACAGCAAGATAAGAGCTTTGCTGGGGATGGGGAGTGCAAATAGGAAATACATAGATAGCAACAGCCTACCACTCTCAGAATAGCTTTTAACAATGGAGGTCAGAGTTAAGACATCTATATTCATAATCAGATCATCATAGGTCCTCTAGGCCACTATGAATCTTTGTCTTCACATTAATGAACTTCTCATTTTTCTCCTAGTTAAAATAGAGGACTTGCTCTTCTTTATTAGCAAATAGTTCCAGTTTTTTGAATTTCATTTCTGGTAGACTGTTTAGAAGCCTTATCTTATTTCTTTTATGCTAAGATTTGAATTATTCCTCTTAGTTTCATATCTTTCTCTGAGTATGCTGTCCCAATCTCAAGATTAACTCAAGGCTCATTCTGAGCCTCTTATCTTTATAATTTCTGTCTAGGTTATCTCTGACATTAATATAGCTTCACTAACAACTTTTGTGGAGTCAACCCATATACTTCTTTGTAATCCAAGTCTCTTTTTATTCCAAACAACTATATCTTGATGTGGCTAATCTAACTTAATTTAGGATGGTCTCCCAAATTGATATTCTCCCAATGGATAGCTCAACAGTCGAAATAGAAAAAAAGTCAGACATTTGAGAGCTGTTCCTGAATTGTTACTGTTCCTTATTCTCATAGCTAATCCAATAAATCATAATAATTATAACCATTAAATGTCTTGGCGACATCTGTACTGGCTTATCCTATAAACTTTCATTCCTTTTTGGCCAAATTACTAACGAACTAACTAGTATCTGAAGATGCTCTTTTTATATCCTTCAGTGCATAGCTACATGATAATAAGGATAATAGTTTTGAAATACAAGTCTAACTTATCCTTCAAGTACAATACTGATTTTCCTGATTCTTAAATATGATTTCTTTAATTTGACCCATATGGGTTTGCATGGTCTGGGCTCTTATTTTACCAGAAATAATTAATTTTCCCTTTATTCACCCTAGTTTCATTGGCATGCTTCAATGCTCTGGTCCCATGCTTTCCACTTATGAGTATTTAATGCCTTTCTTCCCTCTCCTTTTGCATGCTTAATTCAGTTAATCATTGTAACTAAAACCAACCCTTTCCATGCCTCCCTGAATGGGTCAAATTTTCCTATCATGCTCTCACTGTTCTATCCCTGTCTTTCCATAACAGCCATCATAATTATAACTTCACATCAGTGGTGTCCATAATTATATTACTTTCCTTCTCCTAATCTCTTACCTTGCATTTGTGCAAAAATACCACATGCTATATCCTCAACATCTAGTATACACCCGTTCTTGATATTAATAATTTGAAAACAGAAACTCTATCATCAATGGGGCAAACTTCCTTACATGTGAGAGGCAGTCCAAAATACCAGTGGTTGAAATTTACTACAAATAGGAAGTGGGAGCTTAGAAGAGAATTGCTTGCTTTGCAATAAAGTGTACCACAAAAGATGCCTTGTTATGTGTTGCAGATTGGCTGTACAAGTGTTCATTCAGAAACTGGTGGTCTTCTTTTCAAATATTGAAAGTGATACCAGCTGGATATTGAATGTGAAACACTGCAAAAGATGACGTAGAGCTATGGATTAAAGTATTCTTACCTTAATATATATTTTCAAAACTGGCTTTCATTGTAACTGTGTTTAATTTATTCAGGTAGCTTCATATGAAGTGTAGTATGTTTCTGAGGTGTATTTTCTAAGATATCTTCAAGGAAAATTTCCTAGGCTTATGGTAGTAAATTGTTGGTTTGCATAGATAGGACAATTTTAATATAATTGCCTCTTGTCTAAATCAGTAAATTTTGAATTTGAGTATTTTTGGTGATATATGCAGAACTACACATGATATACTAGATTGGCTTGTTAGTTATTTGAAGTGCTGTTAACTACACAAAATGTTCCCAGATCCTCTCCCAACTTAAGACGTGACTCTGCTTCTTTTAATACTCCATGGACTTCCTAATATACTTCACAACCTTCTTAAACTTGCAAACTCCTCAAGTTAAAAATTGGTTTCTTTGATATGCTCCAAGAGAAAAGTCTCAGAAAGCTGTCCAGGAAGAAATCCATTCAGTGATCTGACAGATCACAGCTATAGTAACATTTTTGGCACAGTTAAATATTTTTATATGTATTATGCAACTTATTGCCCTAGACTTATTAGAGAAAAACCAAGCTCCTATTGTACAAATTACCCTTTATTAACTTTTTTCTTCATTATCATTATAATGTAATGTGTGTGTGTGTGTGTGTGTGTGTGTGTGTGTGTGCATTCCAGAAAATTTGTAAATGATGAAACTGTAAAAGGATTCCATAACATCTACTTTTGGACATTTTCATGTAATACTTTTCACACTTTTATTTTCTACCCATTATTTCATATAACATGACTTTAGATATTATTGTATCTTTCTTTCATTCTTAGTTACCCCATTCATGAAATATTTACCAAATGCCTTCTATATGCCAGCCATTGATATGAACACTCGTATATAGCTTTCTTGTGGCTTATGTTCATTTTTATGCAATTATATGCTTATGGAATTTCAATGGTTTTCTCTTTACAGAAAATAAAAATTTGAATTTTTCATAACAGAATATAGAACTGAGACCTGGTGGCTCATACTTGTAATCCTAGCTGCTTGAGATGCTGGGAACAGTGATATGCCCCTGCCAATGAGATTACATAACAGACTGAGATTGGTAAGATTACAGTTCCAGGCCAGTCCCTGCAAAAAAGTTTATCAGATGAAAGGAAAAAGCTGGGTGTAGTGGCATATGTCTGTCATCCTAGCTAGTCATGAAGTGTAAAATAGGATTACCATCCAGGCCAGCCTAGGCAAAAAGCATGATCCTCTCTCCAAAATAACCAGAATAAAAAAGTGGTGGAGTTGTGGCTCCAATGGTAGATCATCTGCCTCACAAGCATGTCCTGTTGAAAGAGATATGTGGGATGGTTTTGGTTTTGAAAAATAATGTTCTTTCTTATCCCTAGCATGGGCTGAATAATCTACTGATTTATTCAGACAAAGATTTGATTGGACCTGAAAAATGGGAAGAAGCAGGACTTCAGTTCATTACCAGTTCTGAAGAAGTCCATCTTCCTTTCTTTACTGCCACAATCTCCAAAGAAACAACTTGGTGTCCAACAAAAGTCCTGTCAGTGACTGAAGGTGAGATGAGGAAAATAATATAATTGTAATTCCCAAAGTTTGTATTCCCAAAACCAATCAACAATAATGCATGTTTGTTTCATTGTTTAATTTTCACATATGGAAAGCCAACATTACACTTTGATGAATATGTGTAATTGTTCCATCTGAAGGGGAACCTGTTTGACTTACCCTAGGTTTTACATAATTAGTCTACTGAACATTGCTCAAGAGGAACAGAATATTTTGTAACCATTGTAATGTGAAGGTCTTCAAAGTTACAATTATAGGTGGAAAAGGTTTTGCTACAAAGCTAAGTACTTTTGTTTAGTCATTTTTTAAACTAATGACTCAGTATCTTGTTTCATTCTTCCTGGCAGTGTATACTATTCTCCATATTAGTAGATGCTAAATATATGATTTTTGCATGAAGGACACAGGCTATATGCAAATATTTATTAATAGGGAAAGTTAAATGAATTAATTCAGGTAAAGAGCTTAGAACAGTGCTTAATCAAGTATTTAATAAAATTAGTAAAAATAATGAGTCAGAATGTATACATATTGAATATGAAGTATGGCAAAAGAAGTCTTGAGTATTCAGAATGTTGGCTTAGATTCAGAAAGTAGAGAAATATTGTTTTGTTGGACACATTTGTCATTTTTTTAGTGTATAAATCTCATTGATAAAAACTACTGATTATTAGATTTTAATTTATATGACTTAACTCAGGGCAATGAGTATTTGTACTGTTTAATTCCTCTAAAAAAGAACTGTTAATGTTTTATGTTTTAGATAATCAAACGTTAAGTGACAACAATGAAGTAGTGCTAAATATATATGTCTTAAATTTTCTTAAAATATTTTGTTATCAATATATAATATAGTTAAATAAGAAAAGAGTCATATGATAGCTAATAATATCTTTCAATAATACTGTCTTCTCCATCTTACAACAATATGCTTAAAATAAGCTTCATTTTAAAGGGATTAATATCATTTATAATTAGTTCAATTTAGCAGGTGTTATATTGTGGTACCTTTTTTCTCACCCCATTGTCAGCCTAGTTCTTCTTATGTTCTATATCATCATTCTTATTAATAGCCTTCATTACTATCCTTATCAGCTACATTGTCTTTATTTAGTTCTCACCTAGTTTTGAACCTTGTTTATTAAAAACAATTCTGATCTGCATCCTACATCTAACCTTACTTTTACTCATTTTAATAAGCAATTGAATAGACACTATTCTATGCTCTTTATCTGTATTAACTAATTATTCTTCCCTATTACTAAGTAAATGCACATAGCCTGTATCCTTCCTGCAAAAACCCAGATATTTAGCATCTATTAATGTGCAGAATACTGTGTGTAAACTGTCAGGAAGAATGAAACCAAGTATTCATTTTTCTGATGTTTAAGACCTTGCAAGAGAAGGAAAAGTATATGACAAAGAACCATAAGTAAGCAAGTTCATTTATTTATGCATTTCTCTGTCTTCATTATCTCTGGGAGAATCATTATTTTGATCTAATTGTGTGCATGGTAAGAGTAAATGTTAGTGTGTCACATTTTTTCCATCTTAGTGCTGGACAAGAGATGCCAATATTTGCTGTTGACAAGTAGAGTAAATGCTGTTAGGAAAACCTCTTCCTTAAAGAGTAGCTGAATCTTCCTGAGGTCCAGTGGTTTATAAAAGGTCACCTGCAATTGTTTATTCCCTAATAAGAAAAGTAGTTATGGACTAATGGAACTGGTGGTGAGTTAGGTAGGGTTTTAAATGTCTAGGATTCATACAACATCAAGTAAAGTATAAAGTGAATGATATTGCAATTAAAACATTCATTTGGCTGGAGTCTCAGGTGGTAGAGCACTTGAGACAGTGAGTTCAAACCTTAGTTCTGGCCAAACAAAAAGTGAATGAATGAATGAATAAATAAATAAATAACATTAACAGTTGAAATATAAATTGAGAAGGAAATCAGAAATAGAGCTTCAGTAAAAATATTCATTTGAAAATTCTGTTCTTTTTGGGAACTATGATTGATTATTTTTAAAGAGAGAAGTAAGTTTCAAAAATTAGGGGAATGCCTCTGATAATTGGTGGGCATAACTAAATGTGAATCTTCACTCTCTTAAAAAGCACAGCAGAAATATCATTCTCACATATTGCTAGTAATACCTAAATGTCAGTCATTTGTTATCTTTTTATTTGTCAAACTAAAACTAAATGATCTGTATCATACCACTTTTGTGATTTACTATATACTTCTTTGTTGTTGAGGAATTAAGTTCAGAAATTAATGCTCTAGATTTCTCTGTTACTCTAAATAGTAGAATCTGCTAACATTCTTTTTGCCTACAATTCATTCTTTAGTTAGTTCACTTTCACAATTAGCTGGCCTCTTGCTTGTTAAAAAGCAGCAAAACCTGGCTCTGGAAACAGTTAATGGAATAATGTAAATGCTATATAGAACCAAGTAAAACACTGAACTCCAGAGACCATGAGCAACTACTAGTTTCTGTGGCAAATTTGTGACCTTGAATACCAGTTTGGAATTAATGGACCACTGATGTTATTCAGTTTGATGATTTCAAGAAAAGGGACAATAAAAAGCTTTGTTTATAGTCCAATAACTTGAATTCTGAAAAATCACATTTTTTAAGGTTTGTTATACTTTAATAATTTCATCTGAGCTAATCTTATTAACAGGGTTAAATTCTTGGATCTTTATATCATTTTAATGTGACTGTTTCCTCTTGCACAGTTTCTGAGGATCCAGTTATCTTTGATCCACCTTAATGATTGTGTCAATTAACAAATAATAATTCTGGTGTAAGGAGTCAAACTGTGGGCTACATTGTAAAAGCTATGGCTTATGGCTTCATGTTGACTTGTCCCTCCTTCTTTTTACAAATTGAGGCTCAGCTAAGGAGCAAAGACATTTAATCCAGCCATGGAAAAAATTGTGACCAGCTTCACACCATGCTAAGTTTAGGAAAGCCAATATTCCACAGTTCTTGTAGAGCTGACATGTGATTCAGTATTATTTAGCATATTTAGAGGAATGAAAACATGTTCTGCTGAACCAATTAAGATATGAAATAAGATTCCAGAAAGGACTAAGTCACACCTGGTCTTCAAAATCCTACCAGTGTCATAATTTAGGGATTGAAACCTCTAGGAGAATGTTTAAGCAGAAGTATAACTTTCCTATCTATTAGTTGGCTTTTCTGCAGCACAAATAAACACACAATGCAAAAAATAAGCATTTTTTCTCTTGCAAATCTGCAGATCAGCTAGGGTGGTTCTCTTCCACATATCTCATTCTAACAATGGAGGGACAATGGCTAGTCATGACTCAAAGCATAGCTTCAAAATTTGTAGACTGACATTTCTCTAACATTCTGCTAAACAAAGTAAGTCTCATGGCCAAGTCAAACATCAGTGGAACCATTCCTCCATGGTATTCTAAAGGGAGCAGTTCAGGGACCCCTGAAAATACAAATACCCATGGATGCTAAAGTTCTTGGTATAAAATTATGTAGAAGTTCCATAAAACCTACACACATGGTCCCATTACTGTACAACTATAGGTTACTTGTAACTAATACAAGATAAATTCTATGTGAATACTTGCTGCAATATATTGTTAATGAAGTAATGCAATAAGAAGAATCTGTACATATTTAGTACAGGGACAATTTTTAAAAAGTATTTTGATGCAAAGTTGATTGAATCTGTAGATGCAGAACTTCAGATATGGAGGGCCAAGTGGTTATAGAGATTGAGAGACAAGTGAATGTTTGTTGAAATTGATCTAATGGATCATTGTTTATGTAAATGGCTGGATGGTAAGTTATTGAGGCTTTATAGGTTTATGGTCTCTTGCACCTACTTACATAAATTCTTGTAGCTTGAAAGCAATCAGACAATATGTCAATGAGTAAGCACAGTTGTGTTTCAACAACAAAAACCAGAATGACCTGAATTTGGCCCAAGGGTTTTAGTTTGCAACCATTTGCTCACAGTGTGCTTTGGGACACAAATATTCAAGACCCTCCTTAGCACAGAGCATTTTGTTTTGTGATTTTTAAGGCTCTGTTATAAAACATCATTTGATGTCTCTATAGTGTCTCAAATTAGATGTCTCTCTGTATTTTATCTCAGTTCCATTTTCTATGCAGCACATATGCCTATTTCTTTCAGGTAATATCTAGAACACACCACAGAGAATTTTGATCTAGGAATGGGAAGTTCTTTGGCAAGTAGTGCATAAAAAAGTAAAAGGCCCATAAATCCATTTTAAGTTTTTTGTAGCTCTCTTCACATGCTGAATAAATGCATATTATTAAAATATACCAGAGTCACTTGTGCTTCTTATTTTGTAATATAGACTCAAAAATTGCATATTAAGACAATGATCCTTTTCAACATTCTCTTCTCTTTTGTTTCTATTTATTTGCTTAGTATGTAAGAT
Organism: Castor canadensis; assembly: GCF_047511655.1. NCBI lineage: Eukaryota > Metazoa > Chordata > Mammalia > Rodentia > Castoridae > Castor > Castor canadensis. The sequence continues at coordinate 55,664,420 of NC_133394.1, forward strand.
TTAGCTTGAATTTAGTATAAATAAAAGACCAGAAAAGGCATATAATGCTACATTGTAACTTCTATACTTTCTACCAGATATCAGTAATGCTACAAAATGTTCAAAGTAAGATGAATTTCTTTTGATTTTAAAGACTATAATATGTTGTTTTCCTTAGTGAAGTTGTTGAAGGGGTTTTTACTTACAAAAATAAATATATCAAGGGGAAAAAGCACCTATTATTTGTTTGACACATTACATGAATATTCTATGTAAGTCTCTTCCATTAGTGCAGAAGTAGAGTAGGCTCAGTGGGTATGCAATGTGCTGTGCTTCTTGAGGTTTTGTTGTTCTTTTCCTTCTATCCCTGGAAAAAGAAGCTCATCCTCTGATTTCCCAGCAATCTTATCAAAAACAGAGCTCCTCATCCATTCTGTCTACCTTCCACACACATGTAGCTACTGAGTGTCCAGAACACACAATTTCCTTAATGCACTTTCCAAAACTTGTGCTTGTCTTATTGGGTGACTTTTATGTACACTTTCCTCAGCTAGGTATCCCATTCTCTTTTGATTTGACCCATTAATGGGAGAAACCAAAAGAATTTGATCCTTTAGCTTATCTACATTGTCTAAACAATGAGTTGCATAGGGGAATTCCCATTCCACTTGTTTATGGCTTTGAAAGTCAAGAGTGTTCACTGCACCCGCTTTTTTCAAAACTTGTGAGCAAACTACTTAATCTCCATTAGATTTGACAATTCTGTTCAATTCTGGAAAAAGCACGATAATGCAACAAGTTTGTTTAAAAAAATCTAGATTGAAAAATGTCTGGCCTTCTGATTACACAAGATTAGCTTATGTTACCATATAAGTATTTTTGTCCTCTACATGTAAATCTACTTTTATGACAGAGAAACATAATACAATTTCATTTTTGTACAATGTCCATTTTCATCAATGTTTTTCTGTGCCATTTTGACAGGCAAGCTTGTTTGCACAAAGCAAATTTTCCCAGTCAAAATCTTTATGGTTTTAGAATTTATTCTGTTCTTAGAAAGGCCTCCATATATAAGCTGGACCACCCATACTGCATTTCCATGTAAGAAAAATATCCAAGAATCTTTAAAATCCTATTTATATATGGACATAACCAGCATGTACCTAGGCATGGATATTAATTTCATTCTGAAATGGTAGTCTCACTTACCAGAAAAATTAGCTAGTGATTCTTTGTTTGGGTGGTTTATACTTTGTTGTGGTAGGTATTGAACCAAGGGCCTCATGCATCTTAGGCAAGTACTCAACTATTGAGCCATATTTCCAGCTCAAAGATAGTTGGTTTTAAAGATTGAGTCTGTGATGTCCAAAATATTTTATGTCTAAAATCTGTTGCATCACTATGTTCACCATGGTAATAGAAAATAGCCCAGTTACAACAGTTTAGTGCTCCTAGGTGTAAGAATGGAAATTCCTGACTATTGAACTGTTGAGTATTTACAGGATGTGAGGCACCAATGAAGGCACCTTTTTTTTTTCTTTTTTTTTTTTTTTTTTACATTTTCTGCTGAGATTTTGATTGTTTTTGTTTGGGAGTGAATGTAGGTTGGGGTTTGTGGGGAAATGAGAGACTTCCTTACACAAAAGACTGTGGTTGTGGAAACTAGCCCTGGGGCAAAGCAAAACCTATGAGATAAAGGAAATGATGAACCTGAGTCCTCTGGAGCAAGGATCAGACTCCAAATGTTAGTTTGGGGCCACAAGAGCAGAATACTGTGAGGAAAGAAGTATTGGATCCAAAATGTAGTCTTACACCTCTTGTGCCCAAATGAGTCCCAGAAGAGAATGGTAAGGAAAATCATGATGAAACACTCCCTAGATAGAGACAATCCCTACAGAGTAGTTCCATGTAGACAAGGTGGGTCTTAGGCATCAAATTAGTTGCTGCATATATTATGTCAATCTTTACACAACATGTAAAGATTACACAACACTCCATCTTTACACATGGAGGTTTTCTCACCATGCTAAAAATGTAAGGATTGACATTCAGGGAAGTGAAGTAATTCTTTCTGAACTTCCACCATCCAGAATCAATGCCCGAACCTGATCACAAAACCAAGGTTTTTCTACTGTATCTCATTGTCTGTCAGGGTCTAGTGGTCAGAGAACAGTGCCTTGAACCCAATAGACACAGACTTAGCTTCTAGAAGACTAGAAAACCATGTGACTCTCACTCCAAGGTGCAGAAGTGAGAGCTTCTAGTCATATTTGAGTATCAGTTTGCATTAACTTTTTAAAACACACTTTTCATAACCAGTTGCCCTAAAATGTTCATAAAGTAGGATATTAATTTTTTATGTTATTCACTTGTTTTAGTAATCAAATGATGTATTTGCTTTGATACTTAATACATAATCCTTTATATGATTTTATTGCAGATATTAGCTATACAGGGAGATATATTGTGATAATGTTCAAAATATGTATTAGTTGGATTTAATCCTCCATCATTCTCCCTCTTCCCCATCCTCCCTTCTTAGAACAATTTCAACAGATTTCAGTCTTCCATTTTCATATATTGATACAAAATATATCCACCATTCATGTGTTGTAAGCTTGGTCCTAAGTGTTGCAATGTCAATGGTGAGACCATTAAGAGGTGAACCCTAAGGGAAGATCATGAGGTGATGAGTGCTGCCCTCTGAATGGATTAAGTCTATGAGACCCTGGTGTGTTCATATGAGAAGATTGTTACCACAGAGCAACTCTGGCCCCACTATACTCTGTGTAAGTTTCTGTTTCACCATATAATCTCTCACACATGCTCCTGCCATCTCCCATTCACTGTGATGTGACACAACCAAGGTGGCACTTATCAGAGGCCAAATTGAGATGACAATCTGATCTTGGATATTCAACTCCTCAACTATGAGTGAAATAAACATTTGTGAAGTACCCACATTTAGATATTTTTATAATAATGGAAATTGGACTAATACACTTGGTTATGATATGTTGTACTACAGTTTTGGGATATATTGGGTGAAATGAATAAAGATTGATGTAATCTCTCCATATTATTTCTTACAACTAAATATCAGGCTACAACTACCTCCAAAAGATTAATTTTAAGGAGGAAGAAAATCAGAAGGGAAATAAGTATATTAATCTGACAGTTATGACTGAGCCTCGGAACCCTGACATCACAATGATGAGTGATCTTAACTACTGCAGTATCCTCTGATTTCAGACAGTTATTCATAGCGCTCTGCCAAGTGCTGTAGCTATGGGTTGTGTTCAGAGTCAAGAATTTGAGGAAAATGGATATTCATATCAAGTACAAAGATTTCTACTCAATGCTTCACTGGGCCAGGTAGTCTTTTATTATACTACTTTGGAGTTTAATCATTAAAAGAGTCTGGTGGTCACAGGAATGATTCTTTCTTGGTACCTCTTAAATATATGAACTAATTCTTGCCTCCAGCACTGGTTTCATGAAAAACTACTAATGTTCATACTATTTAGTACTGTTGAACTCAACACTATAGGCTTTGTATTATCAGGAAAGACATGTTCTTGGCATCATGGGAGATAATACTGTGTGTGTCTATGAAGATAACTTCTGTAGTTATGAATGACATTTTATGTTCTGTTCAGTCTATTTGGTTTTAAGTATTAGGACCAAGAATCCTAATGGAAAGGCACCACAGCTCAACCACCACAGCTCAACCAAAAATCTAAGCACTTCAATATGTCTCAAACCTTTTGATATTTCTATTATTACTTGTTCTTTAGCAACTTTCCCCCAATAATTTGAATATTGATATACATAAGATAGGAATAAATGTTCCAGAACCTTAATTACCTCAATTTTCATGCTAACATTACACCAAATTGGAACTACTTCATCATAGGTCTTCTACTGTTCCAAAAACTGTTCTTATCATGTTTACCAATGACTTTCTGATTGATAAAACCAATGCCCAATTCTCAGCTTTCATCTGCCTTGGCCTTGCTATAGCATTTGTCATGGATGATAGCTCCCATCATTTAATACTCTCAGAATAGGCAATCCCCAGGGCTCTCTTTGTGAATCTGTTCTTCATCCACCTTCCTAAGAGACATCATCTATTCTGCTCAGTATTAAAAACATTATGCAATGACTCCTGGATTTCAGTGATGGTGTCCTTATTTGTGAAATGAAACTAGCATTTTTAGCATGGTGTCCCCCTTCAAATTTTTCATAAAGCTCTGTACAATATTTTACCATTGACTAACTGTTCTGTAGTATTTGATGTGTATCACTAAGACATTTCTACTGAAATGATAATACAAGATGAGAAAAACATGTCTTCTGATGCCACATATCCAAACCTGCTCATCCATGGCCCTGTGGAACTAGGAAATGGCTGGCATAGGAAGAAGAGGCATCTGTTCCTATTCAGCGATTACTTACTTATATCTAATACCAGGTAACTATGCACTACATCCTCTCCTGATTATTGCAATATGCATTTTCATTAACATGAATTTTCACTAACTCTTACTATAAGGAATCATAATTTTTTCTATGTCTGGAAATTTTTTATTCCTCCTTTATTTAACTATCATTTGTGGAGATCCTGTTCTGTGCCCCCATATAGAATACAATCAAGAATCAATAGAATCAGGCATTGTGCTTCACAACTGTAATCCCAGCACTCAGGAGGTTGAGGCAGGAGTTATCACAAGCTTCACCAGGAGTATCACAACCTTGGCCAGATGGTGAGGCCCTGTCTTACCACAAAAGAGAATCAATCACAAATATGACAGGCAGTTACCCGTTTTCCTGGGCCTAAAGATAGATGAAAATAAAAGGGGAAATTTCAAATTATATCAGATCTTCTAATAAAAAGACAGATATTTTGATATGCGGAGAAGACTGGGAAGTGTTACAGAGATTCATCCAAGTGATCTTCTGGGGTGATGATATTTAAACATGACCTATGAGATAAAAAGCAGTGACCATTCCAACACTAGACAGAGGTAGCAGCAGGCTGAGGTGAGTGCAACTTGGTCCTTTGGAGGGAATGGTTCAATGAAGTCTAACATGGTGTGATGTGAACCTAATACATGAAGGCATGTTGGCAAATAGGAGACTTGAGTATTATCAGAGATATGTTCATACACTGTCTCCAAAGGTGAATCTCAAAGTTTTGGGATATTATTCTGAAGGGTAATTAACTAGAGACTCGCTCAAAGAGGTGGTTTTTACTGCATTGCTCTGGCTATTGTTAGACAACGGAAAGGAGGGCAGGCAGCACTGGAATTAAGGAAACCAGTTAGAGGTGGCAATATTCCTGATCACCAGAGGATAACACTCCTGACAATCTACCTTGGGGGTGTCAGTGGAAATGAAAGACGCAAGAGCCTGGTTAAGTGGACACACTTTCCTCTTAACCCTGAACACAAAGACACAGCCTAAAACATGGTGATTACTTAGTTGCTGACAGCATGGAGATGGAATGAATTCACTAGCCTGGGCATCTCTTTAACTGTCCCTCTCTGTTTTCATTATCTATCAAATATCATGAAAAACAAAAGATATCTCATCTAGAAACTTTTGAGTCACTCAATAAATCAATATTTTCAATTTTTGTCGTCCTTCTACCTTCTAGCTATGCCATGTCATGATAAGATACACAAAATTCTATATTTCATCTAAGTAATAATGATAGGTATAATTCATCTGTGGCATATTTCCTGTGACATATTATGCTAAGCACCTTATGCATCTCATCTTGGCTACTCCCTTACCTCTCCCATCTGATATAAGCTAATTTTCATTGTTTGACAGAGGGACTTGATACTCAGAGGTCTAATGGCTTACCCATGTCACTGCACAGTAGTCAGTGGAGTTCACATTTAAAACTAGATATGTTTATTTCAAAGCACAGGCTTTCTTTCTTTCCTTTTGGTTCTCATCAAAGAGTCCACAATCATTTTGGTTCTTTCTCATCACTGAAATGAAACTTTCATCAGTGGTAAATAAAAAACCTATCTTCTGTATACTTGGTATCCAGTGAAAAATGGGACAGAACGCTTAGTTAACAGTGACATGAAAAAGAAGTCAATCTATGCAAAGTGTAGAGAAAAATATAAAGATAATATGAGGTGACCAGATTGAGAGAAATTGCCTTGACATGTTATGGTAGAGGCAGTAATGTTGCAAAGAGGACAGAGAGAAAGACATCTTAGATCCTGGCATGAGATCCTTCGGAAGTTCTCTGCCACAGCCTGATTGAGGACAAGTCCTAAATTTTTCAGGCTACTTACGTTCTCTTTATTATCAAGGCAAATTCACTGGAAGGTTATCAGAACCATACTGAGAGCATCATTTATGTTGCATGTAACTTTCCCAAGGGTTCAAGACAGGTAGTTTTACTTGTTTATTTATTTTTTAAATTGTTTTACTGGGGCTACATTGTGACACTTACAAATTTGTTACAATAGAACACAGTTGAATTCATCCCTTCTCTCATTCTCCTTTTTTCTTCTTCCCCCATTCTGGGAATAGGTTCAATAGGTCTCATTTTTCCACTGACAAACGTGAGTGCATAATATTCCCACCATCTTCCGACTACGCTTTCCTTATGTTCTCCTCCTCACACTGGTATCATCCTGCCAGAGAGGACTTGCTTTGCCTTCCTGTTCTGTGTTTGAAAAAAAAGACAGGTTTGATTGTTTAAGATAGATATATAGGGTATTTCTTTGTGAAATTTCCATGTATATATGTGTTATAACTCCAATTGGTTCACCTCTATTTTTCTTCTTTCTACCTTAATCCTCTGCTTATAGTGATTTCAACAGGTTTAAAAATTCTATATTCATTTTTTTGGGGGGGGAGATTTTAAATTTTTTTCTTTCTCCTTTTATCATTTTTGCATTTACTTACATGTGTATACATTGTTTGTGCCACCTTCCCTCCACCCCCTCAACCCCCCAACCCCCTGCTTCCAGGCAGAATGTGTTCTGCTTTCTTCTCCAATTTTGTTGAAGAGAAAATGTAACAGATAATAAGACATAGTGTTTTTGCTAGTTTGAGGTAAAGATAGCTATGCAGAGAGATTCCTAGAGTTGCTTCCATGCACTTGTGTATTGCAGTCCACATTGGTTCATTTCTACCAAACCTCCTTGCTACTTCTTGGATCCCTTCTCATAGTGGCCTCTGCTAATTTAAGATTACTTTATTTGCTCCTCAACAAAGAGCACATCAACTACAATAGACTTTTAGGTTTCCTTCCCTTTTCCCTATTCTTCCCACGCACATTCTAGCCTTAGTGTGTGACCCATGTCCAATAATATTACTGCATTTGTTTTGGGTCTATAATCCACATATGAGGGAGAACATGCGATTTTTGGCCTTCTTAGCCTGGCTAACTTTGCTTAAGATGATGTTCTCTAGTTCCATCATTTACTTGTGAATGATAAAATTTCATTCTTCTTTGTGGCTGAGTAAACTTCCACTGTGTATATGACCACTAGTAGTATATGAATTTTCTTTTTGAGAAAAACATCTGTTAATCCCCTGCAGTAACAAATGTTTTCTTTTCCCTTACAGGTCCCTCTTTGGGAAAGCATGTGTTTTGTGCTTTCAATCAATTCCTTCAAATGATTATTAAAAATTTAGTTCCTCATTTCCCAACTTCTCTACATGAAGAGAGGGGGATTTGTGTTCCACTTTACCTCAGCTCACCTCAGGCTTCATTTGGAAGGACTCACTTTTGAGGTTGATGAACCAGTAACCACCTCAAGTGTAATAGAGTTCTACAATTGCACCATTTATTTTTGTGGAAATAAGTGAATTTCACTTTGTGTGTAGGGATTCATGGGAATTTAAGTGTTTGTTTGCTCATACAGGTAGTACATTTTCTCTAATTGTGGTGAATGTTAATAGTAAATTTTATTTTGAGATTTTTTTGAGGAAAAGAGGTTGATTTAGTGCACAAGAAAAAGTCATTGTTTTAATACTGCAGTTTGAGGATACTCAACCTTATCTAAAATACTTGTGACCAGAAGTGTTTCAGTTTGGGTTTTTTGCTCTGGCTTTGGAAATTTGAATATACACAGAAAAGTTCTTGGGAATATGATGCAAACCTAAATGTGAAAATCATTTATATTTAGTATACACCTTATAGACATAGCCTAAAGGTAATCTTATGTGATATTCCTATATTTTGACTTCAATCTGTCACATGAGATCAGGTGTAGAATTTTCAATTTGTGGTATCATATTGGTGCTCAGAAAGGTTTGCATTCCATAACATTGCAAATTTTGGATATTTGTTTTGGGGACTCTTGACCTGTTCATTAGGAAATTCTGTTTCCAAGAAGATGGGACCTTCATGATTAATTTTGATAGTCATTAGGATGCTAGTTAGTAAGTTGTTTATCCCATTGCAATTGACTTGTGTATTTAAAATGGAATATGCTGAATAACTATTATGACATTAATAATAAAAGAGTAGTTACAAAATAGGAGAAACCATACACCATTTGAGTGTGCACCACTCACTTGTATTACCTTGTGATCTCTGCTCCAGTTTCCCTTGTTCAATTTTCTATTTAGCTTAAGTTGGGTTGTAGGCTACAGTTTTGGGGGTTTTTTTCAGTATGAATAAAATCAATGGGAAAGTGATGTGAACAAAATAATAGCAGGAAATTTACAAAAATCTATTTTCTACAATAATAAATCTTACATAAACTAAGATTGAAATATATTTTGAAACCCTTGAGTTCAAACTTACATATTTATAGCCCTGTCTGTCATATAAAAAATTTATGTTTTCAGGAACCGTACACTCTTGCATTTTTGTTTAGCCCCTGAGATACTTTTTGAAACCATAGTTCTCTAAAACACAGCTTTAAAATACAGAGTATTATGCTTGCTCAGTACTTAATATTCTGAATGATAGCATTATCTACAACTGTTTGGTGCTATCCACAAAGTTTTCAGTGCTTCCTGGGTTAGTCTTCACCCACCACACCCTTGGTCATGGCCCATAGAGCTGGTCACTGAGCCAGACCTCAAGACTGCTAGGGATGGAAGTGACATGCTTTGCTCTGGAGCAGGCATAATTAGTTTCTTCCCATGATCACAGCTGTTCCCACATTTAAGACACAAACAGAGATTGTGCTTGATTATCTTTCTAGGTGTAAGAAAATCTTGCAGATCAAATGTGTAATCCCACTGCGCATCATATGGATGGACAAAGTGGAAGAAGGCGACTCCAGTGCCAAGAAGTCCTTTCTCTTGGGGTGGCCAATGGAGAACTTCAGGGCCACCTTCCAGTAAGACCCACAACTAGGCCTTGTGTTTATATGCTACCTATGATAGGGCACAGTTACTTTTATATTTTCTATCCCAGATCAAAAATGCCATTAAAATTTTCTCAAAAATTATTCAAAATGAGAAAACATTTTCCTCTGGCTGCATATTAAGCTCTAGACTCATTTTTGACCTCCCATAATATTGATCATTTGCCCTGTATTTTCCCCTAAGAGATTTTTACATGCAAATATGTGCAAATGAATCAATAGTCAAATAGGTTTTGACCAGTGCTTTTTCAACAGGACTCCAGAAGCTACTTGGGGTGGATGGATGTTTAAGGACTGTGGAAGGCAGATCAGGGAGCAAGGAACTAGGCCTCTTCAACATCCTCTCTCTGAAATGATCAGAGATTATCTGTGTTTTAAAAGTATCTGAGTAGTTCTTTCTTCAGCAAGTATTATTGCATTGTCAAATTCAGTTTGAAAATTCTTTTTGTACTCCCAATTTAATTGTACAAATTAAAAATATTTTGTCATCAAATACTGAGATGCCTGAATTGCCATGTGACAGATTATCATATTTGTTGTCTGTAGGCAATATATACCAAACATGATGCCTTTAGACAATTTGAAATAGATATTTATTCATGCAGTATAGGTTAGTTTTCCAACACATTCGTAGGCTTGCATGAAGATGGGAATGTGGCTGTCTACCTAGCCATCTTGAGCTCATACTCTTGATTTAACAGCATGTAACACAAAGCTGCTGCTCTGAACAACCACATGTCACACATCATACATATTTTTCTCAAGGGTTCATCACATGCACTCAGTATTCCTCTTTACTTTCTTCACCACTCTGCCAAAACCTGATGCATTATCACAAAGTTGAAATAATTAAAATTTTTACAATTTTATAAATTTAGTAAATTCTGTGATGCATCTTTTGACTCAAGGAACTTTCCAAAGATTATTGGGAAGAAGACTATGTTTGTATCAATCTCTATGTGTCTTCTCTTCCATGGCAGATTTCTCTAAAGGTTATCAGTTCTTAATGTTTTCTCTATGTGGCTGGTTAGAAGAAGGAGTTCAGATTGAGAATATGTGAAGACTTTGCTGAGATGGTTTACAAAATCCTTTTTTTAAAAGGATGTAAAAATTAGATTTCCATTTAGTTATAATGCTACAAAGATGCCCAGTACCTAAGTGCTTTTCCATTTACTGTTGTTAAGATTCTTTAAATTGGCATAATAGAAGTGGTATCCATGTATATATGTAACTTAGGGGCCATCAAGGTGATTCACACTCCTGAAGAAACCCATCCCAGACAGCAGAGAGATGGAAATTGGAGTTTCTTTTACTAATAGAGATATAAAATGTGGCAGTCCTGGGGAAAAAAAGTCTGATTTTCCATAACAATTTCAAGATGGGGTTTCTCAATAACTCAGCAATTTACTCCTGAATGTAGATTCATGAAAAATGCAAACATACATCCACACAAAATCTTCTGTTCAAATGTTCACAGCATCATTGGTCATATTAGCCAAAGTAGAAACCAATTTATACTTTGTAGGAATAATTTGGAGAGTAATGAATAAGGGGCTTGCTTTTCATAACAAGATAATGATGGTAGATAAACAATATTGTGAGTTTACTAAAAGTCACTCATGGTCAGTTTCATGTTGTATGTAATATGCCAGTTTTAAAAAAAATAGTTAACAAGTGATCAATCCATATTTGAATAATTCTCAAAATATTTTTACTTAAATATTTAATACAGCTGTGAAATAACAAGGGGATAGTTAGCAATTTAGATACAGGTGAATTGATCTTGGCCAGACGATCACACTAATGAATGTTTTCTAGGAAGTAATTTTCCATATTACAACTCTGAAGCTTGTATAAAGAAATAAAACATTGTGGAGGTTTTTTCCTCTAAAAACATAGTCTTGTTTCTGGTGCAAGAGTAGTCCATCCAAAGGACAAATTTCTTATGTATGATTAAATCTGATTAACAGTATTTTTTGCATATGAGTAGTACTTTAAGCTCCCTGAGGTTTAATTTGCCTATTTATAAGTTCTGGTAACTGAATCATAGAGCAGTTATGTGAGTTGGCTGTGGTCACATAGTTTGCAGGTTATGGCTGGAATCTAGTGTTTAAATTCCAAACCAACATCTTTTCCCTTTCAAATATACTTCCCTTCACTGGAAAATCACCTGTAAATAGCAAGGTCCCTTAAACTCAGTTATTAGCAGGATACTACTTCCACTTGTACCCACAGCAGTAACAATGGGCCTCTAATCCTTTTATCTGGAATGATGATCTTAAAATCTTAGAATAAATATATTATGCTTAATTTTCCTCACTTTTTATATTGCAGCTCTTTGGAACAAAAGGAAAAGTGGTACTCATTCCTTGAAAGGTATTTTGCCAGTGTGCATATTTTAATTCTTATGTTTGTGATAAAAGAAGGAAAGTCCCTGAAAGCCAGTACCCCTCAAACTATTCTACTTTTTAGTCACAGAAATTACTAGACTATCCTCATATAAATTCTTACTTGCATTTACCCTGAATGTTATTATAAATAGTGTTCTCTAGGTGATACGTACATTTTGTTTATATTTGAGGAAGTTTTGGTTAACTTTCCTTTTCTTCAACCTATAGATTGGAGCTAACATTATTCTTGAACCATATATTAAATTCTCATAAACATAGATTACTTACTCAATTGAGCCAATTCAAAGAAACTGCTTCTTCCCACCTACCCTTGAACCCAGGAAGGTGTTGGGCCCTCCCTCCATCAGGCAAAAATGCTTTGAGGTCTAGACTTGCTTCCCAAATCTTATATCCCATTGAATCCTGGTATCCTCAAGGCCACAGGTTATTTTCCTGAAATATTACCTATTTTCAAACACATAATTGATCTTGCTGTATCTTTTCATATGCCTTAAATATAACATAATAAAGATGGATAATTTTCAAAACAGGTTTTTTTGGAAAAAAATGGTACTAGCTTATTCATTTTTAAATTTTTGGTTATTATTTAATCATTAGAAACATCAAGCTAACAAAAGAGAAGGACAACCAAAAAAGCCTTGAGCTCCAGATCTTCGCCAAAGACTTCCATCCCTGTGTAAGTGTTTTTAAGACAAAAAAGAAAATTTCAAGTTACTGATTTAGGCAGAATAAGAGAGAGAATGAGAGAGAGAAGTGGAGGGAGATAAAGAGAATTTGTAAAGTATTTGAAAAGATAATTTATAAAATGATAGATAATTTTAAAATGTTATATGGAACTAAAAACTTTTAATGAAGGAAACAAATAGAGGGTGTAGTAAAGGGGGTTAAGAAATAGAAATACAGATGAGTTTGGTCAAAGTACATTATATGTATGTAGGTAAACATCACAATGAAATATTGTTATATGTGCTATATACCTAACACATATACGTATTTAACATGCATGCATACATGGTAAATTCTGGGCAATATGAAGCAAGAATAGCCCATTTTAGATACAATGCCTAAACAAAGAAGAAATGTTTCAAATTAAATGTCCATGAAATATACTGGTTTTTGTACTAAAAGAATTTTCCCAAGCAGGTATTTCTTAGCACAATTAAATTTTTATTCAAGTTTTCACTACATATATACATAGTGATTACAGTTGGTTCCATTTTTAAATGTTGTTTAGATGTTTTATTTTAAAATGATTTTGTGTCTTTCAAATCAACATACATTGAAGTAAAAATATGACTAATATCATATAACCTCTTTCTGTATTCACTTATTTGATAACATTTTGCCTTATTTCCTTTATCAAATATTTTCTTTCTTATCCCTTTCCTTAGAAAAACATATATGTACACTTATTTTTTAAGCTCAGTTACATATACCATTCCCCTCTATCCTTACTTATATATTTCCTGAGAATGAGAATATTCTAGGTAACTACCATTGAGTAACTTTAGTAAATTCATTAGTAAGTTTATTATTGTTACATATATATGATATAATATGTCATATATATATATATATATATATATATATATATATATATATATGATATGGTGTGTGTCTGTGTAAACAGTGCTAGTATTTGAGTTCAGGGCCTCACACAAGCTAGGGAAGTGCTTTATGGCTGAGATAGAGATTTAGCCAATATAAAATTTTATCTATTGTTCATATTCCAATTTTTATCAGTTCACTCCAATAGTGTTGTTCTCTTTCCAGTACCGGATCCTCTAGGGACAGGCATTGAGTTTCGCAATTATTTCAAATACAGAGTTTTGAAATAATGGTCCTCAGAAATCAATTGAGCTACCTTAGAGTAATGACACTCTCTGTCCTCTGTTTTACTGCTATTGAAAAAAAACCCTGTATCTTCAATACTATGTAACATTGGATTTCTGAAATTATAGTACAGTAGTCAGGATGTTCACAATGATGAATAAAATGACTATTTTTATGTCACTTATCTCTGTATAGTGGTTCTAGTGGAAGTCAGAAGTTTTTGTTTGTTTTTTGCAGCACTGGGGTTCTTAACTCAGGGCCTGATATTTGCTCAACAGGCACTTTTACCACTTGAGCCACTCAGCTGGCCCTGAATAGTGGTTCTGAATTACACAAAATAGTATTGAAGGAGGAAAAGGGTAGTGCCAATACATTCTTTCTTGACCAATAACAAAGTCATAAGATTGTTCTGACCTGTTTACATGTGCCAGAAGCATTGCAGGAGAGAGAAAAGACTAGATTATTCTCATGTAAAGAAGCATTCAAATGTCTCTGCTGGCTTGATTTCAATGATAACAAGTGGTAACATTTAGAATTTGTCATGGACTACATCTTTATATACACCTTAAAAAGCCAAATTTATTTCTGTCTAATTTGTTTAAAAAATCAATATTTTGAATGCACGTTTTTAGTCTCATAAGTTGAACATTTATATCATCTTTTCTTTTTTTTATTGTTTATTCATTTATTCATATGTACATACATTGTTTGGGCCATTTCTCCCCAGCACCTTCCTCGCTTCTAGGCAGAACCTCTTCTGCCCTCTGCTCCAATTTTGTTGAAGAGAAGACATAGTAATAATAAGAAAGGCATAGTGTTTTTGCTAGTTTGAGAATAAAGATAGATCTACAGAGAGATTCCTAGCATTGCTTCCATGCACATGTGTATTACAACCCTAATTGGTTCATCTCTGCCAGAGCTATTCACTACTTCCAGGTCACCTTCCCATAGTGGCCTCTGTCAGTTTAAGATTACTTTATTAGCTGCTCTGCAGTGGGCACATCAAACACTTTCAAGTTTTAGGTTTCCTTCCCTTTCCCTATTCTTCCTGTATGCATTCTCCCCTTAGTGCATAACCCATATCATCTTGTGCTTGGCCTCAGCTCTTAAGAATTGAGGACACTTGCTCTATATTAAAAGGAAGATATATAAAAAAGAAAAAAGATGGGCATGATGCCACATCACTGTCATCCCAACAAGGGAAGAAAGCATAAAATGAGAGAATTGAGGTGCACTTGGTCTTGAGCAGACATTGAGAACCTATCTCTGATATAACCAGAGAAAAAGGGCTGGAGGCATGGTTCATGTGATAGAGTGTCTGTCTAGCAAACATGTAGCCATGAGTTCAAACCCCAATATTAAAAAAAACCCTACTTTTTTTTCACAAGGAGCTCTGTCTACACAAATTTACATGTTTTTATCTACAAAAACACTATCTGAAGAGAATATGTATATTATTGTAATTATTATTTTGATCTTACTTCGTTCCACATGTCATAAACACCTACTGTCTTGCAAGCCACACAAATTAGAGAATGATTAGAATTTCAAAGAGTTTCTTTGTAGATTTCATGGTGGAATTTTAAAATTATGAGGGACTTTCTGACATTTTAAAAATTACAGAACCTTTACTGGTAACTAAATTTCAAGTTAAAGCACAATGTTTGTACCTGCCAGATATTTTAGCATAAGAAGTTCTGACTTTCCTGAGTTTGGATAATCTGAGACCTACTTTTGGGTTCTGTGACAAATTTTTACAGTTGTTAGGCTATAAGAAGCACAATGAGAAATAACTGAATTTGACATGATTTGTTCATAAAAATCCAATGAACTCTGGTCAGGCTCAGTGGATAATCCTGTAATTCCAGATACTTACAAGCCAGAGATTGGAAGCAATGTAGTTCAAGGCCAGCTTGGGCAAAAATAAGAGTTAGCCAGACCCCCATGCCTAGTTACCCTCAGGGATAGATCACTTGGCCATATGTGCTAGGCTTTGGGTGATCCTCAGCAACACAAACACACACACACACACACACACACACACACATCCAATTGAAAACTTTAGGACTAGCTGTCATGCAAACCAGTTAGTTCCTAAAAAAGTAAAATACAATGAATCATAAAAGGGTTTCCTATACTTTATTTTTAGTGTCACTTAAAGGCCTGTGCTTGCCCACTGATGCTGTTTGTCTTTTTAGCCAGAGTTTCCTTATGTAGCTCAGGCTGGCCTCAAATTCACAATCTCTCTGCCTCAGCCTTTGGAGTACTAGGAGTATAGGGGAGTGATAACATGCAGAGCAACTTTTTTCTTCTTTAAGCAGTGTTTATCAGGTACCACAGACCTGATTGTGGATTTATGTGATATTACAAAATCTGCATGCATAGTAACTTTCTTATTTTATGGTACTATATTTTGAAATTCAGATGGCTCAATAGTATCTGCTCAGAATCCCATTAATCTTTGTTTGATTTTCTATAAATTGTCCTCCTATTTTTCTAGAATTCATGTTCAATGTGTGATGTAGTAGAAATGACTATATTCACTGGCAGATGGGACTAGAGCTAAAATTATGAAAGGTTTCATTCTTGATTCTCA
Source organism: Castor canadensis (assembly GCF_047511655.1). NCBI lineage: Eukaryota > Metazoa > Chordata > Mammalia > Rodentia > Castoridae > Castor > Castor canadensis. The sequence continues at coordinate 55,680,598 of NC_133394.1, forward strand.
GATTCATTATTTCAATAGATATTAACAATGAAAATCTAGTAACCCTGAAGAGAAACTGTTCTCTATATAGTGGTTATTTGAAAATGTTTTTATGTCAATTTTTATTCCAATTTTAGTAGAACAGAACATATGACACGCAAAGAAATAAAGCCAAACTCGTAACACAACTTGGGTAGAAAAGGAAAGGCTTCAGCTCCTCCTTAATTTTTAAATCATTTTATTATTGTTGCACTGAGGGTACATTGTGACATTTACCACAGTTATTACAATGCATCAAAATTGAGTTTGCCCTTTCCACTATGCTCCTTTATCCCTCTTTCCCCCATTACTGGAACAGTTTCAGTAGGTCCATTTTCCCATTTTCATTCATGAGTACATACTATTTTCCCCATATTCACCCTTCTGTACCCTTTCCCTATATTCTCCCCTCTCTCAGTGGTCCCAATCCTCAGACAGGACTTGTTTAACCTTCAAGTTAATAAAACCTTTCTGTATTTCTCTACGTAAGAGGGTTTCAGTATGACATTTCCATTTGTATATGTCTTATATTCCAAATTGGTCCATCCCCTCTGTTTTTCTCCTCTCTACCATAGTCCCCTTCTTATGGTTGTTTCAACAGGTTTGAAAATTCTTTATGCATTCTTGTATAGAAAATATATCAACCATATTCACCTTCTTAACTTTTTTCTTTTACCCTCCTCCATCTCCCATTAGTAACCTCCCCTTAGTGTGTCCTGCTTTTCATAACATCACCTCGTTCTTTTGAAATTACTCTCCCCCATTATGCAAACAGCCTCACAGCACTCAGAACCAAACCCCATGCCATCTCTGACTACTTAATTTTTTTCTTTCTCAACTAACTTGCTATATTTCATGTGCTACAAATCCTTTATTTGAAGAGAAATGTGTTATACTGAAATATTTCCTACTGATTTCATGTTATATAAAGAAATGAAAAAATATTTAGTCAAGGTTTTGTGCTATACATGTACTTTATTTTCTCCTCACCTGAAAACAAATTTTGCTTGTTTAATGTGCATAATAATTTGACTGTAACTATAGAATTCTTTGTTTTGTCTTATAGTATTTTAATCATGTATTTTTTATAGCCCATTGATGTTACTGCAACAAGTTTTGATACAGTAAATGATATTATTAAGAAGATTCTCTCCATTTTAGGAATAACTGTAAGTTACCTGCAAGCTATTTTAAAATTTAAAGATAACTTCAATTTTTGAGATTCATATCTATTTAAATATGTTTTTTCATATACCTATCATATGATAGCCGATTATTATAGCTATCAAAGTCATAGTTTGTCCCCACACACACATTTTTAGGAACTGAAGCTAGCTAGTTATAAGATTAGTCTATCTATCTATTAACATTGCATTATCATTCTCATTTTAAGTTTCATACCAGCCAAAAGTCTCAAACTATAATGAGTTTTGCTATAATTGTAGAGGATTAATAAAAATATATAACATATACAATAAAAATTGCACAATTTTTAATAGGAAATTCTATTTCCTATTTTTGAAATAATAATATTGAGATGTTCTTTTTGTATTATTTTTTGTTTTCTCCTTTCCCATACAGGTTTATTCTGATTATCATTCAGAGGACTCAATCTGAATGTGATGTGTCCTAAAGGACATGTTTCATTATACAGATTTACATTAAAAACATGTGGGTGGAGACCATATCCCCTGAATGTTGGTTTGTGAATAAGAGGCAGATGTCTTTAAATAACTGACAAAGAGACAAGTTTTGGATGAGACCATGGATTAGGGGTCATTTATGTGTACACACTTCCATCCTATTTTACTTTTAGGTGTCTGTTGCTTTATGTTTTGATTGTGCTTGTATATGTAGTTAAATATTCTTTTGTAAAAGAGGTGCATATATTTGAGAATGAGGCAGCAAAAGAGGAAGAGAAAAGTGCACATCATTCAGAGTTTTATTAAATTTAAAGACTTTTGGATCAAGGAAGCATGTTATAGCAGGGCTCCTTATATAAAATTATTTCCTTGTGAAAATTCCTTGATATTATGACATGAACTCTGAGGTTGTAATTAAATCTGACTGAATGGCATGATTGGGTCCCATAAAATTTCCACAATTTGGAATAATAATCTCTTTTATAGAAGTACAATTTAATAATATATTGAAGATAACTCTGAATTCATATGTTCTTAGTAAAGCAGATACCTCTACCTTGATTTCTAAACTGTAGGATGTATGTGCTCTGAATAAGAATTAAATCCTAGAAAAGACTGAGTAGTTTAGTGGAAGCATGGGGAGAGTGACTTAGAATACAGTTCATTTAATTCATATTTGTGAATCACATTTCCTTAATGTAAACAGCTCACCACAAAGAATTTCTAGTTTAATAAAGAATGAAGGTTATTTGGTTATATAAGTATGCTTGATTTAAGTAACTCCATCACAACATTTTTAATCCATGATTTACAAAAATATTTTTATTAGGTCTCCCAATTTGCCATACAATATTGAGATTATGTAATACCATCCTTGTGCATGCACACATGTGTTTGGGTGTGCCTATTACTAATAACTCCATTTGAAACATATTTCTGCTTTAGCCCCACTTTTAGGACTGTAGAATAATTCAACAGAATCTTGGTAATTTAGGTTTGTTTAAATGAGGTTTCCATATTGTTGGCCAATAATTCTGCTGGGATAACTGTTTTCTACACCTGACCTATTTTTCAGGTAGATTCCTTATAAAGATTCTCTCCTCAGGACAAGACTCCTCTGACTGAATGCAGATGTCAGGCTTCTCCCTGACATCTCCTCAAGGCCTCTTAGACCTCTGTCTCTTTTGCTTAGGGTTATTGAGCTTACAATGCCTTCTAAATTTTACATTGCTTGGGCATAGTCATAGCATGTGTGTGGCTCTCTGAGACACAAGTTTGTCTGCATGTCTGGAAAGGGACATGTGAAAGCAGAAGTCAACATTCTTCATAGACTGTGAAGATAGCAAAAGGCAAGACTCTGGGGATTAAACATTTTTCCCTTAGTGGAGTAGCTTGAGTATTATTTATCATTATTTGGGTCACTCAGAAAATGATGGCTGGGTTGCATTATGATTCATGGTTCTTCAGAAGTCACAAGGCACAAATCTAGAGTAATCTCCTGGAGGCTTAGAAGTATCCAGAGGTTACAGAAATCAGCAGGGTTAACTTAAAACTGTGGCCAACACAAGAATATAATAGCATTTGTACTGATGCAAATTACTTTCCTTCTTAGAAATACTAAGAAAATATGTTCTTCAGTAATCTATTGTGAATGATCTTTTGTGGTGCTTTGTCCTTTCTGTCTCCCAGGGATGTGAAAATGAATACCTGCTGTCTTTCAATTCTGGGAATGAAGAAGCCCCTTTCTCACTCAATGGTAAATGTCAGGGAAAATCTAAAATGTGATTGATGGGATTCAAAGTTGTACTTCTACCTCTCAAAGTATTGATTATTGTCTTAAGCTTAAATAACTCTAAATGTAAAAATGACTCAAAATATTCACTTGTACATTAAAGAAATAATTGCCCAGCATTTACTCTATCACAGGTACCTGGAAATATCTCTCTCCTCAACAATTTCTTGTACAGTTGAGGAGAAAAATGTGATATTTTCCTCTATTTTTTTACACAAAACATGACTTTCTTTGAAAATAAGAACAAAACTATTTTTGGTCATAAAGTATAAAACAGACCGGAAATTAATTTTCCCATTTATTGTTCCTATCCCAGTAAAAATCCACTGTTCCATTTTCTAAAGAGTATGTCACCTCTATTTTGTAAGAATCTTCTATAATTCAGCTATGGCTGTGAATCCATATACAAATATTTAATTAACACAAGCTCTATGCTCAGAACTTCTCACAGCATTAACAGAAAAGGAGATAATCAGACTCTTAAACTCTTCCTCCCTGACTGACCAACCTGTATTTTGGCATTAATTAGGTTGTATTTTCCACTATCTCTTTTTAAAGTCACTGGCAGGTTATTCATCTTTAAAGTTGTTCAAATAATTTAGTTGCAAGAAAAATGCATGACTCATCAAGTGAGGATGAAGAAATAAATCCACTCCAACACACTGGAAGGGCCAGGATATGTAGCATATGCTCTAGTTGAGAGAGGGAGCTGATTTATGTTGGAAATCATAAACATGCTTCTTTTTAATAATGTTGACTTATTTAATAATGTTGTTTATCAGCAATAAATAAATGATGTGGAGAAGGAAATACTGGAAATATATTTTAATGAAATGTATTAATTTGATAAAAAATCTTAATGATAACTAAGGCTCAGAACACCTTTGAACAAAGCTGGTTTAAGGCACTCTAAGAGCACAATAGTCTTGAGGATCCCAGGTCAGCCTTTCTGAATCATTTATTTTAATGTACTCTCTATTCTCAAGTGTTAATCAACTTCTGATTATCCTGAACTTTGATTTTATTGCATTGGTGCCAGAAGAGCTTGCTTTACCCTAAAAGTTGAAAGTTGCTGTATTTCTTGCTCTGAATGTAGCACTGACAATGTATCTGTGCCAGATGGAAAGGAAAAGCAAGAGTTCACCATGTTACATCAGTGAAAAATGAGCAGTAGATACAAGAGAGCTTATATACTCTTTCTAGATAATGCACTTCAAAGCACAGTGTTTTTGATAATTTTTTATAAAGAAAGTAATTTAAAGCATGAAAGAGCAAAATAAGTCACTTGTCATGTAGCTCCTGATGACTGTGAGTGTGGTTTCCCAGATTGCAGCATTTTGCCCACTGTTTCTATTCTCTAATACACTGCAACCTTCTTTCTGCTCACTGTCTGTGAGGAACCACTGGGAAGACAGCAGTGTGAGGGAATCATGAGGAAAACCAGTCTACTGATCATGAGTAGCCCTGACAAGATAACTGACAAAGGGAAACAACATCTCTTTTGGTCAAAGTGACATCATATAAGATAAAGTATTAATCTTAGCAATTCTTATCATATATACTTTAATTATTAAAGAACATTAACAACCAATGTACGTCATTGTATTTTTTTCCATCCTTATAAGTCTCTGCAGTAGGGAGGACATATGTTTGAAATGAAGAATGTAAGGTTAGAGGATTCAAGTAATTTGCCTAAGATAAAAATTTGGTTGTAGTCAAGGCAGAAACTAGAAGGCCTTGAATATTCTCAGATGAGAACATAGCAAAAGTCATTATTGAACCATTCTCAGATGTATCTCTTCATCCCAAACAAGGTAACATATTTAAGGTTTTTATCTCTTTATTACTTAACCTCCTTTGCTTGGTCACCTGTTTTCTGGATGGTCTTCTCAGTGAGTGTGCATAATGCATACTCAGGAGACACAGCATTATTATTTTCACAGACTATAAGAGAGTTATGTTTGTACCAGTGTTCATGAATTCAGCCAAAGGTAAACTTGATCACACCTATCATCATCAGACTGAATCTGTTTCTATTTTTCTCCACATAGGGCATGAATGTCCGTACGCCATCAAAATGAACCAACTTGGAGAGAAGGCATTCATTCCACAGAGACCAAGTAAATTTACTTCTCAGACCTTCCAGGAGCCCATCCTGGGGCAGGTGTCCCTAGATCTCAAGGGCCAGTTTTTCCTAAAGCCAAGGCATCCATCCAAAGGCAAGCACTGGAGCAATTAATATCTTCTCTTCTTGCAAGTGCCATGTCACATTTCTCATGGTTATCACAGTTCCATTCCTGACAAAAAAACTCATGATATGTAGGTATTCCCCATATACTGTAGGGAGATATTATAGACAAGTACCCAATACTCACTCAGAATCTGGCTTAGATTGCCTCTGAGGACTGAAGTTAAGACACAAGTCCCTACTAAGTGATTTTTTTCATTCATCCACAGAAATAATTGCTCTCTTATTTGTATCCCCAGAGAACTTTAGAAAATAGTTATGCATGTATACATCTGTGTGTCTTATGAGAAGACAATCTCTTGAGGCCTGGACTTTCATATCTTCCCCATTCCATGTTGCAGCCATCTGGGGCCAAATTAGTCATGACTACAGCATGACTTAGACTTGAAATGGATGGTCTTGACTAAAGAGCTATGGTATTAAATGGAATCTCTTCCTATTATGAAGGGTCTTTGCATTTCTAACCAAATGAGCAGGTATTTAAAGATACTTGGTCAAATGTCAATCATCTTGCAAATCTTGGCTTATCTGCTACCTTTTTTTTTGTGGTGCTGGGGCTTGAATCAGAGTCTATGCCTTGAGCCACACCACAAGCCCCCATCCCTTTTTTTGATGTGTTTTTTGAGATATAGTCACAAGAACTATTGCCATGGGCTGACTTTGAACCACATCTCTCCCTCCTTAGTAGCTAGGATTACAGGTGTGAGCCACTGGCTCCTGGCTTATCTTTTATCCTCCAAATATTCGGTATATGTTACCAATTTAGTAAAATATGAAGGTATCATGTTTGGAAAAATTTATAGCTGAGCAGTAGAAACTTTGGACTGAGGTTTGAAGACAGACTACATAGTGAAGTGGCCAGAGGCTTACTGAGAAATAACTCAAGCAGGCTGTGTCGTTAAGGGCAGATGCCCTTTTGATGGGATAGAGTTGACCTTGGCTGGATGTTTTGAAAGTTAAACAGGAGGAGATTTTCTTTGAAAGTAGATTATGAGACCACTAGAATTGAATACCAAATAGTTTTAGCTTTCAATGTGTCACTTCATTGGTCATGCTTACCTTCCAAGAATCTTTTCCACCAATGTATAAATAGTCTGATAATGCAATGTTACAGGACAGAGGCAACACTATGTAGTATGCATTCACCTGGGTAGAACTAAACTGAATCTGATCAGGTCACGAGCTGTAACCACAAGGCAATAAGTTTCAGAATGTAGGACATTTACCATAAAATGACACAGATCCTCTACTGTGCAACTATAACAAGAAAATTGTGAGAACAAAGTGAAAAGAATGAAACACCTAACTGTAATAATCTCCCTTCTTCCTTTGATTCAGAAACAGCCACAGATAAAGAAATCTCCAATGCCCGCTCAGGAATTGGAGATTTCGCTGCCGATCTAGATCCTACCACAACAACTTGGATGAATTCCCACCTACCACAAGGACAGGACTACGCATTGGAATTTCTATTATGGATATATGTAATAATGACAGCTCACCATCTCCAATTCTGGGGGAAAGAGCTTGTTGTTACATATTACTGTTTAATTTTTATGCTCCCAGGGAAGGAAATTGTATTCATGGCCTAAAGATTTAGGTGAAAAATCTCAGGGTACAGTCCTGGGCTCATGGGACATATGTTCTGTTTTCCTGAAAGATTCCAAATAGATGCAAGAAATCCTTACACATGAATAGGTAAATGAAGGGTCTAAGAAAAGTTGACTTTTGCTCATCCTAACTGGACTGTTTAAGAACAATTGGGTTCTATAAATTTAGTTTCCTTAATCAACTCATATTTTCATGGAGAAAATATATAATTTCTTTGGTCATGTACACAACATGAATTATTACATCAACTAAGATACATCACAAAACACCCAGCTAAATCTCAAGATATATCAGAAAGTACCAGTCTCCACAGTTACTTTGCCTAGTGTCATTTCTCACTGAATCACATAACATACAGCTTTGTATGAATGGGCAGAGCATTCTCAATTTTCACATTGAATCAAAATGCAAAATAATTTTGGTAATTATACACATAATAGAAAAAACAAGATTGAACAAAATTCAACCTACATAGTTACATGCACAGTAAGCCAACATTTACATGTTGACAGAGGAACATCCTCAAAGTTTTAAGACACTGTCTACTTTCTTCTGTCTTGTCCTTTTGAATTGCTTAGGGTATAAATACACATGTAAAGAGGGCATATGGCAAAAGGATATTTATTCAAAGAGTGATAAAAAACTAACTTTGAATAGGTACATATTTTCTTTTCAAATTCTGATTGCCTCAAACCTTCAAAACTTCAGAAATGTAGGGCCTTGCCTCACTACAGAAGATATGGAAGAAATGTGAAGGGAAGATCATTTGTTACTGTATGTTATTTTTTAAAAATTGACTGTCCTTGATAGAGAAAAGCAATTCATGATGTAAAGATTTATCTGAATAAGGTCATGGTAAAAGTTGAAAAGTGTTAGATATATGGATCATGTGTATTACTTCCTACAAACAATCCAAAAAGAAGCAAGAATCCCTCACAGAATCAAGAGGTAATTGATGTGTAAAATGCAGCCTCGGATAATCAAAAGAGATTTCTTTTTACCTTTGATTCAGGTCAGCAAAATTATTCCCATGCACCCAAGAGTGATAAGGAAATTAATGGAATAACCAGTGTATTTGAAGGAGAACTGTATTAGAAAGTGCTCTGCATGTGAATTATCCAACTGATTTGTCTCCACAGATTTCATGAGTGTAGATGAGTCGGGTGGAAATGACATGGGAACTTAGCAAGAATCTTCATTGTCCAATGCACTATGTGATCTTTGCATTCCAAGCAAGCAATGAATATATGATATTTTTCTCCTTATTTGTTGATTCCCTGGTTTTTTTTTCTTTTTACATGTGTTTTAGGTAAGCCTCAACAGGGAGTGCACAAGATGCTCAGGCTGTAACATAGGTGTTTTCTTTCTTTTTAAAAAGTTTTTTATTATTCATTTATTCACATGTGTGTACATTGTTTGGGTCACTTCTCTCCCCTGCCCCCCTCTCCCCCCCCTCCTCTTCATGTCCAGGCAGAAACTGCTCTGCACTGATCTTTAAATATGTTGAAGATACAACATAAGCATAATAAGGAAGACAAAGTGGTTTTGCTAATTGAGTTAAGGAAAGCTATACAGAAAGATCCCTACCATTCCTTTCATGAACAAATGTGTTATTCCAAGTTGATACATCTCTAAATAATCTTTACACTGGTTGCTGATCCCCTTCTCATGTTAACTTCTGTCACTTTAAGGTTTCTGTATTAGTTCCTCTGGAGTGGGGATATGAAACACTTTCATGTATTGGGATTTATACCTATTCCCATATCTTGTGTAGGTGATTTCCCCTAGTCATGTGATTGAAGACCTAACACATTGCTGCATTTTCCCTAGATCTAAATATCTACAAGGTCCAATATGTGCATCCAGGCATACTAAGGTAGGATTGATAACATCTTCACAATCACTTGAATCTATATTTACATTGTTAAATTTTACTACACATACGGGATGAATATCTGAAAGAAAATGAAATGAGCATCATGGAAATCAATGCTAAACAGAACTCAGTGGTATCCACATCTTCAAACACCCTCCAAAGTCCAACCCAGGAGGAAAAAGAGCCCCTTGATGAGCAAACCAGAATGACAGAATGACAGGACCTTCACCAGAAGGCAAGCATGAGAGCATTCCTTCCATTGACCTGTCTCTGATCACGTCTATATTTCTATCAAGAAAGACACAGCTCTTCTCCATGCAGCAGGGATGTGTGCTAAAGGCTGCATCCCTACCCTCACCCAGAATCAGACTAAGAATCATGTCTAAAATCTGAAGAAGGCCCAGACCCTTTCTAAAAGAAGCTTTATATTCCTTTTCATTCCTCTCGGGAAACACGTGCTCTGTCCTCTATGTGCCCAGAGTACTTTCCATACATAGTTTTCTGTGCACCTGTCTGGGTGTCTCCCTGGCTTAAGGTTTCTAGAGTTGAGGTCTCACCTGTCCTCCCAAATGTGGGCATTCCCGGGGAAACTGTTGACAGAGCAGGAAAGGATCAACTGACTGCATGACTTAGATGCGTGTAAAATGGAGGTTCTTGACTAAAGAGCTATGGTATGAGTTGGAATCTATCCTCAGGCCACAGTGACCTTGGGCTTCTGACCTTCATTAACTGCATATTGCAGCACATGGTAAATTTTCTTCCCACATCCCTTTCAAACCTTGATCTGGGCTAGATCCCGAACTGCGCATTCACTGTCAGGAGTGTCGTAAGCTTACCTTTTGCCACTTTTTGCCTCCTGGAAATGGCCCTCAGTGATTTGCTGATTACTTTGGATGTTTGGGAGTAGAAGGGAATTTCTGATGAAAATATTGTGTAAGGGGCTGAGGGTCAATAAAGACAAGTGTAAAATTGATGAATTTAATTTTCACAGCCTGAGTTTGAGCACTGAGACCTGCAAACCCAAATTGATCCAGGAAGTGTAGCAGAGGGTTTCTTCCCATTTAGCTGCTCTCTCCCCTCATCTTGCCAAGGCAAAACCATACAGTTTCGTCTATCACAATGACAACATGTACTCTCAAATCCAGGAACATACACCAAAAACGGCCTTCCCTAAAGCTTTCGATATAGTTAGGAAATTACCAGAGCTCATGTCAACTATCCTCATTCACAACCCTCTTCAAATTGAAGTGTATACAGGTTATGTCCAGGGCAGCCAGCATTCTTATATTCACATGGAAAAAATAGGGACTAATTGGGGCATTTTTACACAAAACAATAGCAGGGAAACAAATTTGTATACAATTGAACCTTCATGTTTACATGCACTTTAAGACAAACTCTCCATATTGACAGAGGAATATCTCAAGGTTTGAAGAAGTTGTCTAATGTCTTCTTTCTTCACCTCTTCAATTGCCTAAATGGAATGTGCAGGTAGATAAGGCACATTGCCTAAAGGATATGTGCTAAGAAGAATGGTAGAAATAATGTTTGAGTTAGGTGCAGATTTTCTTTTCATATTCTGTTTGCCTGTAGCCTTCATGCATTTAGAAAAGTAGTACCATGGCGCACAGAAGGGATGAAAATGAAAACTGTGAGGGGACGATCCTTTGTTGCTTTATATTATTTTAAAATTTACCCTATTCAGGAGACAATAGAGATCCATTACCTAATATTTAGCTGGAAAAACTCATAGTAGCGGCCTAAAATTGTCAGGTATATGGGACCTATCTCTTGTTTCCGGGAAAGATTCCAACAACAAGTACGCATTCCAAATGGAAAAATCAAGTGGTAGATGACCTGTCTCCATGACATGGGGTCTACCCCATTCAAACCGATTTCTTTTCCTTCAAAACAGAGGTCAGGAAAATTATTTCCATGAATCCCAGCATGCTAAGCACATTCATCTGAAAAGCAGTGGGCCTGAAGGTGATGTGTCTTAGAATGTGGTCTGTAAACGAATTACATAAGTGATTATAAGCACTGATGCAAGTGGGTATACATGGCTCCTGGGTGGATATTAGAAGACCCGAGAAAGTCTCCAATGGGAACTGACCAAAAGCCATTGCTGTCCAATACACTAACAGATCTTTACATTCCATGCAGGAAAGAAACGTTTCAGACATTCTTTTTCTCCTTATTTGCTGAAGCACTGAATTTTCCCACCTGTATACAGGGCACCTGCCAAAGGAGTTCTCATTATGTTCCAAGTGGAACATGGCCTTTCACCTACCAGAAGCTCCCGGGGAACCATGCAAACACCACTTTGTGCACACAGTCATGGTCACTTGGGATTGATCACACCCCTCATGATCAGCCTAAATCTACACTTAATTTTGTTCCAATAGGTGAAGGGTATCCAAAAGTAAATGAGAATGTTCATGTGGATGTCACCAATGCAGAGGAGGCAGTGGACTGCACATCTTCAACCAGGTTCCATGATTCAATCGAGGAGGAAAAGGAGTCCCTTGATGAGCCAAGCCAGGATGATGCAATGCCAGGACCTTCACCCGAAGGCAAGCATGAGAGCATTCCTTCCATTGACCTGTCTCTGATCACGTCTATATTTCTATCAAGAAAATCATGACACATCTATTCTCCGTGCAGCAAGGATGGGTGCTCAAGGCTGCATCCCTACCCTCACCCAGAATCAGACTAAGAATCATGTCTAAAATCTGAAGAAGGCCCAGACCCTTTCTAAAAGAAGTTTTATGTTCCTTTTCATTCCTCTCGGGAAACACGTGCTGTGTCCTCTATGTGCCCAGAGTACTTTCCATACATAGTTTTCTGTGCACCTGTCTGGGTGTCTCCCTGGCTTAAGGTTTCTAGAGTTGAGGTCTCACCTGTCCTCCCAAATGTGGGCATTCCCGGGGAAATTGTTGACAGAGCAGGAAAGGATCAACTGACTGCATGACTTAAATGCGTGTAAAATGGAGGTTCTTGACTAAAGAGCTATGGTATGAGTTGGAATCTATCTTCAGGCCACAATGACCTTGGGCTTCTGACCTTCATTAACTGCATATTGCAGCACATGGTAAATTTTCTTCCCACATCCCTTTCAAACCTTGATCTGGGCTAGATCCCGAACTGCGCATTCACTGTCAGGAATGTCGGAGGCTTACCTTTTGCCACTTTTTGCCTCCTGGAAATGGCCCTCAGTGATTTGCTGATTACTTTGGATGTTTGTTAGTAGAAGGGAACGTCTGATGAAAATATTGTGTTAGGGGCTGAGGGTCAATAAAGACCAGTGTAAAATTGATGAATTTAATTTTCACAGCCTGAGTTTGAGCATTGAGACCTGCAAACCCAAATTGATCCAGGCAGTTTAGCAGAGGGTTTCTTCCCATTTAGCTGCTCTCTCCCCTCATCTTGCCAAGGCAAAACCATACAGTTTCATCTATCACAATGACAACATGTACTCTCAAATCCAGGAACATGCACCAAAAACGGCCTTCCCTAAAGCTTTCAATATAGTTAGGAAATTACCAGAGCTCATGTCAACTATCCTCATTCACAACCCTCTTCAAATTCAAGTGTATACAGGTTATGTCCAGGGGAGCCAGCATTCTTATATTCACATGGAAAAAATAGGGACTAATTGGGGCATTTTTACACAAAACAATAGCAGGGAAACAAGTTTCTATACAATTGAACCTTCATGTTTACCTGAACTTTAAGACAAACTCTCCATATTGACAGAGGAATATCTCAAGGTTTGAAGAAGTTGTCTAATGTCTTCTTTCTTCACCTCTTCAATTGCCTAAATGGAATGTGCAGGTAGATAAGGCACATTGCCTAAAGGATATGTGCTAAGAAGAATGGTAGAAATAATGTTTGAGTTAGGTGCAGATTTTCTTTTCATATTCTGTTTGCCTGTAGCCTTCATGCATTTAGAAAAGTAGTACCATGGCGCACAGAAGGGATGAAAATGAAAAATGTGAGGGGACGATCCTTTGTTGCTTTATATTATTTTAAAATTTACCCTATTCAGGAGACAATAGAGATCCATTACCTAATATTTAGCTGGAAAACCTCATAGTAGCGGCCTAAAATTGTCAGGTATATGGGACCTATCTCTTGTTTCCGGGAAGATTCCAACAACAAGTACGCATTCCAAATGGAAAAATCAAGTGGTAGATGACATGTCTTCATGACATATGATCTGCCCCATTCAAAACCGATTTCTTTTCCTTCAAAAGAGAGGTCAGGAAAATTATTTCCATGAATCCCAGCATGCTAAGCACATTCATCTGAAAAGCAGTGGGCCTGAAGGTGATGTGTCTTAGAATGTGGTCTGTAAACGAATTACATAACTGATTATAAGCACTGATGCAAGTGGGAATACATGGCTCCTGGGTGGATATTAGAAGACCCGAGAAAGTCTCCAATGGGAACTGACCAAAAGCCATTGCTGTCCAACACACTAACAGATCTTTGCATTCCATGCCCTAAAGAAACGTTTCAAACATTCTTTTTCTCCTTATTTGCTGAAGCTCTAAATTTTCCCACCTGTATACACGGCTCCTGCAAAGGGAGTTCTCATTATGTTCCAAGTGGAGCATGGCCTTTCACCTACCAGAAGCTCCCGGGGAACCATGCAAACACCACTTTGTGCACACAGTCATGGTCACTTGGGTTTGATCACACCCCTCATGATCAGCCTAAATCTACACTTAATTTTGTTCCAATAGGTGAAGGGTATCCAAAAGTAAATGAGAATGTTCATGTGGATGTCACCAATGCAGAGGAGGCAGTGGACTGCACATCTTCAACCAGGTTCCATGATTCAATCGAGGAGGAAAAGGAGTCCCTTGATGAGCCAAGCCAGGATGATGCAATGCCAGGACCTTCACCCGAAGGCAAGCATGAGAGCATTCCTTCCATTGACCTATCTCTGATCACGTCTATATTTCTATCAAGAAAATCATGACACATCTATTCTCCGTGCAGCAAGGATGTGTGCTCAAGGCTGCATCCCTACCCTCACCCAGAATCAGACTAAGAATCATGTCTAAAATCTGAAGAAGGCCCAGACCCTTTCTAAAAGAAGTTTTATGTTCCTTTTCATTCCTCTCGGGAAACACGTGCTCTGTCCTCTATGTGCCCAGAGTACTTTCCATACATAGTTTTCTGTGCACCTGTCTGGGTGTCTCCCTGGCTTAAGGTTTCTAGAGTTGAGGTCTCACCTGTCCTCCAAAATGTAGGCATTCCCGGGGAAACTGTTGACAGAGCAGGAAAGGATCAACTGACTGCATGACTTAGATGCGTGTAAAATGGAGGTTCTTGACTAAAGAGCTATGGTATGAGTTGGAATCTATCTTCAGGCCACAGTGACCTTGGGCTTCTGACCTTCATTAACTGCATATTGCAGCACATGGTAAATTTTCTTCCCACATCCCTTTCAAACCTTGATCTGGGCTAGATCCCGAACTGCGCATTCACTGTCAGGAGTGTCGTAAGCTTACCTTTTGCCACTTTTTGCCTCCTGGAAATGGCCCTCAGTGATTTGCTGATTACTTTGGATGTTTGGGAGTAGAAGGGAACGTCTGATGAAAATATTGTGTTAAGGGCTGAGGGTCAATAAAGACAAGTGTAAAATTGATGAATTTAATTTTCACAGCCTGAGTTTGAGCATTGAGACCTGCAAACCCAAATTGATCCAGGCAGTTTAGCAGAGGGTTTCTTCCCATTTAGCTGCTCTCTCCCCTCATCTTGCCAAGGCAAAACCATACAGTTTCATCTATCACAATGACAACATGTACTCTCAAATCCAGGAACATACACCAAAAACGGCCTTCCCTAAAGCTTTCGATATAGTTAGGAAATTACCAGAGCTCATGTCAACTATCCTCATTCACAACCCTCTTCAAATTGAAGTGTATACAGGTTATGTCCAGGGCAGCCAGAATTCTTATGTTCACATGGAAAAAATAGGGACTAATTGGGGCATCTTTACACAAAACAATAGCAGGGAAACAAATTTGTATACAATTGAACCTTCATGTTTACATGCACTTTAAGACAAACTCTCCATATTGACAGAGGAATATCTCAAGGTTTGCAGAAGCTGTGTAATGTCTTCTTTCTTCACCTCTTCAATTGCCTAAATGGAATGTGCAGATATATAAGGCACATTGTCTAAAGGATATGTGCTAAGAAGAATGGTAGAAATAATGTTTGAGTTAGGTGCAGATTTTCTTTTCATATTCTGTTTGCCTGTAGCCTTCATGCATTTAGAAAAGTAGTACCATGGCACACAGAAGGGATGAAAATGAAAAAATGTGAGGGGACGATCCTTTGTTGCTTTATATTATTTTAAAATTTACCCTATTCAGGAGACAATAGAGATCCATTACCTAATATTTAGCTGGAAAACCTCATAGTAGCGGCCTAAAATTGTCAGGTATATGGGACCTATCTCTTCTTTCCAGGAAAGATTCCAACAACAAGTACGCATTCCAAATGGAAAAATCAAGTGGTAGATGACATGTCTCCATGACATGGGATCTGCCCCATTCAAAACCGATTTCTTTTCCTTCAAAAGAGAGGTCAGGAAAATTATTTCCATGAATCCCAGCATGCTAAGCACATTCATCTGAAAAGCAGTGGGCCTGAAGGTGATGTGTCTTAGAATGTGGTCTGTAAACGAATTACATAACTGATTATAAGCACTGATGCAAGTGGGAATACATGGCTCCTGGGTGGATATTAGAAGACCCGAGAAAGTCTCCAATGGGAACTGACCAAAAGCCATTGCTGTCCAATACACTAACAGATCTTTACATTCCATGCAGGAAAGAAACGTTTCAGACATTCTTTTTCTCCTTATTTGCTGAAGCCCTGAATTTTCCCACCTGTATACACGGCTCCTGCCAAGGGAGTTCTCGTTATGTTCCAAGTGGAACATGGCCTTTCACGTACCAGAAGCTCCCGGGGAACCATGCAAACACCACTTTGTGCACACAGTCATGGTCACTTGGGATTGATCACACCCCTCATGATCAGCATAAATCTACACTTAATTTTGTTCCAATACGTGAAGGGTATCCAAAAGTAAATGAGAATGTTCATGTGGATGTCACCAATGCAGAGGAGGCAGTGGACTCCACATCTTCAACCAGATTCCATGATTCAATCGAGGAGGAAAAGGAGTCCCTTGATGAGCCAAGCCAGGATGATGCAATGCCAGGACCTTCACCCGAAGGCAAGCATGAGAGCATTCCTTCCATTGACCTGTCTCTGATCACGTCTATATTTCTATCAAGAAAATCATGACACATCTATTCTCCGTGCAGCAAGGATGCGTGCTCAAGGCTGCATCCCTACCCTCACCCAGAATCAGACTAAGAATCATGTCTAAAATCTGAAGAAGGCCCAGACCCTTTCTAAAAGAAGTTTTATGTTCCTTTTCATTCCTCTCGGGACACACGTGCTGTGTCCTCTATGTGCCCAGAGTACTTTCCATACATAGTTTTCTGTGTACCTGTCTGGGTGTCTCCCTGGCTTAAGGTTTCTAGAGTTGAGGTCTCACCTGTCCTCCCAAATGTGGGCATTCCCGGGGAAACTGTTGACAGAGCAGGAAATGATCAACTGACTGCATGACTTAGATGCGTGTAAAATGGAGGTTCTTGACTAAAGAGCTATGGTATGAGTTGGAATCTATCTTCAGGCCACAATGACCTTGGGCTTCTGACCTTCATTAACTGCATATTGCAGCACATGGTAAATTTTCTTCCCACATCCCTTTCAAACCTTGATCTGGGCTAGATCCCGAACTGCGCATTCACTGTCAGGAATGTCGGAGGCTTACCTTTTGCCACTTTTTGCCTCCTGGAAATGGCCCTCAGTGATTTGCTGATTATTTTGGATGTTTGTTAGTAGAAGGGAACGTCTGATGAAAATATTGTGTTAGGGGCTGAGGGTCAATAAAGACCAGTGTAAAATTGATGAATTTAATTTTCATAGCCTGAGTTTGAGCATTGAGACCTGCAAACCCAAATTGATCCAGGCAGTTTAGCAGAGGGTTTCTTCCCATTTAGCTGCTCTCTCCCCTCATCTTGCCAAGGCAAAACCATACAGTTTCATCTATCACAATGACAACATGTACTCTCAAATCCAGGAACATACACCAAAAACGGCCTTCCCTAAAGCTTTCGATATAGTTAGGAAATTACCAGAGCTCATGTCAACTATCCTCATTCACAACCCTCTTCAAATTCAAGTGTATACAGGTTATGTCCAGGGGAGCCAGCATTCTTATATTCACATGGAAAAAATAGGGACTAATTGGGGCATTTTTACACAAAACAATAGCAGGGAAACAAGTTTCTATACAATTGAACCTTCATGTTTACCTGAACTTTAAGACAAACTCTCCATATTGACAGAGGAATATCTCAAGGTTTGAAGAAGTTGTCTAATGTCTTCTTTCTTCACCTCTTCAATTGCCTAAATGGAATGTGCAGGTAGATAAGGCACATTGCCTAAAGGATATGTGCTAAGAAGAATGGTAGAAATAATGTTTGAGTTAGGTGCAGATTTTCTTTTCATATTCTGTTTGCCTGTAGCCTTCATGCATTTAGAAAAGTAGTACCATGGCGCACAGAAGGGATGAAAACGAAAAATGTGAGGGGACGATCCTTTGTTGCTTTATATTATTTTAAAATTTACCCTATTCAGGAGACAATAGAGATCCATTACCTAATATTTAGCTGGAAAACCTCATAGTAGCGGCCTAAAATTGTCAGGTATTTGGGACCTATCTCTTGTTTCCGGGAAGATTCCAACAACAAGTACGCATTCCAAATGGAAAAATCAAGTGGTAGATGATTTGTCTTCATGACATATGATCTGCCCCATTCAAAACCGATTTCTTTTCCTTCAAAAGAGAGGTCAGGAAAATTATTTCCATGAATCCCAGCATGCTAAGCACATTCATCTGAAAAGCAGTGGGCCTGAAGGTGATGTGTCTTAGAATGTGGTCTGTAAACGAATTACATAACTGATTATAAGCACTGATGCAAGTGGGAATACATGGCTCCTGGGTGGATATTAGAAGACCCGAGGAAGTCTCCAATGGGAACTGACCAAAAGCCATTGCTGTCCAACACACTAACAGATCTTTGCATTCCATGCCCTAAAGAAACGTTTCAAACATTCTTTTTCTCCTTATTTGCTGAAGCCCTGAATTTTCCCACCTGTATACACGGCTCCTGCTAAGGGAGTTCTCATTATGTTCCAAGTGGAACATGGCCTTTCACCTACCAGAAGCTCCCGGGGAACCATGCAAACACCACTTTGTGCACACAGTCATGGTCACTTGGGTTTGATCACACCCCTCATGACCAGCCTAAATCTACACTTAATTTTGTTCCAATAGGTGAAGGGTATCCAAAAGTAAATGAGAATGTTCATGTGGATGTCACCAATGCAGAGGAGGCAGTGGACTGCACATCTTCAACCAGATTCCATGATTCAATAGAGGAGGAAAAGGAGTCCCTTGATGAGCCAAGCCAGGATGATGCAATGCCAGGACCTTCACCCGAAGGCAAGCATGAGAGCATTCCTTCCATTGACCTGTCTCTGATCACGTCTATATTTCTATCAAGAAAATCATGACACATCTATTCTCCATGCAGCAAGGATGCGTGCTCAAGGCTGCATCCCTACCCTCACCCAGAATCAGACTAAGAATCATGTCTAAAATCTGAAGAAGGCCCAGACCCTTTCTAAAAGAAGTTTTATGTTCCTTTTCATTCCTCTCGGGAAACACGTGCTCTGTCCTCTATGTGCCCAGAGTACTTTCCATACATAGTTTTCTGTGCACCTGTCTGGGTGTCTCCCTGGCTTAAGGTTTCTAGAGTTGAGGTCTCACCTGTCCTCCCAAATGTGGGCATTCCCGGGGAAACTGTTGACAGAGCAGGAAAGGATCAACTGACTGCATGACTTAGATGCGTGTAAAATGGAGGTTCTTGACTAAAGAGCTATGGTATGAGTTGGAATCTATCTTCAGGCCACAATGACCTTGGGCTTCTGACCTTCATTAACTGCATATTGCAGCACATGGTAAATTTTCTTCCCACATCCCTTTCAAACCTTGATCTGGGCTAGATCCCGAACTGCGCATTCACTGTCAGGAGTGTCGTAAGCTTACCTTTTGCCACTTTTTGCCTCCTGGAAATGGCCCTCAGTGATTTACTGATTACTTTGGATGTTTGGGAGTAGAAGGGAACTTCTGATGAAAATATTGTGTTAGGGGCTGAGGGTCAATAAAGACAAGTGTAAAATTGATGAATTTAATTTTTACAGCCTGAGTTTGAGCATTGAGACCTGCAAACCCAAATTGATCCATGCAGTTTAGCAGAGGGTTTCTTCCCATTTAGCTGCTCTCTGCCCTCATCTTGCCAAGGCAAAACCATACAGTTTCATCTATCACAATGACAACATGTACTTTCAAATCCAGGAACATACACCAAAAACGGCCTTCCCTAAAGCTTTCGATATAGTTAGGAAATTACCAGAGCTCATGTCAACTATCCTCATTCACAACCCTCTTCAAATTGAAGTGTATACAGGTTATGTCCAGGGCAGCCAGCATTCTTGTATTCACATGGAAAAAATAGGGACTAATTGGGGAATTTTTACAAAAAACAATAGCAGGGAAACAAATTTGTATACAATTGAACCTTCATGTTTACATGCACTTTAAGACAAACTCTCCATATTGACAGAGGAATATCTCAAGGTTTGCAGAAGCTGTGTAATGTCTTCTTTCTTCACCTCTTCAATTGCCTAAATGGAATGTGCAGATATATAAGGCACATTGCCTAAAGGATATGTGCTAAGAAGAATGGTAGAAATAATGTTTGAGTTAGGTGCAGATTTTCTTTTCATATTCTGTTTGCCTGTAGCCTTCATGCATTTAGAAAAGTAGTACCATGGCACACAGAAGGGATGAAAATGAAAAAATGTGAGGGGACGATCCTTTGTTGCTTTATATTATTTTTAAATTTACCCTATTCAGGAGACAATAGAGATCCATTACCTAATATTTAGCTGGAAAACCTCATAGTAGCGGCCTAAAATTGTCAGGTATATGGGACCTATCTCTTCTTTCCTGGAAAGATTCCAACAACAAGTACGCATTCCAAATGGAAAAATCAAGTGGTAGATGACCTGTCTCCATGACATGGGGTCTACCCCATTCAAACCGATTTCTTTTCCTTCAAAACAGAGGTCAGGAAAATTATTTCCATGAATTCCAGCATGCTAAGCACATTCATCTGAAAAGCAGTGGGCCTGAAGGTGATGTGTCTTAGAATGTGTTCTATAAACGAATTACATAAGTGATTATAAGCACTGATGCAAGTGGGTATACATGGCTCCTGGGTGGATATTAGAAGACCCGAGAAAGTCTCCAATGGGAACTGACCAAAAGCCATTGCTGTCCAATACACTAACAGATCTTTACATTCCATGCAGGAAAGAAACGTTTCAGACATTCTTTTTCTCCTTATTTCCTGAAGCCCTGAATTTTCCCACCTGTATACAGGGCTCCTGCCAAGGGAGTTCTCGTTATGTTCCAAGTGGAACATGGCCTTTCACGTACCAGAAGCTCCCGGGGAACCATGCAAACACCACTTTGTGCACACAGTCATGGTCACTCGGGATTGATCACACCACTCATGATCAGCCTAAATCTACACTTAATTTTGTTCCAATAGGTGAAGGGTATCCAAAAGTAAATGAGAATGTTCATGTGGAAGTCACCAATGCAGAGGAGACAGTGGACTGCACATCTTCAACCAGGTTCCATGATTCAATCGAGGAGGAAAAGGAGTCCCTTGATGAGCCAAGCCAGGATGATGCAATGCCAGGACCTTCACCCGAAGGCAAGCATGAGAGCATTCCTTCCATTGACCTGTCTCTGATCACGTCTATATTTCTATCAAGAATATCATGACACATCTATTCTCCGTGCAGCAAGGATGTGTGCTCAAGGCTGCATCCCTACCCTCACCCAGAATCAGACTAAGAATCATGTCTAAAATCTGAAGAAGGCCCAGACCCTTTCTAAAAGAAGTTTTATGTTCCTTTTCATTCCTCTCGGGAAACACGTGCTCTGTCCTCTATGTGCCCAGAGTACTTTCCATACATAGTTTTCTGTGCACCTGTCTGGGTGTCTCCCTGGCTTAAGATTTCTAGAGTTGAGGTCTCACCTGTCCTCCCAAATGTGGGCATTCCCGGGGAAACTGTTGACAGAGCAGGAAAGGATCAACTGACTGCATGACTTAGATGCGTGTAAAATGGAGGTTCTTGACTAAAGAGCTATGGTATGAGTTGGAATCTATCCTCAGGCCACAGTGACCTTGGGCTTCTGACCTTCATTAACTGCATATTGCAGCACATGGTAAATTTTCTTCCCACATCCCTTTCAAACCTTGATCTGGGCTAGATCCCGAAGTGCGCATTCACTGTCAGGAATGTCGTAACCTTACCTTTTGCCACTTTTTGCCTCCTGGAAATGGCCCTCAGTGATTTGCTGATTACTTTGGATGTTTGTTAGTAGAAGGGAACTTCTGATGAAAATATTGTGTTAGGGGCTGAGGGTCAATAAAGACAAGTGTAAAATTGATGAATTTAATTTTCACAGCCTGAGTTTGAGCATTGAGACCTGCAAACCCAAATTGATCCAGGCAGTTTAGCAGAGGGTTTCTTCCCATTTAGCTGCTCTCTCCCCTCATCTTGCCAAGGCAAAACCATACAGTTTCATCTATCACAATGACAACATGTACTCTCAAATCCAGGAACATACACCAAAAACGGCCTTCCCTAAAGCTTTCGATATAGTTAGGAAATTACCAGAGCTCATGTCAACTATCCTCATTCACAACCCTCTTCAAATTGAAGTGTATACAGGTTATGTCCAGGGCAGCCAGAATTCTTATGTTCACATGGAAAAAATAGGGACTAATTGGGGCATCTTTACACAAAACAATAGCAGGGAAACAAATTTGTATACAATTGAACCTTCATGTTTACATGCACTTTAAGACAAACTCTCCATATTGACAGAGGAATATCTCAAGGTTTGCAGAAGCTGTGTAATGTCTTCTTTCTTCACCTCTTCAATTGCCTAAATGGAATGTGCAGATATATAAGGCACATTGTCTAAAGAATATGTGCTAAGAAGAATGGTAGAAATAATGTTTGAGTTAGGTGCAGATTTTCTTTTCATATTCTGTTTGCCTGTAGCCTTCATGCATTTAGAAAAGTAGTACCATGGCACACAGAAGGGATGAAAATGAAAAAATGTGAGGGGACGATCCTTTGTTGCTTTATATTATTTTAAAATTTACCCTATTCAGGAGACAATAGAGATCCATTACCTAATATTTAGCTGGAAAACCTCATAGTAGCGGCCTAAAATTGTCAGGTATATGGGACCTATCTCTTCTTTCCAGGAAAGATTCCAACAACAAGTACGCATTCCAAATGGAAAAATCAAGTGGTAGATGACATGTCTCCATGACATGGGATCTGCCCCATTCAAAACCGATTTCTTTTCCTTCAAAAGAGAGGTCAGGAAAATTATTTCCATGAATCCCAGCATGCTAAGCACATTCATCTGAAAAGCAGTGGGCCTGAAGGTGATGTGTCTTAGAATGTGGTCTGTAAACGAATTACATAACTGATTATAAGCACTGATGCAAGTGGGAATACATGGCTCCTGGGTGGATACTAGAAGACCCAAGAAAGTCTCCAATGGGAACTGACCAAAAGCCATTGCTGTCCAACACACTAACAGATCTTTACATTCCATGCAGGAAAGAAACGTTTCAGACATTCTTTTTCTCCTTATTTCCTGAAGCCCTGAATTTTCCCACCTGTATACATGGCTCCTGCAAAGGGAGTTCTCATTATGTTCCAAGTGGAGCATGGCCTTTCACCTACCAGAAGCTCCCGGGGAACCATGCAAACACCACTTTGTGCACACAGTCATGGTCACTTGGGATTGATCACACCCGTCATGACCAGCCTAAATCTACACTTAATTTTGTTCCAATAGGTGAAGGGTATCCAAAAGTAAATGAGAATGTTCATGTGGATGTCACCAATGCAGAGGAGGCAGTGGACTGCACATCTTCAACCAGGTTCCATGATTCAATCGAGGAGGAAAAGGAGTCCCTTGATGAGCCAAGCCAGGATGATGCAATGCCAGGACCTTCACCCGAAGGCAAGCATGAGAGCATTCCTTCCATTGACCTGTCTCTGATCACGTCTATATTTCTATCAAGAAAATCATGACACATCTATTCTCCGTGCAGCAAGGATGTGTGCTCAAGGCTGCATCCCTACCCTCACCCAGAATCAGACTAAGAATCATGTCTAAAATCTGAAGAAGGCCCAGACCCTTTCTAAAAGAAGTTTTATGTTCCTTTTCATTCCTCTCGGGAAACACGTGCTCTGTCCTCTATGTGCCCAGAGTACTTTCCATACATAGTTTTCTGTGCACCTGTCTGGGTGTCTCCCTGGCTTAAGGTTTCTAGAGTTGAGGTCTCACCTGTCCTCCCAAATGTGGGCATTCCCGGGGAAACTGTTGACAGAGCAGGAAAGGATCAACTGACTGCATGACTTAGATGCGTGTAAAATGGAGGTTCTTGACTAAAGAGCTATGGTATGAGTTGGAATCTATCTTCAGGCCACAATGACCTTGGGCTTCTGACCTTCATTAACTGCATA
Organism: Castor canadensis; assembly: GCF_047511655.1. NCBI lineage: Eukaryota > Metazoa > Chordata > Mammalia > Rodentia > Castoridae > Castor > Castor canadensis. Next base: position 55,704,585 of record NC_133394.1, read on the forward strand.
TTGCAGCACATGGTAAATTTTCTTCCCACATCCCTTTCAAACCTTGATCTGGGCTAGATCCCGAACTGCGCATTCACTGTCAGGAATGTCGTAAGCTTACCTTTTTCCACTTTTTGCCTCCTGGAAATGGCCCTCATTGATTTGCTGATTACTTTGGATGTTTGTTAGTAGAAGGGAACTTCTGATGAAAATATTGTGTTAGGGGCTGAGGGTCAATAAAGACCAGTGTAAAATTGATGAATTTAATTTTCACAGCCTGAGTTTGAGCATTGAGACCTGCAAACCCAAATTGATCCAGGCAGTGTAGCAGAGGGTTTCTTGCCATTTAGCTGCTCTCTCCCCTCATCTTGCCAAGGCAAAACCATACAGTTTCATCTATCACAATGACAACATGTACTCTCAAATCCAGGAACATACACCAAAAACGGCCTTCCCTAAAGCTTTCAATATAGTTAGGAAATTACCAGAGCTCATGTCAACTATCCTCATTCACAACCCTCTTCAAATTCAAGTGTATACAGGTTATGTCCAGGGGAGCCAGCAGTCTTATATTCACATGGAAAAAATAGGGACTAATTGGGGCATTTTTACACAAAACAATAGCAGGGAAACAAATTTGTATACAATTGAACCTTCATGTTTACATGCACTTTAAGACAAACTCTCCATATTGACAGAGGAATATCTCAAGGTTTGAAGAAGTTGTCTAATGTCTTCTTTCTTCACCTCTTCAATTGCGTAAATGGAATGTGCAGGTAGATAAGGCACATTGCCTAAAGGATATGTGCTAAGAAGAATGGTGGAAATAATGTTTGAGTTAGGTGCAGATTTTCTTTTCATATTCTGTTTGCCTGTAGAATTCATGCATTTAGAAAAGTAGTACCATGGCGCACAGAAGGGAGGAAAATGAAAAATGTGAGGGGACGATCCTTTGTTGCTTTATATTATTTTAAAATTAACCCTATTCAGGAGACAATAGAGATCCATTACCTAATATTTAGCTGGAAAACCTCATAGTAGCGGCCTAAAATTGTCAGGTATATGGGACCTATCTCTTGTTTCCGGGAAAGATTCCAACAACAAGTACGCATTCCAAATGGAAAAATCAAGTGGTAGATGACCTGTCTCCATGACATGGGGTCTACCCCATTCAAACCGATTTCTTTTCCTTCAAAAGAGAGGTCAGGAAAATTATTTCCATGAGTCCCAGCATGCTAAGCACATTCATCTGAAAAGCAGTGGGCCTGAAGGTGATGTGTCTTAGAATGTGGTCGGTAAACGAATTACATAAGTGATTATAAGCACTGATGCAAGTGGGTATACATGGCTCCTGGGTGGATATTAGAAGACCCGAGAAAGTCTCCAATGGGAACTGACCAAAAGCCATTGCTGTCCAATACACTAACAGATCTTTACATTCCATGCAGGAAAGAAACGTTTCAGACATTCTTTTTCTCCTTATTTGCTGAAGCCCTGAATTTTCCCACCTGTATACACGGCTCCTGCCAAGGGAGTTCTCGTTATGTTCCAAGTGGAACATGGCCTTTCACGTACCAGAAGCTCCCGGGGAACCATGCAAACACCACTTTGTGCACACAGTCATGGTCACTTGGGATTGATCACACCCCTCATGATCAGCATAAATCTACACTTAATTTTGTTCCAATCCGTGAAGGGTATCCAAAAGTAAATGAGAATGTTCATGTGGATGTCACCAATGCAGAGGAGGCAGTGGACTCCACATCTTCAACCAGGTTCCATGATTCAATCGAGGAGGAAAAGGAGTCCCTTGATGAGCCAAGCCAGGATGATGCAATTCCAGGACCTTCACCCGAAGGCAAGCATGAGAGCATTCCTTCCATTGACCTGTCTCTGATCACGTCTATATTTCTATCAAGAAAATCATGACACATCTATTCTCCGTGCAGCAAGGATGTGTGCTCAAGGCTGCATCCCTACCCTCACCCAGAATCAGACTAAGAATCATGTCTAAAATCTGAAGAAGGCCCAGACCCTTTCTAAAAGAAGTTTTATGTTCCTTTTCATTCCTCTCGGGAAACACGTGCTCTGTCCTCTATGTGCCCAGAGTACTTTCCATACATAGTTTTCTGTGCACCTGTCTGGGTGTCTCCCTGGCTTAAGATTTCTAGAGTTGAGGTCTCACCTGTCCTCCCAAATGTGGGCATTCCCGGGGAAACTGTTGACAGAGCAGGAAAGGATCAACTGACTGCATGACTTAGATGCGTGTAAAATGGAGGTTCTTGACTAAAGAGCTATGGTATGAGTTGGAATCTATCCTCAGGCCACAGTGACCTTGGGCTTCTGACCTTCATTAACTGCATATTGCAGCACATGGTAAATTTTCTTCCCACATCCCTTTCAAACCTTGATCTGGGCTAGATCCCGAACTGCGCATTCACTGTCAGGAATGTCGTAAGCTTACCTTTTGCCACTTTTTGCCTCCTGGAAATGGCCCTCAGTGATTTTCTGATTACTTTGGATGTTTGGGAGTAGAAGGGAACGTCTGATGAAAATATTGTGTTAGGGGCTGAGGGTCAATAAAGACAAGTGTAAAATTGATGAATTTAATTTTCACAGCCTGAGTTTGAGCATTGAGACCTGCAAACCCAAATTGATCCAGGCAGTGTAGCAGAGGGTTTCTTGCCATTTAGCTGCTCTCTCCCCTCATCTTGCCAAGGCAAAACCATACAGTTTCATCTATCACAATGACAACATGTACTCTCAAATCCAGGAACATACACCAAAAACGGCCTTCCCTAAAGCTTTCGATATAGTTAGGAAATTACCAGAGCTCATGTCAACTATCCTCATTCACAACCCTCTTCAAATTGAAGTGTATACAGGTTATGTCCAGGGCAGCCAGCATTCTTATATTCACATGGAAAAAATAGGGACTAATTGGGGCATTTTTACACAAAACAATAGCAGGGAAACAAATTTGTATACAATTGAACCTTCATGTTTACATGCACTTTAAGACAAACTCTCCATATTGACAGAGGAATATCTCAAGGTTTGCAGAAGCTGTGTAATGTCTTCTTTCTTCACCTCTTCAATTGCCTAAATGGAATGTGCAGATATATAAGGCACATTGCCTAAAGGATATGTGCTAAGAAGAATGGTAGAAATAATGTTTGAGTTAGGTGCAGATTTTCTTTTCATATTCTGTTTGCCTGTAGCCTTCATGCATTTAGAAAAGTAGTACCATGGCACACAGAAGGGATGAAAATGAAAAAATGTGAGGGGATGATCCTTTGTTGCTTTATATTATTTTAAAATTTACCCTATTCAGGAGACAATAGAGATCCATTACCTAATATTTAGCTGGAAAACCTCATAGTAGCGGCCTAAAATTGTCAGGTATATGGGACCTATCTCTTCTTTCCTGGAAAGATTCCAACAACAAGTACGCATTCCAAATGGAAAAATCAAGTGGTAGATGACCTGTCTCCATGACATGGGGTCTACCCCATTCAAACCGATTTCTTTTCCTTCAAAAGAGAGGTCAGGAAAATTATTTCCATGAATTCCAGCATGCTAAGCACATTCATCTGAAAAGCAGTGGGCCTGAAGGTGATGTGTCTTAGAATGTGGTCTATAAACGAATTACATAAGTGATTATAAGCACTGATGCAAGTGGGTATACATGGCTCCTGGGTGGATATTAGAAGACCCGAGAAAGTCTCCAATGGGAACTGACCAAAAGCCATTGCTGTCCAATACACTAACAGATCTTTACATTCCATGCAGGAAAGAAACGTTTCAGACATTCTTTTTCTCCTTATTTCCTGAAGCCCTGAATTTTCCCACCTGTATACATGGCTCCTGCCAAGGGAGTTCTCGTTATGTTCCAAGTGGAACATGGCCTTTCACGTACCAGAAGCTCCCGGGGAACCATGCAAACACCACTTTGTGCACACAGTCATGGTCACTAGGGATTGATCACACCACTCATGATCAGCCTAAATCTACACTTAATTTTGTTCCAATAGGTGAAGGGTATCCAAAAGTAAATGAGAATGTTCATGTGGATGTCACCAATGCAGAGGAGACAGTGGACTGCACATCTTCAACCATTTTCCATGATTCATCGAGGAGGAAAAGGAGTCCCTTGATGAGCCAAGCCAGGATGATGCAATGCCAGGACCTTCACCCGAAGGCAAGCATGAGAGCATTCCTTCCTTTGACCTGTCTCTGATCACGTCTATATTTCTATCAAGAATATCATGACACATCTATTCTCCGTGCAGCAAGGATGTGTGCTCAAGGCTGCATCCCTACCCTCACCCAGAATCAGACTAAGAATCATGTCTAAAATCTGAAGAAGGCCCAGACCCTTTCTAAAAGAAGTTTTATGTTCCTTTTCATTCCTCTCGGGAAACACGTGCTCTGTCCTCTATGTGCCCAGAGTACTTTCCATACATAGTTTTCTGTGCACCTGTCTGGGTGTCTCCCTGGCTTAAGATTTCTAGAGTTGAGGTCTCACCTGTCCTCCCAAATGTGGGCATTCCCGGGGAAACTGTTGACAGAGCAGGAAAGGATCAACTGACTGCATGACTTAGATGCGTGTAAAATGGAGGTTCTTGACTAAAGAGCTATGGTATGAGTTGGAATCTATCCTCAGGCCACAGTGACCTTGGGCTTCTGACCTTCATTAACTGCATATTGCAGCACATGGTAAATTTTCTTCCCACATCCCTTTCAAACCTTGATCTGGGCTAGATCCCGAAGTGCGCATTCACTGTCAGGAATGTCGTAAGCTTACCTTTTGCCACTTTTTGCCTCCTGGAAATGGCCCTCAGTCATTTGCTGATTACTTTGGATGTTTGTTAGTAGAAGGGAACTTCTGATGAAAATATTGTGTTAGGGGCTGAGGGTCAATAAAGACAAGTGTAAAATTGATGAATTTAATTTTCACAGCCTGAGTTTGAGCATTGAGACCTGCAAACCCAAATTGATCCAGGCAGTTTAGCAGAGGGTTTCTTCCCATTTAGCTGCTCTCTCCCCTCATCTTGCCAAGGCAAAACCATACAGTTTCATCTATCACAATGACAACATGTACTCTCAAATCCAGGAACATACACCAAAAACGGCCTTCCCTAAAGCTTTCGATATAGTTAGGAAATTACCAGAGCTCATGTCAACTATCCTCATTCACAACCCTCTTCAAATTGAAGTGTATACAGGTTATGTCCAGGGCAGCCAGAATTCTTATGTTCACATGGAAAAAATAGGGACTAATTGGGGCATCTTTACACAAAACAATAGCAGGGAAACAAATTTGTATACAATTGAACCTTCATGTTTACATGCACTTTAAGACAAACTCTCCATATTGACAGAGGAATATCTCAAGGTTTGCAGAAGCTGTGTAATGTCTTCTTTCTTCACCTCTTCAATTGCCTAAATGGAATGTGCAGATATATAAGGCACATTGTCTAAAGGATATGTGCTAAGAAGAATGGTAGAAATAATGTTTGAGTTAGGTGCAGATTTTCTTTTCATATTCTGTTTGCCTGTAGCCTTCATGCATTTAGAAAAGTAGTACCATGGCACACAGAAGGGATGAAAATGAAAAAATGTGAGGGGACGATCCTTTGTTGCTTTATATTATTTTAAAATTTACCCTATTCAGGAGACAATAGAGATCCATTACCTAATATTTAGCTGGAAAACCTCATAGTAGCGGCCTAAAATTGTCAGGTATATGGGACCTATCTCTTCTTTCCAGGAAAGATTCCAACAACAAGTACGCATTCCAAATGGAAAAATCAAGTGGTAGATGACATGTCTCCATGACATGGGATCTGCCCCATTCAAAACCGATTTCTTTTCCTTCAAAAGAGAGGTCAGGAAAATTATTTCCATGAATCCCAGCATGCTAAGCACATTCATCTGAAAAGCAGTGGGCCTGAAGGTGATGTGTCTTAGAATGTGGTCTGTAAACGAATTACATAACTGATTATAAGCACTGATGCAAGTGGGAATACATGGCTCCTGGGTGGATATTAGAAGACCCAAGAAAGTCTCCAATGGGAACTGACCAAAAGCCATTGCTGTCCAACACACTAACAGATCTTTACATTCCATGCAGGAAAGAAACGTTTCAGACATTCTTTTTCTCCTTATTTCCTGAAGCCCTGAATTTTCCCACCTGTATACATGGCTCCTGCAAAGGGAGTTCTCATTATGTTCCAAGTGGAACATGGCCTTTCACCTACCAGAAGCTCCCGGGGAACCATGCAAACACCACTTTGTGCACACAGTCATGGTCACTTGGGATTGATCACACCCCTCATGACCAGCCTAAATCTACACTTAATTTTGTTCCAATACGTGAAGGGTATCCAAAAGTAAATGAGAATGTTCATGTGGATGTCACCAATGCAGAGGAGGCAGTGGACTGCACATCTTCAACCAGGTTCCATGATTCAATCGAGGAGGAAAAGGAGTCCCTTGATGAGCCAAGCCAGGATGATGCAATGCCAGGACCTTCACCCGAAGGCAAGCATGAGAGCATTCCTTCCATTGACCTGTCTCTGATCACGTCTATATTTCTATCAAGAAAATCATGACACATCTATTCTCCGTGCAGCAAGGATGTGTGCTCAAGGCTGCATCCCTACCCTCACCCAGAATCAGACTAAGAATCATGTCTAAAATCTGAAGAAGGCCCAGACCCTTTCTAAAAGAAGTTTTATGTTCCTTTTCATTCCTCTCGGGAAACACGTGCTCTGTCCTCTATGTGCCCAGAGTACTTTCCATACATAGTTTTCTGTGCACCTGTCTGGGTGTCTCCCTGGCTTAAGGTTTCTAGAGTTGAGGTCTCACCTGTCCTCCCAAATGTGGGCATTCCCGGGGAAACTGTTGACAGAGCAGGAAAGGATCAACTGACTGCCTGACTTAGATGCGTGTAAAATGGAGGTTCTTGACTAAAGAGCTATGGTATGAGTTGGAATCTATCTTCAGGCCACAATGACCTTGGGCTTCTGACCTTCATTAACTGCATATTGCAGCACATGGTAAATTTTCTTCCCACATCCCTTTCAAACCTTGATCTGGGCTAGATCCCGAACTGCGCATTCACTGTCAGGAATGTCGTAAGCTTACCTTTTGCCACTTTTTGCCTCCTGGAAATGGCCCTCAGTGATTTGCTGATTACTTTGGATGTTTGTTAGTAGAAGGGAACTTCTGATGAAAATATTGTGTTAGGGGCTGAGGGTCAATAAAGACCAGTGTAAAATTGATGAATTTAATTTTCACAGCCTGAGTTTGAGCATTGAGACCTGCAAACCCAAATTGATCCAGGCAGTGTAGCAGAGGGTTTCTTGCCATTTAGCTGCTCTCTCCCCTCATCTTGCCAAGGCAAAACCATACAGTTTCATCTATCACAATGACAACATGTACTCTCAAATCCAGAAACATACACCAAAAACGGCCTTCCCTAAAGCTTTCGATATAGTTAGGAAATTACCAGAGCTCATGTCAACTATCCTCATTCACAACCCTCTTCAAATTCAAGTGTATACAGGTTATGTCCAGGGGAGCCAGCAGTCTTATATTCACATGGAAAAAATAGGGACTAATTGGGGCATTTTTACACAAAACAATAGCAGGGAAACAAATTTGTATACAATTGAACCTTCATGTTTACATGCACTTTAAGACAAACTCTCCATATTGACAGAGGAATATCTCAAGGTTTGAAGAAGTTGTCTAATGTCTTCTTTCTTCACCTCTTCAATTGCGTAAATGGAATGTGCAGGTAGATAAGGCACATTGCCTAAAGGATATGTGCTAAGAAGAATGGTGGAAATAATGTTTGAGTTAGGTGCAGATTTTCTTTTCATATTCTGTTTGCCTGTAGCCTTCATGCATTTAGAAAAGTAGTACCATGGCGCACAGAAGGGATGAAAATGAAAAATGTGAGGGGACGATCCTTTGTTGCTTTATATTATTTTAAAATTAACCCTATTCAGGAGACAATAGAGATCCATTACCTAATATTTAGCTGGAAAACCTCATAGTAGCGGCCTAAGATTGTCAGGTATATGGGACCTATCTCTTGTTTCCGGGAAAGATTCCAACAACAAGTACGCATTCCAAATGGAAAAATCAAGTGGTAGATGACCTGTCTCCATGACATGGGGTCTACCCCATTCAAACCGATTTCTTTTCCTTCAAAACAGAGGTCAGGAAAATTATTTCCATGAATCCCAGCATGCTAAGCACATTCATCTGAAAAGCAGTGGGCCTGAAGGTGATGTGTCTTAGAATGTGGTCTGTAAACGAATTACATAACTGATTATAAGCACTGATGCAAGTGGGAATACATGGCTCCTGGGTGGATATTAGAAGACCCTAGAAAGTCTCCAATGGGAACTGACCAAAAGCCATTGCTGTCCAACACACTAACAGATCTTTGCATTCCATGCCCTAAAGAAACGTTTCAAACATTCTTTTTCTCCTTATTTGCTGAAGCCCTGAATTTTCCCACCTGTATACACGGCTCCTGCTAAGGGAGTTCTCATTATGTTCCAAGTGGAACATGGCCTTTCACCTACCAGAAGCTCCCGGGGAACCATGCAAACACCACTTTGTGCACACAGTCATGGTCACTTGGGTTTGATCACACCCCTCATGACCAGCCTAAATCTACACTTAATTTTGTTCCAATAGGTGAAGGGTATCCAAAAGTAAATGAGAATGTTCATGTGGATGTCACCAATGCAGAGGAGGCAGTGGACTGCACATCTTCAACCAGATTCCATGATTCAATAGAGGAGGAAAAGGAGTCCCTTGATGAGCCAAGCCAGGATGATGCAATGCCAGGACCTTCACCCGAAGGCAAGCATGAGAGCATTCCTTCCATTGACCTGTCTCTGATCACGTCTATATTTCTATCAAGAAAATCATGACACATCTATTCTCCATGCAGCAAGGATGTGTGCTCAAGGCTGCATCCCTACCCTCACCCAGAATCAGACTAAGAATCATGTCTAAAATCTGAAGAAGGCCCAGACCCTTTCTAAAAGAAGTTTTATGTTCCTTTTCATTCCTCTCGGGAAACACGTGCTCTGTCCTCTATGTGCCCAGAGTACTTTCCATACATAGTTTTCTGTGCACCTGTCTGGGTGTCTCCCTGGCTTAAGGTTTCTAGAGTTGAGGTCTCACCTGTCCTCCCAAATGTGGGCATTCCCGGGGAAACTGTTGACAGAGCAGGAAAGGATCAACTGACTACATGACTTAGATGCGTGTAAAATGGAGGTTCTTGACTAAAGAGCTATGGTATGAGTTGGAATCTATCTTCAGGCCACAATGACCTTGGGCTTCTGACCTTCATTAACTGCATATTGCAGCACATGGTAAATTTTCTTCCCACATCCCTTTCAAACCTTGATCTGGGCTAGATCCCGAACTGCGCATTCACTGTCAGGAGTGTCGTAAGCTTACCTTTTGCCACTTTTTGCCTCCTGGAAATGGCCCTCAGTGATTTACTGATTACTTTGGATGTTTGGGAGTAGAACGGAACTTCTGATGAAAATATTGTGTTAGGGGCTGAGGGTCAATAAAGACAAGTGTAAAATTGATGAATTTAATTTTTACAGCCTGAGTTTGAGCATTGAGACCTGCAAACCCAAATTGATCCAGGCAGTTTAGCAGAGGGTTTCTTCCCATTTAGCTGCTCTCTGCCCTCATCTTGCCAAGGCAAAACCATACAGTTTCATCTATCACAATGACAACATGTACTCTCAAATCCAGGAACATACACCAAAAACGGCCTTCCCTAAAGCTTTCGATATAGTTAGGAAATTACCAGAGCTCATGTCAACTATCCTCATTCACAACCCTCTTCAAATTGAAGTGTATACAGGTTATGTCCAGGGCAGCCAGCATTCTTATATTCACATGGAAAAAATAGGGACTAATTGGGGAATTTTTACAAAAAACAATAGCAGGGAAACAAATTTGTATACAATTGAACCTTCATGTTTACATGCACTTTAAGACAAACTCTCCATATTGACAGAGGAATATCTCAAGGTTTGCAGAAGCTGTGTAATGTCTTCTTTCTTCACCTCTTCAATTGCCTAAATGGAATGTGCAGATATATAAGGCACATTGCCTAAAGGATATGTGCTAAGAAGAATGGTAGAAATAATGTTTGAGTTAGGTGCAGATTTTCTTTTCATATTCTGTTTGCCTGTAGCCTTCATGCATTTAGAAAAGTAGTACCATGGCACACAGAAGGGATGAAAATGAAAAAATGTGAGGGGACGATCCTTTGTTGCTTTATATTATTTTAAAATTTACCCTATTCAGGAGACAATAGAGATCCATTACCTAATATTTAGCTGGAAAACCTCATAGTAGCGGCCTAAAATTGTCAGGTATATGGGACCTATCTCTTCTTTCCTGGAAAGATTCCAACAACAAGTACGCATTCCAAATGGAAAAATCAAGTGGTAGATGACCTGTCTCCATGACATGGGGTCTACCCCATTCAAACCGATTTCTTTTCCTTCAAAACAGAGGTCAGGAAAATTATTTCCATGAATTCCAGCATGCTAAGCACATTCATCTGAAAAGCAGTGGGCCTGAAGGTGATGTGTCTTAGAATGTGGTCTATAAACGAATTACATAAGTGATTATAAGCACTGATGCAAGTGGGTATACATGGCTCCTGGGTGGATATTAGAAGACCCGAGAAAGTCTCCAATGGGAACTGACCAAAAGCCATTGCTGTCCAATACACTAACAGATCTTTACATTCCATGCAGGAAAGAAACGTTTCAGACATTCTTTTTCTCCTTATTTCCTGAAGCCCTGAATTTTCCCACCTGTATACAGGGCTCCTGCCAAGGGAGTTCTCGTTATGTTCCAAGTGGAACATGGCCTTTCACGTACCAGAAGCTCCCGGGGAACCATGCAAACACCACTTTGTGCACACAGTCATGGTCACTCGGGATTGATCACACCCCTCATGATCAGCCTAAATCTACACTTAATTTTGTTCCAATAGGTGAAGGGTATCCAAAAGTAAATGAGAATGTTCATGTGGAAGTCACCAATGCAGAGGAGACAGTGGACTGCACATCTTCAACCAGGTTCCATGATTCAATCGAGGAGGAAAAGGAGTCCCTTGATGAGCCAAGCCAGGATGATGCAATGCCAGGACCTTCACCCGAAGGCAAGCATGAGAGCATTCCTTCCATTGACCTGTCTCTGATCACGTCTATATTTCTATCAAGAATATCATGACACATCTATTCTCCGTGCAGCAAGGATGTGTGCTCAAGGCTGCATCCCTACCCTCACCCAGAATCAGACTAAGAATCATGTCTAAAATCTGAAGAAGGCCCAGACCCTTTCTAAAAGAAGTTTTATGTTCCTTTTCATTCCTCTCGGGAAACACGTGCTCTGTCCTCTATGTGCCCAGAGTACTTTCCATACATAGTTTTCTGTGCACCTGTCTGGGTGTCTCCCTGGCTTAAGATTTCTAGAGTTGAGGTCTCACCTGTCCTCCCAAATGTGGGCATTCCCGGGGAAACTGTTGACAGAGCAGGAAAGGATCAACTGACTGCATGACTTAGATGCGTGTAAAATGGAGGTTCTTGACTAAAGAGCTATGGTATGAGTTGGAATCTATCCTCAGGCCACAGTGACCTTGGGCTTCTGACCTTCATTAACTGCATATTGCAGCACATGGTAAATTTTCTTCCCACATCCCTTTCAAACCTTGATCTGGGCTAGATCCCGAAGTGCGCATTCACTGTCAGGAATGTCGTAACCTTACCTTTTGCCACTTTTTGCCTCCTGGAAATGGCCCTCAGTGATTTGCTGATTACTTTGGATGTTTGTTAGTAGAAGGGAACTTCTGATGAAAATATTGTGTTAGGGGCTGAGGGTCAATAAAGACAAGTGTAAAATTGATGAATTTAATTTTCACAGCCTGAGTTTGAGCATTGAGACCTGCAAACCCAAATTGATCCAGGCAGTTTAGCAGAGGGTTTCTTCCCATTTAGCTGCTCTCTCCCCTCATCTTGCCAAGGCAAAACCATACAGTTTCATCTATCACAATGACAACATGTACTCTCAAATCCAGGAACATACACCAAAAACGGCCTTCCCTAAAGCTTTCGATATAGTTAGGAAATTACCAGAGCTCATGTCAACTATCCTCATTCACAACCCTCTTCAAATTGAAGTGTATACAGGTTATGTCCAGGGCAGCCAGAATTCTTATGTTCACATGGAAAAAATAGGGACTAATTGGGGCATCTTTACACAAAACAATAGCAGGGAAACAAATTTGTATACAATTGAACCTTCATGTTTACATGCACTTTAAGACAAACTCTCCATATTGACAGAGGAATATCTCAAGGTTTGCAGAAGCTGTGTAATGTCTTCTTTCTTCACCTCTTCAATTGCCTAAATGGAATGTGCAGATATATAAGGCACATTGTCTAAAGGATATGTGCTAAGAAGAATGGTAGAAATAATGTTTGAGTTAGGTGCAGATTTTCTTTTCATATTCTGTTTGCCTGTAGCCTTCATGCATTTAGAAAAGTAGTACCATGGCACACAGAAGGGATGAAAATGAAAAAATGTGAGGGGACGATCCTTTGTTGCTTTATATTATTTTAAAATTTACCCTATTCAGGAGACAATAGAGATCCATTACCTAATATTTAGCTGGAAAACCTCATAGTAGCGGCCTAAAATTGTCAGGTATATGGGACCTATCTCTTCTTTCCAGGAAAGATTCCAACAACAAGTACGCATTCCAAATGGAAAAATCAAGTGGTAGATGACATGTCTCCATGACATGGGATCTGCCCCATTCAAAACCGATTTCTTTTCCTTCAAAAGAGAGGTCAGGAAAATTATTTCCATGAATCCCAGCATGCTAAGCACATTCATCTGAAAAGCAGTGGGCCTGAAGGTGATGTGTCTTAGAATGTGGTCTGTAAACGAATTACATAACTGATTATAAGCACTGATGCAAGTGGGAATACATGGCTCCTGGGTGGATACTAGAAGACCCAAGAAAGTCTCCAATGGGAACTGACCAAAAGCCATTGCTGTCCAACACACTAACAGATCTTTACATTCCATGCAGGAAAGAAACGTTTCAGACATTCTTTTTCTCCTTATTTCCTGAAGCCCTGAATTTTCCCACCTGTATACATGGCTCCTGCAAAGGGAGTTCTCATTATGTTCCAAGTGGAACATGGCCTTTCACCTACCAGAAGCTCCCGGGGAACCATGCAAACACCACTTTGTGCACACAGTCATGGTCACTTGGGATTGATCACACCGTCATGACCAGCCTAAATCTACACTTAATTTTGTTCCAATAGGTGAAGGGTATCCAAAAGTAAATGAGAATGTTCATGTGGATGTCACCAATGCAGAGGAGGCAGTGGACTGCACATCTTCAACCAGGTTCCATGATTCAATCGAGGAGGAAAAGGAGTCCCTTGATGAGCCAAGCCAGGATGATGCAATGCCAGGACCTTCACCCGAAGGCAAGCATGAGAGCATTCCTTCCATTGACCTGTCTCTGATCACGTCTATATTTCTATCAAGAAAATCATGACACATCTATTCTCCGTGCAGCAAGGATGTGTGCTCAAGGCTGCATCCCTACCCTCACCCAGAATCAGACTAAGAATCATGTCTAAAATCTGAAGAAGGCCCAGACCCTTTCTAAAAGAAGTTTTATGTTCCTTTTCATTCCTCTCGGGAAACACGTGCTCTGTCCTCTATGTGCCCAGAGTACTTTCCATACATAGTTTTCTGTGCACCTGTCTGGGTGTCTCCCTGGCTTAAGGTTTCTAGAGTTGAGGTCTCACCTGTCCTCCCAAATGTGGGCATTCCCGGGGAAACTGTTGACAGAGCAGGAAAGGATCAACTGACTGCATGACTTAGATGCGTGTAAAATGGAGGTTCTTGACTAAAGAGCTATGGTATGAGTTGGAATCTATCTTCAGGCCACAATGACCTTGGGCTTCTGACCTTCATTAACTGCATATTGCAGCACATGGTAAATTTTCTTCCCACATCCCTTTCAAACCTTGATCTGGGCTAGATCCCGAACTGCGCATTCACTGTCAGGAATGTCGTAAGCTTACCTTTTTCCACTTTTTGCCTCCTGGAAATGGCCCTCATTGATTTGCTGATTACTTTGGATGTTTGTTAGTAGAAGGGAACTTCTGATGAAAATATTGTGTTAGGGGCTGAGGGTCAATAAAGACCAGTGTAAAATTGATGAATTTAATTTTCACAGCCTGAGTTTGAGCATTGAGACCTGCAAACCCAAATTGATCCAGGCAGTGTAGCAGAGGGTTTCTTGCCATTTAGCTGCTCTCTCCCCTCATCTTGCCAAGGCAAAACCATACAGTTTCATCTATCACAATGACAACATGTACTCTCAAATCCAGGAACATACACCAAAAACGGCCTTCCCTAAAGCTTTCGATATAGTTAGGAAATTACCAGAGCTCATGTCAACTATCCTCATTCACAACCCTCTTCAAATTCAAGTGTATACAGGTTATGTCCAGGGGAGCCAGCAGTCTTATATTCACATGGAAAAAATAGGGACTAATTGGGGCATTTTTACACAAAACAATAGCAGGGAAACAAATTTGTATACAATTGAACCTTCATGTTTACATGCACTTTAAGACAAACTCTCCATATTGACAGAGGAATATCTCAAGGTTTGAAGAAGTTGTCTAATGTCTTCTTTCTTCACCTCTTCAATTGCGTAAATGGAATGTGCAGGTAGATAAGGCACATTGCCTAAAGGATATGTGCTAAGAAGAATGGTGGAAATAATGTTTGAGTTAGGTGCAGATTTTCTTTTCATATTCTGTTTGCCTGTAGAATTCATGCATTTAGAAAAGTAGTACCATGGCGCACAGAAGGGATGAAAATGAAAAATGTGAGGGGACGATCCTTTGTTGCTTTATATTATTTTAAAATTAACCCTATTCAGGAGACAATAGAGATCCATTACCTAATATTTAGCTGGAAAACCTCATAGTAGCGGCCTAAAATTGTCAGGTATATGGGACCTATCTCTTGTTTCCGGGAAAGATTCCAACAACAAGTACGCATTCCAAATGGAAAAATCAAGTGGTAGATGACCTGTCTCCATGACATGGGGTCTACCCCATTCAAACCGATTTCTTTTCCTTCAAAAGAGAGGTCAGGAAAATTATTTCCATGAGTCCCAGCATGCTAAGCACATTCATCTGAAAAGCAGTGGGCCTGAAGGTGATGTGTCTTAGAATGTGGTCGGTAAACGAATTACATAAGTGATTATAAGCACTGATGCAAGTGGGTATACATGGCTCCTGGGTGGATATTAGAAGACCCGAGAAAGTCTCCAATGGGAACTGACCAAAAGCCATTGCTGTCCAATACACTAACAGATCTTTACATTCCATGCAGGAAAGAAACGTTTCAGACATTCTTTTTCTCCTTATTTGCTGAAGCCCTGAATTTTCCCACCTGTATACACGGCTCCTGCCAAGGGAGTTCTCGTTATGTTCCAAGTGGAACATGGCCTTTCACGTACCAGAAGCTCCCGGGGAACCATGCAAACACCACTTTGTGCACACAGTCATGGTCACTTGGGATTGATCACACCCCTCATGATCAGCATAAATCTACACTTAATTTTGTTCCAATACGTGAAGGGTATCCAAAAGTAAATGAGAATGTTCATGTGGATGTCACCAATGCAGAGGAGGCAGTGGACTCCACATCTTCAACCAGGTTCCATGATTCAATCGAGGAGGAAAAGGAGTCCCTTGATGAGCCAAGCCAGGATGATGCAATGCCAGGACCTTCACCCGAAGGCAAGCATGAGAGCATTCCTTCCATTGACCTGTCTCTGATCACGTCTATATTTCTATCAAGAAAATCATGACACATCTATTCTCCGTGCAGCAAGGATGTGTGCTCAAGGCTGCATCCCTACCCTCACCCAGAATCAGACTAAGAATCATGTCTAAAATCTGAAGAAGGCCCAGACCCTTTCTAAAAGAAGTTTTATGTTCCTTTTCATTCCTCTCGGGAAACACGTGCTCTGTCCTCTATGTGCCCAGAGTACTTTCCATACATAGTTTTCTGTGCACCTGTCTGGGTGTCTCCCTGGCTTAAGATTTCTAGAGTTGAGGTCTCACCTGTCCTCCCAAATGTGGGCATTCCCGGGGAAACTGTTGACAGAGCAGGAAAGGATCAACTGACTGCATGACTTAGATGCGTGTAAAATGGAGGTTCTTGACTAAAGAGCTATGGTATGAGTTGGAATCTATCCTCAGGCCACAGTGACCTTGGGCTTCTGACCTTCATTAACTGCATATTGCAGCACATGGTAAATTTTCTTCCCACATCCCTTTCAAACCTTGATCTGGGCTAGATCCCGAACTGCGCATTCACTGTCAGGAATGTCGTAAGCTTACCTTTTGCCACTTTTTGCCTCCTGGAAATGGCCCTCAGTGATTTTCTGATTACTTTGGATGTTTGGGAGTAGAAGGGAACGTCTGATGAAAATATTGTGTTAGGGGCTGAGGGTCAATAAAGACAAGTGTAAAATTGATGAATTTAATTTTCACAGCCTGAGTTTGAGCATTGAGACCTGCAAACCCAAATTGATCCAGGCAGTGTAGCAGAGGGTTTCTTGCCATTTAGCTGCTCTCTCCCCTCATCTTGCCAAGGCAAAACCATACAGTTTCATCTATCACAATGACAACATGTACTCTCAAATCCAGGAACATACACCAAAAACGGCCTTCCCTAAAGCTTTCGATATAGTTAGGAAATTACCAGAGCTCATGTCAACTATCCTCATTCACAACCCTCTTCAAATTGAAGTGTATACAGGTTATGTCCAGGGCAGCCAGCATTCTTATATTCACATGGAAAAAATAGGGACTAATTGGGGCATTTTTACACAAAACAATAGCAGGGAAACAAATTTGTATACAATTGAACCTTCATGTTTACATGCACTTTAAGACAAACTCTCCATATTGACAGAGGAATATCTCAAGGTTTGCAGAAGCTGTGTAATGTCTTCTTTCTTCACCTCTTCAATTGCCTAAATGGAATGTGCAGATATATAAGGCACATTGCCTAAAGGATATGTGCTAAGAAGAATGGTAGAAATAATGTTTGAGTTAGGTGCAGATTTTCTTTTCATATTCTGTTTGCCTGTAGCCTTCATGCATTTAGAAAAGTAGTACCATGGCACACAGAAGGGATGAAAATGAAAAAATGTGAGGGGACGATCCTTTGTTGCTTTATATTATTTTAAAATTTACCCTATTCAGGAGACAATAGAGATCCATTACCTAATATTTAGCTGGAAAACCTCATAGTAGCGGCCTAAAATTGTCAGGTATATGGGACCTATCTCTTCTTTCCTGGAAAGATTCCAACAACAAGTACGCATTCCAAATGGAAAAATCAAGTGGTAGATGACCTGTCTCCATGACATGGGGTCTACCCCATTCAAACCGATTTCTTTTCCTTCAAAAGAGAGGTCAGGAAAATTATTTCCATGAATTCCAGCATGCTAAGCACATTCATCTGAAAAGCAGTGGGCCTGAAGGTGATGTGTCTTAGAATGTGGTCTATAAACGAATTACATAAGTGATTATAAGCACTGATGCAAGTGGGTATACATGGCTCCTGGGTGGATATTAGAAGACCCGAGAAAGTCTCCAATGGGAACTGACCAAAAGCCATTGCTGTCCAATACACTAACAGATCTTTACATTCCATGCAGGAAAGAAACGTTTCAGACATTCTTTTTCTCCTTATTTCCTGAAGCCCTGAATTTTCCCACCTGTATACATGGCTCCTGCCAAGGGAGTTCTCGTTATGTTCCAAGTGGAACATGGCCTTTCACGTACCAGAAGCTCCCGGGGAACCATGCAAACACCACTTTGTGCACACAGTCATGGTCACTAGGGATTGATCACACCACTCATGATCAGCCTAAATCTACACTTAATTTTGTTCCAATAGGTGAAGGGTATCCAAAAGTAAATGAGAATGTTCATGTGGATGTCACCAATGCAGAGGAGACAGTGGACTGCACATCTTCAACCATTTTCCATGATTCAATCGAGGAGGAAAAGGAGTCCCTTGATGAGCCAAGCCAGGATGATGCAATGCCAGGACCTTCACCCGAAGGCAAGCATGAGAGCATTCCTTCCATTGACCTGTCTCTGATCACGTCTATATTTCTATCAAGAATATCATGACACATCTATTCTCCGTGCAGCAAGGATGTGTGCTCAAGGCTGCATCCCTACCCTCACCCAGAATCAGACTAAGAATCATGTCTAAAATCTGAAGAAGGCCCAGACCCTTTCTAAAAGAAGTTTTATGTTCCTTTTCATTCCTCTCGGGAAACACGTGCTCTGTCCTCTATGTGCCCAGAGTACTTTCCATACATAGTTTTCTGTGCACCTGTCTGGGTGTCTCCCTGGCTTAAGATTTCTAGAGTTGAGGTCTCACCTGTCCTCCCAAATGTGGGCATTCCCGGGGAAACTGTTGACAGAGCAGGAAAGGATCAACTGACTGCATGACTTAGATGCGTGTAAAATGGAGGTTCTTGACTAAAGAGCTATGGTATGAGTTGGAATCTATCCTCAGGCCACAGTGACCTTGGGCTTCTGACCTTCATTAACTGCATATTGCAGCACATGGTAAATTTTCTTCCCACATCCCTTTCAAACCTTGATCTGGGCTAGATCCCGAAGTGCGCATTCACTGTCAGGAATGTCGTAACCTTACCTTTTGCCACTTTTTGCCTCCTGGAAATGGCCCTCAGTGATTTGCTGATTACTTTGGATGTTTGTTAGTAGAAGGGAACTTCTGATGAAAATATTGTGTTAGGGGCTGAGGGTCAATAAAGACAAGTGTAAAATTGATGAATTTAATTTTCACAGCCTGAGTTTGAGCATTGAGACCTGCAAACCCAAATTGATCCAGGCAGTTTAGCAGAGGGTTTCTTGCCATTTAGCTGCTCTCTCCCCTCATCTTGCCAAGGCAAAACCATACAGTTTCATCTATCACAATGACAACATGTACTCTCAAATCCAGGAACATACACCAAAAACGGCCTTCCCTAAAGCTTTCGATATAGTTAGGAAATTACCAGAGCTCATGTCAACTATCCTCATTCACAACCCT
This sequence comes from Castor canadensis, assembly GCF_047511655.1. Taxonomy (NCBI): domain Eukaryota; kingdom Metazoa; phylum Chordata; class Mammalia; order Rodentia; family Castoridae; genus Castor; species Castor canadensis. The sequence goes on from NC_133394.1 coordinate 55,723,833, forward strand.
CTTCAAATTGAAGTGTATACAGGTTATGTCCAGGGCAGCCAGAATTCTTATGTTCACATGGAAAAAATAGGGACTAATTGGGGCATCTTTACACAAAACAATAGCAGGGAAACAAATTTGTATACAATTGAACCTTCATGTTTACATGCACTTTAAGACAAACTCTCCATATTGACAGAGGAATATCTCAAGGTTTGAAGAAGTTGTCTAATGTCTTCTTTCTTCACCTCTTCAATTGCGTAAATGGAATGTGCAGGTAGATAAGGCACATTGCCTAAAGGATATGTGCTAAGAAGAATGGTGGAAATAATGTTTGAGTTAGGTGCAGATTTTCTTTTCATATTCTGTTTGCCTGTAGCCTTCATGCATTTAGAAAAGTAGTACCATGGCGCACAGAAGGGATGAAAATGAAAAATGTGAGGGGACGATCCTTTGTTGCTTTATATTATTTTAAAATTAACCCTATTCAGGAGACAATAGAGATCCATTACCTAATATTTAGCTGGAAAACCTCATAGTAGCGGCCTAAAATTGTCAGGTATATGGGACCTATCTCTTGTTTCCGGGAAAGATTCCAACAACAAGAACGCATTCCAAATGGAAAAATCAAGTGGTAGATGACCTGTCTCCATGACATGGGGTCTACCCCATTCAAACCGATTTCTTTTCCTTCAAAAGAGAGGTCAGGAAAATTATTTCCATGAGTCCCAGCATGCTAAGCACATTCATCTGAAAAGCAGTGGGCCTGAAGGTGATGTGTCTTAGAATGTGGTCGGTAAACGAATTACATAAGTGATTATAAGCACTGATGCAAGTGGGTATACATGGCTCCTGGGTGGATATTAGAAGACCCGAGAAAGTCTCCAATGGGAACTGACCAAAAGCCATTGCTGTCCAATACACTAACAGATCTTTACATTCCATGCAGGAAAGAAACGTTTCAGACATTCTTTTTCTCCTTATTTGCTGAAGCCCTGAGTTTTCCCACCTGTATACACGGCTCCTGCCAAGGGAGTTCTCGTTATGTTCCAAGTGGAACATGGCCTTTCACGTACCAGAAGCTCCCGGGGAACCATGCAAACACCACTTTGTGCACACAGTCATGGTCACTTGGGATTGATCACACCCCTCATGATCAGCATAAATCTACACTTAATTTTGTTCCAATACGTGAAGGGTATCCAAAAGTAAATGAGAATGTTCATGTGGATGTCACCAATGCAGAGGAGGCAGTGGACTCCACATCTTCAACCAGGTTCCATGATTCAATCGAGGAGGAAAAGGAGTCCCTTGATGAGCCAAGCCAGGATGATGCAATGCCAGGACCTTCACCCGAAGGCAAGCATGAGAGCATTCCTTCCATTGACCTGTCTCTGATCACGTCTATATTTCTATCAAGAAAATCATGACACATCTATTCTCCGTGCAGCAAGGATGTGTGCTCAAGGCTGCATCCCTACCCTCACCCAGAATCAGACTAAGAATCATGTCTAAAATCTGAAGAAGGCCCAGACCCTTTCTAAAAGAAGTTTTATGTTCCTTTTCATTCCTCTCGGGAAACACGTGCTCTGTCCTCTATGTGCCCAGAGTACTTTCCATACATAGTTTTCTGTGCACCTGTCTGGGTGTCTCCCTGGCTTAAGATTTCTAGAGTTGAGGTCTCACCTGTCCTCCCAAATGTGGGCATTCCCGGGGAAACTGTTGACAGAGCAGGAAAGGATCAACTGACTGCATGACTTAGATGCGTGTAAAATGGAGGTTCTTGACTAAAGAGCTATGGTACGAGTTGGAATCTATCCTCAGGCCACAGTGACCTTGGGCTTCTGACCTTCATTAACTGCATATTGCAGCACATGGTAAATTTTCTTCCCACATCCCTTTCAAACCTTGATCTGGGCTAGATCCCGAAGTGCGCATTCACTGTCAGGAATGTCGTAACCTTACCTTTTGCCACTTTTTGCCTCCTGGAAATGGCCCTCAGTGATTTGCTGATTACTTTGGATGTTTGTTAGTAGAAGGGAACTTCTGATGAAAATATTGTGTTAGGGGCTGAGGGTCAATAAAGACAAGTGTAAAATTGATGAATTTAATTTTCACAGCCTGAGTTTGAGCATTGAGACCTGCAAACCCAAATTGATCCCGGCAGTTTAGCAGAGGGTTTCTTGCCATTTAGCTGCTCTCTCCCCTCATCTTGCCAAGGCAAAACCATACAGTTTCATCTATCACAATGACAACATGTACTCTCAAATCCAGGAACATACACCAAAAACGGCCTTCCCTAAAGCTTTCGATATAGTTAGGAAATTACCAGAGCTCATGTCAACTATCCTCATTCACAACCCTCTTCAAATTGAAGTGTATACAGGTTATGTCCAGGGCAGCCAGAATACTTATGTTCACATGGAAAAAATAGGGACTAATTGGGGCATCTTTACACAAAACAATAGCAGGGAAACAAATTTGTATACAATTGAACCTTCATGTTTACATGCACTTTAAGACAAACTCTCCATATTGACAGAGGAATATCTCAAGGTTTGCAGAAGCTGTGTAATGTCTTCTTTCTTCACCTCTTCAATTGCCTAAATGGAATGTGCAGATATATAAGGCACATTGTCTAAAGGATATGTGCTAAGAAGAATGGTAGAAATAATGTTTGAGTTAGGTGCAGATTTTCTTTTCATATTCTGTTTGCCTGTAGCCTTCATGCATTTAGAAAAGTAGTACCATGGCACACAGAAGGGATGAAAATGAAAAAATGTGAGGGGACGATCCTTTGTTGCTTTATATTATTTTAAAATTTACCCTATTCAGGAGACAATAGAGATCCATTACCTAATATTTAGCTGGAAAACCTCATAGTAGCGGCCTAAAACTGTCAGGTATATGGGACCTATCTCTTCTTTCCTGGAAAGATTCCAACAACAAGTACGCATTCCAAATGGAAAAATCAAGTGGTACATGACATGTCTCCATGACATGGGATCTGCCCCATTCAAAACCGATTTCTTTTCCTTCAAAAGAGAGGTCAGGAAAATTATTTCCATGAATCCCAGCATGCTAAGCACATTCATCTGAAAAGCAGTGGGCCTGAAGGTGATGTGTCTTAGAATGTGGTCTGTAAACGAATTACATACCTGATTATAAGCACTTATGCAAGTGGGAATACATGGCTCCTGGGTGGATATTAGAAGACCCGAGAAAGTCTCCAATGGGAACTGACCAAAAGCCATTGCTGTCCAACACACTAACAGATCTTTACATTCCATGCAGGAAAGAAACGTTTAAGACATTCTTTTTCTCCTTATTTCCTGAAGCCCTGAATTTTCCCACCTGTATACATGGCTCCTGCAAAGGGAGTTCTCATTATGTTCCAAGTGGAACATGGCCTTTCACCTACCAGAAGCTCCCGGGGAACCATGCAAACACCACTTTGTGCACACAGTCATGGTCACTTGGGTTTGATCACACCCCTCATGACCAGCCTAAATCTACACTTAATTTTGTTCCAATAGGTGAAGGGTATTCAAAAGTAAATGAGAATGTTCATGTGGATGTCACCAATGCAGAGGAGGCAGTGGACTGCACATCTTCAACCAGGTTCCATGATTCAATCGAGGAGGAAAAGGAGTCCCTTGATGAGCCAAGCCAGGATGATGCAATGCCAGGACCTTCACCCGAAGGCAAGCATGAGAGCATTCCTTCCATTGACCTGTCTCTGATCACGTCTATATTTCTATCAAGAAAATCATGACACATCTATTCTCCGTGCAGCAAGGATATGTGCTCAAGGCTGCATCCCTACCCTCACCCAGAATCAGACTAAGAATCATGTCTAAAATGTGAAGAAGGCCCAGACCCTTTCTAAAAGAAGTTTTATGTTCCTTTTCATTCCTCTCGGGAAACACGTGCTCTGTCCTCTATGTGCCCAGAGTACTTTCCATACATAGTTTTCTGTGCACCTGTCTGGGTGTCTCCCTGGCTTAAGGTTTCTAGAGTTGAGGTCTCACCTGTCCTCCCAAATGTGGGCATTCCCGGGGAAACTGTTGACAGAGCAGGAAAGGATCAACTGACTGCATGACTTAGATGCGTGTAAAATGGAGGTTCTTGACTAAAGAGCTATGGTATGAGTTGGAATCTATCTTCAGGCCACAATGACCTTGGGCTTCTGACCTTCATTAACTGCATATTGCAGCACATGGTAAATTTTCTTCCCACATCCCTTTCAAACCTTGATCTGGGCTAGATCCCGAAGTGCGCATTCACTGTCAGGAATGTCGTAAGCTTACCTTTTGCCACTTTTTGCCTCCTGGAAATGGCCCTCAGTGATTTGCTGATTACTTTGGATGTTTGTTAGTAGAAGGGAACTTCTGATGAAAATATTGTGTTAGGGGCTGAGGGTCAATAAAGACCAGTGTAAAATTGATGAATTTAATTTTCACAGCCTGAGTTTGAGCATTGAGACCTGCAAACCCAAATTGATCCAGGCAGTGTAGCAGAGGGTTTCTTGCCATTTAGCTCCTCTCTCCCCTCATCTTGCCAAGGCAAAACCATACAGTTTCATCTATCACAATGACAACATGTACTCTCAAATCCAGAAACATACACCAAAAACGGCCTTCCCTAAAGATTTCGATATAGTTAGGAAATTACCAGAGCTCATGTCAACTATCCTCATTCACAACCCTCTTCAAATTCAAGTGTATACAGGTTATGTCCAGGGGAGCCAGCAGTCTTATATTCACATGGAAAAAATAGGGACTAATTGGGGCATTTTTACACAAAACAATAGCAGGGAAACAAATTTGTATACAATTGAACCTTCATGTTTACATGCACTTTAAGACAAACTCTCCATATTGACAGAGGAATATCTCAAGGTTTGAAGAAGTTGTCTAATGTCTTCTTTCTTCACCTCTTCAATTGCGTAAATGGAATGTGCAGGTAGATAAGGCACATTGCCTAAAGGATATGTGCTAAGAAGAATGGTGGAAATAATGTTTGACTTAGGTGCAGATTTTCTTTTCATATTCTGTTTGCCTGTAGCCTTCATGCATTTAGAAAAGTAGTACCATGGCGCACAGAAGGGATGAAAATGAAAAATGTGAGGGGACGATCCTTTGTTGCTTTATATTATTTTAAAATTAACCCTATTCAGGAGACAATAGAGATCCATTACCTAATATTTAGCTGGAAAACCTCATAGTAGCGGCCTAAAATTGTCAGGTATATGGGACCTATCTCTTGTTTCCGGGAAAGATTCCAACAACAAGTACGCATTCCAAATGGAAAAATCAAGTGGTAGATGACCTGTCTCCATGACATGGGGTCTACCCCATTCAAACCGATTTCTTTTCCTTCAAAAGAGAGGTCAGGAAAATTATTTCCATGAGTCCCAGCATGCTAAGCACATTCATCTGAAAAGCAGTGGGCCTGAAGGTGATGTGTCTTAGAATGTGGTCGGTAAACGAATTACATAAGTGATTATAAGCACTGATGCAAGTGGGTATACATGGCTCCTGGGTGGATACTAGAATACCCGAGAAAGTCTCCAATGGGAACTGACCAAAAGCCATTGCTGTCCAACACACTAACAGATCTTTACATTCCATGCAGGAAAGAAACGTTTCAGACATTCTTTTTCTCCTTATTTGCTGAAGCCCTGAATTTTCCCACCTGTATACACGGCTCCTGCCAAGGGAGTTCTCGTTATGTTCCAAGTGGAACATGGCCTTTCACGTACCAGAAGCTCCCGGGGAACCATGCAAACACCACTTTGTGCACACAGTCATGGTCACTTGGGATTGATCACACCCCTCATGATCAGCATAAATCTACACTTAATTTTGTTCCAATACGTGAAGGGTATCCAAAAGTAAATGAGAATGTTCATGTGGATGTCACCAATGCAGAGGAGGCAGTGGACTGCACATCTTCAACCAGGTTCCATGATTCAATCGAGGAGGAAAAGGAGTCCCTTGATGAGCCAAGCCAGGATGATGCAATGCCAGGACCTTCACCCGAAGGCAAGCATGAGAGCATTCCTTCCATTGACCTGTCTCTGATCACGTCTATATTTCTATCAAGAAAATCATGACACATCTATTCTCCGTGCAGCAAGGATGTGTGCTCAAGGCTGCATCCCTACCCTCACCCAGAATCAGACTAAGAATCATGTCTAAAATCTGAAGAAGGCCCAGACCCTTTCTAAAAGAAGTTTTATGTTCCTTTTCATTCCTCTCGGGAAACACGTGCTCTGTCCTCTATGTGCCCAGAGTACTTTCCATACATAGTTTTCTGTGCACCTGTCTGGGTGTCTCCCTGGCTTAAGATTTCTAGAGTTGAGGTCTCACCTGTCCTCCCAAATGTGGGCATTCCCGGGGAAACTGTTGACAGAGCAGGAAAGGATCAACTGACTGCATGACTTAGATGCGTGTAAAATGGAGGTTCTTGACTAAAGAGCTATGATATGAGTTGGAATCTATCCTCAGGCCACAGTGACCTTGGGCTTCTGACCTTCATTAACTGCATATTGCAGCACATGGTAAATTTTCTTCCCACATCCCTTTCAAACCTTGATCTGGGCTAGATCCCGAACTGCGCATTCACTGTCAGGAATGTCGTAAGCTTACCTTTTGCCACTTTTTGCCTCCTGGAAATGGCCCTCAGTGATTTGCTGATTACTTTGGATGTTTGGGAGTAGAAGGGAACGTCTGATGAAAATATTGTGTTAGGGGCTGAGGGTCAATAAAGACAAGTGTAAAATTGATGAATTTAATTTTCACAGCCTGAGTTTGAGCATTGAGACCTGCAAACCCAAATTGATCCAGGCAATTTAGCAGAGGGTTTCTTCCCATTTAGCTGCTCTCTCCCCTCATCTTGCCAAGGCAAAACCATACAGTTTCATCTATCACAATGACAACATGTACTCTCAAATCCAGGAACATACACCAAAAACGGCCTTCCCTAAAGCTTTCGATATAGTTAGGAAATTACCAGAGCTCATGTCAACTATCCTCATTCACAACCCTCTTCAAATTGAAGTGTATACAGGTTATGTCCAGGGCAGCCAGCATTCTTATTTTAACATGGAAAAAATAGGGACTAATTGGGGCATTTTTACACAAAACAATAGCAGGGAAACAAATTTGTATACAATTGAACCTTCATGTTTACATGCACTTTAAGACAAACTCTCCATATTGACAGAGGAATATCTCAAGGTTTGCAGAAGCTGTGTAATGTCTTCTTTCTTCACCTCTTCAATTGCCTAAATGGAATGTGCAGATATATAAGGCACATTGCCTAAAGGATATGTGCTAAGAAGAATGGTAGAAATAATGTTTGAGTTAGGTGCAGATTTTCTTTTCATATTCTGTTTGCCTGTAACCTTCATGCATTTAGAAAAGTAGTACCATGGCACACAGAAGGGATGAAAATGAAAAAAAATGAGGGGACGATCCTTTGTTGCTTTATATTATTTTAAAATTTACCCTATTCAGGAGACAATAGAGATCCATTACCTAATATTTAGCTGGAAAACCTCATAGTAGCGGCCTAAAATTGTCAGGTATATGGGACCTATCTCTTCTTTCCAGGAAAGATTCCAACAACAAGTACGCATTCCAAATGGAAAAATCAAGTGGTAGATGACCTGTCTCCATGACATGGGGTCTGCCCCATTCAAAACCGATTTCTTTTCCTTCAAAAGAGAGGTCAGGAAAATTATTTCCATGAATCCCAGCATGCTAAGCACATTCATCTGAAAAGCAGTGGGCCTGAAGGTGATGTGTCTTAGAATGTGGTCGGTAAACGAATTACATAACTGATTATAAGCACTGATGCAAGTGGGAATACATGGCTCCTGGGTGGATATTAGAAGACCCAAGAAAGTCTCCAATGGGAACTGACCAAAAGCCATTGCTGTCCAACACACTAACAGATCTTTACATTCCATGCAGGAAAGAACCGTTTCAGACATTCTTTTTCTCCTTATTTCCTGAAGCCCTGAATTTTCCCACCTGTATACATGGCTCCTGCAAAGGGAGTTCTCATTATGTTCCAAGTGGAACATGGCCTTTCACCTACCAGAAGCTCCCGGGGAACCATGCAAACACCACTTTGTGCACACAGTCATGGTCACTTGGGATTGATCACACCCCTCATGACCAGCCTAAATCTACACTTAATTTTGTTCCAATAGGTGAAGGGTATCCAAAAGTAAATGAGAATGTTCATGTGGATGTCACCAATGCAGAGGAGGCAGTGGACTGCACATCTTCAACCAGGTTCCATGATTCAATCGAGGAGGAAAAGGAGTCCCTTGATGAGCCAAGCCAGGATGATGCAATGCCAGGACCTTCACCCGAAGGCAAGCATGAGAGCATTCCTTCCATTGACCTGTCTCTGATCACGTCTATATTTCTATCAAGAAAATCATGACACATCTATTCTCCGTGCAGCAAGGATGTGTGCTCAAGGCTGCATCCCTACCCTCACCCAGAATCAGACTAAGAATCATGTCTAAAATCTGAAGAAGGCCCAGACCCTTTCTAAAAGAAGTTTTATGTTCCTTTTCATTCCTCTCGGGAAACACGTGCTCTGTCCTCTATGTGCCCAGAGTACTTTCCATACATAGTTTTCTGTGCACCTGTCTGGGTGTCTCCCTGGCTTAAGATTTCTAGAGTTGAGGTCTCACCTGTCCTCCCAAATGTGGGCATTCCCGGGGAAACTGTTGACAGAGCAGGAAAGGATCAACTGACTGCATGACTTAGATGCGTGTAAAATGGAGGTTCTTGACTAAAGAGCTATGGTATGAGTTGGAATCTATCCTCAGGCCACAGTGACCTTGGGCTTCTGACCTTCATTAACTGCATATTGCAGCACATGGTAAATTTTCTTCCCACATCCCTTTCAAACCTTGATCTGGGCTAGATCCCGAAGTGCGCATTCACTGTCAGGAATGTCGTAACCTTACCTTTTGCCACTTTTTGCCTCCTGGAAATGGCCCTCAGTGATTTGCTGATTACTTTGGATGTTTGGGAGTAGAAGGGAACGTCTGATGAAAATATTGTGTTAGGGGCTGAGGGTCAATAAAGACAAGTGTAAAATTGATGAATTTAATTTTCACAGCCTGAGTTTGAGCATTGAGACCTGCAAACCCAAATTGATCCAGGCAGTTTAGCAGAGGGTTTCTTGCCATTTAGCTGCTCTCTCCCCTCATCTTGCCAAGGCAAAACCATACAGTTTCATCTATCACAATGACAACATGTACTCTCAAATCCAGGAACATACACCAAAAACGGCCTTCCCTAAAGCTTTCGATATAGTTAGGAAATTACCAGAGCTCATGTCAACTATCCTCATTCACAACCCTCTTCAAATTGAAGTGTATACAGGTTATGTCCAGGGCAGCCAGCATTCTTATTTTAACATGGAAAAAATAGGGACTAATTGGGGCATTTTTACACAAAACAATAGCAGGGAAACAAATTTGTATACAATTGAACCTTCATGTTTACATGCACTTTAAGACAAACTCTCCATATTGACAGAGGAATATCTCAAGGTTTGCAGAAGCTGTGTAATGTCTTCTTTCTTCACCTCTTCAATTGCCTAAATGGAATGTGCATATATATAAGGCACATTGCCTAAAGGATATGTGCTAAGAAGAATGGTAGAAATAATGTTTGAGTTAGGTGCAGATTTTCTTTTCATATTCTGTTTGCCTGTAACCTTCATGCATTTAGAAAAGTAGTACCATGGCACACAGAAGGGATGAAAATGAAAAAATGTGAGGGGACGATCCTTTGTTGCTTTATATTATTTTAAAATTTACCCTATTCAGGAGACAATAGAGATCCATTACCTAATATTTAGCTGGAAAACCTCATAGTAGCGGCCTAAAATTGTCAGGTATATGGGACCTATCTCTTGTTTCCGGGAAAGATTCCAACAACAAGTACGCATTCCAAATGGAAAAAACAAGTGGTAGATGACCTGTCTCCATGACATGGGGTCTGCCCCATTCAAAACCGATTTCTTTTCCTTCAAAAGAGAGGTCAGGAAAATTATTTCCATGAATCCCAGCATGCTAAGCACATTCATCTGAAAAGCAGTGGGCCTGAAGGTGATGTGTCTTAGAATGTGGTCTGTAAACGAATTACATAACTGATTATAAGCACTGATGCAAGTGGGAATACATGGCTCCTGGGTGGATATTAGAAGACCCAAGAAAGTCTCCAATGGGAACTGACCAAAAGCCATTGCTGTCCAACACACTAACAGATCTTTGCATTCCATGCCCTAAAGAAACGTTTCAAACATTCTTTTTCTCCTTATTTGCTGAAGCCCTGAATTTTCCCACCTGTATACATGGCTCCTGCAAAGGGAGTTCTCATTATGTTCCAAGTGGAACATGGCCTTTCACCTACCAGAAGCTCCCGGGGAACCATGCAAACACCACTTTGTGCACACAGTCATGGTCACTTGGGATTGATCACACCCCTCATGACCAGCCTAAACCTACAGTTAATTTTGTTCCAATAGGTGAAGGGTATCCAAAAGTAAATGAGAATGTTCATGTGGATGTCACCAATGCAGAGGAGGCAGTGGACTGCACATCTTCAACCAGGTTCCATGATTCAATCGAGGAGGAAAAGGAGTCCCTTGATGAGCCAAGCCAGGATGATGCAATGCCAGGACCTTCACCCGAAGGCAAGCATGAGAGCATTCCTTCCATTGACCTGTCTCTGATCACGTCTATATTTCTATCAAGAAAATCATGACACATCTATTCTCCGTGCAGCAAGGATGTGTGCTCAAGGCTGCATCCCTACCCTCACCCAGAATCAGACTAAGAATCATGTCTAAAATCTGAAGAAGGCCCAGACCCTTTCTAAAAGAAGTTTTATGTTCCTTTTCATTCCTCTCGGGAAACACGTGCTCTGTCCTCTATGTGCCCAGAGTACTTTCCATACATAGTTTTCTGTGCACCTGTCTGGGTGTCTCCCTGGCTTAAGATTTCTAGAGTTGAGGTCTCACCTGTCCTCCCAAATGTGGGCATTCCCGGGGAAACTGTTGACAGAGCAGGAAAGGATCAACTGACTGCATGACTTAGATGCGTGTAAAATGGAGGTTCTTGACTAAAGAGCTATGGTATGAGTTGGAATCTATCCTCAGGCCACAGTGACCTTGGGCTTCTGACCTTCATTAACTGCATATTGCAGCACATGGTAAATTTTCTTCCCACATCCCTTTCAAACCTTGATCTGGGCTAGATCCCGAAGTGCGCATTCACTGTCAGGAATGTCGTAACCTTACCTTTTGCCACTTTTTGCCTCCTGGAAATGGCCCTCAGTGATTTGCTGATTACTTTGGATGTTTGGGAGTAGAAGGGAACGTCTGATGAAAATATTGTGTTAGGGGCTGAGGGTCAATAAAGACAAGTGTAAAATTGATGAATTTAATTTTCACAGCCTGAGTTTGAGCATTGAGACCTGCAAACCCAAATTGATCCAGGCAGTTTAGCAGAGGGTTTCTTGCCATTTAGCTGCTCTCTCCCCTCATCTTGCCAAGGCAAAACCATACAGTTTCATCTATCACAATGACAACATGTACTCTCAAATCCAGGAACATACACCAAAAACGGCCTTCCCTAAAGCTTTCGATATAGTTAGGAAATTACCAGAGCTCATGTCAACTATCCTCATTCACAACCCTCTTCAAATTGAAGTGTATACAGGTTATGTCCAGGGCAGCCAGCATTCTTATTTTAACATGGAAAAAATAGGGACTAATTGGGGCATTTTTACACAAAACAATAGCAGGGAAACAAATTTGTATACAATTGAACCTTCATGTTTACATGCACTTTAAGACAAACTCTCCATATTGACAGAGGAATATCTCAAGGTTTGCAGAAGCTGTGTAATGTCTTCTTTCTTCACCTCTTCAATTGCCTAAATGGAATGTGCAGATATATAAGGCACATTGCCTAAAGGATATGTGCTAAGAAGAATGGTAGAAATAATGTTTGAGTTAGGTGCAGATTTTCTTTTCATATTCTGTTTGCCTGTAACCTTCATGCATTTAGAAAAGTAGTACCATGGCACACAGAAGGGATGAAAATGAAAAAATGTGAGGGGACGATCCTTTGTTGCTTTATATTATTTTAAAATTTACCCTATTCAGGAGACAATAGAGATCCATTACCTAATATTTAGCTGGAAAACCTCATAGTAGCGGCCTAAAATTGTCAGGTATATGGGACCTATCTCTTCTTTCCAGGAAAGATTCCAACAACAAGTACGCATTCCAAATGGAAAAATCAAGTGGTAGATGACCTGTCTCCATGACATGGGGTCTGCCCCATTCAAAACCGATTTCTTTTCCTTCAAAAGAGAGGTCAGGAAAATTATTTCCATGAATCCCAGCATGCTAAGCACATTCATCTGAAAAGCAGTGGGCCTGAAGGTGATGTGTCTTAGAATGTGGTCGGTAAACGAATTACATAACTGATTATAAGCACTGATGCAAGTGGGAATACATGGCTCCTGGGTGGATATTAGAAGACCCAAGAAAGTCTCCAATGGGAACTGACCAAAAGCCATTGCTGTCCAACACACTAACAGATCTTTACATTCCATGCAGGAAAGAACCGTTTCAGACATTCTTTTTCTCCTTATTTCCTGAAGCCCTGAATTTTCCCACCTGTATACATGGCTCCTGCAAAGGGAGTTCTCATTATGTTCCAAGTGGAGCATGGCCTTTCACCTACCAGAAGCTCCCGGGGAACCATGCAAACACCACTTTGTGCACACAGTCATGGTCACTTGGGATTGATCACACCCCTCATGACCAGCCTAAATCTACACTTAATTTTGTTCCAATAGGTGAAGGGTATCCAAAAGTAAATGAGAATGTTCATGTGGATGTCACCAATGCAGAGGAGGCAGTGGACTGCACATCTTCAACCAGGTTCCATGATTCAATCGAGGAGGAAAAGGAGTCCCTTGATGAGCCAAGCCAGGATGATGCAATGCCAGGACCTTCACCCGAAGGCAAGCATGAGAGCATTCCTTCCATTGACCTGTCTCTGATCACGTCTATATTTCTATCAAGAAAATCATGACACATCTATTCTCCGTGCAGCAAGGATGTGTGCTCAAGGCTGCATCCCTACCCTCACCCAGAATCAGACTAAGAATCATGTCTAAAATCTGAAGAAGGCCCAGACCCTTTCTAAAAGAAGTTTTATGTTCCTTTTCATTCCTCTCGGGAAACACGTGCTCTGTCCTCTATGTGCCCAGAGTACTTTCCATACATAGTTTTCTGTGCACCTGTCTGGGTGTCTCCCTGGCTTAAGATTTCTAGAGTTGAGGTCTCACCTGTCCTCCCAAATGTGGGCATTCCCGGGGAAACTGTTGACAGAGCAGGAAAGGATCAACTGACTGCATGACTTAGATGCGTGTAAAATGGAGGTTCTTGACTAAAGAGCTATGATATGAGTTGGAATCTATCCTCAGGCCACAGTGACCTTGGGCTTCTGACCTTCATTAACTGCATATTGCAGCACATGGTAAATTTTCTTCCCACATCCCTTTCAAACCTTGATCTGGGCTAGATCCCGAACTGCGCATTCACTGTCAGGAATGTCGTAAGCTTACCTTTTGCCACTTTTTGCCTCCTGGAAATGGCCCTCAGTGATTTGCTGATTACTTTGGATGTTTGGGAGTAGAAGGGAACGTCTGATGAAAATATTGTGTTAGGGGCTGAGGGTCAATAAAGACAAGTGTAAAATTGATGAATTTAATTTTCACAGCCTGAGTTTGAGCATTGAGACCTGCAAACCCAAATTGATCCAGGCAATTTAGCAGAGGGTTTCTTCCCATTTAGCTGCTCTCTCCCCTCATCTTGCCAAGGCAAAACCATACAGTTTCATCTATCACAATGACAACATGTACTCTCAAATCCAGGAACATACACCAAAAACGGCCTTCCCTAAAGCTTTCGATATAGTTAGGAAATTACCAGAGCTCATGTCAACTATCCTCATTCACAACCCTCTTCAAATTGAAGTGTATACAGGTTATGTCCAGGGCAGCCAGCATTCTTATTTTAACATGGAAAAAATAGGGACTAATTGGGGCATTTTTACACAAAACAATAGCAGGGAAACAAATTTGTATACAATTGAACCTTCATGTTTACATGCACTTTAAGACAAACTCTCCATATTGACAGAGGAATATCTCAAGGTTTGCAGAAGCTGTGTAATGTCTTCTTTCTTCACCTCTTCAATTGCCTAAATGGAATGTGCAGATATATAAGGCACATTGCCTAAAGGATATGTGCTAAGAAGAATGGTAGAAATAATGTTTGAGTTAGGTGCAGATTTTCTTTTCATATTCTGTTTGCCTGTAACCTTCATGCATTTAGAAAAGTAGTACCATGGCACACAGAAGGGATGAAAATGAAAAAAAATGAGGGGACGATCCTTTGTTGCTTTATATTATTTTAAAATTTACCCTATTCAGGAGACAATAGAGATCCATTACCTAATATTTAGCTGGAAAACCTCATAGTAGCGGCCTAAAATTGTCAGGTATATGGGACCTATCTCTTCTTTCCAGGAAAGATTCCAACAACAAGTACGCATTCCAAATGGAAAAATCAAGTGGTAGATGACCTGTCTCCATGACATGGGGTCTGCCCCATTCAAAACCGATTTCTTTTCCTTCAAAAGAGAGGTCAGGAAAATTATTTCCATGAATCCCAGCATGCTAAGCACATTCATCTGAAAAGCAGTGGGCCTGAAGGTGATGTGTCTTAGAATGTGGTCGGTAAACGAATTACATAACTGATTATAAGCACTGATGCAAGTGGGAATACATGGCTCCTGGGTGGATATTAGAAGACCCAAGAAAGTCTCCAATGGGAACTGACCAAAAGCCATTGCTGTCCAACACACTAACAGATCTTTACATTCCATGCAGGAAAGAACCGTTTCAGACATTCTTTTTCTCCTTATTTCCTGAAGCCCTGAATTTTCCCACCTGTATACATGGCTCCTGCAAAGGGAGTTCTCATTATGTTCCAAGTGGAACATGGCCTTTCACCTACCAGAAGCTCCCGGGGAACCATGCAAACACCACTTTGTGCACACAGTCATGGTCACTTGGGATTGATCACACCCCTCATGACCAGCCTAAATCTACACTTAATTTTGTTCCAATAGGTGAAGGGTATCCAAAAGTAAATGAGAATGTTCATGTGGATGTCACCAATGCAGAGGAGGCAGTGGACTGCACATCTTCAACCAGGTTCCATGATTCAATCGAGGAGGAAAAGGAGTCCCTTGATGAGCCAAGCCAGGATGATGCAATGCCAGGACCTTCACCCGAAGGCAAGCATGAGAGCATTCCTTCCATTGACCTGTCTCTGATCACGTCTATATTTCTATCAAGAAAATCATGACACATCTATTCTCCGTGCAGCAAGGATGTGTGCTCAAGGCTGCATCCCTACCCTCACCCAGAATCAGACTAAGAATCATGTCTAAAATCTGAAGAAGGCCCAGACCCTTTCTAAAAGAAGTTTTATGTTCCTTTTCATTCCTCTCGGGAAACACGTGCTCTGTCCTCTATGTGCCCAGAGTACTTTCCATACATAGTTTTCTGTGCACCTGTCTGGGTGTCTCCCTGGCTTAAGATTTCTAGAGTTGAGGTCTCACCTGTCCTCCCAAATGTGGGCATTCCCGGGGAAACTGTTGACAGAGCAGGAAAGGATCAACTGACTGCATGACTTAGATGCGTGTAAAATGGAGGTTCTTGACTAAAGAGCTATGGTATGAGTTGGAATCTATCCTCAGGCCACAGTGACCTTGGGCTTCTGACCTTCATTAACTGCATATTGCAGCACATGGTAAATTTTCTTCCCACATCCCTTTCAAACCTTGATCTGGGCTAGATCCCGAAGTGCGCATTCACTGTCAGGAATGTCGTAACCTTACCTTTTGCCACTTTTTGCCTCCTGGAAATGGCCCTCAGTGATTTGCTGATTACTTTGGATGTTTGGGAGTAGAAGGGAACGTCTGATGAAAATATTGTGTTAGGGGCTGAGGGTCAATAAAGACAAGTGTAAAATTGATGAATTTAATTTTCACAGCCTGAGTTTGAGCATTGAGACCTGCAAACCCAAATTGATCCAGGCAGTTTAGCAGAGGGTTTCTTGCCATTTAGCTGCTCTCTCCCCTCATCTTGCCAAGGCAAAACCATACAGTTTCATCTATCACAATGACAACATGTACTCTCAAATCCAGGAACATACACCAAAAACGGCCTTCCCTAAAGCTTTCGATATAGTTAGGAAATTACCAGAGCTCATGTCAACTATCCTCATTCACAACCCTCTTCAAATTGAAGTGTATACAGGTTATGTCCAGGGCAGCCAGCATTCTTATTTTAACATGGAAAAAATAGGGACTAATTGGCGCATTTTTACACAAAACAATAGCAGGGAAACAAATTTGTATACAATTGAACCTTCATGTTTACATGCACTTTAAGACAAACTCTCCATATTGACAGAGGAATATCTCAAGGTTTGCAGAAGCTGTGTAATGTCTTCTTTCTTCACCTCTTCAATTGCCTAAATGGAATGTGCAGATATATAAGGCACATTGCCTAAAGGATATGTGCTAAGAAGAATGGTAGAAATAATGTTTGAGTTAGGTGCAGATTTTCTTTTCATATTCTGTTTGCCTGTAACCTTCATGCATTTAGAAAAGTAGTACCATGGCACACAGAAGGGATGAAAATGAAAAAATGTGAGGGGACGATCCTTTGTTGCTTTATATTATTTTAAAATTTACCCTATTCAGGAGACAATAGAGATCCATTACCTAATATTTAGCTGGAAAACCTCATAGTAGCGGCCTAAAATTGTCAGGTATATGGGACCTATCTCTTCTTTCCAGGAAAGATTCCAACAACAAGTACGCATTCCAAATGGAAAAATCAAGTGGTAGATGACCTGTCTCCATGACATGGGGTCTGCCCCATTCAAAACCGATTTCTTTTCCTTCAAAAGAGAGGTCAGGAAAATTATTTCCATGAATCCCAGCATGCTAAGCACATTCATCTGAAAAGCAGTGGGCCTGAAGGTGATGTGTCTTAGAATGTGGTCGGTAAACGAATTACATAACTGATTATAAGCACTGATGCAAGTGGGAATACATGGCTCCTGGGTGGATATTAGAAGACCCAAGAAAGTCTCCAATGGGAACTGACCAAAAGCCATTGCTGTCCAACACACTAACAGATCTTTACATTCCATGCAGGAAAGAACCGTTTCAGACATTCTTTTTCTCCTTATTTCCTGAAGCCCTGAATTTTCCCACCTGTATACATGGCTCCTGCAAAGGGAGTTCTCATTATGTTCCAAGTGGAACATGGCCTTTCACCTACCAGAAGCTCCCGGGGAACCATGCAAACACCACTTTGTGCACACAGTCATGGTCACTTGGGATTGATCACACCCCTCATGACCAGCCTAAATCTACACTTAATTTTGTTCCAATAGGTGAAGGGTATCCAAAAGTAAATGAGAATGTTCATGTGGATGTCACCAATGCACAGGAGGCAGTGGACTGCACATCTTCAACCAGGTTCCATGATTCAATCGAGGAGGAAAAGGAGTCCCTTGATGAGCCAAGCCAGGATGATGCAATGCCAGGACCTTCACCCGAAGGCAAGCATGAGAGCATTCCTTCCATTGACCTGTCTCTGATCACGTCTATATTTCTATCAAGAAAATCATGACACATCTATTCTCCGTGCAGCAAGGATGTGTGCTCAAGGCTGCATCCCTACCCTCACCCAGAATCAGACTAAGAATCATGTCTAAAATCTGAAGAAGGCCCAGACCCTTTCTAAAAGAAGTTTTATGTTCCTTTTCATTCCTCTCGGGAAACACGTGCTCTGTCCTCTATGTGCCCAGAGTACTTTCCATACATAGTTTTCTGTGCACCTGTCTGGGTGTCTCCCTGGCTTAAGATTTCTAGAGTTGAGGTCTCACCTGTCCTCCCAAATGTGGGCATTCCCGGGGAAACTGTTGACAGAGCAGGAAAGGATCAACTGACTGCATGACTTAGATGCGTGTAAAATGGAGGTTCTTGACTAAAGAGCTATGGTATGAGTTGGAATCTATCCTCAGGCCACAGTGACCTTGGGCTTCTGACCTTCATTAACTGCATATTGCAGCACATGGTAAATTTTCTTCCCACATCCCTTTCAAACCTTGATCTGGGCTAGATCCCGAAGTGCGCATTCACTGTCAGGAATGTCGTAAGCTTACCTTTTGCCACTTTTTGCCTCCTGGAAATGGCCCTCAGTGATTTGCTGATTACTTTGGATGTTTGGGAGTAGAAGGGAACGTCTGATGAAAATATTGTGTTAGGGGCTGAGGGTCAATAAAGACAAGTGTAAAATTGATGAATTTAATTTTCACAGCCTGAGTTTGAGCATTGAGACCTGCAAACCCAAATTGATCCAGGCAGTTTAGCAGAGGGTTTCTTGCCATTTAGCTGCTCTCTCCCCTCATCTTGCCAAGGCAAAACCATACAGTTTCATCTATCACAATGACAACATGTACTCTCAAATCCAGGAACATACACCAAAAACGGCCTTCCCTAAAGCTTTCGATATAGTTAGGAAATTCCCAGAGCTCATGTCAACTATCCTCATTCACAACCCTCTTCAAATTGAAGTGTATACAGGTTATGTCCAGGGCAGCCAGCATTCTTATTTTAACATGGAAAAAATAGGGACTAATTGGGGCATTTTTACACAAAACAATAGCAGGGAAACAAATTTGTATACAATTGAACCTTCATGTTTACATGCACTTTAAGACAAACTCTCCATATTGACAGAGGAATATCTCAAGGTTTGCAGAAGCTGTGTAATGTCTTCTTTCTTCACCTCTTCAATTGCCTAAATGGAATGTGCATATATATAAGGCACATTGCCTAAAGGATATGTGCTAAGAAGAATGGTAGAAATAATGTTTGAGTTAGGTGCAGATTTTCTTTTCATATTCTGTTTGCCTGTAACCTTCATGCATTTAGAAAAGTAGTACCATGGCACACAGAAGGGATGAAAATGAAAAAATGTGAGGGGACGATCCTTTGTTGCTTTATATTATTTTAAAATTTACCCTATTCAGGAGACAATAGAGATCCATTACCTAATATTTAGCTGGAAAACCTCATAGTAGCGGCCTAAAATTGTCAGGTATATGGGACCTATCTCTTGTTTCCGGGAAAGATTCCAACAACAAGTACGCATTCCAAATGGAAAAAACAAGTGGTAGATGACCTGTCTCCATGACATGGGGTCTGCCCCATTCAAAACCGATTTCTTTTCCTTCAAAAGAGAGGTCAGGAAAATTATTTCCATGAATCCCAGCATGCTAAGCACATTCATCTGAAAAGCAGTGGGCCTGAAGGTGATGTGTCTTAGAATGTGGTCTGTAAACGAATTACATAACTGATTATAAGCACTGATGCAAGTGGGAATACATGGCTCCTGGGTGGATATTAGAAGACCCAAGAAAGTCTCCAATGGGAACTGACCAAAAGCCATTGCTGTCCAACACACTAACAGATCTTTGCATTCCATGCCCTAAAGAAACGTTTCAAACATTCTTTTTCTCCTTATTTGCTGAAGCCCTGAATTTTCCCACCTGTATACATGGCTCCTGCAAAGGGAATTCTCATTATGTTCCAAGTGGAACATGGCCTTTCACCTACCAGAAGCTCCCGGGGAACCATGCAAACACCACTTTGTGCACACAGTCATGGTCACTTGGGATTGATCACACCCCTCATGACCAGCCTAAACCTACAGTTAATTTTGTTCCAATAGGTGAAGGGTATCCAAAAGTAAATGAGAATGTTCATGTGGATGTCACCAATGCAGAGGAGGCAGTGGACTGCACATCTTCAACCAGGTTCCATGATTCAATCGAGGAGGAAAAGGAGTCCCTTGATGAGCCAAGCCAGGATGATGCAATGCCAGGACCTTCACCCGAAGGCAAGCATGAGAGCATTCCTTCCATTGACCTGTCTCTGATCACGTCTATATTTCTATCAAGAAAATCATGACACATCTATTCTCCGTGCAGCAAGGATGTGTGCTCAAGGCTGCATCCCTACCCTCACCCAGAATCAGACTAAGAATCATGTCTAAAATCTGAAGAAGGCCCAGACCCTTTCTAAAAGAAGTTTTATGTTCCTTTTCATTCCTCTCGGGAAACACGTGCTCTGTCCTCTATGTGCCCAGAGTACTTTCCATACATAGTTTTCTGTGCACCTGTCTGGGTGTCTCCCTGGCTTAAGATTTCTAGAGTTGAGGTCTCACCTGTCCTCCCAAATGTGGGCATTCCCGGGGAAACTGTTGACAGAGCAGGAAAGGATCAACTGACTGCATGACTTAGATGCGTGTAAAATGGAGGTTCTTGACTAAAGAGCTATGGTATGAGTTGTAATCTATCCTCAGGCCACAGTGACCTTGGGCTTCTGACCTTCATTAACTGCATATTGCAGCACATGGTAAATTTTCTTCCCACATCCCTTTCAAACCTTGATCTGGGCTAGATCCCGAAGTGCGCATTCACTGTCAGGAATGTCGTAACCTTACCTTTTGCCACTTTTTGCCTCCTGGAAATGGCCCTCAGTGATTTGCTGATTACTTTGGATGTTTGGGAGTAGAAGGGAACGTCTGATGAAAATATTGTGTTAGGGGCTGAGGGTCAATAAAGACAAGTGTAAAATTGATGAATTTAATTTTCACAGCCTGAGTTTGAGCATTGAGACCTGCAAACCCAAATTGATCCAGGCAGTTTAGCAGAGGGTTTCTTGCCATTTAGCTGCTCTCTCCCCTCATCTTGCCAAGGCAAAACCATACAGTTTCATCTATCACAATGACAACATGTACTCTCAAATCCAGGAACATACACCAAAAACGGCCTTCCCTAAAGCTTTCGATATAGTTAGGAAATTCCCAGAGCTCATGTCAACTATCCTCATTCACAACCCTCTTCAAATTGAAGTGTATACAGGTTATGTCCAGGGCAGCCAGCATTCTTATTTTAACATGGAAAAAATAGGGACTAATTGGGGCATTTTTACACAAAACAATAGCAGGGAAACAAATTTGTATACAATTGAACCTTCATGTTTACATGCACTTTAAGACAAACTCTCCATATTGACAGAGGAATATCTCAAGGTTTGCAGAAGCTGTGTAATGTCTTCTTTCTTCACCTCTTCAATTGCCTAAATGGAATGTGCATATATATAAGGCACATTGCCTAAAGGATATGTGCTAAGAAGAATGGTAGAAATAATGTTTGAGTTAGGTGCAGATTTTCTTTTCATATTCTGTTTGCCTGTAACCTTCATGCATTTAGAAAAGTAGTACCATGGCACACAGAAGGGATGAAAATGAAAAAATGTGAGGGGACGATCCTTTGTTGCTTTATATTATTTTAAAATTTACCCTATTCAGGAGACAATAGAGATCCATTACCTAATATTTAGCTGGAAAACCTCATAGTAGCGGCCTAAAATTGTCAGGTATATGGGACCTATCTCTTGTTTCCGGGAAAGATTCCAACAACAAGTACGCATTCCAAATGGAAAAAACAAGTGTTAGATGACCTGTCTCCATGACATGGGGTCTGCCCCATTCAAAACCGATTTCTTTTCCTTCAAAAGAGAGGTCAGGAAAATTATTTCCATGAATCCCAGCATGCTAAGCACATTCATCTGAAAAGCAGTGGGCCTGAAGGTGATGTGTCTTAGAATGTGGTCTGTAAACGAATTACATAACTGATTATAAGCACTGATGCAAGTGGGAATACATGGCTCCTGGGTGGATATTAGAAGACCCAAGAAAGTCTCCAATGGGAACTGACCAAAAGCCATTGCTGTCCAACACACTAACAGATCTTTGCATTCCATGCCCTAAAGAAACGTTTCAAACATTCTTTTTCTCCTTATTTCCTGAAGCCCTGAATTTTCCCACCTGTATACATGGCTCCTGCAAAGGGAGTTCTCATTATGTTCCAAGTGGAACATGGCCTTTCACCTACCAGAAGCTCCCGGGGAACCATGCAAACACCACTTTGTGCACACAGTCATGGTCACTTGGGATTGATCACACCCCTCATGACCAGCCTAAATCTACACTTAATTTTGTTCCAATAGGTGAAGGGTATCCAAAAGTAAATGAGAATGTTCATGTGGATGTCACCAATGCAGAGGAGGCAGTGGACTGCACATCTTCAACCAGGTTCCATGATTCAATCAAGGAGGAAAAGGAGTCCCTTGATGAGCCAAGCCAGGATGATGCAATGCCAGGACCTTCACCCGAAGGCAAGCATGAGAGCATTCCTTCCATTGACCTGTCTCTGATCATGTCTATATTTCTATCAAGAAAATCATGACACATCTATTCTCCGTGCAGCAAGGATGTGTGCTCAAGGCTGCATCCCTACCCTCACCCAGAATCAGACTAAGAATCATGTCTAAAATCTGAAGAAGGCCCAGACCCTTTCTAAAAGAAGTTTTATGTTCCTTTTCATTCCTCTCGGGAAACACGTGCTCTGTCCTCTATGTGCCCAGAGTACTTTCCATACATAGTTTTCTGTGCACCTGTCTGGGTGTCTCCCTGGCTTAAGGTTTCTAGAGTTGAGGTCTCACCTGTCCTCCCAAATGTGGGCATTCCCGGGGAAACTGTTGACAGAGCAGGAAAGGATCAACTGACTGCATGACTTAGATGCGTGTAAAATGGAGGTTCTTGACTAAAGAGCTATGGTATGAGTTGGAATCTATCTTCAGGCCACAATGACCTTGGGCTTCTGACCTTCATTAACTGCATATTGCAGCACATGGTAAATTTTCTTCCCACATCCCTTTCAAACCTTGATCTGGGCTAGATCCCGAACTGCGCATTCACTGTCAGGAATGTTGTAAGCTTACCTTTTGCCACTTTTTGCCTCCTGGAAATGGCCCTCAGTGATTTGCTGATTACTTTGGATGTTTGTTAGTAGAAGGGAACTTCTGATGAAAATATTGTGTTAGGGGCTGAGGGACAATAAAGACCAGTGTAAAATTGATGAATTTAATTTTCACAGCCTGAGTTTGAGCATTGAGACCTGCAAACCCAAATTGATCCAGGCAGTGTAGCAGAGGGTTTCTTGCCATTTAGCTGCTCTCTCCCCTCATCTTGCCAAGGCAAAACCATACAGTTTCATCTATCACAATGACAACATGTACTCTCAAATCCAGGAACATACACCAAAAACGGCCTTCCCTAAAGCTTTCGATATAGTGAGGAATTTACCAGAGCTCATGTCAACTATCCTCATTCACAACCCTCTTCAAATTCAAGTGTATACAGGTTATGTCCAGGGGAGCCAGCAGTCTTATATTCACATGGAAAAAATAGGGACTAATTGGGGCATTTTTACACAAAACAATAGCAGGGAAACAAATTTGTATACAATTGAACCTTCATGTTTACATGCACTTTAAGACAAACTCTCCATATTGACAGAGGAATATCTCAAGGTTTGAAGAAGTTGTCTAATGTCTTCTTTCTTCACCTCTTCAATTGCCTAAATGGAATGTGCAGGTAGATAAGGCACATTGCCTAAAGGATATGTGCTAAGAAGAATGGTAGAAATAATGTTTGAGTTAGGTGCAGATTTTCTTTTCATATTCTGTTTGCCTGTAGCCTTCATGCATTTAGAAAAGTAGTACCATGGCGCACAGAAGGGATGAAAATGAAAAATGTGAGGGGACGATCCTTTGTTGCTTTATATTATTTTAAAATTAACCCTATTCAGGAGACAATAGAGATCCATTACCTAATATTTAGCTGGAAAACCTCATAGTAGCGGCCTAAAATTGTCAGGTATATGGGACCTATCTCTTGTTTCCGGGAAAGATTCCAACAACAAGAACGCATTCCAAATGGAAAAATCAAGTGGTAGTTGACCTGTCTCCATGACATGGGGTCTACCCCATTCAAACCGATTTCTTTTCCTTCAAAAGAGAGGTCAGGAAAATTATTTCCATGAGTCCCAGCATGCTAAGCACATTCATCTGAAAAGCAGTGGGCCTGAAGGTGATGTGTCTTAGAATGTGGTCGGTAAACGAATTACATAAGTGATTATAAGCACTGATGCAAGTGGGTATACATGGCTCCTGGGTGGATATTAGAAGACCCGAGAAAGTCTCCAATGGGAACTGACCAAAAGCCATTGCTGTCCAATACACTAACAGATCTTTACATTCCATGCAGAAAAGAAACGTTTCAGACATTCTTTTTCTCCTTATTTGCTGAAGCCCTGAATTTTCCCACCTGTATACACGGCTCCTGCCAAGGGAGTTCTCGTTATGTTCCAAGTGGAACATGGCCTTTCACGTACCAGAAGCTCCCGGGGAACCATGCAAACACCACTTTGTGCACACAGTCATGGTCACTTGGGATTGATCACACCCCTCATGATCAGCCTAAATCTACACTTAATTTTGTTCCAATACGTGAAGGGTATCCAAAAGTAAATGAGAATGTTCATGTGGATGTCACCAATGCAGAGGAGGCAGTGGACTGCACATCTTCAACCAGGTTCCATGATTCAATCGAGGAGGAAAAGGAGTCCCTTGATGAGCCAAGCCAGGATGATGCAATGCCAGGACCTTCACCCGAAGGCAAGCATGAGAGCATTCCTTCCATTGACCTGTCTCTGATCACGTCTATATTTCTATCAAGAAAATCATGACACAT
Source organism: Castor canadensis (assembly GCF_047511655.1). Taxonomy (NCBI): domain Eukaryota; kingdom Metazoa; phylum Chordata; class Mammalia; order Rodentia; family Castoridae; genus Castor; species Castor canadensis. The sequence continues at coordinate 55,748,693 of NC_133394.1, forward strand.
CTATTCTCCGTGCAGCAAGGATGTGTGCTCAAGGCTGCATCCCTACCCTCACCCAGAATCAGACTAAGAATCATGTCTAAAATCTGAAGAAGGCCCAGACCCTTTCTAAAAGAAGTTTTATGTTCCTTTTCATTCCTCTCGGGAAACACGTGCTCTGTCCTCTATGTGCCCAGAGTACTTTCCATACATAGTTTTCTGTGCACCTGTCTGGGTGTCTCCCTGGCTTAAGATTTCTAGAGTTGAGGTCTCACCTGTCCTCCCAAATGTGGGCATTCCCGGGGAAACTGTTGACAGAGCAGGAAAGGATCAACTGACTGCATGACTTAGATGCGTGTAAAATGGAGGTTCTTGACTAAAGAGCTATGGTATGAGTTGGAATCTATCCTCAGGCCACAGTGACCTTGGGCTTCTGACCTTCATTAACTGCATATTGCAGCACATGGTAAATTTTCTTCCCACATCCCTTTCAAACCTTGATCTGGGCTAGATCCCGAACTGCGCATTCACTGTCAGGAATGTCGTAAGCTTACCTTTTGCCACTTTTTGCCTCCTGGAAATGGCCCTCAGTGATTTGCTGATTACTTTGGATGTTTGGGAGTAGAAGGGAACGTCTGATGAAAATATTGTGTTAGGGGCTGAGGGTCAATAAAGACAAGTGTAAAATTGATGAATTTAATTTTCACAGCCTGAGTTTGAGCATTGAGACCTGCAAACCCAAATTGATCCAGGCAGTTTAGCAGAGGGTTTCTTCCCATTTAGCTGCTCTCTCCCCTCATCTTGCCAAGGCAAAACCATACAGTTTCATCTATCACAATGACAACATGTACTCTCAAATCCAGGAACATACACCAAAAACGGCCTTCCCTAAAGTTTTCGATATAGTTAGGAAATTACCAGAGCTCATGTCAACTATCCTCATTCACAACCCTCTTCAAATTGAAGTGTATACAGGTTATGTCCAGGGCAGCCAGCATTCTTATTTTAACATGGAAAAAATAGGGACTAATTGGGGCATTTTTACACAAAACAATAGCAGGGAAACAAATTTGTATACAATTGAACCTTCATGTTTACATGCACTTTAAGACAAACTCTCCATATTGACAGAGGAATATCTCAAGGTTTGCAGAAGCTGTGTAATGTCTTCTTTCTTCACCTCTTCAATTGCCTAAATGGAATGTGCAGATATATAAGGCACATTGCCTAAAGGATATGTGCTAAGAAGAATGGTAGAAATAATGTTTGAGTTAGGTGCAGATTTTCTTTTCATATTCTGTTTGCCTGTAACCTTCATGCATTTAGAAAAGTAGTACCATGGCACACAGAAGGGATGAAAATGAAAAAATGTGAGGGGACGATCCTTTGTTGCTTTATATTATTTTAAAATTTACCCTATTCAGGAGACAATAGAGATCCATTACCTAATATTTAGCTGGAAAACCTCATAGTAGCGGCCTAAAATTGTCAGGTATAAGGGACCTATCTCTTGTTTCCGGGAAAGATTCCAACAACAAGAACGCATTCCAAATGGAAAAATCAAGTGGTAGATGACCTGTCTCCATGACATGGGGTCTGCCCCATTCAAAACCGATTTCTTTTCCTTCAAAAGAGAGGTCAGGAAAATTATTTCCATGAATCCCAGCATGCTAAGCACATTCATCTGAAAAGCAGTGGGCCTGAAGGTGATGTGTCTTAGAATGTGGTCTGTAAACGAATTAGATAACTGATTATAAGCACTGATGCAAGTGGGAATACATGGCTCCTGGGTGGATATTAGAAGACCCAAGAAAGTCTCCAATGGGAACTGACCAAAAGCCATTGCTGTCCAACACACTAACAAATCTTTGCATTCCATGCCCTAAAGAAACGTTTCAAACATTCTTTTTCTCCTTATTTGCTGAAGCCCTGAATTTTCCCACCTGTATACATGGCTCCTGCAAAGGGAGTTCTCATTATGTTCCAAGTGGAGCATGGCCTTTCACCTACCAGAAGCTCCCGGGGAACCATGCAAACACCACTTTGTGCACACAGTCATGGTCACTTGGGATTGATCACACCCCTCATGACCAGCCTAAATCTACACTTAATTTTGTTCCAATAGGTGAAGGGTATCCAAAAGTAAATGAGAATGTTCATGTGGATGTCACCAATGCAGAGGAGGCAGTGGACTGCACATCTTCAACCAGGTTCCATGATTCAATCGAGGAGGAAAAGGAGTCCCTTGATGAGCCAAGCCAGGATGATGCAATGCCAGGACCTTCACCCGAAGGCAAGCATGAGAGCATTCCTTCCATTGACCTGTCTCTGATCACGTCTATATTTCTATCAAGAAAATCATGACACATCTATTCTCCGTGCAGCAAGGATGTGTGCTCAAGGCTGCATCCCTACCCTCACCCAGAATCAGACTAAGAATCATGTCTAAAATCTGAAGAAGGCCCAGACCCTTTCTAAAAGAAGTTTTATGTTCCTTTTCATTCCTCTCGGGAAACACGTGCTCTGTCCTCTATGTGCCTAGAGTACTTTCCATACATAGTTTTCTGTGCACCTGTCTGGGTGTCTCCCTGGCTTAAGATTTCTAGAGTTGAGGTCTCACCTGTCCTCCCAAATGTGGGCATTCCCGGGGAAACTGTTGACAGAGCAGGAAAGGATCAACTGACTGCATGACTTAGATGCGTGTAAAATGGAGGTTCTTGACTAAAGAGCTATGGTATGAGTTGGAATCTATCCTCAGGCCACAGTGACCTTGGGCTTCTGACCTTCATTAACTGCATATTGCAGCACATGGTAAATTTTCTTCCCACATCCCTTTCAAACCTTGATCTGGGCTAGATCCCGAACTGCGCATTCACTGTCAGGAATGTCATAAGCTTACATTTTGCCACTTTTTGCCTCCTGGAAATGGCCCTCAGTGATTTGCTGATTACTTTGGATGTTTGGGAGTAGAAGGGAACGTCTGATGAAAATATTGTGTTAGGGGCTGAGGGTCAATAAAGACAAGTGTAAAATTGATGAATTTAATTTTCACAGCCTGAGTTTGAGCATTGAGACCTGCAAACCCAAATTGATCCAGGCAGTTTAGCAGAGGGTTTCTTCCCATTTAGCTGCTCTCTCCCCTCATCTTGCCAAGGCAAAACCATACAGTTTCATCTATCACAATGACAACATGTACTCTCAAATCCAGGAACATACACCAAAAACGGCCTTCCCTAAAGTTTTCGATATAGTTAGGAAATTACCAGAGCTCATGTCAACTATCCTCATTCACAACCCTCTTCAAATTGAAGTGTATACAGGTTATGTCCAGGGCAGCCAGCATTCTTATTTTAACATGGAAAAAATAGGGACTAATTGGGGCATTTTTACACAAAACAATAGCAGGGAAACAAATTTGTATACAATTGAACCTTCATGTTTACATGCACTTTAAGACAAACTCTCCATATTGACAGAGGAATATCTCAAGGTTTGCAGAAGCTGTGTAATGTCTTCTTTCTTCACCTCTTCAATTGCCTAAATGGAATGTGCAGATATATAAGGCACATTGCCTAAAGGATATGTGCTAAGAAGAATGGTAGAAATAATGTTTGAGTTAGGTGCAGATTTTCTTTTCATATTCTGTTTGCCTGTAACCTTCATGCATTTAGAAAAGTAGTACCATGGCACACAGAAGGGATGAAAATGAAAAAATGTGAGGGGACGATCTTTGTTGCTTTATATTATTTTAAAATTTACCCTATTCAGGAGACAATAGAGATCCATTACCTAATATTTAGCTGGAAAACCTCATAGTAGCGGCCTAAAATTGTCAGGTATATGGGACCTATCTCTTGTTTCCGGGAAAGATTCCAACAACAAGAACGCATTCCAAATGGAAAAATCAAGTGGTAGATGACCTGTCTCCATGACATGGGGTCTGCCCCATTCAAAACCGATTTCTTTTCCTTCAAAAGAGAGGTCAGGAAAATTATTTCCATGAATCCCAGCATGCTAAGCACATTCATCTGAAAAGCAGTGGGCCTGAAGGTGATGTGTCTTAGAATGTGGTCGGTAAACGAATTACATAACTGATTATAAGCACTGATGCAAGTGGGAATACATGGCTCCTGGGTGGATATTAGAAGACCCAAGAAAGTCTCCAATGGGAACTGACCAAAAGCCATTGCTGTCCAACACACTAACAGATCTTTGCATTCCATGCCCTAAAGAAACGTTTCAAACATTCTTTTTCTCTTTATTTGCTGAAGCCCTGAATTTTCCCACCTGTATACACGGCTCCTGCCAAGGGAGTTCTCGTTATGTTCCAAGTGGAACATGGCCTTTCACGTACCAGAAGCTCCCGGGGAACCATGCAAACACCACTTTGTGCACACAGTCATGGTCACTTGGGATTGATCACACCCCTCATGATCAGCCTAAATCTACACTTAATTTTGTTCCAATACGTGAAGGGTATCCAAAAGTAAATGAGAATGTTCATGTGGATGTCACCAATGCAGAGGAGGCAGTGGACTCCACATCTTCAACCAGGTTCCATGATTCAATCGAGGAGGAAAAGGAGTCCCTTGATGAGCCAAGCCAGGATGATGCAATGCCAGGACCTTCACCGAAGGCAAGCATGAGAGCATTCCTTCCATTGACCTGTCTCTGATCATGTCTATATTTCTATCAAGAAAATCATGACACATCTATTCTCCGTGCAGCAAGGATGTGTGCTCAAGGCTGCATCCCTACCCTCACCCAGAATCAGACTAAGAATCATGTCTAAAATCTGAAGAAGGCCCAGACCCTTTCTAAAAGAAGTTTTATGTTCCTTTTCATTCCTCTCGGGAAACACGTGCTCTGTCCTCTATGTGCCCAGAGTACTTTCCATACATAGTTTTCTGTGCACCTGTCTGGGTGTCTCCCTGGCTTAAGATTTCTAGAGTTGAGGTCTCACCTGTCCTCCCAAATGTGGGCATTCCCGGGGAAACTGTTGACAGAGCAGGAAAGGATCAACTGACTGCATGACTTAGATGCGTGTAAAATGGAGGTTCTTGACTAAAGAGCTATGGTATGAGTTGGAATCTATCCTCAGGCCACAGTGACCTTGGGCTTCTGACCTTCATTAACTGCATATTGCAGCACATGGTAAATTTTCTTCCCACATCCCTTTCAAACCTTGATCTGGGCTAGATCCCGAACTGCGCATTCACTGTCAGGAATGTCATAAGCTTACCTTTTGCCACTTTTTGCCTCCTGGAAATGGCCCTCAGTGATTTGCTGATTACTTTGGATGTTTGGGAGTAGAAGGGAACGTCTGATGAAAATATTGTGTTAGGGGCTGAGGGTCAATAAAGACAAGTGTAAAATTGATGAATTTAATTTTCACAGCCTGAGTTTGAGCATTGAGACCTGCAAACCCAAATTGATCCAGGCAGTTTAGCAGAGGGTTTCTTCCCATTTAGCTGCTCTCTCCCCTCATCTTGCCAAGGCAAAACCATACAGTTTCATCTATCACAATGACAACATGTACTCTCAAATCCAGGAACATACACCAAAAACGGCCTTCCCTAAAGCTTTCGATATAGTTAGGAAATTACCAGAGCTCATGTCAACTATCCTCATTCACAACCCTCTTCAAATTGAAGTGTATACAGGTTATGTCCAGGGCAGCCAGCATTCTTATATTCACATGGAAAAAATAGGGACTAATTGGGGCATTTTTACACAAAACAATAGCAGGGAAACAAATTTGTATACAATTGAACCTTCATGTTTACATGCACTTTAAGACAAACTCTCCATATTGACAGAGGAATATCTCAAAGTTTGCAGAAGCTGTGTAATGTCTTCTTTCTTCACCTCTTCAATTGCCTAAATGGAATGTGCAGATATATAAGGCACATTGCCTAAAGGATATGTGCTAAGAAGAATGGTAGAAATAATGTTTGAGTTAGGTGCAGATTTTCTTTTCATATTCTGTTTGCCTGTAGACTTCATGCATTTAGAAAAGTAGTACCATGGCACACAGAAGGGATGAAAATGAAAAAATGTGAGGGGACGATCTTTGTTGCTTTATATTATTTTAAAATTTACCCTATTCAGGAGACAATAGAGATCCATTACCTAATATTTAGCTGGAAAACCTCATAGTAGCGGCCTAAAATTGTCAGGTATATGGGCCCTATCTCTTGTTTCCGGGAAAGATTCCAACAACAAGTACGCATTCCAAATGGAAAAATCAAGTGGTAGATGACATGTCTCCAAGACATGGGATCTGCCCCATTCAAAACCGATTTCTTTTCCTTCAAAAGAGAGGTCAGGAAAATTATTTTCATGAATCCCAGCATGCTAAGCACATTCATCTGAAAAGCAGTGGGCCTGAAGGTGATGTGTCTTAGAATGTGGTCTGTAAACGAATTACATAACTGATTATAAGCACTGATGCAAGTGGGAATACATGGCTCCTGGGTGGATATTAGAAGACCCAAGAAAGTCTCCAATGGGAACTGACCAAAAGCCATTGCTGTCCAACACACTAACAGATCTTTGCATTCCATGCACTAAAGAAACGTTTCAAACATTCTTTTTCTCCTTATTTGCTGAAGCCCTGAATTTTCCCACCTGTATACACGGCTCCTGCAAAGGGAGTTCTCATTATGTTCCAAGTGGAACATGGCCTTTCACCTACCAGAAGCTCTCGGGGAACCATGCAAACACCACTTTGTGCACACAGTCATGGTCACTTGGGATTGATCACACCTCTCATGACGAGCCTAAATCTACACTTAATTTTGTTCCAATACGTGAAGGGTATCCAAAAGTAAATGAGAATGTTCATGTGGATGTCACCAATGCAGAGGAAGCAGTGGACTGCACATCTTCAACCAGGTTCCATGATTCAATCGAGGAGGAAAAGGAGTCCCTTGATGAGCCAAGCCAGGATGATGCAATGCCAGGACCTTCACCCGAAGGCAAGCATGAGAGCATTCCTTCCATTGACCTGTCTCTGATCACGTCTATATTTCTGTCAAGAAAATCATGACACATCTATTCTCCGTGCAGCAAGGATGTGTGCTCAAGGCTGCATCCCTACCCTCACCCAGAATCAGACTAAGAATCATGTCTAAAATCTGAAGAAGGCCCAGACCCTTTCTAAAAGAAGTTTTATGTTCCTTTTCATACCTCTCGGGAAACACGTGCTCTGTCCTCTATGTGCCCAGAGTACTTTCCATACATAGTTTTCTGTGCACCTGTCTGGGTGTCTCCCTGGCTTAAGATTTCTAGAGTTGAGGTCTCACCTGTCCTCCCAAATATGGGCATTCCCGGGGAAACTGTTGACAGAGCAGGAAAGGATCAACTGACTGCATGACTTAGATGCGTGTAAAATGGAGGTTCTTGACTAAAGAGCTATGGTATGAGTTGGAATCTATCCTCAGGCCACAGTGACCTTGGGCTTCTGACCTTCATTAACTGCATATTGCAGCACATGGTAAATTTTCTTCCCACATCCCTTTCAAACCTTGATCTGGGCTAGATCCCGAAGTGCGCATTCACTGTCAGGAATGTCGTAAGCTTACCTTTTGCCACTTTTTGCCTCCTGGAAATGGCCCTCAGTGATTTGCTGATTACTTTGGATGTTTGTTAGTAGAAGGGAACGTCTGATGAAAATATTGTGTTAGGGGCTGAGGGTCAATAAAGACAAGTGTAAAATTGATGAATTTAATTTTCACAGCCTGAGTTTGAGCATTGAGACCTGCAAACCCAAATTGATCCAGGCAGTTTAGCAGAGGGTTTCTTCCCATTTAGCTGCTCTCTCCCCTCATCTTGCCAAGGCAAAACCATACAGTTTCATCTATCACAATGACAACATGTACTCTCAAATCCAGGAACATACACCAAAAACGGCCTTCCCTAAAGCTTTCGATATAGTTAGGAAATTACCAGAGCTCATGTCAACTATCCTCATTCACAACCCTCTTCAAATTGAAGTGTATACAGGTTATGTCCAGGGCAGCCAGCATTCTTATATTCACATGGAAAAAATAGGGACTAATTGGGGCATTTTTACACAAAACAATAGCAGGGAAACAAATTTGTATACAATTGAACCTTCATGTTTACATGCACTTTAAGACAAACTCTCCATATTGACAGAGGAATATCTCAAAGTTTGCAGAAGCTGTGTAATGTCTTCTTTCTTCACCTCTTCAATTGCCTAAATGGAATGTGCAGATATATAAGGCACATTGCCTAAAGGATATGTGCTAAGAAGAATGGTAGAAATAATGTTTGAGTTAGGTGCAGATTTTCTTTTCATATTCTGTTTGCCTGTAGCCTTCATGCATTTAGAAAAGTAGTACCATGGCACACAGAAGGGATGAAAATGAAAAAATGTGAGGGGACGATCCTTTGTTGCTTTATATTATTTTAAAATTTACCCTATTCAGGAGACAATAGAGATCCATTACCTAATATTTAGCTGGAAAACCTCATAGTAGCGGCCTAAAATTGTCAGGTATATGGGCCCTATCTCTTGTTTCCGGGAAAGATTCCAACAACAAGTACGCATTCCAAATGGAAAAATCAAGTGGTAGATGACATGTCTCCAAGACATGGGATCTGCCCCATTCAAAACCGATTTCTTTTCCTTCAAAAGAGAGGTCAGGAAAATTATTTTCATGAATCCCAGCATGCTAAGCACATTCATCTGAAAAGCAGTGGGCCTGAAGGTGATGTGTCTTAGAATGTGGTCTGTAAACGAATTACATAACTGATTATAAGCACTGATGCAAGTGGGAATACATGGCTCCTGGGTGGATATTAGAAGACCCAAGAAAGTCTCCAATGGGAACTGACCAAAAGCCATTGCTGTCCAACACACTAACAGATCTTTGCATTCCATGCACTAAAGAAACGTTTCAAACATTCTTTTTCTCCTTATTTGCTGAAGCCCTGAATTTTCCCACCTGTATACACGGCTCCTGCAAAGGGAGTTCTCATTATGTTCCAAGTGGAACATGGCCTTTCACCTACCAGAAGCTCCCGGGGAACCATGCAAACACCACTTTGTGCACACAGTCATGGTCACTTGGGATTGATCACACCCCTCATGACCAGCCTAAATCTACACTTAATTTTGTTCCAATAGGTGAAGGGTATCCAAAAGTAAATGAGAATGTTCATGTGGATGTCACCAATGCAGAGGAAGCAGTGGACTGCACATCTTCAACCAGGTTCCATGATTCAATCGAGGAGGAAAAGGAGTCCCTTGATGAGCCAAGCCAGGATGATGCAATGCCAGGACCTTCACCCGAAGGCAAGCATGAGAGCATTCCTTCCATTGACCTGTCTCTGATCACGTCTATATTTCTATCAAGAAAATCATGACACATCTATTCTCCGTGCAGCAAGGATGTGTGCTCAAGGCTGCATCCCTACCCTCACCCAGAATCAGACTAAGAATCATGTCTAAAATCTGAAGAAGGCCCAGACCCTTTCTAAAAGAAGTTTTATGTTCCTTTTCATACCTCTCGGGAAACACGTGCTCTGTCCTCTATGTGCCCAGAGTACTTTCCATACATAGTTTTCTGTGCACCTGTCTGGGTGTCTCCCTGGCTTAAGATTTCTAGAGTTGAGGTCTCACCTGTCCTCCCAAATGTGGGCATTCCCGGGGAAACTGTTGACAGAGCAGGAAAGGATCAACTGACTGCATGACTTAGATGCGTGTAAAATGGAGGTTCTTGACTAAAGAGCTATGGTATGAGTTGGAATCTATCCTCAGGCCACAGTGACCTTGGGCTTCTGACCTTCATTAACTGCATATTGCAGCACATGGTAAATTTTCTTCCCACATCCCTTTCAAACCTTGATCTGGGCTAGATCCCGAACTGCGCATTCACTGTCAGGAATGTCGTAAGCTTACCTTTTGCCACTTTTTGCCTCCTGGAAATGGCCCTCAGTGATTTGCTGATTACTTTGGATGTTTGTTAGTAGAAGGGAACGTCTGATGAAAATATTGTGTTAGGGGCTGAGGGTCAATAAAGACAAGTGTAAAATTGATGAATTTAATTTTCACAGCCTGAGTTTGAGCATTGAGACCTGCAAACCCAAATTGATCCAGGCAGTGTAGCAGAGGGTTTCTTCCCATTTAGCTGCTCTCTCCCCTCATCTTGCCAAGGCAAAACCATACAGTTTCGTCTATCACAATGGCAACATGTACTCTCAAATCCAGGAACATACACCAAAAACGGCCTTCCCTAAAGCTTTCGATATAGTTAGGAAATTACCAGAGCTCATGTCAACTATCCTCATTCACAACCCTCTTCAAATTGAAGTGTATACAGGTTATGTCCAGGGCAGCCAGCATTCTTATATTCACATGGAAAAAATAGGGACTAATTGGGGCATTTTTACACAAAACAATAGCAGGGAAACAAATTTGTATACAATTGAACCTTCATGTTTACATGCACTTTAAGACAAACTCTCCATATTGACAGAGGAATATCTCAAGGTTTGAAGAAGTTGTCTAATGTCTTCTTTCTTCACCTCTTCAATTGCCTAAATGGAATGTGCAGGTAGATAAGGCACATTGCCTAAAGGATATGTGCTAAGAAGAATGGTAGAAATAATGTTTGAGTTAGGTGCAGATTTTCTTTTCATATTCTGTTTGCCTATAGCCTTCATGCATTTAGAAAAGTAGTACCATGGCGCACAGAAGGGATGAAAATGAAAACTGTGAGGGGACGATCCTTTGTTGCTTTATATTATTTTAAAATTTACCCTATTCAGGAGACAATAGAGATCCTTTACCTAATATTTAGCTGGAAAACCTCATAGTAGAGGCCTAAAATTGTCAGGTATATGGGACCTATCTCTTGTTTCCGGGAAGATTCCAACAACAAGTACGCATTCCAAATGGAAAAATCAAGTGGTAGATGACCTGTCTCCATGACATGGGGTCTGCCCCATTCAAAACCGATTTCTTTTCCTTCAAAAGAGAGGTCAGGAAAATTATTTCCATGAATCCCAGCATGCTAAGCACATTCATCTGAAAAGCAGTGGGCCTGAAGGTGATGTGTCTTAGAATGTGGTCTGTAAACGAATTACATAAGTGATTATAAGCACTGATGCAAGTGGGTATACATGGCTCCTGGGTGGATATTAGAAGACCCGAGAAAGTCTCCAATGGGAACTGACCAAAAGCCATTGCTGTCCAATACACTAACAGACCTTTACATTCCATGCAGGAAAGAAACGTTTCAGACATTCTTTTTCTCCTTATTTGCTGAAGCCCTGAATTTTCCCACCTGTATACATGGCTCCTGCAAAGGGAGTTCTCATTATGTTCCAAGTGGAACATGGCCTTTCACCTACCAGAAGCTCCCGGGGAACCATGCAAACACCACTTTGTGCACACAGTCATGGTCACTTGGGATTGATCACACCCCTCATGATCAGCCTAAATCTACACTTAATTTTGTTCCAATACGTGAAGGGTATCCAAAAGTAAATGAGAATGTTCATGTGGATGTCACCAATGCAGAGGAGGCAGTGGACTCCACATCTTCAACCAGGTTCCATGATTCAATTGAGGAGGAAAAGGAGTCCCTTGATGAGCCAAGCCAGGATGATGCAATGCCAGGACCTTCACCCGAAGGCAAGCATGAGAGCATTCCTTCCATTGACCTGTCTCTGATCACGTCTATATTTCTATCAAGAAAATCATGACACATCTATTCTCCGTGCAGCAAGGATGTGTGCTCAAGGCTGCATCCCTACCCTCACCCAGAATCAGACTAAGAATCATGTCTAAAATCTGAAGAAGGCCCAGACCCTTTCTAAAAGAAGTTTTATGTTCCTTTTCATTCCTCTCGGGAAACACGTGCTCTGTCCTCTATGTGCCCAGAGTACTTTCCATACATAGTTTTCTGTGCACCTGTCTGGGTGTCTCCCTGGCTTAAGATTTCTAGAGTTGAGGTCTCACCTGTCCTCCCAAATGTGGGCATTCCCGGGGAAACTGTTGACAGAGCAGGAAAGGATCAACTGACTGCATGACTTAGATGCGTGTAAAATGGGGGTTCTTGACTAAAGAGCTATGGTATGAGTTGGAATCTATCCTCAGGCCACAGTGACCTTGGGCTTCTGACCTTCATTAACTGCATGTTGCAGCACATGGTAAATTTTCTTCTGACATCCACTTCAAACCTTGGTCTGCGCTACATCCCTATCTGCACATTCACTGTCATGAATGTCGATTGCTTACCTCTTTCCACTTTTTCCCTACTTGGAAATGGCCCTCAGTAATTTGTTGATTAATTTGGGTGTTTCCAAGTAGAAGTGAACTTCAGATGCAAATATTGTTTTAAGGGCAGAGTGTTAATAAAGACAAGTGTAAAATTGATGTATATAATTTTCACAACCTGAGTTTGAGCATTGAGACCTGCAAACCCAAATTGATCCAGACAGTTTAGCAGAGGGTTTCTTCCCATTTAGTTGCTCTCTCCCCTCTTCTTGCCAAGACAAAACCACCCATTTTCATCAAGCACAGTGACAACATGTACTCTCAAATCCAAGAACATACATCAAAATCGGCCTTCCCTAAATCTTTAGATATAGTTAGGAAATTACCAGAGCTCATGTCAACTATCCTCATTCACAACCCTCTTCAAATTGAAGTGTATACATGTAATGTCAAGGGCGGCCAGCATTCTATATGCACATGAAAAAATAGGGACTAATTGGGGCATTTTTACACATAACAATATCAGGGAAACAAATTTGTATACAATTGAACCTTCGTGTTTACATGCACTTTAAGACAAAACCTTCATGTTTACATGCACTTTAAGACAAACTCTCCATATTGACAGAGGAATATCTCAAGGTTTGAAGAAGTTGTATAATTTCTTCTTTCTTCACCTCTTCAATTGCCTAAATGGAATGTGCAGGTAGATAAGGCACATTGCCTAAAGGACATGTGCTTAGAAGAATGGTAGAAATAAATTTTGAGTTAGGTGCAGATTTTCTTTTCCTATTTTGTTTGCCTGTAGCTTTCATGCATTTAGAAAATTAGTAGCATGGCACACACAAGGGATGAAAATGAAAAAATGTGAGGGGACGATCATTTGTTCTTTTATATTATTTTAAACTTACCCTATTCAGGAGACAATAGGGATCCATAACCTAAATATTTAGCAGGAAAACCTCATTCTTTCTGCCTTAATTTATCAGGTATATGGGACCTATCTCTTGTTTCCAGGAAAGATTCCAACAACAAGCACGCATTCCAAATGGAAAAATCAAGTGGTAGATGACATTTCTCCATGATATGGGGTCTGCCACATTTAAAACAGATTTCTTTTCCTTGAAAAGAGAGGTCAGGAAAATTATTTCCATGAATTCACCATGCTAAGCACGTTTTTGGAAAAGCAGGGGACTTGAAGGTGATCTGTCTCAGAATGTGGTCTGTGAATGAATTACATAAGTGATTATATGCACTGATGCAAGTGGGTATACATGGCTCCTTGGTGGATATTAGAAGACCAGAGAAAGTCTCCAATGGGAACTGACCAAATGCCATTGCTGTCCAATACACTAACAGATTTCTGCATTTCATGCAGGAATGAAATGTTTCAGACATTCTTTTTCTCCTTATTTGCTGAAGCCCTGAATTTTCCCACCTGTTTACATGGCTCCTGCCAGGGAAGTTCTCATTATGTTCCAAGTGGAACATGTCCTTTCACCTACCAGAAGCTCCCGGGGAACCATGCAAGCACCACTTTGTGCACACAGTCATGGTCACTTGGGATTGATCACAACCCTCATGATCAGCCTGAATCTACATTTATTTTTTTTTTCAAGTAGGTGACAAGTATCCAAAAGTAAATGAGAGTGTCCATGTGGATGTCACCAATGCACACGAGGCAGTGGACTCCACATCTTCAACCAGGTTCCATAATTCCATTCAGGAGGAAAAGGAGTCTCTTGATGAGCCAAGGCAGGATGATATAATGCCAGGACCATCACCCAAAGGCAAGGATGAAAGCATTCCTTCCATTGACCCATCTCTGATCACATCTATATTTCTTTCAAGAAATTCATGACAGAGCTATTCTCCTTGCTGCAGGGATGTGCGCTAAAGGCTGCATCCCTTCTCTCACCCAGAATCAGACTAAGAATCATCTCTAAAATGTAAAAAAGTTTCCACACCATTTCTAAGAGAAATTTTATATTTTCTTTCATTCCTCTAGGGAAACAAGTGCTCTCTTGTATGTGTTCCCAGAGTTCTTTAGATACTTTGTTTTGTGTGCCCCTATCTGTGTGTCTCACTGTGTTAAGTATTCTGGTGTTCAGGGCTCCCCTGTCTTCCCAATTGTGGGTATTCCCTGGGAAACTGGTGACAGAGGAGAAATGAATCAAATACTGCATGACTTAGGTGCATTTAAATTTTAGGTTCTTTACTAAAGAGATTTGTTATGAGAAGGAATCTATCCTCAGTCCACAGTGACCTTGGGCTTCTGTACTTCATTATCTTCATTCTGAAGCACCTTGTAAATTTTCTTCCCACACCCATTTCAAACCTTGATCTAGTCTTGATCCCGAATTTCACATTCACTCTCAGGGATGTTGTAAGCTTACTTCTTGACATTCTTTCCTTCCCAGAATTGTCCCTCAGAAATTTGCTGGTGACTTTGGACGTGTTGAGACTAGAAGTGAATTTCTGATGAAAATATTGTTTTAAGGGCTGAGGGTCTATAAACACAAGTGTAAAATTGATGCATTTAGTTTTAACAACCTTAGTTTGAGCATTGGGAACAGCAAATCCAAATTGATGGAGGCAGTTTAAGAGAGGGCTTCTGCATGTTTAGCTGCTCTCTCTCCTCATCTTGCCAAAGCAAATCCATGCAGTTTCATCAATCACACTGACAACATGTACTCTCATATCCAAGTACATACATCAAAAGATGCCCTCCCTAACTCTTTAGATATAGTTTGGAAATTACCAGAGCTCATGTCAACTATCCTCATTCACAACCCTCTTCAAATTAAAGTGTATACAGGTTATGTCAAGGGGACCCAGCATTCTTAATTTTCACATGGAAAAAAATAGGGAATAATTGGGGCAATTTTACACATAAGAAAATCAGGGAAACAAATTTGTATACAATTCAACCTTCATGCTTACATGCACTTTGTGTCAAACTCTCCATTTTGACAGAAGAATATCCTCGAGGTTTGAAGGAATTGGCTAATTTCTTCTTTCTTTACCTCTTGAATTGCTTAAGGTGAAAGTGCATGTACTGGGTCATATTGCCTAAAGAATATGTATTAAGAAGTGTGGTACAAACAATGTTTGAGTTTGGTGGAGGTTTTCCTTTCATATTCATATGGTTTCTTTTTATGTAGCTCTTTTGCCATGGCCAAAATATGCACTTGCACTACTCACATTGACAACATGGACTTGCTCTTCATATATCATACGTCACAACATGCCTACCTAAGTCTGCATATATATGTTAGATATTACCACACTTGATATTTACTATCCTCTTTCAAAACCCTCATCAAATCTGAGTGCATACAGGTTGTGTCAAGGGGAACCAGCATTGTTAATTTTTCCCTTAAAAAAATAGAGAATAGTTGGGGGATTTTGCACATAACAAAATCAGGTAACCTAGACTGTATGCAATTCAACCTGCATACTGATATGCACATATGCCAACAGTTGCACATATTAACCGAGGAACATTCCCAATTTTTGTAGAAGCTTCTACTTTCTTCTTTCCTCACTTTCAATTATGGTTAGCATATAAATCCATGAAGAATGACCCCATTGCCTAAAGGATTCTTATGAAAATAGTGGTAGGAACAATGTTTAAATTGGTAAAGTCTGCTTGCCTCCACCCTTCATGCCTTCAGCATGCTTTCATTGTCCAATCCACTAACAGATCTTTGCTTTCCAAGCTGGGCAATAATTAGTTAGGATTTTTTTCTTCTTATTTGTGGAATCCCTGATTTTCTCCATCTGTTTTTGACAAGTCTTACACTGGGAGTGCCCATGATGTTCACACTGGGACAGAGGCATATTCTTTCCAGAATCTCCAGGAGAACCATACTTATACCAGTGTGTGCATACAGTCATCATCAGCCTGATTCTATATTTAAATTTTTCTCCACATAAGTGAAGACAGACCAAAAGTAAATGAAATTGTCCACCTGGACATCACTGTTTCACAGGACTCAATAGAGTCCACATCTTCACCTGCCCTCCATGATCTCATCCATTAGGATCAGGTGTCACTTCCTAAGGAAGACCATTTCAATAAGATGCCAATACCTTCATCCAAAGGTAGGCAGTGAAACATTCCTCCCAATGTCCCCTCTCAAATCACACCTATAATCCTGGCAAGAAAATCATGACACAATTATTCTCATGCAGCTGGACTGTGTAGTAAAACCACAATCCCAATACTCACCCCGAATCAGACTTTGAGTCAAGTGAAAAATCTGAAGAAGGCCCAACTCCATTTTAGGAGGATATTTTATTTTTTCTCTATAGAAATAGTTTCTCTCTTCTCTGTATTCCCAGAGAAATTTAGATGCATAATAATCTGTGCAACTATCTGTGAGTCTAATGAGATTAAGGTTTCTGAAGTTCTGGGCTCTTATGTCTTCCACATTGTGAATTTTCTCTGGGAATCTGGTGACAGAATAGAAAGGGATCAAATGAATGCATGCCCTAGACACAACTGGATTGGAGGTTCTTGAATAAAAAGATACAATATGAAACAGAATCTATTGTCAGTCTAAAGTGACTTTGGGGATCTAACTGCATTCAGTTCTTACTGTACCCCATGATAAGCTTTCTTTCTACATTTGCTTCATACCTAGGTCTAGAGTTGGAATGCCCTGACATTCATAGTCAGGGCCCTTGTAATTTACCTTCTTACCATTTTTTGCTTCCACTCCCATCTTCTGTCTTTGTAACTCTGTCTCTGGCAGAAATTTACTATTAACTTGAGCAGTGTTTGGACTACAAGTGATTTTTCTCCCTCTGTATCATTGGCACCATAGTCATGCTGTAAACATAAGTTCAAAACTTATGGATTTAGTTATTAGTAACCCTATTTTGAGCATGGAGAACCTGAGTCCCAAGCCATTCCAAGAATGTTTAAGAAAGTTTGTGTTAATATACATTTAGTTTGTTTTATCACCTCATATATTCATGTTGAAAACATACATTTTCACTGGTCGCATAGACAACATGTATTCTCACATTGACTAAGACACTCCAAAAAAAGGCCTCGCTAAATATCAAGATATATTTTAGAATTCACCAGACTTGATGGAATCTTTCCTAAGTAAGATTAGAATACATACAAATTAGAGTACATACAGGTTATATCAAAGAGAACATCATCCTTAGTAATAATTTTCCCATTGAAGTAAAATACAGAAAAATTGGGGCAATTTTATACATAATAAAATCAGATAAACAAGATTGCATACAATTCAATCTGCATATTTACATGCACATAGCCAACATTTGCACACATTGGCAGAGAAATATCTCAAGGTTTTAAGAAGCTGTATACTTCTTTCCTCACGTTTAGAGTTGGTTAGGTTGTAAATCCATGTAGAATGGGAACATTGCCTAAAGGTTATTTATTCAAAGTGTGGTACAAACTATCTTGAAATAGTGGCAGATTTTTCTTTTCAAATTCTGCTTGCCTCTACCCTTCTCACCTTCAGAATGACAGGGTCTTGTTTCAGGGAAGGATGATACTGAAGAATTATGAAGGGAAAATAATTTATTGCCATATATTGTTTCAAAAAATTTACTCCTCTTGGGAGATAATTTAGCTGCAAAAGCTCATGGTGAAATCCTAAAAGTGTTAGTTTCGTGGAACAAGTATACTATGTTCTTGAAAGACCCCAAGAAGGAGCGTTTATCCATCACAGAAACAAGAGGTAAATGATGTGCCTCAGTAAAATGTGGTGTTGCACATTCAAGCAGAATTTTTTAACCTCAAAATAGAGGTCCTAAAATTATTCCCATGCATTCATGTGTGATAAGGGAATTAATGAAAAAAACAGTGATTTTAAGTGGACCTGTCTTAGAAAGGGCTTTGTACATTAATTACCCAACTAATTATCTCAACTGATGCTGGGGGTATAAATGAGACCTATGTGGATGTGCGAATTCCCCAGGTAGTTTCCTATGGGAAGTTAGCAAAAGACATCATTGTCCAATGCACTAACAGAAATTTGCATTCAAAGATGGGCAACGAATAGTTAAGATTTCTTTCTTGTTATTTGTAGAATCCCTGATTTTTTTCCATGTGTTTTTGGCAAATCCTACAAAGGGAGTGCTCATGGTATTCACAATGGGACATGGACATTTTCCTCCCAGAATCTCTGGGAAAACAATGCTGACATCAGTGTGTGTGCACAGTCACAATAAGTTAGGATTGATCACACCCCTCACCATCAGCCTGAATTTATATTTAAATTTTTCTCCACTAGATAAAGAAAATCCAAAAGTAAATGAAATGATCCACCTGGACATTACTATTTCATGGGACTCAATGGAGTCCACATCACCACCCACCCTCCATGATCTCATCCAGGAGGATCAGGTGTCACTTCACGAGCAAGACCAGTTCAATAAGATGCCAGGACCTTCATCCAAAGGTAGGCAGTGGAGCATTCCTCCCAATGTCTTCTCTCAGATCACACCTATATTTCTGTCAAGAAAGTCATGACACGGTAATTCTCCATGCAGTAGAGATATGTGGTTTAGGCAAAATCCGAATATTTACCAGGAATCAGACTAAGAATCAATTCTAAAATCTAAAAAAGGTTGAACTCCCTTCTAGGAGGATATTTTCATTCCTCGAGGGAAATAACTGCAAACTTCTCTTTTTGCCCAGAGCACATTAGATGCATAGTTATATGTGCAACTACCTGTGTGTCTCATTAAAGTAAGGTTTTTTGAAGGTCTGGGTTCTAAGTTTTCCTCACTGATGATTTTCCCTGAGATTTTATGGCCAGAGCAGGAAGGAATCAAATGACTGAATGACTTAGACATAATTCTAATGGTGGTTTTTGAAATGTTATGGTATTAAATGGCATTTATTCTTGGTTTTAATTGACCTCAGTGTTGTAAGCTTAATTCACTTGTTACTCTACCCCACTGTATGCTTACTTTCTACATCTACTTCAGACTTAGAGCTAGACTTGAATTGGTCTGAACAGTTTTTAATCTTGCTTCTTGTAATTTTTCCCTGCCCTTCCAGTATTCCCCATTATTCTGTCTTTGACAGAAATTACTCTTAACTTAGGAAATATTTGATGAGAAATGAGTTTCTATTAAAATTATTGTTATCACCTTTTTATAAACATAAGCTTAAAATTTGTAGTTATAATTATTCATAACACTAATTTGAGCATAGAGAGACTGTTATCCCAAATAATAAAGACTGGTTTTCATACATTCAGTTTGTTTCATCCTTCATATTTTCATGGCAACAATATATACTATCACTTGTCACATAGACAACATGAACTCTAACATCAAATAAGACATATCACAAAAGGTCCAATATATCTCAAAATATATTTTAGAACATACTAAGGTTGATTTTTCCTTTCATCAGTAACTTCATCGAATTATAGCACATACAGCTTTGTATCAAGGAGTACAGCATTCTTAATATAAATTTTGCCATTGAAGCAAAATACAGAGCAATTTGGGCAATTTAATATATAATAAAATCAAATAATAAGATTGCACACAAATAAACTTGTGTATTTACATGTATAGTAAGCCAACATTTGTAAATATTACATGGAGGAACTTCCATTATCCATATTTTCAGATGGTTTGTGCTTTCATCTTTCTCACCTTTTGAATTACTTAGAATGTAAAGCCATGTAGAATGGGGGCATGCCCTTAAGGGTATTTATTCAAAGTGTGGTTCAACTATCGTTGAAATTAATGAAGTTTTTTTTTTCCTTTAAATATTCCTTACCACCACCCTTCTCCCTTTAAGAATGGTAGAACCTTATCTCAGGGACTGATGATACTGAAGAGATATGATGGGAAAATCTTACTCTACTAGGGAAGCAAAATGTGTGCATGGTCAAAAGATTTTTGTGAAACATTCATAGTAAAAGCCTGAAAATATTATGTTCAAGGGGCATGTGTCCTATTCCCTAGAAAGCTTCCAAATATTGACAGGAATCTCTCACAGAATGAATAGGTAAATGATGGGTCTAAAAAAGTGGAGACTTTCTTATTCATACAGTTTATTTTACCACAAAATAGAGGACAGTGAGATAGTGTTCTATGTAATGGGTATTATGCAGGCATTTGACTTTTTGAAGCTTCCTCTGTTGGCCTTGAGCACTGACCAGCCTTTCTTCCCTTCCAGGCACAGACTTCTTGCTGCACCAAGAGGATGCAGAAAAACTAGAGGATGATAACAGCTCAAAGGCTGATATAATTATTACACCTTCAGTCTGGGACTGTATCTCAGATGATGAAATGTTGATGCCACTGGGATTGGACAAGCATGCTTCAAATGAGGATATATTTACCAGATAGATAGAGGCCCAGAGTTTGCTGGATACATTAAGGGCAGACTGTGATAATGAAAGAGATTGTATTGCTGTTTTTGAAAGATTTAACACTTTAGCTGATGATTCAGATCCAATAGTGAGAGTAGAACTGATGGAACAGGTGCCTCATATTGCCTTGTTTTGTCAAGAAAACTGGCCTTCAATGACATTTGCTTTTTCCAAATACTTACTATCAGTTGTGGTTAGATATCTCACAGATCAGAATCATGAGGTGTGCAAAACAAGTCAGGAAGTTTTGCTCACTCTGCTGGAGCAGGAGTTGATTGGGCGATTTGATGTGGAGACCAAAGTTTGTCCAGTGCTCATGGAGATGACTGTCCGAAACAGTGATAAATATATGAAAGCACAAGCCGTGCCTATCATGTACAAGATGCCTCCCATGGTTGGGGAGGATATTACAGAATGTCTTATCCTCCCTAGGTTTTGTGAGATGTGCTGTGATTGTAGGACTTATCATGTTCGAAAGGTCTGTGCTGCCAATTTTGGAGATATTTGCAGTGTAGTTGGCCAGCAAGCTATTGAGGAAGTGTTGCTCTCCAGGTTTTCCAAGCTCTGTTCTGATAATGTATGGGTAGTCTGGAAAGCTTGTGCTAAGTGTTTCATGGCAGTTTCATATGCAACCAGTGAAGAAATCCGATGGACCAAGCTATCAGCATTATTTATTAACTTGGTCAGGGATCCCTCACGTTGGGTTCGCCAAGCAGCTTTTCAGTCTCTGGGACCTTTCATATGCACTTTTTCTAATTCATCTAGCTCAGGTCAATATTTTAAAGAAGAAAGCAACAGTTCAGAAGATATATCAGAAGATAAAAGTAGGATCAGAGACCAAGACTTTCTTCAAGATGGGCAGATCAGGTCAGAGACTGTTCCTTTGGATATCAGTATCACTAATTCCAGTGTCAAACTTGGAAGCACACTGGAAGATAGTGCTAGTGAAACATCCAGGAACTCTTCAGGTGAAATAAACATTCTAGGGGATAGTTGTTTACTCTGTACTTTGCCCTCAGAATCTCATCAAGAAGCAGCTAGCAAAGAGAATGGTAAAAAACCTGGTAACTGCGAATCAGTATTCCAACCAGAGGCTGGAACAAGTTCAGAAGATTACACTCACTTATATCAAGAATTATACAATTCATTCAATTTCTGGAGAACTTTTCTTCCTGAAATTGAACTAGATGTAGATCTTAAACAGGACTCTGGGAAGACAGTCATCCCACAGAGACCAGGAGAAGCACACAAATTACCTGTGCCAGGTTCTCCAAAAATCACCATGGCCACCAGGAAAGAACTGGAAAAAATGATAGAAAATCTAGAGCCCCTTATTGATGATTCAGATGTTAAAGCACAGGTGGAAGTGTTGTCAGGTGTACTGCATACTTCCAGACTGGATGTTCCTGGTGAGACCTTCGGTACAGAGCAGAGACTTGAGGTGCAAGAAGAGCTGGGTGTAAGTGAGAAACCAAATTGCAACATAAATCCAGTTGATTCTGTGCCTTTAATCAGCAATGCTGATGAGAATATAGATGCCACTGCTCACTATGTCCATAGTGATGCAGATGTGAACAGCGCTGGTGGCTTCAGCCCTGAGGAGGAGAGGAGGCCTAACGTGCAAGATGTTATACCCCAGGTTTTATTGGATCAGTACTTGGCAATGGCCAATTCATCTCTTGCAGAGACAGTTGACAATGAAATCGCTAAGCATTGTGCATACAGCCTGCCATGTGTGGCCCTGACACTTGGCAAGAGGAATTGGCACTGCCTGAGAGAGACATACAAGATTCTGGCTTCAGACATGCAGTATGAAGTTAGAAGATATTTGGCTTTCTCCATCCATGTGTTTGCACTTATTCTAGGAGATCAGTTGACAGTTTCAGATCTGGTTCCAATTTTTAATGGGTTTTTAAAAGATGTTGATGAAGTCAGGATAGGTGTCCTTAAACACTTGTATGATTTTCTGAAGCTTCTTCATAGTGACAAAAGAAGAGAATATCTTTCTGAACTTCAGGAGTTTTTGGTGACAGATAACAGTCAAAATTGGTGCTTTCGAGCTGAACTGGCTGGGCAGCTGATTTTACTTCTAAAGTTATATAGTCCCCTAGATGTTTATGAACATTTACATCCTATTGCTTTGAAACTCTGTGCAGACAAAGTTTCTTCAGTTCGTTGTATTTCCTACAAGCTGGTTGGTGAGATGGTGAGGAAGCTGCACACTGAGACACCCCTGACCCTTACAGTATATCTCATCAATGAGCTGGTCAAGAATTTTGAGAGGTGCCCTAAGTGGTCTGGACGGCAAGCGTTTGTCTACATCTGCCAGATGGAAGGTCTTGAGAAAAGAGTTATGGTATTAAGTGGAATATATTCATGGGCTAATGTGACATTGGGATTCTAACCTGAATTCAGTTCTAACTACACCACAGCAAGCTTTCTGCATATGCTTCAGACCTAGGTCTAGATTAGACTTGAACTGAATGTTTACAGTTGGGATCTTTTTAATTTCCTTCTTGCTTCCATGTGATTTTCTTCCCATGACATTCCAATATTCTCCCACTGACATTTCTCTTTCTATTGTATGTGATGATAATTTGGATATAATTTGGCTAGAACAGTTTTTCCTTATTTCATTATTCCTGTTATTCTATAAACACAAAGTTTAATATTCATATCCATATTCAAGCGGGAGGAAGCTGCTACACAAATATTTCCAGGCTTGTTTAAGACTGGCAGAATTTCTACAAATAACTTGATTTATCACCTCATACCTTCATGGCAACTACCTAGACTTTCATTAGTCACTGAGGCAACATGAACTCTCACATCAAATAGCTTGCATCAGAAAAAATAAATCTGCTAATTCTAAAAAATATATTTAATGAAGTAACAAACACAATTTTATTTGGGCTTCAGACTTCCTCATATTCCTGCAAATGTAGTTTTTACCAAATCTTCTTCAGATTTTTTTTTCTTATTTTGTGAGGGTGGTGGGGAACTGGACTTGAACCAAGGTCTAGTGTTCCTATGTGGGTGCTCTATAATTTGAGCCACATACCAACCCTTTTTCCTTTTAGTTTTTTCTCAAAACGTGCCTCTTGTTTGGTTCTGTGGAAAGATTCAGTCCATGGTCTTTCCATCCAGTCCTTCCCTTTAGCTGGGATCTCAGGTGTGCATCAACACACATTTGTTATTGATTGGTTTTGGATCTTAATTACTTTTGCCCAGACTGGCCTCAAACCATGATCATCCAAATTTCCAAATCTGAAGTAGCTGGAATAATAGTCATGAACCAGCATGCCTGTGCAAGTTTGTTTTTCATTCTTCTTTATTCATGTATTCATATGTGCATTCATTGGGTCATTTCTCCCCCCTGCCTCCTGCACCATCCCTCTCTCTCCCAACCCCCTCACTTCCAGTCAGAACCTGTTCTGCCCTTTTCCCCAATTTTTTTGAAGAGAGCACATAAGAAATATTAAGACAAAGCATTTTTGCTAGTTGAGATAAGGATATCTACAGAGAGATTCCTAGCTTTGCTTCCATGCACAGTGTATTACAACCTGAATTTATTCATCTCTACCTGAACTCTTCACTACTTCCAGGTCACCTTCCCATATTGACCTCTGTTGCTTTAAAGTTGCTGTATTAGCTCCTCTGCAGTGGGACATCAAATACTTTGAAGTTTTGGGTTTCCTACCTATCCCCATTCCTCCCATATGTGCTCTCCCTTAGTGTGTGAGCCAAGTCCAACAACATAACTGCCTTTGCCCTAGATCTAAAGTCCACATATGAGGGAGCACATATGATTTTTGGTCTTGTGAACCTGGCTAACCTCACCAGGATGATGATCTCCAGTTCCATCCATTTACTTGCAAATGATAAAATTTCATTCTTCTTCATGGCTGAGTAAAATTACATTATGTATAAATACCACATTTTCTTAATCCATTCATTGTCAATAGTGTGGCATCTTGACTGTTTCTATAGCTTGCCTATTATGAATAGAGCTGAAATAAACACGGTGCCTCTGGAGGTGCCTCTGGAGTAACCTGAGTCACATTCCTTTGGGTATATCCTTAGGAGTGTGATTGTTGGATCATATGGCAGATGTATGTTTAGATTTAAGAAGCCTCCAAATTGTTTTCCAGAGTGGTTGTACTAGCTTGCGTTCCCACCAGCAGTGTACAAGGGTTCCTTTTGCTCCACATCCTCACCAACACCTGCTGTTAGTGGTGTTTTTGATGATAGCTATTTAACGGGTGAGGTGGATTCTTGGTGTGGTCTTAATTTGCATTTCCTTTATGGCCAGAGATGGTGAGAATTTTGTCATATGCTTTTGGGGATTTGAATTTCTTCTTTTGAAAAAGTTCTGTTTAGTTCAGTTGCCCATTTCTATATTGGTTCAGTGATTTGGGGTGAGTTTAGTGTTTTGAGCTCCCTGTATATTCTGGTTACCAGTCCTTTGTCTGATGTATAGCTAGCAAATATTTTCTTCCACTCTATTGATAGTCTCTTCAGTTTAGAAACCATTTCTTTTGTTGTGCAGAAGTTTTTAATTTTATGTAGTCCCATTTGTACATCCTTTCTCTTAGTTGCTGAGCTGCTGGGGTTCTATTGAGGAAGTCCTTTCCTATATCTAATGCTTTCATAGTATTCCCTGCTCTTTCCTGTACTAACTTAAGAGTGGTCCTTGATCCATTTTGAGTTGATAGTAGTGCAGGGTGATAAACATGAATCTAGTTTCAGTGTTTTGCAGGCAAAAAAACACTTTTCACAGCATTTGTTGAAGAAGCTGTCTTTTTCTCCATCATATGTCTTTGGCACCTTCATCACGAATAAGGTGGGCATAACTGTGTGGAATCATATCTGGTCCTCTATTCTTTTCCACTGATCTTCATATCTGTTTTTGTGCCAGTTCTGGGCTGTTTTTATTTCTATTGTTTTGTAATATAGTTTTAAGTCAGGTATTGTGATACTTACAGCATTGCTTTTTTTGATGAGTGTTGCCTTGGCTATTTGTGGTCTTCTGTTTCCTAATGTACTTTAAGGTAGAGTTTTCAATCTCTGTGATGAATGTCATTGGGATTTTGATGGTAATTGCATTAAACATGTAGATTGCTTTTGGTAATATACCCATTTTTACTATGTTGATTCTAAAATCCATGAGCACAGGAGCTCTCTCTACCTTCTGAAGTCTTCCTTGATCTCTTACTTCAGGGTTTGCAGTTCTCCTTGTAGAGGTCATTCACGTCCTTTAAGTTTACTCATAGGTATTTGATTTTTTTGAGGCTATTGTAAATGGAATTGTTTCCATATATTCTTTCTCAATTTGTTCATTATTGGTATATAGAAAAGCTAATGATTTTTGTAAGTTGATTTTGTATCCTGCCACCTTGCTGTAGCTGTTTACAGTGCTTAGTAATTTTGGGGTAGAGATTATTTGGGTCTTTAAGATATGGGATAATGTCATCTGCACATAGAGATATTTTGACAGTTTCTTTGCCTATTTGTATTTTTTTATTTCTTCATCTTGCTCAATTGCTCTGGCTAGGAATTCCAGGACTATGTTGAATAGGAGTGAGGATACTGGGCACCCTTGTCTCATTCCTGATTTTAGGGGAAATGGTTTAAGTTTTTCTCCATTAAGTATGATGTTGGCTATAGGTTTGTCATATATAGCCTTTTCAATATTGAGATACATTCCTTCTATTCCTAGTTTTCTTAGAGCTTTTATCATGAAGTGGTGTTACATCTTGTCAAAGGCTGTTTCTGCATCTATTGAGATGATCATGTGGTTTTTGTCTTTGCTTCTATTAATGTTCACTATTACATTTATGGATTTGCATATGTTGAACCACCTCTGTATCCCTGGGATGAAGCTGACTTAGTCGTGGTGAATGATCTTTCTGATGTGTTGTTGGATTTGGTTTGCTATTTTTTTTGAGGATTTTTGCATTGATGTTCATTAAGGAGATTGGCCTATACTTCTCCTTTTTGGAGGTGTCTTTGTTTGGTTTTGGAATGAGTCTAATTCTGGCTTCATAAAGTGAGTCAGGCAGTGTTCCTTCCCTTTCTATTTCATGGAAAAATTTGAGGAGATTTGGTATTAGTTCTTTGTAAGTCTGATATAATTCAGCTGATAATCCATCAGCTGGACTTTTTTTGGGGGGAGGAGACTCTTTATTCCTGCTTCAATTACATTTTGTGTTATAGATCTATTCAGGTGATTAACATCTTCTTGGTTCAATTTTGGGTGGTCATAATTATCTAAAAAGTTGTCCATTTCTTTAAATTTCTCAAATTTATTGGAATATAGTTTCTCAAAATAGTCTCTGATGGTTCCCTGGATTTCTGTGGTGTTTGTAGTTATCTCCCCTTTTGCATTTCTGATTTTACTGATTTGGGTATTTTTCTCTTCTCATTTCTGTCAGGTTTGCCAGGGGTCTGTCAATCTTGTTTATTTTTCCAAAGAACCAGCTTTTTGTTTCATTGGTTTTTGTATGCTTTTTTTTTGTTGTTGTTTGTATTTCATTAATTTGGGCCCTTATTTTTATTATTTCTCTCTTTCTGCTTGTTTTGGGATTTGTTTTTTCTTGTTTTTCTAGGAGTTTGAGATGTAACATTAGGTCATTGATTCGAGATCTTTCTGTCTTTTTAATACATGTACTCATGGCTATAAACTTCCCTCTTATGATGCCTTGCTGTGTCCCATAGGTTCTGGTAGGTCATGTTTTCATTTTCATTAACTTCTAGGAACCTTTTAAATTCCTCTTTTATTTCATCAATGAAATGTGTTGTTCAGCTTCTAATTCTTTGCATGTTTTCCACTGTTGTTTTTGTTGATGAGTTCTAGTTTTAACGCATTGTGATCAGATACAATGCATGCTATTATTTCTATTTTCTTATATTTGCTGAGGTTTGCTTTGTGCCCTAAGATATGATCAAGTTTGGAGAAAGTTCCATTGACTGCCGAGAAGAATGTATATTGTGCAGAAGCTGGATGAAATATTCTGTAGACATCATTAGGTCCATTTGATCTATGGTGTGATTTAGTTCTATAATTTCTTTATTGCTTTTTTGTTTGGATGGCCTATCTATTCGTGATTGGGGGAATTAAATCTCCCACTATCACTGTGTTGTAGTCTATATATGCTTTTAGGTCCTTCAGAATATGCTTGATGAAATTGGGTGCACTGACATTGGGTGCATACAGGTTGATAATTGTTATTTCCTTTTGGTGTATTTCCCCTTTTATTAGTATGGGTGTCCTTCTTTATCTTGTTTGATCAACATGTAAGTTTGAAGTCCACTTTGAGATAAGTTTTGCTACTCTTGCCTGTTTTCAGGGGCCATTGGCTTTGTAAATCTACTTCCAGCCTTCCACCCTATGCTAGTGCTTGTTTCTGTGAATGAGATTGGTCTCCTGTAAACATCAATTGTTGGATTTTCCTTTTTAATCCAGTTTGCCAGATGATGTCTTTTGATGGGGAGTTAAGTCCGTTAACATTCAGTTGTCAATATTGATAGGTATGTGGTGATTCCTATCATTTAGTTGTTTTTGTTGTTTAAGGATTTGATTATATGCAGCTGAATTAATGTTACTCTCTGATTCCTTGTCTTTTCTTCTTCTGTGGTTTGGTATTGCCTGTCTTCTCATGGTTTTGTTTGCTTTCATTTTCTGTGTGCAGAATTCATTGAAGAATCTTTTGTAGTAGTGGTTTGATAGTCATATATTGTTTTAGTTTCTGTTTATTGTGAAAGACTTTTATTGTTCCATCTATTTTGAATGATAGTTTTGCCAGGTAGAGGATCCTAGGGTTGAAGTTGTTTTTATTCAGTGTCTGAAATGCCTCACTCCATGCCCTTCTTGCTTTTACAGTTTCTGTTGAGAAATCTGCTGTGATTTTGATGGGTTAACCTTGGTATGTTATTTGTTTTTTCTTTCTTACAGCCTTCAATACTCTTTCTCTATTCTCTGTGCTTGTTATTTTAATAATAATATGTCATCAGGTAGTTTGATTCTGGTCAAGTCTGTTTTGTGTCATGGAGACTTCCTGTACCTGAATGGGCATAGCTTTCTCTAGGTTTGGGAAATTTTCTGTAATTATTTTGTTGAATATATTAAGCATTCCCTTTTGGTTGCAACTCTTCTCCTTCTTCAATATCCATGATTCTCGTGTTTGATCTTTTCATGGAGTCAGTGAGTTTGTGCATATTCCTTTCACAGGTCTTGACTAATAGCTCTTCAGTTTTTCCTTTAACTTCCATTTTATCTTCAAATTCTGAAATTCTCTCTTCCGCTTGTTCTAGTCTTCTGGAGTGCACTTCCATTGTGTTTGTATTTCTGTTTCATTCTTTTTTCTGAGGTTTTCCATATTATGGGTCACTTCCTCTTTAATATTGTCTATTTTGGCCTTTAATTCATTTATCTCTCTATTTATATTGTTCTCTGTTTCACTTTGGTGTTTATTTAGGGCTCCTATGAGTTCATTTATTTGTTTCTGTGTCTTCTCATATTGTCTTTTTTTGGTGTTTTGAAATTTCTTGAGTGCCTCTTGTACATTTTGATTAACCATATATAGTAACATCTCAATGAAATTCTCAGAGATTACTTGCAGAATTTCTTCTTTGAGGATGTTCTTGTGGGCATCATTGTATTCCTTGTCATCATTTATCTTTGTTTTGTTGGAGTCTGGAACTGGGTATTCATTTTCTTAATTTCCCTTTGAATCCTGTATTAAATTATTTTGGGGGGAGAATGGTTTCCACCCATTTTTCATCTTCCCATTGCTCCACTTGGTACTGTGCATCTATGTTCTTGACTGGTTGTTGGAGGTTTCAGTCACCTTTTTTCTTTTCCTTGGTTTAATTTTGTTTTGTGGCTGTATTGGGTTTGTAGCTAAGTGTGTGTGTGTGATTTTTCTGTCCCAGGCCTGTGTAATTTAGTACTTGCTAATTCACAGTAGTGAAACTAACAACAACAACAACAAAAACCCAAAGTAGTCAATGTGAAGAGATGAACAAACAAACAAGAAACAGAACAAAAAAACAACAGACAAACATGCAAACAAAAATCCCAGGTTCAGGAACAATAGAATTTTAGACTTATTTTAAGTTCTTGTGTTACTCCTCCATCATCAAATCCTGGTGTTGGAATTTAAGCAGAAGGTCTGTCAAGTCTCCCCAGGTGGTTACATAGTGTTTTTTTTTTTCTGTCTTTCAGAGGCAGCTGCTTGGAAAGCTCCTCCCTTTGTGGGGTGTGGCAGTTTAAGTTTGTATGTTGTCCTTAGATTCTGGAATGAGTTCTGTAGCCCACCATCTGGAAGGGCATCACACCTTCTAGAATGAGGTTGAACATGTTTTGTGAAGAGTATACTGATTTCTAGGCTGCCTAAACCATCTGAGTGAGAGATAATCTTGTTTTTATCAAACAGGCTAAGAACTATGCTTTTGCATAGGAGTACATTAGTTCAATGAGGTAAAAGTAGCATCATTTAAGTTAAACTAAGGAAATAAGCCCAAAGGGTTTTGTTTAACTTGTCCAACAAAGTGACAGAGCCAGAAAACCACACTGGCCTGTCTGACCCAGCCCCACAAGCATTACCTCATGTTTGTATTCATGGAAAATCACAGAGCAGTCAAGTGGGCAGATACTTAAGGATATTTGGGAAATGTCATTCATCTTCTACAACTTGGCTCTTCTGTTGTCTTTTTAGTATTTGGTATATGTAACTTATTTCAGAAAATATAAAGGTATCATGTTACAAAAGCATTTGCAGCTTAGCAGCAGAAACTTTGGACCTAGCTTTGAACACTCTATTCCGGGTTAAGGGGCCAGAAGCTGATGGAGAACTCGATCAGGTGTGCTGTGTCCTGAATTTAAAATACCCTTGATGGAAGACAGAGGAACACAGGTGCACATACAGCAAGTCAAATAGGAACAGATTTGCTATGGAAATAGATGATTATAAAGCTCTGCTGGATTTGAATCCCAAGTAGTCCTAGCTTTCAAATGGGATATGACACCTAAATTCTGACCATATGTACCCTGAGGAAACTTGTTCAACTAGGTTATAAGCACGCAGTGTTGCAATGCTGCTGGCCAGAGTCAGCACTATATAGGAAGCATTCCCATTGGAAGAAGTGAATTGAGTCTGATCAAGCCAATTGGTTTATCTGCCAGTTTATAATTTTGAGAAATAAGAACACTACTGTAAGACAATTACCAATTTCAGAATGTGGTACATTTGCACTGTAAGTAATTCAGTTGCTGTTCTATGAAATCCACCAAAAATGCTATAAAATAGAAATGGAGTTAACAGTGGTAAGTGAATTTAACTTCTATATGCAATAATCTCATTTCTCTGTTACATTCAGAGCAGGAGACAGGTAAAAGAAGAAGCATTTTACACATTGGATATTTCAGTGGCTTTCTATCATCTGCTTGGCCCTACTGCCACCCAATACAGAATGACTCTATGGAACTTCTCCCATGGATGTTTGTGAGAATAACAATGTACACATCCCAAATCTGGTTAGTTTCATTTTGTTCTCTTTAACCCTCCTGAGGAGAGAAAACAGGGCTAGTGTGTCAAGTGTTCTCATTGAACTCCATCCCTAAATGGAGAAATCTAAGTTTTGGCTGAAAACCTTGTTAATAATACTCACAGAATAAAAATCTGAATGAGGCATTTCAGATTTACAATAGACAAGCAATAGGAAAATACACTCATCTATTTACTGGTTTTTGCCAAGTCCCACATACACCTTATGGATAAAATTAATGAGTTCTGTGACTATGAACCTCTGCATCCACCTCCACTCACATTCTCCTCCTAGCTTCTTCCTTAAACTCTACATTAGCCTTAGGTAACTTTCAACTACCAGTGAGACTACTCAATCTTCTAACTTAAAATATTTGCCATGCTTTTCATTTAGATTTCAATGGTTCAAACATAAAAGTTCATTACATTGGCATCTATCAATCCTTTAATACTAATGCAATATATCAAAT
The DNA here is from genome assembly GCF_047511655.1 of Castor canadensis. Taxonomy (NCBI): domain Eukaryota; kingdom Metazoa; phylum Chordata; class Mammalia; order Rodentia; family Castoridae; genus Castor; species Castor canadensis. The sequence continues at coordinate 55,780,329 of NC_133394.1, forward strand.
GAAAGTCACAAGGATTGACCTGTTTCACTTAAAATTAGTGTCTTAACTTGTCAATGGACTTTTATTGAATGTCTAGTGTCCCTCCAAAAACTAAATCATCATGTCTACTTCACAAGTAGAATAAAGAAAATCTTCTGTAAGGTGCTTTACTGAGCTCAAGGCCACTAAACACATTCCCTTCATTAACTCCTTCTGGCACTCTTTCTACTACATACAGAGAAAAGATAAAAGAATAAAAATAAGGGTGTCAGAGTGGATCAAGAGGTAGAGGCCCTGCCTAGCAAGTGAAAGGGAATGAGTTCAATCTCCAGAACCACATAAATTAAAGAATAAAAAGAAAGAGAAGGCTATTGAGAAAGAAATGTAATCAGGGAAGACTTCATGAGGGGGATGGATTTTTGAGCCTGATTTGAAAATAGTCCTGGAAAAACAGGCATCCTCATAAGAATGATGATGTAGTTACTTAAAGGGAAGTAAATTAAATGAGAAATGATTATTTTAGAGGAGGGAATTCATACTAGGGAACAATAAAAAAGAATGTTTATGCAGGAGAAGAGGATTCAAAAGAGGCCAGGAAACAAGTTTGAGGTAAAAGTGTCAATTCACTGAGAAGGAAAATCTGATTCAAGTAGTGTTGAAAGTTTTTCAGGGTATGAACTTAGAAGGGTTGATGGAAGAACAAATTGAAAATTAACTTCTTTTCTTTTATCCATAGCACTGTAATCTCACACACCCTCACATGGGTTCTCAAGAAGGAGTCCAGCTGGTGCTCTGGGCTTGTGGACCAGAATGGTCATGAGTTTCCTTTCCTTCATAAAGAATATGCTTTCCTTTATCAATCAAACAGGCCTCTCACAGAAGGCATCTTCAGAAATCCAAGCAATATAAGGACATGCAGAGTCCTAAAGGACAAACTGAATTCTGGAGTTTAAGTGGACATGGATGGGAAATATGTATTTGTGTTAGCATCTGTATTAACATTAGGGAAAGTTCTAGCATCATACAGGTAGAGCAGCATAACTCTGAAGCTATATAATTGGTTACATCATAATGATTACTTAAGAACAATGATAGACAAAACTGATTATTAAGAATATATATAATTAAAGGACACATAACAAAGGTAAATTCAAGGAAGCTACTCTGGTTGTCAAAACCCTATGTTATAGACATGTTTACCTTTGTCATCACACACCTCACTCTCCATCTTCCCTACTGGACCCTGCATGCATAACAGTATCATCATTAGTAATACTTTTTATCACTAAAATAAGTAATTAGGAATAAACTCAATAATTTCAGAATGAACACACAACTACTTAATGTTTACCAAACTAGCATCTTGCATTTCACTTGCAGCCTTCTGAATGAAGGCAAAATTCCCAAAAGAATTTATGAACATTTAAAAAAGAGTAACATGTTAACCATCATAAGCAAATTTTACCTTACAATGAACCACAAAATGCTCAAAGGTGCCATGAACCACTATGTTCACTTCATCATCTTCCCTTCCAAGTATCTTCTAATAATTTTACTTTAAATGTGGAGTGGAATGACTCCAATGTCTGTACCTCATTGGGTGTCCTTGAGGTTTTTTTTTTCCTTAGGGGGGTACATTGTGATATTTACATAAGTGCTCATCATATATCTTAGATTCACCCCTTCAACTTTCTCTTTTATGCCCTTTCCCCATGCTTAGAAAAATTTCAACAGGATTCATTTATCTATTTTCATACATGAATACAAAACACTTCCACCATATTTGACCCCTTCTCCCTTTCCCTATTCCCTCACCTATCCCACTGTTACACAACCTGGAACATAACCTGTTTTACTTTCTTGTCCTTCATTTTCAAATTTCTTTTTGATAGTTTATGATAGTTATACAGAGGTTTTCATTGTGTCATTTCCATGTATATATGTATCATCTCCTGAACTGATTCATCAGCACCTTAATTATCCCTCCATCCACATTCCCCTTTTTATGGTGACGTCAACATGTTTCAATGTTCCATATTCATACTTGTATAGGAATTGCATCAACCATATTTACCCTCTTTACTTCTTCATTTACCCTCCCCTTCCCACTAGTGTAACATGAGCTGTTTTACAATCCTGTCCATTGTTCAAGCATCTGTTCATTGTTCAATGGGAATTTTGCCTTGGTATTTTATCTGTAAATATTTTATGCTTAGGCCAGTCTGACCCCCTTCCACTACTCTTCCTCAACTTTATCCTCCTATCCTCTTTTGTTCAGCAATTTTTAGTGGTTTCATTGTATCTTGTTCCTATGCAGATGTGATGTATTTTATTATATTCACTCTCAATCTGTGTTAGTATTTTTCATGCTTATCCCATAACCACAGTTACAGTTACAGAGCAACCAGAGAAAGAGAAAGAGGGATAGAGATGCTTTTGCCTGAGCTGTTATTAGATGGGGATCCTCATACCTCTGTCTCACTAAATGGTATTATATCTGGTTTGTTTGTTGAGTTGGGAATCTCACTAACATTTTGCCTGGACTATCCTTGGACTGCAATACCCTCATCTCCACCCACTAAATAGCTGGGAATACAGGCATACACCAAACACTTCACAAAATTTAATAGGTCCAGTATTATGGTATTAAGATATATTAACAAGCCATACAAAGTAACAAATTATCAGGGCAACCAAGGAAGAAGCCTACATTTGGATGCCAGTTGCCCTGATAGACAAAGGCCCAAATGTAAGATGTATCTTCATGTGGATTGAGTTTTCTTCATGTGGCAAGTTTACATAGATTCTAATCTCAGGTGTTGAAAAGAGTAGCATATAGTTATTCATCACAAATTTGTGTATTTTTCCAGCAGTCTGTTGCTGAACAGTTTGAAGACATGATAGTTTTTCAGTTAAGAAGAATGAAGAATGAAGCTATTAGGGTTGTTTTCTTTTAAGAAACATGCATAGCTCAAGTTGTTAAATCCAGCCCTCACTTAACATTTGTGCATGTTTATTTAGTTAATTTGTTCAGAAATTTTCTTGAAAATTTCACTACATGAAAGAAAAAAGCAAGATATGCATGCTTATTTCTTTTCGAGAAAAAAAAATTTCTTCAAAATAATTTAGGATGATTTATCATGCATTAATTTGGACTTATTTGGTGTATGCCAATTAGAGGAAGCTGCAGATCTATCAACTGTCTTTGAAATAATGGCAGATTTTTTCCCTTAAGTACTCATGTCCACAATTATCCCTTAAGACAGGCAGGGTATTGTATCTGGGAACAATTGTTATAGCAGAAATATTATGGGGGAAAAGCTCTTTTTTGCCTAGTTTTGTTCTCCCCAGGGGAACAAAATCTATTCTGGGCATAAAGGTTTAAGCAAAAAGCTCAGTGAGTACCTGAAACAATTATGTTTATGGGACACATGTCACACTTCCTAGATAAACCCCAAATTTAGCAAGGAGTCTTCACAGGATAAATAGGTAAATGACATATCTAACACAAGTGGGTTCTTATACATTCACAAGTTTCTTATACCTTAAAGTACAGGCCAGGATAATTATTCCCATCCATCTCAAAGTGGTATAGAAATAAAAAAAAAGAAACTGGATTTGAAAGGGACGTGTCTTACCTATAGCTCCACAGAACATTTTCCCAGGATTAGATAGAAAAATAGAATATCTTGACAGATGCCTAGAGGAGATCCAGATAAGTGCCAACTGCCTTTCAACAGCCTCTCATTCCTCAGCAGTTTGTGATCTCAAAACATAGGCATACTCATGGGGAAGTGGAGAATCCTAAATTTCTACATTCTTGTGATCTAGAAATTAATTGAAATTGAGCTATTTTAATAATATACAAAAGTACATTACTTACATCTCATGGTTTGCAGACTTGTACTTAAATCAGTGCACCTTATTTGGGGATTTATTGAACATAATTTTGAATAAGCATGGCCAAAATAACTAAATAATTAAAGACAGGAGCAATTTCAGAACCAAGAGTTTTCAATGCCTACACTTTCATTCTGTAGCTCAGTTGATGCAGAGAAGCTCTCAGTCTGCCCCACATTATCACGAGCTATGTTTAAATCCTGTGATCTGCTAAGTAAGTCCTGGCCCTTATTTTTGTGAAAGTGTGCTTCCCCCAAAGCAAATGTGCTCAAAAACCAAGATTAAAGTGGATGTGCTTAATTGTTGTGAAAAAGTAAAAATTTGAGATTTGTTGAAAGGCGGAATGTCTTTAGTGGGGTTGGGTGGAAAATGAATCAAGCATCCACAGTGTAGTGCTGAACTTTATACTTCTGGAGCAGGCATGGCTCTCCCTTTATGGTGATCTCCTTGAAGCCTTACACCACCACTCCCATTACCAGGGGTCTACTGTAATGCTACAAAATATTTGGAATGCTTCATTTCTTTCTTTCATGAAATGTCTTTTTAGAAAAATAGCAAAAAAATTGCCAAATTGGCAATGTTATATTTTCCTTCTGGAGAACAAAATATCCATTTAAATATTGAAGTTTTAGAGAAAAAAATGCAATAAAGAAACCCCTACGTGACTGTGGAATCTCTTTGGTATAACTCTGGTAAACATTTCTGGAACATGTTAATATGTTAATATTATATGTTAATAAACACTGTGTAAATTTATTTAAGACACAGATTTTATCATTTTGCTCACCTGCTTGGCAATATTCAATGGATTTTTGGATTTCTCTTTTCAGGAAAATGCCCTTTTGAAGAGCCTCTACAGTGCAGCTCTTGTAATCTAATTTGTTTTCTTAGTATCCCCATGTAGATCTTTGATTTAGTTAAGTAAGACATTTCATTCATCTCTGAACAAGACCTATGTATTTTTCTAGTTTTTATATTTTCCCCTATTGACAGTTCTGCTTACCATAGTTTCAGCTATATACAGTCAATTATAGTCTGAAAATATTAAATGAAAAATTGCAGAAATAATGCATAGGTTTGAAATGGCACATATTCTGATAAAATCACCCCATTGTGAATCACTCCTCTGTCCAGCATATTTACACTCTGTATGCTGCCAATCCTTTAGTCATTTAGTAATCCTCTCATTATCAGACCAGCTGTCTGGGTGGTAATGTAACACATCAATCGGGATCAACTGACCCTTATTAATTTAGTATTGGCCCCAGTGCTGACAATTCAGAAATGTCAAAGAGAAGCCATAAAGTGCTTCCTTTAACAGAATAGATGAAAGCACAATTAGATATTTTGTGAGGCAATCACACTCACATAACTTTTATAGCATATTGTCATAATTGCTCTATTTTATTATGTCGTTAATTTCTTATTTTGGCAAATTTATAAGTAGGCTTTATTAACAGTTTGTATATGAAAATATATATTATATATTTATAAACACATATATATGTATACAGAAAATACATATGTATACACACATATATACATATGTGTGTATACATATATTTGCACACACAAGTTCTGCTGCTATCCACAATTTTAGGCTTTCACTTGGGTCACTTGGGTGGATAAGAGGGGACTAGTGCACAATCTTTAACTCTACTGATCTCTATGTATTCACACACTAGCTAGGTCATGTGAGCTCTCCTGTGAGAAATTTCATAAAGACTTCCCAACCACTCCTCCTCACTCATCTTTCACATATTACACACTAAGCACCTCATTCCACTAGGCATTGTTTCACATGCTTCTTTGCACCACCAGAAATCATGCTAGTATATTTAAATATCATCAAGTAAATTAAAATCCTTATGGTAAATTACTGTATCTTCTATTAGGTCTACATTGTATTTAATGCCTGTACAATACCCACTAAATATTTTGTCATCTCTGCATGTCTGTAGGCTTCATAACCATGGATTCAAATACAGTATATAAAAAAATATTAAATTTCATCTGTACTGAACATATACTGACTTTTATCTTGTCATGATAGTCTAATCAATGAGGTACAACTATTTACATAGTGCTTACATTATGTTAAGTATTTTAAAGTAATCTGTTTTTTAAAGTATACAGGACCATGTGTTTCGATTCTGTGAGAATAGTACACCCTTTAACAGAGTCTCAGAGTCAATTTCCTGCAGATACTGATGAATGAGTGTACACACACAAAAGATTATGTATAGCTTTCTAAAAATATAGGGATTTTACATGCATTGGTAATGTCAAATTTATACCTGAAGAGGTGGAATAACACATATGAAATTTCACTGGTAGTGATAAGACATCAGTTTGACCAAATATATACATCTTTAAAATTTAACAACATAGCTTTTATTAATTTATATTATTCACCACATAAAATGAGATATTAATGTGATGTATTTGGTGATAATTTCATATTTGTGTGAAAATTCTTTTAAATACTTTATCAACAATTTCAGAATTAAAGGAGTAAAATTATATCACTTGACAATGCATCTTTGAGTTTTGAGCCAGAAAGGAAGATATGCAGAAGTTCCTCAAATTTAAAAGAAGACAAGATGGAAATATCCAGAGGTAAAGAAATGCTGAGATTCAACTGATTTGTGAATTGCAACTCATAGAAGAGATTCTTGCCATGTGGAAATAGGTAATAGTTTTGCCCTGAGGCTACCCAAAAACAGTATGTCCTTGAGAAAGGCAATGCACCTTTTAACTGTAAAGAAAGATCCATGGGACTGACAAACTGTAAAAGGACCAAATAGTCCAATCAAGAATGAGTAAGTAAAGGGAAATTAAACTTTCTATATTGGTTACTACCAAATCTGGCAGTAGTATGCACAGTGTGTACTTAGTGATGTAATTAAGATTAAACATTTCCCAATCCAAAGTAAAGGCCCTAGCATGAGCATCTTTACTTTATTCTAAGGAGGAAATACTCATCTGCTGCACACACACGTGTGTGTGTTTACATGTGTATATATTTCATATATGTAGGTTTGCTTTTTATTTTACAAAAGCAACATGTAAGGATTTGGGGAATGTAGTACACACTGGTGAAAAAAAGTCAGGTTTGTTCACAAAACACTGGGAAAAGGTTTTCATATTTTTCTCTAATTCTTTCTATGTTAGCCAAATGAGTCAGTGCTCTAAAGATCCATGGTGGATGGTGTGGATGATGTATGAGTCTGCTGTTCATCACTACACCAAATACCTGAGACAATCAAAAGGCAAAATGGTTTAATTTGGCTCACAATTTCAGAGGTTTAAGTCCCTGACTGCTTGGCCCTGTTGTTTTGGGCCTGTGGTGACATAGCTTATCATAGTAGGAATAATTGGTGGAGGAATCCTGTTCACTTCAGGGTTACTGGGGAGCAAAAGAAGAGACAGGGACCAAGGTATCAACATCCCCTTCACGGCCTCAAATGATTTCACTTACTTCCACTGGGCACACCTACTAAATGTCCCACCCCTAGCACCAAAAGCTGACAACCAAGACTTTTGGTGGAACTGAAGATCCAAACTATAACAGATGTTGACCATATTTTCTATATTTTATGATTTATATGTCCAAAGCATAATTGTTACTAAGAAGAAGCTGATTACTTTTGGCTTCAGGCCTCAGCGTCAAAATTAATTTGGTTGGCTGAATCCTTTCAAATAATAAAAAATTTTTTGTAAGAAAAATAAGCTCCTAGAAGATAAAATTGCCAAAGGAAAGTTTTAATTTCCAAAAGTGGATAAAAAACTATTTGGTAGAAGTTTCTATTTTTCTGGCTGGAAGCATGGCACAAGTGGAAGTGTACCTGCCTAGCAAGCTCAAGGACCTGAATTCAAACCCAAGTACTGGCAAAAACTAGTTGTAAACTTAAAAACAACAAAAAAAATGTACTGAACTTGGGACATGTGAAAGAAGGAAGGAAGAGAGGAAGGAAAGAAGGAAAGAAGGAAGGAAGGAAGGATAAAAGAGTGTAAGGGAGAACGAAGGGAGAAAGGAAAAGAGTAGAGGAAAGGTGACAAAGAAACTTCAAGCAATCTATATTATTTTATTGACAAGCCACTGTTTAGGCAGATCCTATCTTGTCCTCCTCCTCTGCCCAAATCCAGTTTAGCACGTATCACCTTCCTAATGAAAAGCATTGTGATCTGTTCAGTAATGTTCCATCTCTCTTTTGGGACTCTATATCATGTTATCTTTTCCACATAACTTAGTCCATTTAACTGAACAAAAGTTTTGTGAATCTGAAAATATTGATATAAATGCTTAATTTTTAATTTGGTCTCATTAAACCACAGTTTTCATACTCAAAATTATGACTAGATAATTGGGACAGCTTGGTTTGTGACCATTTCTCCCATTTTTTTAAGCAACACCTGTGCTACTGTGTAAATTTTAGTTCATTTCTGTGTTCTCGTTTCCTTTTAAAAATGGTACCTTGTAATTCTCAAAATGAATGTGAAATATAGCTCCACAATATAGTTATAGATAACATTATTTAGGTTTCTTTCCAAAGCTCACAAATGGACTTTGGGGAGATTTGTAAATGACTATAATTTAAGATCAGAAGGTAGTATACTTGAGATAAGATGAGAATTTGGCAGGGTAAAAATCACAACTTTAAAAACTTGGCATCTTTAATATACAATTCTGCTGCTGTAGTATTTCAATGTAAACACTTGGTTGCAGTGCAAAATGAGTAAATGTTTGAAAACTGTGAGTTGATGAGTTGGGTTTGAAAAGACAGCAGGAGAATTTACAATTTATTTACTTTCTGTGATGTTTTTCAAAAAATTATTTTCATTTTAAATCTTTAAATTAACATACATTAGTAGTAACAGGGAATTCCATACATGTGTACAGCGTAGCTTGAACAATTTCACTCCCTTCATCATATTTTCATTTCTCCCTCCCCCTCCCCCTTTTTAGTGAGTTTCATTATGTTTTCTTCAGTCCTCAGCATACTTTCCTGTCCTTTCTCCCTCCCCATCTTACTAACACTCCCCAGACATCACCTATATACATTCATGTACATCATTATCATCACCATCATAATCATCATTTTAGGTGCAGGTTCCACAAATGAGTGAGAATAAGAAATATTTGGCCTTCTGAACATGCCTTATCTCACTCAACATGATGATATCCAATTCCATCCATTTTCTTGCAAATGAGCTAATTTCATTGTTCTTTATAGCTGAGTAATACTTCATGGTATACTGCATTTTTGTTATTCCTTCATTGATTGTGTGACAACTCAGCTATTTGAAGAAAGCTGCAATTAACAAGGGTATGCAAATACATCTCTCTTGTATCTTGATTTACATTTCTTGGAATATATAACCAAGAGTGGTATGGCAGGGTCTTAAGGTAGATCCACTTTTTTGGCTGGGGGTTTTACTGGGGTTTGGACTCAGGGTTTAGTGCTTCCTAGGGAGGCACCCCACAACTTGAGCCATTCTGCATTTTTAGTTTTTGAAGAAACTCCATACTGATTTCCATAGTGCTTGCACTAATTTACATCCCCACAAACAGTGTATGAGAGTTTCTTTGTTCCTGCATTCTCCCGGTATTTCTTATTTGTTTTCTTGATGAGTGCCAATTGGACTGGGGAAAGATGGAATCTTATAATAATTTTGATTTGATCTCCTTTTATGTCTAAGAATATTGAATATTTCTTCATGTATTTATTAGCTACTTGAATTTTTCTTATGAAAGCTGTTTAATTTGCTTGCCCATTTCTTACTTGGAATCTATTATTTGTTCTTTTGCTGTTTAGTGTTTTGAGGTCTTCTTATATTCTGTATATGAACCTGTTATATAGCTGAAGAAGACTTTTTTCCCATTCTGTGAGTTTTCTCTTGATTCCGATAATGGTTTCTTTTGATGTACAGAAGTTTTTAAATCTGATACACTTCCATTTGTCAATTCTAGCTCTTATTTCCTAGGCAAATGGCCATTGTATCAAGTCTGTAGATTGCTTTCCATAGTATTACCGTTTTCACAATATTGATTCTGCCAATCCAAGAACATGGGAGGTTTTTTCCATATTCTGGTACCATCTTTAATTTCTTTCTTCAACATTGTAAATTTTCATTATACAGGTCTTTCACTTCCTTGGTTAAGTTTATACCTAGTATTTGTTTTGAAGCTATTGTGAGTAGAATCATATTATCTGCAAACAGGGAAATTTTGACTTCTTCTTTCCCTACTTTAATCCCTTTTTTGTTCTTTCTATTGCCTTATTGCTCTGGCTAGGCATTCTAGTACTGTTATTGAATAAGAGTTGGGAAAGTGGACACCTTTGTCTCTTTCTTGACTTTAATGAAAATGATTTCAGCTTTTCCCCACTTAGTATAACATTGACTGTAACTTTCACATGTATAGCTTTAATTTTGCTATAGTACATTCCTTCTATTCCTCCTTTCTACAGAGCTTTTATCATAAAAGGATGTTAAATTTTTTTCAAAGGTTCTTTCTGAATGAATTAAAATGATCATGTGATACCTGATTCTGCTTATGTACTATATTATATTTATTGATTTATATATTTGTTGATTAGTTGATCAAGCCATTATTACATTCCCAAAATTAAATCAGCTTGATCATGTATATGCCTGTTTGGGGGGTGGAAGGGAGTGGGGTTTGAAATCAGGGCTTGGCACTTGCAAAGCAGGTGCTCTACTACTTGAAACACACCTCCATTTCATTTTTGTCTGGTTATTTTGGGGTTGAAGCCTCACAAATTATTTGCTGTGGCTGGCCTCAAGCTGTGATTCTCCTGACCTCAGTCTCCCAAATACTAGCTCCTCCTAGTAGCAAGGATTACAGGCATGAGCCACCAGTGCCTGACTGTGTATGATATTTTAATGTGCTGTTGAATTTATTTATTGAGAATACTTGCATCTATGTTCATTATAAGGAGATGGGTCTACAATCCCAATATTTTTGTTCTTATCTGTTTTAGGAATGAGTGTAATACTGGATTCATAGAATTAGTTTGGTAGTTTTCCTTTTTCTTTCTATATCATGGAAAAGTTTGAGGAATATTGATGTTAGTTTTTCTTTAAAGGCCTTAGAACTTGAAAGTGAATCCATCAGATCCTGGGTTTTTCTTTGTTGGAAGACTCCTTATTAGTGCTTCAATGTAATTGATTGCTATAGTTCTATTTAAGTAGTTTATATCCTCTTGGTTCATTTTGTTGGGTCAAATGCATATAGAAAATTATCTATTTCTTATAGATTTTCCAGTTTGTTTGAATATAAGTTTTCAATGTATTCACTCATACTTCTCTGGATTTCATTGGTATTTGTCGAAATATTCCAGTTTTCATGCCTAATTTTATTAATTTGGGTCTTTCCCCTCCTCTAAGTCAGATTAGCTAAGGATTCATATATCTCATTTATCTTTTCAAAGAACCAACTTTTTCCTTCATTGATTCTTTGTGTAGTTTGTTTGCTTTCTATTTCATCAATCTAGATCCTTATTTTATTATTTCCCTCCATTTGCTAATTTGTAGTTTGGTTTCTTCCTTTTTTTTTCTAGGAAATTGAACTTATTTGTTTGAGAGTTCTGTTTTTTATTAGACACTGATAATTATAAACTTTATTTTTAGCACTGGTATAAGATAGAGAGAGTCTCCCTTCTCTGACAGCATTTCCTCACTCAGCTCTACTTAACTTCAGGTTACTCCACCAAACAAAGACAATATAAAGTTGGCCTTTTATTTCAGGAATTTGGATTTTAATTTTCTGCTGACTCAAATTCATTGAACTATTTTGTGTTTTGGAGAGTCCTGTGAATGCCACAGCAATCCTCACCTTTGACCAAATTCCAGGGCAGCTTTGTGGATTGATGCTGTCTGCAGTATAGATTTGGTATAGGGAGATAATTAATGAGAAAAAATATTAATAGGGATTTATCACTGAATTCATACTACAGATGAAATATCTCTGCATCACTATTGTTATGAAAAAAATTTATGATGATTTTGAGGCAGCCCACTGGACATATAAATATGTCATGTCTGATAAGAGTGTTGGTTGGGGTGGATCTGTAGTGGTCCAAATTCTTACATTTGGAAACTCTGCAGAATTGAGGCATTCAGCAGTAAACACAACTTCTCAAAACATCATTTACCTATATGTTGAATATATATCAAACAAGCACATTATGAAGGGAAACATTGCCATGAGTTCTTGCATATTACCTGAGTGTTTCTTTGAGTGCCATGATAATAATAAAATGGGTGATGGGATTATTTGTAAAGATTAAGAAGCAGCACAAATGTACTTCCATATTTGATTCTTCATCTAAATAACACTAATGGACAAGACATTTTTGTTTTACAGCTATGACACTGGGAGCTCAGAAATCTGATTTCACTTGTTAAAAGGCAAATAAATTAAATCACAGCTATTTCCATTACATTATCTATGAAGAATACAAAGTGACTGCAGTGGAGGAGAAAAATCATTATGCTTCTAAAATCGATCATGAATCAATGGCACTGAACTACTTGTTTTCAAGGTAGGGGTTCTGAGTCAGAAGACAACAATGTGCCACCACTTTGAAAGCCTATTATTGTGAGATACAGAGAAATGTAAAATTCACATGAATCTCATTGATGTAAAATTTACATGGATCTCATTGATGTAAAATGCAACACACACACATAGGAAGAGAGAAATGATGCTTTTCAGTTATGATAATAAAGGAAGAAATGTTCCTTTGTTCCTGGTAACTACATTGAAAACATAATAGAAACTCAAATTTAATTGAATCTTTAAAGAAATGGAGGATTCTGAGAATAAGCTTGATCCTCCTTTCTCTCACCAAGATCACAGATTCATTGTCATTTAAGAAAATTAAGAATCAATTGTGACACATGAAAGGCAGCGAGAACACAATCTTAGTACCCTATCCTAAAATAGATATACTTTTAACTGATTCTCTGCATTCTAAATTCTAATAATTATGTCAGTAGACATTACAATGAAGTAAACAGAGTTCTGTAGGGGTAAAAAAACTCAAAATCATTACAAATGTTTAGAACAACTAAATCCTGAAAAATGAGAAATAATAAACAGCTTTTTTATTGATCCTCCAAAGTTAATCTGCAATTCCTTAAGTGAGATCATTTACTTTTCACAAGCCAAATAAAACTTCTTTGAAATCTCAGAACTTTTTTCTATTTATCTACATGAATTCATTCTCTTCTTGCATACAAAGTCAAATTATTCCATCTTGGTTTCTCATTCTTCATCATCTACACTCTGTTCTCTGAGCCCAGACCTAATTGGGGATTATTTTCTGGTGTTCAAATTCAACAGCACATTCTGGTTTGCAGACAGTTTCTGAAAGATTCCTGGTTTATTTGAGTTCATGATGACTGGCTTACTATTTCTTGTTACAAGTTAATAGAAATTTTGTCAAAAATATTTGTGCCCTGAATTTTTTGCTGGGCATAATTGATATCAAAATTAATATATGGAATATTCAAATTATAATTTTATTGGTTTTCTTTTATAAAAGTATATTTAGGGAAAATTGAGTTACATGTAATTTCTCAATTCTCTTGAATCAAATTCATGAGGATAATAAAATAAATTGTAAAAATTATAAACAAAAGCAAACACACTTTGACAAAAATAGGTAACTGAGCTAGGTATGGTGGTGTACACCTGTAATCCCTGGTAACAAGGTAGCAGAGGTAGGAGATTTGCCTCTTAAGGCCAATCTGGACACAGTTACAAAGACCGTATTTCAATAACAAAATACAGATTAATAGGCTGGGGGCTGGGCTCTAGTGGGAGAGCACTTGCCCCACATGTACAAGGCCCTGGATTCAATCCACAGTAAATCTTTAAAAAGTGATTGATAAAATTCCAATTGTATTTAATTTTCATGACACAAACAATGATCTCTATGTCTAGCAAAGATTATGGGTTTTATAGACTGCAACACAAGAAGGCAAATTTTAGAGCAGTACAGATATTAAAGATGTGGGACAGACATGCAGTTTTTAGATGTTTTCTTACATCAGTTGAGAAATATATTTTCAGTACAGTTGTCATTTTTTTCACAGGGAGGAAGAAAATTTGTATCCCTTGTTTATCAGTCACTTTCTTTCATATTGCCTTGTTTTATTTACTTTATCTGTTATTCATTGCCTAAAATGACAGTGCCAATTTGAAGTCCATTGTTGAAAATCCCTCATGAGAAATCATTCTGTGACAGCAGGATTCTTCTGTCATGTGTTCCTCAGGAATCCTGAGTACCAAAGATGACAACTGGCATAGAGTAGGTGTTCATGTCTCTTATTGAATTCCAGGCAAAGGACTAGACATCATGTGTACATTGCCTCATGAAAGTCTCAAGCTGGTCTTGAAATGTGAATAGCCTTTTTATCATGATGAGGAGTTAAGGCTTAAAGGAAGTAAGTAATGTGCCATAGATCAGACAGCTAAGAAGAGAGGACATACACTCAAGTCAAATTTGTGTTCTGTTTGTGGCCAGGCACTAATGGCCTATTTCCCCAAGTTGGCCATGTTTATAAAGGAGAGGATTATAGGTAGCCAAAAAAGTGCCACAGTAATGATGATTAGGCCACAAACCCTTGCTCCCTTTAAAGCTTCCTCTTAATTAATCTTACAAGAAGCCTTGAGGTCATATTTGTGCTAATTTTCATCTAATACTTCTATAGCAGTTGCTCTCCCCATTCTACTTAACTCAGTTAAGGTTAAGTAAATATATAAAGCCAGGATTCTGTTTTCACTGTGCTTTTTACCATAACCTGTTTAAGGCAAATTATCCACATGTGAAAGTTATATGTTTCCATCACAAATAATATTTTAGGTAAAGGCCCTGAATTTATTTCAAGAAACAAATTACATAATAACACAGGCAAGATAGTTAGCAAAAATTTCAGAACTGATGCCCAATGTCTAAGTTTTGAAACTCCACTGTGAAGCAACTTACATGACTCTGGAACAAAAGCAGATAATACGTTTAGCTATGATATAGAAACTCAGATAGACACCACAAACTATTTTAAAGTGTTGCACTTGAGGCACAAAGATTAAAGACTAATTTTTGTCATGTCCATAGAAAATACCACTGTGATTCAAATTCTGGGAATAACATTAAGTTATATTTCCTGCTTAATGGTGCTCTAAATACAGTCTGGAAGATATATAAATAATCAATACCTAAGTTGGGAAATCAAATATGCCTAAAAAATGAAAAAACATGTGATACAGAAATTCATCTCTGTGAAGTAATAATTTCTTCTTGTTAACATCAAATTTATTAATTATAATAATTATGCTTCTTATTTTAGAATTATTATATAAATTATATGCTTAGATAATGCTATATGTTAATTATATTTAGTTAAAAGTTATAATTTTGTAATGCATGTTCAGAATAATAACAAATATCCTTGCTAATTCTAATGTAACAGGAATGTGTGCATAGAGTTGAAACCTGATTTTGGACAGTTGTATAATAGTGAAATATTCTTATATGCAAAAGAGAAGGGTACTTTTTCTATAATCACAAAAAAGTCACAAAGAATTTGACAAAAATGACCCAGTAAATTGCCAACCACTTCAAAATAATCCAATTGATAAGCACAGTGGAGCTTCAAGTCCTCTGGCAAAGTGCAGCTCTAGATCATCACTAAGGCTGTTTAGGAAGCTATCATTACTGAGCACACTGTTGGGTAAACACTGGACAATGGAGGGAATTTCTTTCCTCTTCAATTCTTTGTGCTGACACCCGTTTACAGGGAGTATCAGAATAAGTCCATGTGGTTCAAAAACTTGAGCTTTATGTGGGGCCACTTGGCAATCCCTTGCTCTTTCCACAATAAACTTTAATCAAGGAATAAACATCAAAGATATCTCATGCTTTCCTGGAGAGGTCACAGGAACATGGTTCCCAGAGCGTGAATCCAAGGTTCCATTCTGACTCTCCAGTTTGCTTGAGAAACATGCTTCATTTTCCAAAGCCTCAGTGATTTCCACTATAAGTGGTAGGAATGAAGACTACTCCCCTCTCCCCTCATTGGTTATTTTTGAGGATTAATTTACATAAAGCACGAGGATATTCAGAAAGGTGCCCAACATGCAATAAACCCTCAGTTGGCCTGTTACAGATTTCTAAAAGTCCCTCATCGGGCCCTTTTCAGACCTCAGGTAATACTATGATCCTTTCATTCTTACTGTTTGGGGCTGATATCTATTCCAGAGCTTCAGAAAACTTAAACTTACACTGCTGCACTATTTTCTTTGCTGATTCAAGTTCTCTCTCTCTCTCTCTGTCACACACACACACACACACACACACACACACACACACACACACACACACACTTAAATCTACCCTTTCATAGGTTAACCAGAAAAGGCCTGCATTCAAGTACAAACAGGAACTGCTTGTTTGCTCCAAACTCAAGAGTTGCATCTTTTCATGACATTCTTTTCAGAAGGGGTGTGAAACATTCCCCATGTTTCTTGTTCTTTAGCTAGATCTACTGACTAAGAGTATCATTTGGTGCAATGATTGCCTTAATCTATTTATAGCTGCTGACTAGCTCCCTGACAACTTTACATTTTGCCTCTGTAAAACATTATGTCAAACCTTTTTCCAAACAAAATACGAAAAAATCTGAACTCAGCCTGTTTCTCTTTTTTATACCTTTTCCTTTATAAGTAAGTGTTAGGATAATGGAGTTACATAAATTATGTGTGACAAAAGGAGAACAAGACACTTAAACTCATTCTCCTATATATAAAACAAACTGTTTTACTTCTTGAAAGGCCCTCTTTGGAGTAAGAATTATGGTCAATGTTATTAAATTATTTTATTTTATATAGTAAAATAAAATTCCTACTTGCGGTGTGAAGTAGGACTTTACTGCTCCAAACCATGACTCTTTTCCATGGGTCTGACAAACTGTCCACAGACCATAAAACAAGTCAGGTAGAGTCTTGGGAGCCAGTTGGAACTGAGACGTCAGGTACTCTCCCTTCTGAGGTCTTTTTGAGCTATGGATTGGCTGGCAGTCTTTCTGAAGCTTGATTGCTCAACACTTCCTCAGATTTTCACCATATCTGAGTGTCATAAATTCTTTCCTCTGGCTAACAGAAACATAAATTTATATCTTTGCATGTACCTAAAGAATGCTGAAAAATAATTTGAATCAGAAACTTTTAATGATATTAAGCTTCTTTCTATATTAGGCTATTGTGTTTGTCTAAACATATTAAAAACAGGATTAGAGGCTAGTATAATTTTTATCATTATAAAATCCATGCTGCTTATTTTAGTAGTCAGCAGGTATGGTTAATTGTGTCTTAAAATATCAATAATGAGATGTAACCTCATTCAGCAAATGTCAAAAAGTAATGTCACATATTAAAATACATGCACAGTGTTCAGATTTCTTCTTTTTACACCAACTAAAACTGTCTTTTTTGTGAAACTGCAGGTTAAACTCAGGGTTTTAGGATCCTTAGGCAAATGCTCTACCATTTGATCCACATACCCAGCCCTAAAACTACCTGCTTATTAAAATAACCTAAATCATTTAAAGTAGGAGTCTCATAATGATCAAACAGATAATAATGTATGTTAGCTCTAAAATTTAGTCACATGTAATACTTTTGCAAATGATTACTTTTAAATAATAGATGTGAAGAAAGTTTATGTACCAGAAATTTACAGTAGCCATTTTACTCTTCCTTATAAATGTTATGGAATTTAGCCCCAAAATGCTGCCTTAGTTTTTTTCATATTCCCTTCAAAGCAGTTCAAATCATAATCTTGAAAGGCAAAATCCTGAACACTGTAAGTCTGAATAGCAAAATTCCAAAATATCAAAATATCTAAGGTCTGAAATCCTAAAATTCACAATCCCACTTGACATTGCTTAAAATCCTAAATGTTGAAATTCATAAAGCCAAAATTCATAAAATGTTGATTTCACTGAGAATAAAGAGCTATGTAAGAGGTAGAAAACCTTCAAGGGAAGAGATTAGTGTCTTTCTAGGTGAATACACTGAAGCACTAATTAATTAAACCATGTCTGCCTGATGGAGCCAGCATGGTTACTGACTGGTTCAAAAACAACTGTGTTCACAGTAAGTTAAGAAGAAAAGCAATGCTCACAGTAGGTTAAGAAGACAAGCAATGGTGTTTCTATTCCATCACAAGTATTGTTTTAGCATACAGAATGCATTTCCACTGACCCAGAAGAACATAGAAACATGGGGCAGAAGATGTAAATTTTTAATACAGAATGCTCACATCTCTGTATGTTAAAATTGCAGAAAAATTCCAAAAAGAGCCCCATGTTGATAATGCATGTGAATGTATTCTCTTAGAAGAGCCACGTTTTAAGTGCAAACCAAAGTATCCCTTCAACATGATACAAAACTCCAAAATAATTGTAAAAATTGACCAGTTTTCACTGAATTATCTTCATGAAATTTCCCATAATCATCCATGCAATGCATTTTTCATGTCTTATTATCTTTTTAGATTTTATAGCTCTTTTAAAAGTTTTTTCACTATTTTAAATTGCAGAAATTATTTGTTAAAATGCATTATGCTAGGTGTTTCACTTTGGCATCATCTCCAATGATAAATAGATACTAGAGGTATAAATTATATGAAGACTTAGAAAGTTCTAATTCCTTTAATGCATTGTATACAAATGGAAATCCATGAAATTGCGTTGTGACAGCATTGACTTTATGTGTACACATTATGTACATGTGAAAAACACTGAGCATTTCCCACTAAAAGAAGAGAGATCCACTTTATATATCAACAGTTGTGTAAGAGAGAAATTTTTGAGATTTCAGTCATTTGGGTGGACTGTATATGCCATTATGAGCCAATTTGTCTTCCAATTGTTCTCATCAATTCCATGACAGCAGACAGTATGACAGCAGTTATATAACCAGATGAACATAACTACCAACCATGGTGATATTAATGTCTTCATTTTGCTTTTAGACTTGTTTCTTTATGAATATTATTCAATATTCATATCTTTTATTATTCTGTGACTATCCTTAGTATACCTGAGTATTTATTCTTGCAAAATTATTCAAGTTACTATTGCCTGTTTTATTGTGCAGAGTGGCCTTTAAAATGGCCTATTTTGTATTTTTTATGTTTTTTTAAATAAATACCCCTTAAAATGTAAATAAATGACTTTAATGATTTTGTAATTTTTTCCAGAATTATATGCTTTAAATTTTAATCTTTTAACATTTTAAATCTTAGTGATTTTGATCATTTTGGATTTTATCATTTTGAATTAATGGAATAGAGATTGTGTTTTGAGGGATTATAACCAATCACATTAAACCACCACCCACTTTTCTATCTCCACACATTTCTTTGTGTTGTTAATGTTAATTAAAATTTGCTCTCCACCCTTGCCCCTAAAACTACTTAATTTTTGTTGGTGTTATTTAAATTTTCTTTTTATCTTATTGATTTTTTGTAAACACTAAAACTGTTTACAATTTAAACTCATACTCATCCTACAAGACCTTGTTCAAATATCATCAATTCTGAGAAATATTCTTCATGTACCTCTGTCCACATCTCTTTGAACAGAACTAATCTTCATTTCCAATATATTTTTCACTAGATTTTTCTGTAAGTTGCTCTACTGCTTTCAGGATTGAATCTTGTAAGTCACTAAAGTCTTCCATGGGAACCCTGTTAGGCAAGGACCCTTTTATTCATATCTGTCTTTCTTTCATGTTGGATAGTTCATCATTGATAATGATCATCAGTAAATATTTGTTGTAAAAAAGAAATTTCAATTCAGAAAAATGTGAGGAGAATATAATACATTCTTAGAATGAATGTTTTGAGAATTTTTAGAACATTCTTAAATGTTATATTGGACCTTCTTTGGTTTGACTTATTTTGTCAATTATTGAGTTTATTAAAAATTGCTATTTTTCAAAGTGTTTCTACTCACAGCATCAGTGTAGAAGAATTTCATTTGTTCCTTATTCCTGTAACACTTGCAATCTTCATGATTTAAAATGCATTTATGCCTTGATTCAGTTTAACTTTTTTTATGATTTTGAAATGGTCTCAAAGTCCAGGATGGCCTGGTTCTCTCAATTCTCCTGTCCTGAACTCCCGAGTGCTGGGATTAACACAGGTGCACCACCCTGCCTGGCAGGTTTGGCTTTCAATTTAGTAGTTTTGTTTCCAATTAGTTTTAAGTCAAGTTGGCCTACATAAACAGTATTCTGTTCTTCATTTATTTTATCATTTTCTGCATTCTACTTTTCTTAGAATTTCAGTGCTTTTTTCTTTTTCTTTTTTTTGAATACTCGCATACACATTTTTCTTCTTTCTTCATTTATAATTTGATCATACTCTATAAAAAGCTCATTCAAAATCTTTCTTCAGTACTACTTTCGCAGCATTGCACAGTGTTGAAGTGTGGAATTTCCATCAAGGCTTATTCCTATTTGGATTCCAAATGTTAGTGTTTGTTCCTTTAAGTTGAAAATGATTTATAATTTTTTCCAAATGTATATGCTTGAAGGAGATGTTTTTACACACTTTGTCAGAAAATGTCTTGCATAATTTCCATTACTCTTTAATTATTGAGAATGCCATAAGAATTGATACAGATGTCCTTGACATGAATGTGCTTTCTGTTTGTTCCATCCTATACATGTCCATTTGAGCCAATTTACTAATTTTTGCATGCCAAATCTAATCCTCCAAATTTCTGTTTAGCCTATACATAGGCAAAAAGAGGTATACTAAAATTTCTCTCTATGACTCAAGATTTATGTGTTGCTCCTATCTTGTACCAGTTTTTTGAGAGCATCACAGCTATATTTTAGGTTCACAAATGTTCAAAACTGTTTTATATACATAATTAGCTTCTTATTCTCCCAGTTGACAAGTAAATATTGTATGTATATTTATTTTCTTTTATTTTTTTAGAGGAGAGTGTGAATATGAATATTTATGATGTATATAATATTTTCAATACATTGTGCATTCTCAAATGGCTAAATAAAGGTAGTTAACATATCTGTCACCTCATACACTTATCATTTGTGTTAAAACATTTAAAGTTTACTCTCTCATTATATTCTAAGTATACAATATATTGTCATTAGCTATAGTCACATTGCTGTACACTAGTCCCCTTGAGTTTATTCTTCTTGTTTAACTGACATATTTTACACTCTGAACAATATCTCTCCAATGCCCCTACCCTTCAGCTTCTGGTAACTAACATTCTCCTCTCTGTTTCTAAAGTCTGACTTTTTTTAGATTCTTGACACTTGATATAAATGAGGTATTTCTTTTGGTGTCTAACTTGTTTTCTTTATGTGTATTATTTATTTCATAATCATCTCAGTGGTATTGTAAAAGCTGTAGGGGAATTGTGAAATTTGAGTTCTAACCTTACTGGTAAAAGTTAATAAGAAAATTAGGACTGTAAAACAGGCATGGTGTGTGCGGTGGAGTGGTACTAGTGGGAGAGGTAAGGTACTAGTGAAGGAAAGAGATTACAGTGACAGTATATGGTTGATGGACTTCAGATACCTATATGAAGAAGAACTAAAAAACCTCTTGCAATTGCTTTAAGTGGAGTAGGAAAGGGGCTGAGGGGGAGAGACCATGGGGAAAATAAAAATAATGCCGAATAAGTCTAAACATAATTGCCACTAAAAATCCCTCTATATAATGAGTACATCCTAATAATAAATTTATAGTATTAAAAAAAAAGAAAGAAAAGTGAGGATGCCCCCCAAATGAAGTGAAAAAAATGCTTTCAGGTAAATATGCTATTAATCTAAGGAAACTTCAGAGATTATATATTCTCTATTGGTAGTGTTGAAAAAATCCATTTGTAACATATTTTATGTCTAAAATGAAGTATTTCACTTTCTTCTTTTGTTGGTTCCTGATGTATTAATCACAGACATTTGGCAATATCATCAACAAGTAATGCTGCTTTCCAGTCAAGTATGTTTATAAGCGCTGAGGTAAAGCAAAGGCTAAACATTGACTCTTCTGCAAAGTAAACCAGTTTCAGAGCTTCCTGAAAAGGATTGTACCAGGTTTTCTCATTACCGATGCCTTGTGAAATAGACTCATGTCTACAGGCTTTGGAGCTTGAGGCAACATCATGTGGACATTTGTCAGGAAGTATTGGTAAAAGAAATCAGTATTTCTAGGACTCATTTCAGTGCAAAATCAGACAGAACTGTGAAAGCAGGCTGCCGAGCCAACACCAAGAGGAATAAGAACTGGTTATACAGAACTGCATTAAGTTTACTGGTTAGAAATAGTTAGCTTCACTGACATCTCACAATTTAGAAATATGCGTTTTTATTAAATGTCTCTACTCTTCATAGTAATGTAGTTATGTTCATAGGTTCAATAAGGACTTGTCCTCCTTTTACTAAGGACATAATCTGACATATCAATTATGCACTTAAGACCATATCTGGAATATGATGTTTGAGAATAAGTGCTAATAAATCATGTATAAGAAGCCCACCATTAAGAAACAAGGACTGTATTCCATTTACAGAACTAACATATACAAAACCCTTGTAGGAAACAGGTTTTCTAGAACAAGAGTACCTGAAATAGTAAAGGAAAGATTGCTACATGGAAGGTCAATGACTTCAGTTGATACTGAGGAACTCAAAGAGGAAGGAATTCCCTCATATTTATAGGCACTGCAACAAAATCTGGACATGAACTTTTGAGTTTGTTTGTCTAGGTCTATATTAGACGTATAAATTTAAAAGTGTTCCAAAATATTCTGCAAATAAGGCTATATAAGGAACATTTTCATACATGGTTAATGGGGATATAAGTTAGTACAATTATTTTGAAGAGAAATTCAGTAATATCTAACAAATTACATATTCACTTATTTTTAGACTCAGTAAGCCCATATATAAGAATTTATCCTGAAAATATACCTCCAACATTAGAAAATATGTGTACACATTTACTCACTGAAGTTTTATTTATAATTGTAAAATTCTGGCAACAACCTAAAGTCCCATGTGTGAGGTGAGGGTTGTTTAATAACTATGATACATCCCCAGAAAGGATTATTATGCAACTGTGTAGAAAAATGAGGAAGATCTCTTTTTGACCTATGTAATTTCTATAACACATTTTTAAGGAAAAATAATAGTGCAAAGGAGATTCTATAGCACACTATGTTAAATGTGAAAGAGAAGGTAAAACAATAAAATATACGTGTATCTTCTCAGTTGTCAAAAATGAAACACATAAAATATAATACAGATACTAAAGGGATTGGTTGCATACAGGGAATGGGTGTGAAAATGGTGGAATGGACCAGTGAAGAAGGACTGAAGAAGGAGCATTACTTCTCTGAGGACACCCTTTTGTGTAGAGTTTTCTGATGTTCTGATTTTCAGAAACATGTGGTTGTTCCACATACTTGAAGAAGCAATTAAATAAAATTAGCCATGATGAGAAAAATTTCAAAATAGAATACAGATAATGTTAACTGTGTTACAAATAAATTATAAAACCACATTGAATTGGATAAAGAAGAAAAGAACATTCCTAAGTAACTTTGGGACAGCAGCTTTTTTTTCTATACTCTAATGCTAAAAACAAAAAGTTGTATACATACAATGTGTATATGTGTGTATATATAGTACATACATATATACACTGGTATATACAACAGATATTATTTATTATATAGAGAGAATTATATATGTATGTGTGCATATATATGTACATATAGATATATAAAGAATATAGATGGGTATAAATGTGTGTATGTTCATACATGTATTTCTGAGTTAGTCCATTAGGATCATGAAAGCATTTCTGTTTCAGTAGCTGAAAGCCCACCTACTCCCCAGATTTCACTTTCTAAATACTGTTCTCCTAAAAAAGGAGCCAGGCACCTTGAGAAACAACAGATTACACAGCAGGGGCATGGAACCCATGAAATAAAGCTGGAATTTTGTACTGTCAGGGATGTGATCAAGAAATGATTAGAACATGTCAAAAACACAGGAGCTAATCTGAAGGGTCTCCTAATGATCAAATCTGAGAAAATAAAAGTGACAGTAATGGATTATATCCATAGAAAAATAAGCTTCCATAAGTCCACATTGTTATAAATTGCTGATTTTAATATGTGGGCCAGGAGAAAAATCTCTCCTTATAGTGAAATTGCAATTAGTAAATATACAAAGAAGGGTAGACATAGAAAATCACCTTTAAAAAAACTGCAGTAATTGTTTTTCCAAAATTCATAATACATTCTAAAATTACTTGGTGAATGTATGAAAAATAGTATGTATAATCTCAAAGTATCTTTCCACAAATAAGTCTCACAGGAAAAAAATTACAAACTTTACACTGGAGATAACTGGTAGATACCACTTTAACCAAATGATCAATAATATGGAGATAATGTGATGTGTCCTCTCTGACACAATACACTGCACAAAGGCACACTTCATTTTTATGATATTCTTGCCAAAAATGTAAATCATAATTCAGTGATGGAAACATCAATTAAGCTCAAATCAAGAGGCACCATATAAAATGCTGGCTGTATGGGGGTTTGAACTTAGGGCCTCATGCTAGCTATGATTTAAGCCACATCCCAAGCCCTTTAGCCTTTCTGATTTTTTTAACTGGTTCTCCCATTTATGCCTGGGGTGGCCTGGAGCACAAGTGGGAAAAGTGACAAAATCTGGATAAAGGTTACAGATTAGTTAATATTATTGTATTAATGTTAATTTCCTCATTGTGATCATTGTGCTGTGGTTAAGATGTTAATATCTATGAAAGACAGATAGAGGTATACATGGAGGTTTTGTGCTACTTTTGCAGCTTTATCCAGACTCAAGATAAATTCTTAATTAAAAGAAACAATATAATTTTAAATTTTTTTAAAAAGAAAAAGATAAGTCTTTGATTCAGGCCCTTATGACTATAGATCTCAAATATTCTCTGCCTTGCTCCAACACCTCACTGTGTTTCTCTTTTCACTTCCCTTAAAAGATCAACTCCAATGAAAAACAATGACCATTTTTCCTTAACCAAATCATTTATGAAATCCCAGTGATTCTGATTTCCTGAAAGCCTTAGCTTCTGATTAACTTTTTCTGTCTTTATTACTATCGTCATCTTCACAAACTTCAACAACCAAATGGATGATGCAAACATCTTGGCCAACTCAACATCATGTCATCTTAGTTTGGTAACATGCAGTAGATCTTGACAGTACCAATAACTTTATTACCTCCAAAAATTTTAGCCTCAAATTAGCAAATAACCAAGTCAACTCAAGTAACCTTGTTTTATCAATTCTAAACACAAATGATGACTTCTAGTGTGTGGACATTATCACTTTTCCACCATTCCTAACCCTCCTCCTGGGGTGAACTTGTTTAGTTACACTGTATGCATGAATGGAATTATTACAATGAAAAGTTTGAGTATTATTAAAGTATTGTAATTTAAACACAATAAAAAATTTTAAAAAGAAAACATGAAATCATTGAGAAGTTGCTTTGGCCTTTATATATGCATGAAGAAGAATATTCTTGTGTACAATGAAAATAAATTATGACTACCCCTTGTAAATTTATCAGAATTAAAGAAGCAAGTTCAGAAGATTTTTTACAAATGAGTCACAAACTAACTAGCAGATAATTTTCCTTGAGCAAAATGTCAATTATTTAAAAATACATTTTCATGTATCCCTAAAAATCTCTGAAGTCACCCTCCTACATTTCCCATATTCAGTAATGCTGTAGTCACTTCCTTACATACTGCTTTCCTTCCATCCCCTCCCCTCTAATGAATATTAGTCCTCTATGTGTCTATCTTTTTCTTCATGTTTTGTTCTGAAACCAAAGTTTCTTAGTGTTTTCTACATGTTTACTGTATACCAGGCCACATTCTGATCCTTGGGGAACAGAATTGTTATAGTGACAGACTAACCATCAGATTACTCTTCTATGTGATCTTACTTTTTATTCTTTACAACACTTCTCATATCTTAATCTCTCATAATTTTGCTATATGCTGTAGGTCTTTCTTCCAATACTTTGTCATCTCAGTTCCTTGGCCTTCTATTCTCTGTCTTGGGCACCACTTGACCTTATGCACTTCCACAGTCATTTTCTATACCTTTTCATCCCCAAAATAGCCAAACTCATCATAGTCTCAATTTAATTTCTTCCTCTTTCTGATCACTGGTTCCTATACTTCCAGGTCAATTTTTTCAATTCTATCTCCAAAACTCTGAGACCCCAAACATTTATCCAAGTAACTTCTAAATGTCCTTCATCTCTCAATATTTTCCTTCCTTTTTATCAAATTTAATCCAATTGTTGATCTCCATAGTCATTGCTGTGGGTACCACCTCAACATTTTAGCCCTTTCTTGCCCCATTTTATTAAGTTGCAAAAGAATTACTGGATTAGATCCAGTTCTTGTACTCTGTACATGTACTTGGGTTGCTGAACAGGAGGATTGGAGAAAATACATGGCCACCTGATACATGACCTTTGACCTCAGGTGAACCATGAACAATTAGAAAAATGATCGCCTACTCACTGTCCATGTTGAGCACTGCATACTTTCTCCTATTGTCTTAAACCTCTAAAGTTTTTGCATTTAGGTTTACTGTTAGCTAATTTCCACTTCCTTGAAAAAACTTAAACAATTAAAAAGGTAATTTTATTAGAACTTCATCACCCCTTTATCCACCTACCCAGAACCTCATTCTGTCTTCCTGAATAGTACTAAAGAACAGTGATTCTCAAGTTAAGCAGGCATCAAAACAAACTAAAAGGAAAAAATCATCTAAAGGACCCAATAAAAGAGGAATGCTTTGATCCCATATCCAGTTTCTGAATCAGTCGATGCAGGGCTGAAGAATGTGTTATTTCTAAAATCTTCCCAGATCATGCTGACATTGTTAATTCAAAGTCCTCCATTTGAGAACCACTGATAAAGAAGAAGTTGTGTTCCATGTGAAGCTAGAATCCAACTTTGTCATGATATTTGATCTGTTAACACACTTTCAAGCATCCCACTTGTAATTTTCAAAATATTATTTTTCCATTTTCCAGTGGATCATTTTGGTGATAGATTATTTTTGAAAATATTCGTTCAGCTTCTCAGTAGTGGAGATAGTGAATATTTTACCCATTTAGGCTTATGTTCCGTTCTTGGTTCTGCAATATTTTTTCATCTTTCATGAGGAAAGCACCAGTGCAGACATAGATGTGAACTTTCAACCTGGATCCCATAGAAAAGAGGTGGTGACAGAGATGGAGATAAATCTGCAAAAAAAAGTAAGCTGTTCTTGTAGCAAGCCACTGACATTTCAGGGTCATTTATTTTCATAGTGTGACCTATTCCAAATTAGGTGATGTAATTATCATTAGTATAAAATCCTGTTTTTATGTATCCAATTAAAAAATTTTTGAACCCACTTTTCCCAATAGCCAATATTTCTTGGCAATTCCTTCTTTCCAAGGCAAAAACTTTCATGGTATTCTTGTCTACTCTTTTTCTCTTATACCACACATTTAGTGTATTGAGAAATTTCATTAATACTACCTTCCAAAGACATTTCAAATTTGACCATATTTCCCCATCTCAATTTATCAATGCAGCTCCAATCTTTGACAAAACACCTCTCCTCTCTCTCTTTCTCTCTCTCTCTCTCTCTCTCTCTCTCTCTATCTCTTCCTTTCTTTTTTCTTCTTGAGACAACGTCTTGTCTTGCTATGTAGCCCAGACTGGCCTTGAACTATTGATCCTCCTGCCTCAGCTTTCTGAGTTCTGGGATTGCATGTGTGCACCCCCATGTCCAGAATCAGAGTATCTCTTACCTCCATTAATGTGGTATTCATCTCTCTGTTCTGCTTCTGCTGTCACTTCTGTTCCAACACAAGACCAGTGTGATCTTTTTTGTTGTATAATAAAAACTCTCTATTATCCCTCTATGCTCTTTTTATATTATTCTTCCCTTTGGTCATTTTCTCCCTCCACACTGTCCTCTCTGGTCTATCTTAACATGGTGAACACATTCCATCTCAGGGTCAGTGCACTGGATATGCTCCCTGCCTGGAATATTCTTTCATTACATCAACATGGCTGGCTTCCTCAGCACCTTGAAGTCTTTGTTCAAAAGTTCTCTTTACAGTGAGGTCTACTCTGCTAAACATAGAACCCCAAACCCAAGCTCCTGCATCATTTATCAGCTCTATCATTTTCAGACAACTTATCACCTTTGACATCCTGTGTGATGTATTCCTTTTTGTTTCTGTGTATTATCTCTTTCCATGAAAGACAATCTCTGAAGAGATGATAGGTGTATGTCTCCTTATCTACTGTTTCCCAAGGCCTTAGAAGAGTGTCTGGCATTTAGAAATACACAACAAATATTTGGTGAATGACTGAATGAGCACCTTTGAATCAATGGAAGCTAGCATGCTATTTGAATACCTATGGTTTGAGAAATATAAAATGTTTTATATATTAAGATTTTTACAGTAAAAGATTTTTCTAGTAACAGTGATATGATTGGGCACTTAACAGTTTGAACTTTGGTAGTAATTTTTAAAATATGTTATATTAGTAATTGAGGTAATCAGTTCTCATTCTGAAGAATGAGATTAAAACTATAATGTATTATCAACTCAACAATATCTTTATCATTATAAACTTAATAACTAAGTCACATAATATTCTGACAATTTCTTGGCCACTACTCCAACTCTAGCTCATGTACTAGGCCTTAGTGACAAAAATCATTCACTTTCCTAACCACTTAGAAATAATTTATGATAATACTATTTTCGGAATTAAATGTGTAAATTATACAGGTAACTCTTATTTTTGTTTGAAACAGGGTATCATTACATATCCCAGAATGTCCTGTAACTTACTATGTAGCTCTGGTTATCCTCAACCTCACAATTCTCCTGCCTCCACATCCTAAGTGATAGTACTGGGAGTTGAACATAGTACCTTGAGCTTGCTCAGCAGGTTCTCTACCACTTGATCCACACTGTCAGCTTCACACCCGATAATTCTTATACAAGCTTTTCTAGTACTGTGATGCTCAGCTTTCTGTAGCTGTGACTAAAATACCTGGCTGAACAACAAAAAGAGAGGAAGCAATTATTTTTGCTCACAGTTTCAGAGGTTTCAGTCCATCATAGCAGGGAAGACAGGAACAGAGAGAGAGAGAGAATAAGAATGCCTGTCCTCCCTGGCTTTTTCCTTTTCCCTTTTAATTCAACTCAGGCCCTCAACCTATGGGACATTGGGCACATCTTCCCTGCCTAAGTAATTCTGTCTGGAAACCCCATCAGAGACATACTCAGAAATGTGCTTTACTAATCTCCTAGGTGCTTCTCAACATAATCAAATTGACAGTCAAGATTAACTCTCACAGTAGCCCAATAAGGAATTATTAAGAACTGAGCCAGAGTGGTAGCTGAGTAGATAGTAAAAGGTGGTTTGATTCAAGACATATATTTAACATATGGTGACCAGGATTTGTTAATTATTTCAATGTGCAGTGTAAGAAAATGGGAGAAGTCAATGGTGATTCCAGGACTGTACATGAATGAGAAGAATGAAGATGTCATTTCTGAGAGTTTACAAAGCTTGTTGAATTTTTTGTGTATAGAGGACAGAAAATTAAGAGCTCTAATTTGTATTTACTAATTTTGAATAGACACATATAAATGAAGTAACTACCCTGCAGCATGTAATTGCTCTGAGTTATTTGTTTGTACTTGGGGATTTATATAGCGATATTTTCCCCAAAGTGCAATTGAAATAAAGCTTAAAGATGGTAAATATAAAAACTTTAATATGAACACTAGAAGGAAAGTTTTAATTAAGGAGAGGACTGGTTAATTTTCCTGGCAATGGCAACTTTGACATTGTTAAGTTAAGAGACTTGTGAGCACAAGAAAGAAAGGAAAGTGCTGACATAAAGCCATCATTTTTCTACTCCAGGCAATGAGCTGTGAAGTAAAAGCTTAATTATGATCTTACATCATCACTCTGATACTTAACCAGGCAAGAGATGTCCTTTTCCAGCTCTGTCAGTTGCCTTCTCTATCAATTGACTGGGTTTTCTTTGCCAAATGTGTGGCTGTTGCATCTCCAGTGGAAATGGATGGTTTGCTCACATCTAGCCCCTGACAAGCTGCACCTTATTTCTTCTATAATATCTTGTTCACTGGGATAAGTCCCACCAGAAATTAGACTGGAAATCTGTGTGCTTACTCACCATATCCTTGATCATAAAAATATGAAAAAAATTCCCTTATTTCTCTGTCCTCCTGGTCAATAGTTGTGATTTATCAAATGACAGGATAATTTTTAAGAGAAAACCAGGAGTTTTGACATGGAGAGTTTGTAGAGGCTTCACAACAGTACAGGAAAACCACTAGTTCTAGTGCTGCTCTTCAGCTACCAACTCCTTGAAAGTCTTTCATTTATTTTTCAGTGGAATTAACTGCAGCTGAAAGAAAGGTAAGACTTTTAAAAAGACATAGAGAAACAGAGCACACAAAAAGGATTATTTAAAGTTCCTATAAACCTTTGTAAATGCTACAAGGTACCCCCACACAACACAGCAATAGTTTAAAAAATAATAAAGTTCTTATAAATAGAAAGGTGTAGGTTAATATCATTTTAAAATTCTAAATGAGCATTCACTGACAAAGAATACAATTTTTTAATTTACAATAGGTACAGACTAATATTTGGATTTCAAACTTTCTTACCAATCAAATCAATCTTCACCTGTTATTTTATATTGGATTTTCACAGGAAAGTGTAGATCACATTTTCAGTAAAATAAGAGCCTCATAATTTTTTGCTAAATATTGTTTTCATGCCAACTTCAAAGATCAGGGAGTACTCTTTAGAAAATATGAGTATGTATGAAAAATATGAGCTATATGAAAAGTTACATGCAACAAATATAGAAGTTGATTTTGAGGTCTGGCAGAGTGGCTCAAGTGGTAAGAGTTCCTGTTTAGCAAGAAATTGATTTTGAAGTATCCACAGAGTTAGTATCTTTCTGATTATTTGAATTAAAAAAACTGACACCATTACTGTAAAAAATTAATATTATAACTGAAATAAGTCTACCTATGTTGCATTATTGCATGAAGTTTTTCAATACACACCTAGCATAAACAGAATGTGCTACAAAAAAAGGTAAAAGATAACTTCATGAAGAGTCCTATGACAAAAGTGATTTTGCATAAATTATATAAAGAATCATTACTTTTCTTTCATAAGTGTAAAAATCTGTAATTCATGTGAAGTTCAAACAACACACCCAAATGGTATACATTAAACATTTAATTATACAGCACATTTTACAAAGGTACATTTTATGTGTACTATGTAACTCAGAATTATAAAAATGTTCATGAGTCATATAAAACAATGTAGAAGAATGAATTTGGTTTCTGTTTGTGTTCCATTAACAACAGAGATCTACAAATAATACAAGCATGTCCATGCTGTTATTGGATCTCACAGAATCATCAAAGCATTTGTGACTCCAGCATCATTTTCCTGTATCTGTCTGTAGGCAGTAACTCTGTGGCCAGGAGGTGTCCATACTGAGCAGGCAACAGAGAATTGAGCAGAAAGTAAACACCTTCTCTTCAGGATCAGCCAGCACCAACCCGAGAGCCCTTCCAAGCAACTCTCCATTCTGCATCTCACCATCTTTCTTCTTTACTCCTCCCTACATTAGCCACACATTATTACTGTTGCTCTTTGTCTCTTTAAAACTATTATTCCTTCAAATCCTCTCCTCTCATCCAGAATTATGATCTTGACATCTTGCTGAATTGTCACTTAACACCTTAGGATAATAGTCTGTATCTTGTTCCTCTGTATAGAATAAAACATCCTTTGGGTACATACCATATCTGATGCCTCACAGTGACCCCATGTAAACCTCAAACTATTTCTGGAATTGAATACTTAGTAAAATTTTGGTAAGTCTATCCCAGGGCCAGCCAGCCAATGTCAATACCAAAATCAATGAACTGGATCAGAGACAGACAGTACAATTTAATTTGCATGACTCTCTAGTTTATTGGAGTTGCCTGTATGAGGAACTTTGTGGAAACAGATTGAGTAGCAATACCTACTGTGTTCATATGACATGGACATGTTGATTACCCATATGCAAATGTTTGTTTCCCAACACTAAATGATCTTGCCATGAACTAGATGCAAAACCTTACAATTTCAAAGATGTTGCTGAAGTCACCTTTACATGGACTTGTATAGCATATTGCATATTTCTGGCAATGCTCTACTTCCATAGGGTCAGATGGATATTTATTTGCTTCCTGTAGCCCAGAAGGACTAGACTCTGCTCAGGAATCTCATAAATGGGCTGAGTAGAACTCAAAATGAATCCTTGCTTTGGGGAGAGGCCTTTAGGACTACATAAATCTGTCCTTTAAAAGCATCCCCGCTCCTAGTCTCTAAGGCTGGGCACATAAGAGAACACTCAGCCTCTAGAAGGCACTAAATCTCCATTGTTTTGTATTTTAGTAGTGACAGTCATAGCAATGAGAATAACTAACTCGAAGACCCAATTCTTTGTTTCAAGTCTCATTTTATCATATTATTAGCAATTGTTGAACTTTTTGTAGCATCTCATAAACCTGGAGATCTAGGCAAATGGACCACTTATAGGAATTATGAAGGTAAAATAAACAGTGTTTTGCTCTTCCCAGAACATTCTAATGACACATATACAAAAGGAATCTGAGGGTCACTACATAGGAAGTGTGAGATCTCATCTCTCTGTCTCCCATCCTACAACTGCACTAACAGAGCCAATCTTGATAAAAGTTCCATATTAGTGTGTACTCATCACAGTGCACCATATGCCCATTAAAAAGTTAAGAACTAGGTCAAGTTACCATTTGCATTTCATCACTGTCTTAAATCTTGGAAGATTAGATTTCAGAAAATTAAATAGTACTATACTTGGAAATATAAGGCATTATGTAACCAATTCCTTTACCTAAGAAAGGAAAAGCTAAAGTGACAGTTGCTTATGTGACAAATAACCCACAGGTGCCTTAATTTCAGGACATTTCAACTGCTATTTCTCAAGCACTCTGAGTGTTATCTGCCCATTTGAAGTGTTGTGAGCTGGTGTTGACGGTCCTTGCCTTCACAGACCAGATGACTGGCTCGTGAGGCAGTTGATTAATTGTGAGCCAAAGCTGGTAAATAAAGTAGGATTTATTAGAGAGAAAGGAAAGGCTACAGCTAGAACAGTGCAGTAGCTTGCTGCTCAGGTGAAGGCTAGGGCTTTTATGGACATTTTAACTCTGGGATTGGGTAAAGGTTAGGTAGGCTCTTCTCATTGGCCATGGATTCATGGGCCAAACTGGTTTGTTTGTCCGTTATTGGGGGAAGGAAACAATCTTGAGCGCATTTTGCTCATCAGCCCTGTGGCAGATCTATCAGACCCTATATCTCCTCTTCAGGGTGCAGAAATGCAGGCTCACAACTCCTCAGGATGCAGGAATCATAGTCCTCTCCATGGGGGGATGGGATACTCACTTACCTGCCTTAGGTCTCCAGACCCAACAAGCGGAAGCACAGTTTTTCCTAAATCCAAGGAGCTATTAGAATATGGGTGTACTGTCCTTCACACTTGGAATTCAGTGTGACAAACCAGTACAAATTAGTCTCTTTGCTTGTGAAAAAGTGACAAACATAATCAAATATGAAAAGTTTATACCCTTAGGGAAATAATTGCTTATAGTAGGAAAAACAAATATGTAAAAAGTCCAAAAATAGCTAAACATAGAAATTTAAAAATTAATAGTACATATAAACAATAGTACATATTGTGAATGATAAGTGAACTGGAAAACATATATTCCATTTTCACCTGTCCACACTTATTAATGAAAACAGTGTACTAAACTGCTCTGTTTTAGGCACATGGAATATAACCCACGACTAGTACCCTTGGGTTTGACTGCCAGGAACACAATAACAAAGTTTCATTCTCATTTGTCAAGAAGACTTCTTCACCAGTGTTTTGTGCTTCGTTTTTCCTTTTATTCTAACAGGCAAGAAGTTCCTTACATACTTTTAATTTCTTTTTATTATTGTTATACAGGGAGTACATTGTGATATCTGCAAAAGTTATTACAATATATCATAGTTGAATTCACTCCACCCATCATTTTCCTTTATGCCCCCTTCCCCTATTCCTGGAATTGTATCAACAGGAGTCTGTTTCCTATTTACACACACGTGTATGTAATATTTCCACCATATTCACCCTCTTTCCCCTTTCTTTATATCTGCCCCTTCTCACTGGTACCAACCACAAGGTTCTCTGTTTTTTTTAAGGTATTTTTGTTTAAGACAGCTCTACAGGGAGTTTCCTTGTAATATTTATTATAATGCAAATTGCTTTATGCCATCTATTTTTCTCCTTTCTACCTTAGTCTCCTTCTTATGGTGATTTCAACAGATCTAAAAATTCTATGCTCATTCTTATGTAGAAAATGTATCACCCATATTTACCTTCTTAACTACTTACTTTTTACCCTCAGTCTCCCTTTAATGACCTCCACTAAGTGTGAACTGTTTTTTTAATATTGCTTATATTTATCTTGGTTCTATATTCCACATATGAGAGAAAATATGCAGCCTTTGTATTTCTGAACCTGAATTCACCTAAGATGATGTTCTCAATTCTATCCATTTACTTGCAAGTGACAAATCATTCTTCTTCACAGCTGAGTAAAATTCCATTGTATATAAATTCCACATTTTCTTAATCCATTCATTAGCAGTGGGGCATCTTGGCTATTTCCATAGCTTAGGTATTGTAAATAATGCTGCAGTAAACATGGGTGCATATGCAATTTTATTTAACCTAACTTACATTCTTTCAGGTATATCCCTAGGAGTGGTATTTCTGGAACTTATGGCAGTTCTATCTTTACTTTTTTGAGGAGCCTCCATACTATTTTCCATAGTAGTGGTACTAATTTACATTCCCACCAACAGTGTATGAGGGTGCCTTTTCCCTACAGACTCACCTACATTTGTTGTTTTTGTTCTTGATGATAGCCATTCTACCAGGAGTGAGGTGGAATCTTAATGTAGTTTTGATTTGTGTTTCCTTTAGCGGTACATCTGACAAGAGACTAATAACCACAATATACAGGGCACTCAAAAAACTAAATTCCTAAAAAAAATCAATGAACAATTGAAGAAATGGACAAATGAACTGAACAGAGCTTTTTCAAAGGAAGAAATCCAAATGGCAAAAAAAAACATGAAAAAATGCTCAACATTCCTACATATTTTTCCTTACTTTTTTCAGTAGCTTCTACAGAACAGTACATTAGAATGATTTGCACTTTTAATAATGTGCAATAATTTTGAAAATAACTTTTAATTTTATTACTATACATTAGTTATATAAGATAACTGGTTTCATTGTAATATTTTCATTCATGTATAGGTCTATCCATTTTCTTATAAACACATTGATTTCTTTTTCTTTTATGGCTGAATAATACTCTATTATATAGTGCAAATAAAATTTAAAGAAATTTTATTAGTTTCTTTATGAAGAAGTTGGTAAAGGAAGTATATAAAGAGGAATTATTTCTTTGATGTATTGACATGGTTTTCTTTCTCTTTGGGTATGCCGTGTTGTGAGACATTCCAATATTCAAATGGGCTGACCTTCTGGATGGTACAACGACAAAGCTCTTGTGACTGCTAGTTCCATGAGGTAAGGGCTGAACTGAAGGTGAGAGCTGGATTCCATTATCAACACTTAATTAAGAAGAAGGTATACATCATAGCTTCCAGAGTCTTTCCATTTTCATGGCCCTTCATTTAAATGTGTGCAAAGAATGGTTTCTCCAGAACAGCTTTAATTGAAAACACATGAGTACATTTTTGCCATCACCTTCCTACTAATGTCATTTCTCTCCCACCAAACAGCTTACATCAAGGTAAATTTTACCCTTAGTCTGAGAATGTTGGCACTTTATATTCCTAAGACTATAATTCTATGGGAGTTGATATTCTGTAGGACTATTGATAGTGAATGTTGGAAATGATCATAATGCTGTCAATAATGGACTGTTTTAGAGTTAGTTCACACAGGCACATTTTGATTTCTCTGCTACCTTTTTATCTTCTTTAAATCCTGGGAATTAAAATCCTAAACTCTTTTGTTAGTAAATGTAAATATTTAAATAAAAATTATACGTACTTGCGATTTTATTTGAAAATATTCATTAAAGTACTAATTAGTTTCTATTATATATTTGATTAATCAATGAGTCTTTCATACCAATTTCACATTTTCTAGAAATTTTTATTTTCAGTGAGTTTTTGTGGTCATAAATTTACAAGCCTCAATTTTTCCACTTGGATTTTGTCATGTATACACATAAATAAATATATATATATATATGATTTTTTCTTGTCAATTTGAATTTGTTACCTATTTTACCATTTATACTTACTGTGAATCATCTCATATAATTAAAAACTCTCATAATTTTCCACAGTAAATCTCTTAAAGTCCTTTTCAATGCTCATCAACTCTAACATATATTTTGTAAAAAACAATTTCTTAAATTGGAATCCATTTTAGATTCAATGTGGTAGCATAGTTTGACTATTTTTCTTCATAGTAACAAACATAATGGTATGTTTTGAAAATAAGTCTTTCTTTGATTCTGTGAAAGTGAATTCATTTTCCATGCACTTATGTTTTGGGGGTGATATATTGTTCAAAGTTAGTACTGAAAATACGATATGAGACTCAAAAACTGAGGCAAAGTGTACTCTAATTATTGGGTGCAAACTGGCATATGTCCTTTTCCTCATTCTCAATGTTTTTAGATGGTATCTAGATGTTTGTTCTCTTCTCTCTTACGTCATTTCTGTTTCTCTCAAACTCACATCTGCCATCTAAAATAATTAGCCAAGCACTCTAGTAAGTCATCTCTTTTCAACCTACTGGGGCTATTTACTTTTTGAGGTCAGTCATCTAAAGAAGTTATCATACTTAAGTCCAATTCCATACACAAGTATGAGCTACAAAAATGTTAATGAAAAATTCAATATCAATTAACAAGTCCATTAATAAGTAATTTTATTCTTGAAATGTAAGAAATTGTATAAAGACATGGATTTTTTTGGATCTTTTATACTATCCTGAGGCATGAATCTGGAAATACCCTGTCATCTTACCACTGCAAGTATTTTGGGTCTGTTGATGATTTTTTTTTCCATTCCCAGTCATTGTTTTAATTTTGTGAAAAAAATCTGCTAACAAAAAAGATCTGTACTTTATTTGTGTGCCATTTAAAGTAAAATTAAACTAGTCATTCAGTAAGAGCATAGAATTCAAACAATATTTCAGAAGCAGCTAAGGACATACAACTGGTATTAACTGTATACTTTTTAAGAGTATTATTTCATAGCAAGGAAAGAAATCAGAGGAGACAGAAATACAGAAATCCACGATTCTGTTGTCTCTGGTACATGTAGAAACTATTTAAAACAGGTAAATTTGAAAGCATGTTTGATAGTATTTAAAAAGTAACAAAGGGTTCCTAATAGCACAAATATAGGTTGTGTCCCTGAGTGAGTATGAACATAAGCAAATAGAAAAAAAACCTGAGAAAATAATTGAGAAATGAAAAAATGATAAACAAATTTAAAAGAGGAATTCCACCCCACACAAATTTTGTCTACACTTTATCTTCTAATACTAAAATAAATCCTTGCTGAAACTTCAAAAAAAGTGAGAGGAAGAAAGAAAGATGATGATGGTGACGATATTTGCAAATTACATAGAGTGTATTGCACACACATACATGTGAGCTGGAATTTGCTAAGAAAAGGCCAAAGAGG
Source organism: Castor canadensis (assembly GCF_047511655.1). Classification (NCBI taxonomy): domain Eukaryota; kingdom Metazoa; phylum Chordata; class Mammalia; order Rodentia; family Castoridae; genus Castor; species Castor canadensis. The sequence continues at coordinate 55,818,293 of NC_133394.1, forward strand.
AAGAATATGTTCAAAGAAGGAACTTCAGGAATTTTCACAGGGTCCTACTGAGTTTATCCAAATACTACTTCTTCTAACTATAGGGCAAGGTTTCACAGGGATTTGACCCAAACCACTACCAAGTGATTCTGAGAAGAACAACTCTGGAAATAATTTTTCTAAGAAAATGGAATTCCAAACATCAACAACAGAGTGAACCTGTTGCACATTGTGTTGATAGCCTAGGAAGCATGTACATTACTGTTAGGAGGAGGGTCACGCAGAAGCTATCTTAAATATAACCAACAAATCCTTAACCAAGCCTCAACAAGATCAAGCCAATTCTCCATTAAATTCACTGCTGTTAGGACAAAGCTCAATGACCTTTATAGAAAGACAGGAAAATTCATATTCTCAGTAACATAGCACCCATAAACATCCTTTAAATTATCAAAAATTACTAGATGTGTGAAAACATGGAAATACAACATGGAAAACATGGAAACACAACATGAGAAATATGGTAAAAGGGAAAAAAATCTCAGGAGTTGGCAAATAACATCTTTAAAGGAGCTATTAAAAATAGATGAATGGAAAGCAATGCACATTTTCAAATGCTAAGTATCAAATCCTCAAGAAGTCATAATAAAATGGACATGAGGATAAAGGAGAATGATGGAAGGGGTGAATTCAAATATGATGTTTGTGATATATTGTAAGAACTTTTGTTTATGCCACAATGTACCCCAAACACAACAATACAAAAAGAAAAAAAGAGGTCATAAGAATTTTAATATTCTCCTAATCACAGAGTTTCAAATGACATGAAGACCAGTCAAGAGAACTAAAGGGAAGTACTGACAATGATTTATTCCCTCTCAGTAGTTAACCAAATAAATATTCTGAAAGTTCAAGAAGACTATAAGAGACTTGGATAGCATTATTAACCTATTTTATCTGAATTGTGTTTATGGAATACAAACCTAAGGCTAAGAGAATACCCAGTCTTTTAAAGTACACATATAATATTGATTAAGAGAAGTCATATACCGGAAAAGAAGTCACAGTAAATGTAATAGGATTGAAGTCATGCAGCATAGCTCAAAGGCCATAATAAAGTGAAGGTCAACATCTATTAGCATAAGTCTATTGGGAAGGAACCAAAATATTTGTAAATTGAGCCATACATTTATAAATAATCCACTATAATAATAAGAAAACATAATAATTACAAAATATTTCCAAACAAATGATAATGAAATTACAGCAGGTCACAATTTCACAATTTGTGCTGCTGCAGTGTTTAAGGGAAAATTTACAGATCCTTATTCAAAGTGAGAAACTTCCACATTAGCTAGAAAATGACTAAGTTACATGCAAACAAATGAATAAGCAACTAGCAAAATGAGTGAAATACAATATAAGCAAACACTAGATGTAATCAAAACTGAGGAAGATTATTGTTTTGTTTTGTTATTTAGCTGTACTGAGAATTGAATTCAGAATCTTGCACTTGCTAGGCAGGCACTCTAACACTTGAGCCATTTCCCCAGTGCTCTAAAGTAGATTTTTGAGAATATTAATAAAATTGGAAAATCCATAATCAATCAAAAATAAAAAAGAAACAAATATTATGATTAGGAGTGAATAATGTAAGGAAACTGTAGACGTTCAGTATACAATGAGGTAGTATTATTTAAATCTTTATGCCAAACACCTGGCAAATCAGATAAACTGTGAAAATTCCTTTGGGGAACAAACATGAATTGTCAAAACATACAAGTTGGAAAATCTGAGTAGTCCATTATCTCTTTAAATTTATAGTTAAAATCATTCCCTCCAAGAAAACTTCAGGGCAATCTGGACTTTCTGGTGAATTCAACAAACACTTAAGGAAAGAATAATACTAAGTCCACATTTTTTTTCAGAAAACACAAAAGAAGGGACAATAAACACTTCACAATACCAGGGAGTAGGAAAATCTTGATACTGAAATCGGATGAAGAAAATACAAAATGAAATTTTCACATACAAATGACTATCAAGAATACAGCTGCAAAAACATATAACAAAATATTTGAAATTAACTTGCAGTGTATAAAATAAAATATATCCAATTGAAGTTCTGCACAGGAAAGCGAGGTTATTTCAAAAGCAGATATCTACAATTTTCCACACAAATTATAAAAAAATGAAAGTATATGATCATCATAATATTATAGAGAAAGCATTATATTTCACTTCAACACCTACTTCATGATTAAAAAATGGAAATCAATTACTATACAAAATCAACAACTGATATTATACTTGATGTGAGAAACTAAATTCTTTCTATTTAAGATTGGAAATAAGTTGAACTTTGGCTCTCACCACTCATACTCGACATTATCTTTGAGGTTCTCTCAGTGTAGCAAGGGAAAAATTCCAAAGCATAAAATTCCAACGATAAAACTAAAACTTTGTTCACATACAAAATTGTTGTTTATATAGAAAATCTACAAAATGTAGAAATTTCTTAAACCATTATAATTATAATTATAATAAGTTATCAGAATTAGAATTAAGCAATGCTGCAAGATACAATACAGAAACACAAAAATGTTGTTTACTTGATTTTAGCCATGAAAAACCAGAAAGTGCAAATGAAAACCATCACATATCAAAAACCATAAAAACATGGGCTTAGAGGCTTGGTTCACATTGGACAGTACCTAATGTTGTGAGGACCTAAGTTCAAATTTCAGTATTGTCAGTCAAACAATAGCAAAAAGTAAACCCTAGGAAAACATAACAAAATTCTTAAGGATAAATTTAGTTAAATATATGCAAGACACTCTCATGAAAAACTAAGAATCATTGATGAAAAACAATAGTATGCATCTGAATAGAGAGAAATACCATACAATTAAATCCAAAAACTCATTATTATTAAGATGATATTTTCCCCAAATTGATCTCAGGTTGAGCACAATATCCTAACCACCAGCCCAGCAGACTTTTATAAAGTATGCTTGTTTTTAGAAAATGAAAAGTTTATTCCAAAATGCATGCAGAAAAGGCAAATGTCTAGAAAAGCCAATTTTGGAAAAAGGAGAGCAAGATTGGAAAATATATAATTTCAAAACATACCATAGAGTTAGAGTAACAAGCTGCTATAGTATTGGCATGGGAACAAACATATGAGTCAAACAATGTGCAGAAATTCCAGACCTAGACCCACATAGAGACTCAACTGATTTTTGAAACAGGTGCTCAACTACCCAATAAGGCAAAACATCTTTTCAATAAGTGGACCTGGAAATACTAGATGTAACAGAAAAACTATGAAATTTAGATCAGAAACTTCAAAGCAAAAGATAAAATGCTAATATATCTCAGAAAAAAAACTAGGAGAATTTCTTTGCCAACTTGAGTGAGGCAAACACTTCTTAGAACATAGAGTGCTAACCACAAAAAACAATGAACTGGCTTCATTACAGCTAACAACTCCAGCTCATTAAGAAGCTTTATTAGGGAAACTATCAAGCAACACCAAGTCACACACAGAAGAAAGTATTTGCAAAACATATATTGGACAAAGGAATTGTGCCCAGAACAAAAAAAAATTCCTACAAACTTCTTACAGTAAAACAACCTAATTATCAAAAATGGACAAGAGATTAAATAGATACTTGACAAAGGAAAATATAAAAATGGTGAAAAGGACATGAGAATTGCTTAATATGTTTAATCACCAGGGAAATTAAAGTTCAAACCAAAATTCAATACCACTGCACACCTTCTAGACTGGCTAAATTCAAAGGCAATGGCAATACCAAGTGTTGGTGAGAATGCAGAACATCCAAACTCTCATATACTACTACCTGGAGGGTAAAATATTACCACCATTAAATAATAATTGTGCAGAATTTTATAAAAATTTAACTAATACCTATTTCCCATTAATCCTCTCGATATTTACCTATGATTAAGTTAAACATGTGTCCACAAGAATTAGGTCAAGAATATTCATGATAACTTTTTTGATAGGATGCTATAAAGCTAACAGTTATAGTTCCTAATATTTAGTTATAATAATCCCCAAATGGAAGCAATCAAAATGTGTGATAAAGAGGAAAGTGAGCTAATAAATTTTGGTATACTCAAATAGTGGAATCCTCTTAAGCAATTTAAAGGAATGACTTACTGATATTTGGAACAACATGGATGAATCGCTAAAACATTACACTGAGCAAAAGAAACCAGACATAACATGGCACTTACTATGTGCTTTCATTTGTGAAGAGATCTAGAACAGACAAAAGTACTCTGAGATTTTAGATTTCACAACAGTAGTTTCCTGTGAAGAACATAGTTGACTGGGAAGGAATTAAAAGGAAGGTTTTGATATGGTAGAACAATTCTGTATCTTTAAAGGGTATGAGTTGAAGTTATGTGAATTGGCCAAATGTATTCAGACGATACATTGAGGATCAACTCATTTCACTGTTCACTTTATGTAAATTTTATATCCATAATTTTTAACAGGAAAATGCATCTAATTGTGACTTGCTACAGAGCCACAATTCTCTCAGAAAAACTAACAGTCATTGCCCACTCAAAGTACTTCATGGATTTATGTCAAGGATGTTGGTTTCACATTGGAATCTAACTTAGCTTTATTTCATATGATCACTTAAAGAGTTTTGAAGCATTACTAGTTTTACTGTATATTATTAAACTTTGTTCACACGTTTCTACACAATGAACTGTAAATGATTCCTTTTGTTGAGAATCTGGAGAGTGATGGTGGGCATCAGTCCCTTCTCTATGACAATGACCCTGCTACACACATTTTGCAGCTCAGTAATAGACTACCTACCATTAAAGCAGAGCTTCCTCTCTGCTTCCTTTTTCCAGCTCTGAGCTTTGCTTTGCTCTGTACACCAACAACCTGGAACAGCTTCTCTTTCCCAATATTCCTCATTTATTCTGCAAATATTCATTAAATATGTACCATGTGGCAGGTGGTGGGTGAAACTGCACAAAGTGTCAAAGAATCTATTGCTAATAAGATAAGACAAAACAAAACAAAACTAAGCAGGTAGCTTGCTATCCCTCTTTGATCTTACAATCTGGAGTATTTGAGTTAAGACTGTCAAACAAACAGGTACGTGCATAATTCAAACTATGACACTAAAAAAAGCACTAGGATGAAACCATAAGTGAGAGCATTTAACAAGCAGATTTTCTATTCAATATAACAAGCAGATTTTGCCTGATGAGCTCAATTTTGAACTGAAATCAAGAGGGATTGTAAATACAAACTAGGAAATGCAGATTAGATGGTAGGTAGAATGTGTTTCAGGTAGAGGGAACTGCAGGTTCAAAGACATTTTGCTTCCATAATAGCTAAAAAGAGGCCATGGCAGCTGGACTGGAGAGTAAAGAGAAGTACAGGACAAGATAAGGTTAGAGAGACAGGCATGCTAAATATTTCAGTCTCTTCTTAAACAGTGGGGAGCCACCAAAGGGTGTTAAGCATGTGTGTTCTGTGGAAAAGAAAGAGTTTGTGAACTCATTTAGATTTTGAAAACATCACTCTAGCAGTCACAATTGTTGAATGTTGTTTGATATCATTCAGTCTTTTCCCTCAGGAAGAGGGCTGATTATTCCAATCTCCTTCAAACACATAGCTATTTTCTACATCTCTAGTAGAATCCTTCCAATTGTCTTTTCTTGTACTATTGCATGATTGTTTAATTAATCATTTCTCCACTGTAACTATTTGAAGGCCTGGATATTCTTATTTCACTTTAAAGTATTCTGCTTTTCCCAACAGTATAGGAGGGGCCCACTGTATTGACTCCATGAAAAAGAAAGCAAAGGTAAAGCTACTACTTTCTTTTCATCCAATGATCAAATACAAGCTGAGATATAGAATCCATGACTTGAAGACAAAAAGTGTTTCGACATGACTGCAACATATGGCAAAGAGGCCAGTTGTCACTTGGGAGAGATTTGATGTTTGCTCTGGGTTCTCACAGTCTACAGGAGTTTGGGTCAGTCAACTCATCACAGTTCAGCATAGAAGGACCAAGATTTTGATTGCTGACATACCCAGAGTGAGTTAGATGCTGCATAGAGCATTCCAGTACTTAAATGTAGAAGTGGCTGGCATTTTTTTTAAGGCTGTGATTCTTATTTAACAGGAAATAATGGAAAAATGCATTTAGGAAGAGAACCAGTTACTGTGTTCAAAGATAAGTAAAACTGTTTCTTCTGTATCAATAAGCCAAGTTATACACAGAGCACTACTTGAAAACGCAAGGAGCAAAGCTGAGAACTTAAATCGCTTTGTCTTGATGGCTACAGCTACCAAGTTATGCCACAAAGTTCATAGAAATGACCACATGCTAGTGTCTTTAGATCAATGGAGCATCTTCTGCTTACTGCTACACCCTTCCTGGAAAAACTTACTTCTGCACTTTCTTAAAGGTGGCAACTAGATCCTCCCCCATTTTGTAAGATATTCTTTTCTTCAATATCTTAACATTTTCCATTAGGTGATGGTTAAGTCTTGAAATGGGGAGTATGTGTATAAAGCATTTAAAACAACATCCAATAAATAATTGTCAGATAAATTTAAAGTAACCCTTCAAATATGTATTATCTTGTCCAATATGGATTGACTTTATAATTTAGCTCCGAAAGGCAACATTATTTATTTCCACATCCTTAAGGCATAGAGAAGGTCCCTTGCTGTTCCTTCATAGGAGCAAGTCCAGCATTTTGATTAATCATAGCACCTTTTCAACAGTCACCCAATATTTCCAAAATAGCACAATAAATTGTCCTAATAACTGAAAAGAGTCAATCAAGTAAGCTTAATTTACTTCCAGTCAAATGGGCCCAATCTTTATTAGGAAGCCTCTCAGTGAGAACATGAGGTTGCAAGTGCAACAGATTTAACCCAGGCTTTATGGAGGTTGAATTTATATACTTTGTGCAATGTCTGGCATTGGAAGAGTGTCTAATTAAAACCCCTCACCAAAGGAGAAGGAAATTGCTTATTCTGGTGATCATTTGTTTGAGATTCTAACAATTACTTAGAGATGTGTTAAAATACTCCACCATGGCTATGAATTTGTCTATTTTGCCTTTACATATTTCATGGCTATTTTATGAGTTACATCATAATTTTAGGACTGATGGATGTTTCTGGAAAATACTGTTATCATTTTATTATATGCCTTATGTCTGATAATGTGTTTTGCAATAAAGCTACTTAGATTGAGGCTAGTATACTCGCACAACCTTTCTATCTTTTTATCTGATATTGAAGAGATTTACAAAAATGAAAGAACAAGAGCCAGGTATAGTGGTAAACACCTTTAATCCCAGCTATTCAGGAGGCTGAGGCAGTAGGATTTCAAAATTGAGGACAGACTGGACAATTTAGAAAGATGCTGTCTGAAAATAAATCTTAAATTAAAATGAGGAGGACTGGAATGTAGCTCAATGGTAGATTGATTGCCTGCCATTACCATTTGCACAGTTTTGGGTTTGATTCCCAGCACCTACACCCCTTCAAAAAAGAAAAGCAAGAAAATGCAATACTGTTATTACAATATTTTGGAAAATGCAGTTTCACAAAAAATATTTATGCTAACATATGATAAGAGTAATGCTATTTTTAAATAAGTTAACAAGTGTTTTTAATATTCTGAATTTTATTTTCCAAAATGGTAAATGTTTAAGGTTGCAAAGCTTATAAATAAATTAATTTTAAAAGTTTTACAAGGATTCTGAGTCTAATAATTAGAGAATCATTACTTAAAAATTAATTTCAGAACCTTTAAAATTTTAAGCCTTAAAATTGACTAATGGTACATTGTAGTAAATCTATATTTATTCTTCTTTGTAACAATCTGTATGCCCTTTTTCTTGGTGGGACTGGGGTTTGAATGCAGGGTTTCACACCTGCACTCTTCCACTTGAGCCACAGCTCCAGTCCTTAAAGAAATTCTTGACACTTGTCCAATGATTAAATTGAGGCAAATTACAGGTTATAGTTATATTCTCTCAGTATTTTAAAGGTATATCCCATAGTCTTCTGGTTTCTTTTATTGCATTGAGAATTAGTTGTGTTGGCTGAAATTCTTGGGAATATAAGCTTGATGTTCTAAGGATTATATCCTTGGATCTGCTGATCCTAGATCATGGAATAAATATGTCCTCGTGGGTTGTGTAATTCAGATTATTGGTTTTTCTTCATTGGGACCTAATACCTGCATAGCTCAGGAGAAAGTAGGACCCTCCAAAGCTGTTTTGCTCCCCTGAAGTACAGCAGGGAGACCATCAGTCCTGAGGCCACTTTCCTCTTGTGGCAACACACACTTAACAAAATATTTATCAATTTAAGCATTTGTAAGTAAAGATTCCATGGTGTTAAAAGGATTCACAGTTGTGAAGCTATTACCACATCCCAAAACATTTTCATCATCCCCAACGTGAAGTATGTACCCTTTCAGCAATAATGTCCAATTCCCCTCCCCACTAAAAACCTGATAACCTTTAGTCTGCTCTCTGTCTCTATGAATTTCACTATTTTACAATATGATATTTGTCCCTTGGGTCTGGCTTAATGTTTCCAAGGTCAGTCATGCTGCAGGCACATATCAAATTTCATTCCTTTTCATGGCTGAGTAATACACCATTGTATATATATGGCACAGTTTGTTTGTACATCCATCTGTTAGTGGATATTGGATTGATTCCTTCTCTGGGATATTGTAAGTAATGGTTATATTAGTACAGTTCTATGAATACCTGAGTCCCTACCTTCAATTCTTTTAGAAATATACATAGAAATGAATCACAGAATCACATGGTACTTTTATCTAAAATTTTGAGGAACTGCAAGCTGTTCCGCAGTGACAGAACCATTTTATATTTCCATCAGAAGGCACCAGTATTTCATTTCTCCACATGCTTGCCAAAATTTCCTATATTAATTGTATGTATTATGATCCTCATGAAATGGAGAACACTGTTTTTGTCAGTGATTTTATACATTTTTTTAAATCGTACAAAGTAAGGGGACTCATTATGACATTTCCATGCATGCATGTAATGTACTTTAATCATATTCATTCCCTCTATTACCCTTCTTACAACCTTCCCATCATCTTTTCCCCCTTCTTTATCCTTAACTGTCACCTTTTACATTCATTTCCTTCCTCCTTTCCTCCTGCTTCACATGTGAGAAAAAACATACAATACTTGTCTTTGGCAGTCTGGCTTATTTCATTTAACATGATTTCCAGTTTCATTCATTTTCCTCCAAATGACATAATTTCATTCTTCTATGTGGCTGAATAAAATTCTTTGGTGTGGAGATATATGTGTGTGTGTGTGTGTGTGTGTGTGTGTGTGTGTAAGAATATACATATGTACACATGTAAGAATATATAGAGAGAGAGACAGATAAATATATACACACACATATATATAATTCCACTGTGTGTATATATATGTAAGAATATGTATATACACATGTAAGAATATGTATATATATATATACACATGTACAAATATATATGCACACACATACATATACATACATACATATATGTTTATAATTCCACTGTGTGTATACAATTGTGTTGCACATATATATCACATTTTCTTTACCATTCATCCATTGATGGGAACCAAGGCTGATTCCATAACTTTACTATAGATAATAGTGTGGCATATAGTGTGGTATAGTTGAGTCATATAGAAATTACATTTTTAAGTTTTTGAGAAATCTCCATCCTGATTTCTTTAGTGGCTTGAGTAACTCACATTCCCACTAGCAGTGTATAAGAGTTCTTCTTTTCTCTACATCATCACTATTATTTCTTGTCATTTGTTTTCTTTATATAACCATTCTGACTGCTGTGAGATGGAATCATAATATAGTTTCATTTGAATTTCCCTGATGGCTAAAGATGTTGACTGTATTTCATATTTTTATGTATTGACTGTTTTCATGAATTTATTGAACTCCTGTATTTCTTTATTTGAAAATTGTTTATTCAGCTCACTTGCTCATTTATTGATTAGAGTATGTGCTCTTTTGTGTTTAATTTTGTATGTTGGTCATATATTCTGGAAATTAGTCCCATGTTTAAATTTTTTATTTCTTTATGTAGTCTAGATACTAATCCACTGTCAGATAAATAGCTGGTGCACATTTTCACCCATTCTGTAGTCTTTGGAGATCACTTTCTGTGTTAAATTCTTAGCTTGAGATTTCCTCACAGGTAATTCATACTTAAGATCCAAACTTGGGTGAGGGTTGATCCATGTTAACATATCTCAGAGCACATGACATTTTCCACATAGGGCCCATGCCTGTTCCAACAAGCTTCCTATCATTTACTCATCCCAGTGAGCAGATTTTTGTCAGCCACCACTTCACTGAGCTACAAACTTCCAAGGATTCAAAACATGTTTTGAATTTGATCCCATATCCTTATCCTCATCATAAATAGGCTTTATATCTATATGAACACAAACTACATTTTTCTCCCGTATCCTTTCCTCCCTTTTCTTCCTGGGATCCAACAAAACTGCTCACAGATTTTTCTAGATATTTTCCTGCCCACAACCTCTACCCCACAACCTTACTCTGCATTCTCCCTTTCCCCCATGGCAATTTTCCTTATTTTGTCATAATTTTGCTATGACCTTGTAATGTGCTTATTGCATTTCCCCTTTTATTCAGGTGTTTTTATTGGAGGGATTTTCAGGTTTCCCAATTCACCAATTGTCAAGTTATCCTCCCAAAAATGTTCAATCTTTGTTTTTCATTTTTAGAAACCAATTACACTATGCAATAAGAGATTGAGGTTTGACTCTACACATTTATCTCTTAAAGATGTGTTCAACTCTTGGATCAAAATATCAAGTTATGTCATGATAAAAATTTGGATTTTTAACATGTTACAATAGTTCTCAGTTTGAGTTTTACAGAATAGTTTTCAAAGTAGAGTAACATTTTAATTATGAAAGAAACTGTTTCAAGATCAAGTTAAGAAACATTTTATTAAGCTTGAGTAAACAGCTTACTTAACTGCAGAACTCATGTAGTATGCTTACTAAATCCTAGGAAAGCATTTCTCAAACTTATCTCTTTGGAGCAGCATGTGGTACTGAATATTCAAAGACACCTTTGACTTCTGGAAGCCTTGACATCCATACATAAAGATCAAATTTCCAACTCTTCCATAAAGTTACATAAAATGGGCTATTACCATCTTTGGATCATGATATACAAATGATTTAGTAGCTCACAGAATTAATGATGGATTCCAATTTTGGAAAGCTACAATATTATGCATGTTTAAAAAGGCTACATTTTGATTTCATTTTCATTTTATTATTACCCTAACCCCCATAGATGTTATAAATCAGATATCATAATAAAATAATTTAGATATTTATACACTTTGGTATGCAAGATTCTGAAAATTTGGAAATGAAATTAGAGATGTCAATATAGAGAGTAATAAGAAATAAGCTTTCCATAGCAACAGTCATATTTATTCCATGGTGATTATACCAAAATAACTTATCTGAAAGCCCTGGACACTTTAAATTAATTGAACAATTTAAAATAACATTAACATTTCTTTATCTTTAATGGAGATTTCTGAATTAGACTTAATAGTATAAATGTTCTTCAGTCTTCTTAGAAATACATCTTCAGAGCTTTTAAATTAATTTTAATAATTCCAGTTTTGAATTCAGTTTTCACAAAAAGCACTTATTTTAAAAGTTTGCACCACTTCTGCAGAAAATCTCTAAAATATTTTATGATTCAAGCAAAAATGTAAAGAGACAATTAAAATAGATGTAAATATCAAAGAAAAGAAATGACTTCATATGAAATCGTATGCCCACTATTTATTAAATACTGATTTTCCAATTTGTAGATTATTGTGGGTCCTAGATTTTCTTGAAAGTTTTTCTATTTAACTAATCATATTCATATTAATTGCAACTGTCTCAAAAAGTGAACAAGTTGAAAAAAAATTAAATGATAATCTGTGATAAAGATTTACCAAATTATAGGTAAATTAGTGATTCCATTCCCTCTTTAAGAGTTTCAGGCTTATGACCCAGATGATTTGCTTATTAATTCCCTTTACTGTATAGTTGATGATTTTCAGTGATAGTTGACAGAGAAAGATAGGTAGATGATAGATAGATAAGTAGATATATTTATATCTATAATAGATATAGATAGATGATAGATAGATAGATAGATAGATAGATGTCTAATTCTGCAAATATTATATGTTTGTGTATGAATACTCATGTGTGTAAACCATCAGCCCTCCAAAATTCAATTTAAGACTTTAAAGACTGTAGGCATATTTAGAAGTCTACCTGGTTATTCCCTCAAAAATGAATTATGTATTGTTTCTTTTTGTCCATTCCATTCATCTATATTCCTCCTTCAATCACTTAGCCTCTGCACTATTTAAATTTTAATGAATTCTGTCCTCATAAACAACTAATACTCAAGATAAAAATAGCTTTAATTAAAATTTAATTTTATGGCAAATCTAATCTGGCAATAGTTGAGAATCCCTGATTTGGTCTAAAAGAATTTCATAGTTTTCCAACATACGTCTACAATTGAAAACAGCCCTGTAGTAGAGATACAGAACTCACACTAAGAATATCCTCATTTGTTTCAGATTTCTGTTTTGTTTTTATTTTAAATCTTGAAATGGTGATAATTATACCTCCCCCTTAGGGTGGCCATGAGAACTGAATGAAATAAAGAACCAAGAGGACCTCGCTCAGAATCGAGTGCATGGAAGGTGATCCACTAAATACTGCTTTACTTCCTTCCCTACTTTGTCACTGCATGATTATTTCAATTTCACAAAATAGGAAAAAATGTATAAAATAAATGGGAAATTATATGGAGGGGCCTCATCTGCTTGGAGGAAAGAGAAACTAGGTTTGAGGTCAGTCTTTTATTGTAGAATTAGGCAAGTCACAGACTGGCAAAAAGGATGAGGTTACATTCCACCAGGATGTGCAGAGACAAAAGACCAGGAATGGTGAAGTTGATAGGAAATAGTGAATGACTGTGCAAGTCTTATGGATGGGTATGGGAGGATTTCAGCTGTTACTATGGAGGCTTCCTGCTTTTTCTCACTTTTAATGATACTTCCTTCTGATGGGAGTGAGTGGTGTTTGAAGAAGAAGCTTGCTGCATGTAAATTTTTGAAGGCAAAGACTAAATACAAATTTTTAATGCACACTATTAAATAAACAAAGGGAAGTGAATGTTAGGTGTTCAGAATAGGCTTCATAAGGGCAAATAAAAAGAGAAAAGGAGAAAAGTGGATGAAGTCACTTGCATAAGAAAGATATTGAGATCTGAAAGCAGCTGGTGGGATGGTGGAGTGACCACAGAAAGGAGGGAAAAGGTAGAAGTAGATGAAAATGAGGTTGGAGAGGGGCCTCACTACTTCTAGAACTCTGTAACAGTACGAGATGAAAAAATTAGTATTTTTAACATAAAAGTTAATTGTCCACATGATCATCAGGGGATGCTAGTAATTACAATCAACAGCACTAAACTCAGGTGAAGGAATAGTGTTTTCCTAGCTTCCCCAATCTACCCAACTCATGTCAATCATGTTTTTCAAATAATAGGTTGGATCACAGCAACCGAAATGTTTGAGACATTTTATCACTATTAATTTAACCACCAAAATGATAAGTACTTCAATTAACTTTGGAAAGATAGTATTAGCTGGAAGCAAGGGTTGGGTGGTATTACTGCCTGGCAAGCACAAGGCCCTGAGTTCAAACATGAGTACCACCAAAGAAAAGGAAAAGTGGATGGACTTTATGAATATTGAATAAAAATAAGATGATTCATACATAAATGGATATTTTTATACTTCTATTCATGCAAGTCTTATTATTGGAATAAATGACAAAATTATTACATTTCTCTTGGTATTGTTTTGTGTCAGTGAACACAATCTCATTCAGAACTGTGTGGTGCTGAGAGTAATCCAGTGTATTTTTTTACTGTGACTGTATATTCCAGATTCTCTTCTGATTTGCAGCAGTTAAATTCCTAGGACTATGAGGACAAAAGAATAATTAAAATTATTGTCCAGTTATAAAATATGAATATATTTTTGAGGTTTTTGACCTTAAAAAATAACATGCATATGAATCATCATTTCTCAAACTGTATTATATTTTATGTATTCTGTGAAGAAACTGTTACCTAAATTAAATTATGATAAAATAATTTGCTAGGAGAGGAAAAGATGTGAGTATGGGTTTATATCATATTTTTTCAAGGAATACTCAGAATAAAAGGAACAAATTTATCTTAAAATGAATACTTCACCTGGATTCATAATTAAATACGTGTCCTCTCTATTGTCTTCTAAGCTTGAAGAAAAATTAATTCTATACAGAACATATATCACTTTACTTTGAAATGAATTCTCTGTTGTCTCCTTTATGTTCATCAGGATTTAACATCTGAGTATGTGAAACAGTTTATGTATTAAACTGCAACTATTACAACAGAAGGCCAAAAATGCCAAAGAGGCAGAGAAAATAATTGCAAAATTCATAAGACAACATGTGTGATTATAGTTCTGTTGTTAAAAGTAGTTATTATTTTCAATATGACTTTTGTGCCTTGAGTTAAAATGCTACGATCTTCAAGTTATGGAAGACTAAGTTACAAGTACCAAAACTCTGGAGAAGAAATAAATGCAGAGAAATGAGCCTGGCATCTCTATTATAATGTAGTATGCTTCCATCTGAGGAGGCTGAGAACTGGGCAGAGCATTTGGTAGCACTTCAGGAAGTCAGGGTAGAGGGCATTTTCAAAGGGGGTAGCTCATAGGGAATAAAAGGGGCAATGATCTTTTTTCTTGAATTTGGTATTGGTTTCACTGCTGCTTATTTGACAGTAGCTCATTGAGCTGTCACCCATTGCTATTCTATACACTTCTTTGTATGTGTGTTGTACTTCAAAATAAGCAAGTGAAAAATGCTATTATAAAGAAAGTTGACAACACATACTTAAACCTTAAATATATTTCTACAAGCAAGCTACGTATACTCTCCATGCCAGTATCTGTGGTAAGTGCTAGCATTACAACTTAAACAAGAGACATTTGCCTTGCCCTCATTATGCTTACAGTCTAGGAAGAATATTGCACTGTGAAATGCCCTGTGGGAGATCCAAATGTTCAGCCCTTACAATGAATAACACTATCTAACTTTAATGAAGGAAGGTGATGTCAGCATGGGTGGTAAGTAGAAACCCAATTTATAAATTTGTCATCTGGTTTTGTAAGGGCATGATTTTGCTTTCATTTTTAAACATACTACCTAGATTGTGAACTCTTGGAGTGTAGAGTCCATGTTTTATTCATCTTTGAATCTTTTGTTCTTAGAAAAAGTCTAGCAAAGAAATATAAGTAAATTGGATCAAGAAATAAATCAAGATACAGAGAATGTCTTTTTAAATCTGATTTTCTATTTGACTTTCCCTTTTAGAGGTTAGTTCAAGTTAGAGAATCAATTTTATGGAAAACATTAAGTGATAGGGATGAATTTTATGCTTGGTAATTCTTTCATCATTATAAAAGATACATTTGTTCAACTTTCAATTTTTAATTTTAGAATGACTTGTTACAATCAACCATAACTGAATTTTAGCACTGGAAGGATTTGTAATTTAGTCAGTTTCTCATTTTATAGATGTGGTAAGTAAACTCCTGAGAAGTTTACTGACTTGCCTAAATTTTATAGACTAATACGTATCTCTTGACTTTATATAAATTCTTTCTTCATATGCAGAGAAGGAAACCTGATCAAAAATCACTTTATTTGCCTCCAAGTCTGTACTGTCTGGTAGTTAAGTCACCTTCTCATAGAACCACTAGTAAAAAGAAAATAGTTCATATTAAGTATAAGAAAAGCAGGTGATTCTACTTTAAATTAGAAGGAAGATGGGGCATGAAATAAAATATTTATGTGAATTAAACGTATATGAACTGTAGATTTAATTCCAAAAATGGTAGTTTCAAGAGTCTAGGTTTTTTCTGGGCATTGGCAGTTGCAAACTGAAAACAACAATAACAACAACAAAATTTAGCTGGGCACTTCTGATTTATACAAAAATTATTGGTACTCCAGAGCATGCAATCCAGAGGATTGTGGTGCAAAGCCAGTTCAGGAAGAAAGTTCATGAGATCCCATCTCAAATAATTGCTGAATATGGTGGTGCATGCCTATCTTTCCAGCTATGGCAGGAAACCTAAAATAGGAGAGGACCATGGTCCATATCATCCTGGGTAAAGAGCAAGACCCTAATAACAGAGCAAAAAGAGCTAGAGGTGTTACTCAAGCAATAGAATGCCTATACAGTAAACACAAAGCCCTAACTGCAAAACACAGAACTGTAACTTATCTATTCCTATAAAATTCAAAATAAAATCTAGTGGCTCATATCCCTAATCCTAGCTACTAGAGAGGCAGACATCAGGAGGATCAAGGTTTGAGGCCAGTACAGGCAAACACTTCACTAGACCCTATCTCAAAAATACCCAGCATAATCAAGGGCTTAGCAGAGTGGCTCAAGTGGAAGAGTGCCTGCTTACAAGTGAGAGGCCTTGAGTTCAAATCCCAGCACTGCAAAGAAAAAAAGCCTACAATCATTTTCCACTGTAATCAAAAACTTACAATCCACCTAACCCACATATTTCATATTTGTTGTTATCATTGCTTTTTAAATGGTAGCATCATCAGTTTGAGAAAACATAGCCCAAGAGTTGAGTTTCTGCTTTGAACTGTCTTAGATTCAATAGGAAAAGTCTAATAGACAACCAGTAGTTGAACTAGACCCTTGAAATATGTGATTACTTTCTAAAATAAAAAGAATAATACACATATGAGGGAGAACATACGATTTTTGGTCTTTTGGGCCAGGCTAACCTCACTCAGAATGATGTTCTCCAATTCCATCCATTTACCAGTGAATGATAACATTTCGTTCTTCTTCATTGCTGCATAAAATTCCATTGTGTGTAGATACCACATTTTCTTAATCCATTTGTCAGTGGTGGGGCATCTTGGCTGTTTCCATAACTTGGCTATTGTGAATAGTGCCACAATAAACATGGGTGTGCAGGTGCCTCTGGAATAACCTGTGTCACAGTCTTTTGGGTATATCCCCAGGAGTGGTATTGATCAAGTGATATTGATCAAGTGGTATAGATCAAGGGCAAACACAACAATGGGATTGGACTTTGAGCACATGATAAAAGCGAGAGCACACAGGGAGGGGTGAGGATAGGTAAGACACCTAAAAAATTAGCTAGCATTTGTTGCCCTTAATGCAGAGAAACTAAAGCAGATACCTTAAAAGTAACTGAGGCCAATAGGAAAAGGGGACCAGAAACTAGAGAAAAGGTTAGATCAAAAAGAATTAACCTAGAAGGTAACACACACGCACAGGAAATTAATGTGAGTCAACTCCCTGTATAGCTAGCCTTATCTCAACCAACAAAAACACTTGTTCCTTCCTATTATTGCTTATACTCTCTCTACAACAAAATTAGAAATAAGGGCAAAATAGTTTCTGCTGGGTATTGAGGGAGTGGGGGAGGAGAGGGAGGGGACAATGTGGGTGGTAAGGGAGGGGGGAGGGGCAGGGGGGAGAAATGACCCAAACCTTGTGTGCACATATGAATAATAAAATAATAAAAATAAATAAATAATTAAAAACAAAAATCAAAAAAATAAAAGAAAGAATAATACATTCCCAAAGGAAAGAAACCTTAGCTGAAAGGCTTCGACAGGTCAGGGCTAGGAACTGATAGCAAGGGCCCATAGGCACCAACTCACTCATTGATCCCTCCAGTGTTCAGAGGTTTATTGTCTTCCTTGGGACCTATTCATAAGAGGAAAATAATCCTGAAGGTAGATTCATTTCTAAGTTTTGTAATGCAAAAGAATAAAACTAGTCATGATTCAATATACCATTTATCTTTGTTTAGACACTAAGAGATTTGAGATGATAAGTGAATGACAGTAGACTTAGAAGTTATGACAATTTATTGAATCCTGGATTTAATTATGGCTATATGAAAGTAAAGGACTTTATTATTAAAAGATTATCTAAAAAGAAAAATTATATAACTTCTTTGGTACTTCATCTTTTTAATCAGATTCAATTAATCAAAACCTAATAATGAGTCTTTTGAAGCAGAAAAGTTTTATCCCAAGGAGATCAGAGGTTAAATGCTTCTTAGGTTGATGTATTTCCTATACAAGAATGAATATATAATTTTTAAACCTGTTGAAATCACCAGAAGAAGGGTACTAAGATAGAAAGGAGGTAAATAGAGGAGATGAGCCAATTCAGGTTATAATACATATACATGCAAATGTCACAAGGAAACAAACATATAGCTACATTTAATGAGTGCCATCTTTTTTATAAAAAACTGAGAATAACAGAGCAGAACAGGTCCTGTGCCAGGGGTTGTTAACCAGTGGGAGAAAGAAGATGCACAAAGAGGGCATAGAAAGGTGAATATAATTCAATATTGTGTACACATGTATGAAAATGAAAAAATGAGACCTGCTGAAACTATTCTAGGAATGGGAGTAGAGGAGATAAAGGAGAATGATGGAGAGGGTGAATTCAACTATGGTGTATCGTAAGAACTTTTGTAAATATCACAACACACCCCCAGCATAACAATTATAATAATAAAATAAAATTGATGTAAAAAGAAATTAGTATTTCATAAAACCAAGTTAGATTATGAATTCAGAGAAAATCTTGCTTTATCAAAGAACTATGTGATCCAAAAATTAAAATATATGTGAGGATATTGTGTGTTTTTGTAATTAAAAAGTTACAATATAGTTTCTGTCTGCTTTCTTGGGTATTGTATAAGCCCCCAATCTTTCTCCAAATCACATTATTCTCCCATATGTAACTATTTTTGGTGTCTTATAGTTAGAAAAATATGCTAATATATTGTTTTTGAAAGATACTATCCATAAAAATTTAAAGAAACTATGAATTTCATAATAAAACTCTTACTTTCTGATGTGCTGCAGCACTGTATGTGAGTTGCATTGTGGCCCCAAATATTTCTAAGAAAAAATTACATTGATCAACAGGAGCAGAAAAGACTATAAGCACACAAGACTCCCTGAGAGCTTTGCTCCTTTAAAGAGTACCGGAACCACACTCCCCAAAAACACTGTCCATGAAGTAGTTTCTTAACTTGAAGCCTTAAATAATGGAGTGAATGACCTACATCTTATGCTCCTGAATACTTTTATTGATACATTGCCTACAAAAATACCTATCACTAAATAGTTTACATTCAATACCTCTTTTTAAAAGACATTGGTTATGATCTTTGTATCACACAGAAACCAGACTAATCTTTCATCTCGTGCTCTTGTGTTTTGCCTGCCCTTTCTGCCTTGGACTGGTTCAGAGACCATCTGTGTGACATTCTGAAACTCACTCCAAACCATCATACTTCTGGCACTGAATTAAGGTGATGTGCCTTGGCCTGGTGCACAAAGTCCTGGTGGCTTTCTCTATGGAAAGGGCAGTTGCTCTGAAGATTAAGTCATAGACAAAGGTGAGTGAAGTGAGACCAGAGTAGACAGGAAGGGCACCCTTAGGGACATAAATGGCTGAGCCACCTGATGTGAGGAGACGAGAGACACAGGTGAGTCTGGCACAGATGCAGAAAAATCAGTTATGGGTTTTGTGCACTCTATTAGCCTAATGAGGGGAGTGAGAGGGAAGGACAGTAAGAGGATTGCCAAATTTCTCATGTTCTAAACAGAGTTGAGAAACTTTTTCAATTTTGGTTTTTCATAACTCTCTATTTGAGGAGGGTTTTTTTTTTTTTTAATGTAAGGAAGTCACTCATACTTCAGAGAATTTTTATGAAAAAGAAGAAATTGGTGAATGCAGCACTAAGAAGAGGAATATGTGACTACGGCTGGGGACTATAACCCTCAAAAAGCAGAAGCATTTCCTTGAAATGACAACAGTGAGCAAGGATAATAATCCCATTCCTGGCACCATCGTAGATGAAGGGGACATCATAAACAAGTTTAGCAAGAGAGCTGCAGGGAAGCACTGTCCCCACTCAAGGCAAAGGGACACCATGGCAGTAGAGACAGAATTCAAAACGTGGCTGAGGATGAGGCAAGGTCCATAACCACTGCAAATACATTCCCCCAGCCACAGTCAAGGGATTCTGAGGGAGATGAAATAGAGGAATAAATGACAGATCAAGAAATATTGAGAAAGAGGTTCTTGTTCCATCAGGGTTACAATATTCATTTTGACTTTTTCCATTCTTCTTTTCACTAGTGCTTTTCTTTAACCTCTCTCACATTTTTCTGGAGAATTCTCTTTCAGTAGCCATAGTTTAGAGGGGTGATCACGATTGTGGACTAAGCAGGTGATTAGTCTGGGATTTTAAGCCCAGCATGCCTGCTGCCAGCTGCGACTGGCCTTTGTTTCTCATCTATGAAGTGTGGTGATAACAATGTCATCTACGACAGAACACTTGAGAAGATTAGTAAACACACATGAAGCTCATAAAATGGCTGTGACTTAGAACATGGACAGATGTGTTTACTATTCCTACTCCAATGCAGCATTGTCTAGATATGCCAAACAAAGCAGAAGTCAGAGTCGTCATCATCAGTTCAGTTGTTGCCAAATGAAAACTACTCTCAATACTATTATTAATATTTCAATGGTACTGAGGTTTGAGTGCAGGGCCTCACACATGCTAGACAGGTGCTTTACCACTTGAGCCACAGCCCTTTATGCTTTAGATATTTTTCAAAAAGGGTCTTACTTTTTGTCCACCACCAGCCTTGGAACTTGATCCTCTTATGTATGCCTCCAGAGTAGCTAGAGTTAAAGATGACCACCACCACACCCAGATTGTTTGTTCAGATAGGGTCTCATGAACTGTTTGCGTAGGTGGCCTCAATCCATAATCCTCCTGACCTCTACCTCTTGAGTGGCTGATTTGAAAAGCATGAACCACCAGGCCTGCCGGGCTGTATTTTCATTATTAACATTCTTTTCACCCCTCTCTTATATGTATAATTCTTGAAAGAAAAAACAACCTGATCTTTTAGAATGAACAGACTATTTGAGAACCAGGAAATTTGTAAATGAAACCACTAGTATTTCAAAGAAGTAGTGACTTGTTATGTAATCTCAGACTTCACTTTAGTAAGAGTTCTTTTTTGAGTTATTTATTCAAATTGCACAAAACAAATGTAATGTAAAACAGACAGGTGCAAATTGGATTGTATCATACCTGAAATTACAACATCATATAGTGTAATGTTCAAAATGTAAAAGTTAGGAATTTTTTCCAAAATAGGTCAATTGGTATCAAATCTACTTTCTGGAAATTGGCAAAAACTACTTTAAAAATGTAATGTCAGAACCTTCTCTTTATGCATTTTACTTTTGTTTGGAAAACCAAAGGTCCTCAGTGTTTAACATTTGCATTCTTGTTAGAATTTGTCATGATGCAAATTTGAAATGTTCCTATTAAAATGAACTAATAAGTGAAGGGGATCAGGAACTTGTGAAAAGGTCAGGTAGAGATGACACATTTGTACATGTAAGCAATGCTAGGAATCTCTCTGTATAGCTATCCTTTTCTCAACTAGGAAAAATGCTTTGTCTTTCTTATTATTGCTTATGTCTTCTCTTCAACAAAATTGGAGATAAGGGCAGAACAGGTTCTGCCTGATAGTGGAGGGAGTGGGGGAAGAAGGGAGGGAGCGGGGGGCATGGGGGAGAAATGGCCCAAACAATGTATGCACATGTGAATAAATGAATAAAAAACTTTTTAAATGGTATATATTCATGCCATAGGAAAAAAAACCTCTACCTCAACAAACTCTATTAGAAATTATGATCACATGGCATCCTCTTATTTAACCAAAAATCCCCTCTGAACTCTGAAACTACTTTATGCACAAAGTCCTGTGTGGACAAGTCTTACCCTTCTTTCTCCTGTTCTTGCACAGTGTGGAACACATATATGCAAACATAACCACACTCTAATGACAACTTAAAGAACTTTTAAAGAAAGTTGAACTCCTTGTCTGTTTCTATGTGCAACAACAAACCAATAACACATATTGCCTAGAAAATAACTAAAATTTTAGTATTTTTATTTCTAAGGCAAACTCTGTACACTCACAGGCTGGTGACACAATTCTCAGCTGGACTCCTTGTTAGCCATTCAATGCCACTACTTCTCTATTTGCATCTAAAAAAATAAAGGGAAGACCTGGCACATTTATCCAGGTCAAATGTGGGAAATAAAATTCTTGTATTGGCAACGAAAGGAGACTTGATATTGTATTCATTAATAAAATTTTCAATTAAATTGCTGTGCTTCCCTTTAATTTTTTGTGTAAGGATAATTCTATAATTGTGGCACACTTCTGGGTCATGGAACTTCACTCAAGCTCAGAGTTTAGGGAAGCTAGGAGTAAGAGATGAGTGGGCTAAAGCTAGATGGAGTTTAACTCTTCCATCCTCTTCAAACCATCTCTTTGCTGTGGGACTATGAAGGTTACCTGAGAATTCACATTTTCTGAACTCTCCATCAGTGAACCACCCTTGTGTAAGATTTAGATGAATGATCTCGTACTAAAATAACCTGACTAAACAGGGACTCTCTGAGGAGCAGGAGTTGTGGACATATTTGTCTGGAAGGTAATGACACCGCTGTAAGGCACATCTTTCTCTAACTTCAAATAACCTGTCATTTCTACTTACATGTTGTCAGCAAGTTATTGCGGTGATTAACTGTGCAAATCCAAAGAAATAGGATGAGAAGACAAAGGAACAAAATGACAAGTCCTTCATAAATCAGTTAGATAATCAATAAAGCTTGTTGACTGACTTCATAATATGTTCACATGCCTTTTTAATATGGACTTTCTTTAAGAGGACCAAATAAACCACTCTACCAAAACATCAAAATACGTGAATTCACTTCATACTATTAAAAATTGATTGGAGAGGAGGCCATTAATTTGGCCTAAGCACCTGCTCTAGACACCAGCAAATGAGACTGAAAACCAAAATGGAGTCATCCATCCTAAAGTTTCAAAAACTGAAACTATAACATTATTTATCCTTTCAAGAAATCACAAGAGAGGTCATAACCAAGCTTTACAAATTGGCAAGTTTCGGTAAACATATAATAAAGCTTCCTCTGCCTTAATCCCTATTTTGAAAAAACTGAAGCAATATGATTTTACACAATCAGTTATGCTTCTATTATTTTGTCTCACTGTCCCTGTCTTACAAGGGAAGCAAGTTTGAAATGACCAATTTTCTCTTTGTTTTTTGTTTCTTCTTCCTTCTGCTCTTCTCTGCTATGAAAGCAACCTCTTCTAATCAGTTTATTGCAACACTTACTTTATACAATGTTTTCCATAAAGCATTTTCTGATTATAGAACAACAAAATAAAACCAAGAGAAATCTTTAAACTAAATGTATTGTAATTTTGGTTTTTTAAAATAAAAATGATGATGAAGATTAAAGGGTGATGGTAATGGATTGTTATATTATTCAGATATTTTTCTGAGAAAGATGAGATTTTTACCTCTACATATGGAATCTTTTTCCTTTCTTCATCTACTTTTATACATGTGTATGCATTTAAGTATTTTTAAGAAAGCTAGTGAATGTCTGGTGCTAGTAATTAAATACTGAGTAATATTAAAAATATTTTAATGAAATAACATTGATAACTAACATATTATACAAATCATCATATTAGCATTATTAAATACTATAAAGATTTATACTCTTTAACACAATAAATTTTGGTCTTTTTCTGGAGCCTAGACTTGACTAGTTGATTTGTAGCCCAAGTTAGATGTTGAAGGATAGGGAGTCTCTGGGGTAAAGTTGCCTTTAGGGGAACTTTTCCCTGACTGGGCTGAAGCAGGATAGCAGCAAGAAGGAAAATCCCAGATTTAGCAAAAATGGGATTTTATGAAGCCATATATCTAAGCCCAGCTATGGTCTAAAGAGCAATATCTAACAGAAAAGGGGATGAATTACTGGGAACATGTTGTTATGGAAAACAACAAATCTTAGATTTTACTTATTAAAAACTAATAATGGTTTCTAACCTATTTAATAAATATTGGCAGAAGTTACAGCACTTGTGAGTCAGAGATAAAGGACTTTATTACCTACAGCACAGCAAGTGACATAGGTATCAGTTCACTTTTGCAAGTCCCAGTATGGAGAAGGACCCTGTGGATGCTTGTACACACAGTAAGTTGTAGTTAAGGAAAAAAAAAAAAACACTCATCTTGGAGAACCAACCATTTGATAGTAAAAGGTAAGCAAGCTTGTTCTTCATCACAGAGAGAACATTACTTTATTTCTCAAGGTTGTTCCCGAAGATACAGCACTGAGAAATTACTCAGGTAAAGAGTCTCAATGGCCTTGCATTCCTGACTTACCTCAAGTCTGCATTTCTAACAAGTTCTTAGATGATGTCAATGCTACTGGAATGTGGCTTTTATTTTACATAGCAAGGAGCTGGGGTTACAGTTAAAAAGATAAAATCAAACATCCTATTCCAAACTCATTGAATAAATATTTTTAAGAGAGTTATATTATCATACACTCCAGGTGATTCCTTTCAAAACAAGGTATATTAGAAAATGCTGGCCTAAATAACTTGTTATTTTGAAAATGTACATATTAATATTTATTAAATATTACTATGACCAAACCTGAACTTCCCATGAATTTATATGCAGTTCCAGACACATTTTATTTTATTATTCATATTCAACTAACAATAACTCTTAGGTTCCAATTGACAGTTTGGGAAGGTATCAGAATAGTCCAGCCCTAATGTGCAACTTTGGCAGAGGAGTATTTGGAGCAGGAAGCCATGGAGAAGAAGTAGACACAAATAATTTTCTACATTTCCCCTATGTGCCTAAAAAAAGTAGGATATAAATGAGCAGTGGTGTCCTGCTTCCCCTCTTTACCAAGGACAGGAGTTAATCTGTAGAAAACTCTAGAATATAATCAGCCTAGAAACAACACCAAAAGGATCTATATAATAAATCTTACTAAAAGCTGTCCTTATGTATCATTCATTTTCCCACATATTTACCTTTCCACAAATTTTCAGCCCTAGATAAGCTGTGAGGCTTTTTCCTTTGACTTGTCACTTCCCTAGCAATTCATTTTTCATTTAATAAAATGCTATGAAAATAACGACATCATTAGTCAAAAAAGAAAATAAAAACAAAACAAAAAAATAAATAAAATGCTATGAAGCCCCAATTTTAACCACCTTTGAGTTACTTAACCCCATTGCTCCCATATTTGCATGTGATGTGAATGTTAGTGAACTTCCATCCTGTTCCTTGTTAAGCTGGCTTCTCTTATGCTAATGTACATGAGCCAAGCTGCAGAACCAACATGGGTAGAGGAGAAGTATTTCTTCCTATCCTGAACTTGAAACAACAGATATTAACTTCCTTATGTAGGGTCAGGACTGGAGATCAGGAGGGTCATGGATTTGAGGTCAGCCCAGGCAAAAAGTTCTTGAGACCCTATTTCAAGCAAAACCTGGATGAGGGGGCACATGCCTGTCATTCCAGTTATGCAGGAGACTGGGATTTGAAGGAAAGTGGTTCTAAGCCAGCCCAGGCCAAAGAAGAAATTTATAAGTCTCCATCTCAACAGGAAAATCTGGGTGTGGTGCTGTGTGCCTGTCTTTCACCTACTGCACAAAGGATAAATAAGTTGATCATGGTTCAGGCTGGCCCAGGGAAAAAGTGAGACCCACCTTAAACAATAACCAGAGGGGGAAAAAAGGCAGGGGATGGTTAAAGGTATGGCTCAAGAAGTAGAATACCTGCCTAGCAAGACTAGCAAGTGCAAAGTCCTAAGTTTAAGTCCTAGTATTGCCCATAAAATGAATGAAAATAAATCTGGCCTTTGGATATCTCAAATAAAAAGAGTACCAAGATTCCAACAGCAAGGAGCAAACTTCAAGGTAACTATTGAGACTGAGGATCACTCTGGAAGCAAGAGGAAAGGGTGAAAGGAACCTAGTAGACAAGCCAGGCAAAGGCCAAAGGAGGGAGGAAGTTGGAGCATAGACAAGGGTAGGGAACACAGCTGTGACCACATCAGGAAATTTTGAGAAACAGAGGGCAACTGACACCACATCAGAATAACTTTCAATGAAGCAGCTCTGTGTTATTGCTATTTTAATTCTTGGAAATAAAAATCACATGAATCTAAATTGTTATCTTACCTGAAATCAGAAGAGAAAGAAAACACAAATTTGCCCAGCAAGCCAGATTCAGTCAGCCTGGTAATGACATTCCTTCGCTTTGATCCTTATAGAGAGGATAACCTGAAGTAACCCAGTGTTAACCAATTGTTTTCTATTCTTCTGTCTCAATATCCTGTCTTATAATGAAATTAACTTTGAAATAACCAGCCTGCTTCTATTCTGTTCTGCCTCTTCAGCCCTTTATTTCCTATAGAGCCAGCATCATCTGCTTAGTTAATGGGAAAACTTATTCGATCTTATGGAATAAGTTTTGACCAATTAGAGAATCACAGATAAAGCCAATTAAAATTACTTAACTAAATTATGGTAGTTTTGTGCTTTGACAAGCCTCAAAACCCATTTTCCTAAGAAATAATTAAGGACCTCCCCCAAAATGCTTAAGTGCACCAACCCAGCTATGTTAAGTAAATTTTGTGAAGCAAATACTCCCTTTTAAATAAATCAGCTTTTCTAGATTATATGTTTAATAGATTTTTACAGAGCTGCCTTTCTTAAAACACATCACTAAATTCTAATACTTAAAAGAATAATTATTAAAAGAAATATGATAAGCATTTTGTTAAATTTAATTTTCATTATCTTTATATTTTTCCATAATTTCCTAATGCCCAATTTTTATAATTTCTATCCCATCTTTGTCATCAGTATGAGTGACAGTTTTTAAATGCAGGCCTTTAATCTAACAGGAACCTGAAACAAGTGTAATGTACTATGAAACATGTCTGGTCATCTCTGATGAACTTCTGTGTTAAATATTTCTTAAACATGCTGTGCTCTCAAATGAACTCATTTTTATGATTAATGTCATACATTATTATTAAACAGATAGAAAATGTGAGGCTCAGCAGTCAACTAAATAATACAGCAGTGAAATTGATTGAAAGGTATATTTGGAGTCAGTAGTTTTAGTAAACGGCTGACATCCACAAGTAGGAGAGAAAGTTGTTTCCTCACAGGATCTGGATGAAAATTACCATTGTCTAGGCAGTGTTCCTACTGTATTTGAAAGCTTAGGAATCAGCAGTCCCAGGTCATGGTTCATTTCCAGCTTCTGCTCTTCCCCATGTTTCTCCCCTCAAGGGTCTCATTCACTGCCAAGCCTCCATCCTCATTTCCATTTGAATAACTAAATCTACATCCTTGTCCCACAACTCTCTTTGGAGTTTCAGAACCACATTCTCAGCTTTTCTTTTTTTAAAAAAAAAAAAAAACATTTTTATTAGTATATAATAGTTAGGGGTTTCATTGTGATTTTCCATGCATACATGTATTATACCCTGATTTGATTCATTCCTCCATTATTCTCCCTCCTACCCCACACTCCTTCTTAAAGTGACTTTGACTTATTGGCTGTTATTCCCTAGGTCATCTCTGCACCATAAGTTCATCATATCTTAAATCAGTTTATTCTCCTCAAAGGAGACCCTCATCTGACTTGCAGGTAATAGGAAGTCTGTTCTTTCAGACCTTTGTGTTCACAATCACTGAGTCATTCCCAGCTCTCCTAAGCCTTCACCTTGTCAGTTCTGAAATCCTCTGGTGATGCAGATTCCATCTTCAAAGTGTCTCCTGCATCTTCTTTCTCCATTGATCCTCACAATCTTTGCCTTATGGTGCACTCTCGTTTTTATCTGGAGTTCCAAAGGGGAAAAAGAGAGAGAGAGAGACAGAGAGAGAGAGAGACTGAGGAAAAAGAGAGACCAATACAGAGAGAAAGAGACCCTTCTTCTGTCCTCTCTGGGCACTGCAGCAGATTGTCCTTCCTTACCAATGCCTCTCAACTCACTCTGTGACTCTAAATCCATCAAGGCAGAGCCTTTGGAGTTGAAAATACCTGTTCTATGTAACCCATTATGATATACATTGCCAATAAGATTGTTACTTTGTACAATAATAATTTGTCAGCCATTGTAATATTGTTATGTTGTACTAATCAATTGTTTACCATAATTTATTACAATAGAACATAATACAGAGAAGAAATATTAACATTTCAAGCAATTATGGCCAGGGAACTCTTTAAAATTCAATTTTAATTAATAGACATAATTTTTACAGTAGAAGTAAAATAGGATAATCAGTAAAATATTTAAGCAAAAACATTTCATTAAAATGAAATTGTGTGGAGTAAATAGAATTATGTGTTTTAAGAGAAAAATTCATGTAAAAATTCCAACAGCTAAAAAGAACTGGTCAAGTTTGTAGGCCAGTACTATGCATCATTTCATTTCTAGAAAAAAATGTATGCAATGATCAGATGCATCCTTAAACCCTAACTCAAAAAGAGAGTTAAAATACTGTAAGAAACAGAAAACATTGTGAGTGTATGCTTCAGACTAGCCAAATGGAACAAATATGTTTCAGACTACAATTCTGAAGGACCATAGGAAATTTAAGGTGACATCTGAGTTATAGGTCTGATCTAGTCTGAACCTTGAATGTTCCCCATAGGTGCTTGCATTAAAGATTTCATATCTATAGTAGTGCTCTTGGAAAGCAGTGGGACTTTTAAGAAGTGGGACTAATGAGAGCCCTAAGTCTTTGGTCATTCAAACAGAATTGAGAGACTGCATTTTTCTTCTTTCTCTCTTTGCCTCCCAGCCCTGAGAGGAGCAGTTTGGCTCCACTCTGCACTCTCACCTTTATGTGTTGCCTCACCAAAGGTCCAGAAACATTGGACCAAATGATTGTGGACTGGAATCACCAATATTGTGAGCCAAGATAAAACTTTTGTCATTGTATGTTAATTATCTCAGTGATTAACATGGAGCTAGCTAATAGAAACTATAGAATTAACTCAAATCCAAATGAAGAAACTTAAATATAAATTTTGTTAACTGTTTAGGAATATGGCTGCCATACAACAAATTCACATAAATATTAGCTGCCTTAGTCAGTTTGTGTGGCCATAGCAAAAGAGCACAGACTCGGTGTCTTTAATGATAGACTTTCATTCTCTTACAGTCACAGAAGTCAGAAGTCTGATGTCAGGTGCCAGGTCAGTCTGGTCCAGCAGAGCCTTTTTCCTGCCTTGCATGTGGCTGTGTGCCTTTGCTGTGTCTTCACATAGCAAAGAGAGACACAGTTCTTGTCTCTTCCCCTGCTTATAAGAACACTAATCCCATCATGATGCCTCACATTCATGACCTCATCTAAACCTGATTATCTGTCAAAGTCTCCACTCCTGACACCCTACCATTGAAGGTAAGGTTTCAACATATGAATTTCAAGAGAATATGATATGCAATATATGCATTCTATCCCTTTCCCCCAAAATGAATGTCCTCACATCTAAATTACATCCCAACAGCCTCAAAAGTCTCAACTTATTCCATCATCAACCCTAAAGTTTAAAGTTCAAAATCTCATTAATATTTCATCTAATCAAAAATGGATGGAGTTTGAGATTGATTTTATCCTAGGCAAAATTCCTCCACACTGCAAATTTGTCAAACTCAACAAGTTATGTTCTTCTAAAAGTACCATGGTGGAGCAGGCATTGAATAGATATTCTTATCACAAAAGGGAGAAAATGGAAGACAGAGGTAATAGTTCCAAAGAAATCCAAAACCTATCAAGGCAAATATCATTGGATATTTGGCTTTGGTTTTATGCTTTGTCTTATTGGCCTACTAGGGCAGTTATTCTGCCTTCTGGACCCATTGAGGCAATAGGCATACCTCATTAACACTGCCAGGCAGGGGTCATACTGCAAGCTTATACACAGTCATCATTTGTCCTGTTGCATGTCCACACATGCACTTTCAAAGAGGGTGATGATCTCTGAATTACCTTCCTTTTTCTTAAACAACAGTGTGTGTTCATAGCCAAAAAGCTCTGTGATCCAATGCTGCAATATGAAGTAAGTCCAATGACCATCCCTCATTTGACCCATCTCCATTCCTCAGATCACACTGGCAAAATATCTATAGGAGTAGCTACTAGATCTTTAGCTTACTCATACTAACTGCCTTATCAAATGATTTTTTAGCCACACACTCAGTCCCCAACATGCTTTATCAATTTTTGCAATATGGATAGGCTGAGAATATTCTAAGCTTTTAAGATCTCTTTTTGCTTTAAAATTCCTTATTCATTTCTCTTTTTTTTTTCTGCATTTTGACATAAGGAATCAAGAGGAAACAAGCCATTCTAACACTTTGCTTAGAAATCTATTCAAGCAATACCCATTTTCATTTTATGCAAATTCTATCATACACAAAGCACTGTAACATGAACATGATTCTGCCAAGTTCTGTGCCACTTTGTAACAAGGATTGTTTTTCCTCCATTGTCCAATACCATGTTGCTTATTTTCACTTGAGACCTCACCAGAATAGCCTCTACATCTATGTATTTCTACCTGCTCTGTGTTCATGGTTATTTGTGTATTCTCTGAGAAGATGGAAGCTTTCTCCATAACTCTCTTCTTTCAGGACTTAAGCTGCAACCATCTTAAACATCCCTTCTCAGCCTCTTGGCATTTTATTGCCAGCACTTCAACATTCATTTAGCCTCTACCCATTTCTAAATTCACTTCTATATTTGTAGGTATTTGTTATAGTTGTACCCCATTCTTGGTACTAAAATCTATTCTAGTTTGGGTTCTACAGAGAAACAAAAGCAATTTGATATACATATATGTTTTGTATATATACATAAAAATATGTATTGTAAAGAATTGGCTCACATGGTTATAGAATATAAGTTCCAAGAGTTTCATTGGGCAAAGCAGGGAGCCAGGAAAACCATGGTATAGTTCTGCTCCAAATCTAAATATACGATGGAGAAATAGCAGCCTCTTCAACAAAAACTGCTGGGAAAACTGGTTAGCAGTCTGCAAAAAACTGAAACTAGATCCATGTATATCACCCTATACCAAGATTAACTCAAAATGGATCAAGGACCTTAATATCAGACAACAAACTCTAAAGTTGATACAGGAAAGACTAGGAAATACTCTGGAGTTAGTAGGTATAGGTAAGAACTTTCTCAATGGAACCCCAGCAGCACAGCAACTAAGAGATAGCATAGATAAATGGGACGTCATAAAACTAAAAAGTTTCTGCTCAACAAAAGAAATGGTCTCTAAACTGAAGAGAACACCCACAGAGTGGGAGAAAATATTTGCCAGCTACACATCAGACAAAGGACTGATAATCAGAATATACAGGGAACTCAAAAAACTAAACTGTCCCCAAATTAATGAACCAATAAAGAAATGGGCAACTGAAATAAATAGAACTTTCTCAAAAGAAGAAATTCAAATGGCCAAAAAACACATGAAAAAGCATGCACCATCTCTAGCCATAAAGGAAATGCAAATGAAAACTACACTAAGATTCCATTTCACCCCTGATAGAATAGCCATCATTAGAAACACCAACAACAGGTGTTGGCAAGGACGTGGGGAAAAAGGAACCCTTACATACTGCTGATGGGAATGGAAACTAGTACAACCACTCTGGAAAAAAATTTGGAGTCTTCTTAAAAATCTAAACATAGATCTACCATATGATCCAGCAATACTACTTTTGGGGATTTACCCAAAGGAATGTGACACAGGTTACTCCAGAGGTACTTGCACACCCATGTTTATGGCAGCACTATTCACAATAACCAAGTTATGGAAACAGCCAAGATGTCCCACTACTGATGAATGGATTAAGAAAATGTGGTATTTATACAAAGTGGAATTTTACACAGCCATGAAAAAGAATGAAATCTTATCATTTGCAAGTAAATGGATGGAACTGGAGAACATCATCCTGAGCGAGGTTAGCCAGGCCCAGAAGATCAAAAATTGCATGTTCTCCCTCATATGTGGACTTTAGATCAAGGGTAAACACATCAAGGGGATAGGACTTTGATTACATGATAAGGCGAGTGCACACAAGGGAGGTATGAGGATAGGTAGGTAACCCAAGAAAACAAGATAGCATTTGATGTCCTTAATGCAAAGGAACTAATGCAGAAACTTTAAAGTGATAGAGGCCAATAGGAGAAGGGGATTAGAAACTAGAGAAAAGGTTAGTTTGACAAGAATCAATTTAGAATATGACACATACGTACATGGAAGCAATGCTAGGAATCTCCCTTATCTCAACTAGCAAAATCCCCTGGTCCTCCTTATTAATGTTTATACTCTCTCTTCAACAAAATTAGAGATAAGGGCAAAACAGTTTCTGCTTGGAAGTCAGAGGGTAGGGGGAGAGACAGACAGACGGGGGGTGGGGAAAGGGAGGGGGTGGGGGGAAGGGGGGAGTAATGACCTAAACATTGTATCCACATATGAATAAAGGAAATATTTTTAAATAAATAAATAAATAAACAAATAGAAAGAATTTTCTAAAACAGAATTTTAAATTCCCATGCAATTTATACAACTCAGGGGATGTGGAGCAGTTCTCAGTTGCTCCTGCATTGTCATCAGTGTTGTTTAAATCATTTTTGATCTGCTAAGTATTTTCCTGCCCTTAATTGCATGAAATTCTGGCTCCGAAAAAGAAAATGTGCTCCAAAAGTCCAGGTAAACATTACAGGAATCCTCCCAATCCTAACAAAGGCATATGATATGTTTAGTGTAAGTGGTAAAATGACAATTTGAGACTTGTTGGAAGGTGACCGTGTTTTTAGCAGAAGTATGGCAGCACTATGTGAAAAGTTAATCAAGCATCCACAGGATAGCACTGAACTTTCCTTGGATTTATAGACCCATTGATACCAAGGTTGTACTATAGCTTGATCCAATCTGATGGTTTAGATACCTATAGAAATATTTGTTCATATGTATATTCAACCCAACCTTATGCTGTTTTACACACAAATATATTTTAAAAGGGTAAAGTATATTGAAAGATTAGTAAAGAAAAATTGGTTCATCAAACTTGAACTGACCTTCATCATGTTTGAGACAAGCTCAGATTTCACTTCTGGGAAGTCTACTAGGCCTCCCTTGATTGAGTGATGTTGCTTCTCTTTTCTGTGACATAACCATTTCTCAGCCTTTTCCAAATGCCAGTGGGTTTTCATAGTAGGTAATTTCTGCCACTCTCTATAAGTTTCCTTAAAGTGAAATTTATTTCTACCTCCCCAAATGAATAAATATCTGGTCTATAATGGGAATTGATTTTCACAAGGATCCATTCAGCAAAATGGAACAATTGAATCAAATTCCCCAGTGCTGTATTCCAGGTATTTTTTGTCAATAAAAGGAATGATCAGTTTCATGGAGAAGAGGGGCTCAAATCCTTGAAGCCTGGCTTTTTCCTGCATCCTAAGATGTGAAATTGTCTATATTCCATCAAATTTCAGAAGACTGATTCTTGTATTCTTGTCAAAATTATACCAGATATCTGGGCACAGTGGTTCACACCTATAATCCCAACTACTTAAGAGGTGGTGAAAGGAGGTTAGCTGTTCCAGGTCAATTCATTCCAAAAAGGTATTAAGGTCCTCTCTCAAACAACAAGTTGAAAAGAGTGGTTCACTGCTTGTAATTCTAGTTAGCAGGAGGGATAAGTAGGAGACCCTAAATCCAAGGTTGGCAAAAACCATGAGACTGTATATGTGCTGCAAGCATGACTCAAGTGGTAGACCACTTGTCTAGATAGCATGAGGACCTGAGTTCAAAATTCATATCAACTTAAATATACATAAATACTGGACACAACCCAAGTGCACATAAACAGATGAATGGATAAAAAAAAATTGTGATATATATCTATAAAGGAAAATTATCCAGCCAAAAAAAGTATTAAAATGTTTCTTTACATGCTGCAAAGTGGAATATTATCCTTCCATAAAAAGGAATTAAGTACTTCATTAAATGCTACAAAGTAGATAGATCTTAAGTGAAAGAAGCCAGATGCAAAAGGCCACATGTGTTATGATTCCATTTATATGAAATAGCCAGAGTAGCTAAAATCCATATAAACAGAGAGAATTGCCAAGACCAGGGGCAAATAGAGAGATTAAGATGGCTGATTGTTGACATTCCTATAGTCTCGTGGCAACCAACTACCCCATAAAAAGGAAGATCAGAGGGCCCCAAAAGGTATCCACAGAGTTGTATATCAATGAGAAGCAACATCTTCTCCAAATCTGCGATAGAGAAACCATTAACCATGGGAAGAATGGAAAGAATGACCCATAGCTCAACACTCCTGATCCCCCACCTCTGAAGTTGCTGCACACCTCCAGGCTCCATTACTTGTCTGTAAGTCCCACTCCCTGGCATGCACAGGAACTCGGAGCTCCACACTCTTCCCTAATACATGACCTGCTTCCTTCACCATGAAAAGCAAGGGAAACCAATCCCCCTGTGTAAGCAGGTCCTATGGCTCCCATTACTCCACAGGTAACAGAAGGCCCAAGCCAGCAGGCTTGGTTACCCCAGCATCAGCACCACATAACTGAGCTTGGGCTGGAACTCCAGCCACATGCTGGCTTTGTTTTCCTAAGCCAGCAACAGTGCTATGGGGCTGCACTTCTAGAAACACATGCAAGAAATTGAGGCCAAAAACTCTTGCTGCCTGCTAGCTCTGTTCTCCAGAGCAGGCAGCAGTCCCACAGAACTGCACTCCCTGAAGACCATGTGGGAATCAGGCCCTGGAATGCCCACAACCTGCAGGCGCTGTTCACCTAAGCTGGAAACAACTGCTGTGGCTCCTAGAAGCCCACAGTGCAACACAAGTAGACCCCATGGCCACCACTGCCTGGTGGGCACCAAATGATTCAAGCCCACCAGCCCTGCTGCCCCACAGGTGCCCTCAACTTGCTACACAATGCCAGGAGCCTGCCATCACACACCCAAGTGTTCACTTGGTTCCAGGCCTTGTTAATTAACAAGGTTCCAGGCCTTGTTAATGTGCTGGCTCCAGGAGGCTTCTCTCCCCACAGAGCACAGAAGCCCACCACTCCCCACTATCCCTGACAGCAAGAAACCCTTGCTCTCCCATCAAACAGCAAGAACACCAGATTCCCCACTGAGAGGAATCAAAAACCTCCTACTCTGTAGGTGGCACCATAAGCACAGTTCCCTCAAGGCACACAGAAGCCCAGCACGTCACACTGCATCTCCTAGCAGGAGAGTAACATCTCTCCTGTCCAAGAGCTGGAATTCCAGCTCCTCCACTGACTGGCAATCCATTACCCTGCTGGTGATAAGAGGCTTACCCCCCACAGTGCACAGAAACCCAGTTCTCCCCACTGCAACTGTAAGAGAGCCTCTGCAACCCCATCAAAGAGTTAGAACTCCCATCCCCCTCACTGAGGGGAGAAAACAAGTAATCAGCACCACTACAAGAACCCTGCAAGGGAGAGCAGGTCCAGCACACCCCTCTCTGAGGAACCCTGCTGGAGCTCCAGGAGGCAAACCATCAACCACAGGGGCACAAGAGATTAAAAAATAAGTACAAACAACTCCAGATGCATAAATCTCAATGTAGAATGAAACTGCAAGACAACCCCTCTCCATCTAAAGCCAATTCTACCCCTAAAGGTCCAAACAACTGTGTAGAGGAAGAGCTATCAAATAATGAGTTCCAACAAACAATAGCAAAAATGATTAAATGACTTCAAAGAAGAGAAACAAAAGTTAGTATTTGACCTCAAAGAAAACATGAATAAACAATTAAATGAGCTCATAGAAAATAAAAACAGATAAAGGAAATTAAGAAGACAATTCAGGATATGAAAGAGAAAATCAATTAAGATATGGAAACCATGAAAATAATCAA
Organism: Castor canadensis; assembly: GCF_047511655.1. NCBI lineage: Eukaryota > Metazoa > Chordata > Mammalia > Rodentia > Castoridae > Castor > Castor canadensis. Next base: position 55,854,502 of record NC_133394.1, read on the forward strand.
TTCAAAATAAATAACTCCATATCCCACATAAATATCATAATTAAAAGCTTGGTGAACAGAGTGGAGCAATTTGAAAATAGAGTATCAGGAACAGAAGACAAAGTAAAGGAATTAGACAAAACAGTAAAAGGTCATGAAAGAATGCTAAGAAAGTACAAACAGAACATGCAAGATACCTGGGAAACCAAAAAAGATCAACGCTATGCATCATGGTTGGGGAAGAAGGACAGGAGATACCAACTAAAGGCATTGACAACATATTCAATAGAATAACAGAATACTTCCTGAACCTCAAGAAAGAGAGAGCCATCCAGATGCAGGAAGTTTGCTGAACACCAAACCATCAGAACCAAAATAGGAGCACCCCCAGAAACATCATAATCAAATCACTCAGCACACAGAACAAAGAAAGAACTCTGAAAGTTGCGAAAGAGAAAAGACAGGTCACATATAAAGGCAATCACATTAGAATAACAGCATATTTCTCAACTCAAACTCTAAACACAAGAAGGTAATGGAAAGGCATAATCCAGGCCCTGTAAAAAACAACTGTCAACTAAGACTAGTCTCCCCAACAAAACTATCCTTCTGAATTGAATGATAAGGTAAAACTTTCCCCAATAAGGAATTTGCAACCACCAAGCCAGCACTACAGAAGATACTTAAAGGACTTTTACATATATAAGAAGAAACTAGAATGAGACAGGTAGACTCAAGAAAGAATAAACCCTTTAGAGCAAGCAGATCAATAAACAAGGAATAAGTAAATCCAAACAACAGGGAAACAAAAATCACTGAAAAGAACAGGTACTTCTCAATAATAACACTGAATGCAAATGTTCTCAATGTCCCAATAAAGAGACACAGGATAGCAACTGAATTTAAAAACAAGACCCAAGCATATGATAAAAAATGAACACTGGATCAGAGTCAAAGGGTGGAAAAAAGTTTTCTAAGCAAATTAACCCCATAAACAAGCAGGAGTAGCTATACTCAAACCTAAAAAAGTAGACTTCAAACTGAAATCGACCAGAAGAGACAACAGAGGGCTCTTCATATTAATGAAAGGAACATTTCCTCAGAGGAAATATCAATCCTTAAAATATATGCACCAAACACAGGGTCACCCATCTACATTTAAAAAATCTCTAATGGCCCTAAGAGCCATTAGAGTGATAATGGGAGACAAAAATACCCCTCTGTCACTAATAGACAGATCATCCATACAAAAAATAAACAAAGAAACTTCAGAGCTACTACATACATTAGACCAAATAGACCTGATTGACATCTACAGAATATTTCACCCAACAACTAGGCAGTACACATTCTTTTCTGCAGCTCGTGATCACCAAAATAGATCATATTTTTATGGCACTAAGTAAGTCTCAACAGATTTAAGAAAATCAAAATAACCCCCTGTATCATATCAGATCACAACAGAGTGAAACAAGATCTAAACAACAAAAGAATACCCAGAAAATATCAAAACACATGGAAACTGAACAACATAATGCTAAAAATCCAATGGATGATCAAAGTCATAAGGGAAGAATTCAGGAAATTCCTAGAATCCAATGAAAATGAAAATACAATATACCAGAATCTGTGGGACACAACAAAGGATATGCTAAGGGGAAAGTTTAGAGCTATAAGTGCCTATATTAAAAAAAAAAAAACAGAGATCTCACAAATAAACAATCTAATAATGCACCATAAGCTCCTAGAAAAACAGGAACAAACCAAACTCAAAACGGTAGAGAAATAACAAAGATCAGGGCCAAGATTAATGAAATTGAAACCAAACAAACTATACAAAGAATCAACAAAACAAAAAGTTAGTTCTTTGAAAAGATTAAGAAGATCAACAAACCCTTCCCCAACATGACAAAAAGGAGGAGGGAGAAGACCCAAATTAATAAAATCAGAAACGAAAAAAGGGACATAACTACAAATACCAACAAAATCTAGAAAATAATTAGAAAGTACTTTGAAAACTGATATTCAAATAAACTGGAAAATCTAGACGAAACTGATAAATTCCTAGACGCATGCAACCAACCAAAATTGAAGATATTAACCATCTAAATAGTCCTATTACATTCAATAAAATTGAAACAGTAATAAAGAGTCCTCCTACAAGGAAAAGCCCAAGACCTGATGGATTAATGGCCAAATTTTATCAAACCTTAATGACCTAACACCAATACTCCTCAAACTTTTGCAGGAATTAGAAATGGAAGGAACACTACCAAAATCATTCTATGAAGTCAGCATTATACTCATTCAGAAACCCAATAAAGATATAAGCAGAAAAGAAAATTATAGACCAATATCTTTCATGAATACACATGCAAAGATTCACAACAAAATACTGGGAAACAGAATTCAACAACACATCAAAAAGATCATATACCATGACCAAGTTGGGTTCATTCCAGGGATGCAGGGATAGTTCAAAATACATAAATCCATAAACATAATACAGTACCTAAAAAGATGCAAGGACAAAAACCACATGATCCTCTCAATAGACAGAAAAAGACTTTGAAAAAAATTCAACACCCTTTTATGATAAAAGTCCTCAAGAAATTAGGAATACAAGGAATATTCCGCAACATAATAAAGTCCATATATGACATACCTAGAGCCACCATCACACTAAATGGAGAACAACTGAAACCATTTCCCTTAAAGTTAGGAATGAGACAGGAATGTCTGCTTTCTCCACTCCTATTCAATATAGTTTTGGAATTCCTAGCCAGAGCAAAACGACAAGTTCAAGAAACAAAAGGGATTCAAATATGGAAGGAAGAAGTCAAATTATCCCTATTCACAGATGAAATGATCCTACACCTGAGAGACCCCAAAAACAGTACCAAAAATCTACTAGAAATCATAAACCCTTTCAGTAGCAGGATACAAAACTAACAGAGAAATCAGTAGCTTTTCTATATACCAAGAATGCACAGACTGAGAAAGAAATCAGGGAAACAATTCCATTTTCAATAGCTCAAAACCAATAAAGTACCTCGGAATAAATTTAACAAAATAAACCAAAGACCTTTTTTTAATTCATTTATTCATATGTGCATACATTGTTTGGGCTATTTCTCCCCCCTGCCCTCTGTCCTCTCCCTCTCCTTCCACTCCCTCAATTCCAGGCAGAACCTGTTCTGCCCTTTTCTCCAGTTTTGTTGAAGTGAATACATAAGCAATAATAAGAAAGACACAGTATTTTTGTTAGTTGAGATAAGGATAGCTATACAGAGAGATTCCTAGCATTCCTTCCATGCACAAGTGTATTACAACCTGAATTCATTCATCTCTACCAGACCTCTTCACTACTTCACAGTCACCTTCCCATATTGACCTCTGTCATTTTAAGGTTACTGTATTAGCTCCTCTGCAGTGGGGACATCAAACACGTTCAAGTTTTGGGTTTTCTACCTATCCCCATTCCTCCCATATGTGCTCTCCCATTAGCATGTGACCCAACTCCAACAACATTGCTGCATTTGCCCTAGATCTAGAGTCTACATATGATAGAGAACATATGATTTTTGGTCTTCCGAGCCAGGCTAACCAAGCTCAAGATGATGTTCTCCATTTCCATCCATTTACTTGAGAATAAGATTTTGTTCTTCTTCCTGGCTGAGTAAAACTCCATTGTGTATAAATACCACATTTTCTTAATCCATTCATCAGTAATGGGGCATCTTGGTTGTTTCCATAACTATTGTGAATAGTGATGCAAAACATGGGTGTGCAGGTGCCCCTGGAGTAACCTGAGTCACATTCCTTTGGGTATATCGCTAGGAGTGAGATTGCTGCCTCACCTTTTTAATGAAAACTAAAAATCCCTTAAGAGAGAAATCAAAGAAGACTTCAGAAGATGGAAAGATCTTTCATGCTCATGGATTGGTAGAATCAACATTGTGAAAACAGCCATACTACCCAATGCAATCTATAGGTTCAATGCAATCACTATCAAAATCCCAATGACATTCTGCACAGAAATTGAAGAGCACTCATGAAATACATATGGAAACACAAAAGACCTCGAATAGCCAAAGAAATTCTGGGCAAAAAATCCAGTGCTGGGGGCATTACAATACCTGACCTCAAAACCTACTACAGAGTCTAACTAAAAACTGCATGGTATTGACAAAAAACAAACAGGAAGACCAATGGATGTGAATAGAAGATGCAGGATAAACCCATACATCTACAGCCAACTGATCTTTAACACAGGAGCCCAAAACACACAATGGAGAAAAGACAGCCTCTTCAACAAATGCTATGGGGAAAACTAGATATCCACATGCAAAAGACTGACATAAGACCCCTGTCTCTCACACTGTACCAAAATCAACTCAAAGTGGATCAAAGACCTTAATATAAGGCCTAAAATTCTGAAACAACTCCAAAAAGCAGTGGGAAATACACTGGAACAGACAGATATAGAGAGCAGCTTCCTAAAAAGAACAGGAAAGGCTAAACATCTAAGAGAAAGAATGAACAAATGGGACTGCATCAAACAAAAGTGCTTCTGCACAGCAAAAGAAACAGTTGCTAGACTCAAGAGACAGCACCACAGTATGGGAGAAAATCTTTGCCAGCTATTTATCTGATAAGGGAGTAATATCCAGAGTCTATAGGGAACTCAAAAAACTCAAGCACCAAAAAACCAACATCCCAATGAAGAAATGGACACATGAATTAAACTGGGAATTCTCAAAGGAGAAGGTACAAATGGCCAGTAAATACATGAAGAATTATTCAACTTCCCTATTTATAAAAGAACTAGAAATCAAAACAACACTTAGATTCATCTCATCCTAGTTAGAAAGACCAAATCACAGGTGATAACAACAACAAATGCTGGCAAGGATATGGCAATAAAGGCATCCTTATACACTGCTGGTTGAAATTAGTTCAACAATTATGGAAGATGGCATGGATATTCCTCAAAAACTTAGGTATAGGACTGATATATGATCCAGAGATACTGCTCCTCAGCATCTACCCAAAAGAATGTAAAACAGGATACAGTAGAGAAACCTGCACACTGATGTCATCACTATTCACAGTAGCCAAGCTCTGAAAACAATCCAGATACCTTACAACTGAGTGGATTATGAAATTATGGGATAGATACATACTGAACTATTACTCAGCTACAATACATAATGACATGGAGTTTGAAGGCAAATGGTTACAATTGGAAGACATCTTGTTAAGTGAAGTTAGCCAGGATCAGAAACACAAAAGACTCATGTTTTCTCTCATATGTGGAAGATAGATCCAAAGATAAATATATACACAAAAAAACTTGATTATACACAAACCCAGTTGTAAAACATGTTTGGAGCAGTGTAACTACTCTATGAAAGTTGGGGAAAGAAAGAAAGGAAAAGAGATTAATAGAGCAACAGTAATATCACATGCCTCAAAATGTGAAGGTAAAGGATATAAGGATGTGTGCTGAAAGATGTTGAAAAGTGGGCAGAGGGAAGGTAAAGGGGTAAGGTTGAGTATTCAAGGAGATTGAACAGACAAAAGTAAAGCACACCCACAGAGGGCATACATTGAGACACCCCTCTGAACGTCAACTCAAATATTAATTATGAGTACCAGAACTGTAAAATAGGCAGTGTGTGTGCAGGGGGTGCTGCTAGTGGGAGGAGAGAGGGTGAACTAAGGATATTAGGTAATGTTATCTGGTAGATGAATTTCATATACCTATATGAAACAGAACTAGAAAGCCTCATGCAATTGCTTTAAGTGGGGTGGGGAGGGGCTGAGGGGGAGAGATCATGGTGGGCAATGTAACTAATGTGCAACATGAGTCTAACTGGAATTTTCACTATGAAATCCCCCTGTATCATGAGTATATCCTAATAAAAACTATTTTTTTGAAAAAATACCTGGGGCAGAAGGAATTAGAGAGTAACTGCTTAATGGGTTCAGGTTTCCATTTGGCATAATAAAATATTTTGGAACAAAATAGAAATGATGGACTCATAACATTATGAATATATTAAATGCCATTGAGCAGTTAGTTTTTTAAAGGCTAATTTAATGTGAATTTCCCCTCAATTTGAAAAACATACACCAACTACTTATGATTTAGAAAAAGGACATAAATAGTAACACAACATAAAATTTGTAAGTCTTTCCATCATAAACCAAGCTTTAAAAGAATCAACATTATACACAACAAAATCTTATTCATTTATAAAAGCTAAATTTTCATGACCATCTCTTATTTCTGTCAAGTTTTAAAGCTGTCAGGGAGAAGATACAAACAAAGAGCAGAACTATAGGGAAAGAAGTTTGACAGCAATTAATTTTGGTGCCGTAACTATAAAAACAGATTCAATGACTTGCAAGCCTTGTTTTTCTATACACCCTAAAATCATTTCAAGGCTAATTTTTGCTGAGTTATTTTTGATGACAATCAGAATTAAGTTTTGTCATTACTAAGTAACTTTATTAAATATTTATGTGCTATAAATACGAAGCTATAAAAAGAGTATGAAATGTAGACTCCTTGAAATGAGTAATCAAATTTATCAGGATTTGGATAGTAATGTAATCCCAGAAAGTCACTGCCTTTGCTCTCATTTCTATAAAAGACAGAAGTTTTTAAGAGGTTGTTACTTGAAAATATCAATTGACTAAATAAATCATTCGTAAGTCTCACTAAAGAAAGAAAAAAAGAGAGATATCAAAATATCCAAGTTTTAGAATAAGGAATAAAAACAGTAAGAAAGTTATAAAATAACATATCTGTTTTCATTGTAGAAATTTGAAAGTCTGGTTAGTAATTGTATGGTTTCCTTGAAATACATAAATGCTTAAAATTAATTAAGACATAGAAAACATCAATATATTTATCACCAAACAAGAGACTAGAAAGCTGCTTAGATTTTGTTATTAGGGCCTGGTGCAATGACTCACATCTATAATCTTATTTGGGAGACTGAGGTTAGGAGGGTCATAGTTCCAGGCTAGCCCAGCCAACAAAGCAACTGGACTCAGAGTAACTGACTCTGAGCACTGTGATCCAGTGGCCCTGCAAGTTCTATATACTGCACAAGATTAGTTATTCTCATAAGGTCATTGCTGAACCTCTTATGCACAAGTATAAGTTCAGCCACCTCACAGTGAATCACTCAGAGCCTCTGTCTACTGCCAGGTTCATGTGTGTTCACTCTGCACAGTCACTAATTTGGTTCCCCATGCAGAGCAGTACTGTTACATGTTGACAGCAGTGTGGGGAGAGGGTTGAGAAGCAAAACTGCAGGCTAAGAAAAGAACCTGCACTCCTGAGAACACTGCTCAGCAGTCCTTCATTGATACTGGAACATGCTCTCTCATGAGGCCATAACAATCCTGAGCCAGGAAGTCCCAGTCCTCTTTCCATGAAGGGCCAGGAGTTGATGGACAGTTCTTTTCTTGCCATTGCATTTCCAATGCTGTTTTTGCCTGTTATAATTTGGGGGTGAGAGTTTATTGGATGTTTTAGACAAAGGAAAAGATTACTGGTTAGGAACAATTTTAATAGAGAGAGCAATAGAGATAGAAACATGAAGACAGAGACACATTTGCTATACCACCACATTAATGAAAAATCCCTAAGCTTCTAACTCAGTCTTCAGAGAATTGTCCTGTCTTAGGCTCAGATCACTTTGCCTCTTTGAAGTTAAGCAGAGTCCTGTTACTTATCTTACAAACTTTTTCAAGTTGATCTTCATTTAGCAGCCAAGTTGCAATGATGACTTAAATGGGTCACATAAGTTAATTAATACTAATTAATAGTTTCCCAAGCTGTTCTGCTCAGGGGTAAATACATTTTTAAGCTTCCTTTGGGGAAAATTAATGCTTAACCTAAAGGAGACCACAGTGTGAACAGCACAGCTCTGGGATCCTTGAGCTTTCAGATGACCTGGGATTTTAGTTTCTTAATTTGTAAAATAAGGCAAGGAAAACTCTATTACTGATTCGCTGAATAACTTTTAGAAAATTACTTTACTTCTTGTGTACCAATTTCCTCCTCTATTAAAAGATAACAATAACAAAACCTGCTCTAAGCAAGTGTGCTTCAGGTTAACACGTATAAGTGGCAGCAGGAAGCATTATAGAAACACAAATCATTGCTATCATCCTGACTGATTTTTTGGCTGCACTTCCTCTGAAGAAAAGAAGAACTCTTTTCTAGAAGTCTTCCTCTGTTAAAGAAAATTTTTGCTGAGAAATCCAGTGACTATGCACATACGATAACACATACAAGGATTAATCTTCTTGATAAAAGTAGATGCATAAATTTCTCTTGCTTTCATGAGGTTTGGCCACCTGTATGTTGTTTCTTCCCTTTTGTTGACTCTGCTCTCCACAACTCGGCATCAGGATCACCCTGCTTCTCCCTTTTTCAGTGACCTTCGCTTGCTATCATTATCTCTGACTCTAAAGAGTAGTTTTCCCACAAAAACTAGTTAATGCTCTCTTTCTTCCTCTCATCCTGCTCCTTCTTTGGATAAGTTCTTACAAGGACACAACTAACAATTCTCAGCATATATTGAATTCTCAAATTCTCCTAAGCACCAAACTTGCTCAACTCCTCTATTAGAATTATCTGAAAACTCAGATCCTTCACCTTGCTCCTACTTTTCAGTGGTTACATCAACAATCATAGGTATCAAGGTCAAAATCTTCAAATCATTCCCATCCTGCTCATCTTTAGTCCTTCATGGAGAGTTTACTGAAAAATTCCACAGACTGCATTTGTATGTTCTCTTTAATCTCCCTTCTTTTCTTCTCAGCTGCTACACTATAACAAATCCTAATCTCAGCCTGGACAGTTACATCAGTCTCCTAATTTGTTCCTTAATATTCTGTCAACTGTTCCTTCCATCCATCCTTATGTCACAGTGACTTTGATCAAACTGATGTTGCTTTGCAACAATCAAAGGCTCACTATTGTTATATCCTGACATAGAAGACCCTACAAACTAATCCCCCAAATCAAAACATCTCCAAATCTTACTGCTCATATACAAATACTTCCAAACTCAACTAATATTCCTGGGACATCCCTGGCATTTTGTGGAGAGTAATATATATAGAGAGAGGGCTTAAATTAATTACCCACTCTGTCTCTGCCTTTAATCCAATCAGTTCTTCAAGGCTCAAAATCTTTTCCTTCATACTTTACAACATAATATCCCTCTTTCATTTGCACTTGACATTTCATAGCTTTATCTTTGTATGTTTTTAAAATGATAGTTATTTTACTTTAATTCATACCATAAATGCTCATGCCCATTTTCCTACCTCTTCTTCATAAGATCTTCAACTCCTTGAGTTTAGGAAAGTTGTCATACTCATCAGTTTGGGTTGCTGTCCCTGGCTTGCACTTTGAATGTGTACATACTTGAGAAATGTCTTTGAGTTGAAACTCAGGAAAACAGCCTTGAAATGCCTTTTTGAAGTTCATTGGATGTATTCAGTAACTGAAAAACTTCAAGAATGTGGTGATCTATGATGATATTATTTAGTCCTGGATTTGCAAACAATTTGGATAAAAAATTGGATTGAAGTAGTGGTTGAATCAAGAATCCTACCAAAGGATAAAAAAATTATTTTTGGTGATACTGGAGTTTGAACTCAGGACCTATGCTTGAGTGCTCACAAGTCAGGTGCTCTACCACTTTGGCAATGCCCCAAGAGCATTTTTTACTTTAGTTAGTTTTTGTGTAGAGTCTCAGATTGTTGCGCAGATGGCCCGAGACTCTGATCCTTCCCATTTATACCTCTCTTATGGCTGGGAGTACAGGCATGCTCAGCCATGTGGAGCTTGTTGGTTGAGATGGGATCTACTATTTATTTGCCTGGGCTGGCTTCAAACCTCAATCTTCTCAAACTCTATGTCCCAAGTAGCAAGGTTTGAAAAAATCTTGTTAGTGATATAGCACATGACACTCTTCCTCCTAAGTCAGTCTGTGTAAATTCCCAAATGGAAAACTGGAATATGAAATAGAGAAACGAGCAACAGGATTGCCCTGAGTAATTTGTTTACTAAAAGTGAGATTATATCCTTAGGATCCTGCTAGATTTTAAGTTCAACTGTACTGTTCAGCTTACTAAACATCACTGTGGGGCTTTGCTAGACTGGGTGTCCATCCTAGGGCTGACTGCTCATTTTTCAGCAGCAATACAGAAATCTGTTTACTAAACTGGGGCCTTATTCTATTCAATAGAACATAAGGAATAAAGAGTTGGTCTCTGGTGCAGATATCAAGCTAGTCTCTGATGTTATCCAGTGACATGCATCAAATTAACACAAAGCGACTGCTGCTCTACTTCTAGAAGACAGATCTATTAACCTTAAAATGATAGGGCTTCTTCTGTACTACTAAATAAGTACAGCCCAACGCTTACTTGTTAAATTATGTAAAGTCAGTACATCAATAGGAAAGGTGTTCCATCAGCAGAGGTTAGACAGCAAGTTCACAATAGAATTTGCACCAAGGCTTTGTGTAATTCACTTTAAACTTCAAAATCAATCCCAAGAATCTCTGATCTGCCCTACTTTCTCAGACAAGACTGTCTAGCTGTCCCAATTAGTCTGAATTTAAGGTGAAAGAAAATAATTTTTAAAGAATCAAGAAACTGAACAAGTTTATAAAAAGTAATTTGGCAAAAATAAAAATGGACGTTTTGAATTTGAGTGAGGGGTGGAAACAAACTGGCAGTAATTTAATTCCAAAGTGTCATTTCCACCCCTGGTTAATCTTCAGAAGCAGCTGAACCTCATCAGGAAGCAGAGCCCATTTTCAGTCAGAGCCTTCCCCATGGGATCTCCTCCCAGGTTTTGCTTTCTGTTTATCTTTTTTATAGGCAAGTCTAGGCTGACCAGGCACCTGCTCTCAGCCAAAAAGCAGGGTCCCCTGGTGGCCCCAGAAGCCTGGGACCCAGGAAGTGGACTTCTTTTGGGAATCAGGCAGCACTCCAGAGCCTTGGCCCATATGCAGGAGAATGACCTCATGACTGCCCCATTAGTGCTGCCTAAGTTCTGAACCTTAGTCATTGCCTCTTCTAAAAAAGGCAATAAACCCTTTAGCATACACACAGTAGTAACCAGGGAAATTCAGAGCATCTAATTCTGTGAAACCAGTCTTCCTTTCTATCCACTCTTCCTGTTATAGCTGATGAGAGCTTTCTACACTGGAAAATAAGTTCTTTTTCACATTTGAGTGCTCACCTCTCCTTTGTTTAAAAAAAAGAGGAAAGGAAAGGAAAAGCTAAAAGAAGGGAAAAGGAGAGGAAAGAAAATGAGAAAAGCAAAGGAAAGTAGAGAAGAGAAAAAAAACAAAAAGAAAGAAAAACAGTCATTCACTCTGGGCTTCCTGGAAACCTCAGGCAAGTTAGCATTAAGGTGGCTGCACAGCTGCCCTGCATCCATTGTGGTCCCAGTCCACTCTGAGACTGGTTCCAGTATCTCAACTCTGAATGAACCATAAGGAGATGAGTTGTCCTATAAAATTGTCCACCAATATCCTGCATTGTGTTTGTCCCCTGACCACCCCCCTCCTCCCATCCCTGCCTCCATCCCCAAGGGCCAGGAGCATCGTAGGGAACTCAAGTTCCCAGGGTGGCTTGCTGCTGGGCCCCTGGAGAAAAGTTCAAGGGAGCATCTGGGTCAGTATGCATCTTCCTCTTCTTTGGCCTCCTGGGGTAAAGTCGTGGACCCTGGTGTAGGCTTTCCCAGGGATCCCCAGCCCTTGCTCTCTTGAGTCCTGAGCTGTAAGTGATTGGTTGCTGGAATGTGCATCTGTCTTCGTGGGTTCATCTGCCTGACTGATCCTTGTGCATGAGCTGGAACAGAGTCCCAGTCATAACCTCAGCATTCCCAGCCCCACAAGTCCCTCCATGGAGCAGGAGAGAGGGGTAAGCCTCAGGCCAGGTCTGTTCTCTCCAAGTCACCCAGAATTGGATTCCAGGCCTGAGCTGTTCAGGTCTCCAGTCCCTTAACTTAGAGGCAGGGTCTGGGGTCACTCCTGCCCCTCCAAAGGTGTCCTCATGGGGCCAGGTACTCATGGCTCAGACCCAGGGGACAGGGGTGGGCAGTAGCCATGCAGCTTCTGCTGAAGTCACCTTAAGAAGGGGAATGGATTAGGCAGGAGAAAGGATTGGGTGGATGAACCAATTCAAGGTATAAAATATGTATATATGGAAATGTAACACTGAATATCCCTGTATAACTATCATATAACGGTAAACTCTTTTTATAATGAAGGATAGGAAAGTAAAACAGTTACTATCCAAGCATGGGTCCCAATGGAAGGGCATAAGGAAAGATTGAAGAAGGGTGAATATGGTGGGTGCATTTTGATTCATGTATGAAAATAGAACAATGAAACCTGCTGAACTGCTCTGTGAAGAAATGGAAAGAGATGAGGGAAAAAGGGAAAGGGTGAATCCAATTAAGATATTTTAAGCATGTTTTTAAATGTCACAATGTATCCCCTGAACCATGATAAAATGCTAATAACTTTTTAAAAACATAATACAATGAACAATTCTTATAATTTGACTTGTTTTTCCATTGGATGAAGCTTCTTTATAATGGAACTATAGTTCAGAATCTTCCATCTTGTTGATATGCTTTTGAGTTAGCAAGGAGTAAATAATGTAGATCTTCAAAGAAATGTTTGTAATGTAGGGGCACACATCTACATTCAAAAAACTCCAATGGAACTAACAGCACAGATATACCCTAAAAAAGTGATAGTAGGAGACCTGACTACCTCACTATCACCAGTAGACAGGTCATCCAAGCAAAACATCAACAAAGAAACTTCAGAGCTACTTCACACTTTAGACTAAATGGACATATTGAACATCTACAGTGTATTTTACCCAACATCCAGGCAATACATTTTTTTCTGCAGCTCTTGGGACTTTCTCCAAAATACATCATATTTTGGAGAAATAATAAGACTAAGCAAGTCTTACCAAACTCAAGAAGTCTGAAACAACCCCCTGTACCATATCAGATCACAATGGAGTAAAACTAGTGCTCTACCACAAAAGACACCACAGAAAATATTCAAACACATGGAGATGGAAGATCACATTGCTGAATGAAGAAATAAGGGGAAAAATCAAAAAGTTTCTAGAATCTGAGGAAAATGAAAATACAATCTACTAGAATCTTTGGGACACAGTGAAGGCCATTCTAATGGGAAAGTTTATAACTATAAGTGCCTACATTTAAAACTAGAGACATCTTAAATAAACAACCCAATTATGCACCTTAAGCTCCTAGAAAAACAAGAACAAAACAAACCCAAGACCAGCAGACAGAGAGAAATAATAAAGATGAGGATTGAGATCAATCAGATCAAGACAAAAAAACTAAAGAATCAATGAAACAAAAAGTTCTTTGAAAAGATTAACAAGATCTGCAAACCCTTAGCCAACATGACAAAACAAAGATGGGAAAAAAAACAAATTAATAAAATGAGAGATTATAAAGGAGACATAACCATAAATACTAATGAAATCCAGAAGATCATTAGAGAGGACATTGAAAACTTACATTCCAGTAAACTGGAAAATCTAGATGAAGTGAATAAATTTCACGATGCATATAACCAACCAAAATTGAACCAAGAATATATTAACTACTTAAATAGACCTATTACAAGAAATTGAATTGAAGCAATAAAAAAGAGGCTCCCCACAAAGAAGAGCCCAGGACCTGGTGGATTCACAGCCAAATTTTACCAAACATTTAAAGAAGAACTAATACCAATACTCTCACTCTTCCAGGAAATAAAAAGGAAAAGAACACCATCAAACTCATTCTATGAAGCCAGCATTACACTCCTTCTAAACTCAATAAAAATGCAACCAAAAAGGAGAAATATAGACCAATATCTTTAATGAATATAAATGCAAATATTCTCAACAAAATTCTGGCAAACAGAATTCAACAACACATCTAAAATATCATACATGATGACCAAGTTGGTTTCACTCCAGTGATGCAAGAATGGTTCAGTATATATAAATCTATAAATGTAATACAGCATATAAACTAAAGCAAGGACAAAAACAACACAATCCTCTCAATAGATGCAGAGAAAGAATTTGACAAAATTCAATACCTTTTCATGATAAAAACTGAAGAAACTAGGAATAGAAGGAATGTTCCTCAACACAATAAAGGCTAGATATGACAAATTTATGGCCAGCATTAAACTAAGTGAAGAAAACTGAAACCTTTCATACTAAAATCAGGAGCAAGACAGGGATGCCCACTTTCCCCACTCCTATTCATTTTAGTTTGGGAATTTTGAGCCTAAGCAATAAGATAAGAGGAAGATATAAAATGGATTCAAATACAGAAGGAAGAAGTCAAACTATCCCTATTTGTAGATGACCTGATCCTATACCTAAAAGACCCTAAAAACACTACCACAAAACTATAAGAAATTATAAACTCTTTTGGAAAAGTGGCAGTACAGAAAATTAACACATGGAAATCAGTAACCTTCCTATAATACTAACAACAAAAAGACTAAGAAAGAAATCAGGGAAACAATCCTATTTACAATAGCCTAAAAAACAATAAATTACCATGGAATAAATTTAACAAGGGAAACCAAAGACTTTTTAAAATTAAAATGTAAAGCAATGAAATGAGAAATCAAAGAAGAGATCAGAAGATGGAAAGATTTCCCATACTTGTGGATTGGTAAAATCAACTTGTGAAAATGTGTCAGCAGGGTTTCTTTCTTCTCAAGCCTCTCTCCTTACATCTTCCCCCACTGTCCCCCATGATCACCAGGTTCCAGACACTCTGGCCTTGTGTTTCCTCAGATTAGCCAAGGTAGCAACCACCTTTGCACCTGCTGTTCTTGCTAATGGATTGACTCTTCCCATAGGGTTCCCATAACAGTTCATCTGGCTGTCTTTTTCATGTCTGTTTAGTCCTCAGTTTAAATATCACCATCTAAAGGGGATCTTCCCTGATCACTCAAAGTTGGACCCTCTCTAATTCTCTTATTTCTAAATCCTGCCTATTGTCTTCATTGGAATATGCTAATTAATCTATTAATCTGCTTTTTGCCAGTGTCTCCATAAGCCTTTGCAGCTCAGTGAATACAGGGTTTGGATGTCTGTCTTGTTCACTGGTCCATCCCCATCACACCCAGCCATGCCTTGGTGCAGGTAGATCCTCCATGCATCACAGCTGTGGGAATGAATGCCTGTGTGAAGAAACACACCAGGCCTGGCATCACACTAAACTCTCATGACTTCCATGTGACCTGGATCCTGCATGTGGCCTGCACCAGAACCCATTCTCTGAAAGGCACTCCATCAAAAAATGCCAATGTTGCTGTTGCCAAGGCAACACTGCTAGCTTTTCAAAGCATCTTTTTTTTTTACTGAGATACTTTTCTGTAGTTTCTCCTTTTTTTATTCATTTATTCATATGTGCATAAATTGTTTGGGCCATTTCTCCCCGTGCCCCCCGTGCCCTCCCTCTCCCCTCCACCCCACTCACTTCCAGGCAGAATATGTTCTTCCCTTATCTCTAAGTTTGTTGAAGAGAGTATAAACAATAATAAGAAAGACAAAACGTTTTTCCTAGTTGAGATAAGGATAGCTATACAGAGATCCCTAGCATTGCTTCGATGTACAACTGTGTTACATTGTAAGATAATTCATCTCTAACCATCTTTTTATCTAGTTCCTGATCCCCTTTTCATATTGACTTCTGTCACTATAAAGTTTGTGTATTAGTTCCTCTGCAGTGGGGACATCAAATACTATCATGTTTTGTGTTTCTTAACTATGCCCATACCTCCCATGTGTACTCTCCCCTTATCATGTGACCCAAGTCCAACCACATTGCTGTATTTGCCCTAGATCTAAAGTCCACATATGAGGGAGAACATATGATTTTTGGTCTTGTGAGCCTGGCTAACCTTTGCTCATAATGATGTTCTCCAGTTCCATCCATTTACCTGCAAATGATAAGATTTCATTCTTCTTCAGGGCTGAATAGAATTCCATTGTGTATAAATACCACATTTTCTTAATCCATTCGTCAGTAGTGACTGTTTCCATAACTTGGCTATTGTGAAGAGCACTGCAATAAAAATGGGTGTGCAAGTGACTCCGGAGTAACCTGTGTTTCATTCCTTTTGGTAAATCCCTAGGAGTGGGATTGCTGGATCATATGGCAGATCTATGTTTAGATTTTTAAGAAGCCTCCAATTTTTTTTCCAGAGAGGTTGCACTAGTTTGCATTCCCACCAGCAGTGTACGAGTGTTCCTTTTTCCCCACATCCTCGCCAACACCTGTTATTAATGGTGTTTTTAATGATGGCTATTCTAACAGGGGTGAGGTGGAATCTTAGTGTGGTTTGATTTGTATTTCTTTTATGACTAGAGATGGTGATCATTTTTTCATGTTTTTTTGGCCATTTAAATTTCTTCTTTTGAGAAAGTTCTGTTTAGTTCTTTATTGGTTCATTAATTTTGGGAGAGTATAGTTTTTTGAGTTCCCTGTATATTCTAGTTATCAGTCCTTTGTCTGATGTATAGCTGGCAAATATTTTCTCCCAAATGTTGGTGGTCTCTTCAGTTTAGAGACCATTTCTTTTGTTGAGCAGAATATTTTCAGTTTTATTGAGTCCCATTTGTCTATACTTTCTCTTAGTTGCTGGGCTGCTGGGGTTCTATTGAGAGAGTTCTTGCCTACACCTATTACTTCCAGAGTGTTTCCTGCACTTTCCTGTACCAACTTTAGAGTTTGGGGTCTGATATTAAGGTCCTTGATGCATTCTGAGGTGATAAACATGGATCTAGTTTCCGTTTTTTACAGATTGTAACCACTTTTACCAAAAACATTTGTTGAAGAGGCTATCTTTTCTTGATCATATATTTTAGTGCCTTTGTCAAAAATAAGGTGGGCATAGTTGTGTGGATTCATATCTGGGTCCTCTATTCCATTCCACTGGTCTTCATGTCTGTTTTTGTGCCGATACCATGCTATTTTTATTGCTATTGTTTTGTAATGTAGTTTGAAGTCAGGTATTGTGATACCTCCAGCACTGCTCTTTTTGCTCAGTATTGCCTTAGCTATTGGCGCTGTCTTGTGTTTCCAAATGAATTTCAGAGTACATTTTTCAATTTCTGTGATGAATGTCATTGGGATTTTTGATGGGAATTGCATTAAACATGTAGATTGCTTTTGGCAGTATAGCCATTTTTACTATATAAAATGCATGACTACCTTCTGTAGTCTTCCTTGATCTCTTTCTACAGGGGTTTGTAGTTCTCCTTGTAGAGATCATTCACTTCCTTTGTTAATTTTAGTCTGAGGTATTTGATTTTTTTTTGAGGCTATTGTGAATGGAATTGTTTCCATGTATTCCTTCTCAGTTTGTTCATTGTTGGTGTATAGAAAGCTAACGATTTTTGTAAGTTGATTTTGTATCCTGCCACCCTGCTGTAGCTATTAATGGTGTCTTGGAGTTTTGGGGTAGATTTTTTTGGGTCTTAAAGTATAGGATCATATCATCTGCAAATAGGGATATTTTGACAGTTTCTTTACGTATTTGTATGTGTTTTATTTCTTCTTCTTGCCTAATTGCTCTGGCAAGGATTTCCAGTACTATGTTGAATAAGAGTGGGGATAGTGGGCATCCTTGTCTTGTTCCTGATTTTAGGGGAAATGGTTTCAGCCTTTCACCATTAAGTATGATGTTGGCTGTATGTTTGTCATATATAGCCTTTATAATGTTGAGGTAATTTCCTTCTATTCCTAGTTTTCTTAGACCTTTTATCACGAAGTGATGTTGTATCTTGTTGAAGGCTTTTTCTGCATCTATTGAGAAGATGAAGTGATTTTTGCCTTTGCTTCTATTAATATGCTGTATTATATTTATAAATTTGCATATGTTGAACCACCCCTGTATCCCTGGGATGAAGCAGACTTGGTCGTGGTAAATGATCTTTCTGATGTGTTGTTGAATTCAGTTTGCCATTATTTTTTGAAGATTTTTCCATCGATGTTCATTAAGGAGATTGGCATATAGTTCTACTTTTTGGAGGTGTCTTTATCTGGTTTTGGGATGAGTGCAATACTGGCTTCATATAATGAGTTAGGCAGTTTTTCTTCCTTTTCTATTTCATGGAACTGTTCATGGAGAGTTGGTATTAGTTCTTCTTTAAACATCTGATAGAATTCAGCAGAGAATCCATCAGGTCCTGGGCTTTACTTTTTTGGGAGACTCTTTATTGCTGCTTCAATTTCATTTTGTGTTATAGATCTATTCAGGTGATTAATATCCTCTTGGTTCAATATTGGACGGTCATATGTATCTAGAAATCTGTCCATTTCTTCACGATTTTCAAATTTATTAGAATGTAGGTTCTCCAAGTAGTCTCTGATGATTTCCTGGATTTCTGTCGTGTGTTTTCTTATCTTCCCTTTTGCATTTCTGATTTTACTGATTTGTGTTTTTTCTCTCTTCATTTTTGTCAGATTTGCCAGGGATCTGTCAATCTTGCTTATTTTTTCAAAGAACAAACTTTTTGTTTCACTGATTCTTTGCATGGTTTTTTTCTTTGTTTGTTTAATCTATTTCATTAGTTTTGGCCCTTATTTTTATTATTTCTCTCCTTCTGTTTGTTTTGGGATTTGCTTGTTCCTGTTTTTCTAGTAGTTTGAGATGTAGCATTAGGTCATTGATTTGAGAATTTCCTTTCTTTTTAATATATGCACTCATGGCTATAAACTTTCCTCTCAGGACTGTCATTGCTGTGTTCCATTGGTTCCAGTAGGTCTTGTTTTCATTCTCATTAACTTCCAGGAAACTTTTAATTTCCTCTTTTATTTTATCCATGACCCATTGATCATTGAGCAATGTGTTGTTCAGCTTCCAACTCTTTCCATGTTTTTTGCTATTGTTTTTGTTGTTGAGTTCTAGTTTTAATGCATTGTGATCAGATAGAATGCATAGTATTATTTCTATTCTCTTATATTTGCTAAGGCTTGCTTTGTGCCCTAATATATGATCAATTTTGGAGAAGGATCCATGGACTGCTGAGAAGAATGTATATTGTGCATAATTTGAATGAAAATTTTTGTAGACATTGGCTAAATCCACTTTATCTATGGTGTGGTTTAGTTCTAAAATTTCTTTATTGATTTTTTTGTTGAATGACCTATCTATTGGTGATAAGGGGTATTAAAGTCTCCCACTACCACTGTGTTGGATTTTATATATGTTCTTAGGTTTTTCAGAGTATGTTTGATGAAATTGGGTGCATTGAAGTTGGGTGCATATAGGTAGATAATTGTTATTTCCTTTTGGTGTACTTCCCCTTTTATTATAATGGAATGTCCTTCTCTATCTTGTTTAATCAATATAAGTTTGAAGTCTACTTTGTCTGAGATAAGTATTGCTACTCTGGCCTGTTTTGGGGGAATATTGGCTTGGTAAATGTTCTTCAAGCCTTTCATCCTCAGCCAGTGCTTATTTCTGTCATGAGATGGGTCTTCTGTAAGCAACAGATTGTTGGATCTTCTTTTTTAATCAAGTTTGCCAAATGGTGTCTTTTGATGGGGGAATTAAGTCTGTTAACATTCATTGTTAGTATTGATAGGTATGTGGTGATTTCTGTCATTTAGTTGTGTTTGTTGTTTAAGGGTTTGATTGTGTATAGCTAAATCAATGTTACTCTCTACCTTCTTGCCTTTTGTTCTCCTGTGGTTTAGTACTGCCTGCCCTTTCATGGTTTTGTATGCTTTCATTTTCTGTGCAGAAGTCTCTAAAGAATCTTTTGTAGTGGTGGCTTGGTGGTTATATATTGTTTTAGCTTCTGCTTATCATGGAAGTCTTTTATTGCTCCATCTATTTTGAATGATAGTTTTGCTTGGTAGAGTATCCTAGGGTTGAAGTTATTTTCATTCAGTGCCCAGAAAACCTCACTCCATGCTCTTCTTGCTTTTAATGTTTCAGTTGAGAAATCTGCTGTGATTTTGATGGACTTACCTTTGTATGTTATTTGTTTTTTCTCTCTTACAGCCTTCAATATTCTTTCTCTATTCTCTGTGCTTGTTGTTTTAATGATAAAATGTCATGGGGTAGTTCTATGTTGGTTAAGTCTGTTTGGTGTCCTAGAGGCTTCCTGTACCTGAATGAGCATAGTTTTTTCTAGGTTTGGGAATTTTTCTGTCATTATTTTATTGAATATATTATGAATCAATTTTTCATGGACCTCTTCTCCTTCTTCAATACCCATGATTCTCAGGTTTGGTCTTTTGATGGAGTTCATAAGTTCTTGCATATTCCTTTCACAGGTTTTGAGTTGTTTGAATAATGGTTCTTTGGTTTTTCCTTTAATTTCCATTTCATCTTCAAATTCTGAGATTCCGTCTTCTGCTTGTTTAGTCTACTGGAATGGCCTTCCATTGTGTTTTGTATTTCTGTTTCATTTTTTTCTGGGTTTTTCCATATCATAGGTCACTTCCTCTTTAATATTGTTGATTTTCATCCTTAATTCACTTATGGTGTTCTCTGTTTTCACTTTGGTATTCATTTAGGGTTCCTATGAGCTCACTTATTTGGTTTTTTTATCTTCTCATATTCTTTGTTTTTATTGTCATGGAATTTCTTAAGTGCCTACTGTAAGTTTTGGTTGACCTTGTTTAGTATCATCTCCATGAAATTCTCAATGATTACTTGCAGGATTTCTTCTTTGAGTATGTTCTTGTGGGCTTTGTTGAGTTCCTTGGGATAGTCTATCTTTGGTTTTTTGGTGTCTGGAACTGGGTATCTATTTTCTTCATTTCCCTTTGACTCTTTTACTAATTTATTTTGGGGGGGAAATGGTTTCCATCCCTTTTCCTTGTTCCCATCATTCCACTTGGTGTTGTTACCATCCCTGTTCTGTGTGTAATTAGTATTAGCTAGCTTACAATAGTAAAAGTAATGAGATCTAGAAGGAAGAAGAAAAAGAGAGAAAAGAAAGCAAAGAAAAAAAGAGAAAAAAAAAAAAAAACCTAGAGGACCAAACAAATCAACAGGGGGAGATGGCGTAGTAACCAACAGTGGACCTAAATAAGCATTTAGAGAGAAAGAGAAAGAAGAAAAAAGAAAATAATAATAATAAATAAAAATAAATAAAATAAAACAAATCCCAAGTTCAGGAGCAATGAAGTTTCAGTCTTAGTATTTCTGGTGTTACTCCTCAGCATCCAGTATTGTTGTTGGTATTTAAGCAGTAGCTCTGTTGTAGTCTCACCAGGTAGTTGGGTCAGGAGACAGCTTTGTTAACTGCTATCTATCCTGTTTCAGGCAACAGCTCATCTGCCACCTACTGTCAGCCATCTGCTATTGCAGGTTTTGTTTACCAAAAGGTTCATGTGGAGAGAAGTTCATTGCCCCTCCTCCTTTCTGTGGTGGAGGGGCATGCCTGCTGACTACTAGCAGCTCCTTGCCTATCCCCTTTTCCAGTGCACGTAGAGCACCCTGCCCCCTCTGCTATGTGTCCTTTTCAGTTCCTTGTTTATTATTCAAGTTTTTTTGTTGTTGTTGTTGTTATTGTTTTTTTGTGGGGCGGTGGTCAGTCTGTCCAGGGGGCTATGCTGGTTTATCCCAGGGGTGGCTATGGGAGTACTGCATGCCACTTATTTGCTCACCTGTTGGTCTGCATCTCCCAAGCAGATTTGAAGCCTTAGTCTGGTGACACAGGATCCCTCCTGGTTTCTCAGTGTAACATAGCATGGAAAAGCTTTGTGTGGGCTGGGGGTTCAGGGTGTCAGATTTTTGCCCCTACTTGGTGTTTTTTTCTGCCAAGTGTAACTCCAGCATCTCAGCAAGATTTCTGATTTACAGAGCTCACTCTGTCTGGTTCCTCCCTCTAGTCACCATCTTGGATCTCCTCTCAAACATCTTTAAATGGAAGATGTGAAGGAAAACCCAGAGAAAGGGGTTAAATCTCTCAGTCACTGAGATGAGTCATCTTGATGATGGCTGTCTGTTTCCTGCCCCCTCTTCACCTTTCATTTCACCCATGTTTGTTTCTCAAGTGTGACAGTGAACTTGCCCCCATGTAGAAATTGTCTTTGCTATGGACATGCCTCTAGAGATCTCAGGAATGATGTTTTCTACATGTCTGACTCCACCAAGGTCTACCAGGCACCAGTAGGAAAGACAGACTTGTGTGGAAGTCATTTCCAGAAAGTTCCTTCAGCCCCTGGGATAAGAAGAGGAGACACCCTTCTGCATTTCTGTGGTAGGTGGCAAGAAACCTCCATAGAGTTCTAGAAGAAGGGACAGCTCATAGATGCAAGTATGCTAGAGGTAGTGACTGGAAGTGTTGCCATGGATGAAATCCTTTCCCTCTCTGACTTTTTCATCACTAAAAATGGAGAGAAGACTAGTTAGATTCAGGGAGAGATGACAAAGATATGCATAGAAACTTGCAGATGCTATGATCCCAGAGTCAGCTCCTATGAGCTATGGTCCCCAGGAGCCCAGCCTTAGCCCAAGGCCACAAAAGCCACAACTCCCATGTAATCTTATGCTTCCAGGAACCTCAAGATCATTTTGTCCATCGCCATCGTGAGTCAGTTCCACTGTTAGGAGGACTATTAGAAATTGGCAGGTGTCCTTACTGCACATGTTGGAAACTAAAGCTTGGAGAGAGCCTGGAGGCTCAGCTCCTGGGGCAGGGCCAAGGCTGGGAGTCAGGGTCTGGCATCTCCTGGCAGGACACTGCTGTTTCCTTCATCATCTGAGGCAGCCTAGAGATGAGCTGGTGGCTTGCATCAGGACTTGGGGCCAGGGAGATGGGAGGAGGGATAGCAATGGAGGGAACAGAGGTGGAGAGAAGTGAGAAGTGAACAACCCCATCTGCTTGCCCTGCCTCCATGAACAGGACTCCCCCTAGCCCAGGCATGGCAACATGACCCTGATCTGGCCAATCAGAAGCACAGTGATCCATGCAAGAATGGACACAGATCCCATTCTGTTGGAGAGAATCATCATTTTCTGGAGCTACTGGGCCAGGGGTGCTCCCAGCTTGGGGAGGACAGGAGCCCTAGGATGCTGGATCCATCTTATCTGAGAGACAAAGCAGACATGGAGGATATCATTTGAACACCCAGAGCTAACCACACCTGATTTCCCTCAGACTTCTCAGTTACATGGGTCAACTCATTCCTTGGATGGAGTTTCTATCCCTTGTGTCTTTGAGAAAGGTGCAAAGGCAGCATGAATATTTAGAAACATGTGTCTGTCAGTGACCCAAATCCTCTTCCAGGCCCATTCAGAACAATGGCATGCAGATGGGGATTTGGGCCTTCCCCCAACACACACATGGAGAAGTCTGCCTCTGAGGCTCACAGTTTTTCCCTGGTCTCCCCTCCAACACACAGCCAGCCTACAGGTTCTTCCTGCAATGACTGCCCAAATGCAAAAGCAAAATGCCTCCTCCTCACCTGGTCCAGGAGAGGGCAGTCCCCTGGGGACAGGACAGGAGAGGTCCTTCCTCACCACATTCTCCTTTTCAGGAGCTAACATTTATTAGTCACCTGTTTTATGCTGGGCTCTCTTGAGCAGTTTACGCACATGGTCTCATTCCTACTGTCCATAGCCCAGGTAGGAGAGAGCTTTATCATCTTCATTTTACAGAATACATGACTGAGGCCTTCAGGGACTGGGCTGCTGGTCTGTGGTCAAGTTTGTCCAAGTACATAGCCCTGCCTGCAGCCTGACACAGCACACAGCAGGTATTAAATAGAGGTCACTGTGTATGGTGATTGGAGATTTCTAGGGAGTAACCTGTCCCCAAGTCCCTTCTAGGTCTGGTTGAAATGCTACCATCAGCACTCATGTCAGTTGACTGAGTCTTGTGCTATGTCTCTGGAAGGGCTGTCTGGGCAGGGGGGATGTGCTGTTTGCTTTGGGTTGGCTGGGAGTAGAGCTTAGTGACTGGGCAGAGCTACACTGGACAGAAGTGCCCCAGTCCTGCTTGCCCAGCTTATCCAGGAGACCTATAGGAGGTACCTCCTGATGACAGGGTAGGTGGGGCCCTGACTAGCTTGGGTGTGGGAATGATGGCAGTGCTGTGAAGACCTCTGAGGAGGGAATACAGTGATGGTTGTGGAGAGGCATATTTCCAGCCTCTGAGAGAAGCTTGTGAGGGTTCCTTGGGCTCCCAAACTCAGGCACTGGCCTTGGCTCCTCCCCATGGACCCCCACCGCAGCACTGGGTGAGGTAGGGAGGAGGGGCTGGGGTTCTTCTTGGAGGCAGTCTAGATCCTGTCCCAGGCATGGGTATACTACTAAACGGTCCCTAACTTGAGCATGAGTGGGCAAGTGTCACAAAGTATCCTGAGGCAGCCACAGGGGCAGAATTGTGGCTTCCTGGTGGCTAGAAGGAGTCCAGGGGAACCATTGGTCCACAGTACAGACAAGGCCTTACTCCAGACCCTTCTTTAGGAATAGGGAACCGACTATATTTTGGGCCTTTCTTAACCCAAAGTTACTTCCAGTGGTTTTTAGAAGCTGTATGAGGCTGTCATTGTGGCCCTCGTAGCCAAATAATAGTAGTAGTAATAATAATAATAATAATGATAATGATAATGATAATGATAAAGAGTACAGCTAGGGTGGGGGATGGGGCCCTGGAGCTCCTCCTCATGACAGTTGAGGACCAACTTTTTCCAAAGGTTTCTGCAATCCATTTTCAGCAGGGCCCATTTTCAAATGAGAAATGTGGAGAAAGCAGCCCACTGTAGCCCCTTCCTAGACAGACAATACACGTAATCACATTACAGGCTCTGACAAGTCCTGTAGTTGAGAATGCTTGTTCCCTTTGATTTAACCTCTCACTTGACCACAGGTGCTTTAGAGGAGCCCTGGTTATTTCCTATGAGCACACTATAAAACATGCAGGAAGTACAGGAATCCCTCCTACATCCCCTGAACCCTTAAGAGACAAGTTCTGTGCACTGGACGTTGGAGCCCAGGAGCAGTGGAGTGTGGGGAGATGTGATTACCAGTAGGGAGTGGGGCAGCCCCTTCAGCCTTGAAAGGAAAGTGCGAGAACAGTTAAGGCTAGCCAAACTTGGAATAGGAGTATGGAAGGATTCAGCCTTCAAGGGACAGAATCTGGGCCTCCCTCTGGGCAGCTTCCTGATTGCAGATTTCTCCTGTCTGCTGTAGTCCACCTGTTCTTTTGAGGGGCCAGGTTTAGTCTGTTCTTAGCTCACATATCAAATAGCCCCTACAGGAGGCAGGAGGAAGAAGACCAAGGGGTACCCCTGAGGCAGGGCCCCCAAACACCCAACGTTTTACAAATCCAGGAGTGGAGGGAGGCAGGTGACTTCTGGACTTCAGGGGCTGTGGTGACCCAGGCTGTCAATGACAAGCTGTGATGGGTCTTGGTGGTCCTGGGACCCTAGTCACAGGCCCCTCTGTAGTCCAGCCTCTGGTGTACCTGCACATTATGCCACCTGTCCAACCACCATCCATGGCATGCAGCAAGTAGCTGGGGCTGCCGAAGTAGTGCCAGCAAATGTAGTTCAGCTTGCACCTGTGGTGGCCAGTGGGAGAGTAGATGCCATTCAAGTAGGAGATGCCACAAATGTTGAACCACACCCTGGTGAAAGAGAAAAGTCAGACGCTTTGGGGAGATAGGGCCCAGACAGGACTCCCAGAGGCTATTGCTTCCTTGGAAAGCCAGCTCACTGTAGAGGAGTAGGCTAGGCATGAGTAGAGGTGGAGTCCCCACTTCTGAAGGTCAGCAGGGGTCTCTGGCCACATCTAAAGGCCCCTCTGCCCCTCCTTTCTTTCACTCTGATCCTGCTCTCTCCATCCCTCATTGCACTTCCATCTTTACCCTTCCCTGACACTTCCTTATCACTCTCTTCTCTTGGGTTTCCAGTTCTCTCTCTCACTCTCCCTCTCTGAGGAAGTTGCATTCTGTGCTTGAATATGTCTCTATGTGCCCATCTCCACCTGTGGTCTTTGTTCTTTGGAGGTCTGTCTCTGTCTCTGTCTCTCTGTTCTGTCCCTCCCATACTGTATCCATATTCCAGCTTCAACTTTCCCTGTGACTTCTCTGTCCTGTAGATCTGTATCTCCACCATCCTATAACTCTTATCAGCCTCAGTGTCTCTCTCTGCCTTCCTCTGTTCTTGTTTCTGTGACTGCTCCTATCTCTGTCCCTCCCATTGTCTCTCCTTCATCCTGTCTTGATTGACCTCTATTCCTGACATGAAGTGTGACTGATGCAGAGGAGGTGGGGAGCTGTCCTCTTCCTCCCCCTGGTCTCCTTGCTCCTGATCCTGTCTGGCCTGGGGGGTGAGCAGTCCTCAGACCTGGGGTTGAGAGTGACGGGGCACTGATAGAGCCCAATTCCCTCTAGCCTGGATCAGAGGAAAGTTGGTGGGATCACTTAAGAGGAGGGGCAACCAGGAGGGGATCTCTTGGAAGGAGGTATGGCAGAGCCCAGCTAGCACACCCACCTCCAGATATCATCTGGGCATGTGGCAGAAGCTGTTGTCTGTGTCATGAGTTCTGAAGTTGGTGTCCTGCAAGGCAGCTCTGGTCTGGCACCCAACTGAGGTGCTGTATACCTTCTCAGAGAAAGCCTGGAAGCTTCCATGATGGGGGCATCAGAAAAGCCCCAGAGTAACCTGGGGCTGTGTTGAGGAAGCACCTCCCAGACTTGGTGCCCTCTTCAGTTGTTCCGGGATTAGGGGTCCAAATCTAGAGGCATGCTTGGGTCACTTTCCCTCTTTGAATGCCATTCTTCCAAGACAAATCACCTACTGTGTGCTGGGCCTCATCTCACTGAAACTGGGTGTTTGACAGGAGAAAGAATGATCATAAAGAGGCTAACATTTTTTCAAGCATCTACTATTGCTGCTTTATGTGGATTAACTTACCTCATTTAAACCTAACAACACCCTTTTACACATTAGGAAATGGGGGACCCAGAGCCAAAGGAACCCATTTATGGTCTCAGAACCAGAAAGTGTCAGAGCCAAATCCACCCAGGTGTAGCCTGACTGGGGGTCCTACATCTGCTTTGCTCCATGGCCAATCATCCTGAAACCTCAGCTCCATCACAAATCCTCCAGGCCACCCTCCTTCTCCAGGAAGCCTCCCCTGACCATGCCTGGAAATGGACATATGGCCAGGGCATGCCCAGCCCTGTGAGTGTGACCTCTGCAGCAGCCAGGGGAAGGGGGTTATATTTCTTTACAGGATCCTGTAGCCCTGGAAAGTACATCCAAACCTGCACCATGAAGATGGCCATGATTGTGGGGGTGGTGCAGAACTTCAGTTCAAACCCCAGCACACCTCCTTGGGAGGTGCATGAATTCTTTGAGCCTGTTTCTTCATTTATTCCAATGAAAACAGCAATGGCCTTGTTCACTGTGTGATTGAGTGCTGTCAGCCCATGAAGAATGCAGAGTGGTGCAGAGGCATGGTGAGTGCTTGGCACATTCAGGGATGGTTGTTGTTTGGCCCTTGGCAAAGTCAGCCTGGCTGGAAAGACATGTGGAGACCGTGTGCAGGGACAGTTTTGAAGGTAGCTACATCTGAACTGATTTGGGAGGATGTAAAAATGGGAACCAGTCAGTCTATGTAAGTGCTGGCCTCCAGAGTAGGGCTTGGGATAAGCCCTCGAGGGCCCATAGATGTGTCGGACCTGGGTATTTGGCTGACTCAGTCTTCACACCTCTCACACAAGGGTATCAGTGAGGCATGGGCACAGTCCTCAGTGACCAGATGGCTGTGATCAGTTAGGGAGCCCTAACAGTGCTCTAAAACCTGGTGTCCCACCCCAGGCTTGGAAAACTGGCATTACCTACTTCCCTGCAGAGGTCTGGCTGGCTGGAAGCTCTGCAGGGCAGAGACGAACAGGCTGCCCACCCACTGATTGGATTCTGGCTTCTCTTGTGGCCATTAAGGGTTTAGTGATGTCACTCTTTCTCTCTTGGGAGCCAGAATGAGAATCTGTGACCTTTGGGGACCTCCACCTCAGGGACTAGGGACTCCTCACTCAATCCACGGTTTAGATACATGTTAGTCATGCTTCTGGCTCATGTCCAGGGAAACCCAAACATTCTATCTCCTTTAGATCCCAGGTGAGACACATCAGGCATGTTTCCCACATGTTGGTGGACCTGTGTGTGAGCCTGTGTGTCTGTAGGTGTGGCAGTTGTTCACATGTGTGTATTTGTGTCAAGTTCACACTGTAATACCTTCTATGGGCCTGAGTGTGTACTTTGCAATCTGTCTTGGTACCTGGGTGTGTATGTTCAACTGTGAGGGGTTTTGCAAAGCACATTTGCATGTATATTCATGTGTATATGAGCAGGTGGAGTGTGCTCATTTGCATTGCTAGGCCCATCATACATGTGCTCTGTATGCCCAAGTATGCATCCAGTGGTGTGGGACTCCTCTATAGTGCATGTGTGTTTGTGCATGTACTTGTGTATCTTTGTGTTTCTGGGACTTGTATACAGGTGTGTGGGCACCTCTGGGAGGTTTATGCTGGATATCTGTCTACATCTGGTATCTGTCTTTCCTCATCTCTCTCTGTGGTCCATTTCCTCTGTGGGCTTTTTTCATGCACTTAGAGTGGGCCCCAGAAGATCCCTATTACTGCATCTGAAAAATAAAGAGTCCTCACACCCCAGCAGCCACTCACCAGTAGATGACTGCCCATGTGTCATGGCCTCTGGGCTTTCTAATGAGGATCCCTCTCTCCCACTCCAGCAGCAGTTGACCCAATGATGGGGCTCAGGACAAGCATCTGTTGTTTGTCTTCTCCTGACCCTTTTCTGGCAGTTTCCAAGATCTCCAACCCCACTGTCATAGGCTTTTTCTGTGTGGACAGACATGATATTCCCCAGCAGCCTCTGCAAGAGTCTCACTCAGGTTTGGGGCACATGTGGCCAGTTAGATGTCTTTTTCCTGAACCTTCCTGTTGCCTGGGGTGCCATTCTTCTCTATTCTTTGCTTGAAGCACATCCATCTACTACAGGCCTCATCTCCTGTTGAGGCCTTCCTGATTGCACAGCATCTCCAGGTTCTCCACACACACACTTCTATGTGAGCAACTGCAGATGGAGGGAGAAGGTTTTGAGTCTTTCCCACATGACAAGCATATGCCTGGCACAGGGCAAGTATTCAGTAGACTGTTATTCAGGGCCCTGCAGAGGGTCAAGTAAATGTGGTCCTTGAGGCCCCAGTGCAGCAGTGGAGCTATGTGCAGGAAGCTCTCCTTGGCCAGATACAAAGCCAGAGGGAGAGCATCCAAGTCACACACACAGCATGGCAAGAGGGTTTGATTTTTTTTTTTTGAGACAGGGTCCCACTATGTAGCTCAGGTTGACCAAGCCAACCTTGAAATCACAGTCCTCTGCCCTACCTACAAAGTGTGGGGATTGAGGAAGATCCAAATTTACCACACATGTATACTTTTAACACAATACATACATACATACTTACATACATATATACTTATGTATGTATATATGGAGAGGGAGACAGAAAGAGAGAGGCCAAAATGTTTCAGTTCTACTTTGAATATATTCTTTATCTTTATTTAACACATATCATGTGCTAGGCGCCTTACCAATTATGTTGCTACCATGGGAAACTGAGGCACAGAGAAGGTCATGAAACCAGTAAGCAAAGTCAGGATTCAGACCCAGGCAGAGGGCTCCTAGGCTCTCACTCTTCTGTGCAATGAGAAGCTTCTTCTTCAGATATTTCTCCCCCAAGTCAAATGGCAGGGCTTAGACTTAGGGTCAAAGAATTGCTGCCCAAGAATTGGATCCAGGAGCAGAGACTTAATTGCTGTATGTGCAGGAAAGTAATGAGAGGCTCCCTCCACTTCCCCTTATGCACTCACTCTGAACCAGGCACTGGGGATGCGAGCCACAGGGACCAGGAAGCCTGTTCTGGCTCACACAGAACAGGCAGACCAGGGGAGTGAAGGGAGCTGCCTCAGGAACAGCAGTAGTAATACTATCTGCTGAGTGTTCATGTACTCCAGGCACTGAGTTAATGCCTTAGGTGTAACATCTTATTCACGCCTGCCCCTCAGAATGAGGTAGGTCTCTCTTGGGCACCAATTTTTCAGATGGTAAAGTGGAATAATTTGCTCAGGGTTGCTCAGAGAGAGAGAAAAAGAGAGGAGGGAGGGAGGAGGGAAGGATGGAGTTAGGTTTTT
The DNA here is from genome assembly GCF_047511655.1 of Castor canadensis. Lineage (NCBI taxonomy): Eukaryota > Metazoa > Chordata > Mammalia > Rodentia > Castoridae > Castor > Castor canadensis. The sequence continues at coordinate 55,884,802 of NC_133394.1, forward strand.
CCTTCAGTGACCAATAGTTTAAATACAAGCTGACAAGGTGTGTTGGCTACTCACTGGTCAGCTGTGAGGATTGGGTGAGGGAGACTACACAGTCCTGCCTAGTCCACATGCATGTAATGATTTGCCTAGTTCTGTACCTCACACCACCAGGAGGGGCACAGTCAGAGTGGGGGCAGTTCCCACACTGCTACAGGAAGAGGAGCATCTCATAAGGAGGGAGCATGGGAGCACTGAGAAGTCTTCAAACATGGCACAGGCCTAAAGTTAAGGAAGACAGAGCCATTCCAAGATTTCTCAGAAAGGAATGACCTACCCATTGTTTAAGGGATCCCCAGCACAGCTGGAAGGTGGTTGCCAGTGGAGTACTCTGTCATCACATGATGAACCATATGCCACGTGATTCTTTGCAGCTCTGTGCCTGTGAGTCCATTCTGTCCTGTTTCAAAGACAGTCATGACCCGGGCCTGTCTTCAAGATCAGTGAGTTTCTCAGAGAGATGACATTGGTTTGAAGATATGGTGAGTTTTAACAGGAAGAGAACTGAGTTCAAATTGAGGCTCTACCTAACTTGTCACTTTGGGCAGGGAACTTAAACTCAGTATGCCATTTCCACATTATAAAGCAGGAGCAATAACTTCTATGTCAGAGAGTTGAGGGGAGGATTAAATGGGATGCCTGGAACACAGTAGGTACTAAATAAAGGCTGACTCATTTTTCTAAGCATGCCAAAAACCAGACTCAGAAAATGGTGGGACCTTGAAGTTCTCATAAAAGCCTCAGACCCAAGAAACAGTGGCTCAGAGAAATGTGACCTGGACATGCTGAAGTACACCAAGAATGCTGTGGCAGTGCCAGGAAGGGCACAGGCTTCCCATGTCCTAGCCAAGACAGCTTCCCACTCTGCCTCAGGTAGTAGGTCAGATTGGGAAAGTCACTACCCCTCCTTTATGGGTCTCTGTAAAGGCCTGACATGGGATGATGGACCTTGGATGGTTCCTTCCTGCCCCAGGGATGGCAGCATCAGTGACATTTTCTCCACCCCACCCAGTGACCTGGAGGTGCTGAGTGCTAACAAACCACCTCCACATCCTGTAATGTGCACCCAAATGGGGGACAGATGGTAGGAATGGGAGATGCCCAGGGACTGACCTTTGGTGCAGAGTCTGCAGCTATTAGCCAGGGACCCCAGCCCACCCATGGGCCTGGACTCCATGCCCATCTGTATGGCTGCCTCTCACTGCCCAGATGGAAATGCTTGTACTGTGCATAGGCCATGTGGCCTCCCCAGTCTTGCAGCTCCATACACAGAGGGTAGGCCACACCCCTGGTCAACTGTTACACTACTTGATTGCCCATCCGGTGCTCTTCAGCCAGGTCACTGAAGCCCTACACAGAGGGAGAAAAGGTGATCTCATGCCCATAAGAGAGGCTATGTCCCTAACTGAAGAGCTTGGCTGGGCCAGGATCCATGGACACTTTTCCAAATCCACTGCACTGAATGGTCAAGTTCATAAGCACACTGTGAGCGGGCATGGAGATGGAGCCCTAACCTGTAAAAGAAGAAAGGCCACAACTTTTGTAAATGTGAATGTTCACTAAAAGTAATTGAAAACACATTTCTCTGAAGTGCACAAACAGGCAAAACTAACCTGTAGCTACAGAAATTACAATAGCAACTACTTTTGGAGATTATTAGTCAGGAGGTGACAAAAGAGGTGGTGGGAGTTGTGGATATAACCATTCATGGTCATCACATGGGTAAACATATATGTGAAAATTCACTGGCCTCACACATCTTATCTGTCATTTTCAAACCTCAATAAAAAATTAAAGATTTAATAAGCTGTGGCTGATTGGTACACGGTAGAGAAAACTTTGTATAGCACCAGGGCAGCCATTGAAAGAGTTCTGCAATATAGGAATGTAAATCTGAGAGCCCTGGGAGTGTCTTGTCACCACTGTCCCCAGGAAAAGAAACCAACACCATTGGGAGAACTGTTCAGTGCCAACGACAAGGACAGACCTGAGCCCCACTGCTCATTTGAATTTTGCTGTGCCATTGATCAGCTAAGGGTTACTATGCCCTCTTTCCTGCATGTCTGCACCTGAGTACCCTATTTCTCTTTGCCATTTTAATGACTGCTTAAAACTCAATTGGTTTGAGTACTTAATTTAGTACTTATTCTTAAGTATCAAATGAATAACTAGAAGACACACATAATAACATGGCTGTATTTTCTTGTGGGTATCCTTTTCTATTTCTTTTACTTTTGAAAACTTTACGAGCTTTTAAGTCAGCTTGCCAAAAATCCTTTACTCAAAAATTTGATTAAAAATTTGAAAGATGGAGCGATTCCAAGATGGTGGCTAGAGGGAAAAGCAGAAAGACTGCCTCCTATAGTGAAATCTTGGAGAGACACTGGAGACACACCTTGCAGGCGAAACCACTGAGAAGAGGCAAAATTTTGACCCCTCCACACCTCCAGCTGGTGCAGAGCATCTCCACTTCATGTTAAACAGAGAAACCAGGAGGGCCCCCGGACCACCAGTCACCCGTGCCCAGACAGCTTGGGAAGACACGGACAAGGTGAGTTTAGTAGTACCATGGTACTCCCACAGACAACCCTGGGCCAGAGCAGCATAGCCCCCTGGACAGACCGACCTCCACCCAGGGAAAAAAGAGAAACTGAGAAATAAGCAATAAGAACAATAAAGACAAATGGGAAAGAGGGTGGGGCACCCTGAGCTCCAAAAATTGGGGGAAGGGAATCCTTCCCAGAACTGTAAATAAACAAGCCGGGCTGGCCAGAGAGGCTCCGGCAGGAGTGGGGGCGGGAGCCCAGCAACCAGGAGCAAGAAAGCTTGTGAGAGTGGTGGAGGGAGGAAAACGCCACAGGAAGGGGGGAAGCCCCACTTTGTGAGCTATAAACAAACACGCAGGCCTGAGAAAGCAGGTGCAGTGTCACCTCCCCCAGTGTGCTTGGAAAGGGGAAAGCTTGTAGCGGCGTCTTGCACACAGGAGAACTCTGAGTAAACAAAGCCTGCAGGGCCAGGTGAGTGTTAAGATCACCCCTGAGATCTGCATAAATTATGCCTCCAGCAACAGCAGGCTGACAGCAGCGGGCAGGCAAGCCACAGCTGTAGATACCATTCACAGAACTGTCTCCAGACTCTTTTTTTTTTTTCTCTCTCTCCCTACCTTTTATGAGAAAACAACCGAACTACACCTGAATGCTGAAAAACTGACTGAAACTGTATTGCATTTGAACTTGGGATATTTTGTGGGGTTTTTTTTGTGTGTGCAGTTTTGCTCTACTTTATGCATCCCCTTTGATGAGACAACTACAGAACAACATCTGAGGCACCATCTCCAGATGAGACAGACACCAAAATTATTAAGACTGAAACTTTCATTGCATTTGAACTTGGAGGGGTTTTTTTTATTTTTTATTTTTTATTTTTCATTTTGTTTTATTTTATTTATATATATATATATATTTCTTTCACTTAATTTTTTATTTCTGTTCTTATCTTTATTCTTTTTAATTTTTATTTTCAATCCTCTCTCTGTCTCTCTAATGCCTGTTCAGCTTACTGTCGATTAGTACACTAACGCTCCCTGTTTATACTTTTGAAACTTTTTTGTTTGATTCCTTGTTTTGTTTTCTCCTACTTCTCTGTTTATTTGTTTTTCCCTTTTCTTTAACTTCTTGCTTTCCATCTCAGCTCACCCTTCCATTCTAAATATTACCATTGTTATTATTACAAGCTAGAAAATACTTAATTGCACACAGTACAGGGACAGTAACAACACCAAGGACAATGATGGGCAGACAGAAAAAATAGGGAAACCAGTTTCCTCACACCAAAAAATTAGTACAGGAACCAGAGGGGAATGAAGAAAACAGATACTCAGATCCAGACTCCAACAAAATGAAGATAAACTATGCCAAAGAACCCAATGAAGCCCACAAGAATAATTTAAAAGAAGACATACTACAGGTATTCAATGAGAATTTCATAGAGACGATACTGGATATGGTCAACCAAAATGTAAAGGAGACACTCAAGAAATTCCAAGACAACAAAAATAGAGAATTTGAAAAAGCAAAAGAAGAAATAAAGGAAACCATAGAAGCACTGTATAAACACCAAAGTGAAAGAGAGAACACAATTAATAAACAGATAAATGAACTCAGGACAAAAATAGACAACATTAAAGAAGAAACTACCCAGGATATGGATAACTTCAGAAAAAAGAATGAAACAGAACTGCAAAACAAAACGGAAGGCCAATCCAGCAGAATAGAATAAACAGAAGACAGAATCTCAGAACTTGAAGATGAAATGGTAATTAAAGGAAAATCCAAAGAACTATTAATTAAACAACTCAAGACCTGTGAAAAGAAAATGCAAGAACTCACCGACTCCATCAAAAGACCAAACTTGAGAATCATGGGCATCGAAGAAGGAGAAGAGGTGCAAGTGAAGGGAATGTGTAACATATTCAACAAAATAATAACAGAAAATTTCCCAAATCTAGAGAAAGATAGTCCCATACAGATGCAAGAGGCCTCCAGGACACCAAACAGACCAGATCAAACTAGAACTACTCCACGACATATCATCATTCAAACAATAAGTTCAGAAACTAGGGAAAGAATATTGAAGGTTGTAAGAGAGAAAAAACAAGTAACATACAAAGGTAAACCCATCAAAATCACAGCAGACTTCTCAACAGAAACATTAAAAGCAAGAAGAGCGTGGGGTGAGATCTTCTGGGCACTGAATGAAAATAACTTCATCCCCAGGATACTCTACCCAGCAAAACTATCATTGAAAATAGATGGAGCAATAAAAGTCTTCCATGATATGCAGAAACTAAAACAATATATGACCACAAAGCCACCACTACAAAAGATTCTTCAAGGGATTCTGCACACAGAAAGTGAAACCCAACTTAACAATGAAAAGACAGGCAGCACCAAACCACAGGAAAATAAAAAGCAAGAAAGTAGAGAGTAACCTAAACTTAGGTACACACAATCAAACCTTCAAACAACTAAGACAACTAAATGACAGTAATCACCACATACCTATCAGTACTAACACTTAATGTTAGTGGGCTTAATTCCCCCATCAAAAGGCACCGCTTGATGAAATGGATTAAAAAGCAAGATCCAACAATTTGTTGCTTACAGGAGATGCATATCATCAACAGAAATAAGCATAGGCTTAGGAAGAAAGGCTGGAAGAAGATTTACCAAGTCAATGGCCCCCAAAAACAGGCAGGAGCAGCAATATTTATTTCTGACAAAGTAGACTTCAAACCTACCTTGATCACACAAGATAAAGAAGGACATTCCATACTAATAAAATGGGAAATAGACCAAAAGGAAATAATAATCATCAACCTGTATGCACCCAATGTCAATGCACCCAATTTCATCAAACATACCCTGAAAGACCTAAAAGCATATATTAACACCAACACAGTGATTGTGGGAGACGTTAAAACTCCATTATCATCAATAGATAGGTCATCCAAACAAAAAAATCAATAAAGAAATCAAAGATCTAAAATATACTATAGATCAAATGGACCTACTTGATGTCTACGGAACATTTCATCCAACTTCTACACAATATACATTCTTCTCAGCAGCCCATGGAACCTTCTCCAAAATAGATCATATCCCAGGGCACAAAGCAAGCCTCAGCAAATATTTGAAAATAGAAATTATACCGTGCATACTATCTGATCACAATGCAGTAAAAGTAGAACTCAATAACAAAAGTAAAGACAAAAAACATGCAAACAGCTGGAAACTAAATAACTCATTACTTAATGAACAATGGATCATTGATGAAATAAAAGAAATTAAAAAGTTCCTGGAAGTCAATGAAAATGAAAACACAACCTACTGGAACCTATGGGACACAGCAGAGGCAGTCCTGAGGGGAAAGTTTATAGCCATGAGTGCATATATTAAAAAGACTGAAACATCCCAAGTCAATGACCTAATGATACATCTCAAACTCCTAGAAAAACAAGAAGAAGCAAATCCCAAAACAAATAGAAGGAGAGAAATAATAAAAATAAGAGCTGAAATCAACAAAGTAGAAACCAAAAAACTATACAAAGAATTAATGAAACAAAAAGTTGGTTCTTTGGAAAAATAGACAAAATCGATAGACCCCTGGCAAACCTGACTAAAATGAGGAGAGAAAAAACCCAAATTAGTAGAATCAGGAATGCAAAAGGGAAGATAACAACAAACACATGGAAGTCCAGGAAATCAACAGAGACTACTTCGAGAACCTATATTCAAATAAATTTGAAAATCTTAAAGAAATGGACAGATTTCTAGATACATATGATCATCCAAAACTGAACCAAGAGGAAATTAATCACCTGAATAGATCTATAACACAAAATGAAATTGAAGCAGCAATCAAGAGTCTCCCCAAAAAGAAAAGTCCAGGACCTGATGGAGTCTCTCCTGAATTCTATCAGACCTTTAAAGAAGAACTGATACCAACCCTCCTTAAACTGTTCCACGAAATAGACAGGGAAGGAAAACTGCCAAATGCATTTTATGAAGCCAGTATTACACTTATCCCAAAGCCAAGCAAAGACACCTCCAAAAAGGAGAACTATAGGCCAGTCTCCTTAATGAACATTGATGCAAAAATCCTCAACAAAATAATGGCAAACCGAATTCAACAACACATCAAAAAGATTATTCACCACAACCAAGTAGACTTCATCCCAGGAATGCAGGGGTGGTTCAACATACTAAAATCAATGAACATAATAAACCACATTAACAGAAGCAAAGACAAAAACCACTTGATCATCTCAATAGATGCAGAAAAAAGCCTTTGATAAGATCCAACACCATTTCATGATAAAAGCTCTAAGAAAACTAGGAATAGAAAAAAAGTACCTCAACATTATAAAAGCTATATATGACAAACCTACAGCCAGCATTATACTTAACGGAGAAAAACTGAAACCATTCCCTCTAAAATCAGGAACCAGACAAGGATGCCCACTATCTCCACTCATATTCAACATAGTACTGGAATTCCTAGCTAGAGCATTTAGGCAAGAATAAGGAATAAAAGGAATACAAATAGGTAAAGAAACTGTCAAAATATCCCTATTTGCAGACGACATGATCCTATACCTTAAAGACCCAAAAAACTCTACTCAGAAGCTTCTAGACATCATCAATAGCTATAGCAAGGTAGCAGGATATAAAATCAACATAGAAAAATCATCAGCATTTCTATACACTAACAATGAGCAAACTGAAAAAGAATGTATGAAAACAATTCCATTTACAATAGCCTCAAAAAAAAAAAAATCAAATACCTAGGTGTAAACGTAACAAAAGATGTGAATGACCTCTACAAGGAAAAGTATAAACTTCTGAAGAAACAGATTGAGGAAGACTATAGAAAGTGGAGAGATCTCCCATGCTCATGGATTTGTAGAATTAACATAGTAAAAATGTCTATACTCCCAAAAGTAATCTACATGTTTAATGCAATTCCCATCATAATTTCAATGACATTCATTAAAGAGATTGAAAAATCTACCATGAAATTTATATGGAAACACAAGAGGCCATGAATAGCCAAGGCAATACTCAGTCAAAAAAACAATGATGGAGCTGACTTCAAGCTATATTACAAAGTAATAATGATAAAAACAGCATGGTAATGGCATAAAAACAGACATGAAGACCAGTGGAACAGAATAGAGGACCCAGATATGAAGCCACACAACTATAACCAACTTGTCTTTGACAAAGGAACTAAATATATACGATGGAGAAATAGCAGCCTCTTCAACAAAAACTGCTGGGAAAACTGGTTAGCAGTCTGCAAAAAACTGAAACTAAAACCATGTATATCACCCTATACCAGTATTAACTCAACATGGATCAAGGATCTTAATATCAGACCACAAACTCTAAAGTTGATACAGGAAAGAGTAGGAAATACTCTGGAGTTAGTAGGTATAAGTAAGAACTTTCTCAATGAAACCCCAGCAGCACAGCAACTAAGAGATAACATAGATAAATGGGACATCATAAAACTAAAAAGCTTTTGTACATCAAAAGAAATGGTCTCTAAACTGAAGAGAACACCTACAGAGTGGGAGAAAATATTTGCCATCTATACATCAAAGGACTGATAAGCAGAATATATAGGGAACTTAAAAAACTAAATTCTCCCAAAAATAATGAACCAATAAAGAAATGGGCAAGTGAACTAAACAAACTTTCTCAAAAGAAGAAATTCAAATGAATTTCAAAAGAAGAAATTCAAATGGCCAAAAACCACATGAAAAAATGCTCACCATCTCTAGCAGTAAAGGAAATGCAAATTAAAACCACGCTAAGATTCCACCTCATCCCTGTTAGAATAGCCATCATTAGCAACACCATGAAAAACAGGTGTTGGCGAGGATGCAGGAAAAAAGGAACCCTCTTACACTGTTGGTGGGAATGTAAACCAGTACAACCACTCTGGAAAAAAAATTGGAGGCTACTTAAAACACTAAACATTGATCTACCATTTGATCCAGCAATACCACTCTTGGGGATATACCCAAAAGACTGTGACACAGGTTACTCCAGAGGCACCTGCAACACCCATGTTTATTGTGGCACTATTCACAATAGCCAAGTTATGGAAACAGCCAAGATGCCCCACCACTGATGAATGGATTAAGAAAATGTGGTATCTATACACAATGGAATTTTATGCAGCCATGAAGAAGAATGAAATGTTATCATTCACTGGTAAATGGATGGAATTGGAGAACATCATTCTGAGTGAGGTTAGCCTGGCCCAAAAGACCAAAAATCGTATGTTCTCCCTCATATGTGGACATTAGATCAAGGGCAAACACAACAAGGGTATTGGACTTTGAGTACATGATAAAAGCGAGAGCACACAAGGGAGGGTTGAGGATAGGTAAGACACCTAAAAAATTAGCTAAAGCAGATACCTTAAAAGCAACTGAGGCCAATAGGAGAAGGGGACCAGGAACTAGAGAAAAGGTTAGATCAAAAAGAATTAACCTAGAAGGTAACACACACACACAGGAAATTAATGTGAGTCAACTCCCTGTAGCTATCCTTATCTCAACCTGCAAAAACCCTTGTTCCTTCCTATTATTGTTTATACTCCCTCTTCAACAAAATTAGAGATAAGGGCAAAATAGTTTTTGCCGGGTATTGAGGGGGTGGGGAGAGGAGGGAGGGGGTGCAGTGGGTGGTAAGGGAAGGGGTGGGGGCAGGGGGGAGAAATGACCCAAGCCTTGTATGCACATATGAATACTAAAACAATTAACAAAAAAGACAAAAAAAAATTTGAAAGACAATTCGTGCACTATTTCTCATCTTGCACGTGATCTTTGAGCCAGAATTCTACATGAAACAATATGTCCTACAGATATTGCCACAGGATGATATATAAAAAGACAAGTTCATTTCAGCAATGTCATTTGATGTAGATGGAGAGTTTTCTGTTTCTGCCTTTGCAGTCTAAAAAACTTTTTAGTAATATACATACATTGTTTTTTCTAAAAATTAAAACAAAAATACAGTCAATTTTCCTTCCTAGGATATATGTCAGAAATGTCTAAAAGAGGGCTCAATTAGAGGGAACAGTGTCCTGGAAAGAGAGTGTGCACCAGGCAGATCTGTTTGAGGGCCATCAGTTTGAGGTGGGAAGGGTGTGGGGTGAACCTTCCTTCACTAACAATCCAGCCTGCTCCAGGCTCCACAGAGCCGCAGCTTTACCTCTCTACAACCCTTCCAATCCTACTGGAAATTCATGCTGCCATGCTCACAGCACTGGGTGAGGGTCCACTCACCTCCATTGTCCCCCATGTCACAGAACACCTGGGAGAGAGAGGACAGGTGAGCTGGAATTCCTTGGAGCCAGCCAGAAGTTAGGTCTAGGCCATCCCAAACATGACTTGGCTGTCCCCTGACCCCCACCCCAGTACAGGTGAACCTGGAGGTCAAGGTCAGAAGGAGGATTCAAGTTCAATCCCATATCCATTGCCATCATTTTCTAAAGTGACAAGGAAGTGGTGGCCTGTCAGGGCCTTTTCGTCATTTGTAAAGTGGGGGTGTTCATACCTTAACCTCTTTGTGTCCCAGTTTCTGCTATGCAAAATGGCACTGTGAGAATGAAATGATATGAGAATGTAAAATGTTTAGAACACAGCCTGGCACATACTAGGTGCTTTGGTTATTGCTACGTTGCTCTAAGGATTAATTGCAGATAGGCATTGTATTAGTAAAACAGTTTTTGTTGCTGTGACAAAATACCTGACATCAACTTAAGGGAGGAAGGTTTTATTTCAGATTGTGGTTTCAGAAGGTTCAGCCCATGGTTCCTTGTCCATGCTCTTGAGCAGAATATCATGGCAGCAGGAGCATGTAGGTGGGGAGGGTCTCCATGGTGGACAGGAAGCAGAAAAGGAGGAATGGGCTGGGCACCAGGTATAACCTTCAAAGGCATGCCCCCAGTGACCTCCTTCTTCCAGTGAGACCCTGCCTCCTAACGTTTCTACCACCTCCCAAAATAGTGCCACCAGATGGGGACCAACTGGTGGGATCAACACACAAGCCTGTGGGGAAAAGTTTATTTTCAAAACATGACAGGCATAAAGTTCTTAGCCATGATGTAGACTCAGAAAGTGCTGGTGGTATTGTCATTCTGTGGACAGATGTTTTCTGAGCACCTACTATGTGCTAAGCTCTGTTCAAGGCACTGGAGATGCTGATACTGATAGGATAAATAGAATCCTTTCTCTCCAAGAGCTTATTGTCTACCCCAACTAAATTTTTCAGCATAACTTTTGTTCACACATTGTTTTTCTAGCCTGTTCAGTACATGTTCAATGTTCAATGAATACAGACTTGGCTGCTGGCCCTGGATGAATCACTGATAAATCAGAGATAAGTCAGCCTTTAGGGCTGGTTCAGTCTGAAGGAGGCTATGCTAGGGCAGGCAGACTGCTGATTGGGAACATTTGGGGAACTCAAAGAAGGAATCACTGGGCAACCCTGAAAGGCTTCCTGGAGGAGATGGTTTCAAAACAGGTCATTGAATGAAGATGTGTCTGTCAGGTTGAGACAAGTGGAATGGCATTTCCAAGAGAGTGCATAATATGAACAGGGGTTCTGAGATGGAAAGAGCACACTGAGAGAGAATACAGGGTACCCTGTAAGAGGATGCATGAAGAAAAACTTAGGATTGGGGAGATATAAGTGAGGTAAAATTAAAGCTGAGGTCTGAGCCCAGATCTATTGCTTCTCCATCACTGTTCCCAAATCCCAGCTGTTTATATCTGCCCACATCCCACCAGAGCTGAATTTATTTAATTTCATATAGCATGTTTATTTAAAAATGGTGTCCTTTAAAAAATACTTAAATACAAAGATTAAATGCATTTGAAAAGTAAACCTTATCCATACCATAAAAGGAAAACTAGCAACTCTTGCAATTGTTCAGATGGTTGGAACACTAAATAGAATGAAAAACTAATATTATGAAATTCTAGCTAGAAAACGTTGCCGACACAGGGCCCCACATTTGATCTCTTTCTCTTAGAAGGGAAGTTGTCAGGTGTGTAAGAAGTGTTAGGGACAAGGTGGACCAGCCTTCTTAACACACTGAGAAAGAGAGAAAGGAAATTACAGAGTGAATCTGAAGTGGGATCCCCGGCAGAATGTGCCCACATCGTTCCCTCAGGGCCAGCCCCAAACCTCCCTCCTGCCACCCACCTGACTGTCAACCACAGCCACTGAATGAGAATAATGTCAGCTCCATCAGCCCCAGTTGGTAATTCCCACATGGAGTAGAGGCCCAACTTCTGCCCTCAATTGGATTGTATGTAACCTAGAAATGAACTGCTTTGTGCAAAGATAACCTCTGGAGTCCGGGGATATCTGTGATACTAGCATGGCCCTTACCAAAACAGAACTGTTTCATGCTATTCCAATTAGGAGAGAGTGGATGCACCTCCATCTTTGGGAACTTCCCTGCCTAGCTTGGGGCCTGGGAGGTGGGGCACCCCCCTTCACTGACACAGCCTGGCACTGACAGGGTTCTGTCTGAGAAGCCCTTGGATGAGTACCACTGACAGCCTCAGTCCCAGGAGCTGCTAACCTTCTTGGGCTCTGTCATATTAACCACACCCATGTGTAGATGCTGCTGACATTGGTCCTAGAGTGGAAGATCTCTGAACAGTCCTGGAACACCTGCTTGGCTGCCTTCACGGAAGCTACAATGGGACAAAGCAGATACCACCTTGAGGTGAGCCAGGAGAGGAGAGGGACGAGCGGGCATCCCTGCCTACTCCATGTAGGCCTTGCATGGGGAGGTGTGGGGACATGGAGACAAAGCAGACCTGGGGCTTGAACAATGTGCAGGGGTTGCCCACGTGGAGAAGGAGAGGGCCTTCCAGGCAGAGGGAACATAATATGCAATGGCCCCTAGGTGGGACAGTCTTGTTATTTGCAGGGGACAGAAGGGGATTGGGGAGGGGAAATGACCACACTACATCATGAGAGCTCTGGCTGTTGGAGAACAGGGCATGGCTGGCACAGAGAGGGCAAGGAAGGAAGAGGGAAGAGAAGAGGCTGAGTTTTGGCAAGGTCAGATAACTCCTGGAGCACTCTGGCCAGAGTGAAGTGGGGCTGGAGGGAGGAGACTCATAACACCTTCAGTGAGGTACTTCCCATTTCCCACAGAAGGAAACTGAGGCCCCAGGGTGAGGGGACTGGCCCAAGGGCACACAGCCTGGTGGGCAGAGCTTTCCCTTCTTGGTGGTGCAAACCTGCAATCACAGCACTTGCAGGAAGATTGGGAGTTTCAGGCCAGCCAACCTGAGTTGTATGTTTTTTTCTCAAAAAAACAAGGACTGGGAATGTAGCTGGGTGGTAGAAGACTTGCCTAGTATGTGGAAGAGCCTGGGTTTGATCCTCAGCACTGCAAAGAAAAACAGAAAGAAGAAGGGAAGCAAGAAGAAGGAACAAGAATCAAAGTGTCCTGAGTCCCAGGAAAATGCCTGTTCTCTGCCCCCACCCAGAGATCCAGGCCCTGTGCCAGCAGTGCCCCACCCCCCAACTTGTGTGGACTCCAAGTCTGGTTTCAATCCTTACTCAGCCCTGCCAAGCTCTAACTTTATCTGATATTCTGCTCCTCCTTCCACCAGATCTTGCCCTAGTACATTGTCAGAACTCACCCTGGGAGGAGTTACCACTCCCCTACCCTGTGTCCAGCATAGCATTTATATAAACAGAAGGGCCAACCCAATGCTGCCCATCCCACCAGTCTTGTAACATGGAGAGAGATAGTTATGTGTTGGGGTACTTGGGGAGGGAAGACCAGGGGCTAGAGGTCTTGACATCCCCCAGGGACAGAGATCAAGGCAAGATGTCCTTGGCTGTGAAACAGCCTGGCCTCCCACTCACTCACCCCCTCTTACCTAGGGCTTCACACATTCGTCAGCTTGTGAGTCTGCATTGTAATCTGATTCCGCAGGCTGGTGCCCAACTCCAACATGGTGGCAGTCTGGTTCTGGACCACATGCTTCTGAGCTTATGCCAGCTCTGACCTCAAGTTCATCTGCATGTACCACTCTACCTGTGGGGAGATGGTGGTCTCTTTGACCTGAAGTTCATCTGAATGTACTGCTCTTCCTGTGTGGAGATGGTGGTCATAGGTCACTGAGTAGAGGCTAGGAAAAGTCTCCTGCCCCTCCCTGTGTCTTCATGGAAAAGAACAGAGCTTCCAGGAAAGGCTCAGAGAATTACAGGCCAAGCCACCTTATCTCTCACCAGGTCTCTCTGCCTGTTACCTTGTCCCATATACAGTCCATATTCCACTTGGCACAATCAGAAGGATAGCAACCAAGCCACAGTCCTCATCTGCTCAACACCACCCAGAGTTCCCATCTTGCTCAGAGGGAAAGTCAAAGTTCTCCAACAACTTCAAGATCCTCCATGGCTAGGCCTCCCATTGCTACTCATTTTCAGTCTCCTATCCCTCCCATCTTCCTCCCTCCCTCCCTGCCTCTATGACATCCCACCAACACTGCAAGCACACACCCACCTCAGGGCCTTTGTGCATGTTTCTTCTGTGTTCCCCTCGAGCCCCAAAGCCCCATCCCTGCCCACATGGCTCACTCCCTCACATCATTTCAGATTTAATCATACGCTTATCACTCCCTGACTTTATACTACATATCTACCTGTCTACTGTCTCTCATATCTTCTAGAATATTCGTAGCATGTATCTAGGGACTTGATCTTGTTCACCACTTTATCTCCATGTCTAGCACCATGCTCAATATACAGTGAGTGCTCAATAAATATATTTTCAATGAATTAATAGAAAAGCTGCAGCAGCAAGGGTCAGAATGGGACCCCCCCACACAATCTTATTTTCTTTCCACAAAATCCTGAGGGTGAGTAAGCCTTCAGGATGCGTTTGCAGGTCCATCAGCCAAACTGAACTCTCTGTTTTTTGGCCACTATCTGCCAAACAAGGCTGGACCCCCCAGTCTCCCAGTGCTCTGGGACCTCATGTATGAATGTTCCTAGAGGTGCACTTTCCCAGTTGCTGGAGAGGCTGGACTCATATGCATCCAGGATCAAGTTGCAAAGGTGAACAGTGGGTTCTCAGGCATTGCAACTGTGGGCAGCAAACCAGAGCCTTCTGCATGCCATTTTGCACACAAGCTGGCCTCTGACCATGACACCACTCCCATCCTGGCTCTGTCCCTCACCCTCTCATTCTGGCTTTCGGTAGATCCAACCAGGCAGTTCACAAGGTACCTGGGAAGACGAGCTCCCCAAGGAGGAGTAGTGATCTTGGCTGGGGCAGGGTAGGCTCTGGCCATTCCTCCTTCATCTTTCCTTCTCTCTTCCACTTCAGTTGCCTCTTCCCTTCTACACCCAGCCCCTTAGAAGGAACACACCTCATTCTCAAATCCACAGGGGTATGCATGGACAGGGCTGGCATACACTGGAGCAGTCTTCCTCAGTAGGACCTATGAATGGGCATTTCTGGGGAGCACACTTGCAGGCCCACCTGGACTTCCTGAACCAGGAACTCAAAGGTCAGGGCTGTGGCACACTTGCTGTCTACATTGTGACAAGCTTCCAGCCGAATCTCAAAGTCCAAGTTGCTCAAGTGTGCGAGCCATTGGCTGGAGATGGCAGTGGACAGAGGACAGAGAGGACAGTGCTCCAGAGCTCTCAGGCCTTTGCCCCCATCCCTTCCTGCTTCCTATGCTTCATATATGCAGCCTCACAGTCCCCATTTGGCTGCCACCCCAATTTCTCTGATATTCTTGACACAAAGCTTCTTGAACAAGTTCTCTCCATTTTCTTTCCTTCAGGACTACACTCTCCTTTAAAAAAATTAATATATAATTATGGTGCACTTATCACATACAAAGAAGATAATGAAAAAAGATGGCCCATGTTCCTGAGTCCTTCTGTAATCAACTTTCACCTGGAGCATGACTCCCAAACTCTAGGGAGCCCATAGGCTCTTTAGTTCACTCTGGGATGGTGAGTTAAATTGCCACCACACTGAAGAAGCATCCTATCTTCCTTGATCCATCACCAGTGTGGCCCTGAATGTACCCACCCTTCCCTGACTCCTTCCTTCTCAGATTCCTATATGTGGGGGACACTTGTGGGCCAATCCTGGGCCCTGGTCTTTCTGGACCTCCTCTCCCTTGGTATGGGCCCTCAAGAGGGAAACCACAGGGCCTGAGAAAATACTTCATGGGGCCCATGAATTTGACTGGGTAAAATAATTACCTTTCCTATCTGTGATCTATAATTAAAATATGGCTTCATAAAATAAGTTAGGCAGTGTTGCTTCCCTTTCTATTTCATGGAACAGTTTAAGGAGGGTTGGTATTAGTTGTTCCTTAAACGTCTGATAGAATTCAGCAGAGAATCCATCTTTTTTGGACTTTTCTTTTTTAGGAAACTCTTGATAGCTGCTTCAATTTCTCTTTGTGTTATAGATCAAGTGAGGTGATTAATATCCTCTTGGTTCAGTTTTGGGTGGTTGTAAGTTTGTAGAAATCTGTCCATTCTGTCAAGATTTTCAAGATCAAGATTTGAGAGTATAGGCTCTCAAAGTAGTCTCTGATGATTTCCTGGATTTACATGGTGTTTGTTCTTATCTCCCATTTTGCATTTGTGATTTTACTGATTCAGGTTTTTTCTCTCCTCATTTCAGTCACGTATGACAGGGGTCTGTCAATATTATTTATTTTTCCAAAGAACCAGATTTTTGTTTCATTGATCCTTTGTATGGATTTTTTTGTTTCTATTTCATGATTTCATCCCTTATTTTAATTATTTCTTTCCTTCTGCTTGTTCTGGGATTTGCTTGTTCTTGTTTTTCTAGGAGTTTGAGGTGTAGTATTATGTCACTGATTTGAGATCTTTCTATCCTTTTAATATATGCACTCATGGGTATAAACTTTCCTCATAGGACTGCCTTTGCTGTGTCTCACTGGTTCTGGTAGGTTGCGTTTTCACTTTTATAAACTTCCAGGAACCTTTTAATTTCCTCTTTTATTTCATCAATGACCCATTCATCATTGAGAAATGTATTGTTCAGCTTCCAATTGTTTGCATGTATTTCACTGCTGTTTTTGTCATTGATTTCTAGTTTTAATGCATTGTGATCAGATAGAATGCATGGGATTATTCCTATTTTCTTATATTTGCTGAGGCTTGCTTTATGCCCTAAGATATGATCAATTTTGGAGAAAGTTCCATGGGCTGTTGAGAAGAATGTATATTGTGCAGAAGTTGAATGAAATATTCTGTAGACATTGGCTAGGTAAATTTGATCTATGTTATGATTTAGATCTAGGATTTCGTTATTGATTTTTTGTTTGGATGACCTATCTATTGGTGATAGGCGGTATTAAAGTCTCCCACTACCACTGTGTTGGAGTTTACATATGTTTTCAGGTCCTTCAGAGTATGATTGATGAACTTGGGTGCATTGATGTTGGGTGCATATAGGTTGATAATTGTTATTTCCTTTTGGTGTATTTCCTCTTTTATTAGTATGGAGTGTCCTTCTTTATTTCATTTGATCAATGTAGGTTTAATGTCTACTTTGTCAGAGACATGTATTGCTACCCTGCCTGTTTTCTGGGACCAATGGCTTGGTAAATCTTCTTCCAGCCTTTCACTCTCAGCCAGTACTTATTTCTGTCACTGAGGTGGGTCTTCTGTAGGCAGCAGATTGTTGGATCTTCCCTTTTAATCCAGTTTGCCAATTGGTGTCTTTTGATGGGGGAATTTAGTCCATTAACATTCAGTATTAGTACTGATAAGTACATGGTGGTCCCTGTCCAATTTCCTTAGTGAATATTGATGCAAAAATCATTAATAAAATAATGGCAAACCGAATCCAACAACACATCAGAAAGATCACACACCATGACCAAGTCAGCTTCATCCCAGGAATGCAGGGGTGGTTAACATACACGAATCTATAAATGTAACACAGCATATGAATAGATGCAAAGACAAAAACCACTTGATCATCTCAATAGATGCAGAAAAAGCCTTCCACAAGATCCGACACCACTTCAAGATAAATGTTCTAAGAAAACTAGGAATAGAAGAAATGTACTTCAACATTGTAAAGGCTATATATGACAAACTTATAGTCAACATCATACTTAATGGTGAAAAACTGAAACCATTCCCCCCATCTGCAAGAAACTGAAACTAGATCCATGTCTATCTCCCTGTACTAGTACCAACTCAAAATGGATCAAGGACCTAAATATCAGACCTGAAACTCTGAAGTTACTAAAGGAAGGAGCAGGAAACACTCTGGAGCTAATAGGTATAGGCAAAGACTTCCTCAATAGAACAACAGCAGCCCAGCAACTAAGAGAAAGGATGAATAAATGGGACTTCATAAAATTACAAAGCTTCTGTACAACAAAAGAAATGGTCTCTAAACTGAAGAGACTACCCACAGAATGTGAGAAAATATTTGCCATCTATACATAAGACAAAGGACTGATAACCAGAATATACAGGGAACTTAAGAAACTTAACTCTCCTAAAATCAATGAACCAATTAAGAAATGGACAACTGAGCCAAACAGAACTTTCTCAAAAGAAATTCAAATGGCCAAAAAACACATGAAAAAATGCTCACCATCTCTAGCTATAAAGGAAATGCAAATCAAAACATCACTAAGATTCCACTTCACCCCTGTTAAAATAGCCATCATCAAAAACACTACCAACAACATGTGTTGGCAAGGATGTGGGGACAAAGGAACCCTAGTCCACTGCTGGTGGGAATGCAAGCTGGTGCAACCACTCTGGAAAAAAATTTGGAGACTTCTCAAAAATCTAAACAGAGGCCTGCCATATGATCCAGCAATTCCACTCCTGGGAATATACCCAAAGGAATGCAACACAGGTTACTCCAGAGGCACCTGCACACCCATGTTTATTGCACACTATTCACAATAGCCAAGTTATAGAAACAACCAAGATGCCCAACTATTGATGAATGGATTAAGAAAATGTGGTACACATTTTGTTTGTTGTACACAGTGGAATTTTACTCAGCCATGGAGAAGAATGAAATCTTATCATTTGCAAGCATTACTCTGAGCGAGTTCAGCCAGGCTCAGAAGACCAAAAATCATATGTTCTCCCTCATATGCAGCAATGTGGTTATTCTTGGATTACATGACAAGGGAGAGCATATACAGGAGATATAGGAATAGGTAGAAAACCCAAAACATGAAAGCATTTGATGTCCTCACTCCAGAGGAACTAATAGAGAAAACTTAAAGCAACAGAGGTTAACATGAGAAGGAGATCAGGAACCAGTGTAAAGATCATTTAGAGATGAATCAACATGGGTCATAACACAAGGTACACAAAACCAATGATAGGAATCTCTCTGTATAGCTATCCTTAACTCAAGTACCAAAAATGCTTTGTCTTCCTTATTATGCTTGTGTCGTTTCTTCAACAAAATTAGTGATAAGGGCAGAACATGACCTGCCTGGAATTGGGGGGGAAGGGGGAAGAGGGGCATGGGGGAGAAATGACCCAAACAATGTATGCACATGTGAAAAAATGAATAAAAAATATGGTATTTCCTTCCATTATGAGCTTAGGCCACAAGCCAGAGCAGTCCTAGGAGGCTCTGTGACTTCAAGGCCAATAAAAGTCGTAAGTGTTTTCATATTCAACCTATAGTGAGCAGGATCTTGCCATATCGTCTTTCTTTTCATCAAGACTTTGGAATTATGGACATTATCAAGTGTCTACTGGACACTGCTACAACTCAATTACAGATTTAATTTTCAATATTTTGATTATAATTTCAGTATTACTGAGCGTTCTTATGCCCTTAGTTTGTGTTTCTGAGATGGAAGTCATAGGTTTCAGATGCCTACAGCTCAAGGCTCCAAATATATGCAGGTCTCCCACAGGTACCCAAATCCCTCCTTGGACTTCCAGTATCCCCTCCTGTGCCTAGGGTACCCTTGCCACTGTCACTGCTCCCTCTCTACCAGTTGGAAATGCAGGTTTCCAACTGGCATCCAAAGCACAAATCTTCATTACCAATCTGACTCCTCCATGTCCACCCACTCTTCCAGTCTTTCTCATCTCAGTCAGCAGTCCCACTCAGTTCTGAAGCCCCAAACCCAGACCTTAACCTTGACTTCTCTTTCTCAACCAACTGTCTCTACCTACTAGTGAGTTCTGCCCACTGTGGTCCCACTGTAAATTTGGAATCTGCCCACTCACTCCCTCATCAACCTGGGCTGCCTCTTCTGAATTTCACCCCTACTCTGCTCCCCAGGGATCCCGTGTGGCTGGCTGGGGCTGACCAGCATGCAGGGCAAGCAGAGCTGCACTGAGGCTGTCTCAGCCTTTGCCAGTGTGCTAGGAAGGTCCTGGAACCTAGGTTAAAATACAAACTCTGACACCTGGTGATCAAGAAGCAAGTTCACTCCAGAGCTGAGACCTTCCCAGCCATGGCTCCAAAGCCTCTGAGACCCAGAAAACTGGCCTAGTGTCACCATTCACCAGGCTTGATGCTCAGGTCTTCCTCAGGTCTGCAGAGCTGGGGTAACCTGAAGTGAAAGGAGCTCCCTGAGTATCCACCCTGGTCCCCCACTTGTCCTGTGGCTGAAAGTGGCTCTGCAGGTCAAAGAACACACATAGCTTGATCTCATCACCCAATTTGCCATGCCCGCCCACCAGCACGGGCCATGAGATGGATAATACAGAGCAGATGTGCTGGTCTGGGGCTCTGGAGACCAATATTGGCCGGGGGGGGGCGGGTGCTAGGCCTAGCACAGTGCTCAGAGCAGGGGAAGGATTCCAGTGGAGGACCTACCCCAAGATGGGACCTGCCTCTTTCCATTACCCTAGTGCTGGCAAATTCTCAGGCCTGAGACAGGGATGGGGGCCCAGTCTCCCAGCACCTAGTGCAAGGGCTGAGTTTTGGCCTCTGAACTACCATCTCCTCCCCCTTGGCCCTGGGTTCAAATTCTGGCTCTGTTACAGTTTGTGGGTCTTTGTGGGGGGTGCTACATGTTCTCAGCCTCATTTTACAAATCTGTGATAAAGAAAGTAAACTCTTCCCTCTGCTGTACAGAGGGCCTTTGAAATCTGTCATAAAGAAAGGGACAGGAATTTTGACAGACACAATCAAGGGAAGAGGGAGGGGGCTCCAGACAGAGGCAGATGCGTATTTGTGAATGAGACTTGGTTGGGCCTGTGTTATTTGTATCACATGGACTTTAACTGGCACTTGGATAAACAACTGTGGTCCAAACATGCAGTGGGCTGAACTCAGCAATGAGAAGAATGAACCTTCGATTAGAGCCACAACCAGGGAAAACCTCACACAGATTATGCTGAGTGAAGTATTCCAGCTCGGGAGGGCTGCACTCCGCAGGATTCCATTTAAATGACTTTCCAGGGAAGTTGGAATCTTTGATCACCAGAGACAGAGACCTGGGGTGATGGGTGATTTGCTGCAAAGGGACACTGGGAAAGCTGGAACTTTTTGGGCATGTTGGTGGTTACATGAGTATGAATTTGCCAAAACTCCTAGAACTGTATGTGAAAAGAACTAATTGAGCTAGGCACAATGGCTCATGCCTATAGTTGTTACTACTTTGATGGTGGAAACCTGGTAAAACAAAGTTCTAGGCAAACCCAGGCAAAAAGTTTGTGAAATCTCCATCTCAATAAATGAATGAGCACAGTGGTTCACACCTGATATTCCAGCTACTTTGGGAAACACAAAAGGAGCATTTTAGTCCAGCCTGGCCCAGACATAAAAGTAAACCCTGCCTGGCTCCAGTGGCTCATGTCTGTAATACAAGCTACTCAGGAGGCAGAGATCAGGAGGATCATGGTTCAAAGCCAACCCCGGGCAAATAGCTCAAGAGACCCTGTCTCACAAAGACCCTTCACAAAAAGCAGCCCAAAACACACAATGGAAAAAATACAGCCTCTTCAACAAATGCTTCTGGGAAAACTAGATATCCACATGTAGAAGATTGAAACTAGATCTCTGTTTTCACCCTGTACTAAAATCAACTCAAAATGGATCAAAGACTACAGAACTGAAGAGAACTTGTTCAAAGGGAGAAATCTAAATGGCTAAAAAAACACATGAATAAATGCTCACCATACCTGTCCATAAAGGAAATGTAAATCAAAACCACACTAAGATTCCATCTCACTCCTGTTAAAACTGGGATACCCAGCCCCACCCCAGGCCAATATTGGTCTCCAGAGCCCCAGACCAGAACATCTAGTCTGGATTACCCATGTCACGGCCCATGCTGGTGTGCAGGCATGGCAAATTGGGTGATAAGATCAAGCTATGTGTGTTCTTTGCTCTACAGAGCCAGTTTCAGCCACAGGACAAGTAGAGGACCAGGGTGGATACTCAGGGTGGATACTCTTGTCACTTCAGGGAATTTCAGTTTCTTTTATAGAGTATATAAACATTTAAACATAATTTTTGCCATTTTTCTCCATTATCTAGTATGTTCTCACTTAGTGAAATACAGAACACATGTAAATATGTCAGCTTTTTCTCATTTTTCCTAAATTTATAATATTGTGATTTTAAGTTACAGGTTAAAAGTGGGAAAAGATTTACAAATGTAGTTTATATTTGCTTATACCTGACTAATGCAGTTGCCTAACATGACCCTGGCCAACAGTTTGGGAAAGCCTCCAAGTACACACAGAAAGGTGAATGTCACTAATGATAAACAAGCAAGTTACAATGCATAGTGTCTAGAGGTACCAGATAGCCACATGAATGTAATTTCTCAAAATAAAAGATATTCACTTAAGGGAAGTTAGCTTATATTAATATTCCTTCTGCCGATTGATATTTTCTTATGAAATCTCAAAACTATTCTGCAGAATATTCATGATTTTCTAGGCAGTTTCTCAGTTAAACTGCCCAATTGGTTCCTATGAAGCCAGCAATCATAAGGACTCCTGACTCTGTCTCACTCAGAGACAATTGGGAAGCTTTGATTAATGCCTTGCTATCAAATTAATGCTCAGTGTTACAACAATAACTTGGTTACAAAGTAAAAATTTTGCATTTTGAAAAAAGTCATTGAGCTGGGCATCAGTAACTCATGCGTATAATCCCAGCTATTTAAGAGTCTGAGATCCTAAGGATAATGTTTCAAGGTCAGACCAGGAAAACTATTTTAGAGACCCCCATCTCAAAGAAAATGAGACCAAAATGGGCTGAAGGAGTGGCTCAAGCAGTAGAGCACCTGCTTTGCAATCATGATACCTTGAATTCAAACCCCAGTCCCACAATAAAAACTGACTGATAGCAACTGGATGGGGTTGTGGCAAGACAGCATGCAGTTGGGAGGCCAGTCCACGACTCCAGGCTCTATGAGGGTAAGTAGAAACAGGGAGAAGAGAAAGTGGGATTGCACCTGAACTGAATATGGGTGGGGAAGAATATGGAGCTCTTAAAGTTTATTTCCAGGTTCTGGTATGTGGAGCTAGATGAATAATGGGAACACTCACTAAGTCAGGAATAACTTTTTACCATATTTAGTAAACTGTAATTTATATACAATAAAATAACCAATTTAAATTATATTTTTGGTAACTTTTTATAAATCCATATACCTGCACAAATTTCTTCACAATCCACTTAAGAGATTTCCATCAGTACCTGACTTCCATCATGCTCCCTAGTCAGCCCCCACCCACTCATCATTCCAGGGGCAATTGTCCTGCTTTCTGTCATTATGGATTACATTTTTAGCTTAATGGAGAAAGAATCATAGAATTCATACTACTTTTCATTTGGTTACTTTCTACCAGCATAACATTTTTGAGATTTATCCACGTTGATGGGTATATCAGTAATTAGTTCTCTTTACAGACTGGATATATTGCAACAATACATTGCAATTTGTTAATTCACTTACCACTTGATAAATATCTGTGCTGTTTCTAACATGAGGAAATTACAAATAATCACTGCAAATATTCTTGTATGAGTGTTTGTGTGGACATATATTTTAATCTCTCTTGAGTAGCTACTTAAGGAAGCTGTTGGATTGTTGATAAAAAAGTGCCAAGCCACTTTCCAAAAGGGTTCTACAATTTTCCATTTCCACAAGCCATGTTTCTCATCCACAGTAGTTTTAGAATTGTCAATCTTTTTTATTTATACTACTATAATGTAAGTATGATGTCCCTTCCCTTGTGCTAATTTGCATTTCCCTGAAGACTGATGATACCGAGTATTATTTATTCACTCTTTAAAGTCTCTCTAGATAAAGTCTGAGATTCATATTCAAAACATATGAATGTTTTTATTGGGCCGTTTACCTTATTGTTACTGAGATAAAGTCCCTCCTAAGTTCTGGACTCAAGTCCTCTGTCAGAAAAAAGTTTTATGAATATTTTCTCCCATTCTGTAGTAGAATTATCATTTTCTGTGGTACCTTCTGGAAAGAAGAAGTTTTTAATTTTGGTGAATTGTAACAATTTATCTTTCTTTTGTTTTGTGGGTCTTGCTGTTGGCATCATGAGAAATCTTTCTGGTCCAAATCACACAGGTTTCTTTGATGTTTTATGCAGTTAGCCAAAGTTTAGGTCTGTTATCCATTTTAAGTCCACTTGTGAGTATAATGTGAAATAAGGATTAAGATTATTTTGTAATCTCCCTTTTGACTTTTTTCTTTGACCTCCTTATTATGTAGAAGTGTATTATATAGTTTCCAAATCTTGGAGACTTTCTAATATCATTTCTTATTTAATTAAGTTATGGTTAGAGAACATCTGCTGAATGAGTTTTTCAATACTTTTAAATTTGATATTTTTTGGCCAAGCATATGGTCTATCTTGGTGAATATTAAATATATACACGCAGTAGATAAGTGTTCTGCTGCTTTGGGTGGAATGGCTGATAATATCCAATTAAGTTGGATTAGATGGTAGTAGTATTTAGTCTTCTGTATCCCTATCGATGTTTTGACTACATGTTCTATCATTTGCTAGAAGAAGAATGTGGAACTCTCCAGCTGCACTCGCAGACTTGTACCATTTTTCTCTTCTCCATTTTGTTTCATGTACTTTGAAGGGCTGTTACTAAGTGGACAAGCACACATTTGGTATAGTTATCTTCTTCATGTATTGCTCCTTTTACCTTTATGAAGTTTTCTTTTGGTCTCTGGTCAGACTCCTTTATTTTGAAATCAGTTTGCTTGACACTTATATGACCACTCCACCTGTCATATGACCCTTGTTTGCAGGGGAATGTTTTCCAGTTTTTCATGTTTCACATACTTATATTTTCCTTTTTAAGTTACATAAATTACTAGATAGCATATAATTGAGTTTTGTGTCTATCTTCAATCTGAAAATATTAATCTACTCCTAGTAAGTAGAGTTTTTAGGACATCTGCAGCTGATGTAATCATTAATGCTGTTTCTTTTTACCTACCTGTTTTTTTGTCTTGTTGTTATTCCTTTTTCCTCCTTACCTGTCTTTTCTTTTGGACTGATTTTTTTTCACAAATCTGTATCATCTGCAATATTGTTCATTAGATAAACTATGGTTTTTTCTTTAAATAATGGCTTTACAATTGAGAATACATAGATTAAAATGATCACAGTCTACTTTTCAAGTAGTATCATATTAATTTATATTTAATATATGACTTTTAGGACTATACTTCCATTTCCTCCTCCTGTTCTCTGTGTTATAATTTCACAGTCTACATTGCATCTATTTTACAAAAACTCACATGATGAAGCCCAGCACAGTGACACATAACTATAATCCCAGTACTCAAAGACAGAGGCAGGAGAATTGCAAGTGCAAGGACAGCCTAAGGTTCATAGCAAGATGCTGTCATACACATACACACACACACACACACACACACACACACACACACGCTACTCATATTACAAGGTTGGGGGTGTAGGTCAGTGGTCAATTGCATGCTCAATGATGTGGGTTGGATCCTTAACAGTGCAATACAAACAAACAAGAAATAACTATAATACTTGGCTACTATGTTTTTCAAATATAGTGAATACTATGTTAAGCATGTAACTTAAATTTCTAAGATACTGCCAAACTATTATTCAAATATATGTGACATTATATATTTCTACCAGAAATACATGAGTGTTTCAGCTTTTCTAACACTTGGAATTGTCATACTTTTCAATGTAAGCCATTTTAATGGTTGTTTTAATGATGGTTTTTGATATAAATGATATTGAGAATTTTTATAAGACTTTCAGCCATTTATATATCTTCTTTTATGAAATATCCCAATCTTTTGTTTTACTTTCCTTATTGAGTTGCAAAACTTCTTATGTTCATACATGTATACACACACACACACCCCTTGTGACAGACATGTCTCACAAATATTTTCTCCCATGGTGAGGCAAACATTTTCATTTCCTTAACAGCAACTTTTGAAAATTGAATGTCTATTTCATTCCTTTTTTTTGTGGTACTGGGGTTTGAATTCAGAGCTTACACCTCAAGCCACTCCACTAGCCCTTTTGTGTGATGGGTATTTTTGAAACAGGGTCTTGAGAACTATTTGCCCCATCTGGCTTCAAACTGCAATCCTCTCATCTCTGCCTCTTGTGTACCTAGGGTTATAGGCGTGAGCCACCAGTGCCCAGCTCATTACATTTTTTGTCTATGTCATATGGTTATGTCTTAGCTAATAAATCTTTGCCTAGATCAAAGCCATATGTTTTCTTCTAAGAGTTTTGTGAATTCAGTTCCTATGTTTAGGTTTATTATATATTTTTATTTATTATTTTTTAATGTGTGGTATAATGAAAGGGTTGGAATTCATTTTTACCATATGAATATATAGTCATTCCAGCACAAATGAATAGAAAGCTCTCCTTTCTCCCCTACTGGATTTTCTTACATCTATGTTGAAAATCTAACAAATATGGAAGTGTTCATTTATTTCTGCGCTGTTATTTTCATTTCATCAGTCAATATGTATATTATGTCAATATTATGCATTCTTGAATACCTTAAGTTTATAAACCTGGAAATCAGATCATGCAAATACTCCAACTTTTTATTTTTAAATATTATATGGATATTTAAGATCTTTGGAATTTCAACATGAATTGTACAATACTCTTTTTGATTTTTATTGACTTTATTTTTAGACATGGAACATTAATGCCTTTTTTCAACCAACATTATAAAGAACTAAATAATTGTCCTTGGATTTGCACATTTCCTTAACATTTTTTTCTGTGCTGGTGTTTGACCCAGCTTTGCACATGTCAGGGAAGAGCTCTATCACTGAGTTACATCCCTAGCTAAATTCTCATATTTCTGATGAGAAATCTGCTATGCTTTTTATCCTTCTTCCTCTGATGTGATGTCTTTTATTTCTTATTGTTTTTGAGTCCCTTTTAACACTATTTTAGCTGTTTGACTCTAATGAAGCCTAGCAAGGTTTTATTTACATTTATTTTACTTATATTTCATTTTGCCTTCTGTGTTTTTTGTTTATATTTTTTAAAACAATCAAATTTGGACAATTTTCCAAGTATTTCTTGGAATACCCTCTGCCTTTTGAAATTCCAATTGCACATACGTTAAATCATTTTATTTGTCTCATAGGTCATGAAAGAAATTTTTTCAATATTTTTATCTCTGTTTTTCATTTTGGATGCTTCCTATCCTATGTCTTCATACTCAATGATACTCTCTTCTGTGGTATCTATGTCTTTGATTATGTCAGCCACAGTTTTCATTTCATATATATTTTATTCTTAAAAGTTATATTTGAGTCTGTTTATGTTTCCATATTTTTCTTCTTTGTTTTTTTACATGTATGTATATAAATATGTTCATGTGTGTACATACACACATTTGTGCATATATTTGAAATTTCTGCTGTTTTAAAGCTCATATCTCTTAATTCATTTTATTATCTTTTTTATTTTGAGTCTGTTTCACTAACTGACTTTTCTCCAAGTTGTAGGTCACATTTTCCTCCTTTTTCAATTGGCATTAATCTTTGATTGGATCCTGCATTTCATGGTTTTACACTCTGTGTTGCTGCATTTTGTCAGACCTTTTAGGGTGATCCAAATTTTAGTTAGTGGTCATTTAGACCAACTTTTAAGGGGAGCCTCTTGTGAGTCTCTACTAAATGCACCATATATTTGTAGTGATCTTTTCATTTGGCTTTTTGGAATTCAGATGATTCTCAGAACTTTGTAAGCTCCAGGAAATTTTCAGCTCAGAGTTCTTTCATAATTGTCCTTTCCTCTGAAAATCTTTATGTCCAACAATGTCCTTGGATGTGGACAGTCAACCAAAAATACAATGTAACCCTTTGGATAACTGGAACACTTCCTTTTCAGTATACTGCTCTACAATTCTACTTATCTTAGTTTCTCTAAAAGCTGGTTTCTGTCTCTTCAACTTGCTGATGGAGTCAAGATTTGTTTTGGATTCATCTTCCTGTCCTGTAATGGAAATTGAACTTAGCTCCAGACAACAAGAATGAGACCCTAGTGGGAGATGCAAGGACTAGTACCTGGGTTTCTTCTCCATGCTACTGTGTGTACAATTCTTGGAGGCAGTCTTCAGACATGAACCTTCTGCCTAGAGACAGAGACTTCAGAGCACCAGACTGGTCCACATACCTGACTTTGCTAAGGAGCTTAGAACATTCTCCTGTCCTCTTTCCAAGGGAAGAAGTGCCCAGGTAGGTGAGTCATGGCATTCCTATCAATAGCCCTCTCTTCTTCTCTACAATCTGAATCTTGCTATTCTTATTGCTTTTTAAAGCTATGAGTGTTTGTGAATACTATACTCTAAGACTTGAGTAAAACAAGCCCATCATTTTGAAGGTAAAGGGAAGATTTCAGAATTTAGAAAAAATACTTCTTGTTTACATGAAATGTGGCTTTGTGATTAAACTTGCAATTGAATAAAAAAATGTCAGCCTGAGGATTCAAAAAATGAAACACCTCTTTGTTCTACATGCACCCTTACCCTGAAGCAATAAGTGTTATTGGTTCAATAAATGGAGCAACCACTAGATACTTAGGGACTGGGGAATAAAAATATAGAAAATACTGATTCAATTCCTAAATGATGTACTCTCCTATGTACTCTCTTTGCATGAGAATTGACTTTCATCTTATCCTTTTCCTTCCTTCTATCATCCATCCTGCCCAGTTGTAATAAATAGTAGGATCTAAAGTATATAGACCATCTAAGGTATGTTAGGAACTACTCAGAGTTTTAAACTCACTTATTCCCTAAAACAATGGTATAACCACCATCCCATTTTGTGGAAAGGAAATTTCAGGTTCAAAAATTTTAGGTAACTTGTCCAAGATGACAGACACTTTATGTTGGATAAATTACTTTATCTGTACTTGTCCATATTTTCAGCTAAAATGTGAGAATATCAATGATATTAATGTAGTGAGGCAGGAGGTATGATAACTAAAACAAAACTTCCCAGATTCAGATGATACTACTGGCATCATAAGAGTCAAAGTGCTACTGACACAATTAGCATTATTATTATATTAAATCAATAAATCATCTACTGTCAGGTTCCCCTAGATATCCCCATGGATAACTTCTTTAAAGTCCTGAGACTTCCTTATTCTATCATATTTTATGCCTGGGCATGAAACTTATTTATCCCTTTGTCTTCTTTTTCCCTTCTCTTTGTCACCTTCCTTGGAGAACTGTCCCTTTTTTACCCCCTATTCTTGCTTCTGTGATGGGATCCATCACAGTAAAAGAAAAGAGCACAGGAATCATATGATTTATTCACATTTTCTAATGGATGTGCACTGTTCCAAGGTTTAAGGATCACTGAGTGTATAGATAGATATCATAGAAATACTAGGTATTTGGGTAAAATAATAGGTGCAATTAGATTTCCCATAAGGGTGGGATTTATGTTCAAGTGCCACCCCCCAAAACACACTGCAAGTTCAGGGATTAAAAGATTTCTGACAGTAACACCTCAGTTACAGAATGATGAGGCTGTATCACTTCCTACTGGGCTCACCTCTAGCATGTTGCCCACAATCTCTGTTTTGTCTACTCCCCAAATACGACTTGTATCTTCTACAACTTGTGTCACCTTCACTAAATTACAATCTATTTTTAAAACAAAAGCTATGTCTAATTCCTCTTTGTATCCATCTCTAAACTACAATGTTCTACACATCATAATTTCTTAATATGTTTCAAATGAGACAGGAGCAGCTGTACCTCAAGGGCTATCCCACACTGGAATTGCAACCTCAATTGTGCCCTTCTTTTACTTATAAGCCAGACTAAAAATCACCCTCAGCCTTTACCATCAATTTAGTGGCCAGAAATTGAGGAATATTGGATTTCCTATAAAACAGCTATAAACGAACATTGGAAACATTATAATAAATATTTCTCCAAGCACATATCTGCTCTTCCAGTCTCTGAAATTAGAAAGTATATTCTGCTTTTCCTCCAGTGCCTATGTGAGAGATTTAGATATGAAAAGTCAATGGTTGTTAAAAACTCTTGGCTTAGAGCAGTTAGGCAAGAAGAAGGAATAAAAGGAATACAAATAGGTAAAGAAACTGTCAAAATATCCCTATTTGCAGACGACATGATCCTATACCTTAAAGACCCAAAACACTCTACTCAGAAGCTTCTAGACATCATCAATAGCTATAGCAAGGTAGCAGGATATAAAATCAACATAGAAAAATCATTAGCATTTCTATACACTAACAATGAGCAAACGGAAAAAGAATGTATGAAAACAATTCCATTTACAATAGCCTCAAAAAAAAAATCAAATACCTAAGTGTAAACCTAACAAAAGATGTGAAAGACCTCTACAAGGAAAACTATACACTTCTGAAGAAAGAGATTGAGGAAGACTATAGAAAGTGGAGAGATCTCCCATGCTCATGGATTGGTAGAATCAACATAGTAAAAATGTCGATACTCCCAAAAGTAATCTACATGTTTAATGCAATTCCCATCAAAATTCCAATGACATTCATTAAAGAGTACAAAAAATTTACCGTAAAATTTATATGGAAACAAAGGAAGTCACGAATAGCCAAGGCAATACTCAGTCAAAAGAACAATGCAGGAGGTATCACAATACCTGACTTCAAACTATATTACAAAGCAATAACAATAAAAACAGCATGGTACTGGCACAAAAACAGACATGAAGACCAGTGGAACAGAATAGAGGACCTAGATATGAAGCCACAAAACTATAACCAACTTGTCTTTGACAAAGGAGCTAAAAATATACGATGGAGAAATAGCAGCCTCTTCAACAAAAACTGCTGGGAAAACTGGTTAGCAGTCTGCAAAGAACTGCAACTAGATCCATGTATATCACCCTATACTAAGATTAACTCAAAATGGATCAAGGATCTTAATATCAGACCACAAACTCTAAAGTTGATACAAGAAAGAGTAGGAAATACTCTGGAGTTAGTAGGTATAGGTAAGAACTTTCTCAACGAAACCCCAGCAGCACAGCAACTAAGAGATAGCATAGATAAATGGGAACTCATAAAACGAAAAAGCTTCTGTTCATCAAAAGAAATGGTCTCTAAACTGAAGCGAACACCCACAGAGTGGGAGAAAATATTTGCCAGCTATACATCAGACAAAGGACTGATAACCAGAATATATAGGGAACTTAAAAAACTAAATTCTCCCAAAAATAATGAACCAATAAAGAAATGGGCAAGTAAACTAAATAGAACTTTCTCAAAAGAAGAAATTCAAATGGCCAAAAAAACACATGAAAAAATGCTCACCATCTGTAGCAATAAAGGAAATGCAAATTAAAACCACACTAAGATTCCACCTCATCCCTGTTAGAATAGCCATGATCAGCAACACCACCAACAACAGGTGTTGGCGAGGATGCGGGGAAAAAGGAACCCTCTTACACTGTTGGTGGGAATGTAAACTAGTACAACCACTCTGGAAAAAAATTTGGAGGCTACTTAAAACGCTAGACATTGATCTACCATTTGATCCAGCAATACCACTCTTGGGGATATACCCAAAAGACTGTGACACGGGTTACTCCAGAGGCACCTGCACACCCATGTTTATTGTGGCACTATTCACATTAGCCAAGTTATGGAAACAGCCAAGATGCTCCACCACTGACGAATGGATTAAGAAAATGTTGTATCTATACACAATGGAATTTTATGCAGCCATGAAGAAGAATGAAATGTTATCATTCGCTGGTAAATGGATGGAATTGGAGAACATCATTCTGAGTGAGGTTAGCCTGGCCCAAAAGACCAAAAATCGTATGTTCTCCCTCATATGTGGACATTAGTTCAAGGGCAAACACAACAAGGGGATTGGACTTTGAGCACATAATAAAAGCTTTAGAACACAAGAGAGGGATGAGGATAGGTAAGACACCTAAAAAATTAGTTAGCATTTGTTGCCCTTAACACAGAGAAACTAAAGCAGATACCTTTTTTTTTCCATTTCTCTTTTTTTTTAATTTTATTATTCATATGTGCATACAAGGCTTGGGTCATTTCTCCCCCCAGCCGCCACCCCCTCCCTTATCACCCACTCCACCCCCTAACTCTCCCCCCCACCCCCTCAATACCCAGCAGAAACTATTTTGCCCTTATTTCTAATTTTGTTGTAGAGAGAGTATAAGCAATAATAGGAAGGAACAAGGGTTTTTGCTGGTTGAGATAAGAATAGCCATACAGGGCATTGACTCACTTTGATTTCCTGTGTGTCTATGTTACCTTCTAGGTTAATTCTTTTTGATCTAACCTTTTCTCTAGTTCCTGGTCCCATTTTCCTATTGGCCTCAGTTGCTTTTAAGGTATCTGCTTTAGTTTCTCTGCATTAAGGGCAACAAATTCTAGCTAGTTTTTTAGGTGTCTTACCTATCCTCACCCCTCCCTTGTGTGCTCTTGCTTTTATCATGTGCTCAAAGTCCAATCCCATTGTTGTGTTTGCCCTTGATCTAATATCCACATATGAGGGAGAACATACGATTTTTGGTCTTTTGGGCCAGGCTAACCTCACTCAGAATGATGTTCTCCAATTCCATCCATTTACCAGTGAATGATAACATTTCATTCTTCTTCATGGCTGCATAAAATTCCATTGTGTATAGATACAACATTTTCTTAATCCATTCATCAGTGGTGGAGCATCTTGGCTGTTTCCATAACTTGGCTATTGTGAATAGTGCCACAATAAACATGGGTGTGCAGGTGCCTCTGGAGTAACCCGTGTCACAGTCTTTTGGGTATATCCCCAAGAGTGGTATTGCTGGATCAAATGGTAGATCAATGTCTAGCGTTTTAAGTAGCCTCCAAATTTTTTCCAGAGTGGTTGTACTAGTTTACATTCCCACCAACAGTGTAAGAGGGTTCCTTTTTCCCCGCATCCTCACCAACACCTGTTGGTGGTGGTGGTGCTGATCATGGCTATTCTAACAGGGATGAGGTGGAATCTTAGCGTGGTTTTAATTTGCATTTCCTTTATTGCTAGAGATGGTGAGCATTTTTTCATGTGTTTTTTGGCCATTTGAATTTCTTCTTTTGAGAAAGTTCTGTTTGGTTCCCTTGCCCATTTTAAAGCAGATACCTTAAAAGCAACTGAGGCCAATAGGAAAAGGGGACCAGGAGCTAGAGAAAAGGTAAGACCAGAAAGAATTAACCTAGAAGGTAACACACACGCACAGGAAATTAATGTGAGTCAACTCCCTGTATAGCTATCCTTATCTCAACCAGCAAAAACCCTTCTTCCTTCCTATTATGGCTTATACTCTCTCTACAGCAAAATTAGAAATAAGGGGAAAATAGTTTCTGCTGGGTATTGAGGGGGTAGGTGGGAAAGAGAGGGGGTGGAGTGGGTGGTAAGGGAGGGGTTGGGGGCAGGGGGGTGAAATGACCCAAGCCTTGTATGCACACTTGTATGAAAAAAAATAAAGAAAAAAAAACCAAAAATATTCTTGGCTTAAAGTTTAAATCAGTTAAAGAAGAATAGTTTAAAAATCTAAAGATAATCTCTCTTGTTTCTTTATTTTCCATGACAGTTTCCTATAAAACATACATATAAAAAGTTATAGGATAAGGCTGATGGCAGTAAGGATCTACAAGATCCTGTCTAGTTACCTGGTGAGGAAAAGAAAACACAAGGAGAGATCTTGAACATCAAAAACATCAAGCCATCATTGCACACCTTCAGCCAGTTACCTGGCAATGGAAATGAAAACAAATACACTCTGGACCAAGCTTTAAGAGGTGCTCTAGAAGAAGAAAGTATAAATCATTCATCATGTGAAAATGTTTTAGCAGTTATTTCTCTTGCTGTTGGGGGAGAAACTGAAGCTTCGTGGTGAAGAGAACAGACTGTAGAGCTAGACTGCTGGATATTTGCACTTTGTATTGTTAGATGTTTTGGATTCTCTTCCTTTGGATCAGTGTGACAAAATATTCACTTTTGTGGAAAAAAGTGTTGCTACTTGAAAATCAAATACATTCTATTCTGCTGAGAAAAATTATTTACTATGTATGTGCAGTGATATCCTAATAAGATTATCTAAATCCCAGAAGACAGTCTTCTGTGGGAGAACTCAACTCTTTTTAACCAGTCTTTTTCCTCTATTTTTGAATTAAGGTCTTAATTTGCAAAATAAATTCAACCTGGAAATGCCACTGTCTTCAGTCCGAATGAGAAGGAAAGCACCCTTGCTCAGAAGCACACTGAGGATAGAGAAGAAGATATGGATGTAGAAGATAAAAAAGGAGATTATGAAGCTCCAACAACTTACTCCAATCTGATCAATTACAACCTATATAGAAAATTCTGGTCACTTCAGGATTACTTCAGGTATCCAGTGCAATGCTATGAGAAGATTTCATGAAAGACTTGTCTTAAGTATTCTGAGGACATTCTAGCTGTTTTTAAGAGGTATAAATTAAATGATACTCTGGTTTCCAGGAAAAAGATGGAAGAGTTGGAAACAGAAGGAGAACATGTACCTTTTGCAAAATTTTTCGCAAGTGAAAAAGCAATGACAGGTAAAATATAAGAAGAGAAAACCAAAACCCAAAATACAAAGCTGGACTTCCAGGAATAAAAAAATGTCTTCATGGACTAGCAATGTCAAGTAATGGAGGAAACTGAAGCCTTGGCCTGTTGGACTCAGTCCAAAGCAAGTGGTGGCACCAGAAGTTTGGCTGAAAAAAGAGACCAGATGTGTTTCAGGTGGCACTAAGGGCCTGAGCCAAATTCACTGATAGAAGCTGGAAAGTGGGTGGAATTTTACCAGCTTCTGAAAAGAAACCAGAAAAAATAATTTTAGTCTTCTTCCAATGGCTATGAATTTATGGAAAGTTGCAGGTCTAGGGATAACAAAGATGCAGCTTTGTGTGCATCTGTTGCCCACTGACTGGATACATGATATCCCCTATCATCTTATGAAATAGCTGCTCCAAAAGTACTTGGGCCTTGAGGTTCTGATGGAAGTTAATACAAAATTGCTGCTAGACAGGGAAGGGTATACACAGAGAAGGTAATAAAGAAATTACCCCAAACCAAAGCTTCCCATTCAAACTTCTGATAAATTGAAACTCCAAAATCTTTAAATAAATCCAGTGAAACATCACCCACAAAAATCACTGTTGGGATATATACATATATTTATTCCAGATGAAATATACAGTCTGACCAAGATTTTATAAATGTTTTGGAGCCTCAGAAATAATTTGTGAGATGACATTCATTGAAAAATTGGAAAACAAAAACAGGCATAAATGCAGTAAGACAATCAAATATGAAAACTAATTGCAAGTCTTGAAAATGAAAAATAATGATGGTGAAAACCAGAGCATAACACACAGGACTAAACTACAGATTGAATCATGTTCAAAAGAAAACTAGAAAATCAAAGATAATGATGACAACTTCATCCAGAATGCAGCACAAAGAGATTTGTCTTTACTGAAATAGCAGTTGACAGCAATGGAACATAGTTTGAGAAATTCCAACAGCAATAAGATTTCAACAAAGAACAAAATGGAGGGAATGGCATAGAAACAATATTGAAAAGAACTGAAGGAAGTCTCAAGTTCTCAAATCATATGCTACAACTACCAAGTAGAGTAAGAAAGATGTAACCACGTTTTAGTACAATATTGTGTAACTGTCAGGATATAGAGAAACTGGTAAAAGCCACTACAGGTTAAAAAAGACAGAAACATGGGAAAGGAAAAGCTATTTGATTGTAAAATGTTTACAACTTTTATAGGTTATCAATACCAAAAGACAGTGGGGAGATATTAAAGTACTGAGAAAAATAGCTGTGATTGTAGAATTTCATGCCCAGCTAAATGCATTCAAGACTGTGAATAATAATAAGTAAAACATTTCAATTCAAAGACTATGAAAACCTACCACTCAATGACCCTCATTCTGAAAGAAAAACTACTAAAAGATGTTGTTCAGGAAGAATGATCCCACAAGAAAAGAGTAGAATACATAAAGGAATGGTGAGTGCAAAAATTGAAAAGTAACACAATAATTTTATTGTTGACTATAAAAACAAAGTCAGAACAAGTGATTTTTAAATTATTGTGTAATTTAACTGGATGACAGTAACAATATTGGATGGGAAAATAGGTGTTTAGTGAGTAATTTTAGCACACTGCAGATCTTGTAATCTTCAAAAGGAAGAAAAAAACTCAGAAACATTGGACTTTGTATGTATGTTAAAAGGGTAACCACCAAAAGAAAAACAACATGTAGTTCTCAAACAGCAAAGAGATCACATGGAGGGTAGGGAAGAATGTAGACCATCTTATAAATTCAACAGGAGGCAGGAAGGGAAGACAAAAGGAACATAGAGTGAGGTAGAAATAAGTCTAAATTTATCACATAATAGTAATGATGATCAGAATGAATTTTTAAAACTTGAACTATATTTACTAATTTAAATGAAACAAACACATGAACTCTTTGGTTGAACAAAGAATTCACAACTTTCATTTTACCCAATGTAGAAGAGGAAAAAAACGTCCCAGAGCTCTTCCCTTTGCTTAAGAAGGAAGCTTCTTCAAACAAACAGGGCAAAATAGGTGAGGATGGGCATATGGGTATGATCAAAGTACTTTATACCCATGTATGAAAATAGAATAGTAAAACCCACAGAGTAATAGAAGGGGTGAATTTGATCAAAGTACATTATATTCATGTGTGGAAATATCACAATGAAACAGCTTTATACAATTAACATATGATAATTAAAAATAAAAACAAACAGAAAAAAATTTAGTTTTAGTAATATGACTTCATCCCAATGATCCATGAAACTGTTTTATATGGCCATTTAATTTGAGACTTTGAGTTGTCCACAAATTGACCTTTGTCTCTTTATCCTTCGTATGGAGTGTTTACATGAAATTTGGGTCTTTATGGGATAATGGTGATATTGTGTTCATTTACTTCTAAAAATGAACACTCAAGTAAATTTATGTTTCTCTGTTCACTCAAGTAACTTCTGGGATCAGCATATTCACATGGAGGAATTTAGGGGCAGAAGAATGGTAGGGTAGAAAACTCAAGGACTTGTTCTACTTAGATTAATAAAATGTATAAATCAATAAAAAGAGAAAAAATTCAAAAGGTTTATATAATTGAGAACATGGTAATTGTCTAAATGGAAATATTTATTATTAGATCTTGTACTACTGAGAGGCAGCTGGAAGAAGAGGCAAGGCATTAAAATTGATTCCCCCAAACTACTTTGGTGCTACTCATGGCGTTTTACTGTGTCAAACCACATGGTCTCTCCACTGAAAAATATGAGTAAAAGTTTCATTTTTATTTAATAAGCATTCATTCCTTTTTCTACTTTTATTAAAGGCTCTGTCCATTTACACCACTACATGTTCTGGGTAATATAAAAATATATGCTTAGCCCTAACAAATTGCATCTCATAACTCCTTTCAAATGAGTCTTTTAAAATGGAAATATTAATCTAACCATACACAGTTTAGTTTTTATAATGAAATAGTCCCACAGGATGTGTTTCAGGAAATTGTTGGATTTTTTTATACCTCAAATCCATTATATAATAATATTATGGAGGCACTGACTTTCCATAAATATTGAAATAAAATATCTAATATTTGGGGAGGGTAAATCAGTTACATAAATTCAACAAATAAAGCACAAAAGTTTTGGAGAAATGAAATCTCTTTTCACCTTATGAATAATAGACCCAAACTAACTGACTATGTTGAAGTATAGCAAGTGTAATGAAGTGTTTGAAGGCCTGCTGTGCACACCTGAAATCCAGCTGAGAAAGGAGGGTTGTGACTTCCAGGCCAACCTGGCTGCATAGCAAAACCTTGTCTTTAAAAAACAAAGTCAAAAAGGAGTTTAGTTCTATTTATCTTGTGTGTGGTAAACATTAAATTTTAATTTGAACACATTCCCATAAATTTTTAAAGAGATAAATGGCAAATATCAATGTTAAATAGTCAGATGATTATTATACATTTCTGGTTTGCAGAATTGAATT
Source organism: Castor canadensis (assembly GCF_047511655.1). Classification (NCBI taxonomy): domain Eukaryota; kingdom Metazoa; phylum Chordata; class Mammalia; order Rodentia; family Castoridae; genus Castor; species Castor canadensis. Next base: position 55,923,045 of record NC_133394.1, read on the forward strand.
TCAAGTTAAAATTTTCTCTCAGGCTAATAAAAAAGAGAAGATAGAGCATTTAAAAAAGAACATGAGGTTGAGACATTCTAGAGTTTTAAACTGAAAGGAACAGCACTTCTTTTTCTCGTGATACAAATTGCCCTCATGGTGAGGCCATATCTGATAAGAATGTGTCTCTCCCCCTAGCAGAGCAGCTATGCTGTGTTTCCCACCTACTAACTAGGTCAGTCCTCCTAAGGGCACTCAACTGACCACAAGTTTACTACATTCGCAAAACTGAAGACTGCTTTTCCCCAGAACTGAAAGTATCACCTCTCTTTAGAAGCTTAGGACCCTTCCACTGAGTCACGATGTAAAAACACTGCTAAACTTGACTTTCAAACTGGAGAGTCATCTATTCTCTCTTCTTTAATTTCTGGAGAGTAAATGGAGAGATATGCTTAATTCCTGATGTTACTTTGACCTCTGATTGCTCAATTAAAATAACAAGCATTTGAAATTTTTGCTCTGGAAAAACTGCTGCAGTTATTATAGTTTAGTTTTATTTCAAGAAGACAAGAATTTGAAAATCTTAAATAACATTGAGGAATAAAGTAGTCACTGAACTAGAATTAGATCACTAACCCAGTTTATTTTTAATACTATATCTTCTACATAATGAAGATCTGTTACCATGGTTCACATAGGATTGGATGAAAGTGTGGATGGTGAAATATCACTGTCTGCCTTACAGCTTTACAGGGTTATTTTTTAGACTATGGAGTGTGTCTAGGGAAATGGAGCTGAAAGTGCTTTGATGTCTAAATTCTACTGATAACTGTTAAAAAGAAAGTAACAGTAGAACAACCTATAGAAATAGTAGTGGAAGAGAGAGGATGTTTCAAGTAAAATACACAATTGACCTGATCTCGTCAAGCAAAATAAAATTGCAGCCATTTTTTAAGGAAAAAAATGGATGTTTTTATTCTTCACTTTTCTTTTCATTTAAGTCCAAGTCTGAAGAATCCAAGGGTTTTTAGTCTGGCTGAATCTTGCAGTAATTCTCCTTCAAACGAAAAAGGAGAAAGTAATTCTCCTTCAGTAAGGATTTAAGAAAACCAGTACCAATTGTTTTCACAGGAATGTGAGAAGGTGAAAGAAAGGGATGAGGATATAAAGCGATAAAGTCAAAGAAGGAAAGAAAAAGAGAATGATAGAGCATCAGTAATATCAAAAAATATAACATCTGTGAAGGTAGAGGATGAAAGGACATGGATTGAAAGCTGTGGAAAAGGGGGGAGGATAAGGAGTAAGGGAGAGTCAAGTATATGCACAGTGGGGATATATTAAGAAACCTTTTTGTACATCAACTTAAATATTAATAATGAAAGATAGGACTGTAAAATAGATGCAGTGCATGGGGGAGGGTACTAGTGGGAGGAGGAGAGTGAATGAAGAAGATTAAGGTGAGGATATATGGTTGATGGGTTTCCTATACCTATATGAACTAGAATAAAGAAACCTCTTGCAATTGCTTTCAACGGGACAGGGAGGAGCTGAGGGGAAGAGATGATGAGGGTGGTATATTGTAAGCCTAATCAGAATTGTCACTATGACTCCCCCCTGTATAACAAATATATCCTAATAAAAATTATAAAATTAAAAAAAAAGAAAAGAAAAATATTTAAAGTAAGAACCAAAGACAAAAATAAATTGGTGATTTATTAAGCTAATCAATTTGGAAAGCAAAACAATGGAAGATCAACTACTAAGAACTTTCTTTTAAAGAACAACAAATAGAAATCGCAGGAATAAGAGTAGAGAAAAATATAGAAAGGAGATGAGAAATCCTTTAGCTCTTAAAGAGATAGAGATATTAATCTCTAATGATTGTCCATGCTTCATAAGAACATGGAAAATTGAATTAATTTAATTTAATGAAAATTAATTAAAATTAGATCTTAAATTTTATTTTAGACAGCCTTTCTGTATAGACTAGGTTAGACTTGAACTTATTCTGTGCCCCAGGATGGCTTCGAACTCACCATCTTTCTGTCTTAGCCTTCCAAATGCTGGGATAACAGTCATGTACCATCATGCCAGCATTTGTATCTTCTTAATGAACTTAATTTCTTAAATTACAATGGCTTTCTGATCTTTGTGAAGAAACAAAATTCCATAATATAACTCCATGCAACCCCTCCCTTAACTTTCAAACCATAGTATGAAATGAAAGGAATCAGAATGTCAAACCCCTTGAATGACAGAAAATTGAAAATTGTGCATCTTAGCTCTACATACAATTTGGAAGTTAACCAAATTGTAGTAGAATTAATATTTGCTGTTGCATTTAAGTACATACACATTTTCCTAATTACAAAGTTTTAAAAAGTGAGCATATTTTAGGATAGAAAGGAGTTAGGGAAATCATACGAATAACTAGATTTACTCATCATTAGGAATTTATTGACTACCTAAGATGGGTTTTTGTTAGTACAGTGATGAGTAACTTAGTTGATGCTCAGAAAGTCCTTTCAGTGTAATAGGAGTGAAGAGAACAAATGAAAGAGTAGTAAGTCCGTGAGAAATTGGAAATCAAACAGACATGTTTGATAACTACATTTTTTTGCAATATTCAGATCCACAAATACAGACAAAAACTGCCCATTTTGAGAACTCCAACTAGGACAACCATGGAAAAAAAATTTTAAATGAGTTCAAGGGTCCCTTCCTTCCATCTCTGTGGATTTAAATTTAGAGATAATTGTTACAAAAGCAATGTCTACCTTCTTTTAGTTTATTCTGCATTGCAAATTGTCCCTGTTATTTAATCCTTATAATCTTTTAAGGGATTGCTTTTTAATTGCTCTTCATAAATATTATATATAATATATGTAAATATTTGTAAATACATATAATATATATAAAATTAAGGTGTATGACATGATGTTAATACATACAGTTAAATGATATCCAGACTGGAGTTATGGATATTTAAAGTCCACTGGGTCAAAATGCTCTCATGTACTCCATCTCCAGGATCACTGTAATCACTGCTGCTGCTAAAGCCATGAATTCTGCTTTTACTTGCGCTGGCTTTGGAAGACTTGGTGAACTCTAGATGACCCTGAAGCTATTTCTGACTCTGGGTGGAGAAGTGGTTCCTCAGTAACTCAGCAAAAACCCTGTGCTTGGTGCAATGTAAACTTGTGATTGGTTCATAAGCAAGGCCTGTGATTGGCAAAATACAAGGCTTATGATTGGTAGAACTGGAAGCTAAGGCTGTGATTGGTGGAATTACAATCCTACCAAAGCTATATAAGCAGGCTATGCGTTCCAGTCTTCTCTTCGGTTTGCTGCGTTGAAGGTGTTGTGATGTTGGGTCTTGTAAAAGGGTCTTCCAAGATGGTTTTTGCCTCCTTGTAGTCTTCATCATCGTTGAAACAGGTTTAACCAGTAATGCTAAGAGAAGATAAAACCCTACTTTGAAGCTTCAAGCATCAGACAGGAACTAGAAGGTGGTTGGAGAGTGACTTCCAAGGCTGTACAACCCCAGGACTCCAGGATATAAACGGGTGGATCCACACAGCAACTATGAAGCAACTGAAGAATTTAAGACGTGGGAACAAAGACTGTGAAGGACTGTGAAAGTACTCAAAGGAGAAAGGCATTGGAGGTAAGACCAGAGAAGACTGGAGTGTAGAAAGGGGTGAGGAAGCAAGGCTGGGTGGAAAGCTTTCCAGAGAGCTAACAAGGGTTAAGGGCCTAGGGTCCCGACACCCTAAGCTCCTGGGCTGTGATGCTAGTTATTGTGTGCAGGGCTGCGGACTCTGCAGGCCCAAAGCTCACTTTGACCTGAAGTGAGTCTCTAGTTTCAAAGGCTTGGAACCTTAAGCTTCTAGTTCTCAGGGTCTAGAGTTTTAAGCCCATAAGATATGAAGACTTGGCCCCAGGGTCTCCAAGGCCGCTGAAGTCCCAAATGTCTTTAGTAGCTTTTCTTTTTGATTGATCAAGCATTCAGTCTATGATGATACATTGATTTATTGCTTTTAATTATGTTTTGTCCATTTTATCACTTTTGTTCTAGAAATGTTTTACTTTTTTCGTTTTAACTTCATTTTTTATGACATTGAGAGGTCATGAAGAGTCCAAGCCTGTTTTGCAGAATGGTCCAATTGTTTCCTTTATGATTAGATTCTGGTTAAATGGTAGAAACCCTGCATAACTGATTTGTCAGCAGATGAGAACATGGTGCACGTCCACACGTGTAAATTTGTTTCATTGTTAGTGTAATTGTTCTTATTTGGTTTAGGTGGTATTACCAGATTTTCCCATTGTACAGGTTCTTTCATAGTTTTTTAAGTATGAAATTTGTGGAGTGACACTTTGAGACAGTGTGACAATTGAGTAGCTCACTAACTTTTCACTCAGTGGTAGAATATACTTGAATCTTGTTGTAAAGTGGCAATTTCCATTTGTCTTTTTGCTTCTCTCTCTCTCTCTCTCTCTCTCTCTCTCTCTCTCTCTCTCTGTCTGTCTCCTCTGACCCTGTGTCACATCACCCCGTGTGTGTGTGTATCTCCTTCCTGGTTGCCATGAGGTGAGCAGCTTTCATCTGCCATACCCTTCTGTTGTGACGTCCTGCATCACCAATGGCCTAAAACATAAAGCCAGTTAACCATGGACCGAAACCTCTGAAATCTTGAGCTGAAATTGACCTTTCTTCCTTTATGTTGACTTTCTCATCTATTTTTGTCACAGAGATGAAAAGCTAATATAATTGTTAATATCTATGATAGTTTACTCTTTTAACTTTACTTTGTTCTTTCTCCCTTCTTTCACTCCTTTCATCTTCCCATTTCCCTCCCTTTCTTTCATGTTGTTAGCACAATCATTTCCATAAAATTGTGGAGCCAAGGTCTTATTCTCTTGCTGGCTGCCAGATAGAAGGTACTGACACTTCTAAGAGGCTTCCTGGAGTATTTTTCTGCCAAGATACATTTTCCATGAGCCCTCTCACTACAGGCTGGCTTAATTCACCACCCCAAGAAGGAAGAAAAGCCTGTTTCTATTAGACAAGACAAGTGCTACTTGAGGATTAGGATAACTATGCAATTTCTCATGTATATTAAAATGCATTTGTGCACTTAACTGGCAGGGGAGATACCATGATCACGAATGTGATCCAGGTCGAGGCTTATCCATTGCACTCTAGATGTGCTGACCCTTGCGATTTCCTCAAATGTGGGAAACTTGACTGCATAATTTGTGGTAGTGGGGGACTGTGTTTGTGCTCTCCCCTTAAAAAAAAATAAAATGCATTTGTGAGTAAAAGGAATTAATAAATTCTTTGTAGCTTTTTTTCTTGTTGTGAACTGTGAAATTTGCAAAAGTTCATATGTCAGAGTTGAATTGATCACCCCCCATCATTCTTCTTTATCCCCCCTCGACTCTGGAATAGTTTCAACAGAACTCATTTTCCTATTTTTATACATGAGTACGTAACATTTCCACCATATTCACCTCCTATATCCTTTATATCCTCCCTCCTTTCCAGTGCTTCCAACCCACAGACAGAACCTGTTTTACCTTTATGTCCTCGTTTTTTGAAAAAAAAAAGGCAATTTTGTTTGTTTAAGATATCTATACAGGGTGTTTCATAGTAACATTTCCATGTATATATGTATTAAAACCTAAATTGGTTCATCCCCTCTTTTTTTTCTCCTTTCTACCTTAACACTCACCTTGAGTTAATACTTGTACATGGTGAAAGACATGGATCTAGTTTCAGTTTTCTGCATGCAGATAGGACCAATTCCCAGCAACATTTATTGAAGGGCCGTCTTTTCTCCATCAAATGGTTTGGGTGATGTCAAAAAATCAGGTGAGTATTGCTGGTGGATATGAATCTGAGTCTTCATTTCTGTTCAGATGGTCTTCCTGTATGTTTTTCTGCCAGTACCATGCAGTTTTTATTGCTGTGACTATGAAGTAGAGTTCTAAGTTGGGTATTGTGACCTCTAGCATTGGCTATCTGTGGTCTTTCATGATTCCAAATGAACTTCAGGTTGATTTTTCAATCTCTGTGGTGAATGTCATTGGAATTTTGAGGGCAATTGCTTTTTGAACATGTAGATTGCTTTTGGTAATATAGTTATTTTCACAATCTTGATTCTGCCAGTCCATGAGCATGGGAGATCATTCCATCTTCTGGAATCTTTGATTTCTTTTTCTTCAGTGATTTATAGTTTTCATTGTAGAGGTCGAGATCTTTCACTCCCTTTGGTAAGTGTATTCCTATGTACTATATTATTTTGGAGGCTATTGTAAATGGAACTGTTTTCCTATATTCTTTCTCAGTCTGCTTATTGTTGGTATATACAAAGATTACTGAGTTTTGTGAATTTATTTTGTATCCTTCTACTTTACTGAAGGTGTTTATTTTCTTTTAGTGGAGTTTTCTGTGTCTCTTAGGTATAAGATCATGTCATCTGCAAACAGGAATAGTTTGACTTCTTTGCTTTGTATTTGAATTATTCTTATTACTTCTTCCTGTCTTATTGCTCTAGCTAGTAATTCTAAGACTGTTGAATAAGAGTAGAGAGTAGAACCTTTGCCTTGTTCCTGACTTTAGAAGAAAGTGTTTTAATTTTTCGCTATTTAGTGTGATGTGGCTATAGGTTTGTCATATATAGCCTATATAAAATATATATATATATATATATATATATATATATATATATATATAGGCTTAACTTCCTTCTATTCTTAGTTTTATCATGAAAGAATGTTGAATTCCTGAAGGGTTTTTCTGCATCTATTGAGATGATCACGTGGTTTTTGCCTTTGCTTCTATTAATATTCTGTATTACATTTAATGATTTGCATATGTTGAACCATCCCCTCATCCCTGGGATAAAACTGACTTGGTCACGGTACATGAACTTTTTGATATGTTGTTGAATTCAGTTCACAGTATTTTATAGAGGATTTTTGCATCTAATCTCATTAAGAGATTTGCCCATAATTCTTTTTTTGTTGTGGCTTTGTCCAGTCTGGGGATAAGTGTAACACTGGCTTCATAGAATGGTGTTCTCAATGTATTCCTTCCCTTGCTATTTCATGGAAAAGATTGAGGAGTGCTGAGTTTATTTCTTTAAAGATCTGGTTAATTCAGATATTTCTTTTTTGGGAGAGTCTTATTGCTACTTCAATTTCATTCCTTGTTATAGATATATTTAGATGATTTATATCCTCTTGGTTCAGTTTTGTCTGGTTATATATGTCTAGAAATTCAACAGAATGGAAAAAGGAAGTAACACATTTTTAATTAAATATGTTTATATATACATCTGTATCTACATAGATATAGATGATATAATTGTGCAGTTTTTTCCTTTTTATGGAAAGGAGTAGGTTTTCTCTGAGTTTAATGAGTACACTGTGTATTTCACTCTGATTTCTTATCTGGATGCTATCTCTTTTTAGAGTTGACATCTTGAGCTGTGTGGCAATCAGTGGTTCATGCTCTACTGGACAGGTTTTAGGGGATTACACTCAGGGTTCTTAATTCTAGGCTCTTCTTGAGGTTTGGGTAGTTGTGGTCAGCTTGTTTGTTTAGCCAGGTGATCTGAAGTGGTCCTGTAAGGAACTGATGTGTTACTTGTGGCGGTCCCTTCAGCATGCATTCTAAGCCTGGGAGCTAGGATTAAGCCATTTGGCTTAATACTTTACTCTAGGAAGGCTTTTAGTTTCAGCTCACTATCAGGATTTCCAAGGTTGTAGAATGTGGTTTGTCACACAGGATATGACTGGGCCTCCCCTACCACAAACAGGGAATGGCAGTGGAGAACTTGGTAGTGAAAACCTTACAAATCATTTTACCTGAGTTTTGGATACTGAATAACTGACTGACAAGTTATGTTTATGCTGTACATTGGCAGGAAAAAGCCAGGGAATCCTAGACTTGATTGACAAGTGTCTGCATGCTTTCCTCTTCTTTGGCTTCCTCTTTAATCTGTGCATTTTTATAAAGAGTTTTAAAAATAAGTGCAGAAAGTTAGTTGAATTCATTCTTTGTACAATAGTGTATAAAGTTGAACAATGCATATGTGTTGGAATTTGTGGGGATACTGAGGTTTGAAATATGAGCCTGGCACTTACTAAGCAGGTACTCTGTCATTTGAGCTGTGACTGTAGCCTTCTGCATTTTTGCTATTCATTTATCCATTCACTCATTTATTTTTTATTTCATTATTTTTGTAATAGGGTCTCTTACTCTTTGCCTGCGCAGGCATGGACTGCAATCCTCCTTATATACACTTGTACTTCCTGTGTAGCTGTGAAGAAAGGTTTCTGCCAGCATGTCCAACTTTTATTGGTTGAGATGAGGTCTAGCAACTTTTTCCCCGGCTAGCCCTGAATTGTGATCCATGTGATGTCTTCCTTCTGGCTAGCTAAGATAAGATGAGTGACGCCGAGCCCTGACTTGTTTGTGTTTTGAGGTAGAGTTTTGCTCTGTTGCTCAGGCTGGCCTGGAACTTGACGCTCATGTCTCAGCCTTCCAAGCACTGGGGTTACAGTTGTGCTCCATCACACCTGGTGTCAAGTGTACTTTTTTATTATGAGTTCTTTGGAGATTAATATCAGACATAGTTAAACCTGATTAATGTGCAGTTTAATTATAACAAATATTTCTTGAGTGCTTTGCAGCAGGCATTATTAAAGTTTCTGATAATAAAGAAGTGGTCATTGGGGCCCTAGAGAGTATTATGGTAGTGATTCTTTTGTGTACAAGGCAGCAATTTTCTGAATTCATGTTTTTCTGATGTTCTATGCAAAAATATTTTTTATTTTATGTAAAAGACTAGGAAAGAAGCACTGCTGACTCGGTAGTTTTATTTACACTGAATTCAATTATAATAAATATTTATTGTTTTCATTAATAAAGCAGGGAGCTGCTTTAAGGTACATTGGGAAACTAGGCCTCTTAGAGATGTTAGCATACAGCTTTTCATTGGAAAGATAAAGGCAGAATTTTAAAATTTCATGGTAAGTTAGGAAAATTAATCCTTTAATTGGGGAAAATTATGGGAGACATTATTATGGGGGGCAGGAGGGTGGGATTCAGCAGGTTCCTACCCAGGACTTGAATGACACAATTCAGTCTCCCTCCTCCTGATCAGTGAAGTGCTGGGTTGCTGAAGTTCAGAGCCTTGGCCTCAGTATGGACAGCCACTTTCCTCCAGTGCCCTGGCTGTCACAGCTCCCTTCTAGGAGCTGAACTATGTGCATAAGGGAGGATGGCTGGTGGAGGGAGTGGGGGCAGCAGAGCCTGGTGGGGGAAAGGGGCTGCATCAGGCTCAGGTGGTTGCCATCCAGGACTCTGTGTCCCAGAAGATAAGCAAATGGTGAGGTTGTGGCTGCCTGGCACTCATCAAGGTGAGGAGATGGGTCCCACCTGGCCCGTTCCAGGAGAGTGGTACTTTTTACCAGTGCATCTGCTTCTGCCTCAGCAGCCTTGGCTTGGTGTCTGTGAGGTTTGGCTTCCTAGGCTGTCTGGTATAGTGGTACCCCTCCCATTGTCCTTTGCCTCCCACACTTGAACCTGCATTGGAGGTAAGTAAGGGTTCATGAAGGGCTGGGGCAGCCAGTGGCTGGGGACATGATATTTGAGTAGGCCCTGTGGTGACTTAAGGCATCTAGTTGGGCCTGTGCTGGAAGTAAAGACCAGGCACCAGCTAGATCAGCCATAAACTGCTCTAGCAGCCTGGGAGTGAGGCCAACCCACACGTGCTTCACCAAGGGGTGCTTCACCACAGGCAGTGAAGCCTTGGATCCTCCCTTTCTCCTGGCTCAGTGTGCTCACGTTCTGTTGGGTGCTTTGTGCGACACTGTGAAAGACATCTCCGCAGAAAACAGTGTCTTTGGTTAAGAGGAGATTAATGGAGTGATTGCCTTCAGGAGAGCATCACTTGTCCCTGATTCCCCCACTGGACTTAGTAAAGTTGACATTGCAAGGGTAAAGGAAAAAATTCTTGTAAAGCAATGGCCAGTATTGCAATGTGTTAAGAGTACAAGTTTCAGCTGATTTACTTTAGCTAGACAAAAGTTATCAACATAGACAAATTAACCAGAATATTTTTCTTGTGTAACTGTTGAGTGATATGTGGATTGTGTGCACATATTATCTCATTTAATCATCAAAAACCCTAGTACACAAGTTCTATTATTATTCCCACTTTACAGATGATATAATGAAAGTCCCCACCTATAAAGTAAGGATAACTAGTCCAAAGTCAGAGCTGTGACTCAGCCAGGCCATCTGACTCCTTTAAAGTCCCTTAATCTTTTGTATGTGCTACTGTCCCTCTAGCATCTCAAGAGTGTGTAAGACTATTTTCATTGCGTAAAGTGTGCAGGATGCCCACGATGGAACAGTAAGTAAGGCATCCTCCTTGACGGCAGGAACCTGGCAATTGGATGGAAAAAGTTTCTTCAGGCCACACTTTTGAGTAAGTTTTAAAGGTAGAAAGTTTCCTGGAGAATCCTCTGATGCCTTCCTCAGTGATTTTGAAACATTTGCAAGATTTTACTTTGAAAATTATGGTCTTTTCCTAGATTTCTTATTTCTTGCTTTGAAACTTTGAAGGAAATGTAATATTGAACTAATGGTACAATGGTTTCTGTGTGTGCATTCATGTTTAATCTACTTAGTTTGAAATTGTAACACTGCTAGTAAAGCCAGAACACCCTGTGCAACTAGTTAAAATGTCCTTGTTTTTCAGTTTCTGAAGATCATACATGAAGAAGGACCTTCTGAAGAGAAACGGAAGAAAAACCAGAACACTACAGAATGTGCAAAACATTTCAGTAGGTGTTTTTGGCTACAGTTTTTAAAAATCTAATTTCTAGTTTAAGTTCCACTAGGAAGAAAAGCTTCATTTGTGAAACAATCTGTGTGGCCAGGGAATGCCAGCAGAGTAGTGGATTGAGTAATGTGACCTGCACATCATTTTACCTGAGTTTTGGACTCTTGCTATCTGACTGCCATGTCATGCTTAGGCTGTACATGAGCAGGAGAAAACCTGGAAATCCTAGACTTGATTAACAAATGTCTGCATGCTTTCCTCTTCTTTGGCTTGCTCTTTAATCTGCCCATGTTTGTAAAGGGTTTTAAAAATAAGTGAAAAAATCTGTTGACATTTGTTCTTTGCACAATATTGTGTAAAGTTGGAAGAGGCGGGTACTGGCATTTGAAATCAGGGCCTGGCACTTGCTAGGCAGGCACTCTGTCATTTGAGCTGTGGCTCTAGCCTGCTTTGTTTTTGCTTTTTATTTATTTATTTACCCATGCATTCATTCATTCATATTTGCTTTCATTATATTTGTGATAGGCATCTCAACTTTCTGCCTGGGCAGTCATGGACTGAGATCCTCCTTATACAATTGTGCTTCCTGTTTAGATGTGAATACAGGTTCCTGCCAGCATGTCAACCTTTCCTTTGTTGAGATGAAGTCTAGCAAAAATTTTTCCCCAGCTAGCCCTAAATTGTGATCCATGAGATGTCTGCCTTCTGGGTTGCTGAGAGGTGTGACCCTTAGCCTTGACTTCTTAGTTTTTTGAAGTAGAGTTTTTGCCCTGTTGCTCAAGCTGGCCAAGAATTTTGATCTAATGTCGTGACCTCTCAAGTGCTCCATCACACCTGGATTTAATTATATTTTTGATTATGAATTCTGTGAAAATTAGTATCAGGCATGGCTAAACCTGTTTAAGAAGCAGTTAATTTATTTAATAAATGTTTCTTGAGTGCCATACAAGAGGCATTATTTCAAGATTCTGTTAATACAGAAGTGGTCATTGTGGCCCTGGAGAGGACTACATTAGTAACCATTTCTCCAGAAGGCAGTACTTTTGTGAACTCATGTGTTTTCCTGACTTTACTTGCAAGGATGTTTTTGTTTTATTTAAGCCTTGGGTAAGAATCACTAATGGCACAGGTATTTTAGGTACAATGAATTATAATATGTCTTTCTTATTTCCAGTAATAAGTTAGGAATTTGCTTTAATGTACAGTGAGAAACTAGGGTTCTTCCAGACTTCAGCATACTGTTTTCCATAGTGGAGACAGGGACAAGATTTTAAAATTTCATTGGAGGTCAGCATTAATTCTTTAATTTTCAAAAATTTGGGAGACATATATGTGAGTGAAGGAGTACAGGGCTGGGCAGGTTCCCTGTCAGGGCTTGAGTGAGGTAAATTAGGTGCCAGGTCCTCAGCAAGGACTCCCCTTCTGCTCGACTCCCCTGTCTGTCAAGGGCCCTTCCAGGAGTGTATGAACCAGGTGTGGCTAAGGGGAGGCAGATGGAGTGGTAACCTGCAGGGCTGGGGACCATGTTGGACTCAGGGTTGTGGCCTCAGGAGATATGTGATCCCTGAGAAAAGCAGAGAGGTCTCAGCTGCCTGGCACTGACTGAATGAGTGGATAGATCCATCCTGGCCCAGTCCAGTTTGGCAATACCTTTTCTTTATGCTTCTGGGCATTAGCATCTTTTTGTTGATTTGAGAGTCTGATAAGATTCTCTTTCTCCTCCACCTGCTGTAGTGATGACTTCTCCTTGTGTCATCACTTGTATCACAAGGAACTGCGGACCAGTGTCAGACATCAGTAAGGGATATTGGAAGGGTGGTGGGAGCCACTGGTTGGGGACCATGCTGCATTGGGCCTTCCTGGGATGTTAAGACAGCATGGTGGGCCAAAGCCAGCCTGCCAGTGCTTGTGTGAAGGATCAGGAATCCAGAGGTAGGTCGTGAGGCTCTTTAGCACACTGGAAGTATACCTCCCGAGAGGGTGCTTCACTCAGGGACACTTCACCTCAAGTGGGGAAGCCTTAGAGCCTCCCATGCTCCTAGTTCATTAGCTATATGTGCTTTGGTCCTCATGGGTATTGCACAACACTCAGTGGAAACAGTGTCTTTTGCTCAGTGAAGGTGAAGCCAAGTCATTGCCTTCAGGAGAATTATAATTGTCCTGACTCCACTCACCTTCAGCCACAAATGGACTTACTGTTGACAGTAGAAAGGCCAAGATTTCCTGCAAAGCTGTCATGAGATTTACAATGCCTAAGAGTAAACATTTCAGCTGAGGTAGTTTAATTAGACAAAAGTATAAATACATATAAATTAACCAGGATAGTTTTCTTGTGTAATTATTGAGTGGTGTGTGGATTGTGTACATAGGGTATCTCACTGAATCATCAAAAACCCTATTAAGTAAACTATATTATTATTCCCATTTTACAGATGAGAGAATGAACACACACAGTTCAAATGGAAGGGTAACTTGTCCAAAGTCAGAGTTGTGACTCAGCAGAACCCTGACCCTTAACCTGGTAGATGCTATACCATTGCTCTAGCATTTCACGTGCTTGTAAGGGGATTTTCATTTGGTAAAGAGTCTGGAAGAGGAGAGAAAGTAAAGCACCCTCTTTTATCATAAAGGACCCAGCAATTTGGTAGGAAAAAGTTTGTCTGGATTATATTGTAGAGTTACTTGTAAAGAAAAGAGTTTTCTTCCAGAATCCTCTAACTCCCACCTCATGCTCTGTCCATAGGACAGTGAATTTGCAACATTTGGAAGATCTCACTTTGAAAATCATTGCCCACTGCTCCATGTAGCATGGATTATTTAGAAACTTGAAGAAGAAATGTACTATTGGACTACAGGTCTAATAGTTTCTGGGTGGGTTTTCATGTTCAAATTACTTCATTTGAAATGGTAACACCGCTAATGGAGGCAGAATACATTGTCTAATTGGGGAAAATATTGCTGCTTTTCAGTTTCTTAAGATGAAACAGGAAGATGGACCTTCTGGTGAGAAAAGCCAAAACCAGATCATTTCAGTCTCTGACAAGAAACACTTCCATGGGGAATTTAGCTATGATTTTTAAAAACTAATATCTAGTTTAAGTTCCAACAGAAAAAAAGGTGATTTCTGCTTCACTTGTAATACAATCTGTGTGGTTAGAAATAGTAGTGAGTGGAGGATTGGGTGGTGTAATGTGACCTACACAAAATCGGACCTGGGTTTTGGCTTTTGAAATCTGACTGCTAAGTCATGCTTAGGCTATAAAGCCTGGAAATCCTAAAGTTGATTAACAAGCGTCAGCATGATTTTCTCTTCTTTGACTTGCTCTTTAATCTGCCCATGTTTATAAGGGTTTTAAAAATGAATGAAGACAGTCAGCTGACTTTTGTTCTTTGCACAATATTGCTTATAGATGAACTATATGTGTTTTGCGTGAAGGTATTGATACTGGCCTTTAAAACCAGGGCCTGGCACTTTCTAGGTAGGTACTCTAGCTGTTGAGCTGCTTCCCCAGGCCTTTTTGTTCTTTGATATGCATTTATGTATTTATTAATTTATTTTTTCTTTCCTTATTTTCTTCATAGTATGTCTCACTTTTTGCCTGGGCAGGCATGGACAGAGATCCTGCTTATATACACTTTCTGTTTCCCGTGGAGCTCTGGTGACAGGTGCCTGCCACCGTGTCCAACTTTTCTTGGTTGAGGTGAGGCCTAGAAAAATCTTTGACCCAGCTGCCTTTGAAGTGTGATCCTCTCTATCTCTTCCTTCTGATTATCTAAGATTAAAAGTGTGAGCCCTGGACCAGACTTGTTGGCTTGAGCTCAGGCTGGCTTGGAACTTGGGATCCTTGTGCCTCAGACTCCCTAGTGCTGGAACTATCAGTGTACTCCATCACACCAGGCTTTAAGTGCCTTTAAATGTTTTTTTACTTTCTTATTAAGAAATATTAGTTGTAAAGGGGGGATTAATTGGGACAATTCCCTATTGTCTTATGTTGTACATTAGTTAGCTCACCATCACCATCCCTCCTCCTGCACCCCTCCTGTACCCCTCCCTCCCCAGTTAAAGAAATTACAAGAGGTTTCTTGGTTCTAATTCATAGAATTAAGTGAAGTCTAACATCCACCTTGTATCCTCACCTTAATCTCTGTCATTCACCCTCCTTCCTCAGAACCCTCCCCATACATACACTGTGACTATTTATAGTCCTGTCTTCATTATTAATATTTAAGTAGATGTTCCAAAGGGTTTCTCAATGTGTCACAACTGTGGGTCTACTCTATTTTGCTCCCTTCAACCCCTTTCATTGTTTTCCATTACCCTTTTCCTTTCCCCATCCCATTTGCAATAGCTTTCAATACATATCTATATCCTCTACCTTCACAGATACTATGTTTTACTACATGTTGAGGCCCTATCATTCTCTTTTCCCTTCCTTCCTTCCTAGAGTTTCATAGAGTAGTTCCTTCAGTATACTTTTTATTTTGAGTTGTGAGGACATAAGTAGAAGACATAGTAAAACCTATTTAAGAAGCAGTTACTCATTTAAAATGTTTCTTGAGTTCCATACAGCAGGCATTATTTCAAGCTTCCATTAATACAGAAATACCAATTCTGGCCCTGGAGAGGATTACAGGTGTAACCCTTTCTCTAGAAGACAGTACATTTGTGAATGTGAATTCATACATTTTCTGATTTTACATTCAAGGTTATTTTTGCTATTTTTAAAACACTAGATAAGAAACACTACTCACTTGATTATTTTATGTACAATGAATTTTATTATACTGGGTCTTTCTTATTTACAGTAATAATACAGGGATCTGCATTAACATGCAGTGGGAAATGGGGGTTCTTCCATAATTTAGCATATTGTTTTTCATAGTGAAGATAGTGACAGGATTTTAAATTTTCATGGGAGATTAGGACCATTAATTCTTTAATATTTGAAATTTTGGGAGACATGATTATGGGGGGGCACTAGAAGGTTCCTTGTCAAGGCTTGAGCGATGTAAGTCTGAGTCCCTGGTCATGACCTGTGAAGTGCTGATTTGGGGCAATGCTGATCTGTGGTCTGTCCTCAGACTACCCTCTCATCCGCTTCACTGGCTGTCAAGGCCGTTCCAGGTGCTGAACCAGGAGCAGCCCAGTGGATGTCGAGTGGAGGGAATGGGCACATGCAGAGCTGGGTGCGTTGGCTGCAGCAACCAGGGACTTGCGATGCCTGAGACAAGCAAAGAGGTCTCAGCTGCCTGGCACATACTTAAATGAGGACATGGGTCCCTCCTTACCCAGTCCAGGTGGGCAGTACCTATTCTCTGTGCTTCTAGACATTAGCAGCTTTTTGTTGACATGGAAGTCTGATAGGATTCCCTTCCTTAGCTGCCTGCTGTGGACCGGTGACTCCTTATCCTTTGCATCATGGAAACCCGAGGACCAGCATCAGAGGATAGTAAAGGGGCTTGGAAGGTCAGGGGCAAACAGTGGTTGGAGACCCAATGCTGGAGTGGCTTCTCTTGGAAAGGTGAGGAGCTGGGTGGCCCAGAAGTGGCCTGCCACTGCTTATGGGAAGAGCCAGGAACCCAATATGTAGAACAAGACCCTTTAAAGCAGTCTGGCAGTATGGCTTCCCAGCACTGGCTGCATTCAAGGTCACTTCACCTAAGGGGGGATGCCTTGGAAACTTCCAGTCTCCTAGCTCACGAGAATGAGTCTATGGGTTCCCAAGGCTCCCTAAATGCAACATTCAGGAGAAACAGTGTCCTTTCTTCACAAGGGGTGAAGCCAAATCAGCCTTCAAGAGTTTCATTGTCCTGCCCGACCAGCCAGGATTTAATGTTGACAGTAGAAAGGGTAAGGGCAAGTTTGCAGCAAAGCAATTATGGGTTTGGTCATGACAATTGGAAAAAAATTCAGCTGTGTTTAAAAAGGCAAGAATAAATACATATATATTAACCAGGATAGTTGCCTTGTTTAAGTATTGAAAGGTATGTGTATTGTGGGCATAGGGTAACTGAAAGGTACAGTGGAAAACTAGGGATTTGGTGGACTTTAGCATGTACTTGTTGGTAGAAAAGTTGGGGTCGGGGAGGCTTGGAAAAAATTAATTCTTTAATTTTTAATATTTCAGGGAGACCTATCAGTAGGGGAAGAGGGCACGCCTGTGGTAGCAAAGGGGCTGAGAGGAACTGAACATGCATTGGGGTCGGAGGACGCTTGGAAAACATGAATTCTTTAAATTTCCAGGCTTGGGGAAGACGCAGTCATGGCGGAGGAAGGCAGGGCTGAGCAACTTCCTTGGCTGCTGGGTTCCAGTGAGGTCAGTCAGGTGCGCTGGCCCAGGTCTGTGAAGGGTTGTCTGGCTGGGTTTGTGCACTGCTGAGGCAGTTGTGGGCAAGGGACTCCGCAGCACCCTCCTGCTGGGGATCTCTTGGTGTTTAGCATGCACTTGTTGGTAGCAAAGGTGGGGTCGGGGAGGCTTGGAAAAAATTAATTCTTTAATTTTTAATACTTCAGGGAGACCTGTCATTGGGGTCGAGGGCGGGGCTGAGCAGGTTCCTTGGCTAGTGGGTTTGAGTGAGGTCAATGAGGTGCCCTAGCCCTGATCGGTGGGCTTGTGCAGTGCAGAGGCAGTTATGGGAATTGGAGTCCCATGCCCCTGTACTGGGCATCCCCTGGCTGTCTGTGGACTTGCTGGCAGTTGAAGCAGCAGTTGGGGCTGGGGCAGAGGAATGGATGACAGGAGGAGGGAGAGGGGGCTCCTGCAGAGCTGGGGGGGGCGGAGTTGGGCTCCAGGTCCCTGCAGACCACCCAAGCCTGGAGGTCTCCTGGAGAACTGGGGAGAGGTGTGGGGCACCTGTCAATCTCCCAGATCTGGTCTGGGTCTCCCCAGGCCAGCCAAGTTCAGGTGGGAGAGACCTTTCCCCAGTGCATCTGGGCTTGTGCAGCCAGGACTGTGGGGTCTGACAGGAAATTCTCTTTGCAGGCTGCTGGCTGCCATAGGGAATAGTCCCTGTGGCCTTTGCAGCCCTGAGCTGAGTGGCCTCGCGCGCGGAGCTGTGGACCGAAGGACCTGCGTGGCGGGTAAGTAACGGGGACCCAGATGGGCTGCGGCTATGCAGGACGTTTGGGCAGCTGTGCAGCTCGGCGGGCCGGCATCGCCAGCGCAGCGCGACCCATGCTGGCGGGAGGGAAGGACCAGGCAACCCTGCTGGGGCTGTAGCAAACCTTGCCATAGTGGCAGGCCTGTGAGGGCGGCAGCGGCGCGAGGGCAGCAGCGGCCTCGTGGGCGTCGGCGGTGGCGGCGGCGGCGGCGGCGGCGGTGGCGTCGGCATTGGCGGCGGTGGCGTCGGCGGCGGCGGCATTGGCGGAGGCGGTGGCTGCAGCCGCGGCAGCAGAGGTGGCAGTGGCGGCTGCGCCTCTGGCGGCCCCGCAGGCCCTTCACCCCGGATTGCTTCAGGCCAGGCGCTTGGTTCAAACTCCTAGGACTGGCAAGCCTGTGAGCCTCCAGGTCAGTTCCCTCTCCTAGATTGCTTGCTTGGGTTGCCTTGTCTTCTAATGGGTCCCCAGGGTTCCTGGGCTGTTTTTGTTCCTGGACTGTTTTTTCATGTGGCAGGATGCTTTGCTCTTCTTTGGCTTGTTCTATGAGTCTGTGCATGGTTCCAAGGCGCTTTGAATCCTGAGTGAATGGAGAAAATGTGTTGAGTCTGGTTTTTTGCACAATTCTGCATATGGATGTGTGAAGTGTGTTGGGTTTTGGGAGGGACTGAAAAAGGGGTTTGAAATCAGGGCCAGGCGTTTTCTAGGTGAGCCCTGTATTCCTCCAGGGAGACCCCTTAGACCTTTTGAGGCTTTTGTTATTTCCCCCCCACACCCGGCCACCTTTCTTAATTTCTTGACCTTTTTAGACCTTCATCGTTCACGTATGTATGTATGTATGTATGTAGGTAGGTATGTATGTATGTATGTGTTTGCTATCGTGTGCATGCATGTATGTATCCCTTTATTCACTTCTCTGATTAAGGTTTCTGTGGTCTTTTTGGGCGGGGTGGGGCTCTCTTCCTTTGGGCCTGGTCAGCCCTGGACAGTGACCCTCCTTCTGAACATTGTGTGCTGCTGGAGTAGCTGTGGTGACAGTCGCCTGCTGTTGCCATGTGCAACTTTTGTTCCTTGAGCTGCATTGTAGCAAAGTTTTAGCCTCAGCTTCCCTTGAACTATGCTCCTGCCTTTTGTCCCTCTCTGGGTAGCTGAAAACCTAGGCCCGAGACCCTGGGCAGGACTTGTTTGTTTTTGGAAGGAGAGTTTTGCCCTGTAGCCCAGGCTGACCTGGGAAGTAGGGTCCTCCTGCCTCAGTCCCCAAAGTGTGGGATGCCAAGGGTGCTCTGCCCCCCTGCTGGTTGAGGTGTGCTTTCTGGTTTAGTAGTTTGGTCAGCTAGTTTTGCCCCCTCCCCCACGGGGAGAGACTCTGCCTGGAGGGGGGTATTCATTGTACATTCCAAAGAGACCTGTAGGGGTCCACTGGTTGCATTGTCCCCACCCCCTCCCTTGGGAGCCCCTCCCAGACTCACTTCAGGCAATGGTAGGAGGGTTCTCTTTTTGTCTTTCTTCCAGGTATGTGCAGTCCATCTGTCCTAGAACCTTATTCTAATCACCCTCACTCACCCTCCTCCTTCCCGTAAGTACCCGAGCGAGCACACATAGGCTGTACCAAGTAGACAGACCCTTGTTTCTTAGGAAGTTTGACGGGAATGTAGCAAGGGATTCCTCACTGTTTCCCTGCAGGGCAGGGAGTCAACTTGACCTACTTCTGCGCAACTGCTCCTGTTGCTCTGCCTTACCCTCTGACCTCCTGCCCCTGGAACTTTCAGGAGCTTTGATACAAGTGCTGCTCCTAGGTTCTCCCTGCCCATCTGTTTCCTTCAAGGGTATCCTTGGCGCCACTCCTCCCCTTTTCCTTTCTCTCCCTCCCCGACTGGCAAATAGTGTACTTTCCTTTTAGTTCCTGAATTGTGCATTGTAATTCCTTCCTCTCTGGTTGTTCTTGCAAGAGCTGGTCAGCCCTGTTGAAGAGGCAAGCAGTGAGAACATTAAAGACATCGCCCCCACCCCCCACCCCAGCCCCCGCAAATCCCCCTTCCGCCTCCCTGCTAAAAGACACCAGGTGGCTCTTTCAGGCTTGCTTCAGCCTCAGGGGTTCCTCGTGGCCCTCCAGAATTCTAAGGTAGGGACCGCTTTCCTTAGAAGGCAGTACTTTTGTGAAGTCATATCTTTGCTGGGTTTTGCAAGCAGGTGGTTCTGCATTGTTGGCAAGTTCTAGTAAGAAACACCACTCAGGCGCCAGCGTCGTTCTCACACTATTTTATTATAGTCCACCTGGATGACTTCCATCGTCATGCAGGGGCAGGGACCTGTTTTAAGGTCCAATGGGATACAAGGGATCTCTTGGGGTTTCGCTTGCACTTGGTGGTAGCAAAGGGGCTGAGAGGAACTGAACATACATTGGGGTCGGAGGACGCTTGGAAAACATGAATTCTTTAAATTTCCAAGCTTGGGGAAGACGCAGTCATGGCTGAGGAAGGCAGGGCTGAGCAGCTTCCTTGGCTGCTGGGTTCCAGTGAGGTCAGTCAGGTGCCCTGGCCCAGGTCTGTGAAGGGTTGTCTGGCTGGGTTTGTGCACTGCTGAGGCAGTTGTGGGCAAGGGACTCCGCAGCACCCTCCTGCTGGGGATCTCTTGGTGTTTAGCATGCACTTGTTGGTAGCAAAGATGGGGTCGGGGAGGCTTGGAAAAAATTAATTCTTTAATTTTTAATACTTCAGGGAGACCTGTCATTGGGGTCGAGGGCGGGGCTGAGCAGGTTCCTTGGCTAGTGGGTTTGAGTGAGGTCAATGAGGTGCCCTAGCCCTAATCAGTGGGCTTGTGCAGTGTAGAGGCAGTTATGGGAATTGGAGTCCCATGCCCCTGTACTGGGCATCCCCTGGCTGTCTGTGGACTTGCTGGCAGTTGAAGCAGCAGTTGGGGCTGGGGCAGAGGAATGGATGACAGGAGGAGGGAGAGGGGGCTCCTGCAGAGCTGGGGGGGTCGGAGTTGGGCTCCAGGTCCCTGCAGACCACCCAAGCCTGGAGGTCTCCTGGAGAACTGGGGAGAGGTGTGGGGCACCTGTCAGTCTCCCAGATCTGGTCTGGGTCTCCCCAGGCCAGCCAAGTTCAGGTGGGAGAGACCTTTCCCCAGTGCATCTGGGCTTGTGCAGCCAGGACTGTGGGGTCTGACAGGAAATTCTCTTTGTAGGCTGCTGGCTGTCATAGGGAATATGAACATACATTGACGTCATGGTGCCCCAACCCCCCTGCCCTTTCCCCACCAGACTATCAGACACCATGAGCTCTTGGTATTTCGGACTGCCTACAGCCACACGGGGTCCTTTTGGCCCTCCAGGGTTGTATAGTTGGGAACCCTTAATGTAGATGGCCACGCTTTGGGGAACTCATCTATTTGTGTGGTTTTGCATGCAGGGATGGTGTTGCACGGTGGCAAGACGTGGTGAGAAGCAGCACTCAAGACGCCCATTTCACTTAGAAGGACCTTTATTTTCCTACCCTGGGATGACTTCTTTCAACATGCATGGGTGTGCTGTGAGGTGAGGTGGGGACAGTAGGGATCTCCTGGAGTGTAGCGTGCGGGTGTTGGGAGCAAAGAGGAGGAGAGGATTTGAAAATATCGTGGGTGTGTGGGGGACACGTGGAAAGAATGAATGGTGGAAGTTTGAAAACTTCGGGGAGACCTACTCATTGGGGGAGGAGGGCAGGGCTGAGCAGGTTCCTTGGCTGGTGGGTTTGAGTGAGGTGAGACAGGTGCCCTGGCCCTGCTCTGTGAAGTGCTGTGTTTGTGCACAGCACACAGAGATGGTTTTGGGCAGTGGATCCCACCAAGCCTGGCTCCCCACCAAGCCTGGCTCCCCACCTCCTGGGCTGGCTCTGGCTGTCAAGGGCCCTGCAGGGAGTTGAGGGAGGGCAGCGGGTGGGGGTGGGCCAGGGGAGTGGATGGCAGGTGGAGGGAGGTGGGCCCCTGCAGAGCTGGGGGGTGGAGTCTGGCTCCAGGTCCCTGCAGGCCACCCAAGCCTGGGGGATTCCTGGAGAAGTGCAGAGAGGTCCAGGGCGCCTGGTGCTCTTGCTCTGGGAGATCGGGGTTGGGTCCTTCCAGGCAGGCCAAGTCGC
Source organism: Castor canadensis (assembly GCF_047511655.1). Lineage (NCBI taxonomy): Eukaryota > Metazoa > Chordata > Mammalia > Rodentia > Castoridae > Castor > Castor canadensis. The sequence continues at coordinate 55,945,094 of NC_133394.1, forward strand.
GGTGGGAGGGACGTTTTCCCCCCGCCCCTGGGTGCAGCTGGGCTCTGGGCCGCATGAAGCTGTCTCCTGACAGGCTTGTCTTCATAGGCTGCCCGTCGGCCGCCTGCGGGGGTCCACCCTGGGGCCTTTGCCGCCCTCAGCGTCCAGGCATCGCGGGCGCGCCCGCGCGCGCACACAGAGGACCTGGGAACCCACCAGCTTCTTGGAGGGTGAGTGAGCGAGGGGACCCGGCCGGATGGGCTGCAGCAGCCAGGGCTTGGGCCCACAGCGCTGTGGAGTGGGCCACGTGGGGGAGGACGCTGGGGCGGCTCGGTGTGCCAGCGCCGCCGATGTTGGGAGACCCTTGCTGGCGGCGGGCAGGCGCCTGCACCCGCCAGGGCGGTAGCGAACCTCCTTAGCGGCCAGCCGGCCCAGGAGCTAGGCGGCCAAACAGGCGCTTCAAGGCGGCTGGCCTCCGGCCAGGGGTTTGGGTCAGGGTTCCTTGTAGAGAGGTCTTTCACATCTTTTGTTAGGTTTACACTTAGGTATTTGATTTTTTTTTTTTGAGGCTATTGTAAGGAATTGTTTTCATACATTCTTTTTCCGTTTGCTCATTGTTAGTGTATAGAAATGCTGATGATTTTTCTATGTTGATTTTATTTCCTGCTACCTTGCTGTAGCTATTGATGATGTCTAGAAGCTTCTGAGTAGAGTGTTTTGGGTCTTTAAGGTATAGGATCATGTCGTCTGCAGATAGGGATATTTTGACAGTTTCTTTGCCTATTTGTATTCCTTTTATTCCTCCTTCTTGCCCAATTGCTCTGCCTAGGAATTCCAGTACTATGTTGAATAGGAGTGGAGACAGTGGGCATCCTTGTCTGGTTCCTGATTTTAGAGGGAATGGTTTCAGTTTTTCTCCGGGAAGTGTAATGCTGGCTGTAGGTTTGTCATATATAGCTTTTATCATGTTGAGGAACTTTCCTTCTATTCCTAGTTTTCTTAGAGCTTTTATCGTGAAATGACGTTGGATCTTATCAAAGGCTTTTTCTGCATCTATTGAGATGATCAAGCGGTTTTTGTCTTTGCTTCTGTTAATGTGGTTTATTACGTTTCTTGATTTTCGTATGTTGAACCACCCCTGCATCCCTGGGATGAAGCCTACTTGCTCGTGGTGAATAATCTTTTGGATGTGTTGCAGAATTTGGTTTGCCATTATTTTGTTGAGGATTTTTGCGTCAGTGTTCATTAAGGAGATTGGGCTGTGGTTCTCCTTTTTGGAGGTGTCTTTGCCTGGTTTTGGGATAAGTGTAATACTGGCTTCATAAAATGTGTTTGGCAGTTTTCCTTCGCTTTCTATTTCCTGGAACAGTTTAAGGAGGGTTGGTATCAGTTCTTCTTCAAAGCTCTGATAGAATTCAGCAGAGAATCCATCAGGTCCTGGACTTTTCTTTTCGGGGAGACTCTTGATTGCTGCTTCAATTTCATGTTGTGTTATAGGTCTGTTCAGGTGATTAATTTCCTCTTGGTTCAGTTTTGGATGATCATATGCATCTAGAAATCTGTCCATTTCTCTAAAATCGGCCCGTGGGGTCCACTGGTTTGACTGTTCCCCCCACCACCCCCCGCCTCCTTAGGGGTCCCCTACAGACCCACTTAAGGCAAAGCTCTGGCCGGAAAGTGTCTCTTTTCTCTTTCTCACAGGTATAGGCAGTGCAGTCCCTCCTGGAATATAGCCTTCTCTACTCGCCCCCATTCACCCTCCCCCGTGCCACAAGTACCCGACCACACACAGGCTGTCCCTATTGCACAGACCTGTCTTCCTTATGGAGGTCAGTGTGAATGTACCATGGGCTTCCTCACCGTTTCCCTGCAGGGAGTGGACTTCACCTCTCTGTGGTCACCTCCTCACCTTGCTCTCCCTTACCCTCTGACCTCCTGCCCTTGCGTTTTCAGGACTTAGACTACATAGGCTGCTCCTAGGCTCCCCCAGCAGGGTTGTTTGTTTGAACCTTATCCTGGATGCTCCCCTTCCTTTTTCCAGGGCCTCCCCCACCCCACCCCCCACCACCACGGAGACGTCCAAACAGTGTTCTGTGCTTTTGCTTCCTTAAGTGTGCATTTCAATTCCTTCTTCTCTAGGTGGTCCTAGAATCTGTTGGCACCACTGTGGAAGAAGCAGTGTGTACATTTCAGAGCCCGGGCCCAGAGACCCCCTGTCCCCTTTGTATTTGAGGCTCCCCAAGGGTGTGGTTAAATTGTACTTTTATTCCTCTACTTCCCTCCGTATGCGTGTTAATTCGTCCTTGTCTGGACTTCCCTAGTCGAAATCATGGTCACCGCTCTTGAAGAAGCAGTGACCATACATTGAAGTCATGGTGCCCCACCCCCCCCCCACCCTCTCCCCGCCAGACTAGCAGACACCATGCACTCTTGGCATTTCTGAGTTCCTACAGCCACATGGGGTCCTTGTGGCCCTCCAGGGTTGTAAAGCAGGGATCCCTCAGAGTAGATGGCCGAGCTTTGGCCAACTCATCTGTTTGCCTGCTTTTGCATGCAGGGATGGGGTTGCGTGGTTGCCAAGACGTGGCGATAGGAAGCATCACTCGGAGGCCCGTTTCACGTAGAAGGAGTTTTATTTTACTACCCTGGGATGACTTCCTTCGTCATGCATGGATCTGCTCTAAGGTGAGGTGGGGACAGTAGGGATCTCCTGGAGTTTAGCGTGCAGGTGTTGGGAGCAGAGGGGAGAGGAGGATTTGAAAATGTCGTGGGAGTGTGGGGCCCCCTTGGGAAGAATTAATGGTTGAATTTTGACAACCTCAGGGAGACCTAGGCATTGGGGGAGGAGGGCAGGGCTGAGCAGGTTCCTTGGCTGGTGGGTTTGAGTGAGGTGAGGCAGGTGCCCTGGCCCTGATCTGTGAAGTGCTGTGTTTGTGCACAGCAGACAGAGGCAGTTTTGGGCAGTGGATCCCACCAAGCCTCTCTTCCCTGCCTCCTGGGCTGGCCCTGGCTGTGAAGGGCCCTGCAGGGAGTTGAGGGGAGGGCGGGGTGGGGGTGGGCCAGGGGAGTGGATGGCAGTTGGAGGGAGGTGGGCCTCTGCAGAGCTGGGGGGCGGAGTTGGGCTCCAGGTTGCTGCAGGCCACCCAAGCCCGGCCCTCTCCTGGAGAGAGGCAGAGTTTTGTAGGGCGCCTATGGCTCTTGCTGTGCCAGATCAGAGATCAGAGTTGGGTAATTCCAGGCAGGCCACGTCCCGGTGGGAGGAAAGTGTACCCTCTCCCCCCCGCCCCACCCCCGTGCAGCTGGGCAGCTGGGCTCTCCGCAGCATGAAGCTGTCTTCTGACAGGCTTGTCTTTGTAGGCTGCCTGCCGGCCGCCTGCGAAAGTCCTCCCTGGGGCCTTTGCCCTCCGGAGCTGCCAGGCATCGCGGGCGCGCCCGCGCGCGCACACAGAGGACCTGCGAACCCACCAGCTTCTTGGAGGGTGAGTGAGCGAGGGGACCCGGCCGGGTGGGCTGCAGCAGCCAGGGCTTGGGCCCTCAGCGCTGTGGAGCGGGCCGCGTGGGGGAGGACGTTCGCGCAGCTCCGTGTGCCAGAGCCACCGGCGCTGGGAGAGCCGTGCTGGCGGGAAGGCGCCTGCACCCGCTGGGGCGGTGGCGAACCTCACTAGCGGCCGGCCCTGGAGGGAGGCGGCGAGGCAGGCGCTTCAAGGCGGCTTGCCTGCGGCCGGCCAGGGGTTTGTGTCAAGTTGCCAAGTATTCGGAAGCCTGTCAACCTCCAGGTGAGTTCCCTCTCCTAGCTTGCTTGTTTGCTTGCTGGCTTGCTTGCTTGCCTTCCTGGCTTTGCTTCTGGGTCCAATTCTGCCTCTGGATGAGATGTGTTGGTTTGTGTGAGGGGCAGAGAAATGGGTTTCCAATGAGGGCCAGGCATTTTGTAGCTTAGCAGTCTGTTCTCGCAGGGGAACCCCTTAGACCTTTGAGCGGTGTGTTACTTTCTCCCGGACCGACACCTCCGTTTCTTTTTTTATGCATTTGGGTCTTTGTGTATTTCTGTAACTAGGTATGTAGTTGTAAAGGTGTTGGTGGTCCTAGGTACACGTAGGTATGTATTCCTAAGTCGGTTCTCTGATGGAGATTGGTTTGGTATTTTCAGGCGAGCGACTGTACCTTTGGGCCTGGGCAGTCATGGACAGTGACCGTCCTCCTGACCACTCTGTGCTGCCTGGGAAGCTGCGGTGACAGGCGCCTGCTGCCCCGCGCAGCAGGTTTTTCTCCTTGAGGTCATGGTAGCAAGGTTTTTGCCTCAGACCCCTTGAACTGTGATCCTGCCTTTTGTCTGCCTTCTGGGTGTCTGGGATTCTTGGCCTGAGACCCTGGAGGGGACTTGTTGGATTTTCGAAGGAGAGTGTTGCCCTGTAGCTCATGCTGACCTGGTAGCTAGGGTCCCCCTGTCTGAGCCCCACAGGTGCAAGGAATGACATGTGTGTGCCCTCCTTGCTGGCTTTAGGTGTGTTTTCTGCTTTAGTAGCTTAGTTTGTTACTTTGTTGTTTTTCACTGGGATAGATTCTGTGTGGAGGGGGGGTGTCACGGGGGTGTGGGTGTGATCCATTTTAAGAATTCTTTTTGTGTTCTTTTTCTTTTATTATTCATAGGTGCATACAAGGCTTGGTTCATTTCTCCCCCCTCCCTTACCACCCACTCCGCCCCCTCCCTCAATACCCAGCAGAAACTCGTTTGCCCTTATTTCTAATTTTGTTGTTGGGAGAGTATAAGCAATAACAGGAAGGGACAAGGGTTTTTGCGGGTTGAGATAAGGATAGCTATACCGGGCATTGACTCACATTGATGTCCTGTACGTGGGTGTTACCTTCTAGGTTAATTCTTTTTGATCTGACCTTTTCTCTGGTACCTGTTCCCCTTTTCCTAGTGGCCTCAGTTGCTTTTAAGGTATCTGCTTTAGTTTCTCTGCGTTAAGGGCAACAAAAGCTAGCCAGTTTTTGAGGTGTCTTACCTATCCTCACCCCTCCCTTGTGTGCTCTGGCTTTTATCCTCACAGGTATAGGCAGTGCAGTCCCTCCGGCATATAGCCTTCTCTACTCACCCCCATTCACCCTTCCTCGGGGCTGAGCACATTCCTTGGTTAGTGGGTTTGAGTGAGGTCAACAAGGTTCCTTAGCCCTGATCGGTGGGCTTGTGCAGTGCAGAGGCAGTTATGGGAACTGGAGTCCCATGCCCCTGTACTGGGCGTCCCCTGGCTGTCCGTGGACTTGCTGGCAGTTGAAGCAGCAGTTGGGGCTGGGGCAGAGGAATGGATGACAGGAGGAGGGAGAGGGGGCTCCTGCAGAGCTGGTGGTTTTGCATTGTTGGCAAGTTCTAGTAAGAAACACCACTCAGAAGCCAGCGTCGTTCTCAAGCTATTTTATTATAGTCCACCTGGATGACTTCCATCGTCATGCAGGGGCAGGGTCCTGTTTTAAGGTACAGTGGGATACAAGGGATCTCTTGGGGTTTCGCTTGCACTTGGTGGTAGCAAAGGGGCTGAGAGGAACTGAACATGCATTGGGGTCGGAGGACGCTTGGAAAACATGAATTCTTTAAATTTCCAGGCTTGGGGAAGACGCAGTCATGGCGGAGGAAGGCAGGGCTGAGCAACTTCCTTGGCTGCTGGGTTCCAGTGAGGTCAGTCAGGTGCGCTGGCCCAGGTCTGTGAAGGGTTGTCTGGCTGGGTTTGTGCACTGCTGAGGCAGTTGTGGGCAAGGGACTCCGCAGCACCCTCCTGCTGGGGATCTCTTGGTGTTTAGCATGCACTTGTTGGTAGCAAAGGTGGGGTCGGGGAGGCTTGGAAAAAATTAATTCTTTAATTTTTAATACTTCAGGGAGACCTGTCATTGGGGTCGAGGGCGGGGCTGAGCAGGTTCCTTGGCTAGTGGGTTTGAGTGAGGTCAATGAGGTGCCCTAGCCCTGATCGGTGGGCTTGTGCAGTGCAGAGGCAGTTATGGGAATTGGAGTCCCATGCCCCTGTACTGGGCATCCCCTGGCTGTCTGTGGACTTGCTGGCAGTTGAAGCAGCAGTTGGGGCTGGGGCAGAGGAATGGATGACAGGAGGAGGGAGAGGGGGCTCCTGCAGAGCTGGGGGGGGCGGAGTTGGGCTCCAGGTCCCTGCAGACCACCCAAGCCTGGAGGTCTCCTGGAGAATTGGGGAGAGGTGTGGGGCACCTGTCAATCTCCCAGATCTGGTCTGGGTCTCCCCAGGCCAGCCAAGTTCGGGTGGGAGAGACCTTTCCCCAGTGCATCTGGGCTTGTGCAGCCAGGACTGTGGGGTCTGACAGGAAATTCTCTTTGCAGGCTGCTGGCTGCCATAGGGAATAGTCCCTGTGGCCTTTGCAGCCCTGAGCTGAGTGGCCTCGCGCGCGGAGCTGTGGACCGAAGGACCTGCGTGGTGGGTAAGTAACGGGGACCCGGATGGGCTGCGGCTATGCAGGACGTTTGGGCAGCTGTGCAGCGCCGCGGGCCGGCATCGCCAGCGCAGCGCGACCCATGCTGGCGGGAGGGAAGGACCAGGCAACCCTGCTGGGGCTGTAGCAAACCTTGCCCTAGTGGCAGGCCTGTGAGGGCGGCAGTGGTGGCGAGGGCAGCAGTGGCCTCGTGGGCGTCGGCGGTGGCAGCAGCGGCGGCGGCAGCAGAGGTGGCAGTGGCGGCTGCGCCTCTGGGGCCCCGCAGGCCCTTCACCCCGGGTTGCTTCAGGCCAGGCGCTTGGTTCAAACTCCTAGGACTGGCAAGCCTGTGAGCCTCCAGGTCAGTTCCCTCTCCTAGATTGCTTGCTTGGGTTGCCTTGTCTTCTAATGGGTCCCCAGGGCTCCTGGGCTGTTTTTGTTCCTGGACTGTTTTGTACATGTGGCAGGATGCTTTGCTCTTCTTTGGCTTGTTCTATGAGTCTGTGCATGGTTCCAAGGCGCTTTGAATCCTGAGTGAATGGAGAAAATGTGTTGAGTCTGGTTTTTTGCACAATTCTGCATATGGATGTGTGAAGTGTGTTGGGTTTTGGGAGGGACTGAAAAAGGGTTTGAAATCAGGGCCAGGTGTTTTCTAGGTGAGCCCTGTATTCCTCCAGGGAGACCCCTTAGACCTTTTGAGGCTTTTGTTATTTCCCCCCCACACCCAGCCACCTTTCTTAATTTCTTGACCTTTTTAGACCTTCATCGTTCACGTATGTATGTAGGTATGTATGTATGTATGTGTTTGCTATCGTGTGCATGCATGTATGTATCCCTTTATTCACTTCTCTGATTAAGGTTTCTGTGGTCTTTTTGGGTGGGGTGGGGCTCTCTTCCTTTGGGCCTGGGCAGTCCTGCACAGTGACCCTCCTTCTGAACATTGTATGCTGCCGGGGTAGCTATGGTGACAGTCGCCTGCTGTTGCCATGTGCAACTTTTGTTCCTTGAGCTGCATTGTAGCAAAGTTTTAGCCTCAGCTTCCCTTGAACTGTGCCTCTGCCTTTTGTCCCTCTCTGGGTAGCTGAAAACCTAGGCCTGAGACCCTGGACAGACCTGTGTGGCGGGTAAAGAATGGGGACCCGGATGGGCTCCAGCATCCCGGCGCACATGCCTTGGCCTGCCTTACACCAAGACAGCCATGTGTGCCACAGGGCTCAGCAGAGGCTGATGGAATGGGGCGGCAGCGGCTGTCCTTCTTCTGTGCTGGCAGCTCTAGTGGCAGTCGTGGCAAGAATCTCACTTGTACTTCTGCACAGTGGGTCAAGCCTGCCGAGTTCGAGATGAAGTTGCAGGTGGAGACGGAGGTGACCTCTGAAGACATCCTTGGTGAATTTCCTGGGTCCCTTGGGGTTTCTGCCTTTGGGCTGTTGAGGAAGTGGGAAGGACACTGCGGGGGCTTCTAGGGGGCGGCCAAGGGATTAGTTGGTCCCCTGGTGGAAAGGGATAGAGGGAGACAGGGATGCTGGAAACGCTGGGCTGAGGGGCCCGGGCCCTGCCCCCGGTGCCCCCAGTGACCCCAGTCCAGTACTGCCGGTGGGCAAGCTCGTCCCCGCCGGCTTATCCCAGCCAGGGGCATGAGAGTTCCCCCGCACAGACTTTGGACCCGCCTTGCCAGAAAAAGTGTCGCAGTCCCTTAGGGCTCTAGGCTAGGAAGCAGTGGCCAGAGGGTTGTGCAGAATGGACTTAGAGCCCGGAGCCTGCAAGGAGGCCTTACGCACAGTTTCCCCTGTGGACCATGAGGAGATCCGGGCCAGGACTGTCTGCCAAGCAGCTGCCTCCCAGGCTGTCCAGGCCCCTGGCCCTGTGGGTGGGCAGAGGGAACTTCGGTGGCCGAGAAGGGTCGAATGATCCTGACCACTAGGGGCAGGCTTGCCCTCCTCCTCTCCACACTCCCTTCACCTGGCCTGACAGAGGGCCATGCCATGCCTGGGCTTTGGACTCTCAAGGGTGGCCAGGGTGCGGGTTCCCAAATGTTGTCGCCAGATACGTTTTAAGGGATGGATACTTTCTCTGCACGGTTGGAGGTGGGCGTAGCGATTGGTAGTGGGAATTCCAACAAGGTTCTGGGGTACATTGCTTCCATTCCCCCCCAGGGCCTCTCCCCTTCCATGCCCTAGCCCAACCCCCACCACGTCTCAAGTTGTTCCTTTTTCATCTGTCCCGTGCGGATATGCGGTCCATCCATCACCACCTCTCACTCTGGTCTCTTTCACTCACCCTCGTTCCAGTCAGAAGTAGCCCAGCGATCCCCTGCCATCAACCCTCATGACCCCCACCCCCACAAGCACACACTCATGCACGCACACATACACAGGCACACACTTCTCCGTTTATTGTCGCTTCTTTCCTCCTTCCTTTTCAGGAGGATGTGTCAAGGGGTTTCTTCTCTTGTTCCCACTGTTGGTCTGCTTTGGTCCCTTCAACCCCTTGCATTGCTCTCCCTTTCCCTTTTCTCCTCTCTTCCCCGCAGTAGTCAACAGCCCTCAAATACACATCCTCCTGTCCTCTGCCTGCCCTGCGTTTACATCTCTTGAGTGTGCCGAAGCTCTGTCGTCCTCTTTTCCTTTTCGTCCTTCCTCGGTTCCCAGCATGCAGTTGTACTGTCAGCAACCTGTTCCACGTAGCAGATGGTCCCCCGTCATCATGTGCGCCTTCATCCACGCCTTCAAGTGCTGGATCTGTGCCCTTTGTGTTCCTGAGCCTGGCTTCCTCACGTTCACGTGGTGTGCCCAGACTGCAGCCATTGCAGGTCACCTTCGGTCTTCCTCCCAAAGATTTCAACCTGCACCGCGTTACAGCATGGCACGTTTTGTTGCTCCGTTCCTCAGCAGGAGGCCTTGAGGGTGGTTTCCCTGGCATGGGTTCGGTGAATAGCGCTGTGCTCATCATGGTCATGCAGGTTTTTCGGTTTCATATTGGCTTGGGGTCCTTCGGCTGCACGCCCGGGGGATCTCTCCATGTATCATCTGGCGTTTCACTCTTTGGCAGGAAGAGAAATCTCCGCCCTGCTTCCCATCATGATTTTCGTGGTTCAAGTTGGCACAGAGTGTGCGCAAGTGTCACTGCCTGGCGGAATGTGGGCGAGCATTTGCGGCTGTCAGCATGGGTCCGGAGACTGTCCCCTGATGTGATCCAGTCACCGTTTAGGGGACTCAGATTTATTCCGTGGTCACGCTTCTCCCGTGCCGTGTGAACTGAGCAGGAAGAGTGCATGCCCACGGGCAAAGGCACACACACACATGCAAACAAGCCGAGAGTAATAGCGTTTTGGTGCTCCTTCTCATCCCAGCTCGGCCGACTAGAGCACGGCCGATGCTGTGTAAGGATCTGAGTGAGTGGGAAGTTGTAAAAGAGGGAATGTTCATCAGGCTGCACATTTGCTGGATGAACAGCGTGCAGGCCATGGGGTGGTGGTGCCCCGGTGTCCTTGGCGTGCCTCTGTGCTGGAGAGGAGGGTGGGCTGCAGGTCCGTGAGTCCTGCCCTGCATGGAAGTGGGGAGGGATGTGTTGGGCTTGTGTGACGTGTGGTGGCACTGTGTCAGGGCAGTGGATCAGGGGGATGTCTGTGTGGGAGCGCAGCAGCCACGCAGCCGTAGGTCGTGGCTGCGACCACAGCAGGCTCACTTGCGCCCCAACCCACCCTGGCCCCCCCAGCCTTCTGTGCCTGTTGGATTCTCGACACCTTGCCAGACACGTCGAAATGCCCGAGGGTTCGCAAGTGGGAGTGTGTGGGGTGGCCGAGGGGAGGATTGTCCCACCACATTCATGATGCGTGAGGGTGGCCGGCCATCCCAGTAGCCCATTGTTTTCTGGCGCCTTCTGCCCGCCACTCTGGCCATCCTCTTGGCCCGGCTTCATTCCCACCCAGCGCTGCCGGTGTCCCGGCGCTCGTGCCTTGGCCTGCCTTAAGCCAAGGACAGCCAGGTGTGCCACAGGGCTCAGCAGAGGCTGATGGAAGGGGGCAGCAGCGGCTGTCGTTCTTCTGTGCTGGCAGCTCCAGCGGCAGTGGCGGCAAGGATCTCACTTGCACTTCTGCACCGGGGGTCGCGCCTGCCGAGTTCGAGATGGAGTCGCAGGTGGAGATGGAGGCGACCTCTGAAGACATCCTTGGTGAGTTTCCCGGTTCCCTTGGGGTGTCTGCCTTTGGGCTGTTGAGGAAGTGGGAAGGACACTGCGAGGGCTTCTAGGGGAAGGCCCAGGGATTAGTTGGTCCCCTGGTGGAAAGGGGTTGAGGGAGACAGGGATGCTGGAAACTCTGGGCTGAGGGACCCACGTGTGGTGGCACTGTGTCAAGGCAGTGGATGAGGGGGATGCCCCCTCAAAGCAGGTCACCTTCGGTCTTCCTCCCGAAGCCCTCAACCTGCACCACGTTACAGCATGGCATGTTTTTTCGCTCTGTTCCTCAGCAGGAGGCCTTGAGGGTCGTTTCCCTGGCATGGGTTTGGTGAATAGCTCTGTGCTCAGCACGGTCAAATGAAGGTCAAATGAAGGTTCTGTAGAACATGATTCTTCTTTGTGTATATTTTTAAGTAGTATTTTTTCTTAATTTTCTATACATCTCTATTGCTAATCTCATGTCTTGAACTGGGATTAGCTTTTGACAGTTTCTTTCAAGTGAAAAGAGCAGCATATGATTTTGAGAATTTCTGCTGGCTAAAATGCTTCCAAAACATAAGCTAATAGAAATAGCTCAAAGAAATTATAATAGACTAACTAGTCTGCAAACATAATTTGCATAATCCCAGAATAGAATGTGTTTGAGTATTCAGACAAAAATAGTAAGATCAGCATTTATTGTTTTATTTTTGATTACTTTAAAATTTTATCGATATTGTTTTGCATTAATACATTTCCATGAGTAAATTTTGACCAAAATCCAAAGCCATCACAAATTAAATGTGTTTTTTCTTGTGTTGGTATATAAGACTTTCCCCGTATACTATTCCTTGAATGTGTTTAGGTAAGCTCTGTAAATTATAGTAAGTATTAAAATGGTAAGTAGTATTGGAAAAGGCCACATTAGAATCAATGAATGAAGGGGTTGAGACTGAAAATGCACTTGTAAATAAATAAAATGTAAAGTAAATATGACACATTGTTAGGCTAGATTTACAAGTAGAGTATGACAGTAAGTTTCAGGTGGACAGCTGAGTTTTTGCAGAATTTCAGTGTTATTGTAAGAGTATTTCTAATTTTGTCCTTGCCTAAACTCACTTTCGTCCAGTTTGTGTACAGTTCTGAGACTTGTCCTGTGCCTACTTTTACTATTTGGGAAATACCTGGGGTTTCCATCCTTAGCCATGGACTTGGCTAACATTTGGTGAATTATTCATCCAGCAATTGGGGGTGGTAAAAGGTGGATCTGGTTTGTGAGTAGGGGATCATATTTTCTCTCATCATTCCAGGACTAAGTGTCCTGGGGCAAAGAGAAGACACCAGAAGTCATGTTATCATAACAAAATGAGAGGGCAGAGCATGAAATGCACACCCAAGCAATGGCATATCTTAAATGCATGTATTCCTTTGTCCCAAAGTTTGGAACAATGAACTGTACTTCGTGGGATGCATAAAGAGGACAGAGCCTATTTGAACTGCTACATGTGGTTTTATGGGATTGAGTGGGAATACTTAGAAAAATACCTTGTATATAATTAAAGTTAGAACACAAAGTTTAATGAACTTACTAAGGCATATCAACTTGCAGCTATATAAACTCTTTTTTCCTAAATATTCTATACATACAAATGGATATGTTATATCATGAAATTAGGGAGATAACCTTTTGAGATATTCATTTTCTCTAGCACTCAAGTGAATGCAGCTCCAATTATGTGATTTGTAATACCTGTTGGAATCAAGATGACTTCACTAGAGATGGTTTTAGAATTTATGCTGAGATGCTATACTCAGGTAGATGGTAATAATCAGAAGAAAAATAAATGCTAGATTCTATACCATAGAAAGAAAAATAATGCTGATAGAAAGTTTACAGTGTCATGTAATGACCTGACAGTGAATTTGAAGATCTTAAGAAACCATAAGAATTTCTTGATTTAAAGTGATTCTTAACATTCTACCCTCTCATAGATAAATATTATGAAGTCCATACAAACTATAAAAACAACTTTTTGAAGGTACTGGAAAATGACAAAGTGTTGGCAGCAACTGGAAGAGAGTCAAAACTCCCCTCAATGAAGGAAATTCACTGGGTGTTATTTGCATTTGCTTTTTTTAAATTATTTTTTGCCTGAGGGCACTCTCAGATCTGTACAGTGGATGTGGCTAGAACTCAAGGAGAAAATCATGCCTTTACTGGCTTGAGAAGTCACTGAGCATATTTTGGGGCTATTAGAAGCTAGAAAATGAAGAGACTTACAGAAATTAAGGCTATAGAATTTGCCTCTAAGTTTCTGCATAAATCTCTTCCTAATCGCATGAGACTGCTGAAGGACACATGCATGGGAGTGAACCCAAGCTTCCCACCAAAAAAGCAAGAGCTGCAGGATATCCACTAGTACCACTGCTGCCTACTTCCAGAAAGATGGAGTTAGGATTCTGAGCTCAGTTACTTTGAACTGACAGTCTGCTTCAACAAAAATCAATGTGTTTTAGAGGAATGTGACAGAATCCAAAATCTTTACAATGGTCATTCACAACTTGTAGTTTAATAAAAAAAAAGTTAGCAGGAAAAAAATCACTAGATATGTATAGAACCTTCAAAATTTGACCCAGAGTCAAGAAAAACTGACATTGATACATGCCCCCCCAGTGTATCATCACCCCCAGTGATTTAGTAGTCAAGGATTCTAAAAACATTTATAGATATTAGATATGTTCAAGGATTTAAAGGAAAATATGATTATAATAAGTGAGCAGGAGAGGAACCTTGGCAGAGAAATAGAAATGATAAAAATAAGTGGAAATTCTAGAATGGAAAAGTGCAACAATGAAATTAAAAGAATTTGTGCAGGGACAGGAGCAAATATGAAATTAGGAAATCAGCAAACCCACAAACCAGATGCCCAACCAGGGAGTGAAAGCAAGGTAAGGAACAGCTGTCTGTGGAGTCCCAAAATATCTCCCCAAGAATTACTTGCTGCAAACGTGAAAACAGGACTTTAGAGTTCAGAATTCTAGTGAGTTTCATTTTTATCAGTGTTCAAAGCTAACATCACTAATATTGGGGCAGAGTGACATCATGTGACTTCAACACTTCAATGGAATCCCTTCTAAAAGTCCCCAAAGTGAACCTGACCATAAAAACCTTAATATTTTCCAACTCATCAGGAACACAAACAGACAAATGGCCTGTGCTCTTCAAAATGAGAATATAAAGAAGACAAAGGCAGAACCCTGGTCTCCATGAAAAGAGACAAAGCAGACTTGAGGGCTAAGAACTCCTGGGATTCTGGACTGGTTCCTGGGCCAAGGGTGGGAATTCAGAGGACATGGTCAGGACAAGTGACACAATTTCTCTGCTGACTCTGGATGATTGCATTGTTTCACTGTTCAATGCTCTTATTTTGATATTTGTGCTGCAGTCACACAAGAGAAGGCCCTTGAGCTTAGTGAATACATGCTCAGTGATTAGGAGTAGAGGGACCTAGTGTTCCCACATTGTTCTCAATTGTTCAGAAAAGAATATGTTTCTCATTCTTCTTCTGTCTGTCTGCCTTTCTTTTTCTGAATGATAGAACAAATGTAGCAAAAAACTGGTTAATCTGGGTAAATAACACCCAAATGTTCCTTTGTTTGTCTTATAAATTGTCTAGACTTACAGTGCATGTCAAAATAACATGTTATAACTACAAGCAAATAGATGATTGATTTTATTTGAGCCCCTTAATTAGTGACTTCCAAGTTCTTGTTCTTGACCTGCTATTTTGAAACAATGTAGCCTTTTCTTGATGACATATCTCCAATATCTCTCTCTCTATATATACTTGGGAAAAAACCCAGGGCCTCATGCATGCTAGGCAAGTGCTCTACCACTTGAGCTAAACACCCAGCCTCTCTTCTCTTCTCCTATTTTTTGAAGAAAATACTTCCTATTTTTTTTGTTTTCTGTATCCTCTTAGTCTTCCATCCTCCATCCCACGAGCCAAAACTTCCTTAGAATTTGTGAAAGAATGAATTTTCAAATACTTCATAATAAGTCACAATTTGTTTTGAACCATCCAATAATATTTACATGCTCAAAACAAAAAGCCATATCCACATTATCATAGTTAAATTCTCTCTCCTTGTCTTTTTCCATCTTCTTCAGCCTTTCCTGTATGTATATTGTCATGTGACTACCACTGCCGCCCATTGCACCAGGTGCAAAGGAGAATTAATTTATTTGAGTACATCTTTCTGCTAATAAATAACAAGTACCTGTAGTATTTGCCACAGGCAGCACCAGCAATGAGAATTAATAGTTTGTGTCAAAGACCTTCCACACACCTACAGGATGATCCTTGTGAGTCCTTGGGACTGTCATCCTTCAGTAGCTTCTTCCTCTGGCCCTACACATGGATGGCACAATATTAAATGTGTTCACCTGTTACCAGAACTGGCCATTCTCTAGGGGATGGCTCAAAAAGTAGCCCTTGGCTACTGAGTTTCTGATGTTGAAGCAAAAGGAATTTTAGGACACATACAGGTAGAGACCAAGAAAGTTTATTATTAAAGCAAAAGAAAAGAAAAGAGAAAAGAAAAATACAGTACACAATCCAGACATGAGCACAGACACCCATGTGCTCTGTCATCAGGAATATTTATGTTGAAGATGTACATTGAGGTATTGGTATCACCTTAGGATAAGTGCGCCCCATGTTCTGACATGTGCTGTATTTAGTCATCCTTGATGTTACACTGTTTTGTCTTTGGGCCCAAAGATTTCAGGTTTGTCCTTACTATTAAAATTAGGTCATTATGACAGATGTTTGAGCATCCCTTAAAACAAAGGATATTCCCTTCAAGATGGGTGTCAATAAGCATTTTCTTTTGTAAACAGATTTTAAACCCAGAAGAGTCATTTTACCCAGGTGTTTTTTTCCTAGAATAGTGCCTTTATTTAAGCTGTCTTTGCAAGCAGTCAAGGTCAAGGGAGAGAACTGTCCATGCCCCCTTTTCTTTTTACTAAATGTTACAGATTGGTGAGGTGGTGTTAGGATTCAAGTGAACAAAAGAGTGCCTGTGTGCTTTTAATCAAGTCATTCACTAATACAGTGTTTATCTCTGAATTCCTGGCTGTGGTTTCCCATACCTCATTTTCCCAGATCGATCCTGTCTCACACCCAACAAATATTTATGAGCACCTTCTTATGTGCTCCATGCTCTTGGGACTCAGCAGGGAAAACAAAAGAAAAATCCCTCCTACTTCAGTCCTCATGGAATTTAGATTTAAGGAATGAACCAAACAATAAATTAAAAAGTCAAATGAGAATATGTTATGTGGTGATAGGTACCAAGGTGAAAGATAAGGCCGGAAAGGGGCATAAAAATGTTGGCAAAGAAGGACATAAATTTTAGAGTGTTCAGGAAAATGACATTTGAGTTAAAAATGTGAAGGCCATGTGGTGTCTAGAATTCAGGGAGAAGGAAGCACCATGGGAGTAAACCATCAGGAGGTGAGAGTAGGGAATGGGGAGGTTGTGAGTGGAGAAGTGGGCTCATGTAGCACTTGGGGAGACATCAAAGGCCCCTGCCTTTGCTTCAGATGGGAGGGGAAGCCTTGCAAGTTTCTGAGCAGAGGACTGGTGTGATCTGGTTCATGCTCACTCCTATTAGGAACTGTTGAAAGTGGACTAAAGGCTCATGGTGGGAAGCCATGGACAGGATCTAGACCCCATTGTTGGTGTTTTGGGCCAGGGAAGGAGCAATGGAGCAGCAAGGGATGGTTAAGCTCTGGGTGTATTTGAAGGAAAGGCAAACAAGATTTTCTGGTGGCTACAATGCACACTGAGAGTGAAAGGCAAGAGCCCCAGATCATAACAAGTTGTTTTGTCCAAAAAGCTGAAATACTGAGTTGCCATTCATGGCCCCAGGAACAATTATAAAGATTCCAGCTTGGGAAATGGGTTTGAGATGCCTATTAATATCCATGTGGTGTGGTCAAGGCCATAGTTAGATTTTGAAGAGCAGGCCTTTAGGCAGTATCTATAAGCTTGGGAGTCATCAGCATGCAGATGCTGTTTAAAGGTATGAGCCTGTAGAAGATGGTGAAGAGAGCCAGTCAAGTGAGCAAGGAGAGAGTAAAGACTGAGCCCAGGCACCACAAGTGGGGTCAGAAATCCCACTTATCACCTGTGCTTCTGATGACATGGACAGGGTGTAGGGTGCAGGCTTTCCCTGAAATCACTGCCCTTTGCTAACTGATTGCATCTGACCTGCAGGCACTGGGAGCCAACATATAAGACCCTCCCATCACAAGGAGCCCCTCCAAAACACAGTCAAAAACGGTGACACTAATCCTTATTCTCACTTCTTGCCTTTCTCAACAAAGGTAACTCCCAAGCAGGTAACAGCATTGGAGAGAGATGGAAAGTGGGTTTTGAGCTGTGAACAAGAAAAACTCCAGTTGTCTACAAGTCCAGAATAAGGCCCCCTTTGAGGGTGTGGAGGCAAATACCAGCTTTGGGAGGCCACAGACTCAGTTTTCTGAGCCAGCTGACACAGGGGACACAGAATATTCAAATTTGCTACATTTCCTTTTTTGGGACTGGAAGTGGCTCACAGCGTTGGTGTGTGAATGTGCATCTGCCACTGTTCACCTGTCTCTCACCCTTCAAAATGAAGCAGATACAAATGGACACAAGATGGGACCAAGTAGTGAGTAGATAGAGTTAAAAAAATTCTCCAGTCTCTGGAGGCCAGAAGCTAAACAGATTTCTCTATTGCAGCAGGTACTTGTGCTGAGTTATTAATAAAAATGCACAGAACTCTTAGCTCACCTTCAGCATCATCTTCATTCTGTCCCCACTGAACTAGGCAAGTATTTATTTCAACTGGTGAAGTAAGAAGCTGGGCAAGGAGAGGAATGGAATTCAGGGTTGAGAGTCATTGCTTATTGGTGACCTCTGTCCCCAAGTGTCCCATTATCCCTTGAGTGGATTTTCTTACATAATAAACAGAAGTGGTTTTCCTGGAGCATGAATAGGATCCCTGCGGCTTCTTCAGAAGAAAACTCACCTTCTATTGTCATCTATTGGCTTTTAAGATGGAGGGGGATTTATTCATCTATCTTCAATAAAAGACCAGAATCAAGTGGAAAAATTCTCCAAGGAGGATGTACGGCACTTGCTTTTCATTTGGGGGCACTCCCAGTGAACAATGACCTTGGTCAGTTCACAGGCAGTCTGTCTTCCTCAGTTCCTGCTAATGAGGCAAAGTCTGTCCTTAAATCCTAAGGCCAGTTACCTTGGATATGTTGTAAGGGTGCCAATGACATATTTACCTTGTGCAAACTTTTGAAGTGTGTGGTCATTGGTCACAAATGGTGACAACAGTTCTTTCTAACCCTTACCATGTCTCAAAAACAAATCCATGTCTCTTGGACTCCAAGAGCAGGTAACATCACCTCTTAAAAAGTGAAACATTTTTCTTCATCATCACTCTACCCAAATGTTTTGTAAACCATTGTCCTGGGTACTGAAGTGTGGTGACATGCTAATGTTGACAGAGGTCTTACACTGTGGCTGGTTTTAAGGTGCTTACTCACTCTTTCTGATAATTTATTACTCCTTTGTTTGTTGCTTAAAGCTTTCTACATATCCTTTCATTTTTCCTGAAGATTTATCCATCCAAGAAGCAAGTCCCTCCTCAGTTATGCACCTCTTTAGTCATTCAAAAAGCAGCTTTGGTAAGATATTTAGTTGAAATCACTATTTCCCAAAACTTTATGGGATCTAAAGGTAGCATAAGTCAATAAATGATGAACTTGATTAGGTAAAAACTGACGTTCCATAGTTCATTACATGAGAGCAAATGACTTCATACTGGACAGAAGACAGTGGAGCAGGTACCTCAGAATCCTAGAAGCCTCCTTTGTGTGAGATCCCGTGACCAGCTGTTCTCATTTGATTGATGTCTAAACATGGAACATGTTCTTGCCTCTAGCTCCTTCATAATCATTACTCCAAATTCTTTAAAATTGCAATCTTTCCTCTGTCTTTGGTGTTCCAAAGTGTGAGACAGATAGCTCTAAAGGAATTCAAGTCTTCGCCATAAGTCCTGAGTGATTTTAGAATGATATATAAGATTCCTAAGTGATGACATAATTCCAGAAGATCAGTAAAACCTTTCTGAGTGACATATGGCTGGGCTGTTGTGTCTCTGCTGTGAACCTGAGGGAGAATGTCAAGCAAGCACAATATTTTGTGAGCATTATTGGCCATATCTTTTGTTTTTAATCTGCAACTAAAGAGGCTGGCCACACAGAAAATTGGTGTGCTTAATATCAGGCCTGCCTGGTAAAAGCACTGGTATTTGTCATTTGGCATCAGAACAAAAGGTTGATGTGGATGGGAGAAGAAGCAAGGAAGTGGGGGATGTGCAGTGTGTGAGAAGTAGATGATCACATCTGAGAATGGTTTCAGCATTTAAAAGCAATTGTGTGTGTGTGTGCATGTGTTTAGATTTATTCAGTTCTATACATTAACTAAATTTGTAGATATAATCACTGATAGAAAAAGCAAACAAAGCAAATCACACACACAGAACTACAAAATAGCTTAAGAGCAGGCCATTTCCATCAATCCCCAGAGACCTGCATCTGTGAGTGCTGGTTTGGAAAGAGGACATATGAGAGAGGGCAATGATTAAAACATAATTGTGATAGGTGAGAAGGAAATGCAACTACAAATTATTAAAATTAAGCATTTATCCACTCTGGCAGAACCTAGAATGGCTAACATAGGCAAGAGATTGCACATTGGCTACCTTGATGGAAGTGAAAGGGAAAGAAGGCTTTGTCCCTTGCACTGGGATCCAATGGGACATGCGCTGCTCCTTTTCAGCCTGAGACTGCACCAGTGCCTACCACATGTGGAAAATCTATTCTGAGTCTTGTAGCCCTTACAACCCAGGTGGACCCTTAGAGACAGCACTCTGAAAACAAGGGGCTTTGTGGCTGACATTCTCTTTGTTGAATGGTTCTGAAGACATCTCCAGAATTATGGCTAGCATCTAGAAATGTACATTTGTATGGAGCATCTCTTCATTTTCTGGTGGAGGGTTATCTGCTTTTGCAATTTGACAATTGGCCTTCCCATTGCCATGGTGCCTTCAGACTTTTTCTCCTGTGAAAATATCATCAGAACACACCGGAGGGGAAGTTTTTGGGAGTATGGACATCTTGAACCAAAAACAGAAAGATGATCTCCAGGAAAACAATGCAGCAAAAGCTTCATTAGTCACAAAGATCTAGTGATCATACCACCTGGATTTAAATACCAGTGCAAGTATATGTGTTATTTGCAACTCTCCTACACACTTACTATTTTCTGCACTTCAACAGAGTAATTTCCCAGAAGAAAAAAACTTAGTTATTCTACTGCCCTTCTTTCAGAGTGCAAAGTCCCATGAAAATGCACAATTTCAGATGCATTACATGGGAATCAGTTGAGGTTCCATGATATACCCTTCAGCCAATAAGCGTTACCTTGTGTGTCTCAGGGCATTTGGGAGTAGGTGGTTTCAGGAGCCAATGAGGATGAGTTTCTCAGTACATATTCAAATGTCTCTGGAGTCCTGCCTGGTTCAGTGTTGCTCAGTAACAAATAACCTTCTTAAGGTTTGTACCTACAAATTTAAAATCATCAATCTTCAAGATTTTTTAGCCCCATGACTCCCATGACTAGTTTTGTACATATTCTGTATTAGCGTCAGGACCCAGAGACTAGCATAGAACCTGTGGGGCTGTTCCCAATTAGTCCCTACATCCCCAAAGTTAATTTGCCTTAATCAGATATTAATAAAAATTGAATGGAGATCGTCCCTTCCACAGGAATCGGGGGGGCTATATCAAACTTTATAGAGTTCACTTGATTATCTAAGATAGTTTATCCTATGCCTGCTTGAACTAACTGAGGTGAGCTCTTGTCTACCTGTTTGATATCCAGGACAGGATTGAGATCTAATGTGATGTCCTATCTGCATCTGATTTCAAAGGTGTGGAGAAAGAAGGCTATCCTACATCCTACAGCTCAGTGACTTGATGGCTCTTCCTGTACAAATTAGGCAGGGTTGAATTAAAAGTGTTGCCTAGGAAAACCAAACCCCTGCACGCATCAAAGATGCAGAGAAGATTCATGCAAACTGGCCCAATAGCACACAGGTTTTCTGAATCTCCATGTGGCTATTTCCAAATACTGACTTTAAAGAGTCCCCTGCATCCTATATCACACCCATGATTACAAAAAAATTTAAACCACAGAAAGAATGTATGGCTTCACAGACCCAAGTACCTTCCCATGGGGCCTCTGTGCTTCCTTTGTGTTGTGTCTAGAATGTTCTGACCTCAAGTTTCCCATATCTGTCTGCTGGTGGTAGCAGCCTTACTGTCACTTCTTGTCCTGTCCTTCCATCTGCTTCCCTGAACTTCCTTATTACTATGAGGAGCCAGCAGTTGCCTTCCTCCAGGTTACCTCATGGTGACCACACGTGCCTTTGCCAAGTGAGTTTTCAACAAATAGGGAGATGGAGAAAGGCAAGGAGAAGGAATGGAGAAGTCCTACAATGTTCTAGTTAGTTTAACAACAACCTGAAGAGCAGAACTGGACACACAGAAGGTTCAGGCACTTGTGTGTGTTATGAGTTAACTAATGAGTTGAGTGCCAGTATGAACAGATAAGCATGTTCTACTGATGTGGAATGGAGGTGCTCTATCATGGGGAATTTCTATTAGGTTACTCTAATAACAATAATAAAGTTTAATAAAAATCATTCATGAACAGCCAAAAATAGAAGGCATGGAGACTACAAAACAAATATTTCATAAATGATGTAAAAGACAGAGGACTAACCCAAAACGATGCCAATGCTTAAAGATTGAATAATTTGAACTGCAAAACAGCAGACAATGTATCAGATTATAACCCCATAGAATAAAACAAATATTCATAAATTTACAAATGAATAAATTAACAAATGGGAAAGGATTGAGAACTCTTTCTTCAGAGTAATTAAAACTAATAAATGTAGAAGAAATGAGGGAAATACAAAATTACCCTTAGGCAAACCTCAGAGTAATAGTTAATGCAGGGAATTATCTATTGATAGAAATAATAAATACTTGGGCAAAGTTGGAAAAGAAACAGAATACTTGCATATACTCAAAGGCTCTTCCCTATGTTATCTGTCAACTACAAAAGGAGAAACCATAATTTCATGGTTGAGAAATATTGCAGGCAGCACCATCACCAAGTAGTCAAGTTGCAATCACCAGTATTAAGTGATATTTATATTAAATACTCCAATATAACACACTAGAAAGAACTCATGACTCCCCACATATTCTTGCCAAAATTCCATAAACTTAACAAATTAAATCCAAAGATGTTACAGAATGTATTTGACCAGGTGCATCAAATAAATCACAGAAGGAAGGACAGAGAAAGTCCAAGGAACCATCACAGGGTGAATCTGCTTAAGGAGACACAACAACTAAATGTTCTGTGGGTTCCTCTGTTGGGTTCTGGGACAAAAAAATGGGCATTAGGAGAAACTGATAGAAAGTCAGTATTTTGGTAAATTGTGTTATATAAATGTCAGTTTCCTGGCTTTAAAATTGCACTTTGATCATATAAGTTATTAATGTTAGAGCAGTGGTTTCAACCAAGGGTGATTTTGTTCTCCAGTGGATATAAGGTGAAGTCTGCAGAAATTTTGATTTAAATCATGGGGGAAGGAGTACTAATGGTACTAGAGAGGCTGCCAGAAGAAGCTGGGTGGAGGATATATTTGCATTATCTGCACCATTTTTGCAATTTTTGTGTTAGTCTTATTTATTTCAAGAATAAAAGTTAACATAAGGCACAGACCATGCTTACAGATATTGAGCATATTAGTTTGGGCCTTCCTTCTCTTAGTATTGATTTATTAAGCTCCACTTAGCTTAGGAATTATACAGTTTAATTTTTCTTTCTCTAGCACTGTGAGATGACATAATTCTCTGTACCTTGGCTGCAGCCTTCTGGTTGGATTTCAGCCTCTTGCCTGGCATCAAGAATTGGCAAGTGGAGGATTTACAGCTTTCATTGAGTTCCTCTTCTCCAAAGGGTCTTGGTCTCTCAAGTCCTGGTAGCATTGACAAGTCCTACAAGCAATAAAAAATGTCTTACCCAGATTTCCTGTTTTCTCCCATTGCAACCAATGGGATTCTGCTACTCAATCATGGTCAAAAGTAGAATTTCATTGATGTACAAGGACTTTATTAGGGTATAATTTACACAATATAAACTCCACCTACAATAAGTATATACTCAATAATTTTAGTACATTTTCCAAATTGCACAACTATTGCCAATCCAGTATAAGACCATTTTATTTACCCTGGTACATTTCTTTTCACACCTTTTGGAAATTAATCTCTATTTGTACCCCAGCCCCAGACAACCACTAATTTACTAACTGTCCTGTAGATTTGCCTTTTGTATCCTCCTCCTCCTTCTTCACAATTATTATTTATTATTAATATTCTTTTGGGCAGCAGCAGGTTTTGAATGCAGGGAATTGCACTTGCCAGGCAAGCACTCCATTTCTTTAGCCAAGCTCTGGCCCTATATTTACCTTTTCTAGACTTCTCATAAAATGCAACCATACAATATGTGCTCTTTGGTGACTGCATTTTTTTCACTTAGCATAAATGACTTTGAGATTCATCCATGATGTAGTTTGAATTAATTCTATGTTTCTTTTTATTGCCAAATAGTGTGTATCATCTAGATATATCATATTTTGTGCATTTACTTATCAGTGTATAAATACCTGGATTGCTTCCATTTGTTTGATATGAATGATGTTACTGTGAACATTATTGCACAAGTACGTATGTGAACAGATGTTTTCATTTTCCTTGAGTAGATACCTAAGAGTAGAATTGCTGGGTCATTAGATTAATTCATGTTTAACTTTTTCAGAAATGCCTAAATTGTTTTAGTGGTATCAGCATTTTACATTCTTAACAGCAGTGCGTAAAAGTACCAATTTCTCCCTGTGTTCACCAAAACATGGTATTGTCTGACTCTTCCCTTATGGCAATCTTAGTGGGCATGAAGTGATACCTTATTGTGATTTTAATTTACATTTACTTAATCTTCAATAATACTGGCAAATTCTGACATATAAAAGAAATTGTCCCATGGTGGGCATGATGGTACCTGCCTGTAGTCCCAACACTCGGCAGACTTAGGCAGAAAGATCTTGAGGTAGAGGCCAGCCTGGGCTACATAGGGAGCCCAAACCAAAACAAAGCAAAAAGAATAAAGAGGCATAGCTTTGATTGGAATCTGACTTGAACAAACCAGCTAGAAAAGGTGCCCTGAGGACAAATGAATTTTGAATGTGGACCAGGTAGTAGAACTCATTAAGAAGTTAGTGAAGTGGTAGGGTGCTTGCCTAGCAAGGGCAAGGCCATGGTTCAATTCCCAGGACAACACACAAAGTAAGTTGTCTTTTTTCCAGGAATGGTGAACTCGGGAGACTGAGGCAGAAGATGAAGAGTTGAAGTCAGCCTGAGCTAGAGAGAGAGAATAAAAATAAAAATTTTTACCCCTTTGGTTTTCTCAATTGGCTAAAATGAATAGTCATTTCAAAGAGAACTTTAGATGAAATTTTTTTTGAAAAGCCAGGAGGTTTGCAGGAAGAGACAAAAGGCCTTTGCTTACCCCTGCTGAAAGACAGTGTGGTCTTTGTCCCATCACCCTGAGAGTGGAGCTCATCCATCAGTGTTGAAAATGTAGTCCAATTACATGGTTCTGCTTTCTTCCTATTGTTGCCCTGTGAGGGACAATTATTTGTGGTTTGAACTTGAGAGATTATATGGCCTTTGAAAAGTCAGGAAACGTTTACTTCATGTCACTCAATCATAGGAACTTTCTGGATGGTAAAGGTCATTTTAGCTCTATTTTGTCAGCCACACTGAGGACACCATATGCACACTCACATGGAGCTGTAGGATGAAACTAAAAATGCTGAGATTGGTTTGTTGGCGTAAGCATATTGATGCAAGCGCCATGCTTGTGTTCATCTTACACCGTCATTCCGCAAGATCATTGCCTTCTGTCACACATTGTATTTTCCTCTTACTACTTCAAGATGAAAGTTTTCAAGAAGAATGCTGCAAAGTGTCATTATGTTGATTTATGCTAATCATTTGCACAGATGCTGTCATATTACAATGTTAAGAAATGGCACTGGTGAAATATCCTCATGTCTACCATTACCTTGCAGGGAGGCCAGTAGTGCAGGAGTGGAGCACTAAGGGTCGCACCACCTCAGATGGTTGATGGCTTCTGTCTCCCAGGATTTGCTAAGGGTCATGTGAAGGGAGGCTGTGCGGTCTATCTGTGCTGTCACATGTCCTCTTGGCAGAAAAAGGTTTTCTCTTTCATTCCACACATGATGTACAGTGTTTCCAAGTGTGCACGTATGAATTCATAGTGATTACAGTGATTCTGCAGCCACATTTTCTCTTTGTGACAGCACTTGCTTCTGTAACTGATGTGTTAGTGTCTCCTGGAGGAGTGGCTGGGTTTAGGGATATACTGCCTGCTCATAAAACAACAAACCTTCATGGCCAAGTTTACAGAAATAAGTTTATTTTAAAAGAAAAGTCTACCTGAGAGATTGATTTTATGGTTTCTAATGCTGCTTCCACAATCTTCCTGGTCTGTGCTGTTTCACAGGAGCAGAAGAGCCATGTGCACCAGCTCTTCCTAGAAAAAGAGAGGCTGCAGTCATCCACCACAGGAAGTGGGCCATGGGCAAGACTCCTCTTATCTTCCCTCTGCCTGTGGGGAAACCAGCCTCACTGTGGCATCTTGGGCCATCCTGAGTCCCCAGATCCTTCTTGATGTCTGAAGCCCACCATCATATATGGTGCTATCTTATCTGACTCCACCTGGGAGCCATGCACTCTAGATGCATTGGGTAACTGACTGTCTAATCTAATAAGGCAAGCCATGTGCTGCCACTTGAAGGTGGCGTGTGTCTTTCAACTATTCACCACTATCCTCATATCTGTGTTAAGATCTAGGATTGAGGCAATGTTGTACAGCTTTTCACAATACCCTGACAACTCTCATGTGTCACATGGGCAACCTGCTTTCTAATCTGTGCCCATATTCTTCCCTTCCTGTCAAGGTGAACATCGTCATCCCAGGAGAAGGATGGAACACCACAGTGTGCTCACTGGTGTACCAGGAGAAATGGGGAGAAGTCCTGGTCCCTCAGGAGCTAATGTAACTACATGATACAGTAATTATTGGCTAGTGTCTCAGAGTGTGCATGTCTGTGTGTGTACAGCCTTGAGTTGTGCTGTATTTATCTCCATATGATATAGAGCATCTGTCCAAAGCTTTTGGCAGGTCGATACTCCATAGGAGTTAAATAAATCTAGTAATGGTGTAAGGAAGACTAATAACTGTAGTACTTCAAAGTTGTAGGCTCTTCATAACACTGAAAGGCTGGAAAATACCAAAGGCTGAAACAGAAAGCAATTTCATAGAAAACTCAGGTGCATGATAATTAAAAGAAAGACACCAAGAAAGAGACTTTGGAACCTTGTGTTCAATTTTAATATTTAAAAATCATTTTCATGCAAGACCTGTTAAAGTTATACAGTAATGTCTGGTCCTCTTGCCTGCTGTGAGGTCATCTCAATGACACTTCAGTGCGTTGATCTTAGTTCCATCACTTTTCATCTAAGGCAACTAGAGATTAATTATCTACACTGAGATTGCTCCTGGGGCTTGCTTTTTGATCACTATATTAATTTAACAGAGGAGCTTCTTTCTAGAGTAAAAAGAACATATGTAGACTGGAAGTGGGGATGTCATAAACATGGTGACAGAAGATGTCTTGGAAGAAGGCACTGTTTGAGAAGATGCTGTAGACCCCTGCCCTGCTTTTTCTTCCCTCCATGGGGAGAGTGGGCAGTTCTTCATCACTCTCTTCAGACAGTCTTTTATGAAGTGAGCTAGGATTAAAAGAATGCAATGAGAATTTCACAGTAAGGACTTAGCCTTGCAAAACATAATAATAGCAGAAACTGTCATGTCACAGCCAGTAATCCTTGAGGAAATCTAAATGACAAGTAGAGAACAACACCTCTGCATCCAGCTCCTTCTCCCTTGGTGTGCTTGCTCCTGCCTGGTGTTTGGTCTCTAAGAATAATCATGGTGCATGGTGCCAGCTAGAACCAAAACAAGGTTCTTTTCTTTTGACACCCAGGGGTCACTTTCCTCTGTAGTGGATCATGTGTGGTTTGTAGATTTGGGGGTGGAGGAGATGGAGAAGGAGGTCTGGTATTTACCACACAAATAGAGTTATTCAAAGACCAGGAAAGAAATCCAATGTTTACCACAGGTAAATGACAGTATTTATTGTGTACTCACAAAAGGGTATAAAAAAAGCTACTGCTAATTATTTGGACATTAATTTGCTTGTAGTACATGAGGGATTAATTATGACACGGCACACTTCATCCTGCCACCTGAATCACCAACACTTTGAAAGAAGGGTCCACATTCACAGCATCATTTGTCACCCTCGAGAATATGGGCCCCTCTGTGCTCTGTTCTTTACTGGAGTTTTGATTATGAATTCCATGCCTTTGTAGAACAAAGCATCCATATCCCAATTAAACACAGGGATGAAGCCAAGCAGTGTGGATGACTGTCTCACATGCAGTGGCTTGTCTTAATTCTGGCAGGTTTCACTGGCTTGATTTCTAAGTGGTAGGTGCCAACTCATCACCTGAGAGGAAGGTGATGGAAAACACTTGCCAGTCTCTGCAAATGCATGTGCCAGAGGATGGATGACAGTCCACCACTGGTTCCTGCACAGACAACAGTTGAGTTTTGTTGGCAGAAGAGATAACGATGAGGTGACTGACAGGGAAAGGAAGATGAGAAGAGCCACCAGGCCACAGCAGATGAGTACATAAGAAAACACCCACCGTGACCCCAGGGGTGTTGGGTACCAAGGCAACTTTTTCACCTTGTTGCTTTGATAGGAAAGGAAGTGTGGCACTCCAACACCATGAACTGAAACTGCGACCATGTCCAAGCTTGAATGGAGAGCTGTCTCAAATACTTTGTACTTCATGTTTAGCATCAAGAACCAGAGCAAATATAAATAAAATAAAATAAATATTTATTTATTTTTAGGGGAGAAGATTTTTTTGTTGTTGTTGTGTTTTCTTTTTTGGTGCTGGAATCAAACCCAGGGCCTCACGCATGCTAGGCATGCGCTGTACCACTGAGCTACATCCCAGCCCTATTTATTTTTAATTACAAAAAGAACCAGAGCCCCAAAATCATCCAGAAGAGGAGATAATGGCCATGTGCCATGGGGGAAATGGTACTGACACCCTCTTTCAGTGTCTGAGTCTGTGGGTACAGACAGGCGGTACCCAGGCAGTGAGAGGCAGGGCACTGCAGCTGTGTGTGAACAGCAGAGGAGGCAGGACCCCAAACTTTCTCAGCCGCTATTAGGACCTCATGATTTCTAACCTCTGGATGGACAGGTTGCTCTATAATGAGTCATGGTGAAGGTATCCCAACCTCACAGATAGGGCCTGGTTACTGGAAACAAGTAACTTCTCAACTGTTGGACTGTAAAGAAGAAACCGGCCGAGTGCTCAGCTTGTAGCTGGGGCATGAAATTTCTGTTCTGGCTTTATATTTGAAAAATGCTTTGTCATCATTCTGAGCAGTTCCTCTTTGTGACAATGCAGCCTGGTCCCCTGGATTACCTCACATTCATAGGTGAGGGCGCCTGGGGGAACTGACTTGCAAGATCACAGACAGGCATAGAAAGAGATTTGGGACCAGGTTCCCAATCCCTGAGGTCCAAAGACATTGTGCCCCATGGAGCTGTGGTCTCTGTTCTCAGAGGGCCCAGGTTGTGCTTTGAGAGAGGCCTGCCATGGCTCTTTACACTGGCACACATTCCTTTGTGTCACACCTGTGAGCTTCTCCTCTATGCTGGATGTTGCCATTTTCCTGGATTCAGAATCCAGTGAGAGAGAGGCTGAATGTGGGGTGCCCAGTTGTGAGACAGGCCAGAGAGGTCCCAGGATTCTGCTGAGGGCAAAAATCCTTTCACACACAAAAAAACTTAGGCTTGAGGGTAGTCTGGGGGGTCCTATAAGATTTAAAAAGGAACTTTAAATCTTACGAAAATGGACCTATTGAAAATGTATAATGCAATTTATTTAACTAGAAAAATGATCTTTTATTTATAAAGTCTTACCTCTGAAAGACAAATACTGAATATCTTACCTCAGGATCTGAAACAACTGGGATCCTTGGAGGAGTTTCTCTGGCCCACTTCTGTTCATTTGTCTGATTTTTGTATCTAATATAAAAGAAAAATCCAATAGCATTGAAGTTAAATAATACATTTTCAACTCCTAGAACCAATAAATCTGTTTAAAGATGCATTACTACTTTTTCTTGAGGGATAATTTAAACTATGCATCAAAAATGGATAATCAATAGCATTTTTCTGTTTTAAATAGTTGCCTGCTTGACTGTTTTCTGCTTTTTCTTTTTTATTTATTTTGCCTTCACCTTATTTCTACTAAAGATTGCCACATGCTGCAAGTCTAGAACAGGAGGTGTTTCAGTGAGACGGTGTCTCTCATGGGGCAGTCTCTGCCCTCTCCTGAACTCAGGGAGATTCCCATAAACTCTACCGGAGAGACAGAGCAAGCCAGGCTCTTGGGAACTGCAAGTTCACAGTGCAGAGCATGCTTGTACAGGGCTGAGTGGATGAACAACAGTCCCCAAGAGTAAAATGGCACCCCTCCATACAGGGTGAGGCTGGAGGAGGAGCTGGTAGCTAACCTTTGTCCCCATTTTTAAACTGCCTAATTATAAAACTGCCCCATGTGTGTAAACAATAGCCTGGACCATGCATCCAAGGCCCCTTTCCAAAGACTTGGACTGTGATCAGATGGCTATCAGAGAATCCTGGTGAAGAAAACTAAGGGGCCTCATCCAGATTGTTTGAAAAGAATTCTTTGAGAAGAGCCAGTGTTGCCCTGGCTGAACTCTACAGAGGTTTGTTAGACCAACCTGAGATATTCAATTCATTCCCACCAACTCAATTCCTAAGTACTATGCAGAGGAGAGAACAGAAAAATGAGATAAGAAAACTGCCCAGGTGTAGCTCAGGTAGGACCTGTGGGAAGCTGGGCCAGTTCCCTCTGAAGCAAAAAGAAAGGCTTTTTTGAGATTGGGACAGCCTTCCATAGTTGGTGCCCCTTTATAAGTGGAATAAACCTGGACAGGAGGTGAGGTCTCCTCCAGAAAACACGGAGGAACAAGCATACAGCAGTGAAGGAGAGACATGGTGACCCAGTGACACAAGTGGTCCAGTGCTACAATCAGGATTACCATTCTGTTCCTCCAGCCCCTCTGGGCAGCTTGTATGATTTGCATAACTGATACAAATTATTTTTGTTATATTATAGTTGTATGGAGGTACATTGTGACATTTACAAAGGTGCTTGCAATATATGTTAGTTAAATTCACCCCCCATCATTCTCTTTTATCCCCTCTTAGAATAGTTTCAACAGATCTCTTGTTTCCATTTACATACATGAGTACATAATATTTCTACAAAATTCACCCTCCTCTACCCTTTCCTTACATTCTCCCCCATCTCACTGGTATGAACCCCCAGACATGATCTATTTTGCCTTTCTGTCTATCATTTTTGAAAAAGAAACATTTATGTTTGTTTAAGATAGTTATACAGGACATTTCATTATAAAATTTCCATGTATGTATGTATCGTATCCCAAATTGGTTCATCCCCTCTATTTTTCTCCTTTCTACCTTAGTCCCCTTCTTATGGTGATTTCAACAGGTTTAAAAGTTCTATATTCATTCTCGTATAGAAAGTACTTCAACCATATTCATCTTCACTTTCTTTCACCCTCCCCTCCTATTAATGTCCTCCCCTTAACAGAATCTGTTTTTCATTCTTGTCCTTCATTATTTGGGTGCATGTTCATTATTCAGTGGAATTTTTGCTTTGTTATTATACTTGTACATGCATTGTGCTCAAGTCACTGTAACCTCCTCCACTGTACTTCCTCTCACTTTTCCCCTTATCCTGTGTTGTTAAACAGTTTTTAGTGTGTTTCATTGTGTCTTGTTCCTACACAGATTTGATATATTTCATTATTATTCACTATCTTTCTTTCCTTCTTTTCCACCTCCCTTGTTCTAGTGATACAAATTTAAGCTCAAACTTCAGCTTAAGGTCCAGTTACCAGTCAAGGCCATTGGATCCAAACCAGACTCAACCTGCAGGTCCATAAGTTGGGGATGGTTGTCATGTGGCTTTACTGAGGCAATGGCTGACTGCTACATTCAGTAAGGCTGAAGCACACTGTGGAGCTAGTGAGACATGAAATGAGGGTAAGCAGGGCCACATTATGCATAGTTCAGTGTTCTATTAAAGAGTTCTGACCTGTTCTTTAGTCAAGAAGAGCAGTGATACAGACTGTGGCATCAGTGTGGCACTCATTATGTGGATGAGTGACCAGGAGCAGTGCAGTAATAATTCTAATAGCTGGCCTCTGTTGTACATTTGCAATGTCTCAGGAGTCACACTAAACTTATTTTATCTCACTTAATTGCCAGGGTAGCCTTAAGAAGTAAGTGCTCACATCACTGCTGCGCTATAGGTGATGTAACCACAGGAGTTTGTCACCAAATTCCCTGATGTCTATGTTGCTAAAACAATCTGCTCATTGCAGGGTAATAGCTAATTAATTTCTATGTTCAACATAAGAGGGAAAAATCCACGAGTGATGAAGTAAAGTAGTACTTTTTAAAGTCTGGAATCAGGCAGTGTGGGAGCGGGGAAGAAGGACTGCTCTGAAAAATGCTGGGAAGGAGGAGTTCTCATTAACTGTTGGCAGACTGACTGTGGGTGGAGAAAGCCACTTCCAGGAAGTCACAGGAAAACCGTGATTTGCTGAAAGGAAAAGCTACAGGAAGGGGAACAGAATGCCACAGTGCCTGTGGGACACATATTCAAAGGTACATAGTGAAGACCTGAAGATGAGGCTCTGCAAGAGGAGAGAGGGTGACCATCATTGGGAGAGAAGTCAGAGTGGAGGACCTAGAAAAATGACTGGAAAGAGGAGAAGAAAGAAGAATGAAGAGAAACATCAATAGATCTGATCCTATGCAAATTTAAAAAAACACTTCCATAAATTAAAAAATGGAAAAAAATGACAGTCTGACAAAAGAGTCTAACAATTGTTCCTGTTTAACAATTAAACTAATA
The DNA here is from genome assembly GCF_047511655.1 of Castor canadensis. NCBI lineage: Eukaryota > Metazoa > Chordata > Mammalia > Rodentia > Castoridae > Castor > Castor canadensis. Next base: position 55,977,081 of record NC_133394.1, read on the forward strand.
AAGCATTGATATTAGCGGATAAAAGTTGGGTTGTAAGTATTTTTCTTAGAATATATTAGTTGTATGGGGGGCTTCAGTGTAACATTTCCATATATGCTTAAAATGTACCTTGGTAGATTCACGGCCTCCATCATTCTCCCTCATCACCCTTCCTGCTTATAAAAACAGGTCAACAGGTTTGACTCTCCTATTTTTTATACAAGTAAACTATGCACCTTGGCTCTCCACTCACTGCCTCCCTCCTACTACTCTCCAGTCCCAAACAGGACCTATTGTGCCTTCCTGTCCTTTTTATTTAAGCATGTATTTATTGTTTGAAAGGGTTTCACTGTGATATTTCACACATTAATATATTTTACTTTAATAACATTACTCCCCTCTATAACTCTTTCCCTCCCCCCATTTTTATACCATCTTCATACACAGATGCAGTGTATTGAGATATCACCCACTTTCTATCATTCTATCATTTCTATCATGCTCTTTCCTCTCCTGCCTTCTCCTAGTCCTTTCAAAAGTTATTTTTTAAGTGTGAAAATTTTAAAAAAAGATAACCAGTTGGAAAGAAAAGTGAGAAGTCAGAAATAGGCAGATTGCTTTCCTGAAAAAGACCAAGGTTAAATAAAACATAGGAACCCTTTAGCTCCAAATGAAATGCAAAAATATTCACTTAAAGGATTGGCTGTAATTTCACAAAGATGCAGTGACATGGATTCCCTCACACATGGCTCTTTGTGGTGCACATGGATCCACCCATCTTTTTGAAACATTTCTGAAATATCTTGCAAGATCTTTAAAAAGCCTTCATATAGAAGTTCCCATTGGCATTGACCCTCAAGCAAGCAGTAATCAGCCTGGACATAGGGGCTAGTGGTACATAGGTGTAACACACTATCACACAGAGCTATGGAAATCAGAATGTAGTTTGCAGAGCAGTGGGGATATGACCAAGCAAATTGTGACACAAAAATAAAAAGGTGATATCAAGAATCCATCAAAAATCATGCAATGACAATGGGACTAGATCTGTGATTTATCATGAAGTAAAAACAATGGAAAACAAAAGTATTAGCCTAATTTTACCTTTAAAAAGTGCACATATGAGAAAAAGTGTACACAGAATTTAAAATCACTAGTTACCTCCAAGATTACATGGAATTTTATTTCCTTTTTCATGTCTTTCAATGCATTCCAAACGGGCATCATTTGTATTTAGAAAGAGGAAACAAATGAGTGGACACTGTTTTCAAACAGAAACTAGAGCAAAGTGTTCATGGGAGGGAATGGCTCTGAGGAGCTTGACTCTATGGATAGGAAGGGGTGAGAAGGAGCTGGGCTCAGACAAAAGCACACAGAGGGACACATATGGGGGAAGTGGGGTTAGGGACACTGCAGAGAGAGGGCTGACTCTGAAGAGAAGAAGGGAGAGTCTTCCTGTGGGTGGGAGAGATACACAGGAGATGCACTCACCAGCATTTGAAGGTTGGGAGGCACCCTGATAAGGTGTGAAGGGCTGATTTGCCAAGTTTTCTAGAGAAATGGCAGCCAGGGCCACAGGTAGTAGGGTGAGTTGCAGAATCAATGACCCACAGACCCAGGAACCCAGCTATGGAAATGAGAGAGGTCAATGTTGGCAAGGCTGGGGTGTAGGGATCTGGGGTGCTGGACCTAGGGCCAAGCTCTCAGAGCCGGAGAAGGTAAAAGTATGGTTAGACTAAATATGCCAAGGGCTTGGTGCTAGAAAGGATAAATCCACTGGGAGTGGAGTCACCTGCAGCAGCTCCATGGGACAGACAGTCACAGATTAAGCCAGGTAATTTTGTGGGGCATTTCTAGGTATAAAGTATTTCCAATAATCTTGAGGTGTTAAATTTCCACAGTGCTAGCACCAAGGCTCGCGTTCAGACCCCAGTGCTTCCCAGGACAGCTTGTCTGTCTGTGTAACATTTCACTAGCAGTGGTTGATGTTTCATCCCAAGGATGCCATTGGGGCCACACAGATCCTAGAAAGGAGTGCCAGGGCAATGTAGGCAAAAGGGAACAGTAGAGCTGTGGCAAGCTGGAGAGTGATGGGTGCTCTGCTTACTGTTTTAGATATAATACCATTTAAAACACTACACCTGCTCACCTGCCTGTCACAGGCAGGGTATATTTCTTTTCTTGCTGACCTCTGAGCTGTCCTTGGACTCAGGCTGCCATGGGCTGGGTTCTACGACCTTCAGGACCATTTGAAACCACCTTCACTGGAAAGGTTAGCCCCCTCTCCTCTTGAAGTAAGCCTGTTCACAAAGATCATACACAAAGTTTGAGGCATATGGGACAGCCTCTTCAGTTCACCTTAGTGCGGTGGTGAATTGAAGAGCTGACTTGCCTCCGAGGGCACAGTTGACAATTTCTGGATATGTTTTTGGTTGCTACAAATCAGTGGTGGTGAGCATTGCTGCCATCTACTGGATGGAGGCCAGGGATACTGCCAAACACCTTCAGTGTATGAGAGAGACAGCACCCTACCACAAGGAATTGTCCAACCCAAAGGATCAACCATGCCAAGGAAGGAAAGCCTAGCAATGGTGGACAACTGCTTCTTCAGTGCCCACCACTCAAGAGTGTGAGCCATATGGCCTGCTGTTGACTGTCCTGCTCAACCCCTGGTTCCACCTCTTCATGTTTACCAGTGAGCACAACTGAATTTATTTTTTTTCAAAATTCACCATGTCTTCATTTCTGTTTTCCTATATCTTGTCATTTCCTCTCTAGTCTTTTCTTTCTTCCAGTCTGTTCTGGGCCACACTTCTCACAAGTCTCCCTGCAGGTACCAAAGCCATGGATCACAGAGTCACTCTGGGAATAAGGCAGGAGGAGTAGCTTTCACCCATGCATGGTGGACCTGACTGAAGATCTAGCACAGGACACAGCAAAGCCAGCCTGTGGTGGAGATGCCAGAAAGCTGAGGACCCATCCCTCAGGCCTTCCTCCTGCCAGCCTTCTCTGAAATTTACAGAAAGAGATGACTAGGGGTGGGGTAGTATCTGAAGAATATCTACTGCACATAGCAAGATTCAATGATCTCTTGAAAAGGAGCCTATCCAGCCTTGAAAGTACACACAGGTGGCCTTTAAGTGGTCAGCACTGTACCTGGCATAGAACTCTAAGATTGACAAGTCCACCTTGCCCTTTGAAAGCACTCACCTGGCTGGGAGCTGGTACCTCACACCTGTAATCCTACCTACTCAGGAGGTGGAGATCGGGAGACCAGCCTAGGTAAAAAGTTAGCAATACAACATCTCAATCAGTAACTGGGCACAGTGCCATGTGTCTGTCATCCCAGCTACTGTAGGAAGCATAAATAGGAGTATTGAGGTCTAGGTTTGCCCTTGGCAAAAGTGAGACCATATCATAAGAATAACCAGAGCAAAAAGAGATGGGAACCTGGCTCAAGCTGTAGAGTACGTGCCTAGCAACTGTGAAGCCCTGGGTTCATGATACTATCTGCCCAAAAAGTACTCACGTGGAGGAGCAAGTTGTAAACATATAAGTAGGATTCAAATGTGTTAAGAGAGATGAAGTGTCATTGGAGGAGAGGAGAAGTCCCTACAAGTGTCTTGTGAGTGGGAAGGGAGAACAGAGTGAATTAGGAATTGTTGAACCCAGGTACTTTGGACTAATGGAAACTTCTCAACAACTTTAATCAAGTGGGAACAAAAAGTGCCATTCATTTACTGAAAAAAAAAGTTTGTATTGAAAGCCTGCCAAGTACCATATACTTTCTAGGTGTTTAGAATACAAAACCCAGCCAGAAAGAAAATATGTTAATTCTCACTTGATGTCCTTTCTATTGGGAGAAAATGATGTGGGCAGTATTGACAAATAATCAAATAGCCAGTGAAGCTGTGAAATAAGCCTAAAAGGAGAGGCTAGTGTTAAATAAGGCAGCCACCAAAAATTGCCCATGACAGAGAACTCTGAAAGGCAAGAAGGACCAGAAGGACCAGTCACATGAAGCTCTGAGGGAGGAGTTTGAGGGGCCTTCACCTTCTGGTCTCCTAGGCCTCCAGAGGACCTGGGCATATGACTGCGCCCCATAAACACTGTTAAGTAGCCATCAGGTGGACTGATTGGCACCTGCTGGATTGTGATCTTGGAGATGATGGGTGTGGTGTTGCCTCCACCTGTGTCTCTCAGGTGTTTTTGTGCCCTTCCCAGGACATTGAGCACTGTCTCCCTCTTTTTGATGTCAGTCTTCTGTTTCAGCAGACCTAGGAATTTTCTCTCTGTCTTACCTACTTAATCCATTTGCTAGAACAAGGTGCATTGGGCTGTGTGGCTGACACCACAGTAAGTTATTTTCTCCCGGTTCTGTAGGCCAGAAGTCCTAGGTCGAGGTGTCTCCAGGGTTGGTTTCTCCGAGGTTTCTGTCCTCTCATGGAAGATTCCTGCTTTCTCCCTGTGTCTCCATGTGGCTGTCCTTCTGTGTGTCTGTGCCCTAATTGCTTCTTATTAAGGACACCAGTTACACCGAATTAGGGTTGGCCCTAGAGACCTTGACTACCTCTATTAAGGGATCCATTTCTAAACATGGTCACACGCTGAAGTCCTGAAGTCAGGGCTTCAGTGTTTGAATTTTGGAAGCTACATCTCAGCCCTGCCACAGATACCCCTTGCTTTTGCTTTTTAAGGTTAGTCCTTTTCCTTGCTGTGCTCCTCTGTACTTCAGTGAGAATCACTTTTATGCAAGTCAGGCCTCCACAAAGTTCTTCTTTTTACCATCTCATCCCTGGTTCAGCCCAACCACACTGCTTTTGTTTGATTCTTGCTTTGAGTCCACAGTCTCAGTTTTCTCCCATCTTTCTGAATCCCCATCTCATTGCTTCCTCTGCTTTCATTGTCCCAGGTGAGTTCCCTTCACTTATTTACCTTGGCCGGTGTTACCAGCTTATTTCTTTTATTTCCCCTTTGTTTCTGGTACTTAACACTGGACCATTGTACCAGTCTTACTTACTGCTAAATTCACCAAATGCTTCCCAGGGAACCTACTATGTGTCAGACTCTGTGCAGGGGGAGCCTTATCAGGTAGAGATGGGAAAGACATCAATGAAACCATCCAGGGCACAGAGTTTTATGGGGGACTTGGACTCATAGCAGTAGTAAGAGTCACTTTCTCTGAAGTGTTCTCAGACAGCTACCTCAGGGTCTCACAAGATATAAGGAAATACATCTGGGACATTAGCCAGACTGGGTTGCTACCCAGGCTCCACATTTTGTGTAAAACTAACAAGACTACTGAGCACAGTAAATGTTAGAAAAGTAAACAACTCATACAGTTATTGTCCTGGTGGTGTTTATATCCAGAACAGGTGCAACGAGGACGTGAAGCTGAAGTGTGGTCTTAAAAGATGCGTGCTGGCTCACTAGGGTGGCCACGGACAGGGGAACTCAGGAAAGAAGAGATTAGAAGGAGAGAATACAGAAATGTAGGAACCATGGGAGGATGGCCAAGTAAGGCTGGGCAGGTAGATTGCAAAGCCAGGCAGTTACCAGCTTGAGTATGGCTACGGTGGGCTGTTTGACACCTTGCTTATATTCATCTCTGGGCTTCTCTACCCTCCCCATGTGATGGAATTGACTATGGAGCTCTTTAGAAAGCCAGTCCGCAGCACCTCCTTCTGTGAGTTCTAGCTTAGGGGCCTGCAGTGGGCCCAGGAACCTTCACTTCAACATCCTGTGCAGCTCAAGCCACTAACTACTGTAGTGGTCACCACCCTATGGCATAAACTGCCACTCATTGCTCCCCATCTCCACTCCTTCACACTCAGTGATGCTAAGAAGGGTGATTCTCTCATCCTCTGTCCACTCCAAAGTTGGTTCTGTTCACTCTCTTTCCTGTAGAGGCATAAAGGAAGCAACATCACAGTAAAAAGGATGTGGATGCTGTGTCCTGGTGTCTCATGCCTGTATTCCTAGCTACTCAGGAGGACTGAGGTTCAAAGATAGCCCAGACAGGTAGTTTGCAAGACACTACCTCAAAAAAAACCCTTGACATTAAAGGGTTGATTGAGTGGCTCAAGATGTAGGCCCAAGTTCAAACCCCAGTACTGCCAAAAAAGAAATAGCATGTAATCCACCAGTCAGATAAATTTGGAAGGGAATCCCTGCTCACCCAACAAAGGAAAGAAATTTTAGACCTTCCTGCAACTCTGATGTAATGGCACCTAAGACACTACCACTTCCCTTCCCCCACCCTCATTCTCCTCATTCTGCCCTGTCTTCCCAGTGTCTTTCTCCTTCTGTATTCCTAGCAAAACTACTTCATAAACCTCTTCCTCACCTGGGAGGGCAGTTGGTTGATTGCTTTGGCTGCTGGTTCTTTTGACACCCTCATCATCTCACCTGTAAACCCTGTGTGGCTGTCTAGATTCATGCTCTACTCTGTCTACTGCAACCCTCCCCTCCTCATCTTCCCAGAGCAAGGCTTTTGTGGGGTCTGTACAGCTCAGCAATGCTTAGGACACTTATGTGATCATGGTTGGCTCCATGAAGGAGGTATACATGCTGGAGAAAATGAATCAGTGTACCACATGGATCCACCCAAAACCAAATGACAAGCGCTCTCTCTCTCTCTCGCTCTCTCTCTCTCTCTCTCTCTCTCTCGCTCTTTCTCTCTCTTTGTATGTGTGTGTGTGTGTGTGTGTGTGTTTGGGGCACTCAGAATATCTGATACTTTTCTGTCTTATTTATGGATGATTTTAGGATGTTAGCCATTGGCAATATTGCCAAATTGGGACCTGTAGGACAGACAAGAGGACATGAGTATTTCTTTTCTTTTCTTTGAAAGAAAATTTACATGGCTAGTTCAGGGTGAGAGGCAAGAGGCAGATTTCAGGCAGGGTGGTGATAATCCCACATGAGTTGGGTCGATTCAATCATCCTACTGCCCTCCCACCTTGTTGCTGAAATCCTTGCTTGCTCTTGGTCCATGCTGAGTCCCAAGAAGAGAAAGTAGCTAGCTGTCTGTGTGCCAACAGCCCATATGCCTGACCCAGGAGTGTCAGCCAAGACAGTCCCTTCTGACAGCGAAGTGCAATCCTCTTGGAAGTGCTTCATCTGGAACTGCACATTGAAGCATATCTGGAGAGTAGAGAAAAAAATAATCAGTAGCAAGGCATTGGTAAATGTCAGCTGTTTATTGACTTTCCTATTTGGATGTGAAATTATAATTAAAGCAACTGGAGTTCAAATCTGGTGCCCACGGTGATAGCCAGGGGGTGACAGAGAAGTGGCTGGGCACACAAACACACATGCCCTAGGTGGGCAATGTTGTCTTCCTGTCTTCTGCCAGCTTCTGCTGCAGTGAACTCACTGCTGTTGTCACACTAAACACTCATGGTATGGGTTATTTTAATGGATATATTGCTTTAAACTGAGAATTCACCATCTGTTAGTCCCTAATTTTGAGTGCAAAAAGAACATAGTAAAGGCATCAGTAACTTAAAAGCATGCATATGTTCACACAATGCAGTAGACAGCTGGAACTTTTTTCCCCTACTCTGTTTCAGGCACAAATAAAGGAAAAACATTTACCAGCCCCATGTAGAGTGCATTTCCCCATTTATATGAAGTCGTTTTGCAGAAACAAAGCTCAGTAAAATAGATCACAGAGTTGCTTGTACAATGCTCACCTTGTCCCTGGCCAACCCCACCCCCAACTGTGATGACAGCTTGGCAGATGTCAGCTATTAGATACATCCCTGTCAACAGATGCGTATGAGGCACTGGGGTAGCTGACATTTCTTTCCACTCTTTCTCTGGAGACAAGGCTACAAAAGTGCCTCCACGAAAGGATCATTTGTGGGGGCAGGGATCAGTGTGCCTGCTGGTTGGAATATCCAAGACAGGGGGCAACCAAGAGACAGTGCTGAGGACAGCCCGAAGCCAGGTTCAACCAAGGAAATGAGGATTCAGTGGAGGTGGGTGGGGGAAAGGGAGCTGGAGAGAAGAATGCTAATACTGACAATTAGGAGACCATGTCCAAAGCTGGCAAAGTGGAGACCCCATGACTCCCTGTGTGGCACACCTCTGAGCCTAAGCTCAGAGGCAGGGCCTGGAGAGTGATGCCCAGTGTGGATGCCATAATGTAAGCAATGCTCACAGGTTTCCAGGGCAACTTCACCAGGGGATCTGCCAGATGGCAACTCTGGTATCTGCTTTCCTCTTTCGAAAACACACTCTTGAGTAACAACATGTTATGGATTGCAGAAACAGTGGTGGCTGTTTTGAAAGAGATTTCTTTCCCCTATCCATCACCAACACATACAAAAAATGCTTTAGTGATGTCCCTCAGCTCTGGGAGGAAGTAGAATTGTTTGAAGGCTTTAGCATTTTACTTTGCTAAGCAAGAAGTAAAAGAACTCAAATCCTCTGCCATGACATCATTGCCATTTTGTATTTGTCCCCCCATATTTATTGTGCCTGGTGCTTTTTTTCTTTTTTCAGCACCTGTGTCATAGCTGACAGAGTGAATTTGCATTGGGACTTATGTTACCATTTGCAAGGACTCCATATAGAGATGCCTCCTGAGCTTGCTGTAGTTTTGATTTTTTAACTACTTGTAGGCAGTACATTTATTTTGTTTTTCTCAGACAAAGGTGGCAGCTTAGACTAATGGAAGGTTTATTTTTGAAACATTATTAATAGCTTAAAATTTTGAAGGTGTTGTATGGAAGGATAAAATTACACTAAGGATTCTGCATAATACATTTTGATTTGTTTGTTTTGCAATGCTGGGGATTGAACCCAGGACACTTAACTTGCTAGGCACTTGCTCTAGACTAGTGAGGTATATCTCTAGCCCTTATGCAACATATTTTTGTCAACTATTTTTCTCCTGACCCACAAGAGAAATTAACTTTACTGGCCCCAAAAGATCAGATGTCATTGTGGTCATACACTTAAATTCATGGTCTTTGATTATTGTGGAATTGATTTATTTAGAAGAACTTTCAACTCTGAATTCTCTCTTAATACAGTATTTATTCTCATTTTGATCAAAACTGACAATACTTTGCATCTTCAAAGGACTTTAGTTCACTCCAATTACACAGGCCCCCAAATCAGTTTTTAAGAAGTCTCAGAAAATGAACATGTAGTCACTGCTCTGTGTTCCCCAGTCAAGCCTTCATCCAGTGCACAGTAAACTTGGTAGGAGTTTTTAACTTCCTCATCATAGCTAGGGAAATACTGTGATAAAACTTTGCCCGATTTTCCATCTTTGAGTATGCACTGGCACAAGCTGGACCTGCAGTGAGCCACCAGAAGTGCAGACATTCAACTGGACTTCTGAGTGGGTTTAATTCTGGTGACTTGGTTTCCTCCGGGACAAAATAGAACAGTGACTGCACACATGGGAGTTCTCAGGAAGGTTTCTGCATACAAGGAGGGGATGCTAATAGACCTCACACATCACTGGTAGCTGAGGCTTGCATTGCTTCTGGTAAGGGGTCATTCTAAGCTTCATCGCTATTTCAAGACTGGCCTTTTAGGGAATCTGTATCAAATCTGAGAGTTGGTTCCTCTTCTCAGCCACAAAGAGGAAGAAAGGCTGTGGCCTGGCTCAACTTCACCTGTTCTAGAGTGCTAGCCAATTCCTGATGTATAGCACCAGCAATTCCATCTGCTTGAATGATCTGCTGAAAAGTGAGGTCCATCTATCCCACACCCTGTAGAGAAGTCGAGGGTTTGCATGGCATGATTGTGAGGACTGAGAAATTTGGACACCATGGCCAACATGTTAGAGTTGTCACTGAACATTCAGTAGTACCAAAAAAGAGGGGGGCAATGCAAAGTAATTAAATCAAGGAAATGAAGGAAGTGACTTATGCACATAAGTGGCAGAGAGACACAGGGCATATTTCTTCTCTACCTTTCAAGCCAGAGAGTGGTTGCTAAGTCCTTATGAGACAAATTAGATTGTCAACACCCAAGCCAGGACCAGGAACACCTAACCATGAACATTGAGGTAACTTTACAGTGTGGGAGAATGTTCTTTAAGAAGGATCAGAGATCAGACATAGAGCTAGGCCTTGGGGGTGTTATGTTGGGGATTTCAAACACAGTACTGAGGTGCTTCAAGCCAAACAAACACATCAAGTGGTGTCAAAGTTTGTCTGACTGTGACTAGTTTATGGTTTGTAAGGAAGGTTGACTGTCAACATTGACATAAAACTCTTTAGTATCTGGGTATGAGTTACAATCAATCTCTCTGGTATTGATGAATTGAGATACAATATGTAATATATACATATATATGTGTGTGTGTGTGTGTGTGTGTATGTGTGTGTGTGTATTCTAAAACATGAGGGGAAAGTGAAACCCTTTTCTAAGGCAGTGGGAGAGATAAGTCCTGGAAGTACCTGTGGCTTTCCTGGCAACATCCAGGGCTGACTGATGACTGGAGGCCATGGGGACAGTGGATAGACAGGTGTTTACCCAGACATTCCTGCTCTCTGGCTCTTTAAGCTGGTGACAGCAGAGGGCTTGGAGCAGGTGAAGTGTGACTGTCAGTGGTCAGTAGAGCAGCTGTGCCTGTTGTGAGCTTTATGCCTACTTACTGAATTGTTCGGATGCTTGTTGATGTAGATGAAACAGAACCATGAGAAGGAGAACCTGTGGACAGTCAAGGGAAGGTCAAACAGCCTTGACTTGAATGCCCAGGGAAGGCTCAGGGAGCAAAACAGAGCAGGACAATAATAGACATGGTAAGTACAGGCACAGTTGGTGAAACAGAGAAAGTGATATAACTAAAGTGACATCCTTTTGTCTTAGGTCAGTAGATTAGTGCTATTTTTATTTATTTTTTTTATTGTTGGATTAGTGCTATTTAAAATAGCAAATGCCACAGACAAACTCAAATGTTTATGCTTTACTGCATAGTATAAGATACTTTGAAATTATTTTGCCTCTGGTAAAAAGATAGGTTTATATAATCTATTCATCACTCAAAAATGTAGGTACTGAGTGCTTCCATATGCAAAGAAAGTGCTTCCTGCCATTTAATGATTGAAATTAACATTGTGGGGGGGGGGTAGGTGGGTGGTTGTGAAGCTGTGGATGTGTGTGTGACCCTGTGAAAATTATTCTGAGATTTGAATATTCCTGGGTAGTACTGGAGATTCAACTACAGACATTTATTGCTGGACCCAAATGTGACAAAATGATGCTAGAATGAAGTGGGAAAGAAACAGATACTGCCTGCCAAGCTGGGAAAAGAAGATAACAAAATTATTGGTAAGAAGGAAAGAGATTTGGGGTAATTCATATTCTGAGCAACAGGGAGGATATGGGAACAAAATTATTGGTAAGAAGGAAAGAGATTTGGGGTAATTCATATTCTGAGCAACAGGGAGGATATGGGTTTCCTCAGCCCTGGCCCTGAACTGAATTCAAGCTGTGCCTTGGGGAGGTTCTCGTATTGTTTTCTGAGTCTTCAGGGATACCACAATCTACACTGTGTGTGTCGTGGCAGTCCTCAGCTCTTCTCTGGATAATAGCTGGAAGGAAGAAGGTCCTGACCAACCTGACAAGAACTAAGAAGAAAAAAGAAAAAAAACCCTATTAACATCTTAGCCTCAAGGTTAAAATACCACCAGACCCAAGAGTCTCCAGAAAATGCATTAAAGCATATATATCCTTTGTAACTCTATATTACTATTATACATAGCATATATACATAATTGATGTACCACTGTGTATGTCATATGCATATATAAATAGCATTTTACTACCATTTAAAAATGTAGGCTTGCTCTGTGATGATGACTGGATCACAGCTGTGAATGATTCTTTGAGTACATGTTCTAGAGAGATTCTCTGTGCTGGGAAGTCAGAAGTGCTCATGGTGTGTGTGTGTGTGTGTGTGTGTGTGTGTGTGTGTGTGTGTGTGTGTGTGTGCGTGTGTGTGTGTGTGTGTAGGGGGTTCTTCATTACAGCTGCCCTGCTTGCTGTCTTATCTATGCAAAGGTCACCTGCTTGTTCCTCCCAGTAAGCCACTGAGGCAGGCAAGTTGATGCAATTATTTTTATGGACAAGGTAACCAAGACCCAGAAATCTTGAGTAACCACTGCAAGCTGAGAGAATTGAGTCCAGAATTTCTGGCTCCAAATCTGAGCACACCATCTGCCCTTGTTCTTGATATAGGTCCTGCCTAGAATGCTAATATAACAGGGCTTTCCCCAAGATGAATCTTAGAAGCATGGTTCTTAGTGATATGACCCAAAACAATGCATATGGAAGAGGTTTACTTGTTTATAATTTGGGCCTTCTGAGGAAAGACTACACTTAGGAATTTTCTTATCTTTTTTATAATCCCATTCTTATGCTATTATCAGTCAATAAAAAAACAAAGTAACAATTTCAAAGCAATGGAAAAAAAGATGCCATAAATAAAATACATTTCCAATGTCCTGACTTCAGTTGTGATTTAGGGAGCTGGAGTACTGCAGGGATGGGACAACGCTTCCTTAGCAATAATACATCCCATTTCCCAGAGCAACCCCTGGTGCATGGCCACCCTCAGTGAGTACTGGGGCAGGACAACACATGGAACTGAGTTCACTGTGTTTACCGTGCCATGAGATGCACAAAGGGCATTCAATGCCAATGACTGATGACCCTGTGAGAGGCAGGGTGACCAGAGAGAATGCTTCAACCTCCCTGCCATTCATGCGGTCCTGCATGACCTGCCAATCCTTCCAGGTAGGATCCCCATCAGATGTAAGGACCCCAGAGGAGAGTGATGGCCGAGATCAGCATTTGGGATGGTCTTCCCTTCCTGTCCAAGTCTCTCAAGTCTTCAGAAGGATGTGATGTGGGCTGGGGAAGTGGAAACTCTCACAGGGTCAGGAGAGACCTGGTTAGAGATCACTGGATATAGGTCAGGGCTTCTACCTGGAGGTGCCTTGGCTCTGAGAACTAAGAGAGACCTGTGTGAGGCTCAATGGGAGGGAAGTGGATGGGTTTAGGGTTGCTTCTGGTCACTAGCTCAAAATAGGCAGAGAAGGAGCCTAGTTCCCTTCCATACAGGTTTCCCAGCTTGTCAGGTGGGAAAGCAAACCTAGGTACTTCATCCCCACCTCAAAGGACTTACTGCCCTGGTCTGATTCATGTCCCTACAGTTTAACCACTTTCAGAATCAGAATGTCATATAAATGAAACCATATAACAAATAGCCTTTTGTGTTTTGCTTCTTTCTAGTCAACACATTTGAGAGTCATTTTTGTGCTGTGTATTTTGGGTTTGTTCCTTCTTATCGTTGCATAGTATTTATTGAGCCACAAATTCTTACCTGTTCACTAGTGGATGGGCATTTAGATTGTTTTCAACTTGTAACAACTCTGAATAAAGATGAAAATATGTAAATACATATACTCAAGTCCTTAGTGGATATATGTTTTCATTTTTCTCAGGTAAATACTAGGAGTGGGGTTGTGGGGCGGTGAGTGAAGTATATAATTAACTTTTAGGAATGTACTAAAACAATTTCTGAAGATATTTTATCATTTTATCCTCCTTCATGATGTGCATTTGACCTTAAGTTCCCCACATCTTCGATAACACACAGTCAGTTTCAAGTTTGCTCTGTTTGTGGCTTTAACTCGCACTTCCCTGAAGACTGACTATGTCATGTGTGTATTTGATATTGGCATATATTTGGCAAAGTGTTCAAGTCTTTTTGAACACTCAAATGATTTTAAGTTGACTTTTTGTTATAATTGAATTTTGAGTGTTATTATTTCTTTTAGTATATTCTGGATATAAGATCTTAGCCATGTATGTAATCTCACTCTATGGTTCATCTTTTAGATCCCTAAATGATGGAATTTGGAGTTCATAATTTTACTAGATTTTCTTCTTTTGTTGGCTATGAATTTGGTGCTGTAATTAAAAAAAAAACTTTTATAGCCCCAGGATTCAAATATTTCTCTTATGTTTTCATTTGTAAATGACTATAGTTTTACATTTTATACTTAGCTCCATGATCTATTTTAAGTTTCATTTTCATGTATAATCTAAGGCATTTTTTCAAAAGTACTGCCCCCTCCATAAGTCTCTTCAACTGCCTAGCACCATTTGTTAACAACAGTCAGCTTTTTTTCCACTGACTATCCTTGTTACTTGGTCAAAAATCTTTGGACTATTGAGGTGTATATGCCTCTCTGGTCTGTATTCTATTCCATTGATCTGTCTGTCTTTATGTCAGTACTACACTGTTTTGATTGCTATAGCCTTGTAAGACTTGAAATCAAATACTGTAAACTTCTTAGCTTTGAAATTAGAAACTATTTGTCAATTTCAACAAAATACTGTTAATATTTTGATTGGAATGTTACATTTTGTCTTTCATTTATTTCTTCTTCAATTTTTTCATCAATATCTTGAAGAGTTCAATGTACAAGTTTTGTGACATTGGATATCATCTCCTGGCTGTCAATTCTAGGGAAAAGCATTCAGTCCCTCATCATTAGGTCTAAGGTCTGCTGTGCCTTTAAGCTGGGTGGACTTCATTTGAGGAAGTTCTCTTCTCTTCCTAGTTGGTTTTATGCAGTTGGGTCTTTCTTAGTAAATGTCTGTGTATACTAGGAAAGAATGTTATCTTACTCTTGTGAATTCTGATTAAGTCACTGTAGTTCATAGTGTTGATAAAGTCTATTACATTGCCTCTGTGTTTTGTGTCTGCTTGTTCCATCAGTTGATGAAAGATGGTATTGAGATTATAATTGGGAAATTTCCAAGTTTCTTGGAGTTCTGTCAATATTTGCTTCACATATTTGAAAATTTTATTGAATTAATAAATGTTAGAAATTTTATGACCTCTTGATTCCTTTATTACTATGAAGTAACTATTCCTGAAAATACTTGATTATGTATGTCTTATTTGATATTAATATATTCTAACTTTTTTAAAGTCAATGTTTATATACTGTAACATTTTCCATTTTAAAAAGTTTTTTTGTAATTTGTGTCCTTATATTTAAGCTGGGTTTCCCTTTTGGCAAAGTATTAGAAGTGGTTTTGTAAAAAGCATAGATGAAAATCTCTGCCTTTTATTTGGAGTGTTTAGATAATTTGCATTTAATATAATTATTGATGCAGCTGTTATAACTGCTTTTTATTTCCCTTGCTATTTTTGTCCCTTTGTTTTGGCTTCTTTTTTGTCATCTTTTGGATTATTTGAGCATTGTACTATTTCATTTTATTACTTTTTGTCTTATTTTTTATATTTTATTGATTACTATAGCATTTATGGTACTTGACTTACAGCAGTCTTCCTTCAAGTGATATTTTATTACTTCATCTATATTATAAAAATCTTAAAATTTTCTTTTCCCTCCCAGCCTTGTGTTATTGTTGTACCACAATTTACTTCTTGCTCTGTTACAAATATCTAATAACATCATTGTTTTTCTTCTAAGCAATAATGCTCTTTTGAGATTTAAATAGTAAGAAAGGTGTTTGTAAAAATGTTTACCCACATAAATAACATTTCTGGTAGTATTCATTATTTTGGGCTGACAGTAATTCTTAACTGACACAGTTTTACTCCATCTGGGGGACAGCTGGGAACATGTGGAGAATTTGATAGTCACTGCTAGAGTGGGAATATTAATGACCTCCATAGAGGAGAGTCCAGGATGATGCAAAACATCCTAGAGTGCACCAGCATCCCCTCCACCACAAAGAATTGTATTGCCTCAAATGTGGATCCTGCTGCAGGATATAAAATACTTTATATTTGTATTTCCTTCTACAGTCACTTTTTCTTTTCCATCAAGGATTTTCTTCAGTATTTCTTTTGGCAGAGTTGAGGTGGTAATGAATTCTTTAAGTTTATGTATGTCTGAAAAGTATATGTTTCACCAAGGCTTTTTGAAGTGTGTCTCATTGTACAGACTCTAGACTGATTTTTATTAATTTATTTTGCTCCCCTTATTTTTCCTTTACTTTCTGCTCTTCCAAGATGCTCTTCCACTGTCCTCTGGCTTATATTGTTTGACAAGGAATCTTCTGTAGCTTATCCTTGTTTTTCTGTACATTGAAGTTGAGTCACAGCTTCCTGTTGGCTCTTTTTATTTTTGATACATTCTATTTCCTCTGGTTTTCATTTTGGATTGCTGCTATTTCTATTCTTCCAATTTCACTATTGTCTCATATAATATCTAATCTTCTGTCACTCCTATCCAATGCAATTTTAGCCAAAGATACTATGGATCTTATCTCTAAAAGTTTTCTTTGGAATTTTATTACTCTTTCAATGTCTCTACTTGATATAATATATCTACTCTGGCTTTTGAAACATATGGGATATGGTTTTACTAGCTGTTTTAATGTTCTTGTCTACTAATTTTAAAAAATTTCTGTCATTTAAGTCACCTTTGATTAAGTAGAGGTTCATGTTAACATTGGTTACATTATCCTGCTGATTTGTCTGGTCAGTGTTTTTAAATTGAATGAAAAATATTTTGAATTGTGTAATTTTCCAACTCCATAAAATTCTTAACTTTTGTTTTTAATGCAGTGAAGCTTTTTGAAGCAGTATAAGTCCTATCTGATTGGTTTTTATGTTTTTGCTGGCAAAAAAATCCTCTATCAATACTCATGTGAAATCATGGATGCCAGAGAGAAGTAGAATTAAAATTTTAAATGTTGGAAAGATGAGAATGTTCAACTTAGAATACTATATACAAAAAAAAATCCTTTAGGAATAAAGAGGTAAATAAAGACATTTTCAGAGGGCAAAAAACAAAAAGTATTTGTTACTAACAGACCTACTTTTAAGACTGGCCAAAGAAAGTTCTCCCAAGAAAAATGGAATGATAAGAAGCTTGCATAATATTTTACAATAAAAATTGATGATGTAGAATTCATCAAATTCAACAACTTGTGTAGATGATGAAAACAGCAAAATATAGATTATTAGAAAAGATTTGCAAATCAGGCTCAACAATGGACTAGTATGTATAGTACATAAAGAATTCTCACAACTCAACAATAAAGAAGTAAAGAACTCAACTAGAAAGTACACAAAGGATATGAACAGACATTTTACTGAAGAAGATATATACATGGAAAATAGGCATATGAAAAGGTGTTCAACATTATTATCCACAAAGTAAGTGAACATTAAAACCACAAAGTGTTATTGCTGCATACCTGCCAGAAAGACTAACAAAAAAATAATGACAATACAAAATGCTCCTAAGAATGGGAAATTACTCATACACTGGTGGTGGGAACCTAAAATGTAAAAACTCTGGATGAGAGCCTTGCAGTCTTCTTGTTCTTGTTCTTGTTCTTCTTTTTCTTTAATTCTAAACATGCAATTCCATAGAACACAGACTTTTAGGCAAATATTGCAGAGAAGAGAAATATAGTCACACAGAAAATTGTATACAACCATTAATAGTTAATCTCTCTCCTTCTCTCTCTCTCTCTCTCTCCCTCTTCTCCCTCCAAGGTAGAAACTACCCAGATGTGCTTCCACAGGCACATGGTTAAATTGCTAGTGCATACGGTGTACTAGACCTCAATAAAAAGAATCAACTATTGACATTCATTAAATGTTGGATGGATTTGCAGCTAATTATGAGAAGTGAGAAAAGTCTGCTCTAAATGTTGCATATTGTGTTTCCTGCTATGGAACATTTTTAAATGACAAAACTTGGAAATAGGTAACAGATAAGTGGTTCCTTGGAGTTAGTTATAGCAGGAGGATAGGAGGCAGAGGCAGATAGGTTGGTTATTAAATTGCACAACAAGGAGCCCTGTGATGACAGAAATCTCAATATATTGATTGTGTTGGTGGGAACATCCACATGCGATAAAACTGTGCAGAACTCAACAAGAACACATGAATGAGTACCAGTAAAATTGTCCAAGTTTGTGGTCATGTTATAGAAGATATAAAAAATAACCACAATCCTATATAATTCCACATAAATATAAGAACACAATCCTATATGATTCTACATGAATCTTAGAATAGAAAATCGTCTGATAGAATCAAAACAGTGACTGCCTATGAGGGTGGGCAGGGAATGACCAGGAAGGAGTGGGGAAGAATGCTCTGTAATGATAGAAATATTTTACATCTTGATAGAGATTATATTACCTATTTTCAGGCAAAAATGAAAGAAATATTTGAAGCATGCAGTTAATTATGACACCAAAGTAGGTCATATAATTTACCATATGTAGGATTAAAATGTCTGTTTAAAAACATTTTAAAGGCAAATATTTCACTGGTTTAAAATGTTTTCTATTTGTCCGTGTATGACACATATTTTGCCACAAGCAATTTCTTTATGCCCCAAAGAACAAAATAATGAGGAAAACTGCAGATAATTTATGTAGTCCAGAAGGAAAAGCTTTTTATAATTATTATTTTTGCTCAGCAATGAGTCAGCCCTTTTGCATGAAGCATCAGGGAGAAAACGTCCTCACTGGCTAGCTATTGCACAATTTTCAAAATCAGAGGTAGAGTAGAAGCACAACAAAAAATCCATCACTGCATGAAGACAGGAAGTTTACTTCAGGGAATCAGTGTCACCGGCTCCAAACTCCCAAACACAAGAGTGTCCGTGTTCAGGCTACTGCTCAAACTGATAATTGAGAAAAAGGGAGGCCTGGCTTAGGTGCTTTTTTTTTTTAATAAACCATTGGAGAAAGAAATCAAAGAAGACTTCAGAAGGTAGAACGATCTCCCATGCTCATGGGTTGGCAGAATCAAAATAGTATAAATGGCTATATGACTAAAAGCAATCTGCATGTTCAATGAAATTCCCAACAAAACCCCAATGGCAGTCATCACAGAGATTGAAAAGTCTACCCTAAAGTTTATTCAGAAACACAAAAGACCACAACTAACCAAGAAAATACTGAGCAAAAAAGCAACGCTCGACGTATCACAATACCCATCTTCAAAATATACTACAGAGCCATAGCAATGAAAACAGCATGGCACTGGCACAATGGAGGACACATATGTGAATCCACATAGCTATGCCTACCTTATTTTTGACAAAGGTGCCAAAAACATACGATGGAGAAAAGACAACCTCTTCAACAAATGTTGCTGGGAAAAGTAGTTATCTGCCTACAGAAAACTGAAACTGGATCCATACCTATCAGCCTGTACAAGAATCAACTCAAAGTAGATGTCCTTAATATCAGACCCAAAATCTTGCAGATAATAAAGGAAAGAACAGGGAATACTCTGGAAGCAATAAGTATAGGCAAGGACTTCTTCAGTAGAACTCAAGCAGCCCAGCAACTAAGACAAAGGATGGACAAACAGAACTACATGAAATTTAAAAGCATCTAATCTCTAAGTTGAAGAGACCACCCACAGAGTGGGAGAAAGTCTTTGCTAGCTATACATCATACAAAGGACTGATAACCAGAGTACACAGGGAGATCAAAAGAACTAAAATCAATGAACCAATAAAGAAGTGGGCAAATGAACTAAACAGAACTTTCTCATAGGAAGAAGTTCAAATGGCAAAAAAAAACACATGAAAAAATGCTCATCATCTCTGGCTAAAAAGGAAATGCAAATCAAAACCACACTAAGATTCCACCTCACTGCTCTTAGAATTGCTGTAATCAAGACACCACCAACAGCAAATGTTGATGAGGATGTGGGGACAAAGGAGCCTTCATACACTGCTGGTGGGAATGTAAGCTAGTACAACCACTTTGGAAAACAATATGGAGTCTTCTTTAAAAAAGGAAACATAAATCTGCCATAAGATCCAGCAGTACCACTTCTAAGGATATACCCAAAGGAATGCGACACAGGTTACTACAAAGGCACATGCACACACCCATGTGTATTGCAGCACTATTCACAATAGCCAAGTTATGGAAATAGCTAAGATGCCCCACTACTGATGAACAGATTAAGAAAATGTGCTATTTATACACAATGGAATTTTATACAGCCACAAAGAAGAATGAAAATTTGTCATTCACAAGTAAATGAGTGGAGCTGGAAAACATTATCTTAAGCAAAGTCAGGCAGGCTCAGAAGGTCAAAAATCTCATGTTCTCTCTCAAATGCAGATTATAGACCTAAAACAAAGGCAGTAATATTATTAGAAATATAGGTCACACACTAAGGGGAGAATGGTCATGGGAGGAATAGGGCAAGGGAAGAAAATCTGAAACTAGAATGTGGTTGATATACTCACTACACAGGAATGAATATAGTAATCTTAAACTGGCTGAGGCCACTATGGGAAGGGGACTAGGAAGTAGTGAAGAGGTCTGGTAGAGATGAACCAATGTGGGTTTTAATACACATGTGTATTAAATCTCTCTGTATAGCTATCTTCATCTCAAACTAGCAAAAATGCTGTTTCTTATTATCACTTATATTTTCTCTTCAACAAAATTGGAGAACAAGAAGGCAGAACAGGTTCTGCCTGGAAGCATAGGGTTGGGGTAGGGATATTATGGGAAACAGTGAGGGAAACAAAGTAACAGAGATCACTTTGCAGGAAGCAGGAATTTATTATTCTAGCAGACACAGGAGATAAATTCTCAAAGCCCTGACCCTGTTCAGTGTCAGGAGATGAGTTATATACCCCCCAGCTGGTTTATGTAACCAGGTGTGCTTTGCAGTATATGGTTCACAGGTGGTCAGAAAAACAAGTCAGTTACAGAGAAACAAGTTGGTTACAGAGTTTCTCCCCAACCCCCAATACAGACTGTGGTCACAGTTACAGGAAACCTTGCAGAGACTAGCTGGAGGTCTGTGACAATTTTGAGCTTACAGAGAAAGCTGCTTGTAGCCCCCAAAGTAGGGATTCAAGGCGAATTCTAGATACATATTAAATCCCAGAAAAATAGCCATGTTGGCTGCAACAAGGAGAGGTGTCCTGCACAACATATGCGAGTAAATGTGAAAATTATAAAACAATGAATAAATCAAAAAAGCCTGTTGCATTTTATATCTTGTAGCATGCTCAGCACTCACTGTCACATAGACTGACACAGAGCAATGCATGTAGGAAACTCATTGCAATTCTGAACGTAGGCAATGTTCAAACAAGTTGGAAATTAAATTTCATAATCTGTTCCATTGCATCTCCTAAGAAGCCAAGTTTACATTTGATCTGTAAAGAAATGAACCATTGTTTGATCAGGCAGATGTGTTAGAAACCTTGCATCACACAGAACACCAGCACCAACTGCTGTGAGATGTTGGGAGTGCTGTGCTTGGTGGAGAGGGGAAGGGGTTGTTAAATACAAGACTAGAAAGAACATTAGGGAAGGGCCTGACCACTCTTTTCTTCTTGCAATAGAGGAACTGAATCCTAGAATTATTCCCTGACTTGCTCAAAGTCACCCTGCTGCCAAGTGACAGAGCCAGGCTTGAGCCCTGGTCTAGACACATCTCCCCAGTGCTATTCCTAGTACAGGATGCTAGGTCCAAGTGTCTCTTTGGAAGTGATCTCCTCTTTCCAGTCATTACTGCCAAGTGAATTTGCTTTCAGCCATTGGATGTGTTTACTTTCTTGCCACTCTATCTATTGAATTTTCACTAGGGAGCCATGTGCATTTGCCAAGGATGAATGAGCTCATTAGCACTGAGACTAATAAACTTTAAATAGTTAATAATGTGAATATTTGAAATTAAGCACACAAGCATTAGGAGTCACATACAAAACAATAGCTTGCTTCATATGTCCAGCTTTTTTCAATAATTTCACTGGTGTGACAGACATGTTTTCTAAAAATTCAAACTAAAACTCGCTCTCGCAGCACTTTTTCCAAATAGTGCACTTCAAAAACAACTATAAGTAACAACAAAGGAAATAGTAACAATACCAAAGAAATGAATTCTTTCTCAGCTGTGATTTTTCTCTCCCTCCTGGCTTTACATGCGTACTGATTTCTACTTCTCATTCTGTTCATTGACTTACTTAGAAAGTCATGGTGGTGGCATGGGAGAGACTTCATCATTATGGTTCAGTAGAGATTTCCATAGTTAGGCAACTTATGATACTGACTAGGATTCATGGTGACCCTCTTGGAGAATGAGCCAGGCTCTCCAGAGAGCACACTTTTACTCCAGTTAAAGGCCTGATTGTTTCTGCAGATGAATATGGGGGTGCAGGGAGCAGCCCAATGAAGAAACTAGGTGAGCCCTAAGATATTTGGTACATGGAGAATCGAGAGGATTTGAGGCCACAGAACAGTGCTGTCATTGGTCATTCCTATAAAAACAACTATTCCTGCAACCAACAGTCTCACACAATAAAGCTTTTTGTTTTTAATGTTGACCTGCTCATGGGGTGGGGTGTGACTCACGAGGTAGAATATTTGAGTAGCATACAGGAGGCTCTGGGTTCAATCCCTAGTACCATGAAAAATGTTTGTAAGATGGGTGTTAGCTACTGGAGAAGCAAAGGCAGGAAGATTGAGAGTTCAAGGACAGCCTGGGAAAAGTTAATGAGACCCTGTATCACAATAAACAGAGACCCTGGGGATATGGCCCCAGTACCAGAGCTCTTGCCTAACAAGTGCAAGGATTTGGGTTCAATCCCATTTCTACCAAAAAAAAAGTAAAACAAGTTTGACCTACCTATGACCACCTTCTGTAAATGAAGTCCCTAGCTGTGTCATCTGTGGTGTTTTTTTATAGTGGTTCTCAGCTATGTGGAAAACACATGTGTTGATACAGAGGTAATTAATATAATCCCTATAATTAAAAAAACTCAAAGTTACTTTTCATAACTGACTCTCAGTTTCAATAGAACTTGGGTCTTGCCTTCTAAAGATTTGCCAAAATAGGTGGGAGCTAGTGGCTCAGGCCTGTAGTTCTAGCTACTTGGGAGGCTGAGCTCAAGAGGATTTTGGTTGAGTATTAACATTGGGCCAAACAGTTAGTGAGATCCCATCTCAACCAATAGCTGGGCACAGTGGTACATGCCTGTCATCCCAAGATATGTAGGAGTCTGAGATTCAGATGATGACTGTTCCAGGCCAGCCCAGACCAAAACAAATTCCTGAGACCCCATGTCAATGAAAAGGACTGGATGTGGTGTGGCATGCCTTCATCCTAGTTTTGGTGGGAAGTGAAAACTAAACTTGTCTGGGCAAAAAGCAAGATACTATCTCCAAAATAACCAAAGAAAAAATAGCTGGAGGTGTGGCTAACATGGTGGAGCATCTGCCTAACAAACTCAAAGCCTTGAGTTTACACAGTACCACAAAAAATATATATATAACATTTAAAAAATGGGGAATAATGAGGAAAAAGAGCAACACAAATCATGATGTGTTCAGTGAAGATGATGGTCAGCTGAAGGGCATAGCTGCCCTAAAAGCTACAGGGTAACTGAGTGGAAGGAAGTACCTGAAACCAGAGCAGGTTGGACTCTGGCTTTACAAGGAAGGTCTCCTGACACTGTACCCATCACTTAAAAATTTTTTGATTAGCATGCATTAATTGTACACACTATTGGGGTTGGTATGATAACAAGTGCACTGATCAAATCCAGCCTGCCTATCCACCATCCCTCCCCACTAGCAATCACCTCCCTATCTCTAGTAATCACTTTTCTACATTCAGTTCAATTTCTTATTTTTTTAAAAAAAACTTTCACTTATGAGAGAGAATATGTGGCACTTGTTTTCTGTGCCTTGCTTCTTGTCCTCACCAATTCCAATCTGATTGGTAGCTCTGCCAGGACATTAAGTATGGGGGCTCTGATGTCAAATTCAATTCATCCTCTACCAATGCAGTCTATGAGACAGGAGTTAAGTGTCTTGACCTCTCTGCTACTCAGTTTGCTTAACTGTGAACCGAGGAAAATGTGGTTGCCATGTCACAGGGTGGGGTATGCAGATTAAATGAGATAATTCATCAGGAGCATAAGCTACAATGTATGCCCTGTGATTATTATTGTCACAGCTATGGGGACCCTTTGGTTTGTTTGCATCCAGACCCTAGACCCCAGCTTTTCCACTACACCACTGCTGAGCTTAGTGTATGTGGAATGCTACTTTTCTTTTCTCCCTCTATTGCTAAATACATTGCATATCTGTCTATTGCAGTAGGATGAATTCCACACTCACTCATCTGGATGGACATGTGCCTGCCATGTGCAGTGAATATGAAACCAGAGCTCCAAGTGAACTTTTCACTGTGTATTCCCTTGTGTCCCTCCAAATGTGACAGAACATGGGTGTGTCTCTTCTCTGTCCACAGATTACCTCGGGCCATGCTTTCTCCTTTTCCATCGAGAAACTGATGTAACTTACATGGGTCCTCTTACACTGCTAATTATTTCCCCTTGCTTCCTTTCCCCCCGCCCACTCTGCAGTGCTCCTGCTTCCCCCCACAGCCTGCACCACCCATTATTTTTATTCTCAGCTCCCAGGGCAGGGGTGGTGAGAAGAAGAGTTGAGTGCAGAAGAGGATTGACTTGTTGTTTTCCCCTTCCTCCTTCCAGGGATGCTGGACAGTGACTGCATCCCTTTGGTCTAGGGGTCATTGTGCTGCCCTTTACTGTCCCAAATGCCTTGGTCTTTGGGATTTGTCACCATCCATCTCTGTAGACTGTGATAGGAATGACTGTCACCAATGCCACAGGGGTCACAGCACCCCATTTTCTCCCATTGCTTTCTATCTGAGCTCTTTCATGTGTGAACTCTGTTATGGCTTGGATAAGGTTTGAGTGTGTCCCCCAAAGATTCATGTGTCTGGAACTTAGTCTTCATGGTGGCAAGGTTGGGAGGTGATGCGTCTTTTAGTAGGTGGGGCCGAGTGGGAGATGCTTAGGTCATTGGGAGCTCTGCCCTGAGAAGGGACTGAAGCAGTTCTCATGGCACCCTGGTTTGAGCCCAAGTGAGAACTGTTAGAAAAAAAAAGCCTGGTCACTTTCCCATCCTCTCTGGTTTTCTGTCTCTCCACATGGTCTTTACTTCTTGTGCATGTGCTCTTGCCATTGTTATTCCAGCCTCTATAAGGCCCTCACTAGAGCTGTGCTGAAGCTGGCTCCATGCCCTTAAACCTCCAAAACTGCTAGCTGAATAAACCTCTTTTCCCTATAAAACATTTAGTCTCAAGTATTTTGTGATAGCATTGTAGAGTTGATGAGTATATCCTCCATTTTTAGCAATTTTTGTTGAATGTGTCCTCACCACTCCTGACCCCCTCCTGCACTTCCCTCTTTTGGAAAACCTCTTCTTTCTTTCTCTGGCAAGGTTGTTTGCACTGATCAAGGCTTAACTCAGGCTGTGTCTTCTCTCAGAGTATTCCCACTCACACGCATCTCATGTATTACTCTGCAAACACACCGATGTCACCTGTGACTCACACTGACATCAACCAAGAGCAACATTGTATTATTTGCACTCAACTTGCAGTGACTTTAATGTTGTGTTAATATTTGCTCCTGCATGCTGCTAACTTTACCACAAGATGGTGAGCTTAGAAGGCTAGTGTCTGCCACTTCTCGTCATGCATTTAATCACAAATATGGAATTAGTGATCACCATCTGGTGACCCTAACCTACTACTCACAGGGACTCAACAACAAACAAGATGGTGCCACTTGTGCCCTTGTGGATTGTGTATTTCAGTAGCTAGGCAGACTTTGGATGGTCAATAATAATTCAGTGAGATGAACATTTTGATGTGATATGAGAGCAAATAAGAGGGGACCCTAACCTAGTCTTGTGCAAATCACATAGAAGAGACCTGAGGGGGTGAGAAAAACACATCCAGAGCAAGAGGACAGGGGTAGATATTCTAATGCCATGAAGATCAAGGGCTGCGTGGAAAGATGGGTGAGTATATGAGATGCTGAGAACAGAACAGAGGCTAGAACAGAGTCACAGAGGAAGCCTGGAGAGACCAGAGATGGATGAGTGAGTCTCATTAGCACAGTGCAAGGAGAGTGACAGGAACCCACTGGGGGAGCATGAGTGTGGGAGTGAATTGATGATGCTTGCACTATGAGGAAAGTTGGGCTGCATGGGAAAAATGAAATTTGGGGTGGGGATTGGTATTGCTTTTCTGAGGCATAACCAAGATTGACCTGGCAGATGCTGGTAAGTTTGAGTGACATGGCTAAGTCAGGAGACACTTCCAAGGAGAAGAGATGGGACTGAGCCTGCAGAAGGCTAGCTGATGAGAACTGGAGGATGAGGACAGCAGCACTAGGAGTGACTCTGAGGTCTGTAGCTTGGCCAACAGTGTAGAAGTGCCATTCAGTTACATAAGGGGCCCTGGAGAAGAACACTTTGAAAATAAACAGTGAGTTTAGGTTTGGGGCATGCTGAATTTGTAGGGTCTTGGAGACTTCCAAGTTCAGGTAACAAGCAGACACATGGATAAGTGTATCTGATGCTCAGCAGAGATGGATGAACCAGAATTTGTCAGCCTAGATTAAATGATTTAGAATATGTCATTGTATTAACAGCTGTTCCCAAAAGGCTCCTGAGAGAGGCACTGGGTGGTGGCTCCAGAGAGGGCCTGACATCAGGGAGTCAGCTTCCACATGGAAACCAGAGCAGAGCCATCTAGAAAAGGAATGTGGCAAATTCAGTAGGTGGGACTGAAAGGCAATCTACTGGAAAGTGACTGGGCTGAAGATATGGACACTCAAGGCACAGGCAGAGAGGGAGCTCAGGAAGTCTCCTTAGCCATGGGGACAACCTAAGTGCTGAATGAGAGGCTCGGGACCCGAGCGCCAGTGTGGAGAAAGAGAAGCACACATGCTGTGTCTGTAGGTGAGGGAAGTATGTGGGTGAGGAGCGAGGCCGACTGTTCTATCTGAAGGGCAGATGTCCATTGACTTGAGATGGAGAAAGTGTCCCCCAAACTGGCCACATCCTAGACTTTGATGTTCTTCCAGAGAACGTGGCAGGGGACAAAACAAGTGGTAGACATCTACGACAGTTTGCCCTGACTTTTGGTGGACTCACATGTGTGAAATCATCAATCAGTGACATTTATTTACCACCTCAGAGAGTAATGCTCCCTACATTTTCATGGTCATTTGCAGAGACATTCAGGGAGATGGACAATCTGAGCCAGCAGAAGTACACCTTCCATCTGAGGTCAAAGAAGGTGCCACACTGCTTTATTTCAGCCTAGGCTGTTCAAATGCCTTTTCTGTGGTCTACTGAGTATTGTTTGTTTGTGCTTCTCATTGGGGGATTTCTCTGTTCAAAACAGTCCCTAAATGCAATGCTGTAGTACTGCCTGCTGCTCCCTGGCCCACAAAGGCTGTGATGTGACTGCAGAACCACAGCATTCTTTGGCCCAGAGTTCAATGCTAACAAATGAACAATACACATTAAACACATATATTCTGTCTTTAAACAGAAGCACATTTAAGTCAAGGCTGTACACTGATTGGTTGACAAAATGCTGACACCAGAGGCTCTGAGGAACCTGGCCCAGCATTCCCCTGGGAGCAAAAACCAGTGTCTACTAACTCCATGCTCATGGTGACTTTGCAGAACTGTGCATAGATTTCTAAGTACTCCCATGAATGAGTACCAACTGCATTTGTTGTGCTTCCCTAGATTGTCTAATGGATTCACATTTAGTGTTTAAGAAATAGTTTCATCAAGTTTCAGTATGAAATAGCACTGTAGGCACAACTGCCTGCCAGCTGTGTCCACTGGAACCTGAAAAGGGACAAAAAGAGAGCTGAAGTACTGTGGCATGGGCTGAGCTGTCCCAGGTTTCACTCCATCACTCACTCTGCTTGGTCTCTGGTAAGCAAACTAACATTCCTGGGACTCAACAACTCTACTGTAGTATGAAGAGGGAAGTAGCACCTTATTCTCCACCAAGATTGATTCTTGTTGGAATTTTCAGTGCTGTGGATTGGCAAATGAATTCTCTAGAACAATCAAGCAGGAGAGGAAGCAAGAGGTTTATTAGGGCACAGAGATGCAGTGGGCTGCTGATCACAGGGAGGGCTGATGCTGTGCTGATATGAGGGTTGGGCACATTTATTTATGCAGAGAAATGTGAAAACCAAGCAAATGTGCACCCTCAACAAGAAACTCAAGAAGGAGGATTGGGCTGGGAAACCACAACATCTCAAGCCTTAATTATGGGTGGTGAGTCTTAGAAAACTGGTGTATGTGTCATTAACTCTCGGAGACTGGGTTAAGTGTCAAGTCCTCCACATGAATGTGGGGGAAGTTTTTGGCCTTGCATGGTCAAACAAGGGCTGTTATTTTTTGTGGGCTCCAGGGATGCAGGCCGGCAAGACCCTGCTGTATGTTACAAGTCATTTTGTTAATGTCAGCAGTCTAGGATGTGATTCCTCTCCAACATCCAAGCCATGGTTTTCAGTCATCATCCTAGCTTCTTGCACTGTCCTCATCAGTTCTGAAGTAAGAGGCAGGTTTACACTTAGCTCAGTGCAGCAGTGCAGTAAAGAGTGAAAAAGGCCATTGTTGCATACATCAGACTCTCAGAAAGGGGAAACACTGCCTATGGAGAATGGAAAGGCAGTGGTTGGGTTTCTTTGGAGAGAAAGCCCAGGCTCACAGTGTAAAAGGAGTTGGAGCCTCAGAGCAAATGTTGGGGAAAAGATGAGGCCAACACAGTTATCTCCCATTTTGCCTTCTCCAAATTTCCTAGAAGCTGGGAAACAAAGGAGTAGATGAGAAGGATCAGCTCTTGAAACTTACTTTCACACAATCATTTTTAAAAAGCCACTATCCCTGGCCTCTATCTCCCACAAGAAAGTATGTAATAAGGGTTCTGGAGCTTTCTGCTGTCGGAGTGCTAAATCTTGTCCTTCCTACCAGTGGGAAGACAGTTTTGGATAAAATGTCTTTCCTAAGTGTCTCGTCTAGTTATAAAGTGAGAGTACAGAGAAATCCACTTCCCTTAAGCACTGAGTATATTGCAAATGCAGCATTGCAAAGAATCTTGCCAAGTGGATTGAGAAGGCAATTGGGGGGGGGGGTGTAGTATCAATGGTTACAGATGGTCTAAAGGGTTTTCTTTCTTCTGTCCTTTGCACACCATCAGACATGGCTGCATCATGGCTATGTGTTTCTGTCTTTATCAGCATATCTGTGAGGTTCTTATTGAGGTATTTTTTATATGGTGTGGATGCCTTGGCTGCTTATATGATGTGTTTTGTATTATAAAATACAAACCCAGTAAGAGAAGCCAAAAGCAAAAATAGTTTCTAGGTAAGGAGCCTCGGAGACTCCTAGAGAGTGCTGACATCAATGTCATCATTGGTGACCACAACCAAAGCAGCCAGTCAAGGGCAACTGCCACTGCTCTCTTCGTACATGGAAAACTGGAAATCATTCAGGCACTGTGAGCTTCCTGAGCACACTTTGGCCATGACTGTGCTACTAGAGTGTTCAGCCTTCCTTTGAGATTTTTCTGATGTCCTCTCCCTGTCTAGGCCCTTCAGGGCCATGTGTAGAATGAGAAATGTAAAGCCCTGAGGACTGTGATGACTAGTATCTCAGCTTTGAGTCTAAAAGATTTGTATTTGAAACTTTTCAGCTTCCTGTCCATCACCTGAGTTAGTGCTCTTTGTGCCATATAGAGAATTAACAAGGTACAAAGGTATTGATTAAAAGTAGTCTGGCATTCCTCTCAGAACCAAATGCCATGCCTTCCATCCCTGTATGACTCTGTACAACCTATAAAGATGGACTTTTCCCACTCATTTGGTCCACCTAATGGGAGATGAACTACCAACTTCTCCCAGGCTTTATGTGTTTCAGTCTAGGCAAGCAAAAAGAGGCAGGTGCCTCTGTTTGGTCCAACTGAAATGCATTTCTGAAAGGTTCCTTGACCTGGCTTTGGTCAGATGCTCCTGGAACTCTCAATGTAGACAGTGTCTGGTAGTATAATAATATAGCCACTCCCATTGCAGTCACATGGGGTGGGTAGAGCAGTGGGTCCTGATGGTGGATTCTGGGTAATCTACACTATGGGCACTGTGCTGTGAGCATGTACTATCTAGGCATTTCTTAAAAAGCTCAATGCTTTGTGTCTATTACTAAGACTGGATACTAGAGAGAATAAGGCAAGAAGACAAGATCAGTAACCACTGAGAGAGTCAAGCCTCTGATTTGAAATCTTGCAGCCATGTGCCTTGATCTTTGACTCTGTCCTTACTGTAGCTTTTCTCTATGATTCTGACCTATTTCATTTACAGAGAAATTACAAAGAGGTAGATGTGTATGTTAGTTCAAAATTAAATATTACCTGAGATTATCCAATTATATGGATAATAAATTTGCTGTCTGTATCCACATGTAACTGTAGTGGCTGAAATCTCCATTGATCAGATACTAGCCAAGGCAACATTGGTAGATTTGGTCCATCCTTCCTATTCATTTCCCCCATTTTCTTTCCTCCTCTTCATCTACCTCTCTTGCCAGGCAATGGACAGGCCTGCGGGGGAAGGATTCATTGTTTAAGGGAGTCCAAGGACATCTAGGTAGGAATAATATTATGGAATTCATCAAGGGACAATTTATGCTGAATTATGAGAGAAATTTCCCAATAGCAATTTCTATTACATTAGAGAAGAGGTTTCTGGTGGAAGTAAGTATGATTGCTGGATTTAGATGCTGACTAGGGTCCATCAGTAAAAACAATTGGTTGTCTCATTTTATTCTCTATTTGTGTAGACTCTGTGTCACCACTGGAAAGTTATGGAGAAATGAACTGGAGTAACTGACCTAAGGGAATCTGAAAACTTGGAAACCATGTGTCCCTCATTTTCTGGGGTGCACTATTGACTGCTGTTTTTGTGTCTTTTATATAATCCTCCCAACTATTTCAGGTTGCTTCAGTCCATGTTTCAGAGCTTCAGGTGTCCCAAAATGTACCTCTTCATATGGCATCTAAATGTTAGCTCATGAGAGCTGACCAGCTGGGGGCAACAAAGGTCTCTGGAGCAGAGATTTGATTGGAGATCATTGCTTCCCAACCAAAGCATTGCCACTTGGTGGATATGGTCTGTATTCAGCTGGTTTCATTGAAGACCCCAAAAAACTCTGTCTCCATTGCTTTAACACTAGCTCACACTATGTGCTTAGATATTCAATTCATAAAGTACTGCCATTTATTATTATCCAGGTCATCATTTCTAATGAAGTAACAAGAACTAGCTCTTCAACATTGTAACATAGCAGAAAATATTTTTGAATTCTCAAAACATTACCATAACTAGTAGATAACTTAAGTTGGCCTCATCTACTGCTTAGCTGATTTAAATTTATTAAGCACCTGAAAGGTAAGAGAATTTTCAGCACAAAGAAATGAAAATGAATCTGCCTTATTCACCAATTGGAGGCCATGGCATAGATATGTTCAGCTTTCTAAATTAGCAAATTTTCACATATGTAAAAATATACTACTCATAAAACTTATTCTTGAATATTGGAAAATACTTCTGTAGAGCTTTCAGCCTTTGTTTCTTAGGATCCCTTCCAGTGTTAAATACAGCTTGTGTGGGGAGGAGGATATAACCACTATCTTTTTCATTTCATCACAGTTCATTCATAATTCAACTCCTGATAAGCGTTTTTATTGGCTGGGTTATAGGTTTGTATACAGTTTGTATATATGGGACAAAGACTCAAAATGATAGTAGGTTTAGCTACACAGAAATGTTAGTGGGTTTAGCTACACAGAAATGTGTCTCTCTAATAGAAGATTGCTTATGGAAGTGGTGACTCCTTTAATCAAATGCTCTGAAGAAGGCCTCATGTCATTGCTCCATTGTTCTGAGGGTGGCCCTGTCTACAAGGCCCACCATGTCTTACTACCTTGCCAGTAATTCTGGGGAAAAACTTGAAAGTTGCACACTTCTGCTCCTATTCCATTAGACAGAACTTTTGTGCATGGTCACACTTGGTTGAAAAGTGGGATGGTAGAAAAATATTCATTCTGTATAACCACATGCCCAGCTAGAAATTTTATTACTATAAAAGAAAGAGACATGATGTATTAAAATGCTTAAAATAAATTTGTCACTTCCTAAGAAATGATGCCTCTCTCAGGGCTCTGAAGGCACCATCTTCTTATGTTTTCTGGAGCTGAGAGTAACTAGAGTATCTGAGTTTAGAAGCTGTTTAGTTTTATTTAGAACCAGACAGAATTGCTTACCTTCACTCATTCATTCATTTGTTAATTAATTAAACAAATATTCACTATATTTCAAGCACATGAAATGTATCATCCACCTTCATTATTATTAAAGAGTAGTGTCTTTTCACTCCTAGGGTATTGTTCAAGGGTGTCATATAAGGATTGTCATGGTTTTGCCAAATTAAATGTCAAGAAGGAATTAATCCTTCCCCTCAAAGGAGGTTTCAAAGAATTTTCCCATCCCAACCTTCTACTTGGGATGGGAAAAGTGCCACGGTCTTAATCATCCTGCATTAGGACTCTTACAGTTACTTCATGGATTCTAGGAGATACAATATCTGGGAGAATAAGGCAGAGACAAGTGCTGAAATGGAATGGAGAGGGAGGAGAGAGGCTGTAGAGATCTCACTTGCAGGGAGCTGTGACCTTGGGCCAATGCAAAGGCCATGGCACTCTAGACATGACAAGAAAGAAGCAGCACCCCAGGGCCAGAATTGGAAAGGTACACTCAAGTTGTCTCCTAACATGGGACCATTGAAGGTTCTAGTTGGGATGGGAAAAGTGCCACAGTCTTACTCACCCTGATCATGACTCTTACACTTACTTCATGGGGAGAGCAATGTTGGAATCCCACTGGGTGCATTCAGAGTTGATGGATATAATTAAAATGAAGTCCATATACAAACATGTGCATGGCTCTCATTCCACCAGGTTCTCTGTTTTTCCTTTTTATTATTTGCAGTCCTGGGGATTGAACCCAGGATCTTGTGCCTGCTTGACTTATACCCCAGCACTTTTGTTTTGTGTTTTAATTTTGAGAGACAATCTCACTGACTTTTCTGTGCTACCTTTGATCATCTACCTTTGCCTTCTGAGTAGCTGGGATTCATGGCTTAAAGCACACCTAGGTTCTGTTATTTTTAATAAAACCTTTCTTAAAAAATAAAAATTGAAAAGCTCCAGGAAGTTGGAGTCCTGGGTTAAGCAGGTAGCCCTTGCTACTTTTTGCCTTCACAAGGATTGTCACTTTGGTACATGTGCTGTGTAAGAGGAGCACCGTGCTGTTGACTGTGGGGAAACCACTGCTGAGGCCGAGTTCTGCCCTCAGTCTACTTAGGGTTTGGAGGGGAGATGGCATGTTAGAAACTACTGAAATTCTGAGCATGGTTTGTCCTCCTCTCCTCCTGCCCAAATGCCTATCTTAATGCATTGTCTAATCCTCCCACCTGTGTCCTGATAATGCTTCCGGTCTAGGATTGGGGGTTTTCCTGTTGGAATTGCCTTGACTCTCATCCACATATAGCCAAGAGACACCAACTGTAGTTGCCTTGCTTTCTTCCTCTTTCTCTGTCTCTGTATCTATTTATTCCCACTGCCATGCCCTTACTTTATAAAGAAATCATTACCACACATCTGGTAACCCTCAAAATATCCATCTGGCCTTCCTGCCTCATGTCTTACCCAAATCAAGTATTTATTCAATGTGATCTTTCTAAGAGGCAAGGTACATCATGACCTTGCCCTGACTAATCTGAGCTTCCAACTAAGTGTTGGTTCTCCAAGTTCCAGCCAAGCGACTCTGCCATTGAGATAAATTCTTTCTGTCTCTCTGTCTACCTATATCTCTCTCCTCTGGGTCATGGTATACACAGTTATATTCTGGATAATTCTAATCAGTCTTTAATTCTCATTTTATGATTTTCATTTTCTGGGCTGATCCTTTATCCATCCTGTATATAACCCTGTTGGATTTTTTCATTGAGACTGCCCATTGCTCCAACAGTCTCTCTTATACTTGTCTGTTCACATCAGCATTCACTTCAGTGGACTGAAGATAAAGGGATAGAGTGCTGTGCTCATCAACTGTTTCCATTCACTGAACACAAATTTAAAGGTGGATAGATGAATGAATGAATGAATGAATGAAGAATCAGTAGTGCCCTAGAACAACTTTTGTCCTCACCCCACCAACACCGCAGATGCAGGGTGAGGTAAACAGGGGTATGTGAACTCTGCAGAAGAAAGATGACTTCAGCTGGAGTTCAAGGAGGTATTGTGGGGTGGCCAGCTATGTATAATGAGAATGTGATGTGGGAACTCAGAGGTGTGGTCGATGGGAGGAACAGGGTTGATACCTAGTCAGGGATGTGAAGATTGACATTGGCATGTTGTCTAGACTTGGACAACAGTATTTATTACATGAGAAAGGATGTCTAATGCCATGGAAGGAAATGAGATATGTTCAGAGGGAGGCAGAAGTTCAAGGGCTGGTTGAGAAATATGTAAATTCATCAAGTGGAAGGGGACAGGGTGCAGAGAGAAGACAAGAAACGTGAAGTAAGGTGCAAAAGGAGACGAATCATGCCACGAAGCTGCGGAGTGGCCAAGAGCAATGGTTGCTTACTATTGAGTGAAGAGCAGAGGCTGGGAAAGTGGATTTGTGTACAATACTGGGAGATCAGTGGTCATTTTCAATATCTGCTCTGAAAGCAGAGGTAGAAATACTGGAATCCAGGAGAAAGCTTTGCCTCTTATCCTCATGGAGGTGTGCAGAAGGCAATCTTGGGGTAGCACCTGGACACAGTGACCTCATCAGGTAAAACGAGGACCCAAGGTTGGTGAGAGAAAACATTTTCTCAGCACCTGTGAGAGTCAGCCTCAGAGAGGATGAACAACAGGAGAGGGTCAGTGGAAACACAGATGCATTTTGAGGTGCAGAAAAGGCCAGTCCAACAAAAAAGCACACCTTTTCTCTTCCATAAAGTAGGAAGCAAAAGCATTTGGAAAAAAGTTCTGGATCAGGGTTCAAGCTTGAGAGCAGTTCCCAAGTTCCTGAGAGGTTACCAGAATGATTGTTGGGGAGGAGTGGAACTCAGAATCATGGTGACCAGTTACAGTGGATCTGGCTCTCTGCAGCAGGTCAGAGCCCCAGGGATGAGTGCAAACGAGAGAAGAAAGCCTATTGTATGGTCAACTCTGGCTGAGACTGAGTAGGAGGCTGGGGTAGAGGCCATAGGCCTTGGCTCAGGAACCCACTTTCACATAGCCCTGCATCTATGTGTTGGGGTGAGGACAAAAGAATGTTGAAAATCAATGATATTTCATGCTTAAGCCTGATAAAGGAGTGTTCTATTGTTTTCATTAATGTGACTTGGTTCATTTCTACAACTGTTTGTCTTTTCAGAGGAAGCATCATTCCCCTTTGTGATTCCCCTGGCAAGGGCAGGTATGCATCAGGCTGCCTGTGCCACCAATACGTGCTGGTAGTGTGCATTTTATAGATCATTCAACAATGTATTTGGTTTCTTTTGGTCTCTAAGGTAATATATCCAAATGTAATATGTCAACTATGGCAAGTAAATTTTATTTCTATGGAAAACAAATCTGGTATATGTTTCCTTGCAATTTAATGTTCTCAGAGCATATTTGTGTCCGAGTTTGCTTCTTTATGTTGCATATTGTTCAAAAGATTTCATTAGTCAGATGCTATGTCATATCACATATGGAACATGAGGAAAAGTGACATTAATGACAATCTGGGACATTTAGCACTATGCAACACATCAAGCTAAAAATAAACCTGGAAACAAAAGATTTTTCTTATTTCCAATAAGGTCTTTTTTTCTTCATTTTTTTCTTTCTTTCTTATTCCTGAAGATGCTGCTGTATTTGAATCAGGCATTGATTATTACTGGAAAGACTTTGTGGGTAACTAGTAATAGATACAGATATCCACCAAACTTACAATTTAGGTGGAAGGGAAGGGTCTTAAGTCTCCAATTGTGCAAACTGTTTAATTATAGCATGCCATGGCAACTTGTCTGGTGCTGAGTTCCATGGAGTGGATCTGGTGGGGTGGAGGGTATCCAGCCTGGAGGCTGGTAGGACTGACTGAGAAACGACAGATCCAAGTGTGGATTCCAAAAAGATCACTGGCACAGAGTGCAGTCTGCCTTTACATGTGCCTCTAATGTCTGGACCTTGTGAGGAAAACTCACAGAGAACCCAGACCCCTGATTAGGACCAGTCACAGGCTAGGGCTGGAGAGACAGGAAGAAGTCAGTAAGGGGTCAGGACTTCTGGAAACTCCTCTCCCCAAAGAGGGATTTCCACTCAATGCCAGATGTCTTGGGCTTCTTCACCTTCTCTCTCAGGGCTCCACCTGAAAGAGTTGCCTGTGTACTCATGCACAAAGATGTTCGGTGTGAAAGACATGATGATGGCTAACTGGAAATCAGAAAGTGAGGGAAAAGAATAGAAAATTGTTTTCTGAATGTAACGCAACCCCTTAATTTTCAGCATCTGTTTTTAAAAATGCTGAAATAAAATGGGCTCTTCATGTAAAATATAGATATACTGTAATTTCCTATTTGTAAACCTGTGTGCCTCATTCTGATCCTGTATTTATGTTCATTGCAATGTGCCTTGGGCACCCTTACACACAGGCTGTGGGGATTTCAGAATGCGGCTGCAGGGAAGTGGTGGCTTGTTTGCTTTCCTGCTCCCACTGCCACTGTTCAAGGCCAAGAAGACCTCAGCACAGTTCCCATCTGCTCTGCTCCTTGTTGAGGCTGGAGCCTTTGACCTAGTCTCTTCACGTTCCTTTCAGGAAACTTGTGTCCAAAGGCCTTGGGTTTCTCCTAATGCACGGTGTCCCACTGCAGGCACTCCCTTGGCTTTCCCCTCTTCTTAGAGATTATCTGAAGGCAAGAGGGGCAGGAATAGAGTGGAAATGAGCTGTGGAGTAAGTTCAAAGTCATATGTCACCTTATGTTTTTCTTTGTTTTTTGTTCACATTGCTTCCTACTCACACGCTTTCAGACTACTGCCCAACACTTCCAGAACAATGTACCACTTTTCAGGGGTGGTGGGAACCTCAGGAAGAAGCAAAAGGTAATTGATCATAAGCAGAGAAATCATACACTTCCACAAAAAGTTCTTTTGGAAACAATCTTGTCAAATCCTGGCTGTACCATCATGCATCTGAATCCAATATTCTCAAATGTCTTATCCTGAACACCTGAGTGTCCTATGGCTTCCATGCAAATCACAACAAATGAGTGGAAATGGGTTCTCTCACAGTCCAGACGACTGAGGTGTCTGGAGGATTCAGCACACTCTGGAACCTGCAGGGGAGGATCCTTCTCCTCTTTCAGCTGCTGATGTTTGCTGTCAATCCTAGGTGTCCCTTGACTCACATCTGCATCACTCTAGTGCCCACCAGTCTTGTCACCTGGGATTCTTCCTGTGTGCTTCTATCATCATGTAACCACTAGTCATATTAGATGACCCCACCTCACCCCAAAATGACCTCAGCTAATTACACTGGTCAAGACTTCATTTCCACTTTCTTCTCTTGTCGTCCTGACACTCTTTTCCTTTTGGCTGTCTGTACTTAGGTACTTTAAGTAGTGTCAAAAAAACATTGTGGCTGCTGAGCTAGGGACATGTTGGCAGGACTTCTCAGAACTGCAATTATGGATCTGCCCCTCACCAGGGTCTACTCACTTAGGGCTAGTTTTCATCAGTTCCCACCAATAAAACTGAACAAAACACAATCACAGCAACCTGTGAAATTAGAACACTGTTTACTCCCTTGTTCATTCACTCTAATGTGGCTACATCACACCTGTCCCATAAAATCAGTGGGTTTGCTGTGTATGTGCCTGGGGCCAGGTCCTTAAGGACTTCTTGTCCTTGGGAGTGAGCTGCACCTACAACACTGAGACCCTATGTGGGTGTGTTGAGACCCAGATTAATGTGCTATAGTCTCAGGAGCTATGGGTCATGTGTATTTGCAGGAGGGCAGAATTAGAAATTTTCACACTATGTGTGAATTGATTAAGTTAGAATTGATCAAGGGAGTGTAAATGGCCTCATCAGAGTGTCACCAAAGTTTCCAGCATGATTAGAAAGAGGTGGGTTCCAACAATGAGTACAGCCTAGTAAGGAGACCAAGGCTAGTGGATTGCAGATGATGGGAAAGACCAGCATGGTGGCCTGGTACTTCTGCACAGGGCTGGAGTTGACAGAGAGGTTTTATTCATGGAACTAAAGGGCTCTGTGAAATCCTTGTCATCTCTAGTGAAGAACATTGTGGAGACTGGCCTCTCAGGAATGAGAGATACTACAAGTTGGGGTACAGTATATAATTCTAGGGTCATCCAATAGGTAATTTCTTCTAAGCTTCAAAGTGTCAGAATTCTTTTTTTAACAAGGACTTTTCAGTAGATGATTAGTTGGCTGTCAGACACTCTGAGAGGGCCAGAGAGGCAGCTTGCAAAGGAGGTAGCTAGGGGGTGACATTGGAGGCCATGGCAGAACTTCCAGTGAAAACCACAGTCACTGAACCTGAATGTGACTCACTGTCGATTCTGATTCATAGAACAACCTAATTAGCAGTGCTGAACCTGGGCTGAATGTTGTGGATTCTGCACTAGGATGGTGGGACTACTCATGATCACTGAAATGAGGGTGCTGTGAAGGTGCAGAGAACCAGAGATAAAGAATGTTCCATGCAAGGAACATGCCCTCCCCACCCAGGTGGGATGGAGGTCACTTTACACCTGTTGTGATCCACTTTGTGTTGGTTTTGGAAGGGGTTGGAATCTGTGGGAGACTTCAATGGTAGAAGTAGAGAGAGTGGAGTGTGGGTTACCTCCACACTGTGGAGGCTTTGTCTCTACCACCATAAATGATGCCCCAGACAGCACAAGTGATTTCCAACTTAAGAAAGTCCTAGTTCCCTGGGTGAATCTGTGAATTAATTATTTAAAACCAAAATTTCTTTTATTATAAAAGCAAAACTATAAGTAATGCTGGTTTCCGGAGCTATCCTATAAGTCCATCCAACCCATAAGCAGATGAGACAGAACTACTAATAATTGTTACATAATATGATCTATGTATTTATATAACTGTGTTATTTTTGGGCTGGGTGTGGTGGCATATGCTTATGATCCACGAACTCAGGAGGCTGAGGCAGAATGATTCTGAGTGAGAGGTGCTGCACAGAGAGACTCTGTCTCAAAAAACAAAAACAAAAATGAAATAATATTTTTTTGATCTTCAAAAATATTATTGTATTACCCTTTTGTATTACTGTATTACCCTTTGTTTATAGTATAGGTCCCTCACAACCAGTAGCTCAAACTTGTTAGAAAGACTCATCACTTGGTGCTAGAGGAGCAGTTGGGGCACACCCATGTCCTCTCCAGGAGCCCTAGTTGTGATGCTAAGTTTCCACAAACCACACCCAACACCAAAGGAATTCTTGGAAGAGACAACTGTGTCCAAGAGAAACTGGCAGGAAGTGCCCTTGCCATCACAAGTCAGGGATGTAGAAGGGCTGGGTGCACAGGGAAGGCTCACAGACAGAGTTTGTCTTGAAGGATATGAGAGGGTGAGATTGATGCAACAAGACCAGGGAAGTTAGCAGGGATGTGCCAGAACTGGGAGCATGGGTGAACACCACACACCCCTCCACGAAGGATCTCTTTGCCTTGTAGATGCTACGTTCAAGCCTTATCCATCAACTATCTCCTCCATAGTGTCTTTTAGACATTTTGGTGTGAGTAGCATCTTTTGTAGGAAGCAAAAACTCATGAAGACTACAAGTGAAAAATGGAAGTCAGAATATACTGGTGTTATTCTAATTTGAAATTTAAAACCACTGAAGAGAACTAGTTCTCTGAGCATCTTCCAATTTTTATAACTTTATATTTATAAATAATATGTGTGTATGTGTTATGTGTCTATCATCTATCTATCTGTCTATAAATCTATCTATCTATCTATCATCATCACCACCATCCCCCACCATCATAATTTATCATTCTGGTGGATATGTATGTTCTGAGAGCTGTCTGGAATGTAATTTGCCTAATATTAGTAATAATTACTTGTGGTTTTATAGGAAACATCCTCTAGGTAGATGGATGGATACAAATGGTGGTAAGGAAATGAGGCATTTGTTTGTTTTCTATTACGCTACAGATAAGTGTCTTTAGATATATGGCCAAGCTTTTGTTTTCTACTTTGTACAGACTGGAACTTAAATAACTAATACAAGTCATCAAAGATCAATTGATACCTGCTCAGGGCTAGGCACTGGTGAGGGATTGTAGATATAATGACAAATGGAATAGATGGAAAGCTTGTCCCAAGCTTGTCCCAAGCTTGCATTTTATGTCACAAGGTGATAAAAAGTAAAATTAGTCCTAGGGAGGAAAACTGCTAGACTAGTGACTATTAAGTAAAATACTTAATGCAAATTAAGTGTGTAAATTCACAGAACTCTTCCTAGTTTAGCTCACCTCTAAAGTTAAATTCAGATTCCAATCTGGTGTAGTGGTGTACACTAATTCAAGCACTTGAAGAGGTGGAGGCAGGAGGATTGTGAGTTCCAGGCTAGTCTGGGTGGCTCCATAACAAGACCATGTATTAACCCCAACCCAAAAAAAAACAGACTCCACTTATTATAACTTGAACTGATTGGATCACAAATGAAATAATAATATTGATAAAAATTTGTGCAGTGCAAAAGGGACATTTTGAAATGTTTTCAGGTATCTAATTTGCTCTGAAGCCCACCAGTTATAAACCTGAGAAGCTGTTTCTGGAGTGCAGGTCCATCCACTCATTCTGAGTTCATACCAGCAGTATGGAGTTTAGTCTTTAACAACTGGCTTTCACTTAGGTTGTTTGCCAATTCAGTGATGTAAATACTCTCATGTAACATCTGACTTCCAGATACTTAGCAGACCTCACTGACCTTGGAACTGGAAAGGAATGCACACAACTGGCTTCAGATCACACTGAACAGAAACAGGGATTTCCATAACTACCATATCATCCACAAATTATTTGTAATAAATATAAATCAATGTCATCAATTGTCCCTAAAGCTCATGGATTACACAGGAACCAACAAGAGCAATCAATTAAAACATTGAGGATATGGGAATGACTTTATAACTTTATCATGATACTTAATATAAAGAAGTATTTCTCCTCATCTAGACCATATGAGAATGTGATACAAATGCTTATCTTCATAAAACATTCAGCTAGTCAACTCTTGGATTCTGTATAGCTTTCCTTGGTCTACCTCTTGAATGTGGTACTTCTGTCCCATTCCCACTGACATTAGTCTATTCCCAATCGTCATCTTCTCAAGTCATTGTCTCTTCATCAGTTTCTGCAGTGTTCCCCTCCTCTTTCATACCTTCTTCCATTTAATATTTCTAGGATTCTGACATCAGCAGCAGCAGTCTTTCCTTTTCATCAAGATGGAAGCCATCCAAAAATATAGTTGTGGTGGATGGCATTATTTGGCTGCCTTATTTCCTTGGTCACAGGTAGGATGATTGAAAGACCTTGCAGATGCCCTTCAACAGTCCATGGCCCAAGCAAAAACCAACAAAGAAAAAAAGCCTCAACCTGGGTGGAATGGCAGATTATTGTCACTCCTATGACTTAATAGAAGCAATGTGGTGTTCTCCATCACAACTACACTGACTTCACCAATATGGCCAGTTCAAAACCTCAAGGCTTGTGTGAGATGAAAGGGGACTGCCACAAACTTAACTTATCAGAAACTCCAGTCTCAGATCCTGTGGTAGATGAGCTATCTTTGCAAGACTGGATTATGAGATGACATGGAGTCAATGAATTAATTCTTTTTATTACTCATCATAAAGGGAGTTCAGAATCAATTTGTATTAACCTGGAATGAACAGCAATATATGCTCATGGTTTTGCTTCTTGGTGAGGTTAACTCTCCTATTCTGTCACAATACAGCTGAAGAGACTGGGCCATCTAATCATTCCAAGATATCCTGTGGGTCCATTATACAGTTGATATGTTTATAGGGCATGATGAACAGAAAGTAGTAAGTACTTTAGATGGTGGGAGATAAATTCTTCCAAGCTTTGGCCCTGCCATCCTGGTGAATTTTCAGTGATGGAAGATGGTGCCAGACCATTCACTCTAAGACATGTTATGACACCTTGGACCTTCTGCCACTAAGAAAGAAGCCAGGGTTCTTAGGCATATTAGGGTTAGCATATATTATATTAAAATATTCCATTGACCAATTTATCAAATAACTTTCAAGACTTACAGTTTTGAGTACGCCCAGAGCAAGACAGGCTCTGTAGCAGGGCTAAGTTATACTACAAACAGCTCTGTCCCTTGGGGCATATAACTTTCATGTCCCATGGATCTTTGCTTGACATAGATACCATGTGGAGTTTTTGACTGGTTTCATATGAGGGTTTTAGTCAGCATCTACAGAGTTCCAGATCAAAACCCTGCCATCTATAGCAAAGGAACATTCAAAGATTACCTTGGTTAAGTTCTGTGTCCTGTGGAGATGGACTGACTGTTGAACATTACATGATCACTGAACATAGTTTTTCATCATGAATTGGCTATAGGCACACTTACCAATGCATAGATTGACAGTCACAGTAGCAATTGTTATGGAGGCAAAAAAAGAGATGCCTCAGTGCATGAAGATGACAAATGTATGGCATAGCCTTGGGACCAGTTGCAGCCATCAGAGTTATTGGTCATCCCACTAACCTTGTAAGTTTCCCTAGAAATGGTAACTAACAACCATCTGTATAGAATGAACTTAATCTGAGTGGGTCTGATAGACACAAGAGTGAACTGTAATTCATCTTGTTAGTGCTTTCACTAGATTTCCAAGAGCTCCTATCTTGTCTCCCCTCCAGCATCTGAATGATTCTTCCTTTAATGACTATGACCTGCAAAGCTTGTTTGAAGGATGGGCATTGGGCTCTTGAAGTCACATTTATCACATATGCAGATTGATCTCTCTTGATGAAGAGTACATAAGGTAGTCCCCGAAGCCTAGCATCTTTACCTCAGGTACACTTCTTGAGTAAAATTTATATTCAGATGTGTCCTGAAGGACCAGACAGGAGCTACTTGGTGCAAGATTTTTCCTGAAATCACTTTCTTGGGTGGCTTTTTCCCCCTCTCTGTCCCTTCTTCTCTCATCCCTTGATTTCTCCTACAGCAGTGTCTTTATAAATAATCACTGCACATGAAATGTGACCTCAAGTTTTACTTTCTCAGAACTGATCTGTGCCCTTGTTTGTCTTTTCTTCTCATACAGAATGTGAGAACCTCAAGAGCAGAGATACTTTCCCATAATTCTGGAATTTTCCATCATTATATGCCACACAAAGCAAAGCTGTTGTAGACA
Source organism: Castor canadensis (assembly GCF_047511655.1). Lineage (NCBI taxonomy): Eukaryota > Metazoa > Chordata > Mammalia > Rodentia > Castoridae > Castor > Castor canadensis. The sequence goes on from NC_133394.1 coordinate 56,020,485, forward strand.
GACATTGAATCTCAATAAAATTCTTGAGTCATTTTACCAAACTTCAAATGATTATATATTTACATATAACTTACAGGAAATGAAATATTTGCTTACTAAAATTGTAATGTGGTTTGCCATTTTATGGAGAAATTATGGGAAGCTCTTCTTAATATTCATTTTATTTTGACATCCTCCCATGTGATTCATAGACTACTCATGAAAGGTCCATCACATTCTCATTAAGGTGAGGAATGTCACAAAAGGAATGACTAGTAGCAAGAGAAATTTATTTTTAAAGCAAAGTTTGATTTTCAAAGATCTCACTGCATTCACATGAATTTCCCTTTCCAGTTGGCTATCATAATATTCATGGAAAATTACAGTAAGATGAGTCATTCACATAAGTCATAAATTCACTATTTTGAAACTTCATACAATACCTCTGATAAGATAACGTATAAGGAAAAGATGTACTCGAGATAGTAGACAGGATTCTGCCATTGATCAAAATGACAAACTCCTCCCACTTCAAATATGGGGCCATCATTTTCCATCTTCATCTCAGATGTGTTTAAAAGATATATTCTTGACCTGCTTTGGTTATATGGTGTATCTGTGTGATTGAAGAGGAGTTGATAATGTGAAAAATAATGGTTTTAGGAGGCAATGTGAACAGCCCATAGGTCATAGAACTGAAGACATTTGAAAGAAAAGGTGCTCTGTTGAGAAGTAAGAGACAATGGTAATGAGGACAACAGATCACTTGTTTCTTTGGAAATGAACATCAGAGATGTTTAACTTGAGAAAGCTCCCTCAAATATGTGCCCTTATTTCACTGCATTTCAGCAAGTCTCTCCAACAGCACGCAGACTCTTGATTCACTCTTAGTAGGGCCATTCCCATTTCTGAAAGTAGAAATCACTGGGAAAATCTTTTCCATGCAAATTACAAAACTGCGTCAATGAATTATTTTAAAAGAACTGACTAAATTCAATAAATAAAATTTAAAACATTAAAATTCTGACTTGATCCAATCAAAATGGAACAACAAATCTTAAAATCTGTATGACCCTTCAGCCCACTGTTGGACTTCCCTCAAAACAGTAAACATTGTAACAATGGCCTAATGTTTAAAGGACCCTCCTGTATTATGTCACTTGATATCCAGGGAAAACTTATTTGCAAGACAGATAATACCATTTTTACATACAAAGGAACTGATGCTCTTATAACTCAACTATCCAAGATCACATAGGTAGCAAGCAACCATTAGCTATATTTTTTAACCCATACTATATTCTTAAAAATTTGAAGCCCTCAACTATATCCCACCAAGGTAAAAATCTTAATCCCAAAGATAGATCTGATTCAAGTTTGTGTTTCCATAGGAGTCAGACCTGATTCTGCCATTAACTCTGTCATGATGTATACTCACTTCTTTGGTCAAGCACAATAGACATAAAATAATAGATAGATAATACATAGATACATAGATACACACATACGAACATGCATACATACATACATACATACATCTGAGAGATTCAGTTAAAGATAGCTATATTTACTTTTGCATAGGTAGATCTATATACTTATATACATGTAAGTTTAAACCTTCTTTCCTCTTGGATACTTGAGTAAATTCATTCTCTGGGAGATAGATGGCATAATAGTGACAAGTATAATGAATTGTCTGTGACTCAGAAAAAGTATGTGATCCACTTAATTTTTGGAAAGTTCAAAGGAGTGTAGCTTATGCATTTAGTACTATATGGAGGAGAAAGAATAAAAATATAGATATAAGACCTAGGATTGATTCACGAAATCCAGACAGCAGTAGAATACTTCTGAGAAACTAAAGAATGAACTCAGTATAAGTAAAAACTCATAGTGGGAAATAAAGGGAAATTTCCAAAGTGATCATTTATAAAAATATCAGGGATGATACCCTTTAAGTTTATGACCCTGAGGAAGAGAAGAGCTTGCTGTATGGAGGAAAATAGTTAACAATAAAAATATTTATTATGATTGTTTATTATTAGATTCTTAGCAAAATGTCTATCTATTAACTTATAACAGACAACTACAAATTACATATATTTGCCTCATTTTAGTGAAAACTGGGCTGGAGAAATTTACATGACTCTGCTAATATTCCAGAACTAGTGACAGTGAGAGGATTTGTACCAAGTTCTGTTGACACTGGTCATAAACTGTGAGAAGAATGCCATGTCAGTAGGGAGACAAAAGGACATTGCTTGCTCAGAGACCCTGGGTCCAACTCTGGAAACTGCTCTTGGACTCCAGACTTGGCCTGGAGCCATACAGTACCTCACAGGAGATCTTGCCATCAGAAATAGATCTAAATCTGGTAGCTCTAGGGCTGATCCCTGCCAGCCCCTGCCATGTTACACAGCCCTGGGGAGGGTGAACATGGTGAGTTATGAGCCTGAGACCATATGACCCGCCCACTATTTTGGTACCATATATGTCAGCATTAGGAAAGTACAGATGTGGTCATTTCTTATCCATCATATATTTTCTGATAGACAATGAATACACATTACACAGGTTGTAAGATATGCTTTCAAACCTTGAAAAAATTTGAAAATTAATAAATGATTAAAGTCACACATAACTCTATTCTTCAAAGGCAGTGATTACCAATGTAATTTTTATGTAATTACAATGTGTATTTTTATGTAATCTTTTTCTATGCATAAACACATGAAAATAGTTATTTCTTCATAAGGGGGGTCATTCATGGCATATAATTCTGAATCATTTTCTCACAGGAACATTCATAAATGAAACTGTTTCCCATTAATTAAATAATAAGTACTATTAATGAATAAGAGCTTTCTTTATATGGTTTGCGCTGACCTAATTTCTGTGACACTGACTTTGACTATGATAAGCAGGGTGTTTCCCACCAAGACCCTAAGCTGCATCTGCCCTGGGGTGGGCATTGTATTGAGGAGTTGAAATAAGGTTTTGCCCTAGGCTGGAGTCTCCCACTTGGCAGTTCCTCCATATGCCATGGACCAATGCCTGCACATTAGAGAGAAGGAGGACTGTGGTAGAGCCTTGAGGAGGTGTTTTCTCCCTTGGATCTGTAAGACCTGTACAAGAGGGCATAAACCAAAACTGCTAGGCTATTCTTTTTCCCCTTCTCCCCAGTACCTCCCTGAACCTGACCCCATGAGTGGTTATTCAGAATGGAAATGCCACCTTGCATGGTTATCTGGGTAAATTCTGTCCAGTTTGAATATTTTTAAAAATGTGAAGGTTGGAGGATTCCAAGATGGCGTCTAGAGGTAGGAAGCAGAAAGCGACCCTCCTATAGTGAAATCTTGGAGAGACGCTGGATACACACTTTGCAGGCATAATCACTGAGAAAAGGCATAACTTTGACCCCTCCACACCTCCAGCCCGCCCAGAGAATCTCCACTTCATGTTAAATGAAGAAACAGATCAAAAAGAATTAACCTAGAAGGTAACACACACTCACAGGAAATCAATGTGAGTCAATGCCCTGTATAGCTATCCTTATCTCAACCAGCAAAACCCCTTGTTCCTTCCTATTATTGTTTATACTCTCTCTACAACAAAATTAGAGATAAGGGCAAAATAGTTTCTGCTGGGTATTGAGGGGGGGGAGCGGGAGGGGGTGGAGTGGGTGGTAAGGGAGGGGGTGGGGGCAGGAGGGAGAAATGAACCAAGCCTTGTATGCACATATGAATAATAAAAGAAAAATGAAAATAAATAAATAAACAAATAAAAATAAAAATTAAAAAAAAAAACAAAAAAAACCCGAAGAAACGAGGAGGGCCCCCCCCCCCCCGGGCCGCCAGTGGCCAGCGCCTGGCAAACCTGACAAAAATGAGGAGAGAAAAAACCCAAATTAGTAGAATTAGGAATGCAAAAGGGGAGATAAAAACAAACACCATGGAAGTCCAGGAAATCAACAGAGACTACTTAGAAAACCTATATTCAAACAAATCTGAAAATCTTAAAGAAATGGACAGATTTCTAGATACATATGATCATCCAAAACTGAACCAAGAGGAAATTAATCACCTGAATAGACCTATAACACAAAATGAAATTGAAGCAGCAATCAAGAGTCTCCCCAAAAAGAAAAGTCCAGGACCTGATGGATTCTCTGCTGAATTCTATCAGACCTTTAAAGAAGAACTGATACCAACCCTCCTTAAACTGTTCCACGAAATAGAAAGGGAAGGAAAACTGCCAAACACATTTTATGAAGCCAGTATTACACTTATCCCAAAACCAGGCAAAGACACCTCCAAAAAGGAGAACCACAGCCCAATCTCCTTAATGAACATTGATGCAAAAATCCTCAAGAAAATAATGGCAAACCGAATTCAGCAACACATCAAAAAGATTATTCACCACGACCAAGTAGGCTTCATCCCAGGGATGCAGGTGTGGCTCAACATATGAAAATCAATAAATGTAATAAACCACATTAACAGAAGCAAAGACAAAAACCACTTGATCATCTCAATAGATGCAGAAAAAGCCTTTGATAAGATCCAACATCATTTCATGATAAAAGCTCTAAGAAAACTAGGAATAGAAGGAAAGTTCCTCAATATTATAAAAGCTATATATGACAAACCTACAGCCAGCATTACACGTAATGGAGAAAAATTAAAACCATTCCCTCTAAAATCAGGAACCAGACAAGGATGCCCACTATCTCCACTCCTATTCAACATAGTACTGGAATTCCTAGCCAGAGCAATTAGGCAAGAAGAAGGAATAAAAGGAATACAAATAGGTAAAGAAACTGTCAAAATATCCCTATTTGCAGATGACATGATCCTATACCTTAAAGACCCAAAAAACTCTACTCAGAAGCTTCTAGACATCATCAATAGCTATAGCAAGGTAGCAGGAAATAAAATCAACATAGAAAAATCATTAGCATTTCTATACACTAACAATGAGCAAACGGAAAAAGAATGTATGAAAACAATTCCATTTACAATAGCCTCAAACAAAATCAAATACCTAGGTGTAAACCTAACAAAAGATGTGAAAGACCTCTACAAGGAAAACTATAAACTTCTGAAGAAAGAGATTGAGGAAGACTATAGAAAGTGGAGAGATCTCCCATGCTCATGGATTGGTAGAATCAACATAGTAAAAATGTCGATACTCCCCAAAGTAATCTACATGTTTAATGCAATTCCCATCAAAATTCCAATGACATTCATTAAAGAGATTGAAAAATCTACTGTTAAATTTATATGGAAACACAAGAGGCCATGAATAGCCAAGGCAATACTCAGTCAAAAGAACAATGCAGGAGGTATCACAATACCTGACTTCAAACTATATTACAAAGCAATAACAATAAAAACAGCATGGTACTGGCACAAAAACAGACATGAAGACCAGTGGAACAGAATAGAGGATCCAGATATGAAGCCACACAACTATAAGCAACTTATCTTTGACAAAGGAGCTAAAAATATATGATGGAGAAATAGCAGCCTCTTCAACAAAAACTGCTGGGAAAACTGGTTAGCAGTCTGCAAAAAGCTGAAACTAGATCCATGTATATCACCCTATACCAAGATTAACTCAAAATGGATCAAGGATCTTAATATCAGACCCCAAACTCTTAAATTGATACAAGAAAGAGTAGGAAATACTCTGGAGTTAGTAGGTATAGGTAAGAACTTTCTCAATGAAACCCCAGCAGCACAGCAACTAAGAGATAGCATAGATAAATGGGACCTCATAAAACTAAAAAGCTTCTGTTCATCAAAAGAAATGGTCTCTAAACTGAAGAGAACACCCACAGAGTGGGAGAAAATATTTGCCAACTATACATCAGACAAAGAACTGATAACCAGAATATACAGGGAACTTAAAAAACTAAATTCTCCCAAAACTAATGAACCAATAAAGAAATGGGCACGTGAACTAAACAGAACTTTCTCAAAAGAAGAAATTCAAATGGCCAGAAAACACATGAAAAAATGCTCACCATCTCTAGCAATAAAGGAAATGCAAATTAAAACCACGCTAAGATTCCACCTCACCCCTGTTAGAATAGCCATCATCAGCAATACCACCAACAACAGGTGTTGGCGAGGATGCGGGGAACAAGGAACCCTCTTACACTGTTGGTGGGAATGTAGACTAGTACAACCACTCTGGAAAAAAATTTGGAGGCTACTTAAAAAGCTGGACATCGATCTACCGTTTGATCCAGCAATACCACTCTTGGGGATATACCCAAAAGACTGTTACTCCAGAGGCACCTGCACATCCATGTTTATTGCGGCACTATTCACAATAGCCAAGTTATGGAAACAGCCAAGATGCCCCACCACTGACAAATGGATTAAGAAAATATGGTATCTATACACAATGGAATTTTATGCAGCCATGAAGAAGAACGAAATGTTATCATTTGCTGGTAAATGGATGGAATTGGAGAACATCATTCTGAGTGAGGTTAGCCTGGCTCAAAAAACCAAAAATCGTATCTTCTCCCTCATATGTGGACATTAGATCAAGGGCAAACACAACAAGGGGATTGGACTTTGAGCACATGATAAAAGCGAGAGCACACAAGGGAGGGGTTAGGATAGGTAAGACACCTAAAAAATTAGCTAGCATTTGTTGCCCTCAATGCAGAGAAACTAAAGCAGATACCTTAAAAGCAACTGAGGCCAATAGGAAAAGGGGAACAGGTACTAGAGAAAAGGTTAGTTCAAGAAGAATTAACCTAGAAGGTAACACCCATGCACAGGAAATCAATGTGAGTCAATGCCCTGTGTAGCTATCCTTATCTCAACCAGCAAAAACCCTTGTTCCTTCCTATTATTGCTTATACTCTCTCTACAACAAAATTAGAAATAAGGGCAAAATAGTTTCTGCTGGGTATTGAGGGGGGAGGAGAGGGAGGGGGCGGAGTGGGTGGTAAGGGAGGGAGTCGTGGCAGGGGGGGAATGAACCAAGCCTTGTATGCACATATGAATAATAAAAGAAAAAAAAAGAATGGAAATGCCAGCAAGGAACACAGTACTTCACAGGGGATGGGACCACCTCATCCACCAGCCAAAACCACCTACAACAGAAGACCTAGCCAAATGACAGTGATGCTGTCATCCAAGGGTGTGGTGCTGAGATGAACCCAAATCCTGCAAGACACCCTAAAGAAGGACCAAGATAACAAAGACAAATATAGATACTAACAAATAATTGAAAGGTATGTTCACAGGCAAGTGGGAGAAGCCCCACAGGACTCCCCAAAAGGGTGAGTTTTGCTGGGCATTAGCATGTGAGGATGTGGATCTTGATGCATAGGTCAGTGCCTCACTCTGAAATGCACAACTTTGCAGAGACAGTGAATCCCTTAGGCAGATTCTCAGAAGGAACACTACTGAGCACTGATTATGCATGTAGTTAAAGATCTTGCCTCATTGCTTTACAAAACTGCTCCAGTTTCCCTTTTTCCAGAATTTTGAGAGGTTTTGATCTCAGCACACCCTTATCAGCTTTGGCAGCTGCTGGGTCAGTGTGAAGATACACATAGAAGATGCAGAGATCCCACCTGAACTGAGGTGTTGAGTAGTGTTGGTCCAATGACCAAAGCATGACGAGCCTAACCCAGGACAGCATGGCAGTGGCTCCTAGTGGCACTTCCCACCTCGGGGAGAGGAACAGTGTAGCAAACAGTGCTTGAGGAGAAAGAGGTCCAAAATGACCTGTCATGGAAACTGTATGTTCACACCATTACATGCCCTGGAAAACACTTTTTTCTTTTTACTTTTCTTTTTCTATAAGGCAGTACTGGGGTTGGAAAGGGCCTAATGCTTGCTAGGCAAGCACTTTATCCCTTAAACCACACCTCCAGCCCTTTTAGATTTGGTTTGTTTTTCAGATAGGGTCTTGCACTTTTGCCTGGATGGCTTTGGACCTGAATCCTTCTTCTTTTGCCTTCCATGTAGTTGGGATTAAAGGTGGGTATCACCACGCCTGTTGATTCTTAATGATTCAGTATACATCTAAGATCATAGACACACTTCATACACGTAGAGTTAAATCTCCAAAGCTGTACACCAAGTTAATGCAGTGCTCACTTTACCAAATGCACTCACTAAAATCATAATTGTCACAAATTGAGTGACTTATATAAGAGGAATGTACTCTCTCACAGTTTAAGAAGACAGACAATGAAATCAAAGTGGGCAATAGGACCATGATCCCTCCCAACACTCCATCTTGCCCCTTTCAGCTCCTGGAAGTCCTGGCAATCCCTGTGCTCCTTGGCTTGTGGCTGTATCTCTCCCATTTCTGCCTCCGCTGTCATTTAGGCTTCTTCCCTCCCATCTTCCCCTTCTCATTCTGCCCACAGTAATCCACCCTGACCTCCTGTAAACTTGATGTCATCTGCAAAGTCTCTATTTCCAAGTAAGGCCATCCTCACAGGTCCCGGGGTTTTCTCATGTTTTTTCTTGGGGGGGGTTGATAATTCTACCTGCTAAGATTATTACATACATAATGCTTTTCATTGTAGAATCATACCTCATTTGGTTTATTTTTGCCTTAAAGTCTTTGTAGGTAGGGTCTTCTTTTTAAGAATTAGCCTCACATTTTGTTCAGGAGCTCATGTTGCATATGCATGAGAAAAATCTCTTCCTCTTAGGCCTCATTGTCAATGGTAAGATGGCTCTTTTGTCATGAATGGCATTTTTTATAATTCTCTTTCTATCTCTCTTTTAAGGAATAAAGAGTGTCTGTATATTTTGCTCTCAGCTACACTTAGTGGAATGCTGCATGCACCTAGGTTTTTATTATAAAATTTTAACACAATGATGATTAAAAACAATTTCCAACAAAGCATGTAATTATTTCTCCCTCATCACCCCATTGATTTGGCACCTTGAGTTACTGGCCTGTTCTTTATGTTTCTGTTAATCTTCCCTTAGTTTTCTTCATTCTTCTGTGTTTGTTCTTACTTTTTTCTCCAATTCTATCAACATATCACACCCCAATTTTTATGGTGCAATGTTCATTGTATCTCCTTCACATGGATGACCGCTATCTTCCCTGGTAATTTTGAGTACAATTTTGGGTAAGGGCTTAGGAGATTCAGCTGCACCCCCAGGCTAGCAGCTCTAGAGTCACCATTCTTCCAGCTTCTGACCACAGAGCCAACTCAGAATTCCTTACAGGAATCCTTTCCACAGAGTCCCTGGGCAGAACAAACTGTTCTGGGCATGACAAACTGTTTTTCACTGTAAATAAAAGGAGGTGACTCTCTATCCTTCTCTCTGCCTTATTCTCAACAAACAGGATATTTGATGTATGTTGCTTGCATTTTTTGACCAGATTCTAGTAAGGTGCATTGGGATGTCACTACCACTGCAGTAGGGACTGAATTGGATTTGGGAGTGGCCTTCTCATCCCTCACTCCTGATAGCCTAAGTGCAGCCAAGTTGGGGAAGAGCAGGCAGATAGAGCACTGTGCTGCTCCTGAGACTGTCTAACAGCTTGTTTATGCAACTATTTGGCTTGCATGGAAAATTAGAACAGTTTTAATCTGCTACCAGCATCAAGGAGGGAAGCACTCCCCAGTGTGAGGAGTTAGGCACATCACAGCAGGCCCTGATGAGGGCAGCTTCAGGGTGTCAGGAAAGGCAGCAGCTGACAGCAAGGAGGGTTCTCACCTGCCTTAAGGAGAGCACAGTATACTCAGGGGTGGGGGGATGGGGGGCAGTCATCTTTATGCTGCCCTATTCTGGCAAGGAGTAGTTGAATATTGGAAAAACACCAACAGGGATTCTGAGTTCCTGGGTGCCTGCATACATGTGGATAATTGAATTGAAATCTTTAAAATAGACACATAATGCAATTCAGCCAGATGAGCACTTTAGATTTTAGTAATTAGTAGCCAGGAGCTTGATGCTGTGTAGGAGGTAAGATGGGAGAAAGTCTATTTTAGGAGATCAGAATGGTAAGGTTTTTGCATATTTTTATCAGTTCATGTTGAATGTGACATATGGTAAACAGAAAAAATAGTATTTAAAAACCCTATAAACATACTGAGTCAGAAAAAAAATCACCCAAGTAGAGAACAGAACAGCTGCTGGTACCACTCCCTTGCTATACTAGTGGGGTGACACAGAAGTGCTGCATGTCATTGAAGGAATGGTCTCCAATGATACAGAAAGCTCCTGGGTGCTGCATAAATCAATTCAGGCCAATTGTGCTCAGTCCTCCAGGCTCTAGAAGCATCGCCTACTGGTCTCTATATTTAGAATCCCGACCCTCACTGAGGCTCTCTACTCCAAAAGCGAACAAGTATTAGGCTGACATGATTTGGCACACTCATTTGTTTTATGGCTTTCTGTCAAAATCCCCCAAATTAATGCAATGTTATGTTGACTGTTTTCTTTCTTAATGCAGTGAAGCTGTCATGAAATTAAGTTGGATAGAGTGTTTTAGAAATTTGCATTGACATCATAATTGTACCACAGTAAAACTAATGGGGTCTCACAGTTTTGCCTGGATATGTCTATTGTCAAAGTATAATAATAAGAGACTTTTACATAATTTTAATGTAACTTTTTAGTGAAATATTTTTTAAAGTGTCAAGGAAAACATAGCATAAACAAGGTACCTCTGTCACCTAAAAAGATCAAAAACAAAACAAAAAAACCCAGTTAGATATTGAGTGGTCTTATTGAGAATTGGGCTTATTGAGCAGCTAAAAAAGATATTTGATTAGAAATGAGAAAGTACTTTGAAAAGTTAAAATTACTGAGAAAACATTAAATCCAGAACAAAGTATTTTTGGTAAGTTGATAATAATGGCAGTGTAAAATAGCTCTTTTTCCTGGTGCTAATTCAGTATTACAGGAAATCTAAGTATATATCTTCTAAGTTGCAGTTTCCATCTTTCTTTAAGACAGAAAATTGCACCACAATGAAATACAGAAAAAAATACTTTATTTTTATTGTTAACTAAATTATGTTGAAGTAATGTGCTAATGGTCACTAATGTCTTTATGCATGCTCACACACACACACACACACACACACATACACACACACTTTTGAAAATACCCCTACCGAATTAGGGGTAAAAACAAACACATACTCACTATTTTAGACACAAGAAGATCCTAACCTACAGGATCTTTCATTCCATTTTCTATTTTCTTTTCCTAAGAAGCTGACAGCATTTCTTTGGTACAAAGGGAAAAGAGCTTTCATGAAGTATTTTTAGTGTGTCTGCTGTTTAGTATGTTTTAGTGTGTCCATGTTTAGGCTGGTTGAGAAGGTATTTGCTATCATGGCTCCCCATGAGGGCACTGGTGAATGTCCAGTGATGCCTGTCCCCATGTGGACCTCTGCCTTGGACCACAGGACCAGGCCGCTCCAGGGAGATTCATCCTGATTTGAGCTAAGCCTTTCCCCATGAGTCATATCTCACCATCATAGTGTGGTTAGAACCTGTGCTGCCTATTCTTACTCTCTAATGTTTGGCATCATTATAATGATGTAAGTTGCATAATGTAGGTGGCTTGGTCTCCCAAGAAAGTTACTTTCTATGCTCTTAAGATAAATGATTTTGATCCTAAGTGATCAAAAGGAATCTCTAAGAATTCCTCAGGTCATGTGAGCAGGAAGGAAGGGTAGAATGTAAAATGCTTCTGGCTCCTAGAGAGAGAACCTCTAACACACTGCTCCTCAAATTGCAGGGTGCATGGTGAACCCCAAATCTGACTGAACTGGATGGAAGTGAAGTGAACTGAACTGGAGAGGTGCAGGACCAGTGGGCTGGGCTGAGCCAGGAGCAGGATTTGTCTCTGGCACCTGCCTTGGCTCTCTGTCACATACCTGGCCCCTTTGGAACTCTCCTGCTATGCTTCAGAGACGCTTCTGATGTTCAGGGCAGACAACTTCTAGAGGGAAAAAGATGACAGAGGCTCAACCACAGCCAGGAACCCATCAGAGTGTGATTATCTGGATAGACCCAATATATAAATCTGTGTGGGGAGAGCTGCTGGCTTTGTGTAAGGTACCCAACAAGTATTTACCTCCAAATGAGATTAATTGATCAGCACTGAAATCTTAAGTTATGAATTAAATTCCCAGGTTATATTTTTATAGTCTGTAAGCAATTGGTTAATTCCTCACCTCCAAATAAATTTAATACCTAACAAGCAATTAGTTTAATAGTTTACGTTGTCTAAACTACTTAGTCATTTGTTTCTAAAAGCACAGTTTTTGTTTTTATAACAAACTAATTAGTTCAAAACACAGCAGCCACATTCTCCCCCCATAATGAAACATCTAGAATATTTCATTCCTCAACCCTCCCCCCCAGGTAGCTATGCCCCACTGATGTCTTCCTTGGGCACATTTGTTTTGTCTGTAGGAATTTTCTGACTTTTGATATTTACATAAACTGAACCATGCAGAATGACCCAATGTGGCCTTTTCTGTCTGGCTTCTTTCACTTAGCATATTGTTTTCAACATTCACCCATGATACAACACATAGGAGAACTTCATTCCTTTACATGACTCAATAATATTCCATTGTATGTGCAAACTCTTTTGTTTATTCATTATCTGAGAGCATTCAGGATGCTTCCACATTTGGGATATTGTGATTAGTAGCATTTATATGTAGATGTTTGTTTGAACATATATTTCCCATTCATTTGCGTATAATCCTTCATTATCCAGGGTTTCATGTTCTGCCATTTTAGTTACCTACACTACACTATGGTATGAAAATACTAAATGGAAATTATAGAAATAAATAATTCATAAATTTTAAACTTTTGACTGTTCTGAGTAGTGTGATGAAATGATTTGTCACTCACCTCTGTCCTACCCAGGACATAAATCATTCCTTTCTCTTGCATACCTGCATATGCCACCTACCTGTCATTCACTTAGTGGCCATCTTTGTCATCAGATGGACTGACATGGCTTCCCAAGGATAACCCCTGTTATACTAAATAATGGTTTAACATACAGGGTAGAGATGATGCCAAAGAGAAAGTATAAAATATGCCTTCTTAGAGCATGGTGGAAGCTCTCAACTAAAGGAAAGAAAAAAAATGTGATAAGAATCTTAAGAAGAAGATAGTTTCTATCTGTGAATTGTGGAGGAAAAATAAATGCATGCTAGTTTTGTGTCCCACAAAGCAACAGTGTTATAGGTGCTTAGTTAAGATGAAGCAGGCCTTAAAGCATAGGGTTTCATACCATCCATGGTTGCAGCCATCCGCTGGGATTTTCAAATGGTCTCCCACAAGAAAATGGAAATACTCTACACCCAGGTGTGGGGAGAAGAGTAGAAGAAGCCTATGAGGACAAAAGCACAGTTTTACTCAATATTCTCCAGGCTGAGATTGGCACAGCCCCAGCCACAGAATAGGGTGAGAGTAAGCTAAAGAGCAGCTGCTTTTCCTAAGATGTTTATGTCAAAAAATCTGTAGGCTGAGGTTTGGCACAGCCCCAGCCACAGAAGAGAGCAAGAAAGCAAGATGCATTTTAGCTGCCTTTCCTCAATGTCACACCCCCTCCTCAAAAACTGTTGCTCCACCTCCTTGTTTACCACTGGATATAAAAGACTCACTGAAGGAGGATGTAAAGCTTTTTGATGGGGGGCTTTTTGGCTGAAGGGAGTATTGTTGAAGGGTGGATTTCTGAAGGGAAAAGAATTGCTGAAGGAGAATTTCTAAGAGGGAATTGCTAAAGAGAGGTTGATAGAATTGGTTGGCAGCTTGCGAGGGAACAGTTACTGAATGATGTGGCCACTGTTGTTTGTCTGCAAGTCTAAGGATTGAGATTTTAAGAAAGCTAAGGAGAGAACATGGGACAGTGCAAGTCTGCACCAAGAACTTTATACATACACTTTAGAAAAGCTAAGCTAAAGAAAAGCTAAGAGAAAACATGGGATAGAGTGAGTCCAAGAGAAGAGAATTGAAAGAACAGAAAAGAAGACTTTAGAAGTGAGGTTTTGAAGAAAAAAAGAAGACTTTGGAAGCAAGGTTTTAAAGAATTGTAAAGGGGTAAGGCCTTAAAGAATAAAGAGAAGATAGAGAAAAGAAGCAGAGTAAAGAGAAGAGATTAATGGAGAAAAGAAGCAATGAGGCTGTTGTGTGTCTCCATTGGAGTGCCCAACACACCTGGCCCCAACTTCTTGAATGTCTGTCTGTCTATCGTTTGTCCTTTCTGCATCTCCTGTTGCCTCCAGTTAGGCCCAGTTAGGTTCAGAAGTAACAGGAGTGAGAAAAAGCTTGCTCCACCCAAGAGTGACACTATTGAATTGTATGACAACTCTATGCTTTGCTTACTGAGAAACTGTTGAACTGTTTCCCATAGTGCCTGCACCCTCTGACATTCCTGTCACCAGTGTGCCTGGGTTCTAGTTTCTCCACACCCTCCTCAGCATATATTTTACATTATCTCTTATTCTCCTGTCCATCTTGTGAATGTGAAAAGGAATCTGTCACATTGTGGTTTTAATTTACCTTCCCTGGTGCTAATGGTATCAAGTCTCTTTTCATGCCATTATTGCTCATTTGTCTATTTTTTTAGAATTGACCAATTTGATCCTTTGTCCATTTTAAATTTGGGCTGTCTTTTTACTGTTGTATAGTGAGTGGTGTTTATATACTCTGAATATTTGGCCTTAATCAGATATAGGACTTGCAAATATTTTTCTCCCATTTTACTATTTATTCTTTTACTTTGTTGATGCATCTTTTAAAGCACAAAAGTTTTAAGTTTTTTTGATGAAGCATAATTTATCTATTATTTTTCTTTGTTGCTTGTGTTTGTACTGGAATGTCTAAGAAATAATTGCCTAGTACAGGTCATGAGATTTATGCCTGCTTTATACTAAGTATTATATAAATATAGATGTTACAATTAGGTTTTTATTTCATTTTGCATTAATTTTCCCATATGTTATGAGGCTGGGGTCCAAATTCACACTGTGCATGCAGACATGGTGGTGTCCTCACAATGTTTGTTGAGGGCTGTTACTCTCCCCAGTCTGGCTTCAACATCATTATTGAAAATGGATGGATAATAGATGTGTGAGTAATTTCCAGATTTTCAATTCTATTCCATTGGTCAAAACCTTTCTAACAATATAGTTATAAACACATATTTTCATAAGCAAAGTACATCATGAATTCTTATTAATACTTCCCATCCAAATTCAGAACTATAAGAATCTTACTTAACCTTACTCAAACCATCTACAGCTTTACTAACCTAGCAAAACCAAAATAATTGCTTACTTGCTTTGTCTGAATATACACAGGCAAATGCTTCAGAATAGCAATACAAAAAATTCAACCAGCAACACAATCAATGAGAATGTTTCCAATTATATTTAAAGACTGCTTTAAGAGTGGCAGGTTGACACTTTTTACTTTCAGTTCTTTGAAGATGCTGCCCCACTGCCTTTCAGCTTCCATTGTTTGTGGTGGTAAATCACCTATCATCCTCATTTTCTTTCTCATTTATTTGTCCTTCTCTCCTCTGTCTCCTTCTAAAATTTCTTCCTGTTTCACCCATTAACTTTTCAAAGTCTCTTCCTCCACATCTCACTCTCTCTTGGAAACTGAAATGCCACACTCATTAAGCCATTTGAGGTTGTCCCATTGCTCACTGAAGCTCTCTTTTTTATGTTTTTTTTTCTTGGTAGTACTGTGGTTTGAACTTGTTAGGCAGACACTTTAGCACCTGAGTCCCTCTGCTAGCCCTTGAAGTTTTCTTCTTGAAATTCTTTTCCTCAAAGACAGAATTTGAAATTCTGTTTCATTTTGGATAGCTTTAATTGCCTTCAGCTTTGCTAATCTTTCCTTCCATTTGTGTAATGTTACTCTTTGTATTTTTTACCTCAGATGTTCTATTTCCATCTCTCAAAGTTTATCTTAGGTCTTTTGTATATCTTCCATGTGTCAACTTTACATGGAATTTTTTTCTGTAACATTTTGACCATATGGAATGCAATAATAATACAGTTGTCCCTTGGTGTCATTGAGGAACTGATTCCAGAACCCTTCAGAATACTGAAATGTCCAAATGCTCAAGTCTCTTACACAAAATGAGTAATATTTGCATATGACCTACAGACATCCTCTTTTAGACTTTAAATTATTTCTAAAGTACTTATAATACCGAATACACTGTAAATGCTATGTATATAGTTGTTATAATTTATTGTTTAGAGAATAATGACAAAAAAACAGTCTGTATATGCTCTGCAGATAAAATTTTTCCCAACATTTTCCATCTCAATTTGGTTGATTCTGAGGAGACAGAACTTGTGGATATAGATGACAGACTGTTTTGGAGGGGAGTGTGCAGGGGCTTGAAGTCAAGACCTTGTACTTATAGGCAAGCAGTCTACCATTTGAGCCACACCCCAGCCCATTATGCTTTAGGTTATTTTTTTCAGATAGGATCTCATGTTTTTGCCTGGGGCCAGCTTCAATTCATGGTCCTCCTAACTATGACTGGGATCACAGGGTATACCACCACTGCCCGGCATATAAGCTGAGATGGCATCTAGTGAAATTTAGCCTGGGCTGGTCTCAAACTTCAGTTCTCCTGATCTCCAACTCTGGGGTACCTGGGATTGCAGGGATTGCTGCTCCTGACCTGTAACTGTTTTGAGGTCCTTACCTACTGATTCTATCATCTGAATCATCTCTGGGTCATTTTTAATTGGTTGACTTTCTCCAACTTATGGGTTATGTTTTCCTTATTCTCTTAGTGATTTTTGATTGGCTATCATTCATTGTAATTCTTCTGTTTTTCTGTTACTTCAGTATTTCTAAAATTGTCCCTGGGCTTTGTTTTGAGATGTAGGGAAGCTACTGGGAATTAAATTGATCCTTTAAATCTTGCTTTTAAGTTTTAGCCAGGAACCCTGCAGTGGTGTGTGGGGATAATTTTGCCTCATCACTGAGGCAAAGCCCTTCCGAGATCTCTCCCTGATCTCCGTGAGTTATGCAATTTCTCCTCATGCAGATGGGAACAGGCACTATTCCCTAGCATCAGCTCCTCACATTCCTCTGATTTTGTTCTTCCTCGGTCCTGGACAGTGTCCTGTGGCACTCGGCTAAACATTCATGGGAGCCAAGGTGACAGGCGTGGCCCATCTCCACATCTTTGTAGTTTCTCTGCTCTTCCTCCCACTAACCACAGCCTGCTGTGGTTTCAATGGTGGGCTGAATGTGTCCACACCCTCCTCTTCCACCCGATGATGACTTTGTTCTAAGTCCCAGTACCTGGGAACACATTCACTTAAATTGTGGAGAGGAAGAAGCAGGTGTGATTAAGAATTTTGAGATAGGGAGATTATTCTGGATTTTCTGTTGTGGACCAAGACACTAACATGGCTCCTTACAGGAGGGAGACTGGGAGCCCAAGACAGAGAAAGGGGGACTGGGGATGCTGGAATGCTGGCTTCGGAGGTGGTGCCAATATCCAAGGACTGCAGCCACCAGGAGACAGATGCTTCCCAGTAGCCCTCACAAGGAGCACAAGCTTGCTGATGCATTTTGCACTTCTGTCTTCCATAACTGAAGATAATAAATTTGTCTTCTTTTAAGCCAGTCCATGTGTGGTCATTTGTTACCATGGCAGTGGGAAATCATTTAACTGGATGCTCCATTGCTCAGCTCAGGGAGGCTGCTGGGTTCCTCCCTTCATCCTCCCTCATTTGCCTCCTGTCTCTCGGGGCCAGTATCCGTTCTTACCTGCTATGTCCAATGCCTTGAGAAACATCGCACCCTGCAGTATGTCCAGTGTCTGGTCCAGATGTCAGGGAAAACCCAGTCCATTAATCTCGCTGAACTGAACAGGAACTGCCTGCCGTATCACTGCTATGTGGCTGTACCTCCAATGTGATATACAATTGGATTCATTTTAAAAATATTGCTTCCAAATATTTGTGGTCTTTTCATTGATTTTTGACTTTATAACATTTATAACATTATAAAATATTTTTTAAATTATTTTACATTATAGTTTAATTTTTTGTTTGTGATAAACTTTCTCAATGCAAGAAGTTATTCTTTTTCATATGTTTAAATATCTAAATCACAAAGGAGTACATTCCTATTTCTGAAAGACACAGACACCATACAACTATACCAGAGTCTGAATTTGGGAACAATGATGTGCTCCTTCCATTACAACTACTTAGACATAATAAATTTCTAAAACTTTGGGGTGTCTATGGACAAAATATTCCTACATCAATAACAGCAGATGTTACTCTGTTTTGCCAAAATACCAACTTGGAAAGTCTTTTGTTTTGTTGGGGGTTTTTTGTCCTGCACCACTCCTGCAGAAGTTTGGGTAGCCAGTTTTTTCCTTTTCCTTCTCAGTGTATCTTGCACAGTCAAGAATGCTTCGATCACTGCAATAAAATTTTCTAATGGTTTGCTCATGTGAGCACTATCTTGAGTGAATCTCTAAATGAAACAGTACCCTTTGATCAGGTAAAGGAATTTACCTACATGTGACGGTGGCCACAGCCACTTTGGCTTAGGAACTGTAGACGTGGAAAGGTAAGACCCAGGCCTACGAGTATCTTCTCACTTTTATATTGTGATCTCAGCTGTATTAACTGAAATTTAATTCATAAAGATGATGTTAAACTCTGTGATTGTGTGAGGAAATTAAAGCTGAATTATAAGCAAACACAAGCCCCTATGTGGTTTCAAAGCCCAGTTTAATTCACTCATGCATCATCCTTGGTATTTCCTATTGCCTAGATATTTTTTCTTTCGAGTTTGTAATATTTGCTGATAAAACACATATCTGTCTATCTCTTACATTTCATGCTTTCTTTTTATTTAGGAGAATATACAGAACTATCTTCAGGGAGCTATACCAGGAATGGTATAATTGGAACAAAGAATTAATGCCATTTTTAATACACCAACAAGGTTAAAATGTCCTAAGCAATCCTCAGTTGCATCTTCTATAATTAGCAGAAAGCTGCAAATGTGTTAATTACCATAGTTGACAACACTGAGAACATGGGCTGTCCACTAGAAAAGCAAAATGGTCCTTGGAGAGCATCAAAAAAGGGAGTCTCAGCTTTTTTTCTGGAGATGTCAGGTTGTCTGGCTACAATGCTCTGGTCAGCCAACCTTGGGCACTTTGCTCTGCAGCGAGCTTGCTGTGTGATGCAATTCCTAGAACTTGGCTTTTGATGCACCTGCCTTTGTCATGGGGTTCACTTTCTCTCCCTGCTTGAAAATCGCAGTCAGACTGCCATGGTGCCAGAACAAGTCCTTGACACATGGCTCTTCACTGATGCTGAAATGCATGGTGCTAATCTCTTTCTCGCATGCATATCAATGTTCTTGGAAATTTGTTTGGTAAACTGTTCTAGGTGTAATGTTCCACCAGTAAGCAAAAGTCTTATGTAAATTATTAGTACAGTCTACATACCTTAGGTTTTTTTAAGATCTCACCAAATATTGGCAAATATTATTTTTAAATACATATTCAGAAACACCTTTTGCATTCTTAGTAGGAAAATAACCTAAGATGAAAACTCTCCTTTTCTTGGAACATATATTTAAAATTATTTATTGCCCTTTATATTTTTCTCCCTCATGACACACTGATTGTACTGCTTAACAATGACTATTTGTGGTTGCATGTGGTAACTTCTTTTGTTTCTTCACATAACTTCTTAGTTTTCTCCACTGAATGTTTCTGCAAAGCATTTGTGTAATCTTTTACCCACAGTACTTTGATTATCAAATGGAACTTAGTATAAATTTTATGCAAACCTGTTTAGCATTAAACAGTACCATGATTATTATTAAAAGTCATGGCCTTTTCAGATTTCCTGGATTCTCATTTTTATACTACAGTACTGGGTTTAGAATTCTGTAGACAAATGAGAAATTGGATAGTTCAGAGGAGAACAATAATAACATTTGAAGATCAGGATCAAAGTGAAAAGTTAAGGAGCAGGATGGAACTTAGTGAGAGAGCAGAGGGAGGGGAGCCACTACCAACCTGGGTCATTTTCCCAGCACAATCAACTCCTGTGTCATGGCACACACACAATGCCAGCAGACTCCAGCCCTGTGCATGTGTTTGAATGTGCACACATGTAAACTTGCACAACCAGAGTCTGCTTGGGGTAGCACACTCGTGCTTTTGACAACATATCTGTCACAATTTTGAATTCTTCTCTGCTGATGGTTTCCCTTCATGATGTCCTGTTTATGCTTTTATCCAAGGATTATTTTAAGTACAAACCAACTAATTTTACAGTGGTAAACTTCTGGGAAGAACGGAGAACAGGTTTAAATGACTAAATGCAAGTTTTATGTTAATGGTGAAGAGCACTTCTCCCCCCATATGTATTTTCCTCCCATTCATGTTGGGAATTTATTCTTACCCATTCTGTTTTGAGACCGTGAAATGGCTGATGGAAGAAAAGCAGATGTTTTCTACCTCATCATACAAATAAAGGCTGCTCTCATCACTTTCAGGCAATTAATTGATTACTGTGCCATTTTACTCCTGCACAATCCTGGAAATAAGAAAGTCAGGGCTGCTGCATCATAAGGTACCTGAGGGAAAATTAGAAAATGACAGCTCCCCACAGTGGTAAGAACCAGAGGATGGAGCCCTCCCCACCACACACACAGTGTGCTGCCCCCCAGCTTGCCCCACACCCAGGCTGTACCCAGTCACAGGGTCTCCTCAGAGTAGCCTTCAAGCTACGTGGGAGTGGCAGGATTTGCAGGTGGGTGATGTATTCCTTTTTCTTGCTGTTAGTGAGGTTTTATTTTTTTTTCAGTCCCATCATGTGTCTATAAATCGGCACAGAGTCTGCCCATGTCCTGAGCCAGAGTGGACTTCCCTGCTATGGTTTCACCACTTATTTCCTTCCCTCGTCTCCCACTTCTCCTCTCCTCTGAGTTGCCACCCTTGGCTTTACTCGCCCCACTTGCAGGCACATGGGGGGAAGAACAAAGAGTTTCCAAGGTCTGCAGGATCCCCACCTTGCAGTCCCCACCTTCTGCTGTTCTTCACTCAAGGGTTGGGATGCACATGTCACCGTGGCCATGGTTTACTCTGTGACCAGTCCAGTACAGTCACACGTAAGCCATGCTTGATAGTCTGGGTTCTGCTGGTGGTGGGTGTTGAAGACAAAGCTTTCATGCTGAAGAGGGAAGTGGCACACGGACCCTGCAGAGGGAGCAAGAACAGCCATGTCATTGGGTGGAGGCTGGAAGCCGACAGGAAACATGCTTTGAGGTGTTCTTGGTTGACGCCTGCTTTCCCTTCATGGAAAACAGATCTAGTGTGTTTGCCAAAAATACAGATACCTCATTGTTTAAATATCCAAAGAGTACAGGCAAGCAAAAAGCAAGAAAAAAATAGCACAGGTAAGGCTCTGCTCCTGTATCATGTCCTCCAGAATGTCCAGATCAGCCTTCTAGACCTTTCTCCACATCCAACCCATGTGCTCACAGGCTGTACCACACACACAAAGCATAGACACACCACACACACACACTCACACATACACCACAGACACACACACACACAGACACAAACATACAAATATGTACCCACTTGAATGCACTAGTGCTGCATACCGAGGGCCCATGGACACAAGGTCAATTTGCCATGTCAATAAAGAACTACCCGAGAGGCAAAGATCATGAGGACTGCTGTTTGAAGTCAGCCTGGGCAAATAGTTCATGAGACCTTATCTAGAAAACAACTTTCACTGAAAAGGGCTGGTGGAGTGGCTCAAGGTGTAAACTATGAGTTCAAACCCCCAGTACTGCAATAAACAAATAAATAAATATGCTTTGGGTTGCATAATTAGGATATTTATAGGTTTTTTAAAATAAAGTACTGAATTCTGTGTTCCTATGTCATTGGTATTGTATTTTAATTGCCGTAGCTTTATAACTTATTTCAGTAACTTTTTTAAGACAATAGATTCTGAGAAAATATACAACATAATTTGATGTACAGATAACTACTTCCTTTGCTGCCATCTTCTTAGAACCCTACAAGTTAAATTTGGGATTTTTCATAAGTGTAGTGTTTTTAATCACTCTCCTGTTGATTTAAGGGTTAGTACATGTGTTCTCATTGCTTTATAAATTTCTTTAATGTTCTTAATAGTATAAGATGAGTACAGGTGTTAAGCAATGAATAAAAAAACTCACCTAACCAAAACAACAATTGTTACAAGCAATCATGGAAATAGTTTTTTTTTCCCAGTAAAAATTTTCATGTATCTGATGATATTTCATATTCAACAAAAAGGGGGTTATATCACAAATACAACGTAACCAAAGTGCTCAGTATGATTGAGTTGTAAATGACTTACTTATGGTTACAAAATTGAGTGAATTCCAGGCGAGAACACCTTCCTCAAGTGTTTTAAGAATTGAAAATGAGTCACACCATGTACTTTTCTGCCTTTTAACAGGACATAACACTCAGATACACAAAGGGATCTTATTTTATGTACAGATAAATTTTAGAGTCAGAACTTTATTTAACAATAATGATGTAGCTTTGGGACTCATTAGTACATACTGTAATCTAGCAGGTAGAATAACTCAAAGATGATAGACAGATTTCATTCTACTGTGGAAGTAGGCTGGGAATTTTTCCCTTCACCATTGACCTTGGGGACTTGGCCCAAGCTCATCTCTTGGATGAGGTGAGGGTGTGTGAGGTGAGAGCCTGTGAGGTCTTCTTCTTCTCTCTTTGCTCATTCTGACCAAGGTCCTGAGCTGAACACATACAAGGAGATGTGAGGGAAACTCCCAAGTTCATGTGAGGCCTTTGGGCAGATTTTTTGCCTTGTGATACTTCAGGTGATATCTTCATGTTCCAGAGGATGGAGTTGTCACACGACAACCTAACTTGTCCCCATGAATGAGTGTCCAGCCTCAGCAACCTAGGATAAGGCAGTCTTGTACAAAACTTTACGTGAGTCCTGAAGATATTTGCAAGTGTCAAATTAAGATTGGGGATTCTATTGTTAGTCCAGATTCCCTCCCCCTGGGTGCACCTACCACATTCTATTTTAAAATCATGAAGGAGGCAAAATTAGAGTCTGGAGAACAGAACAAGCATGGAGTGAGTTCTTCCTGCATGCTGCTCACCATATCACATTTTCCTGCAAAGCCTGGCTCACATTCTTACCCTCCTCACAATCTTTTCACAAAATCTCTCTTATTTTTACATTTCTACCCCAATTACTATCAAAAGGAGAGTGTTTTGTGCAGAATGTTTTAAGTGTACTGAGCTGATCCCTCTTGGGTTATAGACCTCTGAGGATGGGATGGTGAGTTTCCTCCTTTTTATTGTCCATAATGCTCACAAATCATTATAGGCAAATGTAGTTGCTGGTTGTGTAGATAGATATGCATATGTATTTCTTCATCATAAGATGTATGTACTGATGGCACTCAGTAGACACTGGAAATTCCCAAACATCAGGAGGAAAACCAAGCAAACAAAACCTGAAAGAGCAATCAGTCATAAATATGTGCCTAAGACATATTTATTGATCCAGAGCTTATTTTTTTAAAATTTGTAGCCAACTAGCTATACCATTCCTTCCTTCTGAGACCAAAGTATAAGGGGCTTTGATCACCTCCTATCACCACATGTGAGCTGCCACCTAACTCTTGAATCACAGTGTATCTGCCAGGCCACACTGAGGGTGTCTTTGGGTTAGAGAACTTATGCTTGGAGTGACCCCAGCAATAGTGCTAGATTTGTTCCAGTGCTCAAAAGCCCAAGCATAGTGACAGGGAAATTGTGTGTGTGGATTAATCAAAATGGGTAAGTTTGACTTTCTGCTTTATGGGAAGGTGCAATTACAGCACAAAGTCAAGGGATTGGTACCTATTGGCAAAATAGGAATGGAAATGATGAACTAGTAGGTGTGGGCTACCTAGGAAAGGAAATGAAGATAGAACAGTAATCAAGAAAGTAGAGATTTCAAGATCATTAAGAACAGGATAAACAGAAGCTGAGAATATGATCTGAAGTAGAAAAGGTCAGGTTGGAAAGTAGAACATTGACCTAGGACTTCAGGAGTACAACTGCTCTGGAGGATACAGAGGAGCGAATGGTGCAAGGTAAGCCTGGCAGAGCAGTAGAAACTTTGGCATGGAGCTCTTCACCCTGAGGTGAAGTGTTCTGTAAATGCAGACAGTGTGGATCATGACCACAGTGTGTCTCTCACCTGCAAAACACCCTCCCTTGGTCCACAGGCTCCAAAATCTGACCCCACCTTGGCAGCAGGCTTCTAGCTTATTGCTGTCAGGACTCTTGCTCTGGTGACCATGATCCCAAAGACAAGGCACCTGCCAGCCGGTGGTGTGACTGAGGAGTGGATTGAACAGTGATGGTGCATGCATAGATAACTTCTGACAAACAAAGGGAGAGACAGTCATTAGTGGTTAGCAAGACTTCACTGAGCTCAGTTCATTATTTGGGAATGATTCTTGGTGCTGAAAATTCATTTTCATACTCAAAATTCTCCTGAACATCTCAAGCTACTAAAAGATGCTTTATCCACCAGTGAAATCTTGAATTTTCAGCAATTATATTTGATAATTGCAAAGCAAATAATTAGTATGTATTGCTGATGGCTATTAAGCTGATAATGTGCATAGAGGGTTCTTCCTGAGAAAGGGCTTTTGTGAATGAACTAAGTCTGATGTCCTTTATCACCAAATTTTACAAATCTGAGACATGTTTCAAAAAAGAGTGAGTTAAGATAGCTGAAAAGCAAATACCTTATAGCACCAGGACATGGCAGCTGTCTTTCTAGTTCTCACAAAGAAAAAATTCCAACCCCAGGGTCTTTTCCTCCTGGGAGGTTATACCAGTATCTCCTTGTTCTTGTGATGCTAGAAACATATGCAGAAATAATTCTATGACAAAATTGTTTCATGCTACACAAGTTACACAGGTAGTTCTAAAATACTCCATTCTGGGAGGTATCCTTATGCTTTAGTTTGACTAGATTACCTTCAACTCACTCTCAGGGTGATTACAAAGGTATTGGATCTTGCCTGTCACCACTCCTGGTGGAGAAACAGCCATTGCTAGGGGGAAAACAGATTACTTGGTGAGCCTGTGGCAGAGTGCAGTGGTCAGGAGGAGCATGTGGTCCATTCATGTCCTCTCTGATTGTCCCTGGAGTCTCTTCCTTCCACAGTCTCTTTTAGGAACTAAAACCTACTAATGAAAATCTTGTCCTTTCAGACTTTGAGTCATCTGATTTGATAGTGATCCTTGGCACTGCCCAGTCTTTCTCCTCAATAAAAGTTTTTCAACCTTTCCTAGAAGGTTGGAACTCACAAAGGATGTGCTGAAGTGGCGAAAAAGAGAAGTCACCTCCTTGTTGGGGCTGGTGGAAGAAAAGGCTAGGGAGAGGTGACATAAGCAGTCTACTCTGACCCTGAGTGAGTGACTTTTGGCTTGGAGACAGGGTGCCCTTTGCCTTGTTAGAATTGACCTCTGCAATGCCAATTCTGGACTGGGCTAGACAAGGCAGCTGGGAAAGGAGGGGTGGGTGCTGGGCCCCAGGGCTCCAACCTGGTAACAGTCTGCACTGGACGATGTTACAGCCCTTGGTGCATTACACCACAGCTGAGGTTTACACAGCGTAACGAACGTTCTAAAGAGTACAAGTCCAGTAGCCCCCAGCTCAGTGGAGAAATAATTGGGCTCAAACATACCTGAGGAGGAGTGAGGTATCCATGGAATGCGGCTTTCTAGAGCATGAGATATAATCCTAATTAAAAGAATTGTGTTAGAAATGAGCCAAGTTCCAAGGAACAGGAAGCTTTTTAAAAGCTATCACTTTTTAAACATCACTGTCTTCAAATGGCAGTCTTCAAGGAGACTAAAAATGAGCCACAGCCCCATCTCTCATGCAGTCACATGAGAGTCACATTTGCTGAGTGATTTTTGAAAAGCAATGATCTGTTTTCCTTTTACCCTCAAACAAAACTTTCTCTCCTAAAAGTTTTCTAAAAATGTTTCTAAGTCGGCTGTTTGGGAACGTCTTTCTGCCTAGCTCTGCATTGACCCCTGGTTGGTTCGTGGTGGGTGGATGAAGTGGTGGATAAACAGCATGGTGCCAGTCTAGAGAGAGTGGGTGGACTGAACTTGCTCTGAGGCAGAGTTGGTGCTCTCAACTTCCCTCCTCCCTGTTTTCTCCATTCTCATTCCAGACTCCAGCACCCTGTTTTCCAAACAACCTTAAAGATGTTTGCGTGGATTATAGCATGTGTGTATCTCCCAGGGTACTTCAGTCTACAACCTGCACACTGTACTGTCACTGACCTGGAAAGAGAGTTGAGAACCTCCAGGCTTTATGCACTGTTGAGAAATTGAACTTCCCATTAAAACAGTTTTTTAAATGGGATTATTTTAACTATAAAAGGCACACATTTACTCATTTTTACATAAATCTTTATTTAGTGGACCTACTTTTGACCAGGGGATTTTTAAGCTCTGGACAGAGAGAGGTGAGTTATGTAATGTGGGGAAAATTGTGTTTCAGTGGGTCGCTTGATGCTAGAGAAGTCTAGATGAGAACTGTTTGCACTCTGAGCTTTTGATTCTGTGGGAAGTATCACGCAACTGTGCGAATTGTGTATAGCTGACAGCAATACTAAATAACTCTTGATTGTAGACTCGCAATTGTGTCTAAAGAGGGTAAATTCAATACCCTTCCTCCCTTTGGAAAATTAGTTTAATGTCTATTTGCACACTTATTCCTACATTCTGTTAATTCATAAAAAATTGTGTTTTTTTCTTTTTCCTTCTCTTTTGAACTAATTAGGAAATATACTTATTTCTCTCATCAACTTATTTAAGTCATATAGTTATATGATAGTTATATTTTACCTTTTTTTGAAGACTGCTTTTTGGAAAGACCATGTGTCCATCTTCACAGAGCAGAAAACAAACAGAATGAAGAAAAGCAGAGAAATTGCACCAGATATACTTTATATCCTACTTCAGAGGAAGACACTGGTTGAATTGCATGTCAAGGGCTGGCAGAGTGGCTCAAGCAGTAAGAGCTCCTGCCTAACAAGCATGAGGCTCTGAGTTCAATCCCCAGTGCCACCAAAAAAAATTATATTTCAATGAGTACGTAAATGTTGCAGGAGAATTGGATTTCTTCTGCACACAATGGCCTGTGGCACATTTTCTTTTTCTTCTTGGCACTGAATGAACAATAGGCCTTGTGATACACCCATAGGCAGGTCCCATCCATCTGCACTGCACTTTCCCTTAGGAAAATTATGAATAACTGTTTCATTCCACACACTGAAATGCCTCACTGTGAATCACAAATGTGGTGTGGGCATCATGGTGACAGAGAGATCGAGATGCACTATGGACACCTTGAGTGGTCTTAAAAAATATTGCCAACAGTAAATCCAGTACTCAGTGAGGTAGATGGAAGAGACCTTTTGTTCACTGTCTTTTCAAGACACATTGTTTGAGTCCTCTTGGAACATTGGCCTACCCTCTTGTTTCTCCTTGGGTTAACTTTAATGAGTTACATTTGTATGTCTGCATGCAACCTGTACCCATAGGCATTGTTCAGTGGTTGCAGCATGAATCTTGATGGATGACTTTATTGTTTAACACTGCATATCTTGTTCCAAGTCTGAGCCCCACTTAACTTTTCTGTCCTCTCTGTTGGCTACCTGTCCAGTA
Organism: Castor canadensis; assembly: GCF_047511655.1. Lineage (NCBI taxonomy): Eukaryota > Metazoa > Chordata > Mammalia > Rodentia > Castoridae > Castor > Castor canadensis. Next base: position 56,048,279 of record NC_133394.1, read on the forward strand.
GGCTCCATGCTGTGAGGCCCTAAAAACTGCTGACCGTAGCTTGGAGTTGTTCTGTGCACACTCTAACTGTTCTTCCAGAAACCAACACTTCCACACTGTGGGGTACTCCCACATCTTATGCACCACATTGGGATGATGTCAGTGAGTATTCAGTATCCAAAATGTCTTGACCTCCTTAGGTAACAAATGTAGACCTGTTACTACATATGATAGAATCCATGCTTGAAGTCATTTTCATTTTATTGCATTTTGGAGGTGTTAGTCATCAAGGTTTACCACTGTGTGACATAATATTCCTTTCTGTCTTCCCAACTGCATAAGTAAACTTGCTGTCACTGTGATGAAATACCTGAGATAATCAATTAAAAGACAGAAAGATTGATTTTGGCTCTTGGTATCAGATGTTTTAGTCAGTGTTCAACTGACTCCATTGCTTTGGCTCAAGGCAAGACAGAATCATGGTGGCAGGAACCTATGGCAGGATAGGCAGTTCACCTCATGACAGTCAGGACACAATGAGAGCCAGAGAACAAGGATCAGGGACAAGATATACCCTTCCAGGGTACATCCTGGTGACCTACTTCCTCTAACAAGGCCTCACCAATTGCAGTTTCCATCACCTCCAAACAGTCCATTCTACTATGAACCTATTTGTGGGAGAATCACTTCATGAGGTCAGAGCCCACCCATGAACACTGCTGCATTGGGGAACAAATCTTTACCTCCTGAGCCTTTGTTTGGGATACTTTCCATATCCAAACTATTGCACCAGTCATTCTTTTACATTCACAATAATCCTGACATCCCAGCTTCTTTGGAGTTAGAGTTTGTCCACTTCTTTACCATTTTAAATGTGACACAATATCCCTCTTTCATTCTCCATCTTTTTTTTATGGTACAGTGACTCACTGACATGCAGATATTTTTCACTAGATCCCATGATCCTAGAAAGCAAAAATCATTTCATTGTCTTAATTGTCTGTACCTGTCTATAAAACCCAATATATAGTCTGCATATGGTACATGTGCCATACAGGCTTGCTCATTTCAATTGATTGATTGATTGATTGATTCAGTCATAACTAAATGTAAAATCTACCTTCTTTCTAGTGAGACTTTTGGTCAAGTCTTCCCTTTGTTTTCACAGAGATGTTTCTCTTTTAAAAAGATATATATCTATGTTCCCACTCCTCCACCTGATGGCCCCTGGGGAATTCCCTTTGCTGTTCTCCAGTCATCCTTTCTGAGGTGTAGCTGTCCAGGACCCACCACAGGCCTCACCTTCTGTGATCATCTGGAGCAGAGGATTTGACACCAACATGGGTGAGTCTGCAGCTCACTTTCGAAAGGTATAAAATAAAAATAAAACATGTTTGTTTCTTTCTTTCTTTCTTGTTAATCTTGCTCTGCAAAATCTAAATGCCTATAAAAACATTACTGGTAATTATCTTAGTATTTCTATGGCAGTTTCTTCAACAGAATATTTTTCAAAAAAAAAGAAACTTGTAATGATTCTAGTAACTCACTTACTTGAAAAGGATTAGTTTATTTGGAAAAACAGAAAAAAAGAAAAACGTAGAAGGAATTTGGATTAATTATTTTTTATTTTGAAAAATGGGTGGAATACTTTTACTATCTGCAGACATCAGTATGTAGAGATCCTTCTGTGAACCAAGGAGAAAATAGTCATAAAATATCCATTGCTACTGGAGCTATGGATAAACACATCTAGACATCTTCCATGTGATTTCCTGTTTGCATGGCCTTATAGCATGCTCTGTGTGAGGATGGCACCTCCTGGTTCCCATAGGAAGTGGTGGAGTCCAGACAGTGGTGGGCTCTACTCCAGTCCTTAGCCCTCCATGGCCTCCGAGACTGTGCATCACTCTCCCTGTGAGCACACGAAGTGGCCCGCAGAACCCACGGCCTGAGCATGTAGAGCACGGGACACATTGACACTCTGCCAAAAAATGCTCCTCACTAATGCAATTTGCAGCTGTGGGACCATCGCAAGCTAGGATGACATAAATGAACTATAAATCCATGTTGTAAGGGTGAATGGCTTGCAGATCAATTCTGCTGCCACAGCATTGATGGGTTGGGCTCCATCAGGCTAAGTCTGAGAAAGCCACCAGGCCGAGCAAGAACATTCCCGCCTTTCTACAAATACTTGGCTGTGAAGAAACAACAGATTCTGAGAGACAAAACAATTTCCATACAGATGGGACAAGTTCCTCTTTTAGCATTTGTATCCAGCACTCCAAACCCTATGCCATGGGCATCGTATGCACAGCCAACAGGTATTTATTGAACATATAATTAGTGTAACCCCAAATCTTCACCAGATTTGACCTTTAGAACGCTGTAGATTAAGAAGATAACACATGTCAGTCCAGAAAGTCATGGCAGATGTGGGCCTCTCCTGGAACCAAGGAACCAGCACCTTGTGTCTTCCTGTGTGTTTCCAATCGTCTTTCAAAACTGGGCTTAACTTTTCCCTTCCTGTCACATCAGAGGTCACCTGATGCTTGCTCTGTCCTTTCATGATGGATTTCTAGAAGATGGGTAGAAGCCGTGGGATGGTTTAGAAGGCCAGACCCATCACATCCATCAGCACCCAGCAACCCAAGAGCTTCCTCCTTCTCCCTCTTTCCCTCCTGTCTCTTTCTCTCTCTCTTACTCTCTCTCTCTCTCTCTCCTCCATTTCCAAGTTTTAAATTTCCTCAGCTACTGTAAAACTTAATGAATGCTCTGGAGTATACAATAGCATTTTGAAAACAGAAATCTTTGACTGCAGCGAGTGAATCATCACCCACAGCAGGGACCAGAGTTGTGAATGTGGGAGAATGTTTTAGTGCCATGGGTTTTCAAGCTGAAAAAAAAGTGGGGGTAGGGATATTGATTGCAAATGCTATTTTGCATTCTATAAATGAAATATTGATTTTTCAATTGCACATTTTAAAACCATTAGTCTTTGAACATTCCTAATGTTTGGTGGACAGATGGAGAATTGGCAGTGATAATTCAGTGATTCTTGATAGTGATTGATTTTAGAAGCAGACTTTACATAAGGTAAACTTTGGTTGCCAATTCCACCCCTTCTATGGTCTCCATCCTCTGAATAATGGGATGTGATCGTGCATGCATCATATCGCTAAATGGTGCTTAAGGCCAGGTCTACAGTACAGCAATTCAACTACAGTGATCAAGTTGAACTACAGATAGCTTAGCACCTATTTTATCATACACTGCTCATATAAAAGCACTACAATTTCATGCATGTAGTACTGTTGTTCTAACTGGCCTGAAACTTCTTTCTGGCAAAGATTATAAAACAAACAAATTAACAATCATTTCTTAAGCACTTGCGATATGCCAGGCAATAGTCTGCTGTATGTTTTCGTGAGTATTTTCTTGGTTAAGCCTCATAAGAGCATCTGAAGCCAACACTGCTGTTGTAGAGATCGCTTTCTGTGGAGCTATGAGTAGACACATTCTATGACTGCTTTCAGTTGTTATTGCAATACTTAGTTGCAGGTGATATGAAGTCATACAGTTTACAGAAGAACAAGGAATATCTGCAAGACAGACATCTCATGAAAAGCTCTCATTTCTGACTCAGAAGGACACTTGCCTTAGCTCTGAAGTTCTGTGTTCACTCAGAGCAGGAATAAGAGCAAGGAGTGGTGGGTAGGGAATGAAATCAAACTGAAACAGTCTCCCCAAAATGATCCCAAAGAGAACGTCAGTAAGGATTTCAGAAAATCAACTCATCTTGCATAAGGTGGATTAATTAAAGAAAATACAGATGTCACATAGCTTCTGTACTTTATTACCACCAACTCATTTCCTGTCTCAAACACTGCATTAAGATAGTCAGTTTTGGCATGAACTAAGGTCATCTTTCTATGAATATGGTCGTATTATATGAGTGCTAAGAGTATTAATTAATTACTAACAGGGTTTTAATGGAGAATGGTCATGCCTAATAGTTGCTGAAAGGAGAATGCATTGTGAAATATGGATGTTCAAATTATTCTGGACTTAAGATAATCTTAACATACATTTTCATAAGAAATGGAAGTAGCTCTTTCAGCATGATTTTAAATGGTCAAGTTTACATTTGAAAAACATCTAATTTATAACTTGCACTGATATTCATTAACCTTGAAAAAGCCTTTCAGATCAAATTGAATTTATGGAAGGTCCTCAAATGTATATTCCTGTGATAATCATTCCATTTGAGCAATGGCCTCTAACTTCTCTCTTTGTATCTCAGATGGTATTTTGAGCAGCAATAGTCTTTTGTCTATACAGACTCAAAAGTCACTCTCACCTCAGAGTTTGAGATTTCTCAGTCTCTGTCTCCATGAAGTAAACCTCAAAAACATGTAAAAAACTTCATTTCTATGCAAAAACTAATAATGAGGTAATTCAACCTCTGTGCCCCCAGGTGCTCACTGACTGAAACTGGAGACCCCCATCCTACACCAGCCAGCATGTACCTGGGCATTTCCTATATGGGACTCTCCCAGCTGAGGTGACCTCAACTTAGTAGGAAAGTTGATATTGCTGGGCCAGATTCTCTTTCTCTCCCCTCCCCCACCCTTTCTTCAATACTATAATTATCCTTTATGCCTCTTGTTTTCCTTGCCTCCCTCTTCTCCTGGCCTCTTTGCGTGTGTTCAATAAGTTAAAAAGAGAAAGTATTTACTCTTTCTATTAATACATATTCAAGTTTTAAATTTGGGGTTTCTTGACATTTTTACTCTTTCAAGCTTTACAAATGTTTGGTTTCTCAGATTTTCCATTCTGTAGGTCAATAATTAAATCTAACAGTGAGTGATAATAATGCTATGTATTATAAGAATCTTATAATTATGTAAAAACTCAGTAGATGGCAATTGATGGGTGTGTTTTGCTCTACCATGTAAATGATGTAGAATTTCAGATTAGAATGGCTAATGTGATTAATATAACATAAATATTTACTCTATCCAGAATGGAGTTTAGTAGTTCCTTTAATAATTCTACTGTTAAATTGATTTCAGAAACAGGACTATGTGTTTTAACTGCATATTTGATAGACACATGACCAAGTGCCTTAGTTAAAGCAATGCATGGTGAGCAGCTTATGTTTCCAAAGTCCCATAAATAAACAGAGAAGACAGGACCACATGGCATCAAAACCAAGTGAAGACAGTGGAATATTATTCCTCCCTACAAAGGAAGGAAAGAGTGACACATGCTACAACCTAAATGAACCTTTAGGACATCACAGTAAGTGAAATAAACCAATCAGAAAAGGAAGACACTGTATTATTGCACTTACATGAGGCACCCAGAGCCATTAAGTTACAGAAACCAAAGTAGAGCCACTAACCCAACACTCATCAAGCTATGGGAGAACTTTAACCAGACCATTAACCAAGGAGACCTAAATTACACGTATGCAATAATCCGCTCAAATCCAGAGGATGACATGTTCTTTTCAAGGGTTTGTAGAATATGTAGCTAGCTACACCACATTTGGGATGTATCTAGCAAATTTATAATAATTAAAATCATGTAGAAGGAGATCAGCAAGGTTACAGAACAGAAGGCCAGTCAGCAAGATCAATTGTGTTCCTGTGCACTAGTAATGCATCCTGTGAAAGCAAAAGCAAACCTTCCTTTCATGAATTCTTGACAAAAATCAAATACTGTACTGGTGAATCTAAAAATACAATGTACAGATCTGTATGCTGAAAACTACACATCATGGATGAAAAGTATCAAGGACATTCTAAGTAGCCGGAGAGTTTCAACATGTTTGTGGAGTGGCATAGAAGTCATCGCTTCTCCCCCATAAAGTTTAGGTTTAATGAAATTTATTTCAAAATCCCAGAAACGGGCTTTGAAGATACAGACAAAATTATTCTGAAATGTGTATTGAAAGGCAAAGTAACTAGAATAGGAAGACATACATTTTGAAGTGATTCTTCCTAAATTCACTACTTATTATACAGCTACAGTAATCTAGATTGTGTAGTGTTGGTGGAGAGCCAGACACATTCATCAATGGAGCAGAACAAAGAAAATAGGTGTATTTCCCTCAGCACACACCTTTTGTGCTTCCTGTGCAAGTACTCTCTCACTTGAGCCACACCTCTAGCCCCTTTTCATTTAGTCATTTTTCAGATAAGGTTACTTGCTTTTGCCCAGGCTGGCCTTGAACCATGATCTTCCTATCTCTGCCTCCCAAGTAGCTGGGATTGCAGGCAGGAGCCACTGTGCCCAGCTCCAACTCATTCTTGAAAAAGACATGAAAACAATTCAATGGAGAAAACATTTTTGACAAATGTTGCTGGAGCAATTATGGGCAGAAAAATGAACCTCAGCCAGAACCAAAAGCCTGTACAAAAAATTTAGCTCAAAATGGACATATTTGAAGCCAAAAATCATTTATAAAACAGCTCTAAATCTTTAAAATTAGGGCTTGAAGAGTCTTAGACGGGACAGTAACAACACAACTCATGATAAAAAAAGCACTCTACAAATTCACAGAGGAAGCTGGTTTCCTCTGTGACTGTAGAGCCCACTGCCCTTATGGAAGGAGCCCATGTCCTGAGGCTGGTCACAGTTCATGAGCCCAAAGCACACAGTTCAACCAAGACCTTCCAGCCTGTAAGCCACTGGAGCCCTAAAGAATTAAGAGGAGGGCAGGAGAGTTGTGTGGCCAACCGAAGGCTGTGTATGACACAGGCCCAGGTCACCCGCTCCAGCCCTGGACCCGCAACCTCAGAGCATTTCTAAGGAAAACTAGACTTGGGCTCCACAGACACCCAACGTGACTCCTGTGAAGCCTACAGCTGGGGTTTGGAGACAAACTCTGCCCGTGTTCACTCTCTGGACAGACTGTCCTGGCAGCTGGGGGCAAAGTGGTGTGATGGCCTCCTTCTCTTTCGGTAACACAGAGTTTCAGCATCAAGAAGGAGTGTACAGGGCATCTTGCCATTATCAAGTAATCATTAGTCCCAGCAGACTTAGAAAGGGAAGTGGGGGCTGTGGAGGCGCCTATGAAGGGCAAAAGAATATTCTAGAAAGAACTGAGGAAGCACTTCCCTCTGCCTTGTTGTTCCAGAATTAATCCAGGGAAACAAGCGAACAGCATCTCAGCTCTGTCCCCTTGTCTATTTTTCCTTCTTCAGCACCACACCATAGAGGTACTGGTGTGGATAGCAGGGTTTCCCTATAGCTGCAGGAACAACACAGAACACATTTTGAAAATTCAGCTTCAATAAAGCCCCAGCATTGACCCCAAAAGCAAAAGTATTTATATTATTGACTTCTGTATAAGGTGATTGTTAGGTGGGGGAAAAAGATCTTTCTGCTGGTCTTGAGACCTGAGGGAAAAATAACTAAAATTAGAGAAATAGGAGATATAAACACAGTGAGCAGAATAAAGCAAAATACTTCCATGGAAGTTTCTTCAGATCTCATCTGGATCTCATATAGGAATGTGGTGGCTCTTCCCGTTTGACAGTGTCATTATGTACCCTACAGATTCAATTCCATTTACAAGTCAATGGTATGAGATTTCATGACAACTCTTTTTCAGTGGGTTGATTCTGTCTGATCCTGCTCAGGAAGGAAAAAAAATTTAAATAGAAGGCCTAAATGGTTGCCTGTGAGACCCTGCCACAGGCACAGCCCACTTTTCCTGTGGGTCTCTTGGCTTTATGCACACAGAGAATGCCAGCTACAAGGTATGGCTAAGCCAGCTCACAGGCAGACAATAAAACATAAATTTAAAGGCCTGGAACTGGCACCAAGCAAACATTTTGTGTGCTATGTAGAAAAATTTCTGACCCAACTTTGAAATGAGGACTGAAGAATGGAAGAAAGTCTGGGAGGGGGTACTTTTTGGACCTGATGAGAGGTTCATCCTAGGACCATGACACAGGCTCTTGGAAGGTAGGCAACAAGGACCTTAAAAGACACAATGATGCAGGAACATCACATTCCTCAGAGTGTGAGCTGTGTGGTAGACTGAACCTGTCTCCACATCCCAAATTTATGTGTTGAAATCCTAATCCAGATATCTCAGAAGGTGCCTGTATTTGGAGACATGGCTTTTGAAGAGGTCACTAAGTTAAAATGAAGTCCTTAGAATGGATACAAATCCAATATGACTGGTGTCTTTACAAGTGAGAAGACTTGTGTACACACATGCTCAGAGCTGAAAAGAAGAGACATTGGGAAAGGCAGCACCTTCAGTGAAGGAGAGAGGCCTGGAGAAGATCTGCTATTCCCAGTTCTTAGGAGTGACCCACCCTGCCCACACCTTGACTTTGGAGTCCTGTCTCCAGATCTGTGAGACAAGAATGTCTGCTGTCTGAGCTGCCTGGGTCGTGGGGCTGTGTCATGGCAGCCTGAGCGATGTAATGTGTGGGAGGCAAAGATATCATTGGGGTTGCACAGGAGCTGGGGAGTTTGAAGATGAGGCAGAATGCTACAAAGGAGGGGTTCTCATGTGAGAAAGCCAAGGGACCCTCAGGGCACTCTGCTTTGACAGGTGAGGGGGAATATCGTGGGCATATACCAAGCTACAGTGGCCACCCAGTAGCCATCCAGCAAGCATCATCAAGCACTTATCCTGTCCCTTGCACTGGGGACAGAAACTCTGAAAAGATGAGCCTCAAGAAACTTGTCATTTGCAGGAAAATGGATGGAACTAGAGGAAGAAAAGTCAAGCCCAGAAAAATAAATATGGCATGTTTTTCCTTGTATGTGAAATCTAGATCTAAGCACATAATAATGATGTGACATGATTATGAAAGACGTACTGTTTCAGGGGCAGTGGCTAAGGGGAAGAAGAAAGGAGGAGGTTGCAGGGGTGAATATTAAAGAAAAACATTATATATGTGCATGAAAATAGCACAAATAGACCAAACACTGTTCAAAAGGAATGGGGAGGGAGAGAGGGTATAGGAGAGAGGTGAATTTGATCAAAGTACATTACATGCAGGTTGTAAATTGCACACATATACAATTATATATAATTAATTTATCCCAATAAAATTAAATTGAAAAAGAAAATCAAGAAAGCTAACTAAAAGAATGAAAATGTTTTAAAAAAAAAAAGTTCACATGCTGGTGAAAGGCAGACAGCAAGTGCACTGAAATTCTGATTGACAAGGGCTATGGAACTTCAGAGAAAGGAGTGCAGGTCAGCCTTTCTAATTCCAAATCCAGAACTTTATGACTAGTACATGACCCATAAGTAGACAACTCCACACCTGTCTTCATGTAAGGAATGGCAGTGAAAACACAGACACCTTCAGGCAATGTGTCTAAGATGTATGTAAAACATAGATGCATTTTGGATTTGAACTTGAGTCCCATCCTCAAGATAGATAATTATGCTTATGAAAATATTCCTAAATACAACATCCCAAACACTTCCAGCTCCTAGCATTTTGGATAAGGGGTTCTCAACTCATACTGTAACAGATTCTACCTCAAAAGCAGGCCATGTGCCAAGAAGAGGGGACTACCCTGTGGAGATTAGGGGAGAATGAGATTGCAGAGATTTGGGATGAGGGCAAAAAAGAAAGAAAGGAAGGGAGCTTCTAGAAAGAGTGAGTGAGGCTATGAGCTTGCTGGTTAGAGGGATTTACAGTGAGGCAGGATGAAGACCATGGGTTGAAGGGCATTGGATTCCATAAAATTCAGTTTGAAATAATAATGGTAGATTTTCACTTTAATTCATTGATATCTTTAGCCTCAAACTTATTTTTGTGACATTAGGTGAATTTTAGTATGGAAAGAAAGTGTAATTTATTCATTGTTTTAAACTTGTAGCTGGGCACCCGTGGCTCATGCCTGTAATCAGCTTCTCAGGAGGCAGAGGTCAGAGGATGGCAGTTCAAAGCCAACCCAGGCAAATAGTTTCCAAAACCCTACCTCACAAAAACCGTTCACAAAAAAGGACTGGTGGAGTGGCTCAGGTGTAGGCCCTGTGTTTAAGGCCCAGTACTACAAAAAAAAAAAAGAAGAAGAAGAAAGAAAGAAAAGAAAAGAAATTGTAGAAAAATTTAACAATTTTCACAAAACTGGAATTTAAAGCAGATTTTTGCAAGTCTTGGATTTTAGTAGAGCATTGACATTTTCCCCTCATAAAAATTGCAATATCATTACTTGTGCCAGAAACTTTTTTAAATGAAGGAAGTGAGCACATTTCAGAAGTTTCCATGACTAACGAGTTGTATTATTGATTTGCCATCAGTCATGGTCCTTCAACAGGCCCTGTCTATCTGGTGAGCTTTCTCCTTTCCCTTTCCCTGAGTCTTTCATCTCTGGGGAGTGGAAATCAGGCTAAAGTGTTGCCAAAATCCCTTAAGGAGGCATTTGGAGAGGCAAAAATGTAAATTGTTTTTTGAATGTTGTATATTTGAGCATGGAATATGGTTCCTAAACAACTGGCTAATTACATGTAAGTTGTTATATTTTCATTTCTTATTTGACATTTTAAACTTGATATCATGTCTTTCTCATGCATGCTTCATACTCAACATAGACTCTCTGCTGACCTGACCCCAAGCTGGACACAGCCTTACTGTGGAAGTCACATGGATGGCTTCAGCAGAGAGCCAGGAGGCCACAGCTGTGCCTCTCTGGGCAGCCCTGGAGTAACCTCGCTGGCAGGAGAAGGAGGAAGCTTTTGCAGAATGTTCTGAGTAACTCTGCTTCCAAGCCCTGCTTTGCCTGTCATGCCTCAGTGCTCTTGGGCTCACAGACTCCCAGAATGCAGCAGTGGGTCTGTCACAGGAAGGGTGAGGCCTCTTGTGGACTCATTGTGCCCTTCTTTTCCACAGTGCTTTCTCAGGTTATAAGCCGCACCATCTTTCTTTTCTTTATTTCATTTATTCATATGTGCATACAGTGTTTGGGTCATTTCTCCCCCCTTCCCCTCACCCCCTCCCTTTCCCCTTCCCCTCCCTCTCCCCCCACCCCCTCCCTACCAAGCAGAAACTATTTTGCCCTTATCTCTAATTTTGTTGAAGAGAGAGTATAAGCAATAACAGGAAGGACCAAGGGTTTTTACTAGTTGAGATAAGGATAGCTATACAGGGAGTTGACGCTCATTGATTTCCTGTACATATGTGTTACATTCTAAGTTGATTCTTCTCGAACTAACCTTTTCTCTAGTTCCTGCTCCCCTTCTCCTACTGGCCTCTGTAGGAAACTTTAAAGTTTCCTTTAAAGTTTCTTCATTAGTTCTTTTGCATTGAGGACATCAAACGCTACCTTGTTTTTTGGGGGGTTTCTTGCCTATCCTCATACCTCCCTTGTATGCTCTTCCCTCATCATGTGATCAAAGTCCAATCCCCTTGTTGTGTTTGCTCTTGATCTAAAGTCTGCATATGAGGGAGAACATACGATTTTTGCTCTTCTGGGCTTGGCTAACCTCTCTCAGGATGATGTTCTTCTGTTCCATCCATTTACCTGCAAATGATAAGATTTCATTCTTCTTCATGGCTGAGTAATATTCCATTGTATATAAATACCTCATTGTCTTAATCCATTCATCGATAGTGGGGCAAAATCATATTAGATCAGGGTGGGCCAAGTCCAATGACTGGTGTTCTAATAAGAAGAGGAAAGGAGCTGGGCCCCAGTGGTTCACACCTGCAATCCTCGCTGCTTGGGAGGCTGAAATCAGTAAGATCATAGTTTGAGGCCAGCCCTGGCAAACCGTTCATGAGGACCCCATCCCCAAAATAACCAAAACAAAATGGACAGGAGTTGTGTCTCAAGTGGAAGAGTTCAAAACCCAGTCCTACAAAGAAGACAGAAGAAAAAGGAGGAGGAAGAGAAGAAGAAGAAACAGAGACACACATGAAGAAGGCCATGTGAAGACAGAGGCAGAGATTAGAGTGGTGACTCCAGAAGCCCAGATTCTGGGACAGCAGATGCTGAAGAAAATGAGGAAGAATTCTCCCCTAGAGCTCCTGGAGAGAGCAAAGCATTGTTGATTCCTTGATTTTGGACTTCTGGTCTCCGGAACCATGAGAGGACCAGATCTATTTGGTTGTTTTTGGCCATCCAGACACAGAAGCTCACATGGTGGCACCAGGGCATAAAGGGAAGAGCTGCAGGGTGCTTATGTGTTTTGCAGCAGCCTGTGAGTTCCTTGGTGAAACACCAAATGCAGATCTAAGTCAGACCAAGTGCTTCCCAGATACAGTGCTGGACAGAGAGACACATGTCCTCCTTGCCCCCAACTCCCAACTGGTCAGCTCTGTGACCTCACCCCACCATCTCCTCACTGGCTAATAACTGTCCCAGTCAGAGAATTGAGTCCTGCAAGTTCAGATAGTGCTTGACTGGAAAGAAATTGATTTCCCAATGACAGGACAGTCCACGGTGTCTCACCTACCAAGTATGGAAAATAACACCAACATCACATGCCCATCCCTCTCCCCTCCACCTTCCCACATACAAATGCTCAGTTTTGCAATGAAAATATATGGGTCCAGATCTCAGTTCTGCTTCTTGCAACTATTTCCTCTGTTTGAGACACCTTACCCATCATGCATCCATTTGCACAGCTGTAAAAAGAAGACTGAAAGTAATAGGCAAATTTTACACCATTATTAGAATGAAATAAATGAGCACAGAAAATGTCCAGAAGGACCAGGTGTGGTAGCTCACACTTATAATCTCAGCTATGTGAGATGCATAGGTAGAGGACAGAAGTTCCATGCTGTCCTGGGCAAAGGCAAGACTTTACTTGAAAAAATAACTTTTTGTGAGGTGTTGAGATCAAACTCCAGTAGAACCAAAAGAAAAAGAGATCCTTAGAAGAATGCTTGGTATATAATAAGTGCTCATTAAATATTAGGCTTTATTCTAGAAAACTCCAAGGTTGCTCCTTCCACCAATTAATCACTGGCATAGGGAGCCCAGCAAGTCTCCGCTGTGTTCCTGGTCATCCTCTAGCAAGCTGGGCCAACCAAGGCCAAGTCATGCTTGCTCCAAGCCCAGAGGACACTTCCAAGAATCTGGATGTGTGCCCGGCAATGGTGATGACAACAGCCAACCCCAAGTCACCTGGTTCATGTTAGGCATGACCCAGTTTTCTGTCTGTCCCACACCCAGTTCTTCCTCCCAGCTAAACACTGGCTAAAACACTTGCCTTCTACAACCAGGTCCAGGAAAGATCACCTAGCTCCATTTGGAGCCAGTGCTGGTCTTTTCTGTGAGATACAGCTTTTTCTTCATTTGCTCTGGGAGTGGGCTTCCCTGGACCAAGGCCAAGTGTATATTCTATTCCTTTCCCCACAAGTGGACCTGTGATGGCATGTGGACCACTTAGATCATGAGAGTCAGCAGGAGGCATCCTGAGGACCTTGCCCTGAGCTGCTTTGGTGGACACTCTCACAGGACACAGAATAGGTGCAGGACAACAGGTGGCATCTTCAGCATAAAAGAGAAGGAGGTAGATGACTCCTAACCATGTCCCACTACTGATCAGCTGAGATTTGCACCACAAAGACCAGCATGGATCATTACCACCCAAGTACCAGATCAAACCTTTGAATCCCAACCACAATCCAGAATCCTTGCAAATTTCAATGTGCTGGGCATTCAGGCTTGGATGATTTGCAGTCCCTTCTCTCCATTCCTTATAGCCCAAGGGAATCTCCCTAGTTTCTGCCTGGTTCTGCCCCACTGCTCTGTCTTCCTCTGACCTTCTGTGATTCCACAGAGACAGAAGAACTCACAATAAAACAGAGTGCACTGTAACCCACCTTCTACAGACACAGACATCTCCCTGCAAGGCAGTAGTGCAGAGGGCTGGACTTTCTCCCTGCTGCAGTTCACCTCCTGTGGAGCCCAGCTAAGTGGAGTTTCTTGGCCTAACTCCTGATTTGGAAACCAGGTTTGAAATGTTGGCAACTGTGCCATATATCTTGAATCTGAAGCTACCTGGGTCCATGTCAGACTTTGAGATCATTGTGTTTGATGTTCTGCTCTTGATAACTACCTTGTTGAGTGAAGTGTGATGAAAGTTAGCAAAATAAAATGTGTTAAGAAGCATATCATTGCTTGGTGCTGGTGACTCACACCTGTAATCATAGCTGCTCAGAAGGCAGAGATGAGGAGGATTGTGATTCAAAGCCCCTCCAGGCAAATAGTTCAAGAGACCCTATCTCGACAATATCCATCACAAAAAGTGATGGCAGAGTGGCTCAATGTGAAGGCCCTGAGTTCAACCTCCAGGATCACAGAAAAAGCATATCATTAATCCATCTACCACAAACTTTTTATAGATCTCTCTGTCCATAAATGGATTCTGACTTTGATGATGTGTGGAAATGCCTTCTTTTTATTATATGGAACTGTATTTATGTGATACAAAGGCATTGCATTGAAAAGTGTAAACTGGTGGTTCTTTGTCTCTGTCCTTCCTACAATTGAGTATTTGGAAACTGGGATTCTCTGAAGTCTTCACTTTTCTTTCTGATGATTACTGTTGCAAATGTCCTGCATAATGCCATGCTCTGTAAAAGGGTTCACTTAGATCACAGCCGTGAATGAAAAAATTGATCATTTTTTACTTTAAAAACATAAATAAACCATCAATAGTCTAATCAAAAGATTGCTTAATTGCTTCTAATATCATACGATTTCTAAACAGCAACTCTGTTTGGCCATGCAAAAGTTAGGAGAGGTCAAGCTAAGTTTTTCCTATCAATTGTCTTGAACAATGAAAGTTTCAGAATAATTGCATGTATGGATGTATATATATATAATATGTGTATATGTGAAGAAATTCAACAGGCATATCATGAGTCATTCCAATGTTATGAGAGCCAACTGTCTACTCCATGTTCAACTGTCCACTCCATGTTCCACAGTAAGATAGCTGTATTATTTTTACTGCTCTACTACCCTTTCAAGACTACTCCATCCAGTCAAAGACAGCTTACTCATTATAGAAACTTCTTTGAAGTTCCATCGACTGGTCAATGGACATCCAACAATTCGAGCTCAAAGTTGCTTTTCATCCCTTACAGTGCCATTCCCACCAGTCCAACACTAATGTGGCAAATCCTTACCCAGCTTCACCAACCTCTAATGAAAGACCCATCTTTAACCAAATTCTAGTTGTCAACAAATTCTGAAGCTGAGAATGATGATACATGCATGTAATCCCAGCACTTGGAAGGCTGAGGCAGGAATATCATGAATTCCAGTGAGCCTGAGCTGTAAAACAAGACTTTGTCTCAAAACAACAACAACAACCATACTCTGATCTTGCTTTCCTTCCACTGAAACATAAAGCTTTGCAAAAATGATGTCTTCCTCATAGTGGTAAAGGGTAAAACAGCTTTGTCTTATTAGTGGGTTGTGTTAATTCTATTTTGGAATCTTATTTCAGAAGTCATTATTATCCTCATACACTTTGAGAGTCCAAGCAGGGTGCAAGATCCCAGAGCTTGGGTTATCAAGGTCTACCTTTTGAAATACTTAAAGACCCTCAGAGCTGGCTACCTGCCACATCCCAACATTGTCTGCTTGGCCTGTTCAGAGCCCTTGCCCTGGCACTATGGGCCTACTCGCCAATCCAGAGAGGCTCACAATGCCACCTCAGTATGCCCTCTCCCACAACAGAACCCCACCCTGGTGAAGAGTGCAGAACAGCATCTGCCTGTTTGGACTTGCACCTCTTCAGACAGAGTTAATAACTTCCTGCCACTCCTGTTGCATTTTGTGCCCATGTGTTTGTTCCAGGATGAACAAAAAAAATCACATGTAGCATATGACACTGCATCACAATGTGTGCATCACACATTTCTCTCTCAGTGAGGTGCTTGAGAGCTGTGTGTGGTTAATGTCTGTGTCCTTTGTTGCAGGCACAGAGAATATCCTGGAATAAGTGACTTGAGCAATAAAAAACACAGGAAAGTAATGGAGAAGCAAGTAGAAGCAAGTAGGAGAAGTAGCAAAAGGAACAAGGGGATGTGCTTTACATAAAATTAATTTTCCCCAACATTCATGGATTCATTCAATGTATCAGCTAACACACTGAAAACTTCTGCTGGTTAAGGTGTTCACTCTGCACAACACACCTATGAGGTGTTTCCTGCACATTAATCCTTCATTTTATTCTTCTAATGAAGAAGATATAAAGCATGGGGTGGTAAAGGGACATGCTCCAGGTCACCTTAGAGCTGGTGGAGTAGGAAGTCCAGCTAAGAAGAGTTTGCCCATGAAAACAAATGACAGGCTGATCATCCATTCCTATCTTTGTTTAGACACCATGAGATTCTAAGAAAGACATAAAGGTTAAAAGATATTAGTTGCTGAGCATCTAAGGAGATGAGAAAGGATGCAGGCAAATTTATTTCCAAAGTGCCCATTGGACAATGCAAGGCAGGAAATTTAGACCATTGGGGAAAGTCATTCATGAAAATAAAAGGAAGACAAATGCTCCAAAGAAGCATCACACTTCCAACACTAGCAGCTGGGTCCCCAAGTCCACCAATATGCCCAGTGCTCTCCTACACAGACAGCACAGTTGGATTCCCAATGTGTTCCCAGGTCAGCACAGCAAGTAGACCTGTGATGGCTGGTTGACACGGGACCCCAATGGTGTCCTAAAGTATCACCCCCCTAAAATGGAATTCATACCATGAGGAGTGGGGAGACAATGCATTCCAGGTGCAGAGGCTGAGGACTGGATCTGTTAGTATTTGTGTAGAGTCCAAGACAGTTGGAGAAATGGCCCTCTATGACCCTGCAAGTGTGATGGGTAGAGAGCCTTCATCAATAAAGTACTCTTGGAGAAGCTGTATTTCTTGTCCTGTGACAGGACTTTTGACTAAACTTCACAGTCCCATCATGACTACTGCTTGCAGGTTCAATGTCCAACACAGGAAGGGCAGGGGAGGATGTCATAAAGTGGTGCATTTATCAGCTGCAGGTTGGTACTTGTGTGGTTATACTCCAACTATCATGTGTAGTAGCTATTTCCACTCTGTATTAAAGTGAAAAGGTTTTGCTCTCCTATTGTGTATATGACGGTTACCATACACAACTTTTTTGCCATTCTTTGGATCCAGCACAGTTAAAATCACAGTATTTTCCAGAGATTGTTGTGCTAGGAGGATGGTTAAGTTCCAAAGGAGCACACAGTAGAGAGCAGGAAGGCCAAGGTACATGATTTGAGAAAAAGAAATGAGATTTTCTTACTACTCACAAATCATCAGAAAGTTACTCAACTCTCTACTCTTGCTTCTTAATCTCTAAAAGAAAGTTAATTATACAGACATGACCACATAAACAGGCTATTAAGATAATCAAGCTGGATCATACATGTCAATGAGATTTTTAAATCCTACAATTTCAAAGCAAGATCTTTGTGTAGTCATTTTTAAAACAGATCTAAAACATTTGGAAAGATAATTGCTCCACTAAAAATTTCATTTGAAGCAATTTTGGGTTTGCTTAATGTATTTGATTGAAATGGCAAATGGGATCCATTGAGCAAGTATGTATGGTAGTAAGCATACCTGCACCTGGTGTAAGTTGAGCAGAGCATGCCACAGAAGGTGACTTTGCTCTCAAAGGTGTCTGGTCCATGCATATCCATGAGCTGCCTTTCCAGGTGCCACCTAGCCCCAGTGAGCTCCTCCTGAGAGCTCCTCATTTAGGGTTCTGGATTCCCTTCCTCTCCAGGAAGAGTGGGAATAGAAGAGAGTGTTCCCAGATAAAAGACAAAAATGGTACCACTTCCTTGAATTTAATTTTATTTGACATTTTTCAGGATAAAGGAAAACACAGACATTACATTCATTAAATATATAAGCATGTAAAAATGTAGTGATTTGTAGAATAAACATAAAAGAAATTTCACTCCTAGAGAAATCTAACCAGACTGTAAAGCCCTCTTCATGGTCCACTCACAACACTACCATCAGTGTGGTGTACAGTATGGCACTGGCCCAGTCATTCTCTGGGTATTTTGTTAAGGTTTTCCCTTCATTCTTCCATCAAACTCTACGATGTCCAAGTCCCCAGTCTCAGTTCTGGGGCCTAATAACATCTAGAACCTAGGGCATTAGGCTGTCCACCTGGGAGGGTGCCCTGGGGATGGGCTTGACAGGTTCAAAGTCCTGATGATGGACTCTTTCTCAAGTCTGATTCTCAGTGAGTACCTGAATGATAGTGCAAGTGACTAGTGGGTATCTTTAGACGGCGCTATGGCCCCACCTGCTATCCAACCTATAGGATGTGGGAAGTCCTCTCCCCCTCAGGCTTTCTCAAGCCTTCCTTTTTTCCCTCACCAGCTCACCAGCTCACACTGTGACCACCCTCAGGAAGCAGATGAACTTCTCTGTGCATGGGATACACCTGGTATTTCAGCCACAGAGTATTGTCAGTCCATCCATTTGTTCTGCTATAGCAAACTATCACGGACTAGGAATTTTATACAGAACAAAAACATGTTCTCTCTTAGTCATGGAGGCTGGGAAGCCCACAATCAAGGTGTTGGCAGGTTGGATTATCTAGTGAGTACTACTCTAAGATGGCATCTTAGTGCTACCTACTCTGGAGAAGAGGACTTTGTGTCCTCACGTGGTGGAAGGTAGAATAGCAAGTGAACAGACTGCAGCAAGTAACCTCATTTATAAAGGGCTTGATTCTGTTCATGGGGGAGGAGCCCTGGTGACCCAATCACCTTCTAATGCCATCACGTTAGTCATAAAGTTTCACCCATTAATTTTGTAGAGGGCACATTCAAACCACGGCATTTTCCTTCTTTCTTTTTTAGCTTGATATGATTGGGACTGAATAGAAGAGAAATGGCCATGAAGAACAGTTGCCAGAGTCTAATAAATAGGCCAGAGCCTGTATCAATGTATCAATACCTAGATGTATGATCTACCAAACTTAATGACATTCAACAATAACTTTTCATGGGGTTTTGTAAGTATCTTGCATATTTGGAAATTCTGATATTTTAAAATATTATAAAACTTATTCATATTATTATTAAAAATGATTCATTTCAACTAACATTTGGTCGAGTATTGTCCCTATGGTAAACTCTGAGCCAGGTTTCTCTGGGTATATAAAGGTGATAAAATGTGGGGTCTCTACCTTGACGGGTGCTCCCTCTGACAGGGTCATAAAACACACATCAGCAAGGAATGAGCAAGTGAGATAATGACAAAATGCTTGAGTCCCCTTCTGGAGAGAGCTGCCTGGTGAATGGGCAATGCTGGGAAGGTCATTGAGGACTACATGCCTTTGTGATGGGGCTAAGGGTTAAAGAAGATGTCTGCCATACCCTGAAGACAGAAAGGTCTCTATGAGGTAGTGACAGAGGACATAGCTGACTACACTGCTGTGACCCAAGCTGATGGACCTGAGTGAAGGAGTAACACTGGCCTTTGCTTTCCTTCCTTCTGGGAAGAAGTGACACCCCCTGGGACAGTTAAAGAGAGTTCTATCATCCTTGAGGTACTTCTCTGAGATGGAGGTTATCTGCCTTGAGAACTTTCTCAGCCTAATTTCTGTTATTTTTCCCCCTTTGCTTCATTATCTCCTACATTCTCCTAATTGCTTAGGAGCTTATGAAAAATCACTTCACATGAAGTGATATACTACCCGTACAGGCCATTCAAACTCAAAATCACATTTGCTTGGATGGAAAAACCTTTATAAATTATATAGATTTCTTTAAAAAGTAAATTAACAAAACAACCTGTATTTGAAAATATAGACCACCTTGGAAATACAGCCCTGCATGCTTTGGTCCTAGAACATGTCTGACCTACATCAGTGTCAACCTTTAATAGCTATAGGACAGGGTCGCTATTCTGAGCCACATATCTTACCAGCATGCAGAATTCCCAAATGCACCAAGGAGTTATGGGTGTGTAATTTTTAAACAGTTACTGGCTGCTCCTTGGAGGTAATCATTTTATGTCCTTAGGTTGTTAGAAAGACGCACATTTTCATAAAGACGAATAAATATAGTTGGGAATTCTACATTTTTATGACCAGGATGTCTTGGCCCAAGATGCAGATGTGAAAGTTATCATAATATAAACAGCAGTACTAACCCTGACAACTTAGTGTAAAATCAAGGTGACATTAATTTCCATGAGGCCTTTGAAAACTTTGGGATTATTCACAGGCCAGTGATACCTGCCACTCAGGCAGAAGAAAAGTGCGGTTTTTGACAGAGTAGAAATTACAGCCTTTTCTTTTGTTAATATACAGAGACAAGAGACAGTGCAAGGAAATTACAATATCCAAGAAAAATGAGCCCTTTGGTTGTGGCTACACACAGCCATCTTGACAAAGCAGTGCACCCTTGGTTGCTTTTGGGAACACAATTCCTCTATCCACTCCTTGTCAGGGCTCCTTGCAGTGCAGTCAGAGGACTGATGACAGAGAAAGATCATCTTGTAAGAAATTCCAACCTCAAATTCAGCTAAGGTGACAGCAGCTGTTAAGGCAGCTGTTAAGACTCTGTCTTAGTTGGAGAGGGAGGCACTTAAATCCCAGAAACCCCAGAAATGTCCATGATAGAGTGAATGGAATATTGAATTTTACCAG
This sequence comes from Castor canadensis, assembly GCF_047511655.1. Classification (NCBI taxonomy): domain Eukaryota; kingdom Metazoa; phylum Chordata; class Mammalia; order Rodentia; family Castoridae; genus Castor; species Castor canadensis. The sequence continues at coordinate 56,068,904 of NC_133394.1, forward strand.
GGGCAGTGAACCCATAGGCCCCCATGTGGAGGCAGCATCAACCCACCTCTTCCTGGCATTCCTGGGGTGCCCATGCTGCTTCCTGCCCTCCAGCCTGCACCTGTGTGCAGCTGTGGATGGTTCAACAGGGAGAGAGAGGAAAAACAATCTGGCTAGCAGAACAGCAGGAGTGGTTGCAGATGCTGCTAGTTACACTATTTTCACATTAGAAGAACAAAGGCAAGAGGCTGCCAACAAATCTCTGGAACTGAGTGAACATACACTCAGCAGCTCAGCCAGTCCAAGGGGTTGAAAGACACATGGTCCCACTACCAGACACAGCAGCTCTCCATCCAAACACAATGCTCTGAAGCAGCCTCTGAGGCCAAGCCTCAGAGACCTCAGGACTTTCACTTGTTACTGCTTCCAATCTTCTTTGGAGGACAGGGCTGAAAGCCCCACCTCACATTCAGCCTGAAGGAGCAGTCAGGGACAGATCGATGACTGAAGCCCTAGTGGCTATGTTTGAATTGTAGAAGCACTAAGCCTGGATCTCCCCTTGGTCATGTGCAAAGCTCCAGTTGTTGGGGCTGCATATTGTTCCCTGGAAACTCAAGGCAAGGTGTAAAGACAAAATTTATTTATTTGGGGAGCAAATTACCAGAAATTAATTCCTGGACAAAGTCCAAGACAGCCTGTGCCGGAGATTGGTAGGAGGAAGGGGAATAAATATTATTCATGATCGTGGCATTATTTTGAGGACACATGCTATATTTAGCCAAACAATAGCACATCTTATGAGAATGGTGTATTATTGTGAAGCCCAGAAACTGCCTAGTCTGCTTGTGAAATATTCACAAATTGGAACCATCTTAGCTAGGCAGGAAAGAGGAAGTTCTCCAGGGAATTTTATTGGGTACCACTCCCCAGTCATATCAGTAGGGAGAATCCGTTTGTTTTCCATTAGGAGATTTATTGAAAGCAATGCAATAAAAGTTATTTAAGTCACATAGTTTTTAATCTTCCAGCAAAATATTGTGCCCATGCCAGCAATGAATCATATTTATTGTTATGACTTTTTATAGTCTGATAATCTATATTGTGTATGCTATACTTTATGAGGAAAAACAATTCTACAACCAGCAATCCACAATCCATGAATTTAGCACTTTAACTACATGGGTTGATGGTGAGGTATAGAACAAGGGTTCCAGTGCACAGAGCTGGAGGTTATCTCCACATCACTGTTTCTTAACTCAGGGGATGGTGAGATATTTCTTATATTCTCTGTATTATAACATAACAGTCACCTACAGGGAATTTGTTCTCAACTTTAAGCTCTTGGAATGGGAGATATGGGCAAACTAGTAATGAATCAGGTGAGGTTTTTTTTTTTTAAGACAGGATCTTGCTACATAATCCAGGCTGATTTTCACCTTGAAGTCAGCCTGGCTCTGGCTCCAAGTGCTGGGATTATAGACACGAACCACCATGCCTGGCAAAAATCAAGGAGCATTGTCCTTGAACTTGTCTGGAGTGTGGGCACTCTTACTGTGCTGCTGAGGACCCAAGGCTCACAAAGAAGTCACTTGCCTGAGAGGAGGTGCTCATTTGTCCCGAAATCTGATGGTGAGCTTCCCTGGACAGGTTGAGGTCCCTATACTTGTTTGGCCAGTGGGCAGCCACCCCACAGCAATCAGGAACTCTCCATTCGACTTTCCACTCCACCCTCTCCTTCCTTTCATGGTTACCATTGCAACTCCCACACGCAGTGATTAAGGCTTCATGGTTATAGTGGCAACTCCCACTCATGGCCATTAGAGACTTCCTGTTTCACCCTCCTCCTTCCTTTTCCCCTCTAATTACCATGGCAACTCCCGCTGGTGAGCAATGGATCCTGACCTATCCTACAGATCTGTATTACCCTGAGCTCCTCCCCACCAAACCTCGACCTATCCTGATGCCCCATAATACCTTAAGCTCTTGACTTCACCCAGTCTATAAAAACTGGGCTGCCATTTCTCAGGCAGGACTTCTCCGGCCCTGCTCTTTGGGGACAGTGAACCTCGCCGGAGAGTGCACTCTCAATAAAGCCTGCTTAAAGCCTATTTGCTTTATTATCTGGCTCCGATTTGGCCTTTCCACCTGTGTCAACCTAACATTTGGTGCTGAAACCTGGGAGGAAGCGAGCCTCACCCGACTCCAGGCAGTCAGGGCCTTGTGCCAGGCCCTGGCTTGAGGCCCTTCCTCCTCTCCAGATCGACGCTCTGGCTCTGGCTTCAGTGAGTCTCCTCCCACATTTTGTTCCTCCTTGGGCCCCTGTCCTAGTCGCAGCAGTGCCAGGATCAGCCCCTCCGTTTCTCCTTGCACCTGGGCATTCGGAGAGACGTCTCCCCTGTCCAGGCTGCCTCCTCCAAACAGGGTCTCCTCTTTTAGTGAGGGACGCTTCTCTAAGGGTTGAGACTCTCTGACAATTCAGGAATGGGATCCTCCCAATCCAAGCTGGACTCAGGGACTGCTTTGTCCTGTCTCCTCTCAAACTTCAAAATTTGGGACTCTCTCCAGACCTCTGTCGCAAATGGCTCATTTTCTATTGTACCACAGCATGGCCACAATATACTTTAAACAACAATTCAAAATGGCCTCCACAGGGCACTTTCAACTTTAATATCCTCACTGATCTTGATAATTTTTGTCGCCAAACCCACAAATGGTCTGAAGTCCCATATGTATAGGACTTTTGGGAGCTGCGGTCTCATCCCTCTCTTTGCCTCCAATGTTCCCCTTCCCAGATCCTTCTCGCTCAGACACCCAATCCTTCTGGGTCCCCTCCCCCATACCCCAACCCTTCTCCTTTATCTGAATCTACTGAATTTTTACCCCTCCTCCCCACCAACCACAGCCACCCTCATCATCACATCTGGCTTCCCCTCCCCCTCCCCCACCCACAGAACCTTTCCCACCCAAGCAGCCATCTCCTTTGGCCTTGCTTCCCTTACCCTCTGCTCCACCTACTCCCTGCCCTCCTACATCACCAATAGCCTCCCATACTCACTCACACTGCCCTTCCCCAACCCCTCTCCTTTGTCCTCTCTGAGAGGTGGCTGGAGTGGAAGGACTGGTCCGAGTCCATGTTCCTTTCTCCCTCCAGGACCTATTACAAACAGAAAAGCACCTGGGGTCCTTCTCCACCAACCCCTCTGTCTATTCCAAAGAGTTCTACTATCTATCTCAGGCCTATGCCTTAACTTGGCATGACATATTTGTCATTATGGCCTCCACACTTACCCCTGATGAACGGGAATGCATCAAAACCACTGCCTGGTGTTATGCTGACCAAACCCACTTGGCTGATCCCACAGTCCCAGTTGGGGAAGACGCAATTCCCGACCGCGACTCTAACTGGGACTACCAACCCAAAGCTCCAGGTTGTCGCAGGAGAGACATAATGATCCGATGCCTCCTACAGGGCATGGACACGGTGTCCAACAAAATTGTAAATTTTGACAAACTCCATGAGGTAACCCATCAGCCCCTCTGGGGGCCTGCTTCAAATGTGGCAAGGAAGGCCACTGGGCTCGCCAGTGCTCCAACCTGAGACCTCCAACTAAACCCTGCCTAAAATGCAAACAGGTGGGTCACTGGGGATCGGATTGTCCTGGACAGGGCTTACCCCCGTGGCTCCTTGTGGAATGTCAGCCCCACCAGCTATCCAGATCCCTGACTTTCTTGGACTGGCAGAAGATTGACAACACCTTGACTCAGGGACCCCAATCACCCTCACTGAGCCCAGGGTCACGCTCCAGGTAGCAGGTAAGTCCATCTCCTTCCTCTTGGACATGGGGACTACCTATTTTCTGCTGCCTGCCTACTCGGGTTTAACAGTTCCTTCATCAGTCTCTGTCATGGGAATTGATGGCTCTCCCTTCTGCCCATACAAAACTCTACCCCTCCCTTGCTTTGCTAGAGGTATACTATTTGTACACTCTTTTCTTATCATCCCATCCTGTCCTGCCCCACTTTTAGGTCGAGATATTCTAACAAAGCTTGGGGCCTCCATGACCATCCCTCCCCATCTACTAGAACCTCTAACTTCCCACTCACTCCTTCTGGCCTCAGCCAGCCACCTAGCCCCTTCGCCTCCTGAACCTGCTCTGCCCACCTTTCCTCTTCTTGTCAACCCCATTGTCTGGGACATCTCATTCCCAGTTGTGGCTACACACCACCTGCCCATCCACATTTCTCTTAAGGACCCTAACCAATATCTCTGTAGACCCCAATTCCCTATTTCAGAAACTCATCAAAAAGGCATAAAAACAATAATTACCAAACTCCTAAACCAAGGTCTCCTTATACCTATAAATTCCCCATGTAACACACCTATCCTTCCAATAAAAAAGCCTTCTGGGTCCTACAGATTAGTCCAAGACCTACGCATCATAAATGAGGCTGTTATCCCCATTCAACCATTGGTTCCCAAATCCATATACAATCCTCTCCAATGTCCCCCCTGATACTACTCACTTTTCTATCCTTGATCTCAAGGATGCCTTTTTCACTATCCCCCTCCATCCGGACTCCTACTTCCTCTTTGCCTTTACCTGGGAAGACCCGGATACTCACCTTACCCAACAGCTAACTTGGACAGTTCTTCCCTAAGGCTTCCGTGATAGCCCCTACCTCTTTGGTCAGGCTCTGGCTCAAGACCTGGTCATGTGTAATACAAAACCTAGTACACTTCTACAATATGTTGATGACCTCCTTCTGTGCTCCCCCTCCCAGCAGGACTCTGAAAAGGAAACAGCCAACTTCCTTAACTTTCTAGCCTCTAAGGGATACCGGGTCTCCCCAGCCAAGGCCCAACTCTGCTTACAAGCTGTTACTTTCCTGGGCTTCTGTCTCACCCCCACCTCAAAGGCATTTACCATCGACCGGGTCCAAACCTTTAAGGACCTCCCTCCTAATGATGCCCAAGAAATTTTATCCTTCTTGGGCTTCATTGGGTTTTTTAGACACTGGATTCTTAATTTTGCCTCATTGACCCGCCCTCTGTACCAGGCTGCCAAGGAGACTCCCACTGGTCCACTCACCTCTCCGTCCATGGTCCGTCACTGTTTTTCTTCTCTCAGGGACACCCTCCTTCAGGCTCCAGCCTTGGCCCTCCCAAACCCTTCCAAACCCTACCACTTATTTACAGATGAAACTTCTGGAATAGCCAAAGGGGTCCTTACCCAACTATCAGGCCCTATTCACCGACCAATTGCTTACCTCTCCAGGCAGCTGGATCCCACTGTTAGGGGCTGACAGCTGTGCCTCTGAGCTCTTGCAGTGGCAGCCACCCTCACCAGGGAGGCTCTTAAGCAATCCCAACTACAACAAATAACTGTATATTCCCCACACAGACTCGCTGACCTCCTCACCCATTCCTCTCTCTCTCTCATTAGAGCTTCCCGCCTACAGACATTTCATCTCCTATTCATCAACAATCCTGATATAACTCTCACTACTTGCTCCCCACTCAACCCTGCTACACTGCTTCCCACCACCCCCCCACCAATAGCCTCTAACCCAACCCATTCCTGTCCTGAAACAGTGGAGAGTCTCATGACCCCCAGGCAGGACCTTACTGACTCTCTCTTACCTTCTCCTGACCTCACTATGTTTGTTGATGGGAGCTCCATCCTAGATGACCAGGGAGGCTGCCGAGCTGCCTATGCCATAGTCACCATCAACCCTCCTCGGGTACTGACAGCAACTTGCCTACCCCTGGGAACAACATCTCAAAAGGCTTTAACCCAGGCACTTGCCATCGCCAAAGATAAAACTGCTAATTTTTATACTGACTCTAAATATGCTTTCCTTATAGCACACTCTCATGCAGCCATCTGGAAGGACAGGGGCTTCTTGACCACATAGGGCACCTCGGTGGTCAATGGACCCCTCATTGCCAAACTATTACAAGCTCTACAGCTCCCAAAGGGGGTCATCATCATTCATTGCAGGGGACACCAGACCTCCAACGACCCAGTGGCATGAGGAAATGCCTTTGCAGATCTAACGGCCCGAAAGACAGCCGAACAGTCAATTCCCCCACCTATCCTTTTCCTCTCTTCTAGCTTTACTCCAAACTATGAGCCAAAAGAACAAACTGCTCTCCTCAAAGAAGGGGGAATTACGTACCCCAATGGGTGGATCTTCAAAGACAACTGTCTGATCGTCCTCTTGGGCCAGACAACAGAGGTCATCACTGCCATCCACAACTCACTACACATAGGCCCCAAGGCCCTTCTCTCCTTCCTGGAACCCTTGTTTCACCCCAGGGCCTCCAATCCACCATCCATCAGGTCCAGGAGGCCTGCTCCATTTGCTCTCAAGCAAACCCCCACGGTGGACTCCATCTCCGCCAATCCCTCCACCAACTCCGTGGTAGCCAGCTCAGTGAAGATTGGCAGATCGATTTCACTCATATGCCTAAACACAAAAAACTCCGTTACCTTCTTACTTTTATTGATACTTTCACAGGGTGGATCGAAGCCATTCCTATGGCCACAGAAGGGGCTACAATCATAGCAGACACTCTCATCCATCACATCATTCCCCGTTTTGGCCTTCCACGAAGTCTCCAGTTGGACAATGGCCCTGCCTTCATCTCCAAGGTCACTCAACTAGTCTGTAAACACCTGGCCATCACATGGAGACTCCACACCCCATACCACCCCCAATCCTCAGATAAGGTTAAGCAGGCCAACGGCCTGATCAAACAACATCTCACCAAGTTGTCCCTGGAGCTCCAGCTCTCCTGGGTTGACCTGAGGCCCCTGGCCCTCACTTGCCTCCGAGCGGCCCCTAGGCAGCCAACTGGCCTAAGCCCCTTTGAGCTGTTGTACAGCTGCTCCTTTCTCCTTTCCCACACTTTCCCATCAAGCACACCTCCCTTAATAGGATACTTACCTTACCTCACACTCCTCCGCTCCTTGCTCCGAGCCCACACAGATCACTACCTACCCCAATCAGATACTGTTCCGCCAGACTATGGCCCCCTGTCTCCAGGTGACAGCATTCTTCTCAAGCAGCTACATCCAAAGCCCCTCCAACCCAGATCGATGGGACCATACACTGTCATCCTCACCACTCCCTTGGCGGTGAAACTTCTGGGACACCCTACCTGGTACCACCTCACCCACCTTAAGAAGCTTCCACCCAACACACCTACCAAAACTTGGCAAGTTACACCAATGGGGCCCACCTCCCTCCGGATCTCCCGGTGAGGGGACACTCTTAATGCTGATCCTAGCCCTTCCCCCAACCCTATCTGAACCAGCTTCTTCTTATTGTTGGAGATTCAGGATCCAAGAAACATATACAAAAGACAATAGGGTGGTCACCCGCCTCACCGATGCTGGGGATTGCCCCTCTGGGGGGGTGTAGCAGACCACTCACCCTCCAATTTCAGCACTCCTTTACCAGCACATATAGAAAAAGAACTATAAATCTTGGTTATTTCTGTTTTACATTTGATCAAACCAAACCATACTGTCAGGAGGGGGCCAAATTGTTTGAAGAATATGGAGGATGTCCATATTGGTCCTGCAAAATTCATTACATTAAGTTCAACAATGGATCTCACTCAGGCAACTCATTGGAAGCTTCCTATGATGGCTCCCAGGTATGCCTTTATATTCCTGACCCCTGGGATAATAGATGGGCAACTGGGGTGACAGCCAAGGGATATCAACCTGGGTATGACACACATCCCTCAACAACCTTCAAAATCTGGAGGCTATATGAATGAGTAGTCCCCCAGATTCTCAGTGTACTAAAGGACCAGGCAAAAGCCATTAGGGAGGCAGAAAACAGCCTTCAAAACAAAACCCGGAGAGACCCTATCTCCTGGCTGTCCCTAGCACAGGAAGGTGCCCACTTGTTAAATAGGCCAGGCCTGGCCAATGTAACTAAATGTTTCCTTTGTGCTGCATTGTCCAGCCCCCCACTTGTAGCTGTTCCTTTTCCTGGGCCATTCCCATCAAACGGGTCAGCCTCCACACCTCCGCCTGCCCCCATTGTGGGAGACCTCCTATATAGAGATCCTCTATCCCTACAATTGCCCTTCTGCTACTCTGATCCTGGCCAACTATGCAATACCACTAACTCTACCATATCAGATTCCCTCTGGGCCCCTCCAGGAGGCTTCATTTGGTGTAATGGCACACTTTCAAAAAATCTTACCCAACAGGCCCTAACTTCCCAGCTCTGCTTACCTGTCTCTATGGTTCCCCAGCTTACTATGTATGGAAAAGGAGAATTCTTCCAACTCATAGGCCTTATATCAGGGACCCAGCCCTCACCTCCACATAGGACCAGGAGGGCTATCTTCCTGCCTGTCCTTGTTGGGCATATCTTTGGCAGCCTCAATGGTGGCTACCAGTTTGAGCTCCAGTGCCCTGGCTTACTCAATGATCCAGACCCAAAGGCTCTCTCAACAGGTTCTGACAGGCTTTGAGGACTCAGCAACATCCCTTGCCTCTCTTCAAAGACAGATAACCTCCCTAGCTCAGGTAACCCTACAGAACTGCTGTGCTTTGGACCTTCTCATGGCAGATAAAGGGGGAACTTGCTTCTTTCTTCAGGAAGAGTGCTGCTACTATATTAATGAGTCAGGCCTGGTGGAAACTCGTATCCAGTCTCTTCACAAGCTCAGCAACGAGATACACTGCTACAATATTGCCTTGATTGACACCCCTGGCTGGTGGAATTCATCCCTGTTTAACATTCTCACCCCACTGATTGGACCCCTAATAATTATTTGCCTCTTTCTGCTTCTGGCACCCTTTCTCTTTCGATTTTTCCAGAACCACCTATGCCAATTAACTCAGGTAACCTTCAACCAGATGATGCTCCAGGTTCATGACTACCAGCTCCTCCCTATGGGGTCCGGCTGCACTGGTCAAATGGCCCAAGACATCCCTAGCCCCTAACTTTGCCCCCTTTCAGCAGGAAGTAGCCAAAACCAATTCTGTGCCCCTATACCAAAGAGTCTGGGATGTTTGGCCAGTGGGCAGCCACCCCATGGCAATCAGGGACTCTCCACTCGACTTTCCACTCCACCCCCTCCTTCCTTTCATGGTTACCATGGCAACTCTGGCGCAGCAATTACGGCATGCAGTGATTAGAGGCTTCATGGTTACTGTGGCAACCCCAGCATGCAGCGATTATGGCGCACGGGGATTAGAGGCTTCATGGTTACCATGGCAACTCCTGCACATGGCGATTAGAGACTTCCCATTTCACACTCCTCCTTCCTTTTCTCCTCTAATTACCATGGCAACTCCCACTGGCGGGCAATGGGTCCTGACCTATCCTACAGATCCATATTACCCTGAGCTCCTCCCCACCAAACCTTGACCTATCCTGATGCCCCATAATACCTTAAGCTCTTGACTTCACCCAGGCTACAAAAACTGGGCTGCCATTTCTTGGGCATGACTTCTCCGGCCCTGCTCTTTGGGGATGGTGAACCTCGCCCGAGAGCACGCTCTCAATAAAGCTTGCTTTAAGCCTACTTCCTTTATTATTTGGCTCCAGTTTGGCCTTCCCATCCACATCGACCTAACAATACTGTCTTGATTTTACAGTGTAGTCCAGGCTCCATTTGTGACAATGCTCCTGGGTTTGAAATATGCCTTTCCTCTCCTTCTCTGTGGCCATGGCACTGGGGACAGTAGGTTTTTATGGTTCTTGCATGCCTATCTCTAAGGTTGGTTGCTACTCACAAGAGTTCCCCTGAAGGACTGGTATAGGGTGACAGATAAGCTATGTTCCTAGGTCTCCTATTTGCACAAATCTGGGGCACAAGTCTGCAGAGGTCTCTTGTCTAGCAGCATTGGATTTTTCTCTGAGGACCTTCCTGAGACTGATCCTTTTTGTCCCTTCTGCCCTCTGTTAGACAGTGACAGGAAGACTTTAGTGTCCCCATGCCTAGGACATAGTATATTCTGGACATCTGCCCTGCTTCCTACTTCCAGAGGCATCATCAGGCATCCACTTGCACCCCACAGTTTGGTTTCCCCGTCAGAACTACCTAGCCAGCTCTTCTGAAGAAAGAGGAGCCTTTCTGGGGAGTCATACCCTCTAACTTGCTTCCTGCAAGGGTCATCTCCCAGGGCTTGGAGTTTTCTCTATGGATGCCCAGATGTTTATAACAGCTAGTACCCATGCTCCAACACATTTTTTGAAAGCCACATATTGGGTGTTATGCACATTGACTCAGTCTTGGATTAGCTGATTTTTGAGGTGCGGTCCCACACTGGTCCTGGCATGGCCTCAGCTCCTGCCTCCACCTGGGAGCAAGACCCAACACAGAGCTGCTAAAGCTGGGAAGCCCCCTACCGTGCCTCTTGAGTACTCCAGGATTTGGTCTGCCTGCCTCTTTATCTAGTCCCGCTGACCAGTTTCCTTCTCTCCTTTAACCCATGCAAACCACATGGGAAAGATGCAGCACTAATAACTATACTAAGGACAGTATAATACCTAGCCAAACTCTTACCTGTGCACATGTAGATACCATGTGTGATCCCATCCCATCGGCATTTGTTGATCCTATGCATTGCAGGTGCTCTGCTAAGCATGGAGGGGGACATTGTGGAAACCTCAAGAGCCCATGGTTGACTTGTCGATGGGAGTGTCAAATGTGGTAAATCTAGGGGATCCAGTGACTTCACAAAGGACAGTTTAACTACAAATGTCCTCAATACCAAAAGTGGCTGAAGAATGAGAATTCAGGATTGTACAGTGAAAGAAAACTGCCTGCAGCAGTGTGAGGGTTTCTCAGATCTCAGGGATGCTGTCAGGAACCCACGGTCCCTCCATCTTCCACTCAGCACCTCTTGATTTAGTGTCCTTAGGCTTGTCAGCTTTGATCACAAAATTGTGGTAATGGCGTAAGCATCCTTCCCTACTGAAGCCTCATCCCAAAGGAGAAGGAGAGGTACTTTGTCTTGAGCATTTCTTTTCTAATTGTGAAACAACAAAAGCATCTCTAGGAGTACCTGAGGACATCCCCGCAGGCCTTGGAGGCAAGTGCAAGAGCACATGTGCATGGCCTTGAAACGGCTCAAGGTGGGCATGCTCCTGGACTCTGACATCCCAAGACTATTCAGGGGGAAGTCACACATGTCTGGGAATTTGGCAGAAAGAAGACTAAGAATTCTGGTACTGTGGGTATGTGTGTGTGTGAATGAGTATGTGAGGCTGTGTGTAAAAGGATGGGCTTGAGGAAACAGGACATATAGGAAACTCAGGAAATGAAGGTTGGCACCTTCCTCCATGTGCAAACAAGTCCATAGCTGATACATAGTGGAAAGTATGACTCCTGGGTGTCAAAGCAATGAGAATCTGTAGGCATTCTTAATCCAGACACACACAATCAATCATGTCCTCCATGTTGCATTTTTCCTTTGATTCCAAACCAGAATGAGTGGTACAGAGAGGAGCTGAGGAAAAGCAGCAGATTTCTGCACTTAGATTTAAATTAAAGCATACATTCTTCTCCCTCACCCAACTCCCCAGCTCTTCCTTTGGCTTGGACTAACTCCACCTGAGTAATTGCCATTTTTTTAATCATTGTATTGTTTTTTTAAAAAATGATAACCTTTAAAACTTTCAAACAATGAAATATAAAATATGAAATAAGATTAAAACCATAAATCTACCCAGCTACTCCTAACATTTTCTTTTATAGGACCCACATATTGATGGAATACTTACTAAAATGTGGCTGTCCTTGAAACACGTGTGAAGGAAAAGAAGACATTCCAGGACAACATGAATTGAAAATATCTGACTTAGACCTGGAGTTTGAAGGATGAATGGAAGTTAAGTCAGCAGGCTGGGAAGACTATATCACTTAAGGGAAGGAGAAAAGCACAGTGGGGAACTTACCATGGAGGGGCCCAGGAAAAGTTCATGTGGCCAAGGTTGCAAAGCAAGAAGGTGAGGAGCTAAGAGCAAGGCAAGAAAAGTAGACAGATGTTATCCCATACAGGACTTTCATCTTTAATCTCAGAGTAATTGGAAGCTTTGATGATATTGAAGAATGGGGCAGGGCATTGGTAAGAGGAAAGACTGGCAATGTAGGTGAATATGGAGCTCCTGGATGGGAGTCTGGTGGTAGAGCAAAAGCACGAACAAATCCAGGTCTGGAGGAGGGAAGGTTGGTAGAGGTGGTGGAGACTGAGAGGAGAGGTACTACGGATCACATGTGTGCTACTTGAACTAGTGAATGGGTGGCAAGTCAGATGCCCATGGGGAATGCATGAAGAGGACCAGGAAAGAGCCAGGACACAATTGGGGCCCACCAAGACTTCCCTGGGGAGGGTCAGGAATTTCTGGACTTTGGGGCTCTGCCCAACTCAAATGAAGAACTGGTGTTGGAGATAGACATTTGGAAATTGTTTAGTAGATGGCCAGGACTTGGGTTTGGAACACTTACTGAGTAAGCAGATATACAAAGACATCCTGTGAAGAACTCTGACATTTACTGGCCAATTAGAAAAGACCAAGAGGGACTGTAAAGTGGATACAGGTGAAGCCAAGAAGCCTTCCAGAAGTTGGAGGGAGAGGTTGCTTCAGAAAGAGGGTATAGCCAGAGACTTTCTGCTATACCCAGAAACTGCAGGACAACTGAGGACTAGACAGAAACCTGACTTCCTTCTCCCCTCCTCCTCCTGCACCCAGTCCCTGCACTGCCATGGTCCTGCCCAGGATGTTCTAACTCATAACCTGCCCTGGTGCTTCCTCCACATGTAGTGTCTTCCCCACAGCAGCTGCAACCCATTGATCCTGCAGTCTAGGCTCAGTTATGAACTTCTCAGAGAGATCCCACCCTCCTCCCCTAAATTGCAGCCTGCACTTCCCTGCACTTGTGGCTCACTCACCTGAATGTTCATTAATATCCTACCTAAATATTTTGCTTATTATAGTTGTTATTTATAATATCTTCCCAATTAAAATTTAAGCTCCAAGAGGCACTAACTAGTTTAACCACTTGTCTAAAAGCAACTAAGACAAAACAAATTTGGATACATTATTCCCTTTGGCTTCACAATTTCACTACCAGGATTCCCTTGGAGGAGATAGTAATTGCCTAAGGACATAAAAGTTCTGCAGAAAGGTAATCATCTCCATGATGTGTATAGTGAAAATTTGGAGGAATGTTGGCCCGTAGGAGACCAGTTATGCAAATTACAGCAGAGAGTCACAACGAAGTGTTAGGTAATAATTAAAAAGCACAGCGGCTCCAAACAAGGTTGTGCCAGTAGAAGTGGTGAGAAGAGGTTCGATACAAATGCATGTGTCTGTATGCACACATACATGTTGTATGTGACCTGTGCAATTCATTTGTGTAATATTATGGAATGTATAAGTACACACATTTTAATGCATAAACAGTCCATTTCAAATGTAATATAGAAGTTCTGTTGAAATACATATAGAAAGATTGAATATGGGTTGTGAGAAAAGAGAAGAGTCAAAGACTGTCCCCTGGGATAGTGGTGAGCAGACTTGGTGTCCACCCAGAAGAGGAATTGTTAGCAGAATATACATGAATTGGAAGATCAGAATTTCAGCTTGGAGATACTAAATATGAAATATCTAGTGGATGCATGTTGTGGCTGAACTGTGTTCTCCTAAATTTTTCTAGTCTTAATCCCCAGGCCCTGTGAAAGTGACCTTATTTCAAAGCAGGGTCTGTGCCAATATAATTAGCTAGGATGGGTTCACACTTGGTCAGGGTGGGACCTAATTTGATATCACTGGTGTCCTTATAGAAAGAGGCCAAGACAGATGAGGAAGAAGAGGGGAGGTCATCTGGTGACTGAGACAGATGTCTACAAGTATGGTTACAAACCAAGGAACATCAAAGATTGCCAGTGTCTCCAGAAGCCAAGAGTGAAGCATGGAACAGAATCTCCAGTACAGCCTCCAGAAAGAGCACAGCTCTGCTGACACCTTGACTTCTGGTTTCCAGCATGCAAGTGTGAGCATAAATTTCTGTTGCTTTTGTGGTTGCAAGTTACAGCAGCCCCACGACACTCATACAGCATTCAAAGGTGGGCATTGAAAAGGCACATACATATGCAGCTCCCATGTTCATGAAAGAGCTGTGGCTGGAGATAAAAACAGGTGCTGCTGCAAATCCTGAGGTGGGGATAGAACAGGTGGTGCAAGGGGACAGTGCAGAGTAGAGCAGACTGAACTGTGGTCTACAAGGGCCAAAGTACACAGGGCTGAGGTAAGTATTTGTAGTTAGCCGTGCAGAAGACTTCCATGACCATGGGGAGAACTGGGTCACTGTGGTGGTAAGGATGGTGGAGACAGTGTACTGACCACTGCATGCTTATAATGAGAATGTAGGAGTGCTGACAGGGATGGCAAGCACTGACACTTATTTCAAGAATTTTGGCTACAAAAAGCCGAAGAGAAATAGAACAGTAGCAGGTGGAGGTGTGGGCAAGAGAGTCTTCTTCATCTGTATCATTTGTGTTTTTGTGTTTGGGGATGTTGCAGTAGAAAGGGGAGCTAGGTGCTGGAGTATTGTCCAAACAAGCGAGGGATTCTTGTCCAGGTCAGCAGCAGACAACTTGGATTGAGGCATGGAACCTGTGTCCACCTCCCAGCCTGGCCCCTGGGCTGGTGGGTGAGGAAACACCAAGGACAAGTCTGCAATTTTCTCCCACTGGCTTCAGTTTTCTCAGTGGAGCAAGAAATAATGTCACAGGCAGAAAGATGGAGTGTATAGGGAGGAGGTGTTGAAGGTATGTGGAAAGGAGGAAGTTGTGAAATAATTGTCTAGAGGACTAATTTTGCATTTCAGTTCATGTGCAAAGGGATTTTTTACTAAGAAATTGAAAACAAGAGAAGTACACAAGCAATATAATAAATACCCATAATGCAATTTAATATGCATTAACAAATGCTAAATTTTTGGCACACTTGCCTTGATCAAGTTTGAGTAGTAAAACATAAAAAATAAAATTGAGTTATCAAAATTTAATGTTAACTATATCTCTATCCAAGCCCTGAACAAGAAGAGAAAACTTCAAAAGCTTTAACTCCTACCTATCACCTTTTGTGTTTTGTGTGTGTGTTTTCAATTCTATCTTAGGTTCCCTTGCCTGATTAGATATTCTGAATTTCTGTTGTCAATAATTCTTTAGATCTGCCCAGATGGTGGAAAATTCATCTGTGTGCCTTTGTTGTGTACAAATAACTCTTCATTGTCTGGATTCAAGTTCATGCTTTTTGAAGTTCATCCTGCAGTAGTTCTTTCAGTAAGTCAGTGAGTGTTGGAATCTCGTAGTTGTTGCCTGTGTGAAAATGTTTTATCCTTAATTGAATATAATGTTTTAGGTGTGTATAAAACTTTAAGATGGCAGATTTTTCTACCAGCACTTAAAATACTGTTCCATTTTCTTCTGACATATATTGTAAGTAGCACATGTTCTGTAAATTTGATTTGCCCCTGGATGATATTACAATGACCTTAAACTTGCCTTCCTTTCTCTTTCCTTCCACTGATAGGTCTTTTTATTTTCTTTCTTTCCTTTTTCTTCTACCTTCTGAGTTAACACAGATTGAGTGACATCTGAGAAGGGCACAGCAGCAGAAAAGTCAGATCCAGTTCATTCTTTCCATTATATATTCTGCTAATAATAATGGTGGCTTTACAGAAAAAGGAGAGAGTTCTTTTAGATGAATGGCTCTTCTTATATCACCAATCAATGTCAAAATTCATTGAACAAATATTCAACTAATGGCTAATACATGCTAAGCACTTAGGAAACAACAACAAATGAGAGATATGCAGTTCTGTTCTTATAAATATTATAGTCACATGTGAGAAATATCTACAACAGAGAGAAGAATTAGAAGTCAACATGATTGAGCAGGAAAAATAGAGGGATGACATGGAGACATGTGAAGTAGAGTCAACATGGGTGAGTATTTGTGAGAGTATGGGGGTGGTGATGAAGGAAGTCCCTCAGATATCTGAAAGATGAGGAGGCCTAAGTCTGAGAAAAGTCAGGGGAGACTATTTTATTGACACCACAGCCTGAGACACATGGAGGTGCAACCGCTAAAATTATTTTTCCTCACCAAAGCAATGAATCTGTGACCCAAAAGCTTTCTGAATTTCAGCCCAATCCCAATATCCTAGAATTTGTAGACTAATTTCAGGAAACACTTGCTTGACAGAGTGCCTGCTCTTTCCATATGGGTAAAGACCATACAATCCCCAGAGCAGCTACTTCCTGCATCCCTCCTGCCCTTTCTTCCTTCATTCATCATGGCTTTCCTGAAATCCCTCACTAATTGACTCCTTTTCTACCCTATCCAAATCTTCTTCCTCTGATCCTTGCCTTTTTGGTTTGATTTTTTAGAACTTTGGTAATGGGTGAAATAAAAGCAGTTTTCTAGGTTGAAGGCATGGTTCAAGTGATAGAGTGCCTTCCTAATAAGTGTGAGGCTCTGAGTTCAAACCCCAGTACTTCCAAAATATCATAGAGAAAGAGAGGGGAAAAAAAAGAGGTTTGCCCTCACTTTTACCTAACGTAGGCAACTGAAAGTTGCTAAGTATCTCTTTTCTCTTGGCCTCCTGAGTGGTCACAGCAGGCCTCCTTCTCCATTTCTGTCCTGTAACACCTTTCTCTTTTTCCTGGTCATTCATTTATTATTTACAATTAGACTATTTCCAGAAAGAATTAAGAACAGTCTCTTTTCTCATTCAATTTTCCTTGCCACCATTCTCCTCTTTCTTTTTTTCCTACTTTCCTAATTGCTTCCTTTTCAGAGGGAAGGTGTCACTGTAATTAAAGAATACTGGTCCACAAGCATTTCACTAAAATTCCCTTCTACAAAATAGGACTCCTTGTATATTCCATGAGATTGTTTGAGAAAAGAACTCATTTTATGACTAGCTGTTTCATGGTTTATATTCAGTTTGGCTATCCATTCAAAAGTTGGGATTAAACCATCTCACATTCAAAAGTTTAATATATGACAAAAAATAAAAATAATACTTGGAAATGTGGAAGAGTAAAAAGGTGACATATATTCATGTTCATACATAGTCTGCACTCCCTTGGATTGGCATTGAAATTTGAGAAACATATTTTAAATTCCATTAAGCCTATAATATTTACTTATGTAGTTGTTTTCAGAGCAGGATTTGGAGAAAATTTGAATTTTTCCATGGTTGAAATATTTCATGTACTTTTCCTTGTTCTGTGATGGGTTAGAAAGTTTGACATGATCCTGTATCCTCTGGGCAAGGAAGAATAGTGAGCTTTCATTGGTTTTTGAAACCAATTCTACAATAACAGGAAGAAACATGGCTTAGTAACACCTCTGTGTCTGCCCCAACTGGATCAGGTCTGGTGAGGAAAGGATTCACTTCTCTTGGCCTTCTTTTACTTCTCTATGAACTTGAAATAACAAAACCTTCTTCAGGTTTTGTTGTGATGATCAAATGATGATGTACCCCTGCCTGCCTTACACCTTGTAGAGTTCCTCTAAAGAACTTCATGCAATTTTCAAATACTACTAGTGGGAGATAGACATGTGATCATATAATGCTAATGAACACATTCATCTATCTATCAATTAATGGATCTATTTATCTATTTCACTAGGGGTCTGAATATAGTGCAGGTCACACAGAGAAGATCAATATGATTTCCAGTCATCCTGTTATTGCTCCTGAGTAGTCTTTTTTATTTTTTATTTTATTCATATGTACATACAATGTTTGGGTCATTTCTCCGCCCCTTCTCCCTGACCCCTCCCTTATCCACCCCACCCCCTCCCTCTCCCTGCTACGCCCTCACTTCCAGGCCAGAAACTATTTTTCCCTTATCTCTTAATTTTGTTTAAAGAGAGAGTATGATCAATAATAGGAAGGACCAAGGGTTTTTGCTAGTTGAGATAAGGATAGCTATACAGGGAGTTGACTCGCATTGCTTTCCTGTACATGTGTGTTATCTTCTAAATTAATTCTTCTCAAACTAACCTTTTCTCCTGAGTATTCTGAAATCCCTTTGTGTTTTAAAGTTGCATGTCTATTCATTCATTTTTTTCAGCACCTATTTATTGAAAACTACTCTGGGTTAGACAGTGTTCCAGGCAAAGATTAAATCCCTATCCTGGTTCCATCTCCTCTCCAGCAGAGGGGAAGAGGTAGTGAGGCCAGAGTGTGTAGGGACCTCTTGTCTCACCTTTTCTGAGGACCTGCAAGCAGTAAGGCCTTGGGTAATGGAGGCTTAGAGGGAGGCAAAAGAAGAGCATAGTCCATAACTGGCAGAAGGGTGAGCATGGCATGATGACAGAGCTGCTAGCCTGGCTACTTCCTGGAGTCCTGGTATCATCTCAGGAAGTTGGTAAGAACTCAGAAGGCAATAGCTACTGGCTCTGGACTGTGGACTTCTCAGATTCTTGGAGTCCTGGTACATACAGAAACAACAGAATAAAACTTTCTGAAGGAATGTGTAAGCAGTCATCACACTTCTCATGGGCAGACCAAAGGCCTGACATCACTGGGGACTTGTGTACAAGTCAGTCACCAAATGCTGGGCAAGAAGCCCAAGAGTGGTCTGACTCCCAGCATAGTACTCTATGAAAAACTCAACTTGATTTAAAAAACAAACAGCAGCAACAAAAGGAGCAGTGATTCTGCTTGCCCTGAAGATTTGAGATTGGGAATTCATGCAAAACCAAGACATTAAATGACTTGCTCAAGGTCACATAGATGGTAAGCAGCATCAGAGGTGGGGGAAAAGGTACATTTCCTCATTCACAAACAACACACTTTCCTCCGAAGTCCTGTCTTAAGAGGTCACGTAAGTTTTGTTAGTAAAAAAACCCCCAAGCATATGGATGTAATAAGACTTTAGGATTGGCTCGAGTTATTGAAATATACAATGCGACTGCAGTCCTGCCCTCATTTTCTAAAGCAAGTAAGACATTGCATTCTGTCTGGTAAGAACAGAGAGGAGTGCAAATCCTTTATTTTGTTGTATTGCTTGTCTTTTGGAAGAAATAAGATAATTGGAAATCTCGGTCACTCCATAATCAGGCTTCTCTATGTAAAATGACAGAATGAAGGTGTGGGTCCACTGGCTCTGTGTATGCACAATTAGAAAAGGTATGATGAAATAACAGTAATCACTGGGGCTGCACATCCTGCTGTTGGGTCAATTGCATAAAACTGATCACAAAAACACCTGCCACACCTGACACATTTATAACTATAACAGATGAATAAATGCCAAGTGGGAGAATCAGGGCCTTTTTACCTGGGAGCTTTGGGAAATTTACCTCCTTTGCAATGTTTGCTCAAACAAATTACAAATAAATGGATATTTTTTCTATTTCCAATCTACTATTTTATTTTGATGTGCTCTTTTCATTATGTGGAAATTACTTACACTACACTTTTACAAATTGTAAATACAGAGTTTGTTTTCAGTGACATAGTTGCAATGGTCTACGTGCACAGACACCTCCACCTCCAAGGTGAGAGCAAGAATCTCTTCCCCGTGTGCCTCATTTTGCAGCCTTGACAGCAACATTGGGGCAGTTCTAATCCAGGGACCAGGGAGATGCACTCAGGGCACACAGGGAGACCTTGTGACTTTTGGTCCTTTGTCTTTATTCTCTTTGTCCTGTACATTCCTCTGTGAAGTAGAAGAGTCTCCACTACTTGGTACCTTCTAGCTTGACACGTTTCCTGCCCTCATCTTTTTGTTTGTTTGTTTGTTTGGTGGCACTGGGGTTTGAACTCAAGGCTTTGGGCTTGCAAAGCAGGCACTTTACCATTTGAGCCATAACTCCAATCCATTTTGTCTGGTAATTTTACAGATGGGGGCTTGTGAACTATTTGCCCAGGTTGGCCATAAACTACAATCCTCCCAATCTCAGCTTCTCAAGTAGCTAGTATTACAGGAGTGAGCTGCAGGAACCGGCTGGACTCATCTTTATTACTTAGTCGCTGTCTTTCCTGTTTCCTCTCTTAACCATCATCTAGGTTGCTATTGGCTACAAATATCAAGTACACTAAGAAATAATGCTATCTACTTTTGGGCCACTGTAGACTATGCCAGAACAGCGTTCAGATCCCAGGGTCTCCCACATTTTTCTGCTCTGATATCCTGAGTTGTGAATTTGATCTCAGGAAGGTTCTTGCAGAGCAAAGCAATATATTAAAAAAATGCCCAGGGAAATGAGCATAATGGGTCCCTGAATATTAATCTTTCTTAGGAGCAAGTTAAATCTCTCTAGCCATATCCCCACTTGGCTACCATGATAAATAGAATGAAAACACAATGATTGAGTTTGTGGAAGCAAAAGGCCATGCTCCCCTCTCAATCTTGAGGATCAGGGCACTGGAAAGTGAGCCAAGTTTGGTTCCATATTAGGCTGGAGGATGATGGAAGGTATTCCTGGAAACTAGGGAAGCAAATTATTCTATGGGCCAAGGTCCACATAGACTGAGTCAGGACCATTCTCCTCCTGGTCAGAATTTCATGTGAGAGGCCACTTCCTCCTTACCCTGTCACAGACCACACTGGTACTACTTTGAGTCCTCTTTCTAGCTCTCCACCCTTCCAGTACCAACCATGACAAGAAAGATTAAGGACTTTTTGGGTAATTATTAATTTCTCATTTTTAGAAATATTTGATAAATAAGAATACAAAGAAAAATGATCTGTTTGATCACAACCCTTAACTTTCAAGTCACAATGTATTACATAGCTCAAACTGTTGAGTTACTCTGTGAGTTTCAGTTACGTTTCTGTCTTCTCTCATTTGCTTTCTGCAGGTAGGTGAAAGGATAACCTTGGAGTGACATGATGCCTAAGTGAGTCCCACCAGAGGAAAAAGAGTCTTTTCTCAGAGGTTGCCTTGCAAATCCTCTATTTTGATGCCAATTAACACCACATTGGCTTCTGTTTAGCTGCTTCAGGACCCATCTTTTAAAATATGCCCCAGCTCTCTCTAAATAGCTGTCTAGTTTGGAGCCATAATCATAGGATGAATAAAACGTTACTTGAATCAATTCTTTAGTGAAGAAACAGTGGGGAGGTCCAAGCATGGGCTTAGGTGATGGGACAAAACATGAAATCAGTGGGGAATGCTGGTGAGGGAGCACCAGGAAGTTGAAGGAAGGAGGGAGAAGAACAGGTAAGAAGGCAGGCCCTGGACTTTTCCAAAACACATCTCAGATCCTGTAAATAAGAGCAGAATGATCCACCAGATCGCAGTAGTGAGTGGCGAAGGCCTAGGTGACACGGGAACCACACAATGCAGCACTTAAGAGCCAGTGACCGGGCAACTTAAGACGGGATGATCAGGACAACTCAGTGAGTTTTTAAAGGCCCACTCTGTGTCATCCTCTAATAGAATCACCCTAGAAAGCACACCTACTGAAGGTGAATGAAAATGACTGCATAATGGTTACATTTCTGCCCACTTGACCTAGAAGAGCAGATAGTGAAACCAGAGCCATCAAAATACAGCTATCTTGCAATTTCTTTTCTGTGAAACCACACAGTACTTTTGAAGATGTGAATTTGTAAAATGTCATGCTTTATGTATTTCTCTTTTGGCATCTACCTTAATTTTTAATAATGGATGTTGTCTAACTATACTTAAGAGATCTTGATGAGGAAATATACGAAGTGTGCATTAAATAGATAACTTTAAATAATGGCACTTGTGCTAAGAAGTGTATTTTCTAGCAAGCAACTAACTTATAATGGTCATAGATAAATGAATTAGTGTATGAAATTGTTTATTTATTTGAAAGGGCAGTATTATATTTTTAATATGTCTTCTTTATTGGGCCTGGTTTCCATCTTTTACAAAGTTGCTCATATTTTATGTTCATTGACATTTGCTGCACTTAAACGTTGGAAAATGAAAGCAATCTGATAGCAAAAAAAAATCAGCATTAATATTCCTCAGTATCAGACTCAGTGTCTGATGCAATGATTACATAAGTTATTTGGCAGTGTTGTGAGAACATATGTATTTTTCATTTTTATTGTCTGTGTTTGATGAGTCACTGAGAAAATAGGGAAGAAACATGGCCACTTTTCTTGTATGCATGCCCTTTGATAGTTCTCTTCTCCACTCACTGTTAGTTTCCTTCTATACTGACTCTGGTACAGTATGTCTCCGGATGTATTTGGCCAAATTAAAAAAAAAAATCTAAAACCAATGGAGATGTTAAAAGTATTTACACATCATTTCAACTTGTTCTCATTTGCAGTTTTCAGTATTGTAAAGCTGCTATACAAAGAGCTATGTCCCAGATAAAAAGCATGATAATTGTCTTATATGCTCTCTTGAAGGATTTAAAACATCTCTTTAATTTTTATACAAGTCTTCTTGTATCAAAAGCTTACTACTAGCAAGCTTATTCAAAGCTTTGAAATTATTCATCTGAGTCATTTATTGCTTTCTTTCCTAAAGAATCATAAAATTCATTCCTTTTCTCTTGTGATTGCTTCTTTTCCTAATTTTTGATTATTCCCTTGTTGGAAAGTTTGTCATTGGTGCTGAGAAATATTCAACTATTTTTGCCATAGAAGAATATGCATAATATATAAAACACATTTCAATTTATTTAGCCTTTTCTGGGATAAAGTTCAATTATAGATTTTAAAGTAAGATATTAATTGATATAGACTAGTTGATATTACGACTGCATTGAACTTTAAAATGTTTATGATAGAGAGCCATTTAAGTACTGTATCTTGTTATGTGCTGAAACTGAACTGAAAGCAACTTTTAGTTACTATTTTCATTATCGATTAGTCTTCTCTGTACAATCTGTATGCAGATATGAATGCATACATTTAACTATTTCATTAGGCAGATGGACACTCTGCAAACACGTTTGTTCTTCAGTACTATGGTTGTTTTAATCTCTTGTTATATTTGAATGATAATAAAATAATTTACACTGACCATTGAGGTAAGCTTTATTATTTTTGCCTTTATATAGATTATTATTTTTTCATTTTATTACCCAAAGCTTATTTTTCTACTGTGTTCTTATATATGCATGAAGTGAAAAAGGTATATGTAACAAAACTTCAAATGTGAGTATTTTATGGTAGCAACATACATGCAGTACCAGTTTGCATGACTTCCAAGTACAAGTAAAGAAAAGTCAGTAGCAGGTCAGGAATTTTTAATTTATATATTTATTTGAATGAAATTCATATTTTTGGTACCAAAACCACAAAAGTTATACAGATTTATGTGACACTATGTAATGGTAAGTTATACGTATACATTCTGTAATATTTACATCTGATTAAACACAGGGACTAAGGTAGAATGAAGAAAAGTACAGGGGATGAACTAATTGGGGTTATAAACCATATCTATATGGAAATATCACAAGGAAACTCTATGTGCAGCTACTATTATCACAAACAGGCAAAAATATCTGAGAATCTACCTAAGATGTAAGCACTTTGTAAATGTCACTCTGTACCCCCAGTACAACAATAATATAATAAAAATAGAGGCTTAGGGTCTTGTTTCTATTCTAATGCAACTGATTTCTCTCATTGTCTCCCTTCAATCACATTTCCATCCCTATAGTGAAAGTATGTGCCTTTGATTTGCTTATTTGCAAATCTGTTTGTTTTTAGTAGATGATTAACACATAATTGATATTATATGTAAGACCTTAAGTATGGGGTGCAGAATAAAGATAGTATCTCTCTGATAGGGACTGACAATGACAAAAACTTAGTTGTTTCTGGGCTGGGAAAATTAAGTGATGTTAGTTGCAACTAATAATATGCACATATATGTATATAATATATACATATATACAACACACATGTTTATGTTATTTCCTTATTTAGTTAGGATAATATATTTGTGACATCAAATATGGGGTTTAATAAAATCCTTTAATCATTTTTTTCTTTTTTTAATTATTCATTTATTCACATGTGCATACATTGCTTGGGTCATTTCTCCCCCCAGCCCCCCTCCCCCACCTTCTCCCACCTTCCCTCCTTGCTTCTAGGCAGAACCTGTTCTGCCCTTATCTCTAATTTTGTTGAAGAGAAAACATAAGCATAATAAGACAAAGCATTTTTGCTAGTTAAGGATAGCTATACAGAGAGATTCCTAGCACTGCTTACATGTACAAATGTGTTATATCACAAGTTGATTCATCTCTAACTGATCTTTATACAGGTTCCTGATCCCTTTCTTGTGTTGACTTCTGTTGCTTTAAGGTTTCTGTATTAGTTCCTCTGCAGTGGAGACATCAAACACTTTCATGTTTTGGGTTTACCAGCTATACCCATACCTCCCGTATGTGCTCTCCCCTTGTCATGTGATCCAAGTCCAACATTGCTGTATTTGCCCTAGATCTAAAGTCCACATATGAGGGAGAACATATGATTTTTGGTCTTCTGAGCCTAGCTGACCTCACTCAGAATGATGTTCTCCAGTTCCATCAACTTACTTGCAAATGCTAAGATTTCATTCTTCTTCATGGCTGAGTAAAATTCCATTGTGTATAAATACCACATTTTCTTGATCCATTCATCAGTAGTGGGGCATCTTGGTTGTTTCCATAACTTGGCTATTGTGAATAGTGCTTTTTGAAAGCACATGCATAGCTTCTTAAAATAGCCTACTGTAGAGAGGGAGTGCAGAAGTTGAAAAGGGTATTCTTCTGGTGGCAAATGATTTTATCTTTAATTGAAAAAAGTAAACTAATTAGATTGATTTAGACTTTCACTTTATGTCTTAATAAATAGTGTAACTCCAGTTTTATTACTTTTAGAAAACTTATACTACCTCTTTCAAAATTGAATAAACGTCCATCAATAGTTGGGATGCTTACCAACGAGTCTACTATTAGCTAATTGTTTAGATACCAAGCCATAAAGAAAAATTTTTACATATTGATTACATCATCTATAACACGTATTTTCAGGTCCAGATATCTGTCAAAAATCTGTCAGACATAAATTACACCTGACTTATTCTTTGAGTTCAAAAATGTGCATAAACAATGTAATTGCTCTTTAAGAAAATCACTTGACAAAAACCTGTGATTTACTATTACCAGTTCATCTATATTAAAATTTACCAGGCACCAGACAAGGTAAAGATGAGTCAAATCATGAGAGCCCACATTGTAATTTCTATAGTATCTCCAGTTCCTTTCTGCACCCTTGCAACAATAGACAGAATTATGGGTGCCAGCACAGTTGTGATCTCATTTCATGCTTACAGCTATCCAGTGAGGACCTATGACACATCAGACTTCCAGAGAAGACTCTAGCATTAACACAGTTTAAATCTATATGGGCCTAATTGTTATAGTAATCAGCTTCAGTGAATATTTCACATTGCAGGTAAAAATTTACTTATAATTTAGCTAAACAAACTTAAGTATGCTGAAAAACAGTAAGGGGTTTATCAAAAATACAAAGACATAAGTGTCAGAAAACATGATTTTTATTTTTCATAGGGTTTTTAATTGCTATATGCTTCAGATATTTTTAATGCTTCAACAAGACTATTGTCTCCTAGACATAGCTGTTATATTTCTATTCATTGATAGTAAATAGACAAAATAATATAGTTTTCAAAGATTCCAGTCAACTGTTTTTGACATACAGCAAAGAAAGATATATTCTAATTCTATACTTTATAGCATATTGTAGCTATTATGTTGTCAAAAATACTATATATATCTATATATATCTTAGTATATAATCCCTACTAATTCACAGTATAAAGTAATTTTGTTAATTTATTCACTTACCTAAATCTGTTGGGCACATGTAGCATTACAAATATCATATCAGTTATCTAGAGGTTACTGAAAAAAACTCCAAAAAATAAAACAAGGAAAGTTAAACACTAATGTGCATTCTAATATAAAACTAACAAAGCAAGCCATGGTTCTATATTCTGAGTTGCTTCTTTCAAATTTTCCTGCCTGGAAATTAGGCCTTCAGAGATTTAGAGATACAAAGTGTTGAGGAGTTAAGAGATGGTTATAAATTTACTTTAGAAACCATAGGAGCATTTGGCATGTATACAATCTATGTTTTGTATAATAATCCTTATCAGTTAAAAAAGAGTCAATGTTTATCATAGACATATTTTTTCTTTAAAAATCAATTACTGCTGGATTATGGGTCATGTGCTTAGTTTTTTCATGAACCTTAACAGTATTATTTCTTGTTTTCAATGTCACAATGTATACCTTAAAAATAGCATAATGAAAGAATAGGAATATAATGGAAGGGTGAACTCATTCAAAGTACACTGTACACATGTATGGAATTACCACAATGAAATCCCTTGTGGAAGAGCACATAACAGGAGATATGGGAATAGGTAGAACACCCAAAACATGAAAGTGTTTGATGTCCCCACTACAGAGGAACTAATACAGAAACCTTAAAGCGACAGAGGTTAACATGAGAAGGGGATCAGGAACCATTGTAAAGATCAGTGAGAGATGAATCAACTTGAGTTGTACACATTTGTACATGGAAGCAATGCTAGGAATCTTTCTGTATAGCTATCCTTAACTCAACTAGCGAAAACGCTTTGTCTTCCTTATTATGCTTATGTTTTCTCTTCAAACAAGATTAGAGATAAGGGCAGAACAGGTTCTGCCTAGAAGCAAGGAGGGGAAGGGGAGAAGGTGGGGGAGGGGAGCTTGGGGGAGAAATGACCCAAGCAATGTACGCACATGTTGTGCTGCTATTCTGTAAATGGTTTGGTTACATTTCAGAGTACTAATTTGAAACTATAGATACATTAATAATGCTACTACCCTTTTATTTCCACTTTAATTTTTTATTCATTTTTGAGTGCTCTTCAATATCTTTCAATAGTGTCCATAGTTTTCATTGAAGAGGTCAGATGTTTCACTTCCTGAATTAAATGTATTCTAGGTGTTTTATTTTTATAGTAACTGTGAATGGGATTTCATGATTTATTGATCAGGAAGTTCACTGACGTTGAAAAATAAGTAGCATTTTTCTATGTCTATTTTATATCCTAGAAATTTATTGATTACATTTGTCAGCTGTAATAGTCTTTTGATCAAATCTTTAAGATTTTATATATATATATATGTACAATTTGACTTTCTCTGTATTTAAATGTAGAATATTACTTTTTTCTTGATTAGTCTAGCCAAATGTCCATTGACTTTTGTTCTCTTAAGAAACACACTGTTTAATTGAACCTGGGTGGTTAATCTGATTAAAGATCACTATATTAATGTGTGAAATACTACTGTGAAACCCCTTTGAGCAATGAATATCCATTTAAAAAATGAAGGACAAGAATATAAAACAGATCTTGTTCCGGGTGAGTACTAGTGACAGAGGAGAGGATGAATGGAGAGGGTAAAAAGGATGAATATGATCAATGTAGTTTATATACCTGAATGATAAGAGAACAATGAAACCCACTGAAATTGTTTTAAAAGGGGGAGAAGAGGATGAAAGACAATGATGAAGAGGTGAATATAACAAAGGTACATTACAAGCACATATGGAAATGTCCCAATGAAACTCCACTGTATACTTAATATATGCTAATAAAAGTTCTCTTAAAAATTGAAAAAAAAAAGAAACACCTCTGTTTAATTGAACTCATATGGGTTTTTTTGTTTCTATTGTGTATCTAGTATGTGTCTTTTCTCTTCTACACTTTTTGTTCTTTAATAATGTATTTTATTTGTTACAGAAGTGGGATTTGAACTCAGTGGTTCACACTTGCTAGGCAAATGGTGTACCACTTTATCCATGATTCCAGTCATTTTGCTTTGAATATTTTTTGACTGTTGTTATTGTTTATTTGTTTTCAGATAGGGTCTGCACTAACTTTCCCTGGGCTGGTCTGTTACCACATACCTCCCTACTTCTATCTCCTGAGTAGCTGGGGAGACAGGTATACAGCACTATGCATGGCTTCCCTCTGTTAATTTTAAGTTCAGTTTGTTCTTGACTTTCTAGATTTCCTTAGGTCATTAATGGGGAAACATCTGTTTCTTGATACAAGTATTATTGTTACAATCTTCCCTCTTAGTTAGTCCTACTTATGTTGAACTTCATATGATTTGTGTCCATTTTCATTTGTTTCAAAAATTTTTAATTTCTCATTGAATAACTTTAATGAACCACTGTTTGTTCTTACATAGGGTAACTTTTCCCCTCCTTTTCTTATCTTTCTTTTTGGTGTTTTAGCATTGATATATTTTAGTATAACAGGATAAAAGTAGTGAGTTATTAAAAGAGAGAAAAAACAGTACCTCCAGCTAGAAGTGTAGGGGTGGGAGACAACTACCACCCTTTTCCTTTCAATTTCTGTCTTTAGCAAGCAAATGAATTTTATATAATCAATACATTGTAATTCTTGTAATCAATATATTGTTGTACTCAATACATTCAATACATTACTTATAATCAATACATCTTGTAATCTATACATCTTTTATTTGGGTTATTCAATGCATTTACATTCAAAGTTATTATTGAAATATAAAGACCTGTGATTGTCATTCCTTTCTGGATATATACATACATAGGATTATAGTACTATAAAGGTATATTACATTCCTATCACAAATCCTTCATTATCTTATGCTTCCTTGGTATGATATCAGGCACATTAGCACATAAATCTTTCAATTAAGATCATAAACAGAAAAGTGGGAATGAACCTATTTATTTTCCTCACTATGGTTTTCTCATAAATTAGTTATTAAGACCCACAATGAAAATCCTCTGATTCTCCAAATATAGATATGACACATGATAATCAATATTTAAAAATAATAGAAGAAAAATCAAAGATGGAGAACCACATAGAATGAGTGTTACTAATCACTGATGAAGAAAAAAAGAAATCTTTTGACTTGTCTTTTAATAATGTATTAAAGCCTATTAAAAAGGATTATGTATGTTTCATTACAATATTGACATATATATTGCACATCTTATTTTTATTCTCAGGGATTTTCATTACTGAAGAATTTTGCTTGATGTACATTCGATCTTAATATATGATCTCATAATAGACTAATATACATCTATTTCTGTATTTTTTCTAAATAGTTATCAATAAAGTCTGATAACAGATGAAATAACTTATCCAAAGTTGAATATGATTCCCCATTCAACTGCCTTCCATTGGAGGAGAATTTGTTAGAGAAAATAATCACCATAAGAGTTTTCAATTTCTCTGTTCTTCTATTTATTGTTCCTAGAACAATTTAGTGTGTCAATTTTGGCAGTATTTGAGTTTGACCTCAGGGCCTTGCATTTGTTAGGCAGACATTCTATGACTGGAGCCATGCCCCCAGCCCTAAGGGTGTTAATTTTGAAAGTGACTGTGGGTTGTTCATTATTCTAATACTATTGTAAATAGAAAATGAGAATTCTGACAATAATTTCAAAGAAACCAATGGAAAAATGAAATATTTTGTATAGCATTGAAAGAATAGGAAAATGAAATAAAATCTAAATAAATTCAAAGTTAAGCTATGTTCATTCATGGCTTAAGAAATTAAATTAATTTAAAAATGATTAAATAAATTTAAGAACATATAAAAGTACATTTCAACAGTTTCTGTATTAACTGTCTCAAATTTTATTTAGAAAATATACACACTAACAGGCAGAAGCAGTACATGTAACAGAGTTTGAAGAATATCGGTATCAGAATTATAAAATCACTATCGATTCAAAAAATCATTAATTAGAAATTGTAAGTGTTCCAGTTGAACAGAATGGATGATCTAGGAAGAGCCTTCAATGTATGACACAATTTTAATTTCACCTTATTATGCTTCTCTATGAGTAGGGGAAATGTTTAAAATACCCACACAGAAAAGGAAAAGCAATAAAAAATTTAAATTACCTATATATTAAAAATTGAAAATATATACCTAACAAACATTATGTCAGTAAATGAATTTCAAACATAAAATTTCAAAAGAAGCAACTATTACAAAATTTGCTATCTACAACATTGTTCCCAAAGTGCCATCCACAGACAAACAGCATCAGTATCATACAACTTTTCAGAAGAGCCAAATTTCAGGAGGCATCCTTGACCTACACACAAATCAACCACTCTGTGAGAAGGACCTCCATGGGTTTATCATGTCTTGATATCTGAGCATAAATACCTCCTCTAGGTAATGTCAATAAATTGTGACATTTTGGTACCATCTAATATGAAATATCCAAAGTACTGTTATAAATTGACAACAAAACAAGATCTACTTTAATAGACAGGGTTTGGTTACAAACACAGAGACAATTATATATGTATGTGGTTTTGAACTTACAGCTTGTCGGAAACCAATGAATCAGTGTGGGTCAGATTTTTACCTTTTTGTCTGATGCTGGAGCCTCATGAATACAGAACAGGTGGTCGCAAAAGGAAGAAGGATATATAATGAGGCTCAAGAGCAGCAGGTTGGATACATAAACATAAGACAGGATTGTCTCTTAGTTTATGTGCCTCTGACATTGTGGTATGTGAATCCTGAATAAGCTGATTATCTTTGTGTGTGGAGCAAAAAACACATACTTGGCACAACAGTTTAAGAAGCCCAAAGAGCATTGAGGAACACAGGAGCAGTGATAGGTTCAGTTGCTTTTTAATGACAAGAATGTGGATCACCAAATTAGCAACAATGGGCATAAGCTTCAAAGACATTGTTGCTTTGCTTCATGCCACCAAATGCTGCAAGAAAACTGATTTTTTTACTTACACTACCAGAAACATGCAAGAAAGAGAATTCTGGGAAATACTCTAATACCAAGACAAATTGACACACTGCATAAGCACCACCTAGTGGAAAAATGGTCAAATGATAAAAATCAATAATTCATAAAAGAATTTGGATAATTCCATCTAAGTGACTAAATTTTATAAAGCAAAAATGCTTGAAATCTCTATAACTAGAGATTCTTGGAAATGAAAATTAGGTAAATTCATTATATTATTTTACCAACATCAGAATTTTAAAGAAAAATTAAGAGCAGTATTCATTGCTAAGGAAAATATAAATTATAACAAAATATCAAGTTTAGAAGTTGCATATAGTCAGTTATTTACCAACTGGTACTCTATAATTAAAAATATATTAATGAATAGATGCATATTTGAACACAATATATAACAGTAAAAGAAAGCAATAAGGAAAATTCAGATAAATTAGAGCATAGTTGATTAATTTCCCATAATTTTCAGAACCAAACAATTACAGCTATCAAATAGCAAATGTTCTGCTGTAATGGCTGAGTGAAATATATAAATACTATGAATGTATTTTAAAGGCAAGTAGTGGAGATACATATTTTACTTTTCTACATGTTTTCAGCATGTGGAAATATGAGATATATGAAAATATGAGATATATATCAGCTATATCCTTGGGGCTATTACTGATTGTGAGTGTGACAGGGAGAGCCAAAAAAGAAAAGAGGAAAGACAAAAATAAATCAAGAGAAAGTTTCTCAAAGATTGCCAATGTATATAATGTCACTTATGTTTTTTTATGTACATGCAAGTAAATATGGATAAATTAAGATGATGCTATATCTCTAGATATGCGCACTTGAGTGTGTCTATTATTTGTTAAAAGAATAGAAAAGCAGTGTTGCATATTATGTAATTTCCCTTCTAGGAAAAAGTCATAAAAGAGAGTTTATCAGAGTATGTGCATACATTTAAATACAAAAAAAGAAATATACAAACATAGAAAAAGAACAAAGAAACAAGAATTAAAAATAGTGATACAGTCATGGTTTTCCAGAGTGCTGAGGTATTACCATACCACAAATGTCAAGGAAGGAATATTAAACAGATATATTAAAGCAGAGTCATTGCAAAATGGAGATGATGGATATCATTTAAATAATTTTTGGAACAGTTTGGCAGAAGTTACTAATGTGCTACATGTTAGAAATTAGGAGAACACTGTCACTTTTCACCTTGTGTTCAGGTACCTGGGTGAATAAATATGTTACTATATATAGTCATAAAAAGTGGTGAAATGAATGTGTCTCATCCTCCTATGTAGACCATAAATTCAGATTTAAATACAATGAAATTGAGTTGCATATGGGATGTAGGAATAATTGGAAATAAATTACTGGATCAGTACAGAGACATTGTATGGCTGATGGCAGTTGTCTCCCATATTATGCTTTGGAAATTGAAATCATGAAATAAAACTGAAATCATGAATTTTACTATGACTTTCCATCATTTTTACCTACTTGGTACATAATGTAATTCATAACTTCATATACCACATTTGCACAAACACCTAGAATTTAAAGATAATTTTTAAAGTTCTCAATGAAACTCATTTTCACATACTAACCCATAAGTAGTATCAATTATTAAAATTCTTAGCTCATAGCTAACCTCCATCCAGACCTACATATCACATAGCCCAGAATATATAATTTTTATCAAAATAAATTCTTTATATGTAATAACTACAAAGAGGTTACTTCTTTTCTGGTAATTTTGCTCATGAGGATTTTTAGACAAATACTGCTGTGTTTTTGATGTTTTCCTTGGACTTTTTCATCAGTGATTGTGGACACCTGTTGCAGAATGTTTCCAGGAATATCCAATATTTATATATAGATTAAAGGTTATTGACGTCAGTTAGAAAACTTTCTATGACTTCTCCTAAATTTATCTTACATATAATCTTGGGGGTTGGATGTATAATCAATTTTTTTTGATATGGTAAAACTTCACAAAGGAAGATGGCTTACAATTGTGAGAAAAATGATCTTTTCTATCAAAGTATTTGTTATCCTCTTAGATTACTTAAAAATTCCTCAGGTCACCATCTTAGGTGACCTGCATGTTTAAAGGGTCTTTGCTTCGTGTACAACTCCATTGCCTACCAAACTGCATGCCATAACCCATCCCCCAAGCCTTTTAGCCAATCGAGGGAGATTGTGAACCTTTGACCTGGACAAATCCCAGGTGAGGGGCAGGTACCACTGCATCAGGGATATAAGGAGGAGCCACTGTCAGCCATTTTGTGTTTGCATGTTGCCTAGTGGGAGTGAGCACATGCTTGTACCCTCTTGATCAAGAGAAAATTGCCTTGTCAAGATTTTCTGTCTCTTGTGTGTCTGTTTTCGGCACTGGCGGGTTATTAAATTCCAACAGTATCATCAGCATAACCTTATTTTTTGAGTTTGTGTCTTTGTGTGTGTGTGTAACTTTGACATGGTTTAGGATTCATATAACCAACCACCACCAAAAACCAACTTAGATAACTGCAACCTCATTCCAGGACTTCCTCTTGCCACATTTTTATAGCTATCTATTGAAAAAATGTTGAAAAAGTAGCCAGCCTCTATTGAATTGTTTCTGCTCCTCTGACAATAATACTTGTGTAGAACTATGTCTGGGTTCTTAGGAATTGTTTAAAGATGTACTTAAGGCAATATGTCATCTAGAAAATGAGAAATAAAGGCAGATAATTAATTTGCCTTTAGGCACAGAATCATGGGACAGTGGCCCCTTGTATTGAATTAACATTCTGTTCAAATTTTATTATTTGGACTCAATCTATTTTACAGGATTATACAAATGTGCAGTATGGCTGATGTAACTGGAATCATAGGTAATCAAAGATATCATATAACCTCAAAATGAAATTCCATAATATATTTATAATTGGTATTCTAAAGCAATTCTAAAGGTATTACAGTATGAAAAGAATTATTAGAAAATAGTAAAAAAAAAAAAGAATTTCAGCTAATTTTAAAGGGGTCATTTATTATTAATTTCCAACTAGTTGTCTTGATAAAAAAATTTAATCTCATATGCTGTACTCAGTGATATGCTATAAAATAGATTTCCATTACATCAATTAGGAATAGGTACTGTAGATGTATAGCAGTTTAAGCACCACAGTTTTAGAAGTCAGTTTAGCAAAGGAAGCATACTATCCAAATAACCTTTAAATATACAAGAATTTTGTGCATGCTATAGTAGGTATTGCTTTAAGAAGGAAAGTTAAAATATGTAATTTTTTAGGGAGTACATGTAACAGTTTAACAAGTTAGTGATCAGAGTTCAATCTTCATGGAGCAACTTAGAGACAAATAATCTATTGGTATCTAAATTTCATGGAAGTTTGAAGAAGATTCATTTAAAAATTTACACCAAGTCTCAAAGATCAAGAGTGTTAAATAAAATTGAATGATGATGGTAGATTTTTCAATCTCTTTAATGAATGTCATTGGAATTTTGATGGGAATTGCATTAAACATGTAGGTTACTTTTGGGAGTACAGACATTTTCACTATGTTGATTCTACCAATCCATGAGCATGGAAGATCTCTCCACTTTCTATAGTCTTCCTCAATCTCTTTCTTCAGAAGTTTATAGTTTTCCTTGTAGAGGTTATTCATATGTTTTGTTAGGTTCACACCTAGGTATTTGATTTTTTTTGAGGCTATTGTAAATGGAATTGTTTTCATACATTCTTTTTCAGTTTGCTCATTATTAGTGTATAGAAATGCTAATGATTTTTCTATGTTGATTTTATATCCTGCTACCTTGCTATAGCTATTGATGATGTCTAGAAGCTTCTGAGTGGAGTTTTTTGGGTCTTTAAGGTATAGGATCATGTTGTCTGCAAATAGGGATATTTTCACAGTTTCTTTACCTATTTGTATTCCTTTTATTCCTTCTTCTTGCCTAAATGCTCTGGCTAGGAATTCCAGTACTATGTTGAATAGGAGTGTAGATAGTGGGCATCCTTGTCTGGTTCCTGATTTTAGAGGGAATGGTTTCAGTTTTTCTCCGTTAAGTATAATGCTGGCTGTAGGTTTGTCATATATAGCTTTTATAATGTTGAGGTACTTTCCTTCTATTCCTAGTATTCTTAGAGCTTTTATCATGAAATGGTGTTGGATCTTATCAAAGGCTTTTTTCTGCATCTATTGAGATGATCGAGTGGTTTTTGTCTTTGCTTCTGTTAATGTGGTTTATTACTTTTATTGATTTTCGTATGCTGAACCACCCCTGCATTCCTGGGATGAAGCCTACTTAGTCATGGTGAATAATCTTTTTGATGTGTTGTTGAATTCGGTTTGCCATTATTTTGTTGAGGATTTTTGCATCAATGTTCATTAAGGAGACTGGCCTATAGTTCTCCTTTTTGGAGGTGTCTTTGCCTGGCTTTGGGATAAGTGTAATACTGGCTTCATAAAATGCATTTGGCAGTTTTCCTTCCCTCTCTATTTCGTGGAACAGTTTAAGGAGGGTTGGTATCAGTTCTTCTTTAAAGGTCTGATAGAATTCAGGAGAGACTCCATCAGGTCCTGGACTTTTCTTTTTGGGGAGACTCTTGATTGCTGCTTCAATTTCATTTTGTGTTATAGATCTATTCAGGTGATTAATTTCCTCTTGGTTCAGTTTTGGATGATCATATGTATCTAGAAATCTGTCCATTTCTTTAAGATTTTCAAATTTATTTGAATATAGGTTCTCGAAGTAGTCTCTGATGATTTCCTGGACTTCCATGGTGTTTGTTGTTATCTCCCCTTTTGCATTCCTGATTCTACTAATTTGGGTTTTTTCTCTCCTCATTTTAGTCAGGTTTGCCAGGGGTTTGTCGATCTTGTTTATTTTTTCAAAGAACCAACTTTTTGTTTCATTAATTCTTTGTATGGTTTTTTTGGTTTCTATTTTGTTGATTTCAGCTCTTATTTTTATTTTTTCTCTCCTTCTATTTGTTTTGGGATTTGCTTGTTCTTGTTTTTTTAGGAGTTTGAGATGTATCATTAGGTCATTGACTTGGGATCTTTCAGTCTTTTTAATATATGCACTCATGGCTATAAACTTTCCTCTCAAGACTGCCTGTGCTGTGTCCCATAGGTTCCAGTAGGTTGTATTTTCATTTTCATTGACTTTCAGGAACTTTTTAATTTCCTCTTTTATTTCATCAATGATCCATTGTTCATTAAGTAATGAGTTATTTAGTTTCCAGCTGTTTGCATGTTTTTTGTCTTTACTTTTGTTGTTGAGTTCTACTTTTACTGCATTGTGATCAGATAGTATGCATGGTATAATTTCTACTTTCTCATATTTGCTGAGGCTTGCTTTGTGCCCTAGGATATGATCTATTTTGGAGAAGGTTCCATGGGCTGCTGAGAAGAATGTATATTGTGTAGAAATTGGATGAAATGTTCTGTAGACATGAAGTAGGTCCATCTGATCTATTGTATATTTTAGATCTTGGATTTAATTATTGATTTTTTGTTTGGATGACCTATCTATTAATGATAATGGGGTGTTAAAGTCTCCTACAACCACTGTGTTGGAGTTAATATATGCAGATCTCTGGGGTGAGCTTAACACTCACCTGGCCCCCACAGGCTTTGTTTACTCAGAGTTCTCCTGTGCGCTAGCCAGTGCTTCAAGCTTTCCCCTTTCCAAGCACACTGGGGGAGGTGACACTGCTCCCACTTTCTCTGGCCTGCATGTTTGTTTACATCTTACGTGGGAAGTGGGTCTTCCCCCCTCTCCTGTGGAGTTTTCCTCCCTCCGCCACTCTCACAGGCTTTCTCGCTCCTGGTTGCTGGGCACGCACCCCCGCTCCCGCCGGAGCCTCTCTGACCAGGCCCAGCTTGTTTAGGGAAAGATTCCCTTCACCCTCCTTCAGTGCTCAGTGCACCTCACCCTCTTTGCAACCTGTCTTTATTGTTCTTATTGCTTATTACTCAGTTTCTCATTTTTCCCCGGGTGGTGGTCAGTCTGTCCAGGGGGCTATGCTGTTCTGGCCCAGGGTTGTCTGTGGAAGTACTGTGTACCACTTAGTTCACCTTGTCTGCATCTTCCCAAGCCGTCTGGGCGCGGGTGACTGGTGGCCCGGGGGCCCTACTGGTTTTTCCATTTAATGTGAAGTGGAGATTATGTGTGCCAGCTGGAGGTGTGGAAGGGTCAAAGTTTTGCCTCTTCTCAGTGGTTTTGCCTGCAAGGTGTGTCTCCAGTGTCTCTCCAAGATTTCACTATGATGAACACCATTCTTTTCTTCCAAAGAATAATTATAAAACTTTGTAATGAAAATCATGGCCCTAGCAGAGGTAGACGTTAGTTAATCTCCTTGGATGGTTGAGTATCTATCTACTCTATTAAGGCACATGATGTAATTAGGCTTCTAAATTTCTACATATAATAATTATTATAAAATCTACTACCAGACACTTGTCAAAATCTTAGTTCAAAGCCTACTCATCTATGCAGTTTATTCCAAATTTTGTTCCCAAATGTGCTTAGACCAAACTGGGTATTGCTTTTTGGCACATCTTTACTTTTGATATGTATGACTGTGAACCTATTGTTATGAAGACCATAACTGGGAATTTCCTTAAACGGCACATGGAATATATAACAAACCCACATACAATTAACTCAATAGTAGAAAACTGGAATCCTTTCCTCGTTGATCCAGAATAAGACGAGGATGTTGACTCTCAAAATTTTTACTCAACATAGTATTAGCAGTTCTTGCCAGACCAATAACTAAGAAAAATAAATAAAAGACATCTAAACAGGAGAAAGGAAGAACTAAAACCATTGTTTTGTGCTGATGATATGGTGTCATAGACAGACAACCCTATATATTCAAAAAAAACTGTCAGAACTGATAAACTAATTCAGCAAAGTTGCAGGATTAAAAAGTTAACATACCAAAATCAGCAGCATATTTTCATACTAATAGCAAATCTTCAAAAAAATTCCATTAAAATAGCTACAAAATACTTAAAAATAAATTTAACCAAATAGATGAAAGACTATACACTAAAAACTAAAACATTAAGGCAAGAAGTTGAAAATAAAACAGAAGTAGAGTCCAC
Organism: Castor canadensis; assembly: GCF_047511655.1. Taxonomy (NCBI): domain Eukaryota; kingdom Metazoa; phylum Chordata; class Mammalia; order Rodentia; family Castoridae; genus Castor; species Castor canadensis. Next base: position 56,106,877 of record NC_133394.1, read on the forward strand.
TTATATGTATTAGAAGAATACTGTTAAAATCTCCTTATTATCCAAAGTGATTGACAGAGACAATGTAATGGATTTCTATCAAAACCCCAATATCATTTTTCATGGGTATAGGAAAAATAATCCGTAAGTGCACATGTAGCCACAAAAAAAAAAAACCCAAAAAGCAATAGAGCACCTGCCTCACAAGCACAAATCCATGTGTTCAAACTCCAGAAACACCAAAAATATATACACATCTCGTAATGGAATCCTCTGATAAGTGATTAGTATTCAAAATACAGAAGGACCTTAAACTGTAGGAAGAAACCAAATGATCTAAGAAATGGGCAAGGGATCTAAATAGACACCTCTCAAATGAAGACATAACAGATAGATAGGAAATGTACTGCATCACAAATAGCGAGATGCAAATTAAAAATTATGATATGATATGAAGAAAACAACTGCTGACAAGGATATGGGGTCAAAAGAACTCTTGTATATTGATGATGGAAACAAAGAAATTAGTACAGCCATTATGGAAAACAAAATTTCACAAAACACTAAGAATATAACTATCATATAATCCAGCAATTCTAACATTGGGTATATATCCAAATGAAATGAAATCAGTATATAGAAGAGATGTGTGCATTCTAATATTCACTGCAACACTATTTACAATGATACAGATATGGAATCAACCTAATCAGCCACCAAGGGATGAGATGAAAAAAAATGTGGTACATATACCCAACAGAATATGATTCCATCTTAGGAAGAAATGTTATTTGTGACAGCATGGACAGAATTGGAAAACATTAAATTAAATGAAATAAGCTAAACATAGAAAGATAAATACTGTATGTTCTCTCTTCTATGTGGAATCTAAAGCAATTAATCTCCTAGAGGTAGGAAACAGAATGTTGTTTACTAGAGGGTGGGGAGAGCAGGGAATGAGAAAAGGGTAGACAGGAATACAGGTCCTTGGTTAAATAGGAAGAATAAGTGAATTTTTTAGATTAATTGTATATTGTGGTAAATCAATTATTGAATACTAGCTGAGAGTAGTGGTTCACATGTGTAATCCCTGCTACTCCAGAGGCAGAGATGGAAGAATTTGAAGATCAAAGCCAGTTTTGGCAAAGTAAATGATACCCTATTTCAAAAACAAAATACACACTAAACGGTTGGGGTGTGTGATTCAAGTTGGAGAGCTTGTCTAGCAAGAGTGAGGCCCTGGATTCAATTCCAAGTGTTACAAAAGAAAAAATAAGTTGAGTTATCCACCACAACCAACAGGTGTTGGCGAGGATGCGGGAAAAAAGGAACTCTCTTACACTGCTGGTGGGAATGTAAACTAGTACAACCACTCTGGAAAAAAATTTGGAGGCTACTTAAAAAGCTAAATATTGATCTACCATTTGATCCAGCAATACCACTCTTGGGGATATACCCAAAAGACTGTGACACAGGTTACTCCAGAGGCACCTGCACACCCATGCTTATTGCTGCATTATTCACAATAGCCAAGTTATGGAAACAGCCAAGATGCCCCACTATTGACAAAAGGATCAAGAAAATGTGGTATCTATACACAATGGAATTTTATGCAGCCATGAAAAAGAACGAAATGTTATCATTCGCTGGTAAATGGATGGAATTGGAGAACATCATTCTGAGTGAGGTTAGCCTGGCCCAAAAGACCAAAAATCGAATGTTCTCCCTCATATGCGGACATTAGATCAAGGGCAAACATAACAAGGGGATTGGACTTTGAGCACATGATAAAAGCGAGAGCACACAAGGGAGGTGTGAGGATGGGTAAGACACCTAAGAAATTAGCTAGCATTTGTTGCCCTCAATGCAGAGAAACTAAAGCAGATACTTTAAAAGTAACTGAGGCCAATAGGAGAAGGGGACCAGGAACTAGAGAAAAGGTTAGATCAAAAAGAATTAACCTAGAAGGTACCACACATGCACAGGAAATTAATGAGTCAACTCCCTGTATAGCTATCCTTATCTCAACCAGCAAAAACCCTTGTTCCTTCCTATTATTGCTTATACTCTCTCTTCAACAAAATTCGAGATAAGGGCAAAATAGTTTCTGCCAGGTATCGAGGGGGTGGGGAGGAGAGGGAGGAGGTGGAGTGGGTGTAAGGGAGGGGTTGGGGGCAGGGGGGAGAAATGACCCAAGCATTGTATGCACATATGAATAATAAAACAATAAAAATTTTAAAGAAAGAAAAAATAAGTTGAGTTATATACAATTCAACATTACTAGCAATGGGAATATATTTTTCAGCTATTACTCAAACCTTGAAGTAATATTGAAATAGTGAATCAGAACACCTATTAAAACTTTCCAGTATAATTTGGGATGCATGCCATGGAATCTGTGAGTTTCCCATTCTTTTGAGAACTACCCCCACTTTTTATTGAATATGTAGCTGTCTTACAGCAGAATGAAAAGTGTTATAGGGAATGAATTTCATTCCAGGATTAGATTTGTGCAGAAACTGGTGTTACAGGAAGAAATTAGCATTTAAAAGGTACTTATTACTGATCCTAACCTGGCTTATCAAACAAATGGTGACTTTTGTCCCTGTATGCTCTTTTGTATGCTATCATACTACCCTGTAATTAGTAATTACAATTACTATCATTAATAATACCTGCTAATAATTATGGTATTATATGTCATGTTTATTTTTCTTTACTTCTATCATATGTTTAGTTCTGGTTTATACATTGGTTCTTGCATCTACTAAGAGGAGAATTCAGGCAAGATGTGAAAGTAGTGAAAAAGATATTAAAGTTTATTATGAAAGAAGTACACTTTCAATAGACTGAAAGCAGGTTGTCTATAAAGTGAGACAACATTTAGAGTTGAAATGTTTATTGAGGAATTTTCAGCCCAAAGCCCATTTGGTCCCTAGAATGGGGTCCTAGGCCTGTCTTTGTTGTGTTAAGTTAAAGAGTTACATGTGTAAAACATGCACACCCAGGTCTATGAGATGATTGGAATGCGACTCTTGGAGCTAGATCCATGTCTTAAGTTAACTAGTTACCTGCATAAAACTCTGAGCCCCAGGTCTAGCTGATGCTTAGAATGTGGCATATTCCTGAGTAAAGAAAAGACTAAGCTTTAGGTGAGTGGCTGTCTTCAAAGCATCTTGTGATATTCCCTGGTGCAGATGGTCTACTCTGACCTTAACAGAGACTGGTCACCTGGGGACTGAGTTTAATTACAATGATTTTTTCCCTCTCATGGTCATCACTTATGTCTAGCTACTACCTATTAATAGCACCTACAGCGTGTGCATCATTTTAAATGTACATATTATGCATGTTTTCTACTCCACCCCCAGAAATAGGTCACTATGAACCATTTTTAGAGTCCCATTACTTAGTAAAATTCCTGGCTCATCATAGGTGCTCTAGAATGTTCTGTGAATACACAATAAATGCAAGTCAATTAGACACATTGTAGTCAATTTGTAGTGGCTGCTACAAGCAAGGTGTTAAACAGCAAACATTTAATAATTTATGGGTAATACCTAGTATATGAGTCAGGGTTCTCAGAGAAACAGAACCAATAGGATATCTATGCATCCATAAAAATATATGCAGTCATGTACTGCACAGTAACATTTTAATAAAAAAGGATGATTTTTAATAAAAAATAGATGATGGTATTTTCAAAAGATTATACCACCTAGTGATGGAACAGAGGTCTTGATTTGTGTAGGTACAATTTACAATGTACTCACATCAACAATAACACATTTCTCAGAATACTCCCTGTCATTAAGCAATGCAGGACTATGTGTATGTGTGTCTATGTACATATGAAATTGGCTCACTAAATCACATAGTTATGAAGGCTGAAAAGTCCTATGATTGGATGCTTGCAAACTAGAGACTCAGGAAAATCAATAGCATTGTAATGGGGACTACAGGAGAGAAAATTTTTTTGTATTATGATATATTCATTATGCAGGGGGATTCATAGTGACCATTCAGATCAGACTTATACTGTACATTATTTACACTGACCCATACTCTCTCCCCATCAAGTCCTTCAACACCCCACTTAAAGCAATTGCAAGAGGCTTCTTAGTTCTGATTCATATAGGGATATGAAGTTCATCTGCCTTAATCTCCTTCCTTCACCCTCCTCCCTCCCACTAGAAGCCCCCCCTCACACTGTAACTATTTTACACTCCTGGTTTTTGTTATTAATATTTCAGTTGATGTTCAAAGGGGTGTCTCAATGTATGCCCAGTGTGAGTGTCCTTTATTTTGGTTCATTCAACCTCTTCTATTACTCTCCCTTACCCCTTTATCTCCTATCCACTCACCCTCATTTTCCAACAGCTTTCAATACACATCCTTATATCCTCAAATGTCATATACTGTGTTATATGATATTATTTTTTTTTTTATTTTATTATTCATTTATTCACATGTGCATACATTGTTTGGGTCATTTCTCCCCCCTGCCCCCTCCCCCACCCTCTCCCACCCTCACTTCCAGGCAGAACCTGTTCTGCCCTTATCTCTAATTTTGTTGAAGAGAAAACACAAGCATAATAAGAAAGACAAAGCATTTTTGCTAGTTGAGTTAAGGATAGCTATACAGAAAGATTCCTACTATTGTTTCATGTACCCATGTGTTACGACCCATGTTGATTCATCTCTAACTGATCTTTACACTGGTCCTGATCCCCTGCTCATGATAACCTCTGTTGCTTTAAGTTTCTGTATTAGTTCCTCTGGAGTGGAGACATCAAACGCTTTCATGTTTTGCATGTTTTGGGTTTTCTACCCATTCCCACATCTTCTGTATGTGTTGTCTCTTTGTCATGTGATCCAAGTCCAACCACATTGCTGTATTTGCCCTAGATCTAAAGTCTGCATATGAGGGAGAACATATGATTTTTGGTCTTCTGAGCCTGGCTAACCTCTCTCAGAATGATGTTCTCCATTTCCATCCATTTACTTAGGAATGATAAGATTTCCTTCTTCTTCATGGCTGAGAAAACTCCATTGTGTAAACTCCACATTTTCTTAATCCATTCATCAATAGTGGGGCATCTTGGCTGTTTCCATAACTTGGCTACTATGAATACTGCTGCAATAAACATGGGTGTACAGGTGCCTCTGGAGTAACCTGAGTTGCATTCCTTTGGGTATATCCTTAGGAGTGGGATTGCTGGATCATATGGCAGATCTATGTTTAGTTTTTTAAGAAGCCTCCAAATTTTTTTCCAGAATGGTTGCACTAGCTTGCATTCCCACCAGCAGTGTACAAGGGTTCCTTTTTCCCCATATCCTCGCCAACACCTGTTGTTGTTGGTGTTTTTGATGATAGCTTTTCTAACAGGGGTGAGGTGGAATCTTAGTGTACTTTTGATTTGCATTTCCTTTATGACCAGAGATGGTGGGCATTTTTCATATGTTTTTTGGCTATTTGAATTTCTTCTTTTGAGAAAGTTCTGTTTAGTTCAGTTGCCCATTTCTTTATTAGTTCATTGATTTTGGGAGAGTTTAGTTTTTTGAGTTCCCTGTATATTCTGGTTATCAGTCCTTTCTCTGATATATAGCTGGCAAATGTTTTTTTTCCCACTCTGTGGGTGGTCTCTTCAGTTTAGAGACCATTTCTTTTGTTGTGCAGAAGCTTTTTAATTTCATGAAGTCCCATGTATCCATCCTTTCTCTTAGTTGCTGTGCTGCTGGGGTTCTATTGAGGAAGTCCTTGCCTATACCTATTGCTTCCAGAGTATTCTCTGCTCTTTCCTGTACTAACTTCAGAGTATCAGGTCTGATATTAAGGTCCTTGATCCATTTTGAGTTGATACTAGTACACGGTGATAAACATGGATCTAGTTTCAGGTTTTTGCAGGCAGATAAACACTTTTCCCAGCAACATTTGTTGAAGAGGCTGTCTTTTCTCCATCGTACTGGTCTTCATGTCTGTTTTTGTGCCAGTACCATGCTGTTTTTATTGCTATTGCTTTGTAATATAGTTTGAAGTTGGGTATTGTGATACCTCCAGCATTGCTCTTTTGCTGAGTATTGCCTTGGGTATTTATGATATTTTGTGTTTCCACATGAACTTAAGGGTGGATCTGGCGGTCCCACTTGAAGCTGGGGTGCTGCGGGGCCCCAGGAGCGGGGATCCTGGCAGGGCATGGATCTGGTGGTCCTGGGTGGAGCTGTGGCCGGGTGGGCCCAGAATGGTGGGGATCCTGGCGGAGTGTGGATCCGCAGTCCTGCGCCAAGCTGGGGCCTGGCAGGGCCCAAGGGATGGGGAGCCTGGCAGAGCAGAGCAGTGGCTCTGCGGGCCTATGGGGCGGGTACTTGGTGGTTCGGCTGCTCTTTTAGTAGATCGTGGTGTGGAGAATTCTTCCACAATCTAGGGGTTCAGAGTGCTGAAGTTTCAGCTCTCCCTGGTGCTTTACCTCAACCTAGTGTGTCTCCAGCTTCTCAGCAAGGTCCCTAATTCACGGAACTCACGCAATCTGCGGCTGTGTCCCAGTTGCCATCTTGGATCCTTATGTGATATTATTGATGCTCTATCATTTTCTTTTGCTTTCCCTCTTTCCCTAAGTTCCATAGAATATTTCTACTGTTACAGACATGTTCTACATCTGAGTTTGTATATGATCATGTTTGTTTCTGTGTATGTTTATCTTTGGATCTATCTTCCATGTATGAGAGAAAACATGTGGCTTTTGTGTTTCTGATCCTGGCTTCACTTAAGATCATGTCCACCAATTGCATCCATTTACCTTCAAACCCCATATCATTGTTCCTTATGGCTGAGTAATACTCTGTTTTGTATATATACCACAATTTCTTGACCCATTCATCAATTGTAGGGCACCTGAGTTGTTTTCAAATCTTGGCTATTGTGAATAGTGCTGCAATGAACATCAGTGTACAGGTGTCTCTACTATACCCTGTCTTACATTCCTTTGAGTAGCTGCCCACGAGTGGTATCACTGAATCATATGGCGGTTCTGTCTCCAGTTTTTTGAGGAATCACCAAACTGCTTTTCATAGTGGTTGTACTAGTTTGCACTCCCACTAGCAGTGTATACAGCTTCATGTTTCACAACATCCTCACCAGCATTTGTTCTTGTTATTGCCCTGGATTATGGCTATTCTAACTGGGGTGAGATGAAATCTAAGTGGTGTTTTGATTTGCATCACTTTTATAACCAGGGAAATTGAACACTTCTTCATGTATTTATTGGCCATTTGTACCTGTTCCTTTGAGAATTCCCTGTTTAATTAATGTGCCCATTTCTTCATTTGGGTGTTGATTCTTTGGAGGCTGAGTTTTTTTAGCTGCCTGTAGATTCTGGATATTAGTCCCTTATCAGATGAGTAGCTGGCAAAGATTTTCTCCCCTTCTGTGGACTGTCTCTTGAGTATTGTGACTGTTTCCTTTGCTGTGCAGAAGGTCTTTATTTTGATGCAGTCCCATTTGGTCATTGTTTCTCTTAGATGCTGAGCCTTTTTTATTACTGTTTTTACATTTACTCTCATGTACATTGTTTAGGACACCCCCCCCCCCCCCACACACACACACACTTCCAGGTAGGACCTCTTCCACCCTCTTGTTCTCTGATTTTGTTGAAGAGAATACATAAGAGATAATAAGAGAGGCATAGTATTTTTGCTAGTTTGAGATAAAGATAGCTACACAGAGAGATTCCTAGCATTGCTTCCATGCACATGTGCCTTTTGAGTTGCTTAGGAAGTCGTTCCCTATACCTAACTCTTCCAGTGTATTTCCTACTGCTCTTGGAGTTGTTTCAAAGTTTCAGGCCTTATATTAGGGTCTTTGATCCACTTTGAATTGATTTGGGTACAGGGTAGAAGGAAAAAACTTTTGGTGTAGCCAGCTTGCATGCTGGTCAGTTTACTCTGCTTTTTAATTAACTGACATTTCCCCCTCTTTGTCTTCATGCTGGAGAATACAAGGTTAACTCCTTTTACTCTTCAATTAAACCAGACAGTCTTCTGCACCTTGTGTCTCTCTGACCACCAGAGAAGTGAACCTGTCAGCCAAGACATACAGTTTCAGAGATGTGCTGCCAGATACCTAGAGAACCATGTAGTCAAGCTGAGCCCCTAAACTCCCCTTTAAAAAGTGACATACTCTCTTAGAAACAGGATGACAGAGCTTTGAGAGATTGATAATCCCTGTCCTGCACTTCACCAGATAAATAATAAATCTACTTCCTTTTCCTCAGAAACCCTTCTGTCATCATTTGTGAATTGGCACTGAGTCTAGGGGACCAGCTTTCCAAGAACAGTGTAGTTTCAGAATGTGTCCAAAGACCTGTGATGCAAGAGATGGGTGTAAGTTCCACTCCAAGTGCAAGAGAAGGCTGGTGCTCCAACTGGAAAACAGGCACACAGACAGAGAAAATTCTCACTTATTTCAGCTTCTGTTCTATCCATGCCTTCTACAGATGGAATGAAGTCCATTCCCATAGGTGAGGGCAATATGCTTTATTCAGTCTACTGATTCATACGCTATTCTCATTCTGAAACATTCTCATAGACAGATCTAGAATAGTGTTTAACCAAGTATCTGGGCACTTAGTGACCTAGTCAATTTGAGAAAATCATCATACTTGGTTAGGTCAACTTCATGGTATTATTATTGGCTATTCTTATTTTTGTTGTTGATGTGGGTAAAATCTTCTGAAAGATTGTGAGATGTTCAAGTTATATGTCTACAGCTACATTTGCAGAATAATGGATCTTGTAACTATTTTAAATTGTAGGTATCTGACTCATTTCTTTATGGGTGAGTTTTATATTCTAGGAGTTTTACATATTCTTGTAGAGAGAAAATACTCAACTACATGATCTAAGCCAGGCACAGGTGTAATCCTAGTTACTCAGGAGGCAGAGATCAGGAAGATCACAGTTTGAAGCCTTCCCAGGCAAATAATTTGGGAAGCCCTATCTATACAAAATCACAATCAATGAATTGCTGAAAATTTGCCTAGTTCCTTAAATCTGTATACCGACAATGTATGTAGGATTGAGCCTAACATATTCTTGTCTACCTCTAGGATGGTGAGATAAAACTGAAGAGCCTCTCCATCCTGTTTCTCCATGTCCACTCCATCTCCTCTTCAAGGACAGTCAGGAAGCTCAGCTGAGACTCCATCTACTGGTTCCGCTAGCTGGTGACTTTGAGTCACTCCTGGGTCTCCAGCAACTCCCAGCAGATAATCTGCGCAATGATCTTGCCCCAAACCTGTCATGCTTTCTATTGGTCCAGGAGCTGGGTCTGCATCAGAAGCTGCTGGAGCAGTGCCTCCTTTTGGGAGCTCATCTGTTTACAGGCTACCACATGCTGCTGCAGGTGGGCCAGGCACTGGTCTCATTGCTCCAGCAGACCTGGAGCCTCTTGGTTCTTCAGCTCCACCATCCACTTCAGCTCTTCTAATGTCTCCTGCAGCTGGCCCAAGTGCTTGACATGCTGCTGTGACTTCAGCATGCTGGTGAGCTCCATATTGTCACTGGCGAGCATGATGAAGCCATCCTGCAGCCCAGCCAGCTGCTCCTTGAGCTTGTGGTTCTGCAGGAGCGTGGGGCTGATGGTGGTGCAATACTTCTCCATAGTCTCCAGGATCTTCTTGCAGTCTTCTGCCTGCTGGTTTCAGATCTCAGCCACTGCTCCAGCACCAGCAGTCACTCCTCCTGCTTCTGTTTCAGGTGACTGAAGCTCTCCTTTTCCTGTACTTGGGTGTGTAGTTGTCCCACCAGCTTCTCTAGCTCCTTCACAATGCTGGGCCTTCTCCTGTAAGCATTCTTCTGCTTCAGATGGACTTTTTGGGGACTCTGGATGCAGTGGCTCCATCACCTGGCTCTTCAATTCAGTCAGCTTGCTCTCTAACTTAAGACACCTGACCCAAGCTGTGTTCCTTCTTTGCCCTCAAGGTGCACATCAGCACTAACACATGCTGCCTCTTCTGCTCCCACAGGGCCTTCTCTTTCAGAGTCTCCTGGTACTAGTCTCTTTTCAGCTGTAGCTGTTTCAACATCTCTGTCAGTTTCCCCACATGTGTCTCCAGCTGTGCCCATTCCTCCCTTACCTGCTATAACTGCTGGTTACTGTTGGGGGCTTCAGATCTGCTGAAGAACTGTAGCAGCAGGGGATCAGACATCTATAACCTCATCTGCAGCTACTGCATTGTGAGCCACTTAACTTCTTTCTTGGTTAGTACCACTCTGCTCTGACTCTGTCAGTCCAACCCATAAGCTTTTGGCACTGAAGGGCCCATGTCTGCCAACACTAGAATAGCTGATCCTTACCTACTGGTGATTTCTATCTGAGTAGAGCAAAAGGATTTCAGCCAACTGATTGGTTATATTTTAACATTGTTACTTTTATATTACCTGTAAAGTAGTTATACCTTTATGTTATTATTCTGTTGCACTACTACAGTTTGAGAAATAATTTCCCTTTTCTTTTACCTCTTTGGTTTTAGACAGGGACTCATTATGTAGCCCATTCTGGACTCAAACTCACTATGTAGCACAGGCTGTCCTTGAACACAAGATCCTTCTATGTCAGCCTCTCAAGTTCTAGGATTCCAACACACCAGGAAGTGATTTTCTTCACTTGGATCTATTAGAGTGCATTGAATAATAATGGGTATTAGAGTTAGACTCAAGTTCAAATTCTGATTCCATTTTTTTAGCTTATGTGAATTTAAGCAAGTCATTTAGCTTCTCTAAACACCCTCATCTGCAAATGATATTTATACTACAGATTTCTTGTATTAATGAAATAAGATACGTGAAGTCTGAACTAAGTTTCTTGCACTTAATATATAGTTAATAAAAGGTCACTAATATTATTTACTATATTTTTGACACACATTTTGTTATTACTCTAATGTAACACATTTTCATAATGAAATATCAGTGTAAACAGAAACCAGCTAAATTTGGTTCACTTTTTGGATAGTTCTGTGGATTATTTTGAAACCAATCTGTTTTACCTCTATCTAATCCTTTTACTCTGTTGAAATATCATTAGAAATATATTCCATTGAATCTCTTTAAACTTGAGGATTTTTATTGTCTTCAATGATTTATTCTTAGAGTTCTTAAATAAAAGTGAAATAGCCTCTTAGAAAATGTTGAAGAGGCTAACTTCAGGAGGGCCACAAGAACCTGCTTTAATTTGATTTAGAGGTTAGCCTGTGTGTACAAACTTGTGAGTTGCACTGACAGGACTCAGGAAAAATAAACTTCACCTTGCTCCACTTTACAAATATAGTGCCCCATTAACAGAAGAAAAAGCAAAAAGCACTTGATCATGTCAACAAGATGCTGAGAAAGCCTTTAATAAAATTCAACATTCTTTCATGATAAAAAGCTCTGACAAAACTACAAAAGAAGGAACGTACCTCAACATAATACAGGCTGTATATGACAAACCCATAGCCAACATCGTATTAATGGGGAGAAACTGAAACCATTTCCCCTATGGTTAGGAATGAGACAAGAGTGCTCACTCTTCTCACTCCTATTGAACATAGTCTTGGAATTCCTAGCCAAAGCAGTAAGACAGAAATAAAAGAAATACAAATAGGTAAGGAAGAAGTCAAACTATTCTTATTCACAGACAATATGATTTTATACATTAAACACCCAAAAAACTCCTAAGACACTATAAATAGCTTTGGCAAAGTAGAAGGATACAAAATCAATTTGCAAACATCAGTACCCTTTCAGTACATCAACAATGAACAGACTGAAGAAGAACATAGGGAAACAATTCCATTTACAATATCCTCAAAAAATGAAATACATAGGAATAAATTTAACAATGGATGAGAATGACCTCTACAAGTAAAACTACAAACCACTGAGAAAAGAAATTGAAGAATGCTACAGAAGATGGAAAATCCATGCTCACATATTTGTAGAATCAACATAGTAAAAATGGATATACTACCAAAAGCAATCTACATGTTCAATAAAATTTCCATAAAAATCCTGTGACATTCATAACAGATATTGAAAAACAGCCCTAAACTTCATTTGGAACCAAAAAAGGCCAAGGCAATACTGAGCAAAAAGAACAATGCAAGAGGAATCACAATACCTGACTTCAAACTATACTACAGAGCCATAGCAATAAAAACAGATGATACTGGCACAAAAACAGATAGGAAGATCAGAGGAACAGAATAGAGGACCCATATATGAATCCACACAGCTACACTCACCTAATTTTTGACAAAGGTGCCAAAACATACGATGGGGGAAAATATAGCCTCTTCAACAAATGTTGCTGGGAAAACTGGATATTTGCCTGCAGAAAACTGAAACTAGATCCAAGTCTTTCACCCTGTACAAGTATCAACTCAAAGTGGATTAAGGACCTTACTATAAGACATGAAATTTACTATAAGCTCTTTCCTAGTATAGGAAAGAGCAGGGAGTACACTGGAAACAATAGGCAGAGGCAATGACTTCCTCAGTAGAACTGAAATGGCTCAACAACTAAGAGAATGTTCCTCAGCAACAAATGGGACTACATGAATTTAAAAAGTTTCTGCACAATAAAAGAAATGGTTTCTAAATTGAAGAGGCTGCCCACAGAATGGGAGAAAAATCTTTGCCAGCTATACATCAGACAAGGGAATAACAACCAGAATATAGAGGGAGCTCAAAAAACTAAACTCCCCAAAAATCAAGACCCAATGTTAAAATGGGCAAATGAACTGAACAGAGCCCTTTCAAAGGTACAAGTCCAAATGGCTAAAAAAAAAAAAAAAGAAAAAATGCTCACCATCCCTGACCTTAAATTAAATGCATATCAAAACCACATTAAGATTCCACTTCACTCCTGCTAGAAGAGCTACCATAAGAACACCACTGGCAACAAATGTTGGCGAGGATGTGGAGAAAAAGGAACCCTTATATACTGCTGGTGGGAATGTAAACTAGTAAAACCACTATGGAAGACAGTATGGAGACTCCTCAAAAACCTAAAAATAGATCTGCCACATAACCCAGCAATATCACTCCTAGGGTATGTGAGTCATTACAACAAAAGCACTTGCACATTAATGTTTATTACAGCACTATTCACAATAGCTAAGCTATGGAAACAGCCAAGATACGCAACTACTGATAAGTGGATTAAGAAAATGTGGTATTTATACACAATGAAATTTTACTCAGCCACAAAGAAGAATGAAATTTTGTCATTTTCAAATAAATGGATGGAACTAGAGAACATTATCTTAAGTGAAGTTAGCTAGGCTCAGATGGCCAAAAATCACATGTTCTCCTTCATATGTTGATTACAGACCCAAACAAATGCAGTACTATTATTGGACATGGGTCACACACTAAGGGGAGAACATGCATGGGAGCAATAGGGAAAGGAAAGGAAACCTAAAACTTGAATGTGGTTGAAGTGCTCACTGTAGAGGAGTGAATACAGTAAGTAATCTTATACTGGCAGAGGCTACTCTGGGAAAGGGGACTAGGAAGTAGAGATAAACCAATGTAGGTTGCAATACACAAGTGCATGGAAGCAACACTAGGAATCTTTCTGTATAGCTATCTTTATCTCAAACTAGCAAACCTGGTATGTCTTATTATCTCCTATGCTTTCTCTTCAACAAAATTGGAGAACAAGAGGGTGGAATAGGTTCTGCCTGAAAGTGGGGTCGGGGTGGGGCGTGTGAAATAAGGGGAAAGTGGCACAATGTATACACATGTAAATAAATGTAAAAATGATAAATAAAAAAATCCCTATAGACCTTGGGACACCAAAAAGGAAGCCCTATGGTTGGTTTGAAGCACTTAATTATGTAGTGACCTCAAGAAGCCCATATACAGCAGGACTCAGGTTCCTAAAGGACTTATAGCTCTTGCTTCCTTTCAAAAATAAGCCTCTGCATTTTTAAAAAGCTACGTATATGAGGCCCACCTTTTTCACACCTGATTAACCAGAGCAGAGCATCCTGTCACATGCCTAGTTATCTGGACTTGGGCAACATGTCCTCTACCTGTGCTTTGTTTTTCCCTTGTTTCAGAGGATTTAGAGAAGATAAAGTCAAGATGACATCTCTCCACCCTCTTTTCTTGATTGCACTGGCTTGAACCATTTAATTCAATAAATGCTTAAACAATAAAAAAATTCACAAGATTAACTGCCTTTAGAATAGAAAGGCTTTAAAATAAATAATTCATTTTTATGATGTCATCTGATGTGCATCTGTAATTACAGGGTGCCACTTGGCTATAGGAATGGGTGGGGGCAGCAGAACCCAAAACTTCCAGATTCTTACAGTCCCTCACATGGTTAGAGGAATTAATGTGAATCTCACCTGTCTCTCCCTTTTCCTCTTACCCCTCTTAACTCTTTCTCTGGGGCAATTTATTTTCAGTTTAGCTTTTGGTTTGGGGAAACTGAACCATATCCAGACCATTTCTGGTCCAGAGAACTTGAACTAGGAAAATTTCTTTTAAAAAGTTGGTAGTTGGCTGCAGCAAACATGACTCTTTGTGGGTGCAGAGAGGGTGGGTCTCAGAATCTTACTAGTGAATAAAGATTAAGAATGGCTAGAATTCATCCAGACATTGAAAAAGACTATTGAAATTAGTTTCTTTGAAAAAGTGCCAAAAGAAACTCTGAAGAGTTAAATAAAGGAGAGTTAAGAAAGAGTAATAGACAAAGGTGAATTTAATCAAAGTACATTAAGTGCATATAGAGAAATGCTATAATGAAACCCTTTTGTACAATTAATTTATGCTAGTAAAATGTTAAGTGAGGGTGATGTAAGTGTCCAGGTGGCTGGTGGAAGTAACCAAAATAGGAGTATTCTTTTCTCTTGATTTTCTTGTTCCTTTCATAGACTACTTCTGCATGAGCTTCACTTTGCATACATATAATCAAAATTAGTTATGGTACTTCATAGTTTTGGGGGGGCTTTATCTCATTTTTTTGATGATGTCCTGTACATGTATGTTCACAACTGGTATTTCTTCTTCATGGACTGCTTCCTTTATCAATATAAAATGAACTACTGTGTCTCTTCTAATTTTGGTTTGAACTGTGCTTTATGAGTTGTGAGTATACCTACTCCTGCTTGCTTTGTGGTTCCACTGTATGGACTATCTTTTTACATCCTTTCACTTTAAGCTTGTGTTTGTCTTTGCCAGTGGGATGCATTTCTTGCAGGCCATAAATGGTTGGGCCTTATTTTTTTTTAATCCAATCTGCCACAGTGAATAATCATTTTTATTTTGCCTTTGAATTCAGTTTGGTAGCATTTTATTGAGGAATTTTGCTTCTATGTTCATCAAGAATATTGGTTCATTTGTTGTGTTCTTTTATAAAATTTTTGTTGACTGCAACCATACACTTTTTTATTTTTATTTTCTTTAAAAAACATTTTCTTTTTTATTGTTGTGCTGGGGGTACACAGTGGCATTTACAAAAGGCCTTACAATGTAGCAAATATATCATACTTGAATTCATCCCCTCTATCATTCTCCTTTATCCCTCCTCCCCACATTCTTGGAATAGTTTTAGTAAGTCTCATTTTCCATTTACATACATGTGTACACAGTATTGGTACTACATTCACCCTCCTGCACCCTTTCCCCACATCCTCTCCCTTCCTACTGGTACCAGCCCTCCCCCAGACAGGATCTATTCGGCCTTCCTGTTTTCCAATTATGTAAAAAGAAAAAGATGACATTTTTGTTTGTTTAAGATAGCTATACATAGTCATACAGGGAGTTTCCTTGGGATATTTCCATGTACCACATACATATGTATTATAACCCAAACTGGTTCATTTCCTGTATTTTTCTCCTTTCTACATTGAGTTATACTTAGGAGGTCACTCCATAGTCTATGGCCATAACGCCCTGAATGTGCCTGATCTCATCTGTTGTTGTGTTCTCATCTGGTTTTAGGTATCACAGTAATGTCCTCATAGAATGAGTTTAAAGAGAGTTCCCTTCTCTTCAGTTTTTTGGAATAATTTTAGATAACTGATATTAGTTCTTGTTTAAATGTTTGATAGAATTCAGCAGTGGAGCTATCTGGTCCTCAGATTTTCTTGGATTGTTCACTTTTTGTTACTATTCCAGTCTCATTATTTGTTGCTTGGTAAAAATCTTTCCTTTTTGATGTTGATGCTTATTGCTATAGACTTCCCTCATAGCACTTCTTTTGATCTGTTGCACAAATTTTGGTATGTTTTGTTTCCATTTTTATTCATCTGAAGAAATTTTTTAAATTTCCCCTTTGTTTTCTTAAATATCTCATCATTTGCTCAGTGTCATGCAGTACAATTCATCTGCTCATTTGTACACTTTCTGAAGTTACTTAGTTGCTTTTTAGTTTCATTCCATTGCATTCAGAGAAAACAAGTAAGATTTTGGTTTTCAAAAATTTTGAGATTTGTTTTGTGAACTAATAATATATAGTCCCTCCTTGAGAATGTTCCATATGCTGATAAGGATATACATTCTGAAGCTGTTAGATGAACTGTTTGTAAATATCTATAGGTCATTTGGTATATAATACAGTTTAACTCTGGGGTTTTTGGAAGATTTTTTGGCCTGGATAATTTATCCACTCATGACAGCAGGATGCTGAAGTCCCGAGATTCATAACATTAGAGTTAATTTCTCTCTTTAGACCTAACAATGTTTGCTTTACATAACTGAGTGCTGCAGTGTTAGCTACATGTACAATTATTATGCCTTCTTATTGAACTGACCCAGTGATCATTATAAGTGATCTTATTTATCTCTTTTTACAGTTTTTGCCTTTTTTTGTCATACTGGGGTTTGAACTCAGGGCCTCATGTTTGCTGGACATGTGCTCTAAGTTAGTTTGTTTTTTGGTGGTATTGGGGTTTGAACTCATGTCCTCACACTTGCTAAGCAGGCATTCTACCACTTGAGCCACTCCACAAGCCCAGTTTTTGTCTTTAAAAAAACATTTTCTTCAAATTCATCCTTGATAAGACAGTTTTTGTCTTAAAGCCAATATTGTCTTATTTAAGTATAGATGGTCATGATTGTTTTTGGTTTCCATTTTCATGGAGTATATTTTTCCATCGCCTTGTCTATTAGTCTTTGTGTGTTGTTCCTGGTGAAATGATTTTCTTGTAAGGGAGGGGGTGGAGGGAAGGGGAAAGGGGGAAGAAATGACCCAAACACTGTATACACATATGAATAAAAGAAAAAAAAATTAAATGAAAAAAAATTAAATAAAACAAAAAAAGATTTTCTTATAAGTAGCATATAATCCAAGCAGTCTGTACCTTTTAATTGGGGGAATTTAATTCATTAATTTACAGCTAAGGTTATTATTCATATGTAAAGTCTTTCTCCTCCTTCTGGAAATCTGTGATTCTAGCCTCCAGGAAAACCAGTGAACACCCCTGTCATTCAGTGGGATGCACCTTCCCATTCTTCAACATAACTAGGTCTCATCTATGAAGGAAAAGATATTTGTCCTTTGGATAGTCTGTTATAGTCAGAATGTTTGTGTCCTACAAAAATTTGTATGTTGAAATCCTAAACCCCAAAGTGATGGTACTAAGAGGTGACATCTTTGGGAGGCAATTAGGTCATGAAAGCACAGCAATAAACAATGGGCTTAATCCCTTTATAAAAGAGATCTTAGAGAGACTCCTTGACTTTACATCATATGAAGACAGCAAGACAGCTGTCCATAAACTAAGATAGACACTCATCAGACACTGAATCCAGAGTACCTTGATCTTAGACTGCCCAACCTCTAGAATTGTGAGAAATAAACAGTGTTTATAAACCGCATAGTCTGATATTTTATTATAGTTGTGTGAACAGACTTAATACTTGCCATAGGGTGCCATATAGACTTTTTTAGATCTTATATTAATTCTTACTGAAGCTTAATAAGTCTTTATTGTAAACATTTTCCATTTTCTTCACTGTGTAGCTATGATTGGAAACAGAAGTCATGGGGGGCAAGTATGTATGCTGAGAGATAATTATTTTCAAAAGTTTTATAATAAAGGAAGAATATGGGTGGAATAGTGGTCAACAGATTAATGTTTAGTGACAGTAGAGAAAGTTTACAGTTAATACAAATATTTAACAGGGAAACAAACATATAATGAAGTCATAAAAAAGATAACTATAGGAGAGAAGATCATGAAATGTGAAAGGGGATGTAGTCAGAAGAAAGAATGGAGGGATTGGTACCTTGATATAGTGTACATGCCTGGAGGCAAAGAGGGTCATGCCAGCTACATAGCAAGACCCTATTTCAAACATACAAAACAAAACAATGGAAAGATTTACTAAAACTATTCCATTTTCAAAAGGGGGAAAAGAGAAAATAAGATTTGTGGAAATAAGCAGCTTCAGTGTAACTAACATAGGGTATCCTTCTGAATACTTCTATTTTCCTCAAAGAAATGGCAAGAAGAGCCATCTGAGAGTGATGGACAGAGTGGCAGTCATTTACAGTTATGAGGGCAGAGAAGAAGGTCCAAAATATTCATCTCAGAAAATGGGAAGGAAATGAAGTACAGAAGATGGTGTTAAATGCCCCCCAACTCTTGTGGGCATTTTTGAAAGTTATAAGAAGAGTTGTATGATCTTCTCCAAGAATTTTCAACTGCTAGGCTAAAAAACAAAAAAGCTGACACTCAAGTTTAACTACAGTTGAATCTTCCCTAGAGTATCCACCACATATAATTTAAAATGAGAGCCATAGGAAGTATTAGGTTGGTACCTATGCAGTTTTGGTGAAAGCTTAGATGTGGGATTGAAAAAACAATCATGTGTTCTGAGCAACTCACAGCTGAGTTACCCAGGATATATGATGAAGAAGAGAGGTAGATGTACATTGTAAGTAACTAATGAAATCAGTTGCCAACATTTCAAACACCTGAGGGTAACTGAATTACAAGGAGAACAGGTAGTGGTCAGAGAGGTGGACACCTGAAATCAACAATGGGAGGATATGCAGTTAATGGTGATGATACAGTCTGAACTGGGACAATGAAATTTTTTGGCTGAGTACATCACTGGAGGAGAGGAGGCCAAAGAACCCAGAAGCCAATTTTGGCTGAGACATCCAAGAAATGTTGATGGCCTCATGAATAATGCTGGGTATATGGGTGTGAAAATGAGCCATGTCTTACACTGAAGAGAGAGATCAAGAAGATTAAATAAAATGGAAAGATCTCCTACGCTCATGGATGGGTAGAATCAACATAGTAAAAATGGCTATACAACCAAAAGCGATCTACATGTTCAATGCAATGGCCATGAAAATTCCAATGACATTCATCAAAGAGATTGAAAAATCTACTTTAAAGTTCTTTTGAAACACAAAAGATTGTGAATAGCCAAGGCAATACTGAGCAAAAAGAGCAAAGCTGGAGGTATCACAATACCCGACTTCAAACTATACTACAGAGCTACAGCAATTAAAAAAAAAAAGCATGGTACTGGCACAAAAACAGATATGAAGACTAGTGGAACAGAATGGAGGCCCTGGATATGAATCCATACAGCTATGCCCACCTTATTTTTACAAAGGCACCAAAAACATACAAGGGAGAAAAGATAGCCTCCTCAACAAATGGTGCTGGGAAAAGTGGCTATCAGCCTGCAGAAAACTGAAACTAGATCCATGCCTGACACCCTGTATTATTATCAAGGCAAGGACTTTCTCAGTAGAACACCACCAGCCCAGCAACTAAGAGAAAAGATGGACAAATGGGACGACATGAAATCCAAAAGCTACTGCACAACAAAAGAAATGGTCTCTAAATGGAAGAGACCACCAAAGAGTGGGAGAAAGTATTTGCTAGCTATATATCAGACAAAGTACTGATGATCAGAATATACAGAGAGCTCAAAAAACTAAAGTTCCCCAAAATCAATGAACAAATAAAGAAGTGAGCAAGTGAACTAAACAGAATTTTTTCTAAGGAAGACATTCAAATGACCAAAACCCACATGAAAAAATGCTCACCATCCCTGGCCTTAAAGGAAATACAATTCAAAACCACACTAAGTTTCCACCTCACCCCTGTTAGAATGGCTATCATCAAGAACACCACCAACAACAAATGCTGGTGGGAAAGTAAGCTAGTACAACCACTATGGAAAACATTATGGAGGCTCCTTTAAAAATCTAAACATAGATCTGTCGTATGATCCAGCAATCTCACTCCTGGGGATATACCTGAAGGAAGGTGACTCAAGTTAAAACAAAAGCACCTGCACATTCATATTTATTGCAGCACTATTTACAATAGCTAAGCTATGGAAACAGCCAAGATGCCCTGCAACTGACAAATGGATCAAAAAAACGTGGTATTTAAACACAATGGAATTTTACGCAGCCACAAAGAAGAATGAAATTTTATCATTCACAAGTAAATGGATGGAACTAGAAAACATCATCTTAAGCGAAGTTAGCCAGAGTCAGAAGGCCAAAAATAGTATGCTTTCCCTCATATGCAAATTATAGACCCAAAACAAATGCAATATTATTATTGGACATAGGTCACACACTAAGGGGAGAACACACATGGGAGGAATAGGGAAAGGAAAGGAAACCTAAAACTTGAATGTGGTTGATGTGCTCTCTGTTGAGGAATGAATAAAGTAATCTTAAAATAACAGAGCCCACTATGGGAAGGGGACCAAGAAGAGAAGAGGTCTGGTTAGCAATGAACCAGTGTGGGTTGCAGTACACAAGTGCATGGAAGCAATGCTAGTAATCTTTCTATATAGCTATCTTTATCCCAAATTAGAAAAAATGCTATGTCTTTCTTAGTATGTCCTATGTTTTCTCTTCAACAAAATCTGAGAAGAGGGCAGAACATGATCTGCCTGTTTGGGGAGGGTTGTGAGGGGAGGTGGCACAAACAATGTATATACATGTAAGTAGATGTAAAAACAATAAAATAGAAGGAGAAAGAAAAAAAGAATACACCACTGATAATAAAACACTGAAAAAAAAAAAAGAAAATGAGCCAGGTTTTATAAATCTTTTGATGAATGGGGGAGTTGAAAGAAGTTGATGCATAAAGGAAAACTGAAGAGAAAGCTAGATGCATACTATTAGTATTTAAGCTTTAAAGGAGCTTAAGGTTTTGAATAAGGAATGATTGGAAGTTTAAGGCACTCCACAATATGGATTGTGAGTATATTAAAACAAAAAAAGTCTAGAACAAGAATTATAAGACAGTGTGAGGACACTTTGGGGGCAATGGATACACTCATTATCTGTGCTGATGGTTTCCTGAGTATAGGCATATACATAAACTGATTAAGTGCACACTTTCAGCCTGTACAATTTTTACAACTCCATTTACAAGGAGTTCAGGGGAATTTGGGTCTTCAGGCAAGTATTTGTTGGCAAAGGAGAAATATTCAGACAAAACCTATGTTTAAATGCCACAGAACACTGAAAAGACTGGAGGAGGCATGTTTAATGGAGTGGGTCATAATCACAGGATATATTGAGCAAAAATGGACAAAAGCCCCATGAGAACCCAAAAGCCTTGGATCTGTAGTACTAAGATAACAAGGCTGTTAGTATAGACTGCCCAGATGCTTCTTGAGACTTACGTAGGTTGGCAGAGCCACCTTTCTACTTCCCTGTACCTAGCTTTCCAGAACAGCCTGCTCACCTCATTCTTGGAGCAGCAGGAGGATGGGTGGTGTGACCTGGCTGCTTCCCAAGAATCTTTGGCTTATATAAGCCTCTCAGAGAAAGAGCCTCAGCTATTTCCTGAGGCTGAGGGTTAGTTTTCTGGGCTGCCTGCCTACTTTGGGGGAACAGGAGGATGGGAAAGGCCTTCTCTTCTCCTGGTGTCTCTGTAGGCTCCCCAGGGCCACAAGAAGGTGAGCCCAGCCATCTTGGGTAACTTGCAGGGCTAGCTGAGCTGATTTGCTGGGGAGTGGATGCCAAGTTGCTTCATAGAAACTCATGTGGACAGAGTATCAGATGGCTTCGTGTAGCAGAAGCCTGCATGGGGTAGGGTACCATATGAGTTGGTGGGTTGATCTCTATTTCCAGGGCCCAAGGTTTGGAGAAATTACAAGTTTCTCCACCAACAAATATTTTAGGTTGTCCATGGTGGAAGTAGAGACTTCTGGAGACCTACTTATTCTTTTTTTCCAAGCAAATTCCCTCTTGGTTCAAGCTTAATCTTGAGAGACGGGATAGTGGATGCTGTGTGATTAGCTCTCTTACTTAAATGGCTAATGTATCTCTGTGTTCTGCAGCATCTCCACCACATCCTAGCACTAGGCCTTAAACACTTTAATGAAACAGCTATTGTTTTCCTTTGATTTGGTTCTTTATCTTGGATGGAAGTGGCACTTCTATCATCTACCTTGCTGATGTCCTCACAGATGTTAGGCATTTACCACACGTAAATGCCTACATGTGGTAAGCATTGGCATATTTTTATTGATAATTTCAAAACCTTATTTTTTAAACAGTGAAAACCAAATTAAATGAAAAACATGTTTTGAGTTGGAGATGTAACTCCAACAGAAGTTACTTTAAAATAGAATTTGATCATATCTGTCTGGTAGGATATATCTTAAAAATAAAAACATTATTTTTCTTTTCCTAGCATTTGTTAGTGATTTGCAATTTTTTGTTAATCGTTCTTGTGTATGTTTTGTTAACTGTGTATTGTTTTGGCAGTACCACGTATGCCTTCGAGACTAGATGGTTTTCATACTGGACTTATGCTGTTGCTCATTATCTTTTGCATTGTGATCTTTTTCTTCCATTTTATTAGAACATATTATATATAAAAGGGGTTTTAATTGTGATGGTTCCATATGTGTATATCATATACTCCAACCAAACCCATGCCCTCTATCACTCCCCCTTATCTTCCATCCTTGAAACAAAATTAGTAGGTTTCATTGTCCTATTTTCATACATGTGTATAGAATACTTTGACCATTTTTTTACTTTGACCATATTCAACTCCCATACCCTCTTCGATTTGCCCTTTCCTCATCTACTTGCACCCATCCCCAGACATATCCTATTTTACACTCCTGTAATTCATTATTAATGACTAGATTCCATATGTGAGCAGGAACATGATTTGACTTTCTCTGGTTATTTTGCTTCACAGCATGATCTCAAGTTCCATCTGTTTTGCAGATGCATTTGCAGGTTTTCCTGCAAATGGCGAAATTTCATTAACTTTTATGGGTCAATAATACTCCACTGTGTATACATAACAGATTTCATTACAACTGGTTGATGGGCTGATCTCAAATTTTGGTTATTGTGAATAGTGCTGCTATAAACATGGGTGTGTAGATACCATAACTGTATGTTGAATTACATTGCTTTGGATATATGCCTAAGAGTGGTATAGCAGAATCATATGTTCTATTTTTAGATTTTAAAGGAACCTCCATACTTACTTCCATAGTGGCTGCACTAATTTACATTTCTTCCCACAGTTGTGTAAGGGTCCCGTCCCCTCCCCATCCTCACAAGGGTTGTTTTTCTTGCTGATAGCCAATCTCAATGAGATGAGATGGAGTTTCAATTGTGTTTTGATCTGCATTTCCTTTATGGTTAAGGATGTTGAACATTTTTGCATGTATTTCTTAGACATTTATACTTCTTCCTATAAAAATTGTTCATTTGCCCATTTGTTGGATTATTTATTCCTTTGCTGTTTAATTTTTGAAGCTCTTTATATATTCTGGATATTAATCCTTTATCTGATGAATAGCTGGAAAAGATTTTCTCCCATTCTCTATAGATTTTGATTCTAGAAATTGTTCCCTTTGCAGAAGTTTACAATTTGATGCAATCCCATTTTTCAATTTTTATTATTTTATGAGCTATTGGGGTTCTATTCAGAAATACATTACTTCATTCCTATATTTTCAAGGGTTTGCTCTATGTTTTCCTCTGGTAGTTTCAGTCTTACATTAAGGTCTTTGACGGATTTGGAATTCATTTTGGTACAGGGTGAGAAATAAGGGTTCAATTTTAGTGTTCTAAAGTGGATATCCAGTTGGCACAACACCACTTGTTGAAAAGACTATCTTTTCTGCAATGTAGGCTTCAGACTTTGTCAAAAATCAGATGATTAGAACTGTGTGGGCTTATTTCTGGATCTTCTATCCTATTGCACTATTTACATGTCTGTTCTTGAAACAGTACAATGCCAAATTTGTCACTACAGCCATGTAGTATAATTTGAATTTAGGTATTATGATACGTCCAGCATGGCTCTTTTTGCTCAGGATTGCTTTGGGTATTTGAGGTTCTATGTATTTCTCAATTTTAAGATTGATTTTTCTATTTCTGTGAAGAATGACATTGAAATTTTGATAGGGACTTCGAGTCTATAGTTTATTTTTCATAGTATAGCTATTTTCACAATATTGATTCTGCAGATCCATGACTTGGTCTTTCATTTTCTAGTGTCTTCTTTAATTTCTATTTTGGAGTGGTTAAAAAAACAACACTTGTACATTGATGGTATTGTCGGTCATGTTATTCTAAAACTTTGTGTGTGTGTGTGTGTGTGTGTGTGTGTATGTGTGTGATAGAGGAAAAAATATCTTTGTAGCAACAGTAATTGGTATTTTGGAGGCAGAGAAAAATAAAGAAATTTAACTAAAAATCCTGTGTATGTGAATATGAAATGAAAATATCCACATGAACAAAATATATTAATATATCTTAAATATATGTGTTTCTAAGCTCTGTCCTCTGAAAAGACAGACTTTAGGAACAAATTTACCAACCCAATATTCATAGGTACCCTTAGCATCCAAGTTGTCATTTCTGAACACCATTTTACATTAAAAGGAACTAGAGCTCTTTGGAGAAGAGACTCATACCAAGTCTGGGGCAACAAATTCACAAGATGAGGAAGAAGAACTCTGCCTTAACAGAAAAAAACTATCTGAATCATGTTCAAAAGAAATAGGCATTAACATATTGATAAGGTTTTCACATAAGAGACTCTATTCTCTACTTCTATTCACATGGTACTATAGTGAGAAGACATAGCCAGTACAAAATGGGAGTGCATGAAACTAAAAAGCTTCTGCACAGCAAAGGAGATGGTTACCAGACTGAAGAGACAGCCTACAGAATGGGAGAAAATTTTTACCACTTATACATCTGGCAAGGGATTAACCAGAATATACAGGGAGCTCAAAAAACTAACCTCTCAAAGAATCAACAACCCACTAAATAAATGGGAAAATAAATTGAACAGACAATTCTCAAAAGAAGTATAAATGGCCAATAAATATATGAAGCAATGCTCAATAACCTTTGCTACAAAGGAAATGCAAATCAAAATGACACTGAAATTCCACCTCAGCCCAGTCAAAATGGCTATCATTAATAACACAAACAACAAAAAATATGGTGAGGTTGCAGGGGACAAAGGAACACTTCTAAGTGTAGAATTTTCATTACCACTGTTGGTGGTAATGAAAATTAGTACAACTACTATGGAAAAAAGTATGGAGGTTCATCCAAAAACTAAAAATAGAACTACCGTATGATCCAACACTGTCCATATACCTGAAGGAATGTGCTCCAGGATATGAAAGAGCCACTTGCATGCCCATGTTTATTGCAGCAGTATTTACAACAGCCAAGCTTTGGAAATAGCTCACATGCCCTACAACTGATGAATGGCTTAAACATGTGGTATATATACATAATGGAGTTTTATTCAGCCATAAAGAAGAATGAAATTAGGTTGTTTGTGTGTAAATGGATAGAACTGGAGAACACCACATTAAGCAAAGTAAGTTAAACTGAAAAAGTTAAAGGTCACATGTTTTCTCTCATAAGTGGAAGCTGGATCTATCAGTTAAATGTATATAAAAATACATATATGATCATACATACATATACACATACATACATACATATACATATAGTGAGAGATAAGATTGTATGAGTGGGTCTATCTTAGGGAACTATGTGAGGTGAGAGAGGGAAAGAAAATAGTAGAGAATGAAAAATATTGAAAACACCCATCTATATTTAAAAATAATAAAATATACTGTATTATAAGACATTAAATATTAGGGGACCATGGTGCTAGATAAAGAGTTAATAATTGGGGATTTAATTTGATTAAAGCATGATATATACGGGCCTGAAGTATCAAGGCAAAACCTCCTTGTACTACAATGTACACATAAAAAAATGAAGGACAGGAGGGAAAAATGACTTTTCCAGGGGTAAGTACCAGTGGGAGTGGGGGCATAAGGAAATCATGAATGAGGGTCAATATGGTGGATGTATTTGTATTCATATGTGAAAATAGAAGAATGAAACATCCTGAAATTGTCCTAAGGAGGGAAAGAGCAGGATGAGGGAGAATAATGGAAGGGGTAAATGCAACTAAGATATATTTGTAAGCACATATATAAATATCATAATGTATTCCCCTGTACAACTATTATATGCTAATAAAATAAATAAAAAAAGAAGTTAGAAAGCAAGGATTAGTATGAAAGAAATAAATCTCTCATTATTCACATATGACATGATTGAGTAAAATATGAAATAATTTACAACAAACTAACAGAGTTGATTTAGTAAGGTCACTAGTTATAAGGACCATATAAAAATAAACATATGTATATTTAGCCATATATAGAAAAATGCAAAATGAAAATTCTCAAAATAGCATAAGAAACAACTATAAGAATACTAAGAGATTTTTACAAAAGGACAATCTAACTTCACTACAAATTCTAACTAATGAATTAAAAACAAGTATGTTTAAATTTATGGATACTAGAAAACATCTTCATTGGTCAACTACAAAGGATGACAGAAAGTCAACTATTTCAAAAATGTAAAAAAATGGTACACAAGTTTTTCTGCACCAACTAGACCCCAGGTAATCAAACAATGATTGCAGCTGATAAGATAATACGAGTATCATTTGAAATTCCTCATGATATAATGGATGTAGACAAAGATCAAACTCATAAAAGATAAACCAGACATAGTGTTTTCTCCAGGAAGAACATAATATTATCTATGAAGTATTCTTGCTAAAAATCTAACAACCAATTTGAAAGCTTCAAGATTTAACGCTGGCTTCAGGAAGTATAAAAACATCATGGAAATGTAAGCAGCAAAACTAAGGTAATGGGAAAGTCTAAAAGGACATGGTTTTGAGAATGGGATGACGGCTCATGCATAGGCAGAGATGGCGACTAGGGTGCAGAAGCAGACAGCATGAGCTCCATGACTCCAAAACCTTCCTGAGATAGTGGAGACACACTTGGTGGAAATAAAGCACCAAGGAGAATCAGAACTTTGACTTCCCTAGCCCATGGACAGCTTCTCCACGACATGCTACACTGAAAAAACAGGAGGGTTCCTGCCACTGCCAGATGCCAGCTCCAAACCTGCTTGGGAGACTTTTGGCAGACCAAACAGGTGAGCATCTAGTGTCACATGGTATTCCCCTAGCCACCCCTGGGAGAAACCAGCATAGCCCCCTGGGCAAACTGACCCCCACCTTCAAAAAAACCAAACTGAACAATAAACAAGGCACTGAAAACTAACACACAGCAGAGGGGCAGAGGTGCTGAAAGCACACTGGAGAATGTGGGAGGGAAAAACAGGCTAATCTCCACACAAACTTTCAGTAAACAAAAGCTGGAAAGGCAGAAAGGCAGAGTGGGTGAATGATAAGCCACTGCCTGAAATAGGGCAGATAGCGGTCTTCAAAGCTCATCTCCTAAGCCACTGAGCAACATCAAAAGTCAAAAAACACTGCAAAATCGAAAAATAATCAGCAAACCATCACAACACACTGACAGCAGGGGGCCGGCTGATGGATCACTGACCCTGCCCCAGAGAAAAAGGGTGAGGCAAAGAAACAAGCCTCCAGTAATCAAGCAAGTGAAAACCCAACTCCAAAGTAAGATGGATGGTGGGCTCCTGAGCTGACTCCGGAACCTGAGGATAACATACAAACTTAAACTGCCACACTCCACTGAGGGAGGAGCTGACCAAGCAGATGCCTCTGAAAGACAGATGAAAAAACAAACAAACAAACAAACAAACAAACACTACCTAACCACCTGGCGAGACTACGACAGAGTTTCTGCTTAAATACTAACGCCAGGATTGGATGCTGGAGGAGTAACACCAGAACTTAAATTAAGACTGAAATTCTATTGTTCCTGAACCTGGAATTTATTTTGTTTGTCTGTCTGTTTGTTCTGTTTCTTGTTTGTTTGTGTTTGTTTGTTCATCTCTCCCAGGACACTAAACAGAGTTGACCAAAACAAAACCTCCCCATGACATACTATCATTAAAACAACAAGCACAGAGAACAGAGAAAGAATATTGAAGGCTATAAGAGAGAAAAACACAAATAACATACAAATGTGAACCCACCAAAATCACAGCAGATTTCTCAACAGAAACATTAAAAGCAAGAAGAGCATGGAATGAGGTATTCTAGGCACTGAATGAAAACAACTTCAAACCTAGGGTACTCTACCCAGCAAAACTATCATTCAAAATAGATGGAGCAATAAGTTTTCCACGATAAATAGAAACTAAAACAATGTATGACCACAAAGCCACCACTACAAAAGATTCTTCAAGGAATTCTACAAACAGAAAATGAAAGCAAACAAAACCATGAGAGGATAGGCACCACCAAACCACAGGAGAAGAAAAGACAAGGAATCAGTGAGTAAAATTAATTCAGCTGCACACAACGAAACCCTTAACAACAAAAATAACTAAATGACAGGAATCACCACGTACCTGTCAATATTAACAGTGAATGTTAAAGGACTTAACTCCCCCATCAAAGACACCTTTTGGCAAACTGGATTAAAAGGAAGATCCCACAATCTGGTGTTTACAGGAGACCCATCTCATTGTCAGAAATAAGCACTGGCTTAGCATGAAAGGCTGGAAGATTTTCCAAGCCAATGGCCCCCCAAAACAGGCAGGAGTAGCAATACTTATCTCAGACAAAGTAGACTTCAAACTTACATTAATCAAATGTGATAAACAAGGACACTCCATACTAATAAAAGGAGAAATACACCAAAAGGAAATAACAATTATCAACCTACTTGCACCCAATGTCAGAACACCCAATTTCATCAAACGTACTCTGAAGGACCTAAAAACATATATAATCTCTGACACGGTGGTAGTGGGAGACTTTAATAACCTCCTATCACCAAGAGATAGGTCATCCACACAAAAAAATCAATAAAGAAATTCTAGAACTAAATCACACCATAGATCAAATGGACCTAGCTGATGTCTACAGAATATTTCATCCAACTTCCATACAATATACATTCTTCTCAGCAGCCCATGGAACATTCTCCAAAACTGATCATATCTTAGGGCACAAAGCAAGTCTTAAAAAATATAAGAAAACAGAAATAATCCCATGTATTCTATCTGATCTCAATACATTCAACTCAACAACAAAAACAACAGAAGAAAACATGCAAACAATTGGAAGCTGAACAATACATTGCTCAATGATCAGTGGGTCATCATCCTGAGTGAGGTTAGTCAGGCTCAGAAGACCAAAAATGTTCTCCCTCATGTGCAGACTTTAGATCTAGGGCAAATGCAGCAATGTTGTTGGGACTTGGGTCACACACTAAGAGGAGAGCACATATGGGAGGTATGGGGATAGGTAGGAAACCCAAAACTTAAAAGTGTGTGATGTCCCCACTGCAGAGGAACTAATATACTAATACACCTTAAAGTGACAGAGGCCAATATGGGAAGGTGACTGGGAAGTAGTGAAGAGGTCAGGTAGAGATGAATCAATTCGGCCCGTAATACACTTCTGCATGGAAGCAATGCTAGGAATCTCTCTGTATAGCTATCCTTACCTCAGCTAGCAAAAATGCTTTGTCTTTCTTATTATTGCTTATGTCTTCTATTCAACAAAATTGGAGAAAAGAGCACAACAGGTTCTGCCTGGAAGCATGGGAGTGGGGGGAGAGGGAGAGGGCAGGGAGTTGAAATGACCCAAACAGTGTATGCACATATGAATATAAGAATAAAGAAAAAAATTAAATAATATATATTACACTCATAATACAACAAAAAAGGATATGGCTTTCTGTTAAATTTGTTAACATGCAAATTTGAATATATAAATGTAATTTTGATCCTGATTTCAACAATCTTCATAAAATTTGTAATAGGATATTTACTATTAATTTTTAAGGTATATTAACTGAATTATGGTTATACACCCAACTTATGTGTTTTAAGGGCCCTTTATCTTTCATAGATGTACATATCGGAGTATTTTCAGATGAAATAACATGTGATATATGCTCTACATAATCCAGTTTGGGGAGGTATACGTAAGATTACTCGTGTTTAATAATTTATATATACATATAATTGTATATGTGGGCTGACTCATTTACTATTCTGTGATTTTGCATGTTCAAAAATATCCATAATGAATAAACAAAGAAAATGCTACAGAATGGTATATTTTTCTTTTGGAAATATTTGAACTCAGGGCCTTGTGCTCGCTAAGCAGGTGATCTACCACTTGAGCCACATCCTCCTAGCCTTTTTTGCTTTGGTTACGTTTGAGATAGGATCTCATGTTTATTCCCAACATTCTACCGCGAGTTGACCTGGACCACAATCCTCCTACTCACACTTCCCATCTAGCTAGAATGACAGGTATGCACAATCATGCCCAGCTTTTTTGGTTGAGATAGTGTCTCACTTTTTGCCAAGGCTTGCCTTTATCTCTGGTTCCCAAGTAGCTTGAATTATGAGCATTAAACCACTACAGCTAGCACTAAACAATGATGTAAAAAATTTTAATGTATTAATTTCCTTACATAAAATCTTTCAAGGGCTCTTTTCAGTCTACCAAACTGAGAACATTTGCCAGATTTAACTTTTAAGTTTTTCATCCAGTACTTCACATTCTATCTTTGAACACTGAAAACATTTTCTTTCTAATCTTTGTTTCATTATTTCCAAATGGTATGGATTCTTTTTCCCATTTCAGCCTACAAAACTTCACCCATCCTTCAATGATTGTCTCAGATAAAAGGGTAAAAGGGGATTTATGGGTAGATACAATGGGTTTTGAACAATTATAAAAGTAGAAGCTTATTAGTTTGAATTTAGAAGTTTGTCATTAAGTAAACGATTATGTAAACCTCAATAATAACACATGAAAGAAGCAAGAGATGCAGATGCTTGTACTGAAGGGCAGCATGGGAGTCCTTCCCATAAACCTCCATCACTAAATAAAGAAAGAAAATTCTGGTATAAAATTCATCCTTGAAAGATAAAAGTCCTAGGCTAGGACAGATTAAATAATTTAATATCCAGTTATAAAGGTCAATATTGGATTCCATGTCTATCTCCTTACCCTTCTACTAAATCACTGCCTTCTATTAGATGCCCTCTCCTTTATCCTTTATAACATTTTTCTTGATCGCCCTACCTAGATATAATCTTTCATTCCCATAAACCCAAACATCACATATAATTATATATGTATACATGCATGCATATATATAGATAGACAAATAGATAGATGTAGGACTTTTTTACTAATTACACAGACTTTAAGAGGCAAATAAAACCCATTTAATAAATGCCAACTAAAAGAAGAATAGCCATGAATGTCAAGGGCCAAGACAAGGTAAAATATATCTTGTAATTTCAAAGGTATATTTACTATCAAAAAGAAGTAAAATAATAGAAATAAAGATTATAAAATTGTCATAAAATGAAACTGAACAGTAAAGAGACTGAAAAACAGTTAACAAGAAAACTGAAGTTGGAGAAATAAGCAAAAAATATCATAATTTACTGAAATGAAATTTATTAATATTTTTGTGCTTATATTTTATCCTGCTTAATCTATGAAAAAGGCAATTTCACAGGGCTAATCCTGGTATTACTAAATTGAGTCCAGACCACTGAAGGGCATCACTATGTCTTTCCAGAATGATTTCACTGCTCATCAACTGAACCCTACATACTTTTAGAATAAAACACAAAACAACCTACCTAAATCAATCTCCTCAAAGTTTATAATAGTTCACATAGGGTGGCTGTGCAAATCATAAACTTAGTAAATACATAATATAAGAGGGATGATCTCTG
The DNA here is from genome assembly GCF_047511655.1 of Castor canadensis. Classification (NCBI taxonomy): domain Eukaryota; kingdom Metazoa; phylum Chordata; class Mammalia; order Rodentia; family Castoridae; genus Castor; species Castor canadensis. The sequence continues at coordinate 56,139,107 of NC_133394.1, forward strand.
AGAAACAGTAAGTTTTAATGTATCTTTTATAGATGATCAAGGAATAGGGTGAAGACATTAAAGTACAGGATAAACTCACAATTTCACTAAAGATACATATCCCAACTCAAGAGTCTTTAAACTTTCCCCTTCCTTTGAATTACTGTATAAACAAATATAGATATGAAGCTAAACCATCTTCTATTTACCTACATATTAGAAATTCTTAGCAATCTAAATTATGAAGTATTAGATCACATGTGGTATGAGCAGATCCTATAGGACACTTAAAGGTGGGCTATCTTATTTAATGAATATGTGAAAATCCTTTATGAATCATAACTTATAAACTATATTCTAGCATAATTTTACATGTGCAGTTTATATTCATGAATTCATTTGATCTTAGAGATGATGTTTTAATTATTACTATCATCTGTCATGGTGATTGAAAAATATTACACACTCAAATGCTTTTTGAAGTAATCAGTAAGTGCATAAGAAATTTTTATTCTTGGCTTCCATTTTTAATTTAAAAATATTGAGTGAGATACTAGGACACAGTGTTGAATACTGTAGCTGTACAGATAAAATTTAAGGCAAAAACTTGTAAAGAATTCTCTTTTAAACTATAGAAATGGTAATGGCTTTATGTCTATAAAGATAACTGTAAAATATCTATATATGGAATCAGGTAATTTTTTTTCAAAGAAGGAAAGAAGTCCTAAGGTTTCAATGGAAGTTAACAAGAATATTTACAAATCTTAGCAATATCTGGATGCTACTATTACAAGACTGATTGTGAAAGCTGAAAACCTTCAATATTTAAAATAAACATTTTAATCAGTCAAATCACACAAAAAAATAAAAGATTTTTAATACGACAATGGATGTCTAATTCACATACTAAATTGCTCTATACAGGGAGATTTCACAATCCAGGAGCCATAGCCATGTTGCTGTAAGTAGGATTTCAATAAAGTTTTAGCTTCTTGATAGGATCCAGACATACACTAGAGAGAAAAAAAAACCAAATTGTATCAAATTAGCAGAATTTGACCTATGAAAACTAAGTGGCCTTAATATCAGCTTTGTATTTAAAAAATAACGAAATTCCTATTTTCTCATATTTATTTTTAAAGTTTTTATTCCCAACACTCCTACAAGCCAATTTTACTTCATTTAACATTTTTGAGACTGCACCACTGTTTTCTTTTGGTATTACTGGAGTTTGATCTCAGGACTCTTGTGCTTGCTATGCAGGAGGGCACTCTTGAGCGAAGTCTCCAGTTCCTTATTTAACCATTTTAATTAAAAAAGTAAACACATTCATCACAGAAAATTTTTAAAAAGCAAGAAACAGAAAAATTACCTATAATCCCAAAACTATATATAACTTAATATTTTGGAATTATTTTATTTTCTGTAAAGGAACATACAGATAAGCTTTTAAAATTTTACTTTAGCTGGGTGCACTAGTTAACAACTGTAATCCCAGCTAGGAAGTGGTATCATGAGGATCACACTTAAGAGGCCAGCACTGGCAAAAAGTTTGTGAAATCCCATCTCAACCAATAGCTGGGACATGGTAGTATGTGCCTGTCATCTCAGTTACATGGAAAGAATAGAACAGGAGGATCACAGTACAGCACAAACTGGGACCATGTTCCCTAATAACCAAATCAAAAGGGCTGGGAGTATGGTTCAAGTAGTAGAGTACCTGCCTAGCAACTTAAAATCCCAGTACTATCAAAAAACTCCACTTTTCCTGAAGCATAATTTATACACCATAAAACTTACCAGTTGTAAGGGTACGGTTGGATGATTTTTAGTAAATTTATTGAGGTGTGTAAATATACCACAGTCCAGTTATAAAACAAATCCATCACCGCTAAAATCTTCCAATGTGCTCACTTGTGGTCAATCTATATGCCTGTCTTCAGCCCCAGGCCCAGGCAACCACAAATCTTTCTGTCTCTAGAGTTTTGCTTGCTCTAGAAATTTCATATAAATGGATTAACGCAATATGTACCCTGGTTGTGTTAACTTTCTTTTTAATTTATTCATATTGTTTCATGCATCAGTAGTTTATTATTTCTGATTATATTCCATTGCATGGACATATCACATCTTGTTCACGCATTTATCAACTTATCAACATTTGCATCATTTACAGTTTTTGTCTATCAAAATGCCGCTATAAAGATTCACAAAGAATGTTTATGTGAATGTTAAATTTTGTTTCTCACACATACCAGTAGCAATGCTAGATCACATGGTAAGTATGTTTATCTCAGTAAAAAAACAAAACAAAAAACCACCGAACTTTTCCAAAGTAGTTTGCATCATTTTTTCATTCTCGCTGAAAATGCATGAGTTTCCCCACATTCTCAACAATGTCTTGGTATGATCAGTTTTTTGAATTTCAGCAGATGCAGTGGCTAAATTTCTCATCTCCCTAATGGTTAATGAGGCTGAGCACTTTAATGTGTTTTTTTGGTTGCATACGTGTATTTTCTTTGGCTCTTTTAAGAATTGGGTTATTTGCCTATTGAGTCATAAGAGTTGTTTATATATTGTGGATCTAAGTCCTTTATCAAGTTATGATTTACAAGTATGTTCTGTCTGTGGGCTATATTTTAATTTTCTTAATCGTTTATGGAAAGTAGTTTTTTATATTAGAGTCAATAATCAAGTTTTTCCTTGATAGATTGTTTTTGGTGCCAAATCTTAGAAAACTTTCCCTAAGAATGTAAATATTTCTCCACATTTTATTTAGAAAACATAACAGCATAGCTCTTATAAGTTGATCTATTTTGAATTAATTTTTGTGTGTGATTGACATAAGGATCTAAGCTGGGTTTTTGTTTACAACTTCTATGGTTTAGATCTGATTTGAGTTTGTCCTTCAAGGGCTCATGTGTTGGAATATTACTCCCCAGTGTGGTGATGTTAAGTAGAAATGTGACCTTTAAGAGTTAAGAGTCTAATGCGAGTTTATTAAGGATGCTGTAATCAGAAGGAATTGTTCTCTTAGGACCCTGGTTAGTTATCAGGCGATTGATGTGATAAAAGAACAAGCCTGTCCCTTCTCAAGCTACTTTGGTTTCCTGTCTTTTCACATGATCTCTCCTTCTCATATGTGCCTCCACCAAGATACTATCTGTTGTGATATGATTCAGCACAGGGAGTCCTCATTCAAGCCAGCATTATGTTGTTTTTCCAAAAATTTGAGCTAAATAGGCCTCTTTTGTATATAAGCTCCAAGCACTGGTATTTTGTTACAGTAATAGAAAATGGACTAATATACACACTATTCTGACACTATCTATTGAGACTATTCTTTCTCTCATTGAAATATATTGGCACTTTTGTACAAAATCAACTGGTCATGTGTATTTGAGTTTCTTCCTGTTCAGCTGGTCTATAAGTCTACCATGGTATCAATATTGTTTTTCTTACTCTTGATTTATACAGGCATATCTCATTTAATTGCGGTTTGCTTTACTTGGCTTACAGATACTATGCGTTTTACAAACTGAAGGTTTGTGGCAACGCTGCACAGGGCAAGCATTTGCAAACTTCATGTCTCTGTCACATTTTGTTAATTCTTGCAATATTTCAAAATTTTTCATTATGATTAGAAGTTGCAATGATCTGTGATCTTTGATGATATTACTGTAATTGTTTTGAGGTGCCATGAAATGCACCCATGTAAGACAGTGAAATAAATTGATAAATGCTGCACACGTTCTGCCTACTCCACTGACTGGCTGTATCCTTTATCTCACTCCCTATTTTCTAGACACAAAAATATTGAAATGAGGCAAATGATCTAAGTCTTCAAATGAAAGGAAGAGTCACATGTCCCTTACTTTAAAACAACACTAGAAATAATTAAGCTTAGTGAGGAAAGCACGTGAAACAACAACAAAAAGGCAAAAAACTAGGCATCTTGTACCACTCAGCTGTGCTGTGAATACAAAGGAAAAGTTCTTGAAGGACTACTCCAGCAAATGCACGAATGTTAAGAAAGCAAACCAGCCTGAATGCTGGCTGACAGGAAGAAAATTTCAGTGGTCTGAACAGATCACATTTTCTTAAACAAAAACCTAGTCCAGAGCAAGGCCCTAACTTTATGAAGGCTGAGAGCAGTGAGGAAGCTACAGCAGAAAATTTTGAATCTGGAAAAGAGTGGTTCATGAGGTTCAAAAAAAAAAAAAAAACAGAAGCCAAATCCATAACATGTAAGTATGGGATGAAACAAGTGCTAATGGAGAAGCAAAAGCAAATTATCCAGATCTAGTTATAAATGATGATTGTGACTACACTAAACAACAGATTTTTCAGTACAGATGAAACAACCTTGTATTAGAAGATGCCACTCAGGACTTCAAGAAAAGATGTGAATGCTTTGCTTAAAGCTTCAAAGGACAGGCTGACTGTTTTGGTAGGGCTAGCACAGCTACTTGACTTTATGTTGAAGCTAATGTCCATTTAACACTCTGACCATAAAATGGTCTTAGGAATTACACTAAATCTACTCTGCTTGTGGTTTATAAATGGAAGAACAAAGCCTGGGTGACAGCATGTATGTTTACAATATGGTTTACTACAGATTTTGAGCCTACTGTTGATACCTACTACTTAGGAAAAGAAAGGACTACTTTTAAAGTATCACTGTTCTTTGTCAATGTATCTGGTTGCCTAAAAGCTCTGATGGAGTTACAACAACATTAATGTGATTTTTATGCCTGATAACGCAACATCCATTGTGCAGCCCATAAATCAAGGAGTACTTCTGGTTTTCAGGGTTTATTATTTAAGAAACACATTTCTCTAGAGTCAAGGTCTTACAAGGTAGTCCAGGCTGGCCTTGTATTCACTATAGAGTACAAGCTGCCCTGAAACTTGCAATCCTGCTGCCTCCGCCACCTCAATGGTGGGATTACAGGTGTGTGTTACATGAATTTTTTTGAAGAGTTCAAGATTTCATTATAGTTAGTAGGTGTAGATGTGCAGAAATAGCAAGAGAATTATAATAGAAGTGGAGACCAGAAGATGTGACCAAATTGCTTCAATTTCATGATAAAAGCTAACAGATGAAAAATTGTGCTTATGATCACAGAATGTGATTTCTTGACATGGAATCTATTCCTGCTGAAGAAGCTATGAACATTGTTGAAATAACAAGGACATAGAGTATTATTTAATTTAGTTAATGAAGCAGTGGTAGTGTTTGAGAGGATTGACTCCAATTTCCAAAGTTCTATTTAGGATAAAATGCAATCAATGAATATCACATGCTACAGTATCACCTTTCATGAAGTATAAATTGATGTGACAAAATCCACTGCAATATTTTAAGAAATTCCCCCAGCACTGCCCCCCTTAGCAATCATTACTCTGAGTTTTCCAATCCATGAATGTGGTATACCTCTCTGTTGACTTAGGTTTTCTTTAATTTTCCTCTTTTTTTTTTAACCATTTCCAGTGTACAGGTCTTTTATTAAATTTATTCATTTCTTTGTGTGTGTGTGTGTTTGTGTGTTTGGGGCTATATAGATGAACTCTTACTCAATTTTATTTTATATTTCTAGAATATAGATATATTTCTATATTGATCTTATACTGTGATCTTGCTAAGTTCATATATGATCATAGTTATTTATTTTTCAGTATATTCCAAAAGAAAAATTTTACCTACAAAATTAAGTCATTTAAGAATTAGGGAAAAATAAATGAGGACACATTTTACTCTTTATTTCTAGTATGAATACCTTTTACCTCTTCCTTGATTTAATGCACTAACTAGGACAAACAGAACAATGTATACAAGTGGTGAGAGCCAACATTCTTTCCTTGTTACCCAATCTTGGGTGGTGCAGTTAATATTAATTCAATCTTTTACTATTAAGAATAACATCAGTATTAGGTTATTTATTGATCTTTTGAGCATCAACATCTGTATTGATGCTCTTAAGTTGAGGACACCACTTCCATTTCTTATTTGTTCAGCATTTTTATTGTGAATGGATGTTGGACTTTGTCAAATACATTTTGTACAACTTTTAAGATAATAATGTGGGTTTTGACCTTGAATTTATTTTAATGGTGCATTACATAAAATAACCTTCTAATATTAAATCAACCTTGCATTCTAGTATAAACACACAGAGTGTAACCTTTTTTTGTATTTGTATGTTACTGGATTTTGTTTGTTAGTATGTTGTGCTAAGAGTTTATATTGATAAGAGATATTGGTTTATAGTTTTCATTTTTAGTTGATTTTTGGTATCAGGGTAATACTGGCCTTGTAAAATGAATTAGGAAGTGTTCTCTATTTTTGAAAGAGATTTTGTAGGATTTGTATTATATTTTTATTATATTTGGTGGAATTTACCATTGAAGCCATATATGTGATATGTCCAGTATTTTATTTTGGAAAGAATTTTAGTTAATAATACAAATTTTCTAAACTGCTAAAGTTATTTGGACATTATATTTATTTTTGAGTTAGTTTTTGTAATTTGTCTTTCTGGCAAGTATCCATTCCATCAAACCTATCTAACATGTTGGCAAAAGAGGTTCTTTGAAAGCCTACAGAATAACTTTAGGTTCTTGAGAACTAGGTGATGACTCTTCTTTTATTTCAGATTTTGATAATTTGTGTTCTCACTTATTTTATTTTCTGTAAATCTAGTTAAAGGATTACTAAGTTTGTTGATTTTTTTCTGAAAAACCAACTTTTGACTGTCTTCTTTTTTTCTTCTAATATTTTGGTTTTAATTACACTGATTTCCATTCTTACCTAAGATAATTCCTCCCTTTTACTTACTTTTTTTTTTTTAATTTTAAAAATATTTTATTTTATTCATATGTGCATACAATGTTTGGGTCATTTCTCCCCCCTTCCCCCACCCCCCTCATGCTCCTCCCCCTCCCTCTCCCCCACTACCCCCTTGTTACCCAGCAGAAACTATTTTGCCTTTATCTCTAATTTTGTTGAAGAGAGAGTATAAGCAATAATAGGAAGGAACAAGGGTTTTTGCTAGTTGAGATAAGGATAGCTATACAGGGAGTTGACTCGAATTGATTCCCTGAGCATGTGTAATACCTTCTAAGTTAATTTTTCTTTTTTTTTTTTCTTTCATTTTTCTTTTATTATTCATATGTGCATACAAGGATTTTTGATCTTCTTTTTATATCTTCCTGAGGTTGGAAGCCCAAATAACTGATTTTAGCAGACTTTGTACACAAACACATTAATCTTGCACCATTTCTGATCAATCCATATGTGGGCGTATATGTAATGCTTCAGCCAGTTCTCAAGTATTACTTGACTTTTATTACTTACTGCACTTTCTTTAATCTCTTCTGTACATAAAAGTATAGTTTTTCAGTCAGCCAGAGAATGTAGAGATCTTATCCCAGCCTATCCTTGGCTCTTTGATTTTCAAAATCTTTCTGGTAAGCTGTTATTTGGTCTACTACTTGCTTTCAACCACAGCTATAACCTGTACCAGCCAAGTTACCTGTTTTCCCTATACATTTCCTGCCACGTTTGGCACTTTAAACTTTAAGAAACTTTAAGACAAAAACCACAAAATTTCATCTCCTGTCTTAAATAAAGTCTACCACCTTTTGGCAGCAGAAAATCTATGAAACTCTTTGAGGTAGCTTCATTCTTGCAAAACTACAGTTATTACCATTAAAACTAGAGAGGAATGACAGAAAATGGGGACAGCCTGGGGCCAGAAAAACATAAACCCTTTATTTTTATCCAAAATTACAGCAGTTTTTGAAAAATAAAACGTTATTTTGGCTGCCATTCATTAAATCCAGAGTAGTGAAAGGATGTTTTTGACAATCTCCCCCAATTTTATATTTGTTTTTACAGAGATCTGCAATCTATTTATGCCACCAAACTCAGAAATGATCTAGATAAACTTTTATACTTAAAAATATGTGGGTAATGTATATACACACAGCTGTAGTTAATGTAACTTTTTTATAGGTTAAAATTATAGCTTGACTATTAAGATGCTGATGCAATTAAGAAGCTTTCATACAATACTGTATTATTAAAATTAAAATTAGATCATTAAAAGAACATATATAATAATGATATGGACATACAGGTGTGTTTTACTGAATGAAAAAAGTTGAATTCTATATACAATGAATAGTCTAAAATAGAAATAAGGAAAATGATACCATCGACAACAGCTTCAAAAAATTAAAATACCTAGGAACAAACTTAACGAAGGAGGTGACCAACCTATACAATGAAAACTACAAGTCACTAAAGAAATCAATGAAGGCTTCAGAGAATGGAAAGACATCCCATGCTCATAGATCAGCAGAATCAATATTGTGAAAATGTCTCTACTACCAAAAGCAATCTGTATGTTCAGTGCAATCCCTATCTAAATTCCAATGACATTCTTCATTGAGGTAGAAAAGTCAATCTTAAAGTTCATATGGAAGCACAAAAGACCACAAATAGCCAATACCTGACTTCTAACTATCGTACAAAACCACGCTAATACAAACAGTATGGTAGTGGCACAAAAACAGAATAGGAGACCCTGAGACAAACTCATGCAACTACAGCCATCTGATTTTTGACAAAGGTGCCCAAAATATGCACTGCAGAAAAGATAGCCTCTTCAACAAATGGTCCTGGGAAAACTGGATTGCCACCTGCAGAAGACTGAAACTAGATCCCAGTCTCTCACCTTGTATAAATATCAATTCAAAATAGATTAAAGATGGTAATGTAAGATCTGAAACAAAGAAATTAATCCAGAAAAAAATAGGGAGCTCATTAGACCACACAGGTAATAACTTTATGAATGGAAGTCCAGTAGCTCAGCAATTAAAAGAAGTACTGACTATACTAAACTTAAAAGTTTCTGCACAGCAAAGGAAATAGTCACCAGATTCAAGAGACAGTCTACAGAGTGGGAGAAAATCTTTACCAGCTATACATCTGACAGAATATAAGGGAGTTTAAAAAACTAACCTCTCAAAGAACCAACAGCCCACTGAATAAATGGGCCAATAAAATGAACAGACAATTCTCAAAAGAAGTATAAATGGCCAATAAACATATGAAGAAATGCTCAATATCCTTGGCCATAAAGGAAATATAAATCAAAGCTACACTGAGATTCTACCTCACCCCAGTCAAAATGGCAATTGCCAATAACAAAAACAACAAAAAATACTGATGAGGATGTGGGGGAAAAGCAACACTTACAAACTGTTTGTGGAAATGTAAATTAGTGTCACTACTATGGAAAACAATATGCAGGTCCCTCAAAAACTAAAAACAGAACTACCATGTAGTGATACCACTCCTAGGCATATATCTGAAAGAATGTATGTACTCCAGGATGATAGAGCCATCTGCACACCCATGTTTACTGCAGCACTGTTTACAACAGCCAAGCTTTAGAAACTGCCAAGATGTCCCACAAATGATGAATGGATTAAGAAAATATATATATATATCACACATACATACATATACATACACATACAATGGAGTTTTATTCACCCATAAACAAGAATGAAATTGTGTTATTTGAAGGTAACTGGATGGAATTGGAGAACTTCATGTTAAGTGAAGTAAGCCAAGCTCAAAAAATCAAAGATTGCCTGTTTTCTCTCATAGGTGGTAACCAGACTTGTAAGTTAAATGTATACATAGAAACATATATATCATATACGAGATGAATAGATAGTGACAGAACAAAATTGTATAAATGAATCTGTCTGAAGGGGTTCCAGGAGGTGGGAGAGATAAAAAATGTTAGGAATGAAAAATACTGAAACAACCCACCTATATAGGAATATAATGCACTGTACAGTAAGCTGTTGAACATTAGGGGAGCATGGTGATAGAGAACAAGTAAGTAATGGCGGGGAGGAGGTATATGATAAAAGCATAATATTTACAGACACTAAGCACCCAGGAGAAACCCCCTGGGACTGTCAATAAATACTTAATTTAAAAAATTAAGGGCATTAGGGAAAAATACTTTTCTGGGGTGGGTACCAGTGGAGAGGGGTGGGAACAAAGGTAAGGGGGAGTGAAGGGGAATATGGTGACTATATTTCATATCCATATATACAAATAGAAGAATGAAACCTGGGAGAAGAGGGGAAGATGGAGAATGATGGAGGGGGTAAATCTAACTGAGATATAGCATAAGCACATATGTAAATATCACAATTTATCCCCCCATACAACTATTATATGCTAATAAAATCATTAGAAAACATACCATACATAATATATTTTAGTACCTTAAAATATATACATACATGAGAAGAAGCTAAAATAATATTCTTATATTAAAATATTAAGGCTGGTCTCAGTGGCTCACCTCTGTGATCCCAGCTAAGGGCAAGGCAGAGATCAAGAGCATGGTGGTTTGAGGCCAACCTAGGTAAAAAGTTAGTGAGACCCCATCTCAATCAATGAGCCCCCCATGGTGATGTGTGAGACAAGTGCAAGGCTCTGAGTTCAAATTCCAGTACTACCAAAAAAAAAAGAAAAATGTATCTTACCTTGGCTGCATGATATGTACTAGCTTCCAGTAAATCATCTTTTTTAGCTTCTTTGGCAAGCAGATTAAATCGACTTAGCATTGCAGCCTTACAAAGCCGACTTGCCATTGACACACCACTTTTAAATGGGGAACTAAAATAGAAACAAGTGAAACATTCAGTATCCATTAATGATAAATTTTGTCAATTATAGTGATTAAAATAAGTCTACAAATATTTATTGATCCCAATTACATGTAATGAATGTAGTGAGACTTTTTTAATATAAAAAAGCATTGTAGATACTTATTTTCCGAAGCTAATTTATCTTACAGTTTAAATTTAGTACAGTATTAAACACCTTAATGTAAGATCAGAAATTGAAATTACTCCAGCAAAAAATAGGGAATACATTGGTTCATATAGGTAAAGGTAGTAACTTTATCAACAGAACTCCAATAACTCAGGAATTAAGAGAAAAGATCTACAAATTAACTAATTGGCATTAACATAGTAAGGTTTTCACATACAGCAAAGACACCATTCTCTGCTTTTAATTCACATGGTACTATACTGGGAAAACCCATAGCCAGTACAAAATGGGATTGCATGAAACTAAAAAGCATCTGCACAGCAAAGGAAATGGTCACCAGGCTGAAAAGACAGCCTATAGAATGGTAGAAAATATTTGCCAGCTATTCATCTTACAAAGGATTAATAACCAGACTATCCACAGAGCTCAAAAAACAAACTTCACAAAGAATCAAACCAACTGAATAAATAGGCAAATGAACTGAAAAGACAATTCTCAAAAGTAGTAGTACAAATAGCCAATAAATACATGAAGAAATGCAAATCAGAATGACATTTGATATTCTACCTTACTTCAGTCAGAATGGCTATCATCAATAACACACACAACAAATGCTGGTGAGGATGCAGGGGAAAAATTAACTCTTATACATTGTTGGTGGTAATGTAAATTAGTGCAACCACTATGGAAAGCAGTAAGGAGGTTCTTCAAAAAACTGAAAATAGAACTACCATAGTATCCAGCTGTACCACCCTGTGCATATACACGAAGTAATGTGCTTCAGGATACAATAGACACTTGCACACCCATTTTTATTGCAGTACTATTCACAATAGTGGCAACAGCCCAGATTCTCCACAATTAATGAATGGATTAAGAAAATGTAGTATATATACACAGTTGAGTATTATTCTGCTATAAGGAAGACTCCTTGGGTTTGAATGCTGGCTTCTCCACTTATTATGTAAATTCAGTAAACTATTCAACTTCTCCACAACTGTTTTCTCAACAGAAAAAAAATGTTTTTAATTAGTATGATGCCTATAACATAGAAACACTCAACAATAATTATTGTCTGGAATTCAATAAATAGTATGCAAAAAAGGTAGAAGAAAAACTGTAATAAAATGCCTTTGTTTAATAAATGATTTTTAAAGAAATTAGTAATTACAACCTTTCAGTGATCTTGCCACTTAGGCCATCCACAATTTCCAAAGAAATATCTCCTTGTGCCCAATTCATACTCAGGGATTTATAGTCCAAGTTTATTTGAAGTGGATATGCAGAAGGTACTAAGCTAATGTGAGGTCTGTTGACCAAGTAAAACATTGGAAGTTTTGAAGTGAGTGCATCATCAACACGTTGGTTTACCGCAATTTCTAAGCCTCTAGTGTCACTGCAGTTCCCATCACCTAGAAAGCAAAAACAAAACAAACCCTCAGAAATTCAGTATCAAAAGACTGTATTAAAAAAGAAAGACTAAAGAATAGAAATAAGTAACTGGAAATAATCCAAAACTGATTCTCTATCCTTTTTTTAACCTTTTCTTTCCTGGCTCTACACTATCTCAGCAGCTACTTCTTTGTGTTTTACCAGAACCAGAAAAAGGCAGAATTTCCTTCCAAAAAAGATTCTTAAAGCCCAGTGCTGGTGGCTCACACCTGTAGTGGTACAACTCAGGAAGCAGCGATCAGGAAGATCGCAATACAAAGCTACCACGGACGAATGGCTCACAAGACCCTATATTTAAAACACTCAACATAATAAAGGGCTGGCAGAGTGACTCAAGTGGTAAAGGGCCTGCCTAGCAAGTGTGAGGCCCTGAGTTCAATTCCTGGTACCACCAAAAAAAAAAGACGCAGACAGAAAATACTGAAGTTGAGAGACCAAGGGTCTACGTGATAGACCCTTGAACTTTGAGCTCTTGGGTTTGTGACAGCAAGGGTTGGGGAACCTGCCTTCTTCACCAAAATATTGCCAATTCATAGGCAAACTAACTTACAACAACAAACCTTTAAATAAACTTTTTATAGTACATAATGGCCCAAGAAGTCAGGGAACTGCAACTGCTGGATGCCACACCAGTATGCTAGAGTGTTTTTTCCTTTTCATTTTTCTTTTTTTCTTCTCTCCGAAAAGCAAAAACTCAATGCAGAGAACTGTAGAATGAGTTCTGAAAGCACTTGGGTTGTCCCAGACCCACCAAAATTCATGGACGTGGAATCTCTGATTGTTACCTGACTGGGACCAGGGCTGCAGACTCCGGATACCACCAAGGGAAACTACAACTCTTTCAGATGAGCATGCTGCACTATCTGCTCTGGAGGAAATCACAGTCCAGTGCACCTTGCAGGCAGATTGCACCTCTCGTGGACAAAGCTACTGGCCTAATAAACAGAGGGAAAATTCCAGCTCCCCCAGTAGGGGATGGGTAACCCAGCGGGACTTTCTCTATAAATTGCTGGGCTGTCCAGCCTGTATGGGGGAGGGGTGCCCCAGTGCCAGCTTGGGGAAAATAACACATTTGACCATCTTGGAGAAATGGTAGTGAACTGAAACTAAATGCCTTCCCAGAAAAGAGCATTCAAACAAACAGCTCAATTCCAGATCCCAGGCTTGCCCTGTTGGTGGAAGTGGATAGACACTGCTCAGATATTAGCTCCTGGCAGGACCACTTTGGAGAACTTGCTTACTCAAACAAGCTGATATAGATGACCCATCCACCAAGAACCTGGGTTTAAACACCTTGAGTGGAACACCCCAAAAACCTACCCAGTAGAGAGGGGCATCATGGATTGTCACACAGATGAGTATTATCAACCCTAAGAAGAGACAGCACCTGGATTAGAAATCAGAGGGAAAAGCCCAGTGCACTTACTGAACTCAAGAGGAAACCCACTCCTTTTCATAAGAAGGAACAAATTTTGGAATATATGTATATATATATGTGTGTATATATATGTATCTATATGTGTGTATAATTCATATATGTATATACGCATGAATTTTTGTTAATCTTTTCCCATTCTCTTGAAATTTTAATTTGCTTAGCCCTCTCTTGTTCTACCTTCTTTTTCTCCTGATTTTTTCTTTCTTCTTTTTCTTCTTTCCCTCTCCTTATGTTCTGCTCCTCCCCATTTCCCTCACCCCACTGTCCCTATCTCCTCTGCACTAACCACTCACTGTGCAGTCTATTATACTACCTTCACATATTACTCACATCCTTTCTATCTCTCTGCAATCCCTAATAGCACTCTCCTCCACAACCACTGAACTACACATTTACACACATCCTAGGACCTTACTACTCCATAGCCCCCATACCCCATACCACTTCTACACCATGCTGTATCCTCCTCCCTGTCTCCTCTTCCACCCCCATCATTTTAATTACCTAATAAACACCTGTTATTTCTCCAATACTCTCTGTTTATAGGGTTTTATATGCTGTGTAAATAACTGGCTTGGCATTACATCTGTGAATCTGTTATTGCTAAGTTATACCTCCAGGTCAGTGAACAAAATAATATAACAACCTAGCTAACAACTAAACTAGCCAAAGCACAGAAATTAAGTTAAGGGAAAGATAACAGGTGATTAAAACCTCCAAACAAATAATCAAATAATGATTTCAAATAATCAACAACACATGAGAAAATCTCAAAATAGAAACATAGGAAATAAAAGAAGTCTTGGGAATATGACTCCTCAAAAGGTTAACAATCACACAATAGAGGGTTTGACAGAGAGTGAACAGGATGAATCCTCAGATGCTGAGGTCAGAAGGATGATGATAAGAATGCTTAATGAGCTTAAAGAGGACGTACAAAAACAACTCAATGAACCCAAAGGATTTCAACGAACACCAAAATGAAACCATAGAAAGTTTTAAAAAAGAAATAAAATAAGGAAGGAGTATAAGATGTGAAAGAGGAACTTAACAAAGATATGGAAAATCTCAAAAAAAAAAAAAGAATCAAACAGAAAACCTGGGAACAAAAGGTTCCTTAAATCAAGTAAAAAGTACAGTTGAAAACCACTCCAGCAGACTGTCTCTACCCTGCAAAAGGAGCCTGTGCTTAAACATCTTAAGTGGAACTCACCCAAAACGTTTCTGGTAGAGAGGGACACCACCAATTGCCACCCAGCCAGCATATCTATCCTAAGGAGGGGTGAGACCCAGAAAAAGCCCCTGTCTATAGGGAAAACATCCAGAATAAGAGCAGCAGACTAAAACCTGAGGATTACAAATTGGAGAGGAGTGCCCAGTGCATTTACTGAATACAGAGGAAATCCATTTCTCGGCACAAGGAAGAAATATGAACTATATATAATCTCTTTTTCCATTCTGTTGAAATTTTAATTTGCCTAGCCATCTTTTGTTACATTTATTTTCTCTCCTCCACATTTGTTCTTTTTTTTCTTCCTTCTCTCTCCTATCTTCCTCTCCTCTGCTCCCTTCCCCTCCACTGTTTCTATTTCCTCTGCATAAACCAATCACAGAGTAGTCTATTATACTAACTTTATATATTACTCCCATCCTTTGTATCCTTCTGGAGACTCTGAAAATAATACCCTCCCTCACAATAACTAAATTTTACCTTTACACACATTAGGGCTTAATTACCCTATAGTCCCCATATCTCATACCTCTTACCTCTTATCCCCCTCCTCTCCTCATCCCTCCTCCTTCTTGTCTCTCTTCTATTCCGATCATTTTTATTACATAAGTATTAGTCTCTATGCAAACAACTTCTATTTCCTCACTACACCCCCCATTTAGAGATAATACTGCCAAAGGTATTATATACCATCTAAATACCGAGTTTAGCATTGAATCTGTGAATCTGTATTGCTAGGTTATACCTCCTGTCAATGAACAGAAAGTACACAACCAAGTTAGCCAAAGATAGAAATTAAGTCAAGGGAAAGATAACAGATGATTAAAATTCAAACAACTGATCAACAAAACATGAACAAATTGCAAAATAGAGGCATGAGGAACAGGAAAAGAGAGGGGACTATGACTCCTCAAAAGGCTAACAATCACAAAATAGAGGATTTGGTAGAAAGTGAGTGGGATGGAACCTGTTTCTGAGGTCAAAAGAATGATTAAGAATTTTTAAGGAGCTTAGAGGACATGCAAAAACAACTCAGTGGGAAGACACAACTAAGTGAACTCAAAGAGGATTTAAACAAACATTAGAATGAAATCAAGAATACTATTTTTAAAAAAGATAAATGAAATAAAGAAGGAAATAAAAATGTAAAAAAGGAACTTAATAAAAATATGTAAAGTCTAAAAAAAGAATCAAACAAATCCTGGAAACAAGTAAAACCAAATTAAATCAAGTAAAAATTACACTTGAAAGCCACTCCAGTAGACTGGAACAAGTGGAAGATGAAATTTCAGCACCTGAAAACAAAATAGATATTAAAGAAAAAACAGAATACATAGAGAAAAGATTGCAGAGTTGTGAAAGGAATATGCAGGAACACTGAAACACTGTCAAAAGACCAAATCTATGAATCATGGGCATTGAAGAAGGACAAGAGGTATAGGAAACATAACACCAAAATAGCAGCAGAAAACTTCTCAAATCCCAAGAAAGAGATGTCCATCTAGACACAGGAAATCTTTAGGACACCAAAGAGACATGACCAAAACAGAACATATCCATGGCATATTTAAATGTTAAATGTTAAAATAATTAGCACAAAGAACAAAGAAAGAACATTGAAGGCCGTAACAGAGAAAAATCAAATAACAGGTTAACCCATCAAAATAAAAGATCTCTCAAGAGAAACATTAAGAGCAAGAAAGTCATGGAGTGAGGTAATAAAAGAAATTAAAACAGTTTCGAACCTAGGATACTCTTTCCAGCAAAGCTATCTTCTATAACTGAAGGATAAATAAAAACTTTTCATGATAAAGAGAAATAAAAACAATGCATAAACAATCAGTACTCCTGAAGATACTCAAAGGAATCCTATGCATAGATGATGAAAATAAACATGGCCATGACAGGATGAGAATTACTAAACCTCAAGAGAAGAGCAGACAAGTAATTACAGAGTAGCATATAATCAATTGCACATGCACAAACCCTTATACACACAAAACAAAAACAAACAAAAAGTCAAGAATCACCTTATAGAACCCTTAATATTAACATGAAATGTTAATGTCCTCAACTCCACCCTCAAAAGACGTCTGTTGGCAAGTTGGATTAAAAAAGGAAAGGACCCAACAATTTAGTGTTTATAAGAGACCTACCTCACAAACAGAAACAAACACTGACTTAGGGTGAAAGGGTGGAAAAAGATTTATCAAGCTAATGGTCCCTGAAAACAAACAGGAGTCACTATACTTAAAGTAGACTTCAAACCTAAATTAATTAGAAGAGACAAAGAATGTCACTTCATACAAATAAAAGGAGCAATACATTAAGAGGTAATAATTGCTAACTTATATGCACCCCATGTTGGTACTCTCAACTTCATTGAGTGGACTTAAAAACACAGATGGAACCCAATATAATGATAGTGGCAGACTTCAGTACTCCTCTATCACCAACAGATAGGTCATCCAACAATAACAACAAAGAAAACTCGACAAAGAAACTTTAGAATTGAATGACACCATAGATCAAATGAACCTGACATATGTCTACAGGATATTTCATGCTGCAACACCACAATATACATTCTTCTCAGCTGCCCATGAAACTTTCCACAAAATAGATCATATTTTAGGCCCAAAGCAAGTCTTAACAAATATAAGAAAAATGAAAACACCCCCTGGCAAACTGTCTGACTACAACTAGAACCCAACAATGAAAGAAACAACAGAAAATACTCAAACTCCTGGAGACTGAATAACATGTTACTCCATGATCAGAGGTTAATTGAAGAAGTAAGGGCAGAAATCAAAGAGTTCCTGGAATTTAATGAAAATGAAAGCATGCCTACCAGAAGCTCTGAGACACAGCAAAGGCAGTGCTAAGAGGAAGTTTATAGCCATGATATATATATATCATATAGGTAGGTCTCTTATATATGTGTGTATATATAAACAGAAAGATCTCAAATAAATAACATATTCTGTATCTCAAACTGCTAGAAAAACAAGAACAAGATAAACCCAAAACTAAGAGGAGAGAAATAATAAAAAAGGGAGGTGGGAACAAAAATCAACAAAATAGAAACCAAAACACAATACAAAGAATCAACAAAACAAGAAGCTGGTTCTTTGAAAAGAAAATAAGGTTGATAAACCCCTAGCAAATATGACTAAAATGTGAAGGGAGATTACCAAAATTAATAAAATTATAAATGAAAAAGAGACTTCACAACAAACACCATGGAAATCCAAGGATAATTAGGGATTATTTGGAAGACTATACTCAAATAAATTGGAAAACCTAGAAGAAAAGAAATAGACAAATCTAGACACATATGAGCAGCCAAAATTGAACCAAGAGAATATAAATCACCTAAATAGATCTATGACAAGCAATGAAATTGAAGCAACAATAGTCTCCCAAAAAAGAAAAGTCCAGGACCTGATGGATTCAGTGCTGAATTCTACCACAACTTTAAAGAAGCACTAATACCAACACTTCTCAGGCTTTTCCATGAAATGGAAAGGGAAGAAATACACCCAAAATCATTGTATGAAACCAGTATTACATTCATCTCAAACTGGGAGAAGTACACAGTAACAAAAAAAGGGAATTATAAACCAATCTCGTTAATGAACTTAGACATAAAGCTTCTCAACAAAATATGGACAAACAGAATTCAACAACATATCAAAGAGATCACACACCATGATCAAGTTGGTTTCATCCCAGGGATGCATGGATGGTTCAACATACTCAAATCATTAAATGTAATACTGCATATTAACAGAATAAAAGACCAAAAATATATGATCATCTCAACAACAGGTGCAGAAAGAGCCCTTAATAAAATTCAACATCCTTTTATGATAAAAGCTCTGATGAAACTAGGAACAGAATAAATGTATCTCAACATAATAAAAGATATATACTACAAGCCTATAGCCAAAAACAGAGTCAAATGAAAAACACTACAGCCTTGTCCTCTAAAGTCCATGAGACAGGGGTCTCTACTCTCTCCATTTTTATTCAACACAGTCATGGAATTCCTAGTTAGAGAAATTAAACAGAAAGAAAATATAAAAGGAATTCAAGTAAGAAAGGAAGAAGTCAACTATTCCTCTTTGCAGGTCTCATGATCTTATACCTAAAAGACCCAGAAAACTCCACCAAAAAACTCCTAGACATCATAATCACCTTCCACAAAGTAGCAGGACACAAAATCAATTTACCAAAATCAGTAGCCTTTCTATACACCAACAATGAACAGACTGAAAAAGAATATAGGAAAACAATTCTATTGAGAATTGTCTCAAAATAACACCTAGGAATAAACAACTTAACAAAGGAAGTGAAAAGCCTCTACCATGAAAACTATAAACCACTAAAGAAAGAAATCTAAGAAGACTATAGAAGATGGGAAGATCTCCCATGGCATGGATTGGCAGAATCAATATTGCAAAATGGCTATATTAAAATGTAATCTACACGTTCAATGCAATCATTATCAAAATTCCACTGACGTTCATCACAGAGATTGAAAAATTACCTACAATTTGTATTGAGCACAAAAGACCATGACTACCCAAGGCAATACTGAGCATAAAGGGCAATGCTGGAGGTATCACATTATCAGACTTCAAACTATACTACAGAGCCATAGCAATAAAAACAGCATGGTGCTGGCACAAAAACAGACACGAAGACCGATGGAACATAATAGAAGACCCAGATATGAATCCACACAGCTTTGCTCATCTGACTTTTGACAAACTCACCCAAAACATATGATAGAGAAGAGACATCCTCTTCAACAAATGTTGCTGGAAATTGGGTATGTACATACAGAAAACTGAAATTAGGTTGATGTCTTTCACCCTGTAGAAGTATCAACTCAAAGTGGACTGTGGACCTTAATTAATATAAGACCTGAACCTTTTGAGGCTAGTTCAGAAAAAAGCAGGGAATACACTGGAACTAACAGGCATAGGCAATGACTTCCTAAACAACTTAAATGGCACAGCAACTAAGAGAAGGGATTGACAAATAGGACCACATGAAACTAAAAAGTTTCTGCATAACAAAATAAACAGTCACCAGATTGAAGAGGCAACCCACAAAATAGAAATTTTTGCCAGCCATTCATCAGACAAGAGAGTAATAACCAGAATATACAGGGAGATAAAAAAAACTAAACACTCCCAAAAATCAATGACCCAATGAAAAGATAAGCAAATGATCTGAACAGAGATTTTTCAAAGGAGGAAGTCCAAATGTCCAAAAAACACATGAGGAAATGCTCAACATCCCTAGCCATAAAGGAAATGCAAATCAAAATTATGTTAAGATTCTACCACACTCCTGTTAGAATGGCTATCATCAAGAACACAAAACAACAACAAATGTTGGTGAGGATGTGTAGGATCCTTCCTACACTGTGAGTGAAAGTAGAAAAACAGAGGGGATGAATCAATTCCAGTTATAATACAAATATACATGGAAATGTCACAGTGAAGCTCCCTATATCTTAAACAAAAATGTCTTTCAAAAACAGAGGTCAGGAAGGTAAAACTGGTTCTGTCTAGTGGTGTGTAACAGTAGGAGGGGCAAGGATATAAGAAAAGTTGCAGGAAGGTGAATATGGTGGAAATATGTACTCATGTATGAAAATGGAAAAATGAAACCTGTTGAAACTATTCGAGGAATGAGGAGATGGTAGATAAAGGACTATGATGGAGGAGGTAAACTGAACTATGATATGCTGTAAGAACTTTTGCAAATGTCAAAATATATCCCCAGTACAATAATAAAATATAAAAAATTTAAAATTTTTTAAAAAATGAGTAAAAGAGCCAGTGCTAACCCAGAAAGAAAATAATACTTTTAAAGAGTTTTGCTAACAAGGATCAGATAATTTTTTCTTGATTTCCAATAATTACATCATGACATCAACATATGAATCTGAAAGCTGGTAAAAATGAATGATTTTCAAGGATCCAAGATGTGACTGGGCTACAGAAGCAGAAAACCTAAGCTTCATGACTCCAAAAACCCCCCTGAGATGTTGGAGCCACACTGGGTAATTCTGACTGCTTCACACCAAAATAATAACTGCCATCACACCAGGTACAGAAAAAAAATTCAAAGAGTGACCCCCAAATCAGTCTTTAATTGCACCTGACAGCTGCAATCTGCTGCACAGCCAGCAAGGCAGGTCCAGCCCTGGGGAAACCGTCCTCTTCCATGTCGATCATTTTTTTTTTTCTTTTCTTTCCTTTTCTTCTCCTTCCTCCATCAAGCAGAAATAAAGCATCAACCAGAATCAAATTTTCGACATCCTAAATCCCTAGCCAGTGGAAAGCCTCCCCATGCCATGTTACATTGAGAAAATCTGGCACCAGCTCCAAACCTGCCTGTGTGTCAATTGACAGAACAAACAGGTGAGTACTGCACACCACATGGAACTCCCCCATCCATCCCCAGGAACATATACCAGCACATCCCCTGGGCAGAATGACCCTCCCCCAAACAAAACTGAATAATAAACAGTGAACTGTAATCAAACATTAACAGTGGAGGGGGTGGGTAGAAGGCTGAAACTGTACCAGAAAAAGGGGGACAAGGCAATGAGCTAATCTCAGTGCTGAACTATCAATAAACAAACACAGGAAAGGTAGTGAAGATGGAGAGTGGGTGGGTGATAAGCCACTCCCTGAAGCAGGGAATATAATGGATCACAGAGCTGATCTCTTGAGCCAGAGAGCAGCAACCAAAAGAACTGCTCTGCAAAACTGAAAAACAAATGGCGAACTGAAATAAAACTAGGACAAAAGAGGGGGCAAGTAGAACACTGAACCTGCCCCCAGGAAAGGGGGTGGGGCAAGGAAATAAACTCCCAGTGCTGAACAAATACAGTGAAAAGACAGCTCCAATGCAGGGCAGGTAGTGGATCACAGAGCTGATCTCCTGATCCAGAAGGCAGCATTCAAAACTTAACTGCCCCACCATTGGGCATTGGAGGAGCTGACCAAATAGCTGCAGCTGAAGGATAACACAGCTATCACCTGGGAAATAAATAGCTCTAACCACACTGCATGATCTGGTAAACCTACTGCACCTCACAATTTAAATTTAACTGTGGACAGAAGAACAAAACACTACTCACAAACCAGTCACTTGGCGAGACTACATCAGAGCTTCTGTTTATATGCCAATACTAGGATGGATGCCAGAGGAGTAACTATAGAACTTAAACTAATACTGAAATTCTATTGTTCCTGAACCTGGTGTGTTTTTTTAATTGTTTTTTTCCCATTGTTTTGTTTCTTTGTTGTATTAGTGTGGGTTTTTAATTTTTATTCCTATTTTCTTTTTTTCTTTGCATACTATCACCTTTACCATCACCATCTGCTAATCCCTACTCTCACCCCCTTCACTCTCCCTCCTTCTGTACTAAAATTCATTGCTCTCATTCCCATTCTTTCTGCCCCTTCTCATCCACTCTCTCCCACTACCCTCACCCTCCCCTCCCATTCTTCCCCAACCTGTCACCAGATGACCACTCCCTCCTACACACTCACTACCTGCTGACTCATCTACTATACCAACCTAAAGACCTAAGAACATATACAGATTCCAACACAGTAGTTGTGGGAGATTTTAATATCCCCCTATCACTAATAGATAGGTCATCCAAAGAAAAAATCAATAAAGAAATTCTAGAACTAAATCATACAATAGATCAAATGGACCTAGCTGATATCTACAGAATATTTTATCTAACTGCTGCACAATATACATTCTTCTCAGCAGCCCATGGAACCTTCTCCAAAACTGATCATATCTTAGGGCACAAAGCAAGCCTCGGCAAATATAAGAAAATAGAAATAATCCCACGCATTCTATCTGATCACAATGCATTAAAACTAGAACTCATCAACAAAAACAGCAATGAAAAACATGCAAACAGTTGGAAGCTGAACAACATATTTCTCAGTGATCAATGGGTCATTGATAAAACAAGCAGAAGGAGAGAAATAATAAAAATAAGGGCTGAAATTAATGAAATAGTAACAAAAAAAAACATACAAAGAATCAACGAAACAAAAAGCTGGGTCTTTGAAAAAATAAGTAAGATTGACAGACTCCTGGCAAACCTGACTAAAAAGAGGAGAGAAAAAACCCAAATCAGTAAAATCAGAAATGCAAAAGGGGAGATAACAACAAGCACCACAGAAATCCAAGAAATCATCAAAGACTACTTTGAGAACCTATGTTCTAATAAATATGAAAATCTAGAAGAAATTGACAGATTTCTAGATATTTATGACCATCCAAAATTGAACCAAGAGGGTATCAATCACCTGAATAGATCTATAACACAAAATTAAATTGAAGCAGCAATTAAGAGTCTCCCAAAAAAGAAAAATCTGGGACCTGATGGATTCTTTGCTAAATTCTATCAGACCCTTAAAGAAGAACACCAACTCTCTTTAAACTGTTCCATGAATAGAATGGGAATGAACACTGTCTAACTCATTTTATAAGCCAGTAATATACTCATGCCAAAACCAGAAAAAGACACATCCAAAAAGGAGAACTATAGGCCAGTCTCCTTAATGAAAATCGATGCAAAAATCCTCAATAAAATAATGGCAAACTGAATCCAACAACACATCAGAAAGATCATTCACCATGACCAAGCTGCCTTCATCCCAGGGATACAGGGGTGGTTCAACATATGCAAATCAATAAATGTAGTACATCACCATCAATAGAAGCAAAGACAAAAACCACTTGATCATCTCAATAGATACAGAAAAGCCTTCGACAAGATCCAGCACCACTTCATGATAAAAGCTCTAAGAAAACTAGGAATAGATTGAAAGTACCTCAACAATGTAAAGGCTATATATGACAAACTTACAGCCAACATCATACTTAATGGTGAAAAACAAAACTATTTCCCCTAAAATCAGGAATGAGACAAGGGTGCCCACTATCCCCAATCCTATTCAACATAGTCCTAGAATTCCTAGCCAGAGCAACTAAGAAAGACGAAGATATAAAAGGAATACAAATAGGTAAAGAAACTGTCAAAATATCCCTATTTGTAGACGATATGATCCTATACTTTAAAGACCCCAAAAACTCTACCCAAAAACTCCTAGACACCATAAACAGCTTCAGCAAGGTGGCAGGATACAAAATCAACTTACAAAAATCATTAGCTGTTCTATACACCAACAATGAACAAATTGAAAAATACATGGAAACAATTCCATTTACAATAGCCTCAAAAAAAATCAAATATGTAGGAGTAAATTCAACAAAGGATGTGAATGACCTCTACAAGGAGAACTACAAACTCCTGAAGAAAGAGACTGAGGAAGACTACAGAAAGTGGAGAGATCTCCCATGCTCATGGATTGGTAGAATCAACATAGTAAAAATGGTTATACTACCAAAAGCAATCTACATGTTTAATGCAATTCCCATCAAAAATCCCAATGACATTCATCACAGAGATTGAAAAATCTACCCTAAAGTACATTTGGAAACACAAGAGAGAGCAAATAGCCAAGGCATATTCAGCAAAAACAGCAATGTTGGAAGTATCACAATACCCAACTTCAAATTATATTACATAGTAATAGTAGTAAAAACAGCATGGTACTGGCACAAAAACAGACATGAAGACCAGTGGAACAGAATAGAAGACCTGGAGATGAATCCACACAGCTATGCCCATCTTATTTTTGACAAAGGTGCCAAAACCATATGATGGAGAAAAAGACAGCCTCTTCAACAAATGTTGCTGGGAAAAGTGGTTATCCGTCTGCAAAAAACTGAAACTAGACCCATGTTTATCACCCTATACAAGTATCAATTCAAAATGGATCAAGGACCTTAATACCAGACCCAAAATTCTGAAGTCAGCACAGGAAAGAGCAGGGATTACTCTGGAAGTAATAGGTATAGGCAAGAACTTCCTCAATAGAACCCCAGTAGCCCTGCAACTAAGAGAAAGGATAAACAAATGGGACTTCATAAAATTAAAAAGCTTCTGCACAACAAAAGAAATGGTCTCTAAACTGAAGAGACCACCCACAAAGTGGGAGAAAATATTTCCCAGCTATGCATCAGACAAGGACTGATAACCAGAATATACAGGAAACTTAAAAACTAAACCCTCCCAAAATCAACGGACCAATAAATGGGCAACTGGACAAAACAGAACTGTCTCAAAAGAAGAAATTCAAATGGCCAAAAAACAAATGAAAAAATCCTTACCATCTCTAGCCAATAAGGAAATGCAAATCAAAACCACACTAAGATTCCACCTCACCAGTTAGAATAGTCATCATCAAAAACACCACCAACAACGGGTGTTGGCAAGGATGTGGGGAAAAAGGAACCTTCGTACACTGCTGGTGGGAATGTTAAGCTAGTGCAACCACTCTGGAAAAAAGTATGCGGGCTTCTTAAATATCTAAACATAAATCTGCCATATGATCCACAATCCCAACTCCTGGGCATATACCCAAATTAATGCGATTTAGGTTACTTCATAGGCACCTGCACACCCATGTTTATTCCAACACTATGCACAATACTCAAGTTATGGAAACAAGCAAGATGCCCCACAATAGATGAATGGATTAAGAAAATGTGGTATTAATACACAATGGAATTTTACTCAGCCATGTGTAAGAATGAATCTCATTATTCTCAAGTAAATGGACTGAACTGGAGAACATCATCCCGAGCATGGTTAGCCAGGCTCAGAAGACCAAAAATTGTATATTCTCCCTCATATGTGGACTTTAGATCTAGGCAAATACAGCAATGTTGTTGGACCTGGGTCACATGATAAGGAAAGAGCACATACGTGAGGAATGGGGATAGATAGATAGGAAACCAAAAACATGAAAGTGTTTGATGTCCCCACTGCAGAGGAACTAATACTGAAACCTTAAAGGGACAGAGGTCAATATGGGAAGGGGATCAGGAACTCGTGAAAAGGTCACATAGAGATGAATCAATGTGGGTTGTAACATACTTGTGCATGGAAACAATGCTAGCAATCTCTCTGTATTGCTATCCTCATCTCAATCAGCAAAAACACTTTGTCTTTCTTCTTATTGTTATGTCTTCTCTTCAACAAAATTGGAAAAAAGGGCTGGAAGCAAGGGAGGGTTGGGGGAAGAAAAAGGGGAAAGGGGAAAGGGGAAAGGGGGAGAAAGGCCCAAACAATGTATGCACATGCAAATAAATGAGTAAAAATATTTTTAAAAAAAGAAAAAATATCCTACAAACTCCTCATTAAACTCCTTAAATGTTAAATTATTTTACTTGATGTTTTAATGGGAAGCATAAAACTTAACAGAAAAAATCAAATATATTAACATTTTATTGGAAATCTTAGGTTTTTCTTTTAAGTAAGAATGTTTTAATGATTTACTATATCAGAGGTGTGACTGTGATTATATCTTTTCGGCTGAATCTTGTCCCTAGAAAAAGACCTACTATGAGAAGTTATGGACTAGGACTGAGGAAAACTCTGCCAATAAGCAAACTGAACTTTTGGGAAAGTGTTTTATTAATATTCTGAACCTCAATCTAGTGATGTGAGAAAAAGATAAAAGGAATGAATACCAGAAACTCGAAATTTATTAACTGATTCTCACAAGTACATTAACAAGGTTTAAAACAGATTCCTTCACTGGAAGGGGATCAGTGTTTGGTATTGTCTCTACTATAATTCTATAATTCAAACCAGAATATGGAAAGGAATATTGGGTGGAAATACCTCTGGATAAACATTCTTAAAGTTTTTAATACAGATACCTTATTTTAACAGTGCTTATTATATTTGTAAAACATTCCTTTAAAAAGGTTGAAGATAAATGTAAATCCAGGAATTTTCAATATCTAAGCAAAGGAATTTTTTCCAGATTATTCTAGAACATTATTCAATTCAAATAATTTTAAACTGCCTTTTAAAATTTGGGACAGAGTATCACTATGTAGCCCAGATTGGTCTTTAACTTGTAACACTCCTGCCCCAACCTCCAGAGCACTAGGATTACAGTTATGTCCTACCACGTCTGGCAATGATTTATTCATTTATCAGGGGCTTTACACACTCTAGGCATGTGCTGTTGCCATTGACCTACATCCTCAACTCCCATATTTTAAAGAGGAGAAAAACTACCACTATAAAACAACAAGAAGAACACTTGTAGACTATCCGCAGCATAAAATTCATTTCTGCAAAGTTTTTGAAAAATAAAATGAAGTTTAAAAATACTAAATTAAGAATTGTAAATGTTTTTATAAGTCTTAAAAGAAAAGAAGGTAAGGTCATTATCTCCAAGAAATTAGATGTAATCTGTATCGTCACCATATAGAATTAAAGGAGACCAAATTTCAATTAAATATAAGAAAAGGATTTTAAAGAATTGGAGTTGTTCAGTTTTTGGAATTAGTTGTTGTCCTCATATCTATCTAGTACATTACTGTATTTTTAAAAATTAGGCTTGGGTTATCCTCGATCCAGATGGCATAAGTGTCTAAATATTAGGTAAAGTTGTACCACATGATTAATAAAGTTCAATGAGCTCTTAAGATCTTTTTCTATCCAAATCACATTCTTTTGGTGTACAAACACTTCAAATGAGAATTGTTTAAAATGTGTGTCACTCAACTATTTGTACCAGGATCACCTGTTCCTACGTTTTTCACACTCAAACACAACTAAAATTTGTTTATGTTAAACCAGGCAGGTCACCAATGAATTAGCTTCATATGAGTCCCACTAAAACACCATTAAAGAAAGCAGAAGTAAATTTTCAAAGTCAAATTATTTGTATTGCAACCTGGTGCTCCCCACTGCTAGGTACAAGATGACAGTCAAAATGACCAGATCTAAAGATGGGCACTGTGGTGCAAACTTGTATGTAGTCTTAGCACTTGAAGGCCTGAGGCAGGAGGATTTTGAGTTTGAGGCCAGACTAGGCTGAACACTGAGAAACTGTGTCAAGGAAAAAGAAAGCCTGGATATAAATTTTAAACTTCTGTCCCAAAATATATAAATGAACAAATGTCCATTCTTCTAAGACTGACAAATATTTAAATGTTTTTCACAAAAGTCAAAGAAAGCTTCAGTATTAAAGCTGTAGTTCTACAGAAAGCACAGGCTTTTATTACTATTATTATCATCATCATCATCTTGATAAGACTGGGGTTTCAAGTCAAGGATTCACACTTGCAAAGCACATGCTCTACCACCTGACTCATTCTTCCAGGCCAGATTGCTCTGGTTATTTTTGGAGATGGGGAACTTAAGAACTATTTATCTGCCTCGGCTGGCCTTGAACCACGATCCTCCTAATCTCAGCATCCCAAGTAGCTAGGATTACAGGAATAAGTCACGGGTGTCCAGCATCACAGACATTTCTTAATGCTGCACATTTATCAAGAAGAGATTCATGCACAGAGGCAAGAGAATTGTGCCAGCCTGGGCTACACAGTGAGACCCTGTCTCAAATTGTTTTCCCCCACCTGCACAAAAAAAGAAAGAGTCAGAAAAATTTGAAGTGTCTTGTGAGATGATCCAAACAGACTAAATGAAAACATCATGGACAAGTTTAGTAGCCAAATTAAATTTTAAAAAAGAGTGTCAAACACTAGTTCCTCATCAACAGTATGCATTTGGAAGGAGCAGTGAGAAATAACCATGATTGAGGGTATGGGTCAGTAAGCACTCTTTTATGTTGTTAGTAGGAATGCATGTTGACAGATTATTTGGCAACATTTTTCAAAATTACATTTCAAATAGACTTGCAATTTTACTTCCAAGAATTCATCTTGCAGAAATATTTTTACATGTTTAATAACAAATAACCACAGCATTTTTGGCAAGTTACAAAAGATCAGAGACAATCTAAACTTCCATTAACCTGCTATATATAGTTAAACCTGCTAAATATAGTTAAACTATATTTATACATTATATAGCCATGAGGAATAGTGAGGAAATTCTTTACATAATCACATGTAAAACTTTCCATGATACATTGTTTTAAAAAAAAAAGCAGGATGCAGAAAAGTATGAACTGGATGTTCTTACTAGCATTAGATGATAGATAAAGAGAAATGTATATACTTCTTCATTAAGCATGACTTAACTATCTCTGGAAAGAAAAACAAGAAACTAGTAATAATACATGCTTCAATAGAAGTAAAATGGCTATCTGGGGCACTAGGCTTGGAAAGACGCTTTCTACTGAATATACCTTTTTGAGTCTTTGGAATTACCAATCAAGTATTGTGTTCAATAAAGTAAAGCTAATATAAGAAAAACAAATAACCATTTCCTTTTTTATAATACCTTATATGTAGATGGAACTGAAAAAAAATCACTTATAAGAGAAATTCCTAAATAGGTATAAATATATAAACCAAAACAAGAAAAAAAAATCAAGAAATAGCACCACTGAAAAACAAAAAAATTTACACAAATGAAATCTAAAGTTTGTATGTGCATTCACTCCCAAAAATTAATAATAAGCAGAGGAGAGTCAAGTGATAGTCCCAAACTGTTTCACCAAATCCGCATGAAAAATACAGAAATGAGTCCTAAATTGGTGGCCAAGAAGATGATGTCTGGAAAGTCATTTAAATTTAAATCCTGTGTTCTGAAATATCCCCTATAAAGAAAGAAGTAAATTAATAACAACTACTTCATACTCATTTGACTAATTAAAAGTTTCTATGTTATAATCAACTTCAAAAAGAAAGGAATAAGGGTAGGAAAAAGCCAAAATGGGCATTACACATTTTTCTTGTGTCAGGGGGAAGTAAACACTGTATACATTTTTACACTTAGGAAGTTCAAGCAAGTATCTTCTCCTAAAAGGGGGACAGGTTATACACTGTGCAAAGAAATGTGTCAGGTTCAACACAGAATCCATCTAATTGGCTAACTTAAAATATGAACTCTTTGCCTCCTGATAAGATGAAAAGTCATATTATATTAAGTATAACTACAAGTTACAATGAAACAAATAGCTCAATAAAACAATGGGTCTGCTTTGACCTTAAAAGTTTCATGAACACAAAAGCTGATTTTATACTCATAAGTTAAATACAGATAATTTACTTAGTTAAGAGGTCAGGGGGCACTGAAATCCCACTTACCAACAAGTATACTGGTGATATACACTGGCTGTATAAAATGACTCAGCAATGCTCCCTGTATACCAAGCACTTCCCATCTTGTTAACTTGTCACTAGAGGACATACTGTTTATTCTATTAACAATGTCTGCAGGACAGTAAACAGTCAGATAAATTTTGCCTTCAACAGCCACATGGAGACTCAGTTCTTCATTGGCTTCAAATGCAGAAATAGAATGTGGATTAAGACGTCTAGTGAAAGAAAAAAAGTTTCTTCTTTAAACAAAGTTGACCAAGTAAAATGTAAATATACTTAACATTTGCTCTCAAACAGGTTTAACTTGACAGTGTACAGTTAATTCCAGTAATAGAAAAAAATGCAAACATAAAGCAAAGTAGAATGGGACTGATTATTCCACAACATTAATATAAAACAACAATCAGCCACACTTTGAGCTTCAGCATGGCTAGTTTTCATATTATCAACATTATTTGTGTCCCTTAAAATCAAATGCAAATCTAAGTTTTGCCTCTATCCTTGTTCTTGACCTATTTCTTTTCTCTGTATGAAAAAATATTAAAAATACAAAATTCTGAGATGGAAAAATATTCCACCAAAAACTATTAAAATGGAGAGGGGATTAGGAGAGTACCTGAGAAAAAGATATAGTAGATGGAAAGAATTTGATTGAAGAACATTATATGCATGTTGTAATCCCCTTGCATAATTAATTTATGCTAATAAAAAATTTAAAAAAGGTTTTATTCAATATCCACCTCTAATAAAATGTTAAAATAATAAAACATAAAATCATTTTTATTGAAGTTTCTCTCTAGGGAAAATTGCTTTTATTTTTCAAAGATGTTATTAGAAAAATTTTAATAAAAATATTATCCCTGGTTATCTCTAGATGGTCAGACTTGAGGTAAATTTTACTTTCTCCTTTGTGCTTATATGTACCATTCAAATTTTATACTACCTGATACTCTCTACTCATCAAAGCAATGAAGTTTTTACCATTGATTGCAGTTAAGTTTTTCTAAACTCCTATATTTCTATGAATTCTGTATAAATCTATACCCTAAAGTCTATGAAATCTTAAAAGAAAGTGGTGAAGGAGATGAAATTTTAAGTAGTACTCATAGATTAGGTTGAGTGGAGGGGAGAGGGAAAGAACTGAAGGAAGAATGTGGATTCATACGAATTTACATGCTCTGTTTGCAGCAGGGATTCAGAATATATACAATGGCTATTGTCTTTCAAAAATAACTTCCATAATACTTACAACTGTGACTTAATCTGGGCTGATCCTTTAGGCAACTGGTTCATATAAAGGTAAATGTTGATATTCTGTTTCAGAGTAAGTAGATTAGAAGCTGGTTCTGTACAGAATATTGACTTTTCCATCATAGCAGGATTTTTGCTATAGAAGAGTAGAAGCTGCCTATAAAAGTACCTAAAATAAATGTTATAACTTTTCTGAGTAATAAAATTTACAAAAGATGTTTCCTAATGGAAATCATATCGATATGTATCATGAGCCATGTATGTCCTTTTATGTGTCAAAAGTTTTGTTAAGAACTTTTAAAATAATCTAAGCTTCATTTAAGGAAAAAATTAATTCCTCAAGAAGTCCTCAACTAGAGTCCAGTCTGCTTGTAACCTACTTTAAAACACCATTCTTTGACTACTCCACTTCTGTTTCATATTTAAATCTTCAACTATCACATCCTGCAAAAGATTCATTTCTCTACTGATTCCTCCCTTCTTCCTAAGATAGTTTTGCAACCAGCCTCCAAAGGTTAAGAATCAGATTTTTGCCTTAATTTATTTACCCTTCCCCACCCAAATAAACAACTACTATTTCAATATTGGCAGCAGCAGCAGCAGTAGCAATAGTGGTTCCTGCTCCTTAGTGGTATTAAAAACTTAAAAGCACAGAAACAATACTGTGAAGATAACATAAAAGAGTTAACTTTAAAGAGGCCAAATGACTCCATCAACTCCCAGGGAAATGGGAGGACTGTAAGTTACAAAACTGTTAAGGACTTCTTCAATAACTTTTAAGATTATAGGATTCTTTCCTTATTGTTAGAGATATATACTTACATTTTTCAGGTCAAATATGTCTAAACTTGTTTGAAAATCCTCCAGCAAAGGTAACACTAACAACAAACTTTAAGCAAAAATGGCAGAATGCTGATAAACACTGTTCAAGCTGGATGACAGAATTTATTATCCTACTGTCACTTGTACTTGAAAATTTCCACAATAAAAAGCATGAAAAAAGTAAGTTTAACAGCTTAAAGAACTAAAAGTTAGTGGATATCATGGGAGGTAACACTCCTATTGCCCTTTCATGTCTTTATATCAAGAGGTTCCCAAGAATAACATTCCTGGACACTATCTTCCATCTGGTATTCATTCCTCTTGTGAAGAGCACAATGATTGCAAGAAGACAGGCCTGCTCACATCAACCCTTCTTTCTCTTTAATGTCTGTCAACCTGAAGGTTATCTTATTTATACTGTACTGTATACTAAACTATGTGTCAACCTCATAAATGGAAACCTGTCCATTTCTAGTACTGCCCTTGGCTAAGTATGGCTAATTCAGAGTTAAAATAAGATCAAGCTTACATAGTATGAACTTTTCTAAAAAAATACTTTTCAATAACTTAAGTCAGTAAAACAGATGGTATTTTAAGTTTAAAGAACTGTAGGACTCTTAAATTTTAGTTCACAGGGTTTAATAATGGAAATTACTAAAATCCACAACACTAGATAATGTCACAAGTAACTTGAAAATAATCAGATGACTTGGATAAGTACAAGACTTTCCAACTCAGTGGAGAAATTTGCATATAGTTTTTGAAACCTCAAAAAAAAAAAAAAAAGAAAGAAAGAAATGTAACAATTCAAAATGTCCACAAAGAGATTTTCATATCTTTGGCTCAACAATCAATAAAATTCCATTTGTAAACAAAGACATTTCTATTTGGCTACTTTGGTCTGACAGCATTAATATTTGAAGGTATTAAATATATTTGTTACCTACCTAAGGAGAGATCTTCTTGCTGTAACAACAGCATGAGTGTCATGCAACACTCTTCCATATGGCTTAATGCACTGGCTATAATTGTATTCACCTGTGCCTATAGCTACAACTTCATGATGTCCAGCTGAAAGGAAAAGGTAAAGAGTAGCAAGTTATTCTAAACTCCCTATTTCCTATGCTCCAATTCTATCTCAACTCCATCATTTTTAATTGGGTAAAATTTACTGACCAAAATAATAGAAAATTCCAATTTCAAATAATAGTCTTAAGAGTATTTTAAGAACCAAAAATTTAAAAGTAGTATCATAATTTCAAAAAAGGAATTATTTCATATTATGATATGACAACAGAATTTACCCTTATCTTCCAAATATGCACCTACTGCTTCCTCATCTAGATTTATACTATCTACTAAGAGACTTTGTTTATGACTATAGAATGGCAAATGAAGTCTCTGTCTATATGGAATGCCTCCAATTTTGTCTTAATCCAAACTCTCTATAAACCAAATAATAGATTCTTTCTCTGTTCTACTGAAACTGACTTTTAATGATTTAATTTTTTAATTATCATATTATTGCTGTACTGTGGGTACATTCTGACATTTACAAAAGTTCTTACAATACATCATAATTGAATTCACCTTGTCCATCATTCTCCTCTATCCTCCCCTCCCCCATTCCTGGAATAGTTTCAACAGGTCTCATTTTTTCATTTTCATACATGAGTATATTATATCACCACCACATTCACCCTCCTGATACAAAAACAGCCATGAAGACCAGTGGAACAGCAGAGAAGCCTCAGATATGAATCTGTAGCTATACCCACCTGATTTTTGACAAAGGCGCCAAAAACGTATGATGGAGAAAAGACAACCTTTTCAACAAATGTTATTAGGAAAACTGGGTATCTGCATGCAAAAACTGAAATGAGATCCATGTCTTTTTCCCTGTACAAGTATCAACTCAAACTGGATTAAGGACCCTGAAACTGAAGCTAGTGCAGGAAAGAGCAGGAATACATTGGAAGCAATAGACATAGGAAAGGACTTCCTCAGTAGATCTCAAATGGCTTAGCAACTAAAAGAAAGGATTGACAAATGGACTACATGAAATTAAAAAGCTTCTACACAACAAAAGAAATGGCGATCAGATTGAAGCAGCAGCCCACAGAATGGGAGAAAATCTTTTTATATACCACAAGGGACTAATAACCAGAATATACAGGGAGCACACACACAAAGAAACTCCCCAAAAATCAATAACCAAATAAAGAAATGGGCAAATTAACTGGACAGAGCTTTTGCAAAGGAAGAAGTCCAAATGGGCAAAAATATCTGAAGAAATGCTCAACATCCCTGGCCTTATGGCCAGGAAATTCAAATCAAAATCATGTTAAGATTCTACCTCACTCCTGTTAGAATGGCTATCATCAAGAACACAAACAACAACAAATGTTGGTGAAGATGTGGGGAAAAAGGAACCCTCATACACTGTGGGTGAGAATGTAAATTAGTACAACCACTATGGAAAACAGTATGAAATTTCCTCAAAAAAACTAAAAATAGAACTGGCATATGATTCAGCAATACCACTTCTAAGGATATACTCCAAGGAATGTGTAAGTCAGGATACAATAAAAACACCTGCACACCCATGTTTACTGCAGCATTATTCACAATATTTAAGCTATGGAAACAGCCAAGAAGCCCTACAACTGATGAACAGATTAAGAAAATGTGGTATTTATATACAATGGAATTTTATTTAGCCATAAAGACAAATGAAATTTGTCCTTTGCAGGTAAATGGATGGAAATGGAGAACATCATCTTAAGTGAAGTTATGAAGGTTCAGAAGGTCAAGAGCTGCATGTTTTCTCTCATATGTGGAATACAGACCTAACACAAATGCAAGCAGTATTATGGAAAAAAGGTCACACTAAGGTAAGGTCACTAATCGGAGAGGGAGGGTAAAAGAAAAAAGTTGAATATGGTTAAAGCACTTTCTATGAAAAAATGAATATACCGAACTTTTAAACCTATTGAAATCACCTTAAGGAGGAGATATTAAGGTAGACAGGAGATTTGGTGACAAACCAATTCAGGTCATAATACATATATACATGGAAATGTCACAATGAAACACCCTATATAACTATCTTATACAAACTGATACAAGAAAATTTATGTTTTTAAAGAAACACCAACTTTATGTATTTTCCAGAAGCTTTGCTCTACTCATGTTTTCTTGTGCCCACACTTGAAATTTTCTTGAAAATCCATGCTTTGAAAAAACACAACTCAAACTGGCACTCTTTTCCCCTCTTACTTCCTAAGTATGGGCTTTTCAATAGCCTGCTTTTCTCCTCATTAACATTCTCCTCTAAATATCTTCCTTATTGTTTTGCTTATGTGTTGATGTGTTCAGAAAATCTCTAGTCTCAGTTTTTCAAACAAAGTTCAATTTACATTGGCAATTACATGAAGGATTTGTACTAATTTAACAAAAATTTTTGAGGTCCTACCATGTACCAGGCACTGAACAGATGCTAGGGTTAAAATGGTGAGCAATACATGCTCTTATGAAGCTTCTAATAGGTAAGACAGGAAAAAAAAAAACCAAACAAAACCCACACTGTAAAAAATGTTTTGAAAGAAATAAATATGGAGCTGACTGACAAATGGTAAGAGAAAAGGTTATTTTATGCAGAACAGGTATAGAATCCTAATTAGCTGAAATTTAAGCTGCAGCATGAAGAGTGAGGGAAAGAACATTTTCGTTAAAAGAACAGCACAAGCATACAACCCTGAGCAAATACAGAAGACTGGTACAGGTGCTCCAAGATGTGGGATGAAGGGAATGGTGTTCAATGAAGCTAGAGAAAGAGGTACTGTGTACCCTGCTAAAGAGTTTGCTGACTTTAACCATGAGCTATGGGGAGGATAATGAAGGTAAGGGAGCAAAAACTATCTGGAGTTACATTTCAAAATCATTCCTTTCTTCACAGCAAAACAATCAAAAAAATGAAAAGGAAACTCACAGAATGAGAGAAAATGTCTATAAACCATATTATACAATAAAGAAATAATATCCTACAACTCAATAGTTTTAAAGCATGGGCAAAGACCTGAATAGACATTTTCCAAGGAGGACATATAAATAAGTGCATTTTTGAAAAGGTGTTCAACATCACTAATCATCAGAGAAATATAAATCAAAAGTGCAATGTGATATCCTCACACATGTGACTAGGAAGCTATTATCAAAAAGCCAAATGGTAAGTTTGGCAAGGATATGGATAAAAGGAAAACACTATACATTGTTGGGAGAAAGGTAAATTGGTACAGTCATTACAGAAAATAGTAATGGAGTTGCTCAGGTGGGATCCAGCAATCTAGGCATATATACAAAGGAAATGAAATTAGGATCCTGAAGCAATACCTGAACTCCCATGTTCACTACTACATTATTTCTAACAGTCAAAGCACATATATAACCCAAGAGTCCTCTAACAGATGAATAAAATGTGATGAGTATGTGTATGATAAGTATGTATTTGTATATTGTATATCTCTGTGTGTGTGTGTAATGGAATAGTATTCATCATTGAAAAAGAAGGAAATCTGGTCATTTGCAACAACAGGGATGAACCCAGAGAATATTTTGCTACAGAAATAAACCAGACACAGAAAGATAAGTACTGCATGAATTTACTTATATGTACAAACTATATAGGTCAAATAAAGATTAAAAGGGTATATACACTTGCAGCTATAAAATGAGTAAGTTCTGGAGAACTAATGTACAGAATTATGACTAAAAATAATAATGTATTGTATTATTAAAATTCATAACCAATATTGTGAGGAGTGGTAGGGGGCGAGCAGGCAGACCAGGAGAGTATTGGGGTGCTAGAAAAAGTAAGGTAAGATAACTGTGTTTAATGTTTCTGGAAAACTGGGTAACTAGGTGCCAAAAATCCACTGGATTTTACAGCATGTAGGCACAGGGTAGTCTAAATAAATTTCCAAGAAGAGAAAAAGCTAAATGGGAGTAAAGAATAGACACAGTGCATATAGTTACTTGATGAACAGACTATATGACATGCAGTCTGTATATAAAATCATATAAACAATGACTAAGGATTTAAGTAGAAGGATGCAAAGCTTAAAGAAGGGCTTGTTTTATTTTTAGGACAGAAATTTGAGAAGCCAGGTTTCCAGACTACTGGAAAGGTGAAAGCAAAGATATATTACTCAGGAATACCTAGACACAAACTGTATTTTCATTCACAAGACAGTGATATGACCCCATAGATACTGAATCTGAATCCATAACCAGGTCTATTAGGCCTTCCTTTAAGTAGAATTATACAGTGTCAGTATAAGTTCTGAAATGTTCTGAATGTAAGCTCTGGTTATAAGGGAATTAGTGTAGCTAGGAAATCAGCTTCTTTCTCAACTCTGTTATTTGATCTGCAATGCTTCAAGGACATACTCAAGTTTTATAATGCGGGAAAAAAGGAGAGATATCCTAAAGAAGAAATTCAACAAATGTGAGAGAGAATGGAACCCAAACTTAAAGTGAAATAAGTGGCCTATAAAAGGGGATCCTTCTTCTACTGCCACACAGTAGAGAAGATGGACACAAATGCAGGAAACACATAGATTTGGTGACGTGGGAGAGAAGATACTTGGATTTGATAGTTTCTTATAGACACAATTAAAAATGGTTAAGTCAAGGTAATGAAATCTGAGAATACATTTTAAATATGTACTGATTTGTGTGAGTTACTCCAGAAATGTTTACTTGATTTCACTCAGATTTTCCCATCCCACATACATGATCAGATTTTTTAAAACATTTATGATTCTCAATCACATTCTTCTTCATCCAGCTTCTAAATCCCTGTACATATGTAAATCCTTATTCTACATAAACTTGAAATGCCATCATTTTCACTCATCTTACTTAACATTCACTGACCCCTTTCACATTAATTTTTAAAAATGCATGTCTATTCCAACTCTAATATAGGCACTCCATCACAACCACCTAAATTTTGATACCCTAATTCAGTTCAACTCTTAGACTTTTGATTAGTATAACTTAGACTCAATGAGCATGTACCTTTGTCTTCTCATCAATATCATACACATCTTAAGAACAGGAATCAAATATTAAATTGTTTTTACATTATCTATAATTTCTAATCCAGAGATTAGTATGAAGTTCAAGCACTTATAAACCCAGAAAATCAAAGGGCAAAAAAGATGAAAATAGAATTACAATATCCGTAAGAATAGGATTTTCCATATTTTAATCATTTCTTACTTGAAAACAAAGAAAAGATGCTAATTTTTATTGCCCTCGTCTCAGTGCGTGTTATAGTGTAGTAAGGACTAGATTTTTGGACAGAAGTGGTTCCCACAGGATTAACATTTAAAATGTTAATTAAGCCTTTTACCACTCTGCAGTTCTCTTTTGACTCCTGGTCTGTATATTTAGTCTCTCTTTACCTTTGAGAAGCTTTGCATTTCATTACTCACACCTACTATTAAAGGTCACTTCATTAAATCAATGCAACATCATTGTCAATAGAGGCAGTGACAGTTAATTAAACATTACTAAAATATACTTCAGATCATTAAGATATTAGTTTTTCTATAAACTAACCTAATCCAAATATTTGAACTTACCTCTTTCAATTATAAAAGCAGCCAATGAACTACTACATTTCAGATATTGTGAGTGACTAGAAATTAGTTGATTAAATGTTTCTTTAACAATCTGTGAAATCTTTGCATACTGGACATGTCTCCCTTCTAGAAAAAAATCAAAAGCAATATGAATTTAAAGAACATTGTGTTTTTTCCAAGGGATGTTTTATTATTCTTACTATATAATCTTATAGTTGAATTAGTTAATACTGTGTAGTTATACAAAGAAATTTCCAATTTATATTATGATAAAAGTATTCATTTAAAAAATAATACAAATTATAGAGCTTTTTGAGTAAATTCTTATAAAAGGATGTATCAGTAATACACATGATTACTAGAGGACTACTGATTTATATTTGTAGAGTTTAGTTTAACAAGATATTCAAAACTCATATGAGAAACAAGATAATGCTTTGTTGTACAGCACTATCCCACATGTTGCAAGATGACTGACATCTCACTGACTGGAAATAATCCTCCCCAATCATTGTGACAATCAAAATATACTCATCATTTATCATGTGACACTAAATACCTTAGTATTTGCCCCACTGAGTACTACAAACCAGCAAGCATTTATATTCTTGATATAGTTCTGTGTTACCACTAAAAATCTCCTTAATTTTGAAAAATGGTTTAAATAATTCTAAGTAACTAGGATTAGTATAGAATAGTTTATAACCAAGCATACATACCAACAGTTACACAGGGAACTGTTTTGTTTTGGAACATGATGGAGCTTGAGATTCTGGGGTAAGGCCCTGACATGTTGCCTTATATATGTAAAATTTTGTGTTTCTAGTGAAGAATCATTGTTCTAGACAAAAAGGATCAAAGTTTGGTTGTACACTAATAGTTCTTAATGTTTCATGGTGGATGGTGGTATATTAAGTGGTTCACAGTCCATTTGATATTTTAAAAGCTAGAAAGCAATGGATTTGTTGTTATAATTTAGTTCAGGCTGGCTAGGAACTCACTGTGTACCTGGGCTGACCTTGAACCTCTGGCTCTGCAACCAAAGTGCTAGGATTATGGGTGTGTACCAGCATGCCTTGCTATTAATTTTAATTTTTACAGAAATTCTTTTCACTTGCTTAATAATGACTAATTTCTTTTTTTTTTTTTTTTCGGTACTGAGGTTTGAACTCAGGGCCTCACACTTGTTAAGCAGGTGCTGTACCATGAGTCACTCCACCATTCCTGTTTCGTGTTGGGTTATTTTTGAGGCAAGGTCTCTTGAACTATTTGCCTGGGCTGGCTTTGAACCATGACCCTCCTGATGTCTGCCTCTCAAATGGCTAGGATTACAGGTGTGAGCCACCAGCACAGAGCAATCATGACCTTCTAAAGGGCAAATACTGAAAGTACAACATTTGCACTATCAAATAAAATTCTACTAACTAACTGAATATAACTTATTTCATATAGCCCATTTACAAGTTCTTATTTATATTAAATTTGGATTTTTCCTTGTTAACGTTAACATGGTATTAGTGGCAAAATAGGTAAACCATTATTATTAAAAAGACTGGAAAAACAGTCAAAAAATTAATCAGAAAATGAAGTTCTGAAAGAAAGAAAAATGAACTGCTAGTTCTGTTTATCACAAAAATTCACGGTACAGGAAAATCAGCTTCCACTTGATTTTTAAAAATTTATTCCTTTTTTACTGAATTGAGGTATATATTCACAAGTTTCCCTCTCCAGATACAAAACCACCATTACCAGTTTCTTATGGGTATTTTGATAAACAATCTAAAAATATACACATATATCATTTAAAAAAAAACCTGGGACATGCTAAAGCCCACTCTTCACATGTACTTGGTTTTAGACACCCAAAACAGACATTAATGCTATTTTATTCTTTTTAATGTTTCCATGAAATGAATGTACTATAATTTATTTAATCATGTCCTAGATACTTAGCAATTAGTTTGTGTTATGATACAGTAAAGTGCAATGCACTATAATTCTTATATATATAGCAAGAATTACATATGTAGCAAGAAAATGTTTTGCTGCACATTAAATATATCATAGAAAAAGCCTTTGGAAGTCATCAACATACCAGTATCATAAAGAACACTTGGGAATTATCAATATACCAATAGGGGATAGGGATGTAGCTTAGTTTTGGAGTGCTTGCCTTTATGTGAAAGGCCCTGGGTTCAATCTTTAATAACTCAAAAACAAAACAGCCCTTCCCAAACACTATACCGATATACCTCAGTCTTAATGCTGAAAGAAACATGAATACTGTGAGTATAATCAAAACATACAGTTACTAATATATCTCTTCCTAGCATAATTGTGAAGGAATGAGGAGCAAGTACAATATTGTTTTTGCATATTAGCTGAGAGAATAAAAGTTGCACAAATTAGGAATGAAGGATGCGATAAAAACAGGACACATTTAAAACCCCTTTAACACCATTTGACTACAAGTTGCTAATTTTAAGTAACTGTATTATGAGTAACCTTAATCCATCTATAAAGCCAAACTCTAGTTTTAATGAAGATACTGTCCAGAGATAAAATATAGCAAAGAAGATAAGCTGTACAATAGTGATTGTTTTAATAACTAGCCCAACAGGAAGTTTTCAGAAGGTTTTTGTGGGCTTCAAATTTTTTTTGTTCAAAACATGTAATATTCAACTCTTATTTTCACCTATATGGTGTTTGTTCTTTTTTTCTGACACATGACCCCTAATCTGAACCTTCCAAATTGGATTCTACACTTGTGTTTTTTAAACTACATCTTTCTTCCTCACAAACTATGATTCTTTTCCCCCAGGGTAACAGTAATCTGTATTATCTGTCAATCTTTAGGATTCTATCCCATTAGTCACAGAGCCTGAAAGGAAAGGTAAGGGTCTCTCCTATATTAAGAGATCACCAATGTAGACTGATACCTAATGGCCCTCCTACTATATTTCATCAGTTCACCTGACTCTTAGGTCAAGTGATTATACCTATTGATAGATACTGTCTTTTGAATGTGTTTATTTTCCCTGATGTGGTCCATTTACTCCAGAAAGCACACAAATGCACAACGCTTTTCTGTCTCAGAACGACAACAGAAGTCCAAGATTGAA
The DNA here is from genome assembly GCF_047511655.1 of Castor canadensis. Lineage (NCBI taxonomy): Eukaryota > Metazoa > Chordata > Mammalia > Rodentia > Castoridae > Castor > Castor canadensis. The sequence goes on from NC_133394.1 coordinate 56,181,147, forward strand.
TAGGAATAAAATTTCCAAATCTTAACTTCCAGGCCTAGAAAATGAACAAAAGGCTCTTTTACTTTCATTTTATAAATACTCTAAATTCTGATGTGTTTCTAATATGTCACAATGTAGAAATTAAGCATAATTTCCTGCCTTTCAGGAGATTAACAGTTTACCAAGAAAAGGACACAGTAGCTAAATCATCTATTACGCAATACTGCACGTGATGATGTTACAATAACAAAAGTATGATTTAGTAAGCAGCTACTGGTAGTGAGGTGTTCATTAAGTATTTTACATATTTGAATGCACTTAATCCTCACAATAACCCTGTTTGCCTAATAGGTAAATAACTGTGATGACAATTTTACAAATGAGGAAATCATGGTGTATTGAGAAGCAACTGGTCCTTGACCACACAACTAGTAACTTCAACTGAAGTTGCAGCTTTCTTGGGCTCGAGAACTAATAACCACAACTAAAAGTGAACAAATTTGAAATGAAGATGCCAAAAGACCACCAAGCACCAAGCACCAGAAAGACACTGATCTGTTGTTTTTTTTTGAAACAGATCTCTCTAGATTGGTCTCAGACTTGCAATCTTCTTGCCTCAGCCTCCCTAGTGCTGAGTTTAGGTATGCACCACCCTGGCTAGCTCACCATGATATTCATTAATGACAAGACTACCAAAGCAAAGACTCCCCTAAAAATCAGTTATGAAAAACTGTGAACAGCCTTCTTACAAGAGGAAACCCCTTTCTTTAATCTTTCCTTGTCTCATTTCTCTCACTACTAGAAAATCATAGAAGGAAAATTCCTTTTTGTATAAGTATGAAAGGTTTCAATAAAATGTTAATGTACATTTTAATACCTGTGCATATTTTTAATTATATTAACCTAAAAAAGAACATCACAAAGGACTTTCCTACCATAATGTATTTTTGAAACATATGCTGCTTCAGGTTTAACAACAGGCTCTGCAGGGATAGGAGGAGGACCTGTAAATTAAACAAAAACACAAGGAAACTTGAAACTTCAATGTTACAGACAGCTAGTGCTTTATTATTCTGTAATAGTAGTAATTCAAAATGATTATTTTTTTCCATGTATTTTTGCCACCTCTAGGTCATCAAATACCCACTAGCTCAGCCATGAGAAAGTCTATGCTATTTTGACATCAGCTATGAAAATTAATTTCTGAATTTCCTAATATTACAATATTGTATAACTTGCTTTGTAACAGATGCAATATTCTGAAAAGCAGGGAAAACAAAATCCTATTTCAGATACTTATAAATGATTTTCGATTTATCAACTTATGAAAAATATTTGAAATTAATATTCCATTAAAATTAATCAGCAAAAATTATTGTAAATACTTTTTAAACAAGACTTGTTTCAAGGAAAATGCTACATTCAATGTTTTCTATGCTCTTAGTCCCATGCTTTGTAACTGCTTTCCAATTTAGTCCTGAAAGTAAAGGAATGCAGGAAAAACAAGAAAAGAACATGACATGAAACAAGAGGGACAAAAAAGAAAAAAAGACCAGCAAAGCTTAAGTAAAAAGACTCTGAAAGCTAAGGCCTCAATTAAAGGAATCAGTCCCTCTTAAAAATCATTCATAAAATAGTGGTTGTCAGGAGGCAAAGGAAGGGGAAAATGGAGAGTAGTTTAATGGGTAGAATGTTTCAGCTCTGCAAGATGAAAAAGTTCTGGAACTTAATTTACAACATTTTAAATACACAACACTACTGAACTACACACTTAAAAATGGGGAAGATGGTATATTTTGTTACTTTTTTAAAACCACAATTATGATTTTTTCTTCTTTTTTTTGTGTGTGCTACTGGGGTTTGAATTCAGGGCCTACACCTCGAGTCACTCCACAAGCCCTTTATTGTGAAGGGTTTTTTTGAGATAGGGTCTCCAAACAATATGCCTAGGCTGGCTTCAAGCTGTCATCCTCCTGATCTCTGCCTACTGAGTAGCTAGGATTACAGGCATGAGCCACCGCCACCCTGCTCACAATTACGATTTTTTAAAATACATTCATAAAGGCAAAGACAGTAAAAAGAACTGTTGCACTGGATTTAAGTAAAATAGGAAACCGGTTAAATATATAAAAATTAGTAGCAGATACATGTGTCCCTTCAATTCAGCACTACAGGCCTATTTTCACTAAAGTGAATGTTTCTCCCACTTGAAAATTGTAATAAAGGAGGAAGAGGATCCAAGATGGTGACTAGGGTGCAGAACCAGGCATCATGAGATCCATAACTCCAAAAGCTTGTTGAGATGACGGAGCCACATTGGGTGGAAATAAAACACCAAGAAGAATCAAAACTTTGACACCCTGAAGCCCTAGCCTGTAGAAAGCTTCTCCATGCCACGTTACACTGAGAAAATAGGTGAGCTGCCGCTGCTGCTGCTGCTGTCACCACCTCGACCGCCGGCTCCAAACCTGCTTGTGAGACATTCATCAGACCAAACAGGTGAGCACCAAGCATCACATGGTATTCCCCCAGCCACCCCTGGGATAAGCTAGCAAAACCCCCTGAGCAGACTGACCTGCCCCCACCAAAAAAAAAAAAAAACAAAACTGAATTGAAAACTAACACATAGCAGAAAGGGCAGGATTGCTGAAAGTGCACTAGAGAGGGGGGAGGGGCAAGGAGCTAATCTCCACAGAACTATCAGTAAACAAACACTGGAAAGGCAGGAGACCAACAGCAGGTGGGTGATAAGCCATGCCTGAAGCAGGGCAAGTAGCAGACCACAAAGGTCATCTCCTGAGTCAGTGAGCAACACCCAAAGTCAAAGGGCTCTACAAAACTGGGAAAAACAAACATCAAACCATCACAACACATTGATAGCAGGGAGGCGGCTGATGGATCACTGACCTTGCCCCAGAGGAAGGGGGCGAGGCAAAGAAACAAGCCCCCAGGAAACAAGCATGGCAAAAAGCCACCTCCAAAGCAGGACAGCCAGTGAACTACAGAATTGATCTCCTGAACCTGAGGACAGCATGCAAACTTAAACAGCCACACCTCATTGGAGGAGGAACTGCCCAAGCAGCTGCAGCTGAAAGACAGAAGAAAAAAACACTACCCACAAACCAACCACCTGGTGAGACTATGACAGAGCTTCTGCTTAAATACCAAAAACAGGACTGGATGCTGGAGGAGTAACACCAGAACTTAAACTAAGACTGAAATTCTATTGTTCCTGAACCTGGAGTTGTTTGTTTGTTTTTTCTTGTTTGTTTGTTCATCTCTCCTCATTGATTTCTTTGGTTTTATTTATTTACTGTTTGTTAGTTTTATTATTGTGGGTTTTCTAGTTTTAATTTTACTATTATCTTTTTTTCTTTTCTCTTTTTATACTATCAACTTAAACATCATCATACTCTCATCCATACTCTCACCCTCTTCACTCTTCATCCTTCTCCTGTGCTAAAACCTATTGCTTGCCTCTCCAACAGTTCCTTCTGCCCCCTCTTACCCACTCTCTTTCCCCAGCCCTCATCTTCTCCTCCCATTCTCCCCTAACCTGTCACCAGACTACCCCTCCATCCTTCACACTCATCACCCACTGAACACCTACTATACCAACTTTACACAACCCCAAACCCCTGCAATCCCTAACACAAGCACTCTCTTCTAAAACAACAGAAATATACCCAAACACACACAAGAACACAAAAACAGTAGCCCCTACACTGCTTTCCCCACTCACCCACCCCACTTCTCATCTCCACCTTTAGTGCCATGCTACGCAACTAACCAAATTTCGATAGCTAGAATTACGAATATTAACCCCCTCAACTCCCACTGCATATAGATATTACCACCAGGCGATCTTATATAACACATAAACTACTGGTCAGGTATTAAACCTAGTTAATACTAAATTACACCCAGACCAGGAATAAAAATAGCACACCACCTTAGCTAAAAATCCAAGACAGCCACAAAACAAAAATTAAATCAAGGGAAAGAAAACAGGTGACTGAAATGACCAACTAGCCTATCAAGAACATGGATGCATATAGTACCAAGTGGAGCGATGGGAAAAAGAAAAAGGGATGGAAACCATCTCCCCCCAAAAATAATTTAATATAGGATTCAGAGGGAAATGAAGAAAATGGGTACCCAGTTCTGGACTCCAATAAAACAAAGATAAATGACACTAAGGAACACAATGATGTCCACAAGAACACCTTAAACAAGATATCTTGCAAGTAATCACTGAGAATTTCATGGAGATGATATTAGACACAGTTAAACAAAATGTACAAGATGCAGGCAAGAAATCTCAAGATACCAAAAATGAAGAATACGAGAAGACACAGAAACAAATAAATGAACTCATAGGAGCCCTAAATAAACACCAAAGTGAAACAGAACACTATAAATAGAGAGATAAATGAATTAAAGATGAAAATAGACAACAGTAAGGAGAAGTAACCCATGGCATGGCAAACCTCAGAAAAAAGAATGAAACAGAAACACAAAAAACACAGTGGAAGGCCACTCTAGCATACTAGAACAAGCAGAAGACAGAATCTCAGAACTTGAAGATAAAAAGGAAATTAAGGAAAAACTGAAGTTTTTCAAACACCTCAAGTCCTGCAAAAGGAATATGCAAGAACTCACTAAATCCATCAAAAGACCAACCCTGAGAATCATGGACATTGAAGATGGAGAAGAGGTCCAAGCAAAAGGGATTTACAACATATTCAATAAAATGATAACAGAAAATCCCAAACTAGAGATTTTCAGGTACAGGAAACCTACAGACACCAAACAGACTTGACCAAAATAGAACCTCCCCATGACATACTATCATTAAAACAACAAGCACAGAGAACAGAGAAAGAATACTGAAGGCTGTAAGAGAGAAATAACATACAAAGGTAAGCCCATCAAAATCACAACAGATTTCTCAACAGAAACCTTAAAAAGCAAAAAGAGCATGGAGTGAGGTATTCCAGGCACAGGATGAAAATAACTTCAACCCTCTGATACCCTAACCCAGCAAAACTATCATTCAAAATAGATGGAGCAATAAAAGTCTTCCATAACAAGCAGAAACTAAAACAATATATGACCACCAAGCCACCACTAGAAAAGATTCTTCAAGGAATTCTGCACATAGAAAATGAAAGCAAATAAAACCATGAAAGGCAGGCAGTATCAAACCACAGGAGAAGAAAAGACAAGGAATGAGAGAGTAACAGTATTTCAGTTGCTCACAATCAACCCTTAAACAACAAAAACTACTAAACGACAGGAATCACCAAATACCTATCAATATTAACATCGAATATTAACAGACTTAACTTCCCCATCAAAAGACACCATTTGGCAAACTGGATTAAAAAGGAACACCCGACAATCTGATTTTTACAGGAGACCTAACTCATTGAAACAAGCACTGGCTGAGGGTGAAAGGCTGGACGATTTATCAAGCCAATGGCTCCCGAAAACAGGCAGGAGTAGCAATACTTATCTCAGACAAGTAGACTTCAAGCTTACATTGATCAAATGGGATAAAGAAGGACAGTCCATACTAATAATAAGATAAACACACCAAAAGGAAATAACACTTATCAACCTATATGCACCCAACGTCAATGCACCCAATTTCATCAAACATACTCTGAAGGACCTAAAGCAAATATAGACACCAACACAGTGGTAGTGGGGCTTCCATACCCACTATCACCAATAGATAGGTCATCCAAACGAAAAATCAATAAAGAAATTCTAGAACTAAATCACACCATAGATCAAATGGACCTAGCTGATGTCTACAAAATATTTCATCCAACTTCTAAACAATATACATTCTTCTTCAGCACTCTATGGAACCTTCTCCAAAACTGATCATATCTTAGGGCACAAAGCAAGCCTCAGCCATTATAAGAAAATATAAATAACACCACGCATTCTATCTGATCACAATGCATGATGTTCGAAGCTGAACAACACATTGCTCCATGATCAATGGGTCATTGATGAAATAAAAGAGGAAATTAAAAGGTTCCTGGAAATCAATAAAAATGAAAACATGACCTACTAGAATCTATGGGACACAGCAAAGGCAGTCCTGAGAGTAAAGTTAATAGCCATGAGTGCATATATAAAAAGGACAGAAAGATCTCAAATCAATGACCTAATGCTACATCTCAAACTCCTAGAAAAACAAGAACAAGCAAAACCAAAAACAAGCAGGAGAGAAATAATAAGGGCTGATATTAATGAAATATAAACAACAAAAACCATATGAAGAATCAATGAAACAAAAAGCTCGTTCTTTGAAAAAATAAGTAAGATTGACAGACCCCTGGCAAATCTGACTAAAAGGAGGAGAGAAAAAACCCAAATCAGCAAAATCAGAAATGCAAAGGGGAGATAACAACAAATACCATGGAAAACCAAGAAATCATCAGAGACTACTTTGAGAACCTATATTCCAATAAATTTGAAAACCTTGAAGAAATGGACAAATTTCTAGATACTTATTACCATCGAAAACTGAGCCAAGAGAATATTAAACACCTAAATAGATCTGTAACACGAAATGAAATTGAAGCAGCAATAAAGAGTCTTCCAAAAAAGAAAAGTCCAGAACCTGATGGACTTTGCTGAATTCTATCAGACCTTTAAAGAAGAACTAATATAAACTCTCCTTAAACTTTTCTATGAAATAGAAAGGGAAGGAACACTGCCTAACTCATTCTCTGAAGCCAGTCTTACCCTCATCCCAAAACAAGACAAAGACAACTCCAAAAGGAGTACAGGCCAATCTCCTTAAAGAACACTGATGCAAAAATCCTCAATAAAATAATGGCAAACCGAATTCAACAACACCTAAGAAAGATCATTCACCATGACCAAGTTGGCTTCATCCCAGGGATGCAGGGGTGGTTCAACATACGCATCTATAAATGTAATACAGCACATTAATAGAAGCAAAGACAAAAACCAGTTGATCTTCTCAATAGGTGCAAAAAAAGCCTTTGATAAGATCCAACATCGCCTCATGATAAAAGCTATAGGAAAACTAGGAATAGAAGGAATGTACCTCAACATTGTAAAGGCTATATATGACAAAGCTATAGCCACCATCATATTTAATGGGGAAAAACTGAAACAATTTCCCCTATAATCACGAATGAGACAAGGATACCCACTATCCCCACTCCTATTCAACATAATACTGAAATTCCTAGCCAGAACAATTAGGAAAAGAAGAAATAAAAGGAATACAAATAGGTAAAGAAACTGTCAAAATATCCCTATTTGCAGACATGATCCTGTATCTTAAAGAACCAACAAACTCTACCCAGAAACTCCTAGACACCATGAAAAGCTTCAGCAAAGTGGCAGGATACAAAGTCAACTTTCGAAAATCACTAGCTTTACACCAACAATGAACAAATTGAAAAAGAATATATGGAACCAATTCCATTTACAATAGCCTCAAAAATACCTAGGAGTAAACTTAACATAGGATGTGAATGCCTCTACAAGGAGAACTACAAACCTCTGAAGAAAGAGATCAAGGAAGACTACAGAAGGTCGAAAGATCTCCCATGCTTATGGATTGGTAGAATCAACATAGTAAAAATGGCTATTCTACCAAAAGCAATCTACATGTTCAATGCAATTCCCATCAAAATCCCAATGACACTCATCACAAAGACTGAAAAAGCTACCCTAAAATTCATTTGGAAACAGCAAGAGACCGCCAATAGCCAAAGCAATACTCAGCAAAAAGAACAATGCTGGAGGTATTACAACACCCGACTCAAACTATATTACAATGCAACAGCAATAAAAACAGCATGGTACTGGCACAAAAACAGGTATGAAGACCAATCGAACAGAATAGAGGACCCGGATATGAATCCACACAGCTATGCCCACCTTATTTTTGACAAAGGTGCCAAAAACATACAATGGAGAAAAGACAGCCTCTTCAACAAATGTTGCTGGGAAAAGTGAAAACTAGACCCATGTTTATCACCCTGTACTAGTACCAACTCAAAATGGATCAAGGACCTTAATATCAGACTGAAACTCTGAAGTTAGTACAGGAAAGAGCAGGAAACACTCTGGAAGTAATAGCTGTAGGCAAGGACTTCCTCAATAGAACCCCAGCAGCTCAGCACTAAGAGAAAGGATGGACAAATGGGACTACATAAGATTCAAAAGCTTCTGCACAAGAAAAGAAATGGTCTCTAAACTGAAGAGAGTACCCACAGACTGGGAGAAAATATTTGCCAGCTATATCTCAGACAAAGGACTGGTAACTAGAATATACAGGGAGCTCAAAAAACTAAACTTCCCCAAAATCAATGAACCAATAAAGAAATGGGCAACTGAACTAAACAGAACTTTTTCAAAATAAGAATTCAAATGGCCAAAAAACACATGAAAAAATGTGCACCATCTCTGGCTATAAAGGAAATGCAAATCAAAACCACATTAAGATTCCACCTCATCCCTGTTAGAATAGCTATCATCAAAAACAGCACCAGCAACAAATGCTGGCATGGATCTGGGGGAAAAAGGAACCCTCATACACTGCTGGTGGGAATCCAAGCTAGTATAATCACTCTGGAAAACAATATGGAGGCTTCTTAAAAAACTAAACATAGATTTGCCTTATGATGCAGCAATCCCACTCCTAGGGATATACCCAAAGGAATGCAACTCAGGTTACTCCAAGAGACACCTGCACACCCATGTTTATTGCAGCGCTATTCACAACAGCCAAGTTATGGAAACAGCCAAGATGCACCACTACTGACGAATGCATTAAGAAAATGTGGTATTTATACACAATGGAATTTTACTCAGCCATGAAGAAGAATGAAATCTTATCATTCACAAGTAAACAGATGGAACTCAAGAACATTATCTTAAGCAAAGTTAGCCAGGCTCAGAAAGCCTAAAATCGTTATGTTCTCTCTCATATGTAGACTTTAGATCTAAAACAAATGCAGTAATGTTATTAGACTTGTGTCTCACCCTAAGGGGAGGGCACATACCGGAGGAATAGGAAAAGGTTGGAAACCAAAATTTGAAAGTGTTTGATGTGCCCACTGCAGAGAAGCTAATACAGTAACTTTGAAAGGACAGAGGTCAATATGGAAAGGTGATGAAGAAGTAGTGAAGAGGTCTGGTTATGATGAATCACTTTGGGATGTAATATACTTGTGCACAGAAGCAATGCTAGGAATCTCTCTGTATAGCTTTCTTTATCTCAAACTAGTAAAAACGCCATGTCTTTCTCATTATTGCATATGTATACTCTTCAACAAAACTAGAGCAAAGGGCAGAACAGGTTGTGCCTCGAAGTGAGTGGGGTGGGGGGAAGAGGGACGAGGTGGGGGACAGAGAGGAGAAATGGCACAAACAATGTATGTTCACATGAATAAATGAATAAAGAAAAATAATAAAAAATTAGAAGGGATAGAGTGATAATGTTATCTTAGGACTCATACTAGTGGAGTAAATGCTAACTATAGTTAAATATATTAACCTTGGAAAAGCAGAACTTTGAAAACTCAAGAGAGTGACGGATTCAATTCCATTTACTCAAGTGAGCATGGCTCAAGGTAAAAGGAAGAGTAAAGGTATTAAGTTGTTTATTAACACAATCTCAATAAAGAAATAAAATAAGGCTGATAAAAGATTGTTTACATTTTAAAATGCCATGTACACACAGTCAAAATAATATTGCAAGAAAGAACAAAGTTGGAGAATTCACTTGTCCTGATTTCAAAACTTATTCCAAAGCTACAGTAATCAAAATAATACATTACTGGCATAAAGACAGGCATAAAGGCCAGAGAGCTCAGAATGAAATCTTTGTATATATGATCAAATCATTTTTAACAAGGATACCAAGGGAATATTTTCAATAAATGATGCTGAGAAAACTGCATCCACCTGCAATAGAATGACACTCACCTAAAATCATATACCAAAATTAACTTAAAAAATGGATCAAAGACCTAAACAAGAGCTGAAACTATGAAACTCTTAGAAGAAACATACAGGACAAACTTCACGGCACTGGATTTGACAATGCTTTCTTGAATATGATACCAAAGGCACAGGAAACAAAAGAAAAAATAGACAAACTGACTTCATCAAAATTAAAAACTTTTGTACAGAGTAACAAAAGAATCCCACAAAACATGCAAAGTATTTGCAAATCATTTATCTGATAAGGGGTCATGTATCAGTTACTTTTATACTGGTATCAACAAAATACCTGACAGAAATAACTTAAGAAAACAAAGATTTATTTTGGTTCATAGTTCCAGAAGAGTCAGTACACCACAGCAGGGAGGGCATGGAAGAACACAGCAGTTCATAGCATAGCAGCCAGCAGAAAGAGAATATAGGAAGGGGCCAGAGCAAGACACAGCCCTCACAGACATGTGTCATTGGCCTACTTCCTCCAACTAGGCCCCACTCTTGCCTTTCCCCACCTCCCAATAATGCCATTGCATTATGAATCAGTCAAGGGATTAAGCCATTCATTAGGTCAGAGTCCTCATGATCTAAGTGCCTAGGAAAATGCTATCACCGACATACCCAGAAGTGTACTTTACTAGTTGTTTCTCAATCAAGTTAACATTTAAAATTATCCACCACAGTTTGATATCCAGAATGTACAGAGGAATTCTTAAGTTCAACAAAAACCAATCCAAGTGAAAAAGGATCTGAATAGACACTTATCTAAAGAAGACAGATGTCAAAAAACAAATGAAAAGATGCTTAAAATCACTATTGCCCTTAAGGAAAATTTTGATGCAGTTAATTAAAAAACATCTAAAACATACAACTCATTAGGGATGCAGTATAGAGCTTATCTGGCATGTGCAAGATCCTGAGCTTGATCCCCAGAACTTTAAAAGAGAAAAAAATTGCAGGGTGTGGTAGTTCACACCTATAATCCCAGCATTCAAGAAACTGACATAGGAGGATAGACAGTTCAAGGCAGCCTGGGCTACAACAGCATGTCTAAGGCAAGTCTGGCCTATACAGCAAGATGCCATCTCAAAAACAAACAAAAATTGAACAAAATATGAAAGAAGATACATATAAAAAGAATCTTAGCCAGGTATGGTAGTTCAAGCCTTAGGAGGGAAAGATGAGGAGGAACATGGTTGAGGCCAGCCCCGGCAAAATGTTCAGAAAATCCCATCTCAACCAATGGCTGGACACAGTGGTGTGTGGTTGTCATCCCAGCCTATTTAGGGAAGTACAGAAGATCACAGTCTAGGCTGGCCCAAACTTTAAAAATAAACCAACGCAAAAAATTTTTTTTAAACACTGATGAGTTTAGAAGTTTCAAAAATACTAAAGATAAGTTTTGAAGTTTTTATGCTGTAAACAAGGATAGGGAGGCAGTAGGAAAAACATAAGGTTAACAGACAGCTAAGAAAAGAAACACTCAACTCCTATCTTCAATATCCTTTCTCAAGAATACTCGTCTTTAAACTCAACTGTTTATAACAAACAAGAAATTACAGCAACCCAAGAGGGGAAAAGATGACCTTATTTTATTTTATTTTGAGGCACTGGGCTAAAAATATTATTCAAGAATTTAGGTCAGATTAAGGTATAATTGGCACTTTTTGAGAATGATGGTAAATGGTGGCATCAGACATGAGTAAATTCTACCTTAATTTTCACAAAAGGAAAACATAGATGTTTAGAAAGTAAACATTATAGACCACTAAGCAAAACATTTGTTAGCCACAGATATACATTTTTAAAAACCCTTGGGAAAAAGCATTTCTTATGAAAAGAACTTCATAAATATCCTCTTCTGATAATTAAATTAGATGCTCAGGAAATTCTGCAGATGTTTCAACTTTATTTCAACAATGTATTTTGGCTCTTAACGAGAATAGAGGATAGGTCTTAATTTAAGTCTGCAAATCCAGCACCTACCACAGATCCTTGAACATAGCATATCCTCAAAACACAAATTTATTGATTACACTGTATGCTCTGGTTGGAAGGAAACTGGGAAATTGTCACTGGGAACAATACAATGTGTACTTCAGGTGGCTTGACAGCTGACATAATAATCACATATAATGCATTTCTGTTAACAAACTAAAGGAATGTTTTAATATTATTTATCACATGATCTGTATTTCACATTAACTTGTTCGACACTCTGAAAAGGCAAAACTATCTATCTATGCCCCAGATGGGTAGTACTTTTTCACCTAGATTATAATACAATGCCTAACAATGAATAAATGAAAGAAGAATAAATCTAAAAGTGGGTAAAGTTAGCAAAATTATTGGATAATAAAATCAGTACTCAAAAAATTGTCAAAACTCACTTCATATAACTTTTCAGATTTTAATAATTACCTTCCAAATATTTAGAAGAAAAAAACTCAAAGAAAATATGATCTATATGTCAAAAAAAAGGAAAAGGAAACAAAGTAATCATGCCATTCATGAATCATGACATTCATCAGATAATTATTATAATAGACTTAAAAGTTACACCATTTGATCAAAATATTCTTTGAATGTCAAAAAAACCCTAATTTTATACTTAACAGGAAATCATTTTTAAAAAATAAAAATAGGATGATTAAAGACACTGACAAACACAAAAGTAACTAGAAGTAGTATCACGATTATTAGCAAACAAAGGCAAAAGTACATATATAGGTACATATGTATAAAACAGGACAGAGAGTAATTTTATATTTATATTTTATATTTAATTGAAACTTAATTTAGAAGGTATATACCAAAGTGAAATCACTGCATCAATGCTCTTTATAGGTCAAATAATACGAGAAAATAAATCAACCTGTTATAAGAAAATAAGATAAAATTGCATTTACAGTGCTAGTACTCATAAGACACCAAAATTATCATACCTGGCCCTAACACATTGATAAATCTGAAAAAAAATAGCAGAAAATAACATGGAAACCAAGAATATACCCTAAGTACTGATTAAAATATGACAAATTGAAAAATGAGGCAATGTACACACCAAAATGTGGTCAAATAAGTCACTTTAAATTTTATTGCTTTAATTAAGAAGTAATAAAATTAAAATGCATGAAATAAGAATTCAACTCAGCAAAAGTATATGAATACCTTAAGTATTAGAAACAAATGAGCTGGGCACTGTGGCTCACATTTTAATCCCAGTTACTTGGGAGATAGATAGCAGGAGGATTGTAGTTTGAGGCCAACCCAGCCAAAAAGTTAGCGAGCCCCATCTCAACAAAAAAGGTGGATATAGTGGCCCAAACTTGTCATTTAAGCTATCTGGGAGGAAAAAGTAGGGGGACTGCAATCCAGACCAATTTGGGCTAAAAAATGTGAGATCCTTCCTGAAAAATAACTAATGCAAAAAAGGACTGGACATATAGCTCAAGTGGTAGAGTGCCTGCCTACCAACTGCAAGGCCCTGAGTTTAAACCCTGTCAAAAAAAAGAGAGAAATGAAAGAAAAGCTGAAGTAAACAGACTAAAAACAAATAAAAAGTTCAGCAGTAGAAATAAAGTGATGATTTGTAATTAAAAAGAATGAGTTAGTAGTTATTGCTTAATATCAAATTTAAATTTTTTTTCTTTTTAAAAGTTGCTTCATTCAGAGGAAAAACTAAATGTAATCTTACATGAATGGTGGCAAAAACCTGTATGATAACATGGTCTTTAAACTGATTAACATTTAATAAGAACTACTATTATTTGATTGTGTATAAGGACTTTGCATGCATAATTTATTTAATCCTAATGACAGCCACAGTGCATACATACTATCATTGACCCCACCTTTCAAGTGAGAAAGGCAAATAGCACATCCTCACAGGCTCAATTTTTAATCTTAGCAATCTAATTCTAAAGATTACATCCTCTACCTATTTGCTATGCTATCTTCAATTATTTTCTCCAGCAACTTCTATTCACTGATTTAACACAAAGCATTAAATGTACAGGGTTAAGTGCACAGTAAGAATCTAAAAATTTACAGAAAGAAAACACATTTCAGGACTTGAACGCATTAATAATCTGACAAGTTCTCACAGTTTAGCAACATGAAATTGTTTCTTTTAGTGCTGACATTTGCAAGTGCATTTAAACCAAGATTAAAGATATCAGCAGGTGGCAACTAAAGGAAATTATCCAAATCCTGTAATTTGTTTTATAGTTTCCAAGTAACTCTTGATTATCACAAATCTTTCAGGTAACTCCTTCTGGAAAATGATACATGTTCAAATACTTTATCATCAAGAGTATTTACCTGATGGTTCTAAAACTTTTGGTTCAGGTTCATCCAATTGTAGAAGCTCATCAAGAGCTAATTTTGCTGCGTTGGATCTAGACTCCTTTTTATTTTGTCCCAGTCCAGTCTTGTATTGAATACCATCCACCACAGCACAAAAAGCAAAATATGGTCCCATAATATTACCTTAAAAAAGAACTCAGAATGACTGCTATAATAATTCACAGTATATTCTTACAAATATTTATTGGAAGATATTCCAGTAAAAATTATGCAAACTATTTAGTCTAAAACATTAACCAGTTTTTTTTTTTTTTTGTAGGGCCAACAATGATGGGCTCTTGAACTAGTTATAAGGATTCAAGCAAATAGGATGGCTCTAAATTCAATGTGTGCAGTAAAACCAGCTTTAGTATACAGGTCATATATGGGGTTACAGTAGCTAGCATTATGCTTCACAATACAAATAAAGTTGAATTTCTCCCACCGTTGGATTGCCCTAATAGTCTTAGAAATCCCAGAAAATAACAATCCTTTTGAAGAAACCTATGTACCCATTAGGGCACCATGGTAACCAATTCAATCCTAAAGGCTCTAGTCTTTGGTTATAGATGGCTATGTACAACATCATTGCACCAAAGTCCAACTATCTTATTTATTCATATTCACAACCACATTACATTAAGTATTTTCCCAACACCTGACTGCATCTAGATAAATATGCTTTCCTTCACAACCCAACACTTCAATTTCCCAAGTTCCTTCCTTAATGTTCCAAACCAAATTCATTAAACCAGAGAACATTTTGTATAGTTAACAAAAGGCCTAGATGATTCTTATGTAGGAGACAAAACACATCAAATTTGTTATTAAGTGTTCTGTGTCAGAATGCTGATGTTTAACCTTCAGCCTATTTATAACCCAAACATTTGTGGGCTATAAACATTATGGGTCTAAATCAAAGTAGTGCTTCTTAAAAATACTGATAGTCTGGTCTCAATACAAAACCCACTGAATAATACTTTGAACATAAAAATGAACATCATTAACAATCAATGGGTCATGTTTTGTGAGTAGTTTTTCACAGAGCAGTTAAGGTTCTTCCTGGTCAATTCTTTTTTGCAGCAACCAATAACTTACATTTTCTAGGAGTGATCTGATAATAAATAATACAAGAAAGCTACAGGTTATACAAAGGTTAAGCTCACCAGGTATATAACACCAACTTCCATATTAAGACCTACTTTTGTCACCGGTTCAGTTTACTGGTATTTCATCCAAAACAATAGTCAGAAACATCATGTCACTAAAATTTCAAAAGCTTTACATTTTTTGCCATGATTCCAGCTTTGAGATCCTTATTGGCAAAAGTTAGTGCCGGGAAAATCAAAGAAGCCATACTCGTGTGTGTGTGTGTGTACAAATATTTTAAGACATTTTTCTGACTTTTAACTTGTCAATGCATCTTAGAAGCACTTACTTTGCCACTTTCCTAAAGCTCTTCCTAATCACTGTCCATTAACATAATGAGAACAGAAACTGCTTCCTGCATTTTATTCATCTATACTTCTGTAGTCTTCAGCAAGTAAACATGGTAAGAGACTGTTCAGGTTAAGGGTTTGTAGAATGATGGAAACTAACAGATAAGTCTGCAGTTACAATACCAACTAAATAAATGCTGTTTTCACATCATATCCTTGAGTTTCAGGGGGCAAATTTGACCATATTTTTTTCTTAGGCATCATAATCACAGAAATCTTTCTCCTAAGAAAATCATAGTACAAATTCTTAACATCTTTAAAAGGATGTTTACTGTACAAGAAGTACACACACCACAAAATAATCTGTAAGACTGACTTAAATTCAGCTAGTTATATACAAAAAATACAACTGTAAGTTTTTGTATATTTGAGTACATGCAGAGCCTCAAAAAGCTAAAGCATGAATATAAAATTTCTTAGTATACTTGTCAAAACAGTAATTATCTAGCTCTAATATTGCATACAATAAGTAAATGTAGCACTGCCTTACATGTTTTGCTTTTAATTGGAAAATATTTTCCAGTATTTAGATAATTAGGCATAATTTGCACTTGCCTGTTGTTATGGTTTCCTTAAGGTCAAGCTGAACTCGCTGCATTTGTGCAAACTGGTGTAAGGCTGACACAGGATTTATCTCTCCACGCTTGTATTTCATTATGAATTCTTTAGGTATTTTTTTTGAAGGAAGGACAGGGTTTGAAATAGATGTAAGACTTTTAGAAAGCAATGGTTCTGGAAAATTACCTAAAAGCAAATGTTTACAATGGTCAACTTGGTTTTTAAAAAAAAAAAAGTGAACAGAAACACTAAATCCTCCCTGAAAACTAAAGATACATTTAGTCATATGCATTTTTCATAAGTTTTTACTAGATGATTTTGGCAAACATAAGCATGATGTTACTATATGTATCTTCTAGTGTACTAAGACCATTTTGTGAAGAAACAATATTATCATGCCATAATGTTACCAAAGAATCATGCAATCTTCATGATGGTAAGGTCTTCAGAGACTATGCTATTTTTACAGATGATGTCACTAAAGCCTACAATGGAGAAAGATACAGATCTGGATCTGCTGGGACTGTAACTCAGTTTCTGGTTCCCATCTACTATTTTATAACGCTTATTGTACTCAGGCAGTATAGATTATTGGATTCAAATTCAGTATTTTTAACAGTATATTTGTTCCTGCTTTATATTTATCTGCTAAGTGTTATATGAAATACAAACTAGTATAAGCTCAGTCCTTCCTTTCCTTCAAAAATGCAAGACACACATGAAGTGTTTTACCAGTGCAGGTGGGAACAAATTGTTAAATGAGCAGCAGGGGGGAAATTCTACAGGCCTCCTACAGTGTTGGGAGTCAGATACCGGCTCCAGGTAGGGGATGGCCACAGTGAAGTGTGTGTGTGTAGGAAACATTTAAATAAGCACTGAGGCACTTGTGCAAAAGAAAAAGAAGTCATACCTGTCACTTGTGTAACCTTGGATGCCATATTCGACAGGCTACAATTTTCCGAGGAATATCCTGTGGGTGTTGTTACCATCTGGACTGATCTTTGAACTGGTAAATTCTTTTTCAGCATCTGAGCAAAGCTAGGGACCCTGGAACTCTGAAACCAGTCATTGTTGCCAGACATTTTTTCACCTACAAATTATGATAAAATTGCCAGAAAACTTAAAATACTAGGTAAACAAAAAACAATTTAGGAAAAAAAAAATCCAAATTCCCTTCATATCCGTAAGTAACTTACACACACACACACACACACACACACACACGACTGAAACCAAATCCCTCTATAAATCCCTACATAGTAAGTTTATTGACACTGAGCTCTTCTCCCAAACCTCTTCCCCAAGTTCTACTACAAAGTGGGAAAGAAGGGGCTGTGGACCATGGATGCCCTCAGCAAGGTCACGCGGAAAGAGGAGAAAAAGGAAATCCCACATGGTGGCCTCCCAAACCTTTGCCCAACTCTCACCCCCGAGGTTGTCCTTCCCAACGTCCTCTCTGCTGGGCCCAGCAGGCAAGCGGGTGGCTAGAGGAAGGCTTAGCCGCAGGCCTGGGGCGGGGGCTCGCCGGCTGCCACCCGCAGCCGCCATTGCTTCCTCTTCTTGGCGTCAACCACTCCCTGAGGCCTCTCTGTGCCAGGGCCACGCGGCTTGGAGTCGCGTCTTTCGAAAGCAGCCTCGCGGCGCCCCTGCAAAACCCTGCCGGCGCTCCCGCACTGCTCCTCATCCAATCACCAACGGTCTCCTGTGGCTCGCGCCCCGCCTCCACGCTTACTTACGCCAGCGTCCTGCCTGCGTTGCTCCGTGTGCCTTACATCTGCCCAGGAAGAGAGGCGGAAGAAATGTGACGCACGTTCGGGTCTTCGGACATGTTGGCTAAGTTCTCAAGGCACCCGACATTGGGCAGGCTGTCCGCTCTCTCGTCCAGGCCTCTTTCTCTCAGGTGCCTCCTGCCATCCTCACTACACTGTACGGATGGTTATCTATAACTAGTTGCCTGTATCTAGGGCATCGTTACCCAGGGTGGTCGGGCTAACCCAGGGGTACTCGTGTAAGGGAATTTTCTAGGAAACCTTTCATTATATGCCCAGTTACGGTCTGAGAAATTGGCCATGGGCAAGGCTTAGCTTTAGCAGCAGCCTTCTTGTGTATAGACAAAACCACCACACGTTGAAGCTTGAGTAGCAGAACAATTATGAAGACAGGTGGGGTGCTGAGAACACATAGTCCTAATATTTGATGACAAACCCAATGTGGGGTTTTTCAATTCTTTGCTGTCATACAAGTTGAAAGAGGACCTTATCGAGGCGTCAGCTGATAGATTATTGAACATATTTTAAGTACGGAATCACCAAGTTTTAGAATATAAGCAAGGAGGAATTCAAAGAATTGAATTTTGTTATCTTAGTGGTCATCTACTTTTCTCTGTGGTCAAGGTTTCTCAAAAGTTGAATTTATTTTTTAAAAAGAGGGAAAATTTAAAAAAAAAAGGACAATGGAATTGATGGTAACCTACCTCACTGTAGCAAGAAGTAACACCTATTCACAAATACATGATGAAACTGGAAAAACACATTTTTAACAAAAGTGTATTTTTCTTTAGAGATTGTTAAGATGCGTTGATAATACTGCTTTGATCAAGTGTCCAGTAATAAGTGTAATAATTTATGGTTTACTTCTGGCACATACATTCCATATTCATTTTGCCTTAGTGTGTTAGGTGATTGGGACTTATTCAATGGAACAATTTGTCAAAAGATGTGAAGAGTTTGAGATTTTTACTCTATTTGAAGCTTTAAAGTTAGCTTTCAAGAATGCTGGCAAGAAGACATGAGATCTCTGTGTCAGAGACAAAGGACTGTACCATTTATAGCATGGGTATCAGCATGTCTGGATGGTTCGCCTTACCCCCAAATCCCAAAGATGCAGCATGTATCGATCCCGATGAATACTGTGTACATAGTGGATTGTATTACACAAGTCTGAGTTTAGGGAACTTTAATTTTATTTTACTTTTTAATTTTAATTGTATTTTTTATATTATTGTATTGGGGGTACATTGTGACATTTACAAAATGTTTTACAATGTATCATGGTTGAATTTACCCCCTCCATCATTCTCTTTTATCTCCCCTACCCACAACTGTGGAAAAATTCAACAGGTCTCATTTTTCCATTTTTATACATGAGTGCATAGTATTTTCACCACATTCACATTTCCTTATATCCTTTTTACACCCTTTCCTTATATCCTCTCCCCTTCCACTGGTACCAAACACCCAGATGGGACCTATTTTACCTTCCTGTTCTGTTTTTGAAAAAAAGACATTTTTGTTTAAGATAGCTATATGGGCAGTTTCATTGTGACATTTCCATTTATATATGTATTATAACCAGAATTGGTTCATCTCTATTTTTCCTTTCTACCTTGGTCCCCGTCTTATGGTGATTTCAACGGGTTGTAATTTTACCTACTCAGGAGGCAGAGATTGGAGCATTTTGGTTTAAAAAGTTCAAGAGACCCCATTTCAACCAATAAAAGCTACTGTATAGTTGGGAACACAGAGGTGCATCACCATGACCAACTTGAGATGGAGGTCTTGGTAACGTTTTGCATGGACTGACCTTTTAATTGTGGTCCTCCCAATCTCTGCCTCCGGAGTAGCTAGGATTAAAGGTGTGAGCCATTGCCCCTGGCCAAATCACAAAAATTTTGAATAGAGATTTATTTATATTATTAATTTGGTGTTGGGAATTGAATATTTGGCCTTAAGCAACCAAGCACATGCAGTACCACTGAGCCACATCCCCAGCCTTATAGATTTAAACTGTCCTTTTTTAAAAATAGCATTATCACAGTAAGTACCAGATATGGGGTAAATTCTTGTCATATTTTTGGAAGTCATATCAAGAATATTGAAATCTAAAGAAGTTTTAAAAAAATCATTTAGAACTACTGGCATATTATTTCTTTGAAGAAGAGAATTAACACCTAAAAGAGGATTCAAATAGGGGACTGATTTCTTTATTTTTAGTTGATTAAGACAATAGAATGAAAGTAGGTATAGAATTTGCTTTTCTGATGAGCCTGACTAGTGGAATAGACACTACAGGCACTGATTCTTTGGGTGAGCTGGTAAAGATTTAGAGACAAGGCAGATGACAAATAAGATGGTTTAGCATATGAATACAAAATTAGGATTATAACACTAGGGTTTTACTTTTAATTGTGTAATAAATTGCTATGTGACATTAAACAGAAAATCTGAACATTCCTGTTGATAGCATATAAACATTCATCATTGGTTCTTCTGGAGGATCTTTTGTTGCTGTTGAATCTGTAAGGAATAAGATTACCTTATGCATCTACATGCAAGGTCTACACCAAAGGCTTTCATGAGGTGCCTTCTAGCTCTAGTTTCTTCAGTTCTATTGTTTATCATTCTTTAACTGTTGTCCTGACTTGCTAGATTGCAGGTAACTTTGAATACTATTTTATTTACCAATTTTTTGGTGCCAGAGATTTGATAATTATTTTAGATCTTACAATCCTGTTAAAATCTTTTTAGTGTACCTAAAATGTATATTATATTAGGTTTATATATTATACTTTTATATGGATGAAAGAGTCCATTTAAACATAAATGTAAGAAATTTAGTATAATAATAAAAATCATCAGCTGTGCATTTAACACACCATTAGAATAAAACAATGCCCAATGTTTCTGAAACCTCTGGTTTGCCTCTTCCTGACTATATCCTCCTGGGATTATTTCTTAGAAGCATAAATGTTTTATGTATTTAAATATTTTTATACATATTATTTAGCTATGAATACAGATAATTGCAAAACAAGATGGGCAGCTATTAATTATAAATTATTATAATTAAATAATAGCATATATAAAAAGACCCCAGAACTGTAGACTGAAACCACTATTATGACTTTATTACAATAGTTACAAACAATATTTTAGTGGTATACAATCATATCACAATTACTCAAACTATTTACAAATAGGTATTTATACAAGTCTACATAAAAAAGCAACAACTATTCCAAATCACATTATCAACAAGATTCTTTTCTAAAAGTTATGGCCAATAAAAAAAATCAGTTACTCTGCAAACATTTTAAAGATGCAGGAGTCATATTGCACACAATACAATTATAAACCTTAATAAGCAGATTTATATATTTTAATCTAGTTTTTCAAAAACCTTACATTACCATGCAATACTTCACTGTACACAGGATGGTAGAACTAAAAGAAGCAGGTTAACTTACAATATTTTAATATGGCCACAAAATTAGAATTATTTTAAAACCATATTTAATAAACTTAAAATATCACTCATGTACTGAAGCTTAATGGACACAAACAGAATTTGCTCACAGATCAAGTTAATACTTTAGTGTTCTTCTTTGTCTTTTCCTTTCCTTTCCTTTTCGTCCTGTAGTGCAGTACCAAGCTTTTTGATAAGAACAGACAGAACCTTGTCCAGTGGGTCCATGACTCCTCTCTGAAGCCACTTAGGAATAGTAGTCCTGGCATGATGGAAGCCCAGTTTTTGAAGAATATAATCAACACCTACAGGATCAATCTTTCTTCCAGTCCAAGAAATTAATCTAAAATAATAATTACAAATGATAACTGTTAAGGAATATAATGCCCTACCACTATAATGCTAGGAGTATAAATGCCATTTAATGCCCCAAGGGCATATCCAAAAGAATCACTGAACCTTTATAATACACTCAAGGCAAAATATTTCAGTAGGTGCATTTGAATAATTGAGCCTATAATTCCTGGATTCAATAGAGTAATAGCATTCTGAAAATTATATGTCTGATTGTAAGTATCCTTGACATGTTACATATAGCAACCATGTTGATGAAATTTCATTCTAATTAATTTATTAGGCCTGTTAGATGGTCACCTTAACTATTTAAAAGGACATCTGGTTAAAAGATTTCACAAGCATGTGACATGAGGAAAAGGCTAAAATTTACTGAATGCTATGTGCTAAACATGTTTGAAGGGAGAACAGTTTTCTGTTTCTGATATTTTCTTCCACATAGAAGTCAAGCTATTTTCCTGTATTAATGATTTATCTGACTAGCAAAGTTAATAAAGGAACTGTATACTTCAGTATCTGCCTTAGTTTCTCTTGAGAGTCACTCATTTTGGTCTATTTCTCCATGCCATAGGGCTTTCAAGGACAATCCCCTAAACAGGTTATCCCCAAGCACTGAGTACTATTTGTGGCTATGTGAGTACACATAGCTACTAACTGTACTGTACCACTCTCTGCCCCTTAAGTTCTACATTATTGAAGCCCTACAGCTAAGCCTAAAACCTGGACTTTGGAGTAGAAAGTTATTGCTGCCAGACATCTAAACCAAATCAGCACTCAAACTGCTATTTTCATTTTCAGTGGCTTCTCTCATACTCTGTCGTTTAGCCATGAACTCAGGTAGGAGGTATTAAGCACTAATCTCCTAAAACTCAATTGCAATAAGCATTTTGCATTAATTAACTCATTTAACCAGTATAACAACCCTACAAGGTAGGTAATACCATTTTCCAATTTTTCACGAGGCTATGGAGGAATCTCAGAGAGGAGAGAGGCTATGTCTTTTGACTTACAGTATTCAACTACTATGCAATAAAGCGTGAGTTTAGAAACAGAGCTATTAATCATATTCTCTACCACTATGTAATATTCCCTAATTAGTTATTGTTTGCTAAAAAAGGTATCCACTTTTATTTTCATTTGAAGCTCAACTCTTTTATAGTAAGCTTAAATATACTAAGAAATATTTATTCAATTTCATTATAATTAGATTTATAAATACAAAATGTATTTTCCAAATAGTTTTTTGCATTAGGACTGTCTAAAATATTGGTCTGATGTAATGACAATGTTAAAATTTCTCATATCATCAAACTGTTTTGTTGATTTGGTTAAAACAAATTTTATTGAATACAAATTACTAACACACAAAAGTCACTACTTTCTGCTTATACAAGAATCCATTGTACAATGGAGATTTTGTATTTTGGAATTATTTTGTGACATAAATATGCCTTAGGAATAACTTTATCTAAATAAAATCTGTATCATTTTGCAAATGTTTTGCATGATATAATGGATTTTTCAGGATTCAGGCAGTTAATAATAAGGCAGATGAGAGGAAAGGGAAAAAAAATAGAATGCCATGAGTAGTAATCACAAATAAAGAACACACAAGGCAAGTACCACTAGTTATAGCAACTATTATAATTAAAGTTAGAAAATATTTTCAAAATTTGGATCTAAAAATGAGTTGATGTAAATGACATTATTACTGTCGAAAAACATGACTTAGTGAAGAATCTGTACTTGAAAGTATCACATGTAACATTTTTGGCATGGTTTTATACTGTTCAGTATATAAATAGGACACTGAAATTATAAGAAACTATAATGGTTTCTTAATGATAATGCATGACTCTTATTGCATATTTTTTTATTATTAACCATATATACCTAAAAAATTTGAAAACAACATCTAGGTAAGAAGATGAAAAATAACAAATAGTAGAAAGATAGTTATTCTCTTATTTTTAGTGATTAAGTGACAGAATGCCAAACAGTGGACAGTTTGTATTTTTGCTTCATCCAGACACACTTACAAAAGCAGGAAAGAGGTGCAGAAAGAAGAGTCAGCTGCTGAAGAGGTTACAAATGACTGATTTGTAAACTTATTTTTGGTAGCCATATTTAGCCTATATTGTTCATAATTTTTCTCATAGTGTTCCCTTTGGATATGGGTAAAATGTATACACCCCTTACTTACCTAAGAGTGGGCTCTAGATGCCATGTGTTGCACATAAAATCTCTCCAGTCCACTGTCGTGTAAGTGATGCTATCTTCTCTGTCTTTGTCAGAGGAATTCTCATCGTGTATAATAACTGGACTTTTCTGTCCTGGTCGAGTAGATAGAATCCGAGGTGGAAAAATGGCTATAATGAAAAAGATTAATATTATAAATATATCTTATAAACTTATTTTAAACCACCATAAGGACAGAATGATTGGCTACAAATCTCATTTTATCTGCTACCTTGTCAAATCCTCATTAGTTGAAAAGTAATCTCTCTCTCTTTTTTTCTTTTGGCAGTATTGGGGAGTTGAACTTTGGGCCTTGAGCTAGCTAGACAAGCACTCTACCACTTGAGCCAGGCCCCCCAGCCCTGTTTGCATTGTTTATTTTCTATTAGGGTTTTCATTTAGGCCTGGCCCACCTTGGGTTGTGATCCTCCTATTTATGCTTCATGTATTGCTGAGTTGAAAAGTAATCATTTCAAGTAAGCCATAAATAAGTACCAGTTATTAATATTTTTTGGAGAAAAAAATATTGACACGAATGGTAAAGAATGCTGAATCATTTATTTGATAGCAGACATAGGGCACTGAAATTGATAGGTGTTAAGTCTCCTTTAGAATGATTATAGTAAACTGAACAGTGTCTCATACCTGTAATTCCAGCTATTGGGGAGTCTGAGACAGAAGTATTGCCAATTCCAGGTTAGCCTGGATAACTTAGCAAGACCCTGTCTCAAAATAAAATTTTAAAAAAGGGCTGGGGGGTATACCTCATGGTAAAGTACTTAACATGTATGAGGTCCTGGGTTCAAACCTCATACATGGATGACTTTAAAAAGTTTTATTGAGATTTATTCACATATAGTATAATTAAAAGTATGTAATTCAGTGGGTTTGTATGTTAAATAGTTGTATGAATATTTAAACAGTGGTACTACTTGGGAATTTTTTATATAGTCTTTCTTTTTTTAGTAATACTCGTGTTAAGTCTTTTTAAATTGGCTATCATAAATATATACATATATATAAAATCAAATGAGACATAGGTAGTTTTTATGTGATCTTATTTAATAAATAAAGCATTTCTCTTAGAGCACAAGTTTCAAGACACAGAGTGGACATAAAATAATTAACTCATTAGGTAATATGATATGCATTAATCAGCTCTAGTTATAACTTGATTGTTAAGAGCCTAGGAATGAATTGTAGTACCATGTTATACCAGAATACAGATACACAGATGAATTCAATTACTGCCTGCTCTGCTGATGGGCTTTTATCACTGGTGGTGGTTACATTGTTACAGTTTATCTTGATGTTCTAGAAAAACGCTGATTCTCGTATAGTCATACATGCTGTTAAGAAATTCATCAGGGATATTTATGCTTATTTTGGCCAAAGTTTGTAATAACCAAATATACTTACAGTTATTAAGTTATTTTTATTTATAACTGAAAACCCTACAGATAAATAATGTTTTACAACAGTTTAAATTAAAAGAAATTGTTTTAGAAATATATATAGTTCTTGGCAGAATAATGGCAATAGTTACAAAATGTCATAGGTTTCACATAATATCAGGGAAATAAATCTGGCAGGGTTTCAAATCTAGGAAGACTAGAAAAGAATCTATAGAATTCTGTTTTATATAGAATCTGTTTTCTTCTACATTAAGTTTAAATTTATTAAGGCAAAAGAAGAAACAAAAAAATTAGCAGTAACTATGGTTATGTTGGTGCTATATGAGATCTATACTTACACATAATATATAACACTGCCTGATATATCTTCCCACTATCACTATTGAGTTTTTACTCTCTCCCTAAGTTTTTGGCATCACTCTTCTGAAAAGCAGTGAAAGAGAACTTCAATCTATGCTGTACTAACTTCACATTCTATTAATATGATCCTTGATAATCTTTTACTTTTGAAGTATCTGCAAGACAAATTTCCTGTTTTGAAACAGTATTATACTGTGACCTAAACATATATATTTTTCCAAGCTATGTTTTAAGAATCACATTGGTAGTCTGATCACTGTATGTTCATATCTGAATAAATATGCAATAATTATATAATAAATATTGAATGAAAAAATGATCAGATATTTGAGAGCAGCCCAAATCACAACATTTCAAACTACCTCATTCTTTTAAATATCTCCAGAGTATTAGAGTATATTCAACCAATTCCAAATAGAAATTATCTACATAGATACAGAGATTTCTTACTGAGCAAACATGTTAAGTATCCAGTTGATAAACCAATGTTAAACTAGTTCATAAAAACAAAACACTACCACTGAGGTTGAAATAACCTATATATGAACACAAAATGTTTTCTGCATTCCAAATGAATTTATCTTATTCAATTCAGTTTTTAAACTATTTTTATAACTCATGTAACTGCTTCTTTAGTCATTTTACTTAAATTTGAAATATTTCCTAACATTTTTCTGCTTTGTAAAAATCAGTTGGAACATGTCCTAACTGAAGATGTTCATAATATAATATACATTGGAACTCTCTGTAGCTGTAAAGTGTAAAACATTATTCTGTATCAGACAGAAAGAGTGCTGTACATCTATCTAGCAGATACTCAGAAACTATATAATATGGTGTTAGTAATGTTTGTAACTCACTGAGAAAGGAGACATATTTTACTCAATAACTAGACCACAAAAATTCACATAAATGGCATTGACAGCTGTCTATGACATTGACTGCTACCTGTTCTGTGGCTTGAAAGAAAAAAATAACAACACACAACCTACCTTTTTCTTTTTCTTTCAGATAAGCTGACACTAAATCATGAAGAAACATGATGAGTTCAGCATCCATGGTCACACAAATATGATCGGTGAACTCTGTCACCACACTACATTCTACCTTTGGCTTCAAGCTGGCATCTGCAATGATAATGTTCTTTTATGGTAAATATTTTATGAAACATGTCTCCTCCTCTTCCCATCAGTAAAGATTTACATAGGTCCATGTAAATGCATCCACTTGAGTTGCAAATATAAAGAAATAAGTAATTTCTGTATGCGATTTATAGAATGATGATAAGATTAAGCACATTCCTAATATATATAGCATTTGTTCTTCAAAACAGCCCTGTAAACAAAGTCCAATTATTATTTTGGTTTTATTTGGGAGAAAACGGCACAAATACACTAAATAATTTTCCAAAAGACAGATAACTGTTAAGAAAATCAATTTGATTTACAAAATAAGTATCATTAAATTAATATGCCAAAATTACCTATAGGAAGATAGCAATAGTCTGAAGTTTCTTTAGAATTTTCTTACTACTTAAAAACTGAAGATATTTTTCCACATACCCTGCAATGAAGGTTCTTGTGGCTCTTGAACATGAATGGATTTAAAGTCGAGCTGCATCCTTGGTAATGCAAAGATAGTCTCTGTTTCATGGTTGTAGCTAGAAGCGCCTCTGAATCCACTCAACAAACTAGAATTCTTCACAGTCGTGTTACTCTCCATGTTATTTGCATCAACATTACGAAGTAAGTTTAGCTCTATGCGTATAGCATAAAGACAGTTAAGAGTCAAACAAATACACATGGATGAACTGCATCAAACTGTTATTATTTCAAAAGTTGGAAAGAATCACATTTTAAAAAATAGAGCTATAAATGCTTTTGGTTTCTCCAAATTTAAAATAAGTATTAACCTCAAATGAATTCATGCCTAACACAGGCTTCATTAAACCCAAAGGTCTCCACAGATTGAACTCTAACTCAAAAAAATTGGGATTAAGTATGATCCTGACCCTGGAAATTCGGTATAAGTCTTAATTTTCTACAACATATGTGCTATGATTACAGTAATAGCGCTCATGTAAAAATTAATATTCTTCTATCTATACAAAGAGCAACAATTGTGTAACATCCCCTCTGAAACATCCCAGTAAAAAAGAAGTCCTTTCCCTAAAATGGTGGAACATAGGGGAGCAGTCAAAATAAGCATATTCATCTTCTTTTTTTTTTTTTTGGTGGGGCTGGCTTACTCAGGGCCAGTGTTTCCTAGGCAGGCACTTTACTACTTGAGTCACACTTTCAGCTAGCCTAGACCAAGACATTCCTATTTATGCCTCTTGGATAGCTGGGACAATGGGTGCCCACCACCGTGTCCAACTTTTATTGGATGAAATGGGGTCTCATGAACTTTCTGTCTGGGCTACCATCGAATCACAATCTTCCTGATCTCCACATCCTGAATAGCTACAATTGCACCTATGAGCCTTGGGGCCTGGCTTCTAATTTACTTTCTTCCTTTTTTTTAGAACATTTTCAAAAGTCTCTATTGCTGGGTTGCATATTCCATGGTAACTATTCTCTATGGGGTTCAAATCACCTTAATTTTGAAAGAAGGTCGTTTTAAAGTAAAACACATCAGTCCTAATGTGTTTTAATCTAGTCAGCTTTTCAGTAGAACAAATGATTGATAAAAAGCAATACTGTAAATGCAAACCCCAGAAAATCTACAAAATAATAGTTACCTGACCACATTATAAAACTACTATACCTAGTCAAATGGAAAAAAAAAACTATCAAAAGCATTTTTTAAGCTTATGACTTAATAGGAATAATATTTAGTCTAATTTTGTTCTAGTTGTCCAAAACCTAAAGTTTATGGCATTCTCTTATTTAGTGGTGCAATAAATTTCCCAAGCCTTCAATTTTTGACAACTACAAAAATATTTTCTCAATAATTTTCCAGAAGTTTCTACAATATTTCCAAAAAAACTCTCCAATATAACAACTCAATTTTACCTATTTTAAACCAATTTTATCCCAGTATGGTGGTGCCTCCCTATATTTCCAGGAGGTGGCAATTAGGAGGATCAAGGTTCAAGGCAAGCTTGCGCACAAAGTTAGCAAGACTCCATCTCAATCAAAAAGCCAGGAGGGGTAGTAGGCACCTATAAGCTGAGCTACCCAGGAGGCTGTTATGTAGGAGGATATCTTGCCGGCCAGGGCAAAAAATATCAGATCATATTTGAAAAATAACAAAAGGCAAAAAAAGGGTTGGGGGGTGTGGATCAAGCGGTAGACCACTTGCCTAGCAAAGTGTGAGGATCCTGAGTTCAAATCCTAGTACTTCCAAAAACTAAAAAAAAGAAAACAATTTTATATTGAATGTATGAAATGTACTACTAGGGTGGTGATTCATGTACTAAATATTTATTGCTTGTGTCAATAAAAGGAATAAAATAGAATACAAAGGAATAAAATAAAAACCACGTAAAGACAAAGAACCTCTGCTGTACGCAAATTGTAAATACATTCAACAGAACCCAAAATAGAAAACTCTACAAAGACTCAAATTTTAACCTTCATTCCTTGTGGCAGTAACATAATTGAACCATTCTTTCACACTTGCTACTCCGTGGGGTGGATTTTCGTGGCGACGCCTTGTTATCTTTGTTATTGTTGCCATAGGACTTTCCAGAGCACCACATGGTTTGGTAACCATGGTATTATGACCCAGATGAAAATCCAGTGTTTGTACAATATATGTAGAATGATCACTAGAGCCTAGAGCAAAAGGAAAATGGTTTTTAAAGTGAAAAACTATATTTAGATTCAAGAAAATAGTTGTAGCCTCAGAACAATCTTTCCTAGATTTGCTAGGGAAGGTTATAAAAATAAAGAATAAATAAGATATAATACAAATAATTGTTTCTTTTGGTTGTAATTGGATTTATCCCCAGTAAGATGAAGAGTGTCAATCATTTTTTCCTTCAATCTTCATCATTAAGAAACCACTGAACCTCCCTGGTTCATGGCCTGGTGGCACATGTCTCTCATCCCAGCACTCTGGAGGCTGAAACAGGAGGATTGTGAGTTCCTACCAGTCTGGACAGACTTCCCACTCAGTGAGACCCTACCTCAAAAAACAACAACAGAAATCACTAAGTAGGAAATTAAAGCACAAAGAACTGTGTTTTATCACTATGCACAGAGGAAAAAATATATTCTTGTCTGCAAGTTTTATAACATAGTTTTGACTTTCAAAGAATTTCCTCACTCTCCGACTATCTTCATATTTTTAGTAGGAATGCTTATTTATCCTTATTATTAAGACCAGCCACAGCAGCACAAAATTTAATTAAGAAATAGGAAATAAAGTGGTAAGTTAGGAGATATGCCAAAACTTGTTTGTTTAACATGTTCAAGATCTCATAGATATTGACAGTGAACTCCTTGACATGTCAGGTACAAGATAACAAACTAAAATGGACTTCTCTATAAAACACAAATTTCTCTAGTAAAACACACAAAATATCTGAGAAAGGAAAATTATTTTGTCATTTATAATCATATCAGAAGACAGGAGAAGTAAAGTGTGTCAGTTTACCATCTTCCCAGATTTTCTGAGCTTCAGTCCAAAAGGCAATATTTGGTTCTTCTAAATGAAAAAGGGCCCATGATTTTGAACGGAAATTTGGACCATGAAAACAAGCCAGTGTCATATGATTTCCATGTAAGCTCATTGATCCTCCAAATTGCATTCCATCTTCTGGTAATGGAATCGGAAATAAGGATATGTGGCATCCTGATACCACCTTCAATACTCCAGGCCAATGCCGATGATGAGCTGCATCAAGCACTGCAAGAAAACCAGAAAATATCCTGAACTGCCTCATGAACATCATGAATGGGGTAGGAAGGCAGCAGGTGGGAAAGCGACTCAGGTAATGCATGCAAATATCTCATACTTGGTTAACATTAAGCAACAGCTAACAGAGAGAATCTGGGAAAAGATGCTACATGAGGGAAAAGTAGTATATAACATAGTAAAGCAATAACTTGCTAATATTTACAACTAACATTTCTGTAATAATTATTTGATTTACAAAGTTCTTGTATGAAATTCTACATAATAAATAACTGTCAACTAAGTATATCATCTTGATTCTTTCAGGAACAGAGGGGTAAATGATCTTGAGTACATTTTTTACTCTTCTATGCCCTTGTTACTCAAACTGAGGTCAGAGGACCAGCAACATCAATATCACCTGGGAGCTTGTCAGAAATGCAGATTTTTTTTCCTTTTTTAAAATTCTTCTATATGGTACAGTTGATCTTGAGCCTGTAGGGAGTAAGCTGGCCCCAAATTTCTTCAAAAACACAGAATGCAGATTCTTAAGCCCACCTCATATTTACTGTAACAGATGTGCTTTTAAAAAAAGATTTCTAGGTGTTTCACATACATATTCATACTTAAGTTTTTCATTTATTCCAGTAATGTCCTTTTTGGCTATTTTCCACAATTCTCACTCATCTCAGCTCCAAACAACATGCCTTGTATTTAGCTGTCATGTTTTATTTAAAACAAGTCCCTGTACCTGATAATTGCTTCTCACAATAAGAAATATTTTGAAGAAACTAGACCAAGCATTTTGTGGAATAATTTGTATATGCCTGATCTAAAAGGTTTATGGAAACTATAGAGACCAGAGCAACAAGATAAATGATACCACAAAAAAAGCTATGATAAAAAAAATCTAGAATTAAGGTATACTGCAGGACAATTGGCCAGGTCTCTCCAATTAATCTAGTCATACAAAAAGAACTGTGCCAAATTAAAAGAAAGTAGCCTGGCGCTGGCAGCTTATGCCTATTGTCCTAGCTACTCAAGTGGTAGAGATCAGGAGGGTCACAGTTTTGAAGTCAGCCAGGGAAAATAGTTCGTGAGACCCTATTGCAAAAAAAACTATCACAAAAATGGGCTGGTGGAGTGGCTAAATGTGTAGGCCCTGAGTTTAAGCCCCAGTACCACCAAAAAAAAAGGTAAAGGAAAACAACAACCAGATTTAAACTGTGATCTTAGATTGGATATACTGCTTGGAAGAAACCAATTGTAAAGGATATTTTTAGGGCAGTAATAGAGATCTGAAGTAATAGAGATTTGAAGGCCAGAGAAATTAGTTTCCCATCCTACTTAACAACCTTACCTGTGACCTGCATCTCAACATTTTCCTTATTACTCATTCTGCTCCAGCCACCGTGGCCATCTTGATGATTCTCTAATAAGCCAAGTTTGTTCCTACTGTAGGAGCTGTAGACCTTCCATTCCCATGTCCTCTTTCGCCAGATCTTAATTCTTTCATTTATTTAAATTTCTACCACACTCACTTCAGAAAAGGATTCTCTTAATCAGCCTCTCTAAAACAGCTCTTCTTCACCCTTAGATTCCCTATATCCTTCCCTTTGTTTTGAGGAAAGAACTCTCTACCTGAAATTACCTAATATTTTTAGTTAGTATATTAATTATAGTCTATCATCCCATTTAGAATGTAAAGCTTCATGAAGGTAGAGAATGTGCTTACCACTAAATCTCTTGTACTTAGAACAGTGCCTAAGCACACTGTTGTCCTTACTAAATATTTGTTAATTTCTGAATCACTGAGTGAAGAATAATAACCTGCCTACTATCACACAGCTAATAAACCTACACTCAGTTTCTCTGACTCCATAGCCCATGCTCCAAACAGATTATGGTACTGTCATAAACAGCAAACGAAAGCATGGAATGAATACAGCTGCAGTTGAATGGAGAAAGGGAGACGGAGATAATAAATGATAACTTCCCAAATGGCCTCTAGTAACGTTGGCAGGTAGGAATCAGTCCTTTGCTGAATAAATGGGACAAAGAGTATTCAGGAATACTTTGTAAGTATGGCACATAAATTATTTTAAATTAGGAATACAACACATATAGCAAAAGATATAACATATGTAAATATTTAAGTCTAATTCTTACATTGTTCTTGTGAACTTTTTTCTAGGTTGTTAGTAATTGTCTTTGGTGGAAGATAAGGAACTGGTCCCCAGGTAGACAGAGCTCGTTTGCTGGTGTCGAACTGTTGTGTGAAAAATTCCTGGAGCTTCATTCCTATTTTAATCAGATCTGGTGTAGTTGATCTTGATATCATTACTTGGAAAATATCCCACTTCAAATCTCCATGAACAAAAATCTCACTAGAAAATAAAACAGAATCTTTATGTCTCATACAAGATACTTTAAAAGTTTAAGAAAAATTCCCATCCCTACCCAGCCTTTTCATTTGTATTAGTTGCATAATAAAATCACTTGTAGGAAATGTGAACTGTTTGTCTTTTTTCCATTGAATGTTAAAAAAAAGAAATATGTGAAGAGCAGTCATATAAAACGTTCATAAAGAAATGTCTTAATACCTTTTATCAGTCATGCTTGAATCCAATGTATTATAGAGGTTTACTTTCCATTCATCCTGTAGCTTAAGGTCAGCATTACTGAAGATACCCATGAGGATACTTGAGCCCATGTAATCAACACGAGCTTCAGTAGAGCCCATAGTAATCTGAATTTTGTGGCTGGGTTGCTGATTTGGATGCTCAGAAATATGAGCTAAAACATAAATAATAATTACTTTCTACAGAAACATCTGTGGAAAGAACTCATCAAAATAAATTATCAAAAACATTTTCTCAATATAATTGAGGATATGTGATATTATCAAAATTTCAACATACCAACCATCTCCAAAGCATTGACATCTATGGTCCCTCCAACTACTCCTCCTTTAGAATCTAATTGTGATCTTCCCAGCCCAACAGACATGCTAATCTCTCGATCACGATTACTTCCTACTGATAGACGGCCCTGGCTCTTCAAACCACTCGTTGTCCAACTACAGAAAGGAAAAAGCACTATTAGATATATTGCTTCCAACGATGTGAATTTAAAAAGAAGTTAGATCAGATTATTTCAATAAACGGTCAAGTCTGACAATAAAACAACAACATACTTTCTTGTTTTGAGCCAGATCTCAATATTTCGCCCAAGCTCAAGTGATCCTCCCACCGCAGCCCCTAAAGGCATGCACTGCCACACCTGGCTCAACACATTTCTTATGGATGATGTAGCTTTATTCTTAGCTAGAAAATTATACTATTTTCTTTATATTTTTTCTTTTTATAGAACATGTTTCATGCTGTTTTGTATTACAGTATCCTTACAATTAAGCTATTTTAAGAATAGAAAAATTTCATTTATCTACTGTTTTTACTATCTCAAACATTTCAGCATTAAAAAGGATTTTGAACTGCTTTACTATAAGAAAAATTACAAATGATTAAATGTATCTTTTTATGTGTGTCTGAATAGCTTACGTTGTATTTCCCATTACATTACTCATATTCATTTGGACATTTAGTTGTTTCAAGTTGATAGCAAACACGACAAGTGTTTCCCATGGAGTCCCTTGTTGGCTTGCTGCTTTGTTTGACTTATTAACAGGAGTTGATGTTTTTGAAATTGAATCTAAAGACAGAAAAATCAAATACACATTTGTTCATATAAATGCCAAAAAACACTCTTATGGTCCAAACAGTAAAAATATGATATCCTTGTGTTAAGAACCTAATGTTTAATAGTTGTCATACTGCCTCTAAAATAAAAGTTATCACTTGCTGAATGCTTAGTAAGTGCTAGCAGGCTTTCTTCTTGAAAGCTTATAAAAATTCTATATTTTTATAATATGCCCCCATTTTCTATGAGGATATTTTTGTGTGCATGGGGTAGTAGTGATACAGATAATTCTTCACCCTGGGATTTTCTTTGATCATAAGAAAATCAAAACACATTTCTGTCAAGTTAAAAGACTCAAAGGTAGGGACCACTCTGAAATGCAGCTGCTGGCTGAGTTGCCAGCATCTTTTGTGTTCTAATGGACTTTAATCTCAGATTTGCTCAATAGACTTTAATCTTGCCTTGCAACAAGAAATACTCATTTTTATATATTCAGGCACAAGTTCAAGGCAAAACTCATCACATTAAGAGTTCAAAAAAATACTGACTGAAAAAAAAAGAATAAATGAATACAAAGATTAACTTTTCAATATCAAAGCATCTTTTGGAACATTTACAACACTGTACGTTTATTTCTAAAAGTAACTGCCATACAGATCACACTAACAAAATGGTGATTCTTCTATTACTATCTCTTTGCAAAGTTACTAGTTCTCTAGTAATCTCTTCTACTGTCAGTATTTTGAAGTGTTTGGTATTTGTTGTTGTTCCTGTGAATTTTTTTTCTCCCTAATTTATCATACAAACTTCAAGAGTACATCTCACTTCAATTGGGGCAGTAATCTGGAAGAAACTGAGGATTTTATCTTGGGAACACTGGATGACCACTGATAAAAAGAATGGTGCTACCTCTTCGAGGAACTGAAGAATCAGATACACTCCTTGATCTTATGGAAGCTGGAGATTTCAGACTCTGTGCCACTGTCCCTGGTGACATGGTGCTGTTTGTCATATGCTCATTGAACAAATTAGGTGACTGAGGCATGTGGGTGAAGGAGACTGACTGACTTGGCTGCTCCCAGGTCCTGCAGTAAGCTTTCCTTGATGATTCAGGGGAAAGGTGCTGGCTTACCCCTTCAATGGAATCAGGTGTCCCTGGACCAGATGCTAGTACAACAGTAGAAAACAAACAAAGTAACAAGGTAAAATCACTATGTGATAAAATAATTTCATCCAGACACCATTTCACATGACATATTCCTTCTTACTTCGTTTAGCAACTCTCAGGCTGCTTGAAGTTTACAAACAACATGCAGTATTTTATTATCACAGAAACTGCATGAAAAGAAGGGCAGAAAAGTATTCTGGTCCCATTTCATATGTTAGAGAATAGACCCAATCCTAGGATCTCTAGCATTGTCAACAGTATCCAGATGACTCTATACTTCCATAATTCTCTCTTGAGCACATACTATAACAATATCTAAGACTAACAAGACATATGAAGGCAAAAATGGTAACATGTCCCCCAAATTTTCTTTTTTCCATGTGCTTTAACAAGGATTAACTTGGATGATTAATAGTATTTCTGCACTGCCAGATTTTACAAAGACTATAGAGTAGTCATTATGGAATAAAATTTCAGCTAGAATATAATCTCCAAGAGAGCAAGACTTTAGTTTATTTAGTTCTGCGATGTATGTCCAGTGATTTGGCATATTACAAGAATTTGAGACATTTTTTGAATGAGTGAATGAATCACGTGGTATAACTTACAAAGTAAGATAAAATTTTTGCTATCAATTATGGAACTTGCTACTAATATAAACAAAATTAAAAAGTAACCTAATTATAATTATGTAGCAAGCTTACTTGGCAAATTTATAGTTTGGTCTCCAAGGAATAGACGTCTTGCAATACTTCTCCTATACCACGCCCTTGGAAACGCCAAAATTTCACTGAGTCGGCGCATGTCATATTTAAAGGAGGCAGACCCTATATCACAAACAGCTGACACAAAAATAAAGTTTGTTAGAACTTAGAACTTATTTTTAAAACTTTTAATATTTTTACACGGTGGGTATCAAACAGACAGCTGAATTTCACTTAATGTTATAATTCACAAAATATCAAAGTAAGTTATGTATTATGCTTAACAAGTGATTAATTTGTGATCCTTCCACAAATTATAGAAACAGTACATTGAAAGACTGTTAGCTCCATTTCCTTTATGAGGTGGTAGCAAGTTGGAATTCTATTATTTCTCTATCATGAAGTTATAAGAGATGTTCTAAAGATCAATATCATAACCAACTTTCCACTTTAACACAGGGCTCCTCTCAAATATGAAAATGACTTATCAGGATGAACTGCAAACCAAATATTTGTGTGGTATTGATTATTATTTTCCCTTTAGACAAAGAGCAGCAACTTTTAGGAAAAAAAGCATTGTGGTGACCTTCTCTGAGTGTTCTGCTCTGGCACTCTTCTATTCCTGCATTATGTGCTCCTCTATTCCCCCAACACAGTTTCTGTAGGATTTATTACCACTAACTCCCAAAGCAAAGACCTTATTTCACCCTGGGTCCATACCCACACTGTCCATCAGCCAAGTGCCTTTCCACTAAAATGTCCTATAGGGATTTCTTCTTTATTTTATTTTTATCTAAGTTAATGGCTTCCATTATCCTTTAATTATCTAAGCTAAAATTTTAAGGTAATCTTGTCTCCTCACCTGTTCCTTATATAATATGTCTTCGTAAGCTGGTATATTCTCTTATTTCTCATGAAAACATCCCCTTCATTTTTGCTTTCACAATTCAAGCCTTCACTGACTACTGCTTGGTCTCTTTAAATAGCCACCTCAAGCATCTTCTTTCTCACATCTGTCATGCTATCATCAACTTTTTGTAAAACACAATATGAGGCATCATCCCATATCTTTAAAACCTCTAATGGCTTCTGATTTTCTGAAGGACCAGAATCTCATTCTTTGCCTGGTGTGTGAATCCATCTATAATCCGGTCCTAGTCTATTTTGTAACCTTTTCCTCTACCCAGTCCTCTCTCCTTCTGAGCCTAACTACTTTGTACAATGAATTAAATGTTCAGTTATATCTATGCATCAGTCACAGCAAACCAAAGTGTGCTCCAAAAGCATTGTTTTTGATGCTTTAATGACAAGGAATATCATGTTGTTATCTTTAAGAATATTACTTCAAGAAATTCTTCTTGGAATTTTTTGTTATTTCTACTGTGGCCCATATATCATTTTCTTGGCAAAACCTTCTCTGATCTCCCACAAAATACAGAAGTCATGGTTTCTTCATTTTTATAGACACTTCTCTTGTGCCATAATCATCCTGCACTGTCAGTTGTCTACATATAAGATTTTATCTTATTTATGCATCCTCTCCTATCAAGTAACCTAGCAGAGTACTTGAAAAAAATTCACCACAAAACATAGGCTTAATGTTTGCTGAATGAATGTCAGGTAAGAAAATGTATTTCTTAGATTAATAAAATTTTTCACTTGGTATTCTGAATGCTTCAAAATGTTCCATATGCATTTAATTTTAAGAATTCAAGCCACAATGTAAAGAAAATAAACGAGGTGGCCATAGCTAGTTATTAAGCTTGCAATACTCACACACAGAAGTCAAGACTTTCTGATGCCAAATAAATTTTTTTTAATGTCACTCATCTCTCTTTTGTGTTTTAAGCATTTATAATTAGAAAATAAAACATTAAAAAATCAGAAATTTTAGCAATTCATGGTAGAGAAGAAGTAAAGTAATTTTTAGCTATTTCTAACATTTATTGCTTGGGTTAAGATGGTACTATAATCTGGACTGTCATTTCTCCCCATCATCAAAGCTTAGTATTAAGTGTACTTCATATTTAAACACTGTTAAAACAGAGGCCATCATTTAATTCTGGAAAACAATATTTTAATTAGAAATTATAAAACTGAATACCAGATATATTTATTAATGTAGTGTCCATTTTGCTTGTAGGCTTGCTTACAGACTGACTTTCAAAAAATGAGGCACCTCCTGAACGCCTTATCCGAGACAAACTCACTTTTACAAATTCAAGGTTTATGCTGAGTGAGTCTTTTCGACCAGTGACTGAAGTGGGCTCCTCATCCACATTCCCTAAAAAAGCAAACAAACAAGCACCCCCCACCCCCAAAAAAACCTATTATCTATTATACATGTATACACACACAAACACATTGAGTTAAAGAAAATAATCCAATACATTGTAATATACCATCAATTAAAACCACTTAAGCTAGGTAAAAATTTAAGCAGAAAAGTCTAATGAGCATCTGTATTCCTAGTAACAGTTTAATAGGTTGAAGAATATAAACATAATTGATGATTTTTACAACTTTTCTCCAACAATAAATCCTAGAGTTGACATGGAGTGTGTCTTCATTATTTGTCTAAATAAAAGTGAAGGAATATTCACTGACAAAATCTTACGCATTTTAGTGGTTCATCTATGTTTTAAAATGCTAGTGAAACTCAATTTCACTAAACAGCTGACTTAAATAATAGTCTTATTTAAAATGAGTAAACATGACCTATACACTTTAAAATTTTACTTCTTATAGAAGATAATTTCTTACACAAATAGGTATTTAAACATGTAAGTAACATACGAAACCCCAATATCTGAAGAGATTTGTCCTGTGTATATCACTTAGAAAACATTCTGAATTTTTAAATTATTGTATCACTAATTTACCTGAACTTATTTCATATTTCTACTTATTATGTAGGGATAAAATACATATTATCAAAATGAAAATTATAAAAAGCTTCTGATCTTTGCTAATATCCATTAGTAAAGGTATTACAGTTATGAAAAGATGCTACAAAAGACACAAAAATGCAAAGTATACCTAATCCTCCTGATCCAGGTGTAAGGCCAGAAACAGCAGTTTTTTGTTTCCCTGCTCCATATGGATGAAATACATACAGAGAAAAGTCAGACATGCATGCAGTGAAGCTCAGGCCAGATGAACTGCTGCTGGAACTGGTCAGATCTGACTGACTACTACTATGCCGACTTCTCCCCAAGGGGCTGCCTAATCCTGATGAACCTACAGTGAATATAAGAAACCCAAAATACTTATAAGCCATAAGAAAATTTAAAAATCCAGTCACTAATATGTTCTCAAAAGCCCAACATGACTTCAAAATAAAATAGATCATGTTATGAATTAATCATATGCATGCATGCAAACACAGATATCAAACCAAGCTCTGGGGACAAAGCAAGTTCTAAAAGTTTTCAATACATAAAATCTTCAGCATTTTCTTTTGTGATTTCTTTATGTTTAGGGCATTTAGCTTTGATGGCACTAAGCTTTTAGTGAGAAGTGCCTATCTCATTAGGAAATATCAATTGTATTTTAAAAACAAAACTTTTCATGAACCAGACAGACATGAGTTAAGACAACAAATTTTTTACATTTAAAAAATGTAAATGCTTCTGGATACAATTCTGATACAGTGAATTAAAAAATCTTTATGACAACCAGACAAGGTGGCTATTGCCTGTAATCCCAGCTACCCAGGAGGGGGAGATGGGGAGGATCTTAGTTCGAGGCTAGCCTGGGTAAAAAGCTAGCAAGATTCTCATTTCAATCAGTAAGTGGAGCATGGTAGTGCTAGTGGGAGGCATGTAGGAGGATCATGGCCCAAGACTGACTCCCAGAGCAAAAGTGCAAGCTCTACCTGAAAAATAAAGCCAAAAGGGAGGGATGGAGGCATAGCTCAAGGTGTAAAGCACCTGCCTAGCAAGCACAGGACTCTGAGCTCAAACCCTAGGAACTGCAAAAACAAAAAAACGAAACAAGAAACTGTATATGGGTCTTATTTTTTATTTACAACATTGATTGTTCTTAGATGCAAACTCTAACTTAACATAAAATGAAACGTCCAAAAGTAGTTCTGTCATAGTGCTTATACCATGTACATTCAAACCAAAACCAAAATGCTATCTGTTGTTGAGGGAAAAATACAAACTAATGGATATTCATCAAGTGCTAATAACACATGGAATATACTAAAAACTTTGGTCTACTATGGATTTTTTCTATAAATATTCTAATCCTCACATAGTCTTTGTTTCTAAATTTACTTAAAATATGTATCAATAGCTATTAAAATATACATTTAAAAATAGTATCTAGCTTTATATCAGAACAATTAAACAATGTTTCCATACCTGGTATTCCAGTTTTGCTAGCAGAAAGCTTTGTTCCACTCTGAGGAACATTACCTCCAGGGGATAAAGTTTCTGCAGGATATGCAGTCCCCAAAGTCTCCAGTTCTCCTCGGTTTGAAGAAAACACCAAATCCAGGGAAGGCAGCTTTAGCATACATTCTACTCTTGATACAGGTAAACAGCTAAATTTGATCTGTGAAGGCTAAAAAAGAGTAGAAAGTTAAAGTAAAAAAAGCTTTCTAGGAAATGCATGGTTGAAAATTTCATACTGGAATTCCAAAGTTATATGTGACTTCCATTTCAGCCCTCATATATCAAATTTATCATGGTTATTTTGTTTAATGTCATTGCTTTTCAAACAGAAGCATGACACATGGAATAAAATTTATTACAAACTGGTATCAG
Source organism: Castor canadensis (assembly GCF_047511655.1). Classification (NCBI taxonomy): domain Eukaryota; kingdom Metazoa; phylum Chordata; class Mammalia; order Rodentia; family Castoridae; genus Castor; species Castor canadensis. The sequence goes on from NC_133394.1 coordinate 56,222,334, forward strand.
TTTTAAAAATGTTAAATATTTGAGGAGCTATCTCTGGGCAATATTTAGACATTAAGATAATTCATAATCTTAATCATGTTTATGCTCATATTATGCTTGTACATGATCAAAACTTATAAAGGAAATAATGTCATATTAAAAATGTATACACATGTAAATAAATGAATTTAAAAAATTCATTTATTTACATGTGCATACATGAAAACACATATTAGTAAAAAAGGCTTTATAAACCCTCAGTCCACCCTTATGCATTTTCATCAGAACTTCAAAAAAGCTACTATAGAACTTGAGTATCAGACTAAAGATCTTTTGGTCAAATCACTATTAAAAGAAAGAGCTGAAATGGATGGACATCAGGAGTGGTTTTTCATTCTCAAGACTGATTATAAAATTTTAATTAAGGATAAACTAAACCTTGAACTTTAGATACAGGAGTACTTTTCAAATCTTCCTTTATGAAAATGGATTCAATCATGTGCTAATATATATTCCCAACGGCCTGTTTCTAGAACTGCATTTTAAATAAGATTGGCACGATCAGGGTGGTATGGCCATAGACAGGACTGTATTTTAGAATAAAATATTAAATAAAAACTATGTAACTCAATCAAAGATATTACCATGACTGTATCTTAATCTGCCCAGAAAGGATTTCAATGGTTATGTACAAAAGGTGCCATAATAAAAAAGGCATAAAATGCTTCAAAAGGATTTTAACTTATGTTTTAAGTTTTTGTCATAAAAATATGAGATCTGAATTTTGAAAACCCAAAATCTTTGAAACTTTTCAGAAAAAAAGTAAACATTCACGTAAAATTTTACATACACTTTCCAGACTTCAGATAATCTCTAAGCCATTATAGACATACTAAAGGTCCTTGAAACCATGAGTAAGAAAACTTTAAAGAGAAATAATGCTGAAATGTTCAAATAAACTTAATAAAAATAATTTTCCTTGAAAAAGAATATATTTAGCATATCACCTGAACTCGTACATAAACCACAACATCTACAGGGAAGGAAGAGTAAGCAGAGGTTGAAGATGATACTAGTGATGTTGTTGATTCTTCCATAGGATCTGGTATTTCAAAATGCCCCATATCTTCATCTTGTGAGCTGATAGCTGTTAAAATATTTAGTTTTAAGTTTTATTATTAGGTTAAGAGCAAACTATTAAAAGACCCTTATCTCTTATACCAGTATTGACCTTAAGAGGCATGACAATCCAGAAATATTTGCTTCTGTAGTTCATCACTGTACATATCTTTTCCTACTCAAACCTCTTGGTAATTCTCCTAAACTCAAATTCACTTACCATTATCATTGAACCTCACCTGGACTTTATATTTTCATTTGTCAATGAGAGTTAGATGACCTTCAGGTTCTTTTCCAGTTCTATACTTCTCTTATTTTTATATTGAATATATAATAGTATTGAATATATAACAGTATAAAGAAATCCTTCTAAGTGGCAGAATCCCAAAATCATGTGATGTCAGCGGGTGTAAACAAAAAGAATGCTTACCTGTATAATTCCTTTCAATTGGGGTAATTGGGATGGTTTCCAGAGCCTTTTCCAGAAAGTCTAATAGGCAAGGACTAATAACCATTTCTTCTGGTAATGACTGAAGTGCTACCCAGGCATATAGTTTGGCTGTTTTTATTCCTCCACTTCCTTTTCCTTTGGCTAGAACATTTATAAATGTGAGGTACATTTAATGGAATTTCATAAAAAGTTCCAACAAAACATGACAAACTTATGAGAAATTACAATTATATGACTGTTTAATAAGGTAACATTATCTAAGACTACACGAGAAAATAAAACTAGGTTGATGGAAATGATACATTAGTGTTAGAATACAAAGATCATTAGTAAGATTTAATACAAAAGTTATTCTTACTTGCTCCATGTCATAAACTTTGGTGTAATTTTTTAACTTTATACTTCACTAAGTCTATCACTAGCATTAGTCCTTTTGTTCATTTATGAAGATAGAGAACCTTGACTAATAATATTTAGTTAAGTAAGGAAAAATGTCATTGTTTTCAGGCTTTCCTAAAACACTTCCCTGGACATACTTATAATGCTTTCCTACTTAGGATACCTCATCTCTTTCATTCTTCCTAACTAAGCATTTCTACTTTAGTAAAATGTGTAGAAACATCTAACAAAGTTTTAGATAACTTTGGATTAGTTTTCCAACTTAAATATTTATTAGTTGTGTAGATATAAGCATAATGCTCAGATGCTATGAAACTTAACTCTCCTCATTTAAAAAATGGGATACTAATATCTGCCATGCACTTAATAGATGTGTTTTGTCAATTGAAAAGTGATAAAAATATTAGGCATTATCATCAGGATTCTCACCAATTCTTTTAAAATGTTTATATATCAAACTCTGTCTCCCAAGTGAAACTCCTCAAATAATTCTTGTCCATCCTGATATTAGTGTTTTTGAAAATTCATCATACTATATTCATGTGCTGTACTAGCCAGATTCCAAGATGGCTTTCAATGATCCTTGCTCTATGTATTCATGCCACAGTTCCCTCAATCAATGACTTGTATAATCAATAAAGTATTGTACAAGTGATGGTGTGTAACTTTTGAGGATAAAGCATAAAAGATAATATAGGTTCAGCCATATTTTCTTTTGGATCATTTATTTTGAAAGATGTCAACAGCCAGGTCATGAAAACAGCCCAGTGGAGAGGCCCACCTAGGTGAAATGCAGGACAAGTTAGCCAATCATGTGAATGAGACATGGTGAAAGATTTTTTCAGCCTAGTCAAGTATTCAGGTGACTGCAGATCTAGCTAACATTCTGACTGCAATCTCATGAAAGACCACATGGTAGATCTACCATGACAAACTGCCCTTGCATTTTTGTTAAATAGAAACTTTGTTTGAAGTTATAGGCCATCAAGTTTTGTGTAATACACTATGTCATAATAGATAATTAATAAATGCAGGTAGGCCCAATCAATGTACTCTGTCTTTTTAAGTTTGGTATTATATATAAGTTTGAACTACATATAACTCTCATTTTCTCAATATACATTGACCTAAAATTAGTTAATTTTTATATTAGGATTAATAACAGATACTCTGAAGTAATACAGTCACGTGATTTCAAATATAAAGGCTATGTCCTTTTTTCTTAAATATGAATTTGAAAGTTTCAATAGAGCAAGTAGGATGACAAAAAACTAAGAAAAAAAGGACAAACAGCATATTCTCCTTAAATACCTGAGGGAATAGGTGGGGGTTGGGGAGGAAGTAAGGTGTTAGTCTTGCTCTGGACAGTGCAAGATAAAGGAGGAGAAGGAGGAGATGTTGCGCTATCTTTCATACCATACAGTTTGGATTCTTTGGAGAGTGTTCTGGGCAAGGAAGATCCTCTGGAGGCATTAGGTGATTCAGTCTTTAGTGTCTTGGAATTGTAATGCAACTGTATCAAAAAACATAAACTTCAAAATTAACATTTTACAGCTAAGGAAATACTATGAAATATAGAAAATGTAGTTTAAAAAAAAAAAACTAATTCAGGAGTCTAAAGACTCATTTGTAGCTTTTAAAAGTTAGCTTTATGATCCTGGCAAGACTTTGCTTTTTCATTTGTAAAATTGGGTCATTCCAGACAATCTTTAAAGTTCTTTCCAGTTTAGTAGCCTAAGATTCTATAATTCTAGAATCTAAAAAAAACCAGAAAAACAAACAAACATAGTTTAATGAAGCTGCACTAGGCAAGGTTTATGAACTATCTAAGGCATGCTATAAATATCAATATAACTTCTTTCTGCCAAATTTTCATGGGAAAAGCTGTGTAAATGATATAGCAACCTGTAATTTAGATATTCTTATGTTCAGAACATGTCAGAAAGTCTCATTTTTAACATAACGAGCAAAAGAAGATCATATATGATAGAAAATAAACACCACCAATAATATTCTAACCTCTTATCATAGACAAGTAGGATTTACCTTTACATCAACTCCAGGAATATAAAATACTGTTGTTTCTAAGTCACTAGACTTTGTCTGTAGAGATGATGGTACTTTTTTGCCACTCATTAAATGGGTGGTAGAAGCATAATTGGTTTGAAATTTCTTCTTTTTTGAAGGAGAATCTTGATCTAAACTCCTGGAACTTCGATCATAACTCCTAAGCAGAGAAAAATTTAAAAAAAAAAAGAAGAGAAAAATGTTTTATTATTTAAAAAACATTTATCTCCTCCTCTTTTGTTTCAAAGCAAACTTTTTCTTAACACAGTTAAGTGGAAAGTAATTCTTTATTTAAAAAGCTAAAATAAGTAAATCTCAGCAGGGTCTCTAGCTAGACTTGTAATGCTTGTATGAATAAAGTTAACATATGTTTCATAATGACATAGGGTAGCTACCTTAATTATTATTATTTATCTTGTTTTTTTTGAGTCAGAATCTCATTATGTAGGCCAGACTGTCCTTGAACTCAAAATCCTCCTGTCTCTACCTACTGAGTGCTGGATTACAGGCATACATAATCATGTCTGGCTATCTTTATGCTTTTCTAAGGTCATGACAGTTTCTATTGAATATTATAGGGTGAATCAAAAGAAACTACCCATATTATAGATAGACACCTAGCTAAATATCAGCACTTTAAAAATGACTTAAAAATCATTCTTCACTACTTATTTTGTAAGACGTTTTTAACATTGTCTAAAATGTCATTATTTTCTCTCTTATTTTATAAAAGCTTAATTAGACCACTTAAATCATTTATTATGAAACATTTCAGATACATATAACAGTAAGCAGAATGGTGTAATAAATCCACCACATGTCCCATTACCTGCTTCAACACTGTAAGCATTCTGTTGCTCTAGTTTTATCTACATTTCTACCCACTCACTCAATTATGACTACTATTTTTTTTATTATTTTTTGCAATACACTTTTAGATCAGGAAAAAAAGAAAAATTCAAAGAAAAGATAATCTAATGCTTCCACCATTTAATTAATGACGGAAACAAAGGGTAAAATTGCAATGATATCCTGATCATTTCAGTGTAAAGAGGTCTATTTGTACAACAGTCCCTCAATCTTTTTTATTTTTTTCTGACAGTACTGGAGTTTGAACTCAGGGCCTTATGCTTGCTAGGCAGATGCTCTATTACTTGAGTCATGCCTCTAGCCTTTTTTATTCTGGCTATTTTTTGAGAGGATCTTGTTTTTTTCCCAGGATAGCTTGGAACGTAACCCTCCTTATTGATACTTCCTGCCATGGCTGGAAAGACAGGTGTGAACCACCACACCTAGCCTTTTCTGTTGAGATGGGGGGTCCTGCTAATTTGTCTAGGCTGGACTTGAACCATAATACTCCCAATCGCAGTCTCCCACATAGCTGGGATGACAGATAAATGTCACCATTCCCAGCTACTGGTCGAGATAGGGTCTTGTGAACTTTCTGCCAGGACTAGCTTCGAATCCTGATCCTCCCCATCTCAGCCTCCCAAATAGGATTATAGGCATAAGCCATTGTACTTGCTAATCTTTCTTATTTTATGAACTCATTAAAACTCTCAATAACCAAGAGAATTACACTGTTCTTTAAAACAAACATACAAAATATAAGGACAGAGCTTGTTGAAAGGAGAAATTCAAAGATACAACTATTTTAATTACAAATTTACCAAATTCTAAATTAGACATCTGTATCTAGTTGACAGAAAACACTATGCACTTATTTTAAAAAGACTGTGTGCTATGCAAATAATACAACTATGACCATTTTGAGATTGGGAGAGAAGTTAATGATAACTGTGTGATACCTGAATAGTGCTTCACCAGATGAATTTCTACGTATATTTTTCCAACCAATTTCTTACCTTCTTAAACTTATATCATCATGTTCTTGTAGAAGGGTGGTTGGATGGAGTACACATTTTCCACTATCAATTTCAACCCGTATATCAAGTTCGAAGTCAATATTTCTCTCAGTAGCTGTGCCACTAAGACTTCGGTTAACTGGTGTTGTTGGCCAGCGTTCTGTCAATAGCTGATGAACAGCAGCAAAACCTGTTGCTTTTCTGCGAGAGGTATGTCTAGAGAAAGAACAAGTGATCAGTACTTTGTAATAGAATGGGAAGTCTTTCTAATAACTGATTTTCCAATTTGTTGTGTGAGCAACAGTCTGCAAGCAAATTTTATTATTTTATAAACTCACATAAATTACTTAACTAGAACATACCAAATGAAGTTTCTCTTATGTTTAATGGAGCCACATTTTATTCAATAACGGTGAACTGCATTACTATTGAATGCCAGGGAATGTGCTAGGTGAGGAGGACAAAGGAATAACTACTATTAACGAGTTTGAATTTAAATGAAGTACATTCTGTACATTGGAAATTTCCATTTTCACCAAACAAAAATTTAAGTGAATTGTCCCCACTTTTATTAAAAGACAAAAGAACAAGGAAGGAACAAAAAGTAATGGCAATGCTCTTCAAATGGTGGTGGGTAAACTGGGCATCTACATTCATAATAAATAAAAGTAAATCCTTATCTTATACAAAACAAACAAAAAAAATTCAACTCAAGCCAGGAATGGTGATGCAGGCTTATAATTTCGGTACTCAGAAGACTGAGGTAAGAAGGTTGCAATTTCCAGGCCAGAATGGCTACATACTGAATTCCTGTTTAAAAAAAAAAAAATCAACTCACAATGGATTAAAGACCTGCAACTGTAAAACTCCTAGAAGAAAACATAGTGAAAAAGCTCCATGACAACTGATCATGAAGACAGTAAAATAAAAAAGACAGTATTATATCAAACAAAAAACGTGTTTGCATGGTAGAGAAAACAAGAAAGCAAAAAGATAGCCAATGGAATGAGAGAAATATTTGTAAACTATGTATCTGATAAGATGTTAATTTCTAAAATACATAAGGAACTTCTTTAACTCAATAGTAATGAATAACACAACTATAAAATGGGTTAAGGACCTAAATAGACAATTCTCCAAGAAAACATAAATAATAGCTAACAGATACATGAAAAGATGTTCAATATCACTAATCATCAAGGAAGTACAAATCCAAATCACAATAAGTTATTGCCATATACCTATTAGGATGAGCATTATTTAAAAAACAAAAGACAACTATTGGGACAAGGATATGGAAAAACAAACTCTTATCCATTAGTGGTAGGAATGTAAAATAGTGCAGCCACTAAAAAAAACAGTATGGAAGTTCTGCAAAAAATTACACATAGATTACCATATATGATCTAGCAATCCCACCTCAGGGCATTTATCCAAAAGAACTGAAATCAAGATCTTGATATAAATGTCTGCTACAGCATTTTCCACAATAGGCAAGATGTGGAAAGAATTGGAATGTCTGTCAACAGATGAGTGCAAAAAAAAAAAAGTAATATATACACACAATGACTATTAGTCAGTCTTAGAAGGCAATGGTGCAATATACAATAATATGAATGAACATTATAATTATACTAAGTGATAAAAGCCAATCAGAGAAGGATAACTCCTACATGATTCTACTTATATAAAGTATCTAAAATAGTCAAAAGTTATAGAAAACAGAATGGTAACTGGCATGAGTAATTGCTAATAGACAGGTTTTAAGTTTCAGTTATGCAAAATGAACAAATACTAGAAATGTGCTATAGAATATCAGGCCTATAGAAAACAGTGCTGTATTGTACACTCAAACATCTCTTACCAAAATAAAAATTATTTTAAATGATCAATGTATACCTGGAAAAGATGGCTACACTAATATAAATTATGTATGAATAAACATAAGTTAAAAGATTTTAGTCTCTTTTTAAAGCAAAAGAGATATAGATAAGGTGTCCAGGAGAACACCTTAAGGTTTACTGACCTTTAGGTCTAGTATTAATAGAGAAGATGTAAAGAACTTACCTAAACAACTATAAAGTAGTATTTTCTAAAGCCAATTGAAAATTTGTTTTAAGAAATAACAACATATCTAGGAAAACTGTGTAGAAAAAGACTTAAACTTGGACATATCACTGTGAAATTAAAGAACACAAAGATAATTTTTTAAATCCTTAAAACATTCAGGGAGAAAGAGACATTAAGCTGGTTACAGAGATATTTGCCTGTAATCCCAGTTCTCAGGAGGCAAAGGCAACAGAATGGAGAGTTTGAGGCCAGACTAGGCAACACAGTTAATTCAAGGCTAGCCTGGCTACCCAATGAGACTCTGTCTCAAAAAATAAACAAAACCAAACATTTAAAAATATATACCCAAATACATATATACATACGTACATACATGTGTGTACATGTGTGCACACACACACACACACACCCAAGTGATATTTATAGAATTAGAAAGGACTATAAACAGCTTATGCTAAATATTAATGTTTTCCTACTAGAAAACACACAGTACTTTACATACTAAAGTACGGGAGAAAGTACATTTGTATTAAAACTTTTTTTATAAAGTTGTTTGAGGATTTATTCCAGAAAAATGAGGGAATAAACCAAAATAAGCTGATATAAGAGATTCATGAGTTAATGGCTATAGTTTAGGGAAAGAAGAAATGATTCTCTACAGCTCAGAATTAAGAAGGGGACAGTTCCTTATAAAGTAACTTTCAGTTATTACCCTTATGCCTGGCTAATTTTCCATTATTTCCATTATCAGACACTCTTAACTATTTAGTGTCATAACCACACTTCAGGGCTAGTTTAAGAAGATCAGTTCAAAGGATCCTTCCATCTCTTCTTGAGGGCATATTTCTGAGAAAGATTTTCATATATGTCCTTTATTTCATTAACACCATGTCATTTCTTCTTACAAGAATTTTTTTAAATCCTTCATATACTGCTAAACATTCCCCTTTACTATATTTTTCTTAACTAAACCTTACTATTTGGTTTTCTTGGCAATTCATTATTTTTTAAGCCCATCAGGAATATAGCTCACTCCTCTAACTCATAACCACATCTTTATTTCCATGTTCTTGAAAGGGATTATCTTGGAGAAATAATTAAAGTGATTTGAATAAAATTACTGACATTAAAAAAGAAAAATAATGCCGTATGAAGCTAAATTACATTAGTAAACCATGGATATGTAATTAAGGGATACATGTCTTAGCCTTACTCAAGCTGGACACATGAAAAGATTTTTTGGTAAAGACTAAGTTAGCTACAATGCTTTAGGCTCAGTTCTAGATTCTAAAATACTACCTAAGGATCTTAAAACATAAATGCTACTCACGAGGTTTTCCTGTAAATGTAAAATCTTTCCCTTTCACGGTCTTCATCTTTCTCATCCTTTTCAGAATCTTCACTGGTAGAAGACAAACTGTCATCTCGCCGACCCTCCTCAGACTGGAAAGGAATGCTTGATGAAAAGCTGCCTGTAGTTTTGGGAGAACTGAACATGGAACATGACCCTTCACTATTTGATGAATAATGTGATGGGCCTTCCATAGTTACTGACAAAAGGTCCAGTTCTGTCTCCTCTGGAAACTGATTATAAAAAGAGAAAAACATGAATCAGACTCATATTTCAAGTCCCCTCAATTAAAAAAAGAAAACAAAAAATACGCAAGCCTAAACATTCTTAATAGTGTGTGTACTGTTATCTCATCATGACTGTAAGAGATTTTTATAGATATATCTTCAAAAAAGAGCCCTCGTAGGTTGATAAATAGTTGAATACTAAAACATGTATCAGCCAAACTTAAGAATGCTATATTTTAAGGTAAACGGCATCTATAATACCATCTCCCAATCTTAGAATTTTAGCAGGAAACCACTGCTTTTAAGTCAGACTAAAACACCAACACAATTGCCTCTGACTTTATTTTGATTCCAAGCTTCACATTGTTGGATGAGTATCATATGAAAATGATTAGCCTTTGTAAAGTATAATGTGCAAGATAATATAATTTATTACTAAAAATTATTGGATGCTACTACAAAACTCAGTGAAATCCTGGAACCAAACCTTCAAACATTTCCAGAAATCAGGTGCTCTTTTCATGCTACAAAATGAACATGCTACAAAATAAACTTATAAAATAAGTAAATTAGATTTGTCAGAACATGTTCCATTTTAAAAAACTGAATGTTTTATAATACTTTTATGTAACTATGCATTAATAATATATTTTGTAACTTATGACTAGCAAGACTGACATGTAATCTTGTATTTGCTATCTAATTTATGACTTTTTAAATATCATTTTTTAACAAGCAGAATATACTGTTATTTAAAAATAGGACTTGAATCTGGAAGCCAGTGGTTTGACCTAAAATCCTATATATATAGGAAGTGGAGATCAAGTGTATTGCAATTCTAGGCCAGCCAGGGCAAAAAGTTCACAAGAGCCCATCTCTTGTGAACAAAGCTGTCACAGTGGCATGTACCTGTCATCCCAGCTACTACGGGAAGCATAAAATAGGAGGACTGTGGTTCAAGCACGGACAAAAAGTGAGATCCTACCTCAAAAGTAACCAGAGCAAAAAAGGGCTGGAGAGTGCCTGTCTAGCAAGCCCAAGTCCCTGAGTTCAAACTCCAGGACCAAGGAAAAAAGATAGGACTTGAATCATTTCTAATATTAATGCCTTTAAGAATCACCTAATTAGGGTTGGGGATGTAGCGCAATGGTACAACACTTGCTTGGTTAAGGTCCAGGGATCTACTCCCAGCACCAGAAAAAACAAACAAAACAAACCCCATCTAATTAGTAAAATTTACTCAGTTCACACAATTTGGTTCCAAGATTTTCAATTAATTTGAAAGAAGAATATTCAACAAGCTTATTATAATCTAAAACAAAATCCAGTTTGATTAAATTCTGCGTAAGGACAAAGGAACAAAATAGATTTGGACTAAGTGCCAAGTTTTAAATATAATTGAAAAAAATATTATAGACAAAGACTTAGATATTTGGCATGTAATATTTTTGATGTTTATCTTCACTTTTGTGACAGATTTAGGCAACATATCTGGCTAATAAAAATGTTGCTTACATTTATACATAATTGTGCATCATATTTTCACGCTGTTTTGAACATGAGAATAATTTTAATGGATAATTAAATAAATACTTTTATACCAGTGACTTAAAAGAAATAAAATTCAGTGATTAATTTGTTCTTCTGAATTATATTTGATTCTAGTTGGAACTAATTAATGATTGTTGCTTATGAATGGATTCATTTGAAGGTTTTCTGTAACATAAAGAAAAGAGATTCACTTAGTGATCAACAAAACTGCAGCTTTTCGTTTATGATTTGGTTGAGCTGATTAGATAAGGTGACTTAAGTCTTATGAAGATCAAAATAATATTAAAGTATGTAGACATATAAAATAAAAATACATGCATTCAAGAGCTTATGAAATATACGTGATAAAAAAGAATTCAAACAATCTTAAATAATGATGTAAAATATTTCTGAGCTTTCAATTTAGGTTGAAATGAAAGTAAAATATTTGAAAGCAGTTTAATTAGTTTTAAAACAAAATTTGTTGTTCTTAATAAGGAAGTACCTGAAAATACCCTTTCCCAGGAGAGCTGGATTGTGGTGTACTTCCCCATACTGTATTTTTCAACTTAATTAAAATAGAAAAGAAAATAAAAAATCATGATAAAACTCAGTAACAAATACACACACACACAAAAACCCAAACATTTTAACATACATTTTAGCCTACTATGAAATTAGAATACAGCTTTGAAGCTACCCTTCCTGTGGTTTCTATGTATAAATTCTATGCTAATGTCTATGTATAAATTCTGAGCTAACATACAAATACTTGACATTTATGATTGTGTAAAAGATGCAGTTTAATGTACACTCTTATTTACATGAAAAATTATTCAACAAAAACCTTTCTACCTAAAACTAAGGTATTCTCAAGTCTTAACTATGCCTGTAAAACACTAACATTGGCAACATGGCCCACTAGTTGGTCATAGACAGAGAGTTCGGCCATTATAAACCTTACTTTTCATGGTAAGCAAGAATTAGTATTGTGAAATTATAAAATCTATTTATCAATGTGTATTTCTAATAAATAATGTCTCTCTTACTGTATCCTGGATGTTAAAAGTTACTCTGGGTCCAGGAGATGCTGCATCCACACGGATTTCTGGGAGGTCATCAGTTTCTCCTACTCGAGAGCTATAAATAAAATACAAAGTTATGAAACACTAACATTCTCATTTTTATAACTCCTGAACTTGATGAATTCTGATTAATAGCATTAACATTCTATTTCTAAATATTTATCTTAAAAGATTGAATTTTTGACATTCCATTTCTTAACCTTTAATAAAATCTCATAAAAAAAACTCTCAATGTTTTGATTATCTTAAGATTTTCTAAAACCAACCTTCATAAAAAGAACATATACTTCTTACTTCTGTGGTGCTGATTTAGTACTAAAACATTATTTTAATTCTACATGTAAAATTTCCAAGTTTCATGAGCTAAATATGTGTGCTATCATATTTTTCCCAAATTGACCTATTTAGAGCAATAGGTGTGCTCATTTTCATTCCTCTGGATAGTCTATAAATTTACATGTAAAATTTACCTAAATATCACTGTATTTCATTACTAAAAATCAATGCATTGTGGTCTAAACATGATAGAGGAATTCTTCAAATAAATGAAGTTTAACATTAATTAGAGTGACTGCTATTTTACCAATAAAGTCTATTTTAACTATCTAATTAGCATAGCAAAAAAAAGCAGTGAATATTGTTAAAAGTCAAAAATTTTATTATTTGTTCCATGGACTGAAATATAGTTACCTTGTTCTTTCCATCCGCTTAAGAGGTGGTCTTCCAGAAGCTGAAATGCTTTTTGATCGACTGTAACTTGGTTTGTAACCCAAACCCCACTTATCCTTTAGGGAAGCAGCCTAATGGAATGTGAGAGGAAAAAAAAAGTGACTACAGGTAACTGTACATTGTTGTAATATTTCACTTAGTAAAACAATCTTTATTCTAAAATAAGCTCACTTATTTTCCCCTAGGTAACTAAATGCCACTTAATGGTACAGGGGAGTCAACGCAGAGCAGTCAGTGATCATCTATCCTTAGGTTCTAACATTGACTAAGAGAACTATGGAATGAAAATATGCATCACTGGCTGACCTGAGAGAAAAGGAAGAAACAAAAAGATTGGGGGCAGTGGTGAAGGACACAGAAGCAAGATGGGAATAAAGGAAATGATAAAAAAGAAAGGCTCTGGGAAGCTGTGAGTGCATATGACCGCTATCACCTTAAGCACCACTCAAAGGCATTCTTGCTGCAGAATACTTTCTCATTACAACAAAGGGAAGAGGTTACCTGTATATTCTCCCTGTCTCACAATTCATCATCTGGAAATGTGAGGTGCTGGACATTAAAAAGTAGAGGTATGGAACCCAAGAAAGACATGGAGAAATGCTGAATGAGCACGTATTAAGAATATAGAATTAGTTTAAGCAATTTCTATTTTATGGTGATACTGGGTTTTGAACTCAGCGCTAAGCACTTGCTAAGCAGGGACTCAACCACGTGAGCCATATCCCCAGCCCTTTTTGCTTTTAGTATATTTTTTCAAGTAGGGTCTTGCTCTTGTGTAGGTTCAGCCTCAGACTGCAATTGTACCTACACCTCCCATGTACCTGGGATTACAGACATCATCACTATGCCTGCCTTGTTTGTTGAGATGAAGTATCACTAATTTTTTGCCCCAAGTTATTTTTAACAGTATACCATCCAGCGTGAATGACTTTAAAATCAGCACACAGAAATATTTTACTGATATTTACTTGTAGTCTATGACTAAGATCTATGCAAAAACCAAAAAGATAGATACATAATAGCAAGAGAAAAATCAAAGAATATGGAATTTTAATTTTTGATTTCTTTTTTATTGTTTTTATATTTATTCATACGTGTACATACTGTTTGGGCCAACTCTCCCCGTTCTGCTCCCCCGCCCCCCAGCTCGCTTCCAGGGAGAGCCTGTTCTGCTGTCTTTTTCTTCAATTTTGTTGAAGAGAAAACATAAAAGATAATAAGAAAGACACAGAATTTTTGCTAGTTGGACAAAAAGAGCAATGCTGGAGGTATCACAATACCTGACTTCAGATATATTACAAAGCAACAGCATTAAAAACAGCATGGTACTGGCACAAAAACAGACACGAAGGCCAGTGAAACAGAATAGAGGACCCAGACATGAATCCACACAGCTATGCCCACCTTATTTTTGACAAAGGCGCCAAAAACATATGATGGAAAATAGACTCTTCAACAAATGTTGCTGGGAAAAGTGGTTATCTGCCTGCAGAAAAGTGAAACTACATCCACGTTAACACACTGTACCAGTATCAACTCAAAAAGGATCAAAGATCTTAATATCAGACCCGGAATTCTAAAGCTAGTACAGAAAACAGAAGGGAATACTCTGGAAGCAATAGGTATAGGCAAGGACTTCCTCAATAGAACCTCAGCAGCTTAGCAACTAAAGGAAAGGATGGACAAATGGGAGTACATAAGATTAAAAAGCTTCTGCACAACAAAAGAAATGGTCTCTAAACTGAAGAGACCACCCACAGAGTGGAAGAAAACATTTGCTAGCCATACATTAGACAAAGGACTGATAACCAGAATATACAGGGAGCTCCAAAAAACTTCCCTAAAATCAATGAAGCAATAAAGAAATGGGCAACTGAACTAAACAGAACTTTCTCAAAAGAAGATATTCAAGTGGCCAAAATACACATGAAAAAATGTGCACCATCTCTGGCCATAAAGGAAACGCAAATCAAAACCACACTAAAATTCCACCTCACCCCTGTTAGAACAGCTATCATCAAAAACACCACAACAACAGGTGTTAGCAAGGATGTGGGGAAAAAGGAACCCTCATATACCGCTGGTGGAAATGCAAGCTAGTATAACCACTCTGGAAAACAATATGGAGGCTTTTAAAAAAACTAAACAGATCTGCCATATGATTCAGCAGTCCCACTTCTAGGGATATACCCAAAGGAATGCGACTGGGGTTATGCCATAGACACCTGCACACCCATGTTTACTGCAGTGCTATTGACAATAGCCAAGTTATGGAAACAGCCAAGATGCCTCACTACTGATGAATGGATTAAGAAAATGTGGTATTTATACACAACAGAATTTTACTCAGCCAGGAGGATTGAAATCTTACATTCACAAGTAAATGGACAGAACTGGAGAACATCATCTTAAGTGAAGTTAGTCAGGCTCAGAAAGCCAAAATTCGTATGTTCTCCCTCATATGTGGACTTTAGATCTAAAACAAATGCAGTAATATTATTAAACATGGGTCACATGTTAAGGGGATGACACATACTGGAGGAATAGGGAAAGGTAGGAAACCCAAAATATAAATGTGTTTGATGAGCCCAATGCAGAGAAACTAATATAGTAACCTTAAAATGACAGAGGTTAATAAGGGAAGGTGACTGGGAAGTAGTGAAGAGATCTGGTAGCGATGAATCAATTCAGGTTATAACACACGTGTGCATGGAAGCAATGCTAGGAATCTCTCTGTATAGCTAACCTTATCTCAAACTAGCAAAGATGCTATGTTTCTTATTATTGCTTATGACTTCTCTTCAACGAAATTGGAGAAGAGGGCAGAAGCGAGGGGGGTTGAGAGGGAGAGGGAAGGGGTTGGGGGCAGGTGGGAGAAATAGCCCAAACAATGTATGCACATATGAATAAACAAATAAAAAAATACAATTTTTGCTGTTGGAGATAGAGATATGGAACTTTAAAACTGTAAAAGAAAGAAAGAGAAAGCCTTGCTCTGACAGAACCCAGAATTGCCTTTATTTTCACTATTGTTTTGTTGGGTGGTTGTATGGCTGGTTTTTGTTCAGTTTTGTTTCACTTCTGGCAAGAGCCATGAACATGGGACACCCTTTGAATAAAACAACTGCTCAGCAAGGAAAGCCCTGGTTGGCAAACCTTGCTTGGATCATCAGATAGAAGCCCACTGGCAACAATGTGGACACAAAACTGAGCAAGCAGGGTGAACTAGCTTTAGCACTGAGGTTACGACCAAGAATGATCAATGAGATGAAAGAAGATACATAAATATTTTAATGAACTAAAAAAGAATACAAATAAATAGCTAACTCAACTTAAAGAAACCGGTAAAGGAGCTCAACAAAGAGACAAATAAAAAGCTAAATTAAATAAGGAAGAAAATGCAACACATGAAAAAGGACTTGAAGATGGATATAGAAATCCTGAAAAAAAAAACCAAACAAACACAAATTGACATTCTGGAAATGAAAAGCTCCATCAGTCAAATAAAACATAAGATTGACAACCTCTTCATCAGATTGGATAAAATGGTAAACAAACTTGAGGGCACTTTAATAGATCTAATAGAAAGATCAGATGAAGATAAAGGAATGAACAAGTATGAACAGTCATATGAACAAAGCAAGAACACTGGGACTCCACTAAAAGACCAAATCTATGAATCACAGTCATTGAAGGAGATGAGGTACAAACTAAAGGAATAGAAAACATATTCAGTAATGTAATAGCAGAAAACATTTCACACCTTGAGAACGAGATAGCCATCCAGGTACAGGTGGCCTTTAAACTCCAAACAGGTAAGATCAGAGTAGAACCTCTCCATGTCATATTAGAGTTAAAACAAGGAAAAAATATTGAAAGATGCAAGAAAAATGTCAAGTTATCTATAAAAACAGACCCATCAGAATAACAGCAGATTTCTCAAAAGAAAGCTTAAAGGAGGGCACATGATGTATTTCGAGCTCTGAAAAACAACTGACCACAGATTACTCAACCAAGGAAAGTAATGAGCAAAACGTTCTTTAATAACTTAGGGAGAAATAAAAAACATCCACAGTAAAGAAAAATGAATACAATTTATGACCACTAAACCAGCACTGCAGAAATTACTGAAGGAAATCCTACTTACAGAAAAGGAAGATACATGCAACCATGAAAACATAGGAAAAATAAATCTTACTAGATGAGTACATAAGCAAATGAAGAGCAGAAAGGAATCAAACACCACAAAAATAACAAAATGGCAGGAATTACTACATATCTCTCAATAGTAACTTATTAAAGGTTATGGTCTCAATTTCCCATTCAAAAAACACAGAATGGTGGACAGGATTAAAACACAAGACCCAAGCATTTGTTGGCCATAAGAAAAGCATCTCATTAATAAAGACAAACTCAAGATTAAAGTGAAAGAATGGAAAAAAAGATTTTTCAAGAAAATAAAGCCCAAAAGCAACCAGAATAGCCATATTCCTTTCTCCTATCTGACAAATTAGGCTTCAAAACCAAAATTAGAGAGAAAGAATGACTTTATACTGATAAAGGGAGGATTTAATTATTACAATCATACACACACTGATTATCAGTGTACCCACTTTCATAAAGGACACACTATGAGACATAAAAGCTCAGGTGGACCCCAACACAATAATACTAGGTGACTGTAATACCCCATTTTTACCAACAGATAGGTCACCCAGACAAAAAACCAACAAAGAAACATCAGAATTAATTGACACTATAGGTCAAATGGATTTAAGAGACTTAACAGAATAGTACAGAATACACATTGTTATCAGAAGCCAATAGGATTTTCTCCAAAATATATCATATTTTAGGACATAAAGCAAGCTTTAGCAAACATGAGAAAATTGAAATAACTTCTTGTATTTAATCAGTCCATTATGATATAAAACTAGAAATCAATAACAAGCAAAAACACACAAATATTCTAACACATGAAGACTGAACAATTTGAACAATCAGTGCACTGGTCACTGAATAAATAGGGGAGGAAATAAAAAAATTCCCAGAACTAAGTAAGAATGAAAGCATAATTTATTAGAATCTTTGGGTTATAGCAAAGGCACTGCTAAGAGGAAAATTTATGGTCATGAGTACATAAGTTAAAAAAAATCAAACAATTAGCCTAAAGGTCCATCACAAGCTCTAAGGAAAATAATGAAAAGCCAAACATAAAGCAGTAGATGAAAAGAAATAATAAAGATCTGGGCAGAAGTTGATGAAATGGAGAGAAAAAAAACAAGGCAAAGAATCAATGAAATAAAAATTCCATTCTTTGAAAAGATGAACAATATTGACAAACCTTTAGCATTCTAATCAAAAGAGGGAGAGGACCCAAATTAATAGAGATAGAATGAGAAATGGGGTATCACAACAAATACCAAAGGATTCCAGGGAATTATTAGGAATACATTGAAACTATGCATTCTAGTAGACAGGAAACTGTAGGAAGAACTGGATATTTCTAGATGTATACAACCTACCAAAATTGAGCAAAGAGGATATAAACCACTTAAGCAGAACTATAATGAGCAATAAAGTTGAAGCAGTAATAGTTTCCCAACAATGAACAGCCCAGGACCTGATGGATTCACTGCTGAATTCTACACAATTTTAAAGAAGAAATAACAAAGCAATCCTGAGCAAAGAGAAAAGTGCTGAAGGTATCACAATAACTGACTTCAAATTATACTATAGGACAAGGGGGAATGATAGCGAGGATAGCATTAACTGGGGTACATTTGTGCATGCATGGAAACATAATGAAACTCCTTGGTACAATAAAGTACAATAAATATATGCTAATAAAGAATGAACAAGATCCAAGATGGTGAATAGAAGGAGGAAGCAGACAGTATGAGATTGGTGGATTAAAAATCTTCCTGAGAAGCTGGAGCCACACTTGGCAGAAGAAAAAGAAATAAACCATCAGGAATAAGCAAGACTCCAAAACCCCGAACCCCCAGCCCATACAAAGCTTCTCCATGGCACGTTGCATTGAGAAAACAGGAGGGCTCCCGTGCCGCCAGATGCCAGCTCTAAACTTGCTCAGGAGATACAGACCAACAGGTGAGCAAATAAGCGGCACTCAGCATTCCCACAGTCACCCCTATGGTAGATCAGCATAGCCCACTGGACAGACCAACAAAATAATAACAGAAAATTCCCAAATCTAGAGAAAACTATGCCCATTCAGGTACAGAAAGCTTCCAGGACATCAAACAGACTTGACCAAAATAAAACTACAACCATGACATATTATCATTAAAACAACAAGCACAGAGAATAGAGAAAGAATATTGAAGGCTGTAAGAGAGAGAAAAAAAAAAAAACATACAAAGGTAAACCCCTCAAAATCACAGCAGACTTCTCAATGGAAACCTTAAAAGCAAGAAGAGCAAGGAGTGAGGTATTCCAGGCACTGAATGAAAATCACTTAATGCTAGGATACTCTACCCAGCAAAACTATCATGCAAAATTATGGAGCAATAAAAGTCTTCCATGATAAGCAGAAACTAAAACACTATATGACCACAAAGCCACCACTACAAAAGTGGTGCTTCAAGGAAGCCTGCACACAGAAAATGAAACCATAGAAAGAACAGGCAGCACCAAACCACAAGAGAAGAAAAGGCAAGAAAGTAGAGTTACACTGATTTAACTGAACACAATCAAATCCATAAACAACAAAGACAACTAAATGACAGGAATCACCACATACCTATCAATACTAACACTGAATGTTAACAGACTTAATTCACCCATCAAAACACACCTGTTGTCAAACTGGATTAAAAAGGAAGGTACAACAATCTGTAGCTTACAAGAGACCCATCTCATTGACAGAAACAAGAACTGGCTTAGGGTGAAAGGGTGGAAGAAGATTTACCAAGTCAATGGCCCCCGAAAACAGGCAGGAGTAGCAATACTTATCTCAGACAAAGTAGACTTCAAACCTACATTGATCAAACGAGATAAAGACAAACATTCCACACTAATAAAAGGGGAAATACACCAAAAGAAAATAACAATTGTCAACTTATATGTACCCAACATCAATGCACCAAATTTCATCAAACATACAGTGAAGGACCTAAAAACATATATAAACTCTAACACAGTGGTAGTGGGAGAATTTAATATCCCCCTTTCACCAATAGATAGGTCATCCAAACAAAAAATCAATAAAGAAATCCTAGATCTAAACTACACCATAAATCAAATGGACCTAGCTGATGTCTACAGAATATTTCATCCAACTAGTGCACAATATACATTCTTCTCAGCAGCCCATGGAACCTTCTCCAAAACTGATCACATCTTAGGGCACAAACCAAGCCTCAGCAAATATTAGAAATAATACCATGCATTCTATCTGATCACAACGTATTAAAATTACAACTCAACAACAATAACAACAGTAAAAAAATATGCAAACAATTGGAAGCTGAACAACACATTGCTCAATGATCAATGGGTCACTGATGAAATAAAAAAGGAAATTAAAAGGTTTCTGGAAGTAAATGAAAATGAAAACACAACCTACTGGAATCTATGGACACAGCAAAGGCAGTCCTGAGAGGAAAGTTTATAGCCATGAGTGTATATATTAAAAGGACAGAAAGATTTCAAATCTCAGACGCACAGAAAAACAAGAACAAGCAAAACCCAAAACAAGCAGAAGGAGAGAAATAATGAAAATAAGGGCCAAAATCAATGTAATAGTAACAAAAAAAGTATACGAAGAATCAATCAAACAAAAAGCTGGTTCTTTGAAAAAATAAATAAGATTCACAAACCCCTAGCTAATCTGACTAAAAGGAGAGAAAAAACCCGAATCAGTAAAATAAAAAATCCAAAAGGGGAAATAACAACAAACACCATGGAAATCCAGGAAATCATCAGAGACTACTTTGTGAACTTATATTCTAATAAATTTGAAAATTTTGAAAAAATGGATAGATTTCTAGATATTTATGACCATCCAAAATTGAACCAAAAGGACATTAATCACCTAAATAGACATATAACATAAAATGAAATTGAAGCAACAATAAAGATTCTCCCAAAAAAGACCAGGACCTGATGGATTCTCTGCTGAAGTCTATCAGACCTTCAAAGAAGAACTATTATACAACCCTCCTTAAACTCTTTCATGAAATTGAAAGGGAAGGAAAACTGCTGACAAGGGTGCCCTCTATCCCCACTCCTATCCAACATAGTACTAGAATTCCCAGCCAGAGCAATTAGGCTGGATGAAGAATATAATTCATAAAGCAACTGTCAAAATATCCTTATGTGCAGATGATATGATCCTATACCTTAAAGACCCAAAAAAATCTACCCAAAAACTCTTATTAGACACCATAAACAGGTATAGCAAGGTGCCAGGATATAAAAATCAACTTACAAAAATCATTAGGTTAACCAGGCTCAGAAGACCAAAAATCGTATGTTCTCCCTCATATGCGGACTTTAGATCTAGGGCAAATACAGCAATGTTGTTGGTCTTGGGTCATATGCTAAGGGGAGAGCACATATGGGAGGTATGGGGATAGGTAAGAAACCTAAAACAGGAAAGTATTTGATGTCCCCACTACAGTGGAACTAATACAGAAACCTTAAAGTGACAGAGGTCAATATGAGAAGGGGATCAGGAACTAGTGAAAAACACAGTTAGAGACGAATCAACTTGGGACGTAACACATTTGTACATGGAAGCAATACTAGGAATCTCTCTGTATAACTATCCTTATCTCAACTAGCAAAAATGCTTTGTCTTCCTTATTATTGCTTATGTTTTCTCTTCAGCAAAATTAGAGATAAGGGAGAACAGATTCTGCCTGGAAGCGAGGGTCATCTCTTTTAGAAGACAGAAACAAAGGAATACTCCCTAACTCATTCTATGAAGCCACCATTACTGTAAATAAAAGAAAGATATTTAAAAGAAAACTATGAACCAGTGTCTTTTGTGAATGTAAATGTCAAAATCCTCAATAAAATATTAACTAATCAAATCTAACAATGTGTAAAAAGAACCACATACCATACCCAATTGGGAATTAACCCAGGTAAACAGGATGGTATTACATTTAAAAAACAATTAATTTAGGCCATTCTATGATAAGATTAAGGAAGGAAAATCACATGATCATATTAAAGGATGTAGAAACAGCACTGGACAAAATCCAACATCCATTTGTGATAAAACTTCTTAGCAACCTAATTTGATAGGGCAAATTACCCAAAAACCTACAGTTAACATCATACTTAATGACCAGAAATTCAAAGCTTTTCCACTAAGATTATGAACAAAGTACGGAAGTCCCCTGGTATAGTTTGGATTTGTAGTGTCCTCCAAAGGCCCATGTGTTGGAGGCTTGGTCCCAGCCCACAGCAATATTGGGAGGTGATGGCACCTTTACAAGGTGGAGCCTAGTTGGATGAAGTTAGGTCACTGTGGCCATGCCCTCAATGGAGATATTGGAACCCTATCTCCACCCTTCCCCAATCTGCTTCCTGGTTGCCATGAAGTGAACTGGCTTCCTTTGCCACATGCTCCCACAATGATGTTCTATGCTACCACAGACCCAAAGAAACATGGACTAAAACCTCTGAAAGCATGAGTCAGAATGAACCTTTCCTCCTTTTATGTTGATTGTCTTATGTATTTTATCATATTAAAGGAAACTAACACATTCCTTCTCACCACTCCTTTTCAACATTATACTGGAAATACTAGCCAATCCTCTAAATGTATACAAATTAAGAAGAAATAAAACTGCCTTTGTGCACAGAAGTAACATGATTGAGAAGAAATAAAACTGCCTTTGTGCACAGAAGTAACATGATTGCCTATGGGAAAAATCCAAAAGAACTGGTAAAAATGCCCTGGAGCTAATAAGCAATTAGAACACAGATGCAGGACACAAAGTTAGCATAATAAAGATAATTTGCTTGCTTACATACCAACAATGAACAAGCGTGTCTTGAAATGAGAAGCACAATATAATTTACACTTACACCTTCAAAAGAGAAAAAATTAAGTACATCTCTAACAAAAATGTATAAGATCTGTATGAGGAAAACTACAACTCTGATGACAAAAATTAATGAACTTAATAAACAATACTCTCTGTTCATATAGGAAGACTTAGTATTGTCAGGTATAAATTATATTGTAATTCTAACTTCAAATTCTACTTGCTCATTGTTGGTACACAGGAAACCAAATTGACTGATACATTAACTTGATTTATAGATTCAAGGTAATTCCAATCAAACTCCCAGCAAGTTGGAGATGTAGCTCAGTGGCAGAGCACTTGCCTACCATCTGTAAGGTAGTGGGTTTGATCTCCAGAACTGAAAAAAACATAAACTAAAACAAAACAAAGAAAACTAAACCCCCAAACCTCCCCAAACAGAACTTTATAGCTGGGCATAGTGGTACATGGCTATAATCCTATATACTAGTAATCCCAGCTACAGGCTGAGAATGGAAGACCACTTAAACTCAGAAATTTGTGACTAGCCTTGGCACCATAGTAAGATTATGTTCACAAAAAAAAAGGAAACCAAAAAAATAAGAAAAATAATGGCAAATTATTTTGCCATTTTGTGGATTCTGAAGTTTATGTGATAAGGCAAAAAAGCCAGAAGAGCCAACATGCTGTTGAAGGAGAAAAATGAAATTATACTATTAATATCACCCTATTAAGAGACTAACTGATCTTTGATAAAAAAGGAAAGGCAAAACAATGAAACAAAGATAATCTTTTCAACTGGTGCAAGGACTACTAATCATCCACATACAAAAGAATGAACCTAGACAGAGAAGTAATGCTCTCAACAAAAATTAATTCCAAGTGGATCATACACCAAAACATAAAACAAACAAAAAGCTATAAAATTTCCAGAAGATAACAGAACCCAAAGAATAATGAATTTCAGAGGATTTCAGATTTTACACATGTGGGTTAGAAATATTCAGTCTGTATACAGATGGCAAATTAGCTATCTTACAAAAAGAAGGCCCACAACATATTCATCAGGGAAATGTAAGTTGAAAAAAAGATGAGTGTCTAATAAGATACTTAATATGACTTTCAAAATTTAAAACAATGACACCAAACGTTGGTGAAGATGTGGAACAACAGAAACTCTCATTCGCTGTTGGTGGAAAGCAAAATGGTTCAACGACTTTAAAAGATAGCTTAGAAATTTCTCAGAAAAATAAACATCCCGTACCAGATGAGCCAGCAACTGTACTTCATGGCATTTACCCAAAGGAGTTGAAAAATTACATCCCCACAAAAACCTATATAGGAATATTTATAGAAGTTTTATTTATAATTGCCAAAACTTACAGGCAGGAAAATGTCATTTAGGAGGTAATTGGATAAATAAACTCTGGTACATTCACAGAATGGAATATTACTCAGTGTTGAGAAGAGCACAGAGGAAACTTCAGTGTCCATTGCTAAGTGAAAGAAGCCAAGCTGAAAAGGCAACATACTGTATGATTCCAATTGTATGACATTTTGCAAAATAAAAAATAACACAGGGAAAGACTACGGTTGCTTTCGGTATACAGAAGGAAAGAATGAAAAGGCAAACCACAGAATCTTTTCATGCCAAACATGGTAGATACATGTCATTATATATTTAAACTAAGCCATCGAATGTGTAACAGGAAGAGAGATCCTTAGAATAAACTATGGACATTGGGGATTATAATTGTTAGTGTTGGCTAATTAATTTTCTATAATAAATGGTGGAGGATACTGATAATGGGGGAGGGTATACATTTGTGCAGTTTGTGTAGGCAGGAAGTTACTTAAAGGATCTATACCTTTTGTTTAATTTTTCTGTGAACCCAAAATTGCTCCTAAGAAATTCTTTAATTAAAAAGTTTTTAAGAAGCAGAAAAGGAGGGAAATTGTAGCTAAGTGGCTGAAAGGGAAACACTGATTATAGAAACTAGGATATAAGAAGAAAAAACATCTCAAAAGAGATCACAGTTTTTGGAGTTCACATTAGAGACTATAAAGTATGTGTGATTTCATGAAAGATATGGGGGTGGGGGGAAGTAGCTACAGGCTTATCTATAGAGTCCCACTTTCAGGGTTTGGTTCTACCAGGATTACTAATTATATAATTTTGATAAAATTACTTTACCTCTCAGTATTTCAGTATCTTTATTTTTAAATTGTAAAAATAATGAAACTATCTCATGGGATTATAGTGAGGATTTAATGGGTTGTTAAATGTAAAGTATTTTAAATAGGGCCTGGTAGATAGTAGATCTGATAAGTACAAATTAGGTGGTATTATTACAACTAGTGAAAAAATTATTAGCATCATCATGGGTTAAGTTTCATAAGTAAAAAATAGAAAACACTCAGATGAAATTTTTCTTAAATAATTACTCACTCGCATACTGGATCTCCGTAATTTTTTACGAACATCTCTTCGAATGTCATTCACAGCCACTGATTCTAACTGTTGGTACCGTTGAATTTCCTGGTTTATGGTTCCTTCACTAGCACCTAATTTTCTAAATGCAAGAAAAAAACTGGCAATTATTGTAAAGAAGAAACAAAACAAAACATAATTTCTAAGTGCTCCTTTTTAACTCTTACTTTTTAGAATATCACAGATTAATTACATATGAGCAGGCCAAAATCTTCTATAAATTTTAACAGTTATAGCAGGGGAACTAAAAAAAAAACTTCTAACATATGAGGAAATGCTTCTTAACCATTGCTATATCAAGACTCTGTGAAGCTGGGCTAGGTGTATGGCTCAAGTGGTAGGGTGCCTACATAATACCCTGAATTCAAATACCAATAACACCAAAAGGAGGAGAATAAAAAAGAAAGAAGGAAAAAGGAGACTATGAAAATCATAAACACACTTTGTAGAAAAATGTCTGTATGTAAAATTCTACATGTAAGCTTCAGGTTAGATTTTGGGAGAATGTATTTTGCTCCAAGTTATTTTGTTCCCTGAGAACAAAATTCAAATTGTAAGTCAACAGGAGAAATGTGAATTGCTGTATGATAATTTACAGTTTTTAGGCCATAGCTTTCATTATACAAAGTTCCTATGCTTGTAGAAAGTCCCTAATTAAAGAAAAAAAAAAAACTTAGGGTGCATGAAAACTAGAAATGATGAGGCATAGCTAGGCATGATAGCTCAAGCCTGTTCATTCTAGCTACTCAGGAGGTAAAAGTAGAGAGGATCACAGTTTGAAATCAGGGGGCCAAAAAGTTTGCAAAAGTCCATCTCAACCAGTAAAAGTTGGGCACGGTAGGCACCTGGCATCCCAGCTATGCAAAAGATGAAAACAGAAGGATTTCAGTCCCACCAGTCCTGGCATAAAGGAGACACTCTTTCAAAGGCAGCCAAAGAAAAGATGGCAAAAGGTATGGCTAAAGTGCCTACCTTGCAAGCTTGAGAACATGAGTTCAAACCCTAATACTACCCCACCAAAAAAAAGGATGAGACATGAACATCAACTTTTAAGAAAACAAATGTTTTAGAGTGTAACAAGAAGAATATTCATTCTTATAGAGGAAGTATTACTTAGTAAAGTTATAATACTGTAAGCAACAGGTACAGAAAAAAGATGACCACCACCTACTATCTCCATCCCCTGTTTTAGTTTTAGAGAACTGCCAATACAGACAGGTAAGGGGGAAATAAAACAGAAATTTGGATTCAGGTGCACAAAAGTTCGAATTTCAATTCTTTACTGTCAGCCATTTTACTTTTCAATAAATGCAGATAATGTCATCTCAACTCACAGAAGTGTTGTGAGGATTAAATTGAGATGACATGTATCATACTTAAAATAGATACTTAAATTTTTTTTTCTCTGCTAAAAAATTCCATTCAAGAAATATTGTTAGTTAACTACTAATACACTTAGATATGCATGTGAAGAAGTATATAAGCATATATACATATGGAAAGATGTATATGTGATATAAAGTCAGCCATGAACTGCTCAGAGATGAGGGGTGTGAAGGGCAATAGACTAGGATTTCAGGCCTAACTCTATCACTAACAAACTTATGATCTCAGGCAATTACTTCTTTGGACATTGCTAACCTCACTGATAAACTCTAGATCCACATTCCTCCATATTTAGCTTCCTATGATTCTATTACTAGAGAACACTGTATTAAATTAAAAATCATTATACATACTTAAGGTCATCAATTACTTTGGCCTGTTCATTCAATTCTCTGATATCTACTAAACGCTTCACAATTTTTCTTCCTCTAAGTTCTCCTGACTGGCTAGAAGATGCTCCTTGTCTTCGATACTCTACAGCTTCCTGAAAAATGAAAAGCATATCTGTCAATACCACTATCAGTTCACATAAAAAATCTGTACCACCATACTGACACCTAAAATCAAAGACAGCATGCAAAATCAAAGTCATCTATGCTGAGTAAGATGATTAGAATTCTCCACTGATTCAAATCCCTTCATTTTCATAAGGAATTTATTTAGTTGCTACCTACATTTCCCCATGAGTGTGCTCTGCATGCTTTCAAATGGGACTGGCTAGGCTGAGGGGAGACCCATATCTCTGAGTCACACAGATACTCTGCAGGAACAGAATAGCGCTGATGTTGGGGTGTCAGGCCTAGTAGGTGATTTACAAGTCGCTGCCCAAAGGTGAGTTTGTGGCCATCTCCACTTACTGAACTTCCATCTGAGCTCTAAATATTAAGCAGCAATATTAACTGAAAAATTTCTAAGAACAAAACTTTCATGGTACAATTCAAAAAAATGTTTAAAATAATTTTCAAAACTCATTATCAGAATGAAAGCAGAATATAGCCTTATTTTTGACTAACAACTTGATACTATAAAATATATAGTACACATGGAAATACGTACTTTCAATATGCATTATGTATTTGTTGCTTTTTAAAGACTCATTTGTAAACACTGTTATTAAGATATAATTCACATAATCTACAATTCACCCATTTACAAAACATACATTCCAAGGGTTTACAGTATATTCACAACTCACAACATTGTACAATCATCACACTCTTAGTTAGAAACATGTTCAACACCCAAAAAGAAACCCATTCTCTATTATCAGTCGCTCATTTCCCTTCCTACTGTAATTCCCATCCTCCTCCCCTAGGCATCCATCAATCTACTTTCTATCTATAGATTCACCGGCACTCCACTTAGCATTAATTGTATTACATACACGCAAGGACATTATGAAACACAGAACTCAAATTAAAAGACAATATTATGAAATGAAGACCCAAGGAACGATTATTCCCCTCCCTTCATCCCAAAAAACAACTGTAATATACAAAACAGCACTGAATTAATTATATTTCTATCTCAGGGTAAAATCCAGTGCTGAAAAACACTGGCAATGAATCTACTTACAGTATGGATAGTAGGAGACATAGTATCAACTTCATCCTCATCTGACAGGTCAGCTATGTTCACTGAATTTAGGTCAGCAATATCATCTATGTCCTCCTCTCCTGTCAGTGTTGTAAGGGTATTGCCCAGAGCATTAAGCCTTTTGCCAATATTAGGATCCATGTGAACATCAATCCCACACATTTTCCACAATACATTGAGTGTCCAGGTTCCAGCACTACTACTTTCTGTTTAAATAAAGAAGTGGCATTTTTGCAGGACATGAACGTAAAAGAGAAGTACACTGGGGTGGTATGGAAACATTTGGCAGAGGGATAAGAAAGGGTAATGGGAAGTGAAGAAGTTTGAAGTATATTACATGTATACATATAAAGATATTATAATGAAATGTAACAAACACTGATTGAAATGAGGAGGAAAAGGGAAGGAGGCAAGGGAAGATACACTGACCACACAACACAACTTCCTTGTATTATCAATGATAAATTTTTTTAAAATGAAACAACACAATTCCCTTATATTATCAATGATAAAAATTTTTAAAAAATGAAAAAAGAGGTAGCATTCTTTAAAAGTCTGAAGTACATGAATTTAAGCATTGCTACATTTAAATGATAAAATATATGAGGACTACATACAATAACTAATATCTTCAGAGCAAGATCTGTCACAAACATTAGGTTATGTGCTTGATTTCCATGTGTATAGTGTACATCTACGGTTTCCTATGTATAGCACCCTTCTTATCCTGAGAACTACAGATTCCTTCTCATCAATCTACCTTCCCATGGTTATAATGGGAATTACCATAACCATAGCTCATTAGCCAGAATTAATTACGTCATAGAGGCACCCAGAGAAAAGCACAAACAAGAGCTGAAGAGTGCTGGTGAAAGCTGGGATCTTGATACCAGTAGTTCCTGAGGCCCCTTGAATTGACCTGGTTCCTTCTTTCCTGAGATAGCATTCTGAAGTGTAATGGTAATGTGCAAATAACCTTTGGTGACGTCCCACCTTCGGTGAGGCTAGTTTGAATGGATTATTGTCACTCATAAACCAATAGTCCGGGAAAGGCATGTGACCTCTCCCAAAATACATGTTTGATTCGGTCACTACTTTTTCCTTCCAGCAGTGCTGCTGGAAATGTCTTCTTTTTTTCCAGTTCTCTGTCAATAGCAACTGTAGGCCTTGGTGTTATTTGTGAGAAGTTACTTGAATGAACAATGAAGCTAAGATTGGGGTGGATAAGAGGGAACAGTGAAGAGAGAAAGGAAGTCCACTAAACATCAATATACTTCTGCCACTCTCAACAGAGCCCTTTAGGTCACCTTGCCCAATTCTAGAACATGAGAAATAATAAAAATTTACATTTTACTATCCCCTCAGTTAAGACATGTGTTTCCCTCCATAGTTATCTCCTACCTTGTTTTACTCCTCTCTAATCCTTAAAAGTGTTTCTTTGAAAGTGCCACCATTTGATTTTATGCTCAAAAACATTGAATGGCCTCCCACTTCTCATCAAATCAGGTCTGAACACCTTACTTTGGCATTTATGACTTTTTACCTCTGTTTCAGCCAATCTGAACAACTCTGTGCTTTAGCATCACATCTGTTATTTATTCTCTCTCCCTCAATTTTCTCTGGCCCATGCCTCTCAGTTTTTGCTGAAGGAATATGATACATTCTTTGAGTCCCTGCTGAAGTTTTCATTCTTTCAGGAAGCTTTCTCTGATCCCAGTTCCTCCCATATTTGAAAATAGTTTTTGCATCTTCTACATTTCAATAGCAAATGGGATTTTAATATATTTTATTATATTTTAAAATAACATATTTTATTTTCTCCAATGTAATTCGTCTTCATGTACCTTAACCACAAAACCATAATTCAAATGTATGAATGGGAAAAAGTATATCATATATCATATTTAGTTGAGGGACAGTAGCTCAAGTGTATAATCTTAGCTACTGGGAAGGTAGAGATCAGGATGGAGGTTCAAGGTCAACCTGGACAAAAAAAGTTCCTGAGACTCCATCTTGACTAATGGCTGGAAGCAGTGACCTATCCCTATTATCCCAGTTACTTGGGAAAGCACAATAGGAAGGTCACAGTTAAGGTCAATGCAGGCATAAAGTGAGACTCTCTCAATGGGCTGGCCCATACTACTCCCGTAATAGAGTGCCTTCCTATCTAGCACTAGGGCCTGAGTTCAAGCCCCAGTAGTGCCTTGCTCCAAAGTATATCTTAATCATCTTAGTCTTTCCCAAACATTTTGCAATACACCTGTACATAGTACGTCTAATTAATGATTTAAATACATACCAATATGCTACTATTACAATAGAGTTTTTAAAATAATTAGTGAATACCAGCATTACTTTATATTAAAAAGAAAGCAGAATTCTACCGGACATATAGCAAAATTCATACCAAATGTGAAACGTACCAGCAGCTGCTTGTCCTGTAGTCCTCGAACATACTTCATATGTGCCATCTGGAACTACACCTAAATAAAAATGACATCCGCACTTTTCATTAAACAGGGTACTCAAATTTTTCACCCAAAGATAATTAACATAAATAGACTTACTAGCCTCTCTAGGTGTCAGTCCCTAATTTATGGAGTAAAAGGGCTACCTTAAGAACTCCTAAAATCTGTCCCTTATCTCAGAGTATTTTATTCTATGATTTTCACAATTGGCCTACAGTGTTAGCTTCAAGTTGTGCTTGTGATTCATTATTGGAGTCACAACAACGGGTCACCTCTGAAACTCTAGGGAGGATGCTAAGACAATTTGTATCATTTTAAATGAATGGTATTCGGAGAATGCAAATAAAAAAATGTATTTTTGACAATTAGGAACTGCTACATTGGGTCAGCAACATCATCCGTTGATTTTATCTTCTCTTTGACAAGGAGTGTTGTATGGGGAAAAAAATGGCTACCAGCTGATGTGAATATCAAGACCATTGATCTAGCCCAAGAACACATCTAATTCTAAATACAAAACATTTTAATACCACGTAGCTTTCACCTGATAAGTTTCACAAAAGAGATTAATTAACGTCAACAATTTCAAATAGTATAGGACATATTGTCCTTGAAATAACTTTTAAATAAAACAGTATTTTAAGATAGAATTAAGGCCTATCCTAGTAATACTTAACAGAAATTAAGTATCAATCTAAACTTGACAGTGTATGATCTTAGATAAAAATGTCCTTTTAAAACTTCCTCTGAATTCTAAATTGGTATTAAAATGTTAATTAAAATTGGGCTTGCCTTTCCTGTTCTAGGTACTTTGGTGTTTTCTCACTTAAATTTGTTCCGACTTAGACATACTACAATTTAGTTTGTGAATAAGGATTTGTTATCAAGTACCAATTTCTATTATGTACCTTTTAAAAATGAGATTGCCAATAATTTAAAAATCTAAATTATATTTTAAAGCCATACAGTACTGGTATCTGACATTCCAATTCTAGACTAAATAAAAAATAGATATTGCTTTATGGTAAAGTATTCACTCAATATCCCTTGATAAATGTGGTTACAAATGAGAACAAATTAGCCTTTCAAATTTAAGAATGCTAAATGAAAAGAAAACCCTTCAAATTTGAACATTTCTTTTTTCCCTGAGACATTAAATGAAGGTTACATCTAAGTATACTTCCTAATTAAAAAAAGTTAAAAAGTAGTAGACTAATTTGTCTATTTTGTCATTTAAAATTCTTAGAAACAACAACTCTGCTCAACTACCTCTGACATTCTCCTAACAAATTCAAACAATGGTGGATTACAAAAGCAAATAATTTAATACTCAAAATAAATTATTCTGATTATAACAATGATCAGCATGTTACATTGTAAATTGTTGAAGAAAATGTATACTGAGGTGCTGAATTATAATTTATTCATTTTTTCAATACAATTTTGACTCTGAGTCTGAGGCATATTTTTTATTTCATATTGCTTATGCATTTTCCCATTCCCTAAAAGAAGTTGTTAAGGCAATTGTACATTTTATTTTCTTCCAATCGTCTTTATATTTATTTTATATATTTATTTTACTTAATACAAGGATGGCAAAGATATCACCTCTATAAAATTAGTAGGCTTAAATTAATTTTTGCCTTACAAAGTTGTAAGTTATACCCATTTTTTCAGAAAGGGGAAAAACTGTATAAATGATAGCATACTACATTCTAAAACATATTATTTGACTTACAAGATCAGCTGAGGAATTCAGTTCACAATCTTTTAATTACTGAAGTATAATTTTTCTGCATCATAAAAAGTAACAGCATTTGACTAACTCTACCACAATATTTAAAACATTAAATGAATCCTTTTAATTTTAAAATTGCATTTAACACAACTTTAGTTATACTCAATCTTGAATATTATGAAATTTGAGGAATTCACATAAATTTGGACATGTGGATTTATTCACGTCAATACTAATTAAGGCTGGAACTCCTAGACCTGGAAATTGACAACATGTATATTTTATGAATTCGGTCTTACACATTTATTACTTACATTCCAGATCCCTATGGAACAAAAATGGTTTATCTGGTCATTCATGGACCATTACAGGAAACAGAAGGAGTGAGCAAAGCTTCAAACAGTATAGCAGAACACTGAAAAAGAATGTCTGATTGGTGTACTTACCCAAACTACTGAAAGCTGTAGTTTTTCAAAATATGTTTTGTTACTTTTAACTATGAATAGGCCTTATTTCACAAAATCTAACAGCATTCCTATACTTGAACATGCTTTCCTTTTTAAAATGGAGAGTTTTTATTTTTTAAAATTCTAAACCTCAATTAGAAAATAAGATACTCACAAGCATTCATTACTAGATCCCCACGAATTTCTGGTTTCCAGTCATCCCACGATGTCTCAAAGCCATCAGCGAAACGGATACAAAAATTTTTGAAGTGCCCTTTGCTAACTAGAGATTCTGAAGAACAAGCAGTGATGAGAGTACTTTCAATGGTTAATACTAGAGCAGAGCCAGTATCAAGGTCTCCAGTGTGATTAGACTGCAAAATTAAAGTAGAAAGAAGACAAAAGTTGACTTTGTTTTATAAATTTAAGAATCTTTCACAGATTAATAAGAATGAAAATTTAGAGAGGTTTAAGCCTAGAAATCCTCATTATGAAGCAGCTTAGAAAGATAGCTTTTGAAAATCTGTTATATGCATTTTTTTGTTACTTGCAAGGTTTCTGTTTTAGTCTTGGGAAGGACGCTCACTATGACAACCACCCCTAGTGTCTCTGGCCTTCCTAAGCTCTGTCCACCATGCCATTAAAAAAAGTACTATATTTCAATTCCTGAGAGACCAACATACCAATGTTGTCCACCTTCAAGAATAAAATTAACATTGTCTTATTAAACAGAATTCCAAAATATAAATTCATTCAACAACTGGCCACAGATTATTTAATGTAAATTATACCAGTAAAAATATAGACCTTTATATTTCATTTTTGTAACTATTATTTCTTGGTCAGATGGGTGTTTATAGCATTTTCTCACTCATAAACATATGCATGTACATATGTAATCCTAGAATTGAACTTAAATTATGAAGAGAACATTCTTACAAGTCTATGTACACACATAACATAGATGTTTTATTACATTCATTAACATTAATATTTATTACAGTCTACAAGCATTTTGAAATTCTCAGCCTCAGAAGCATTTTGACATTAGAGATGAGATTAATCAATACCACTCTTCTGTGTTCATTTTATAAACAAGTCTAATTGAAGATTTTCTTTGCTATAAAATATAAAGATTCTAAATACTAAGGTTACTTATAAGGGTAAAGTTAAGAGTTATCAAATGAGTGTAAACCTTACACTATTATAAAACATACCCTAGTGCTTCAGAGAATTCTCATGCAATTCAGATTATAGAAGAGTAATGGCTAAAGGAGTTTAATGATTGTTAGCTACTAGATTCAAGTTAGAAACTATTCTGAAGAATGTATAATACTGTATAATCACAGAAATAGTTAAGAGAAGTACATTGTTTGTAATCCTGAAATTAAAGGAATATGACTCAATTTTTTGTACCTGTGCAGTATTTGTGATAGGTAGGCAAATTCCCAGATCATTCACAGTCAGCTGGAGGAAAAGAGTCCCAAAAGCCTGAGCTGATGTTTGCTGAATACCAGGTAACATATCTACTACTTCCTTTGTAGCCATATGAATATCCTTATGTAAAGCCATCCGTTGTTCATTCCAATTATCATAAGCAGCCTTATAATTTAGCCAAAACAGCACAGCTTTTGAGAGTGAAGGGAAGGCAGACAGAAAATTAAAATCAATGATGCAAATGATTTACTATGATAAGTGATCCTCAACAGCTACAAAAAATCTAAAACTTACTCTCTAAAACTATAGCATAAGAATTGAAAGTAAGAGGATACAGTCAACAAATAAAACAATTAAACAGAAAGTAGGCAACTGTAAAAAGGTAGCAGAAAAATGAAAAGTCTGTTTCATTCATTCAGTGTTTGTATATGCCTATTATATGGAATAATGAATGCAAACAGAAATGTAGTTGACTTTGTGGGTAGAGCTTAAAGTTACTAATTTTTAAAATTTTCTCTAAAAATGAGAATTACATAATGTTATAAATGTACATTGAAAGGATCTGACTGACACAGAAAGATGACAGACATCTGAGTTTTTTAACAAGAAAGAAACCTTAAGGAAAACTCATTTTGTGGCAGTATATAAGAGAAGCCTAAAAAGATGATAAAGATGGAGGGGCCAGAGAAGTAGGAGGAAAATTAAGAATCTACCAAATGTAGAAAGTACTTTAAGGAGTGAGTCAAAGCTGATGATAGATTGGTAAAATGAGAGAAAACCATGTACACAGGATTTAGCAAAATAAAATGCAGTGCGGTCAAAAGGACAATTATCTTATAAACATATCACAAGACTCAGGCTGTTACCTACTGCAATCTTAAATAGTTTCAAAATTGGCTTCTCATTGCTTCTAAAATATAATATAAACATATTTACCCAGTCAATATTAATTTTATTCTATTTACCTGTTCAGCGTTCCTTTCTATTACTTTCTTTACTCAAAGCTGCTTCTATAATTTTCTTAGATCACTGTGCTCACTTTTCCATATTTGCTCTCATTTGGCAAATGTCTACTTAGTTCTTACTATATGCCAGGACTCTTCTAGGCCCTGGGATACAAAAGTAAGTAACAGATGCTCCATTCCTTGCCTCTTTAGTAAACTCCTAACACAAAGTTGAATCTGAAGAATTTGCTTCTCCTTTAAGAAGCACAG
Organism: Castor canadensis; assembly: GCF_047511655.1. NCBI lineage: Eukaryota > Metazoa > Chordata > Mammalia > Rodentia > Castoridae > Castor > Castor canadensis. The sequence continues at coordinate 56,258,007 of NC_133394.1, forward strand.
AAAGTTACAGACTCCCTCAGCTCCCAAAATGTACATATCAAACTCCATTTTGTAGTTTACTTTGACAACCTTCCTACTGGACTAGGTTCCTCAAGGGCAGAAATCCTATTGTCCATTTCTACTTCTAGACATTACACAACAAATATTCATAGAATAAATAAATAAACCTGTGCCCAAATGACAAAGGGATAGATTATCCTCCCAAAAAACCTTAATATTCAAATGAAAATTCAGACACTCCTATTTATCCATGTAGGAACTAAAATAACTTTGATAGGTAAAATGACTTCAAACTAAAGAAAATATGCAAGAATTTGGATTTGGATGCTAACAATTCAGATTTAAGAAACATTTTGCTGTCAAACATTTACACTGGTGAGCTAGAGTTGATTCATATTGAGCATTATCTAAGCATTTCCAAATCCTAAAGTTAGGGAGAGACCAAAATGGTGGATAGTCGATAGACCCCTAAACTCTGAGCTTTCACAAGTGTGAAAAAAACTTTCAAATTCATGGTAGCAAGGGCTAGGGAACCTGACTTCTCCACCAAATAAGATACTATCAATTCACAGGCAAACTAAAGTACAATGACTAACCTTTAAATTAGATTTTTATGGCACAAAACAGCTCCAGAGCCTGGGAGCTGCAACTGCTGGCTGCTGTGCCAGTCAGACAGCGGTTTCTCCTTTGTTTTTGTTCATTTTTCCTTTCTCCAACCAGCAAAAACACAACGCAGAGAATTGCAGGACAAGTTCTGAAACAATCTTGGTTGTCCTCGACCCACCAAATTCGCGGACACTGAATCTCTGATGCCACTTGCCTATAACCAGGCCTGCTGACTCCTGATACCATGAGAGAAACTACAACCCTTTTAGGGGAGCCTGCCACACCACCTGGTCTGGAGGAAACCACATGGTCCAGCACAGCTTCCAGGGAGATTGCACCCCTCATGAACAAAGCTGTTGGCCTATTAGATGGAAAGAAAATAACAGCACTGCTTGGTGGAGGAGGGGTGGTAAAGTCCACTATGTTATAAAGTGCTGAATTAATCTAACCTGTGTGGGAGAGGATGACCCAGCCTGCACAGCCTGGGGAAAATAAACACATTCAACCACCCTGGAGAAACAGGTAGCAAGTTGAAACTAACAGCCTTTCCAGACAAGAATGTTCACCAAACAGCTTGATTCCAGCTTCCAAGCTTGCCTAGCAGGCAGGAGGAGCTGGCGACTATTCATACATCAGATCCTCATGTGACAACTTCAGAGAACCCACTTATGCAAACAAGCTAACCCTAACTCCACCCCACCCCATACACACACCCAAGAAGAAGAGCTTGGGCTTAATCATCCTACATGGAAACTCCCCAGACATGTCTGGTAGAGAGAGGCAGCACCAAATACCACCCAGACCAGCATGTCAACCCTAAGGTGGGGCAGCACCCAGATAAGAAATTGGAGGGAAGCGCCCATTTGAACTCACAGGAAAGCTACTCTTCTCCATAACAAGGAGAAAATGTGGACAATAAATACATATACATATTATTTAAATTTTTTTTTACTTTTATATTAGGTTGAAATTTTAATTTGCTTAGCCTTCTCTTATTTCACATCCCTTTTTCTCCTGACTTTATTTCCTCTTTCTACTCTTCTTTTTCTTCCTTCCCTCCCCTTATCTTCCTTTCCTACCCCTCCTTTTACTCCCATTGTTTCTTTCTCCTCCACACAAACCACTCACCCAGTAGTTTACTACACCACCTTTACACATACTCCCATCCTTTCTATCCCAGTACAATCATTGACAATAACACCCTCAACCTCAACAACCTCACACACATTAGCCCCAACAGCCCATAGCTCCTCTACCCCTTGCCCAATCCCCGATCCTGTCTCCTCTTCTATCACTAATCACTTTAATTATCTAAATATCAATTTTTTATACAAACAATTGTTATTTCCCTAATACCCACTGTTTGTAGATAATATTGCCAAGTTTTTTTCTATTATTTAAGTAACTAATTTGGCATTGAATCCATGAATTTGTTAGTACTGAATTATACCTCCAGGTCAATAAACAAAAATGTGACAGCAACCTAGCTAACAACTAAACTAGCCAGAGAACAGAAATTGAGTTAAGGGAAAGAAAACAGGTAATTAAAACTCCTAACCAACTAATCAACAACAGATGAGCAAATCTCAAAATAGACACATGGGGAACAAAAGGAGGTAGAAAAAAAATGACTCTTCAAAAGATTATTAATCACACAATAGAGGATTTGGTAGACAGTGAAGGGGATGAATCATCAGTTGTTGAGGTCAGAAGAAGTATAAGGACTTTTAATGAGCTTAAAGAAGACATACAAAAACAGATCAATGAATCCCAGGAGTGCACAGATAAAAAACTGAGAAAGACACAGAAAAAAACAAATGAGTTCAAAGAGGATTTAAACAAACTTTGGAACAAAACGAAGGAAATTATAAAAAAAGAAGAAAGGAAGAAATTAAATAAAATAAAAAAGGCAATACAAGATGTAAAATAGAAGCTTAACAAAGACAAGGAAAAATATCAAAAAAAAAAAAAAAGAAAGAAAGAAAGAAAGAAAGAAAAGAACCAAACAGAAACCCTGGGAACATTAAGTTCCTTAAGTCAAATTTAAAAATACAGCTAAAAGCCATTCTTGCAGACTGGAACACAAAGAAGACAGAATTTCAGGACTTGAATACAAAACAGGTATTAAAGAAAAACAAAGGAATACTTAGAGAAAAGACTGAAGAGTTGTGAAAAGAATACACAAGAACCCTGCTACTCCATCAAAAGACCAAAACTATGAATTGTGGGCATCGAAGAAGGAAAAGAGGTACAAGTCAAAGGTACAGGAAAGATAATCAACAAAACAATAGCAGAAAACTTCCCTAATCTCAAGAAAGAGATGCCCATCCAGCTACAGGAATTCTCTAGGACACTAAACAAACCTGATAGAACCTCTTCATGGCATATTCTAGATAAAACAATTAACACAGAGAACAAAGAAAGAATGATGAAGGCTGTAACAGAGAAAATTAGTAACGTGTAAGGGGAAACCCATCAAAATAGTAGATTTTTCAATGGAAACCTTAAAAGCAAGAAGGGCATGGAGCAAGGTATTCTGAGCAATGAAAGAATACAATTTCAATCCTAGATATTCTACCCAACAAAGCTATCATTCAAAATTGAAGGAGGAATAAAACCTTTCATGATAACAGAACTAAAACAATACATGACTACTAAACAACCACTACAAAAGATTCTGAAAGGAATTTTACACACAGAAGAGGAAAATAAAAGTAGCCATGAAAAGATGGGAATTATAAACTCAAGAGAACAGCTGGTAAGAGTAGCACAGAATTGATTGCAAACACACAAACCCTTATATGAAAACAACTAAACGAAGGGAATCACTACATACCTCTCAATATTAAAACTAAAAACAACGGCCTCAACACCCCCATCAAAAGATGCCCATTGGCAAACAGGATTAAAAAGGAAGATCCAACGATTTTATGTTTACAAGTAACCCACCTTAGAGACTGAAACAACTGGATTAGGGTAAAACAGTAGAAAAATGTTTACTAAGCTAATGGCCCCTGAAAACAGGCAGAAGTAGCATTACTTTTATCAGATAAATTAGACTTCAAGCCTACTTAGTAAGAATTGACAAAGAAAGCCACTAAATACTAACAAAGGAGAAATACATCAAAAGGAAATAACAACTGTTAACTTCAACAGGCCCAAATCTCATGCACCCAACTTCATTAAATATACACTACTGGACATAAAAACACAGAAAGACCCCAACACAGTGATAGTGTGAATATTCAAATCAATACTCCTCTATCACCAACAGATAAGTCATCCTGTCAAAAATTTGTAAAAAAAAAAAAAAAAACTTTAGAACTGAATGACACCACAGATCAACTGGACCTGACAAATGTCTACAGAGTATTCAATGCTGCAACAGCAATAATATACATTCTTCTCAGCAGCCCATGGAATTTCTCCGAAATAGATCATATGTTTACATCACAAAGCAAGTATTAACAAATACAAAAAACCTGAAATAATCCTCTGTATAATGTCTGACCACAAAATAAAATTAGAACTCAAAAAGAAAACAGAAAATACTCAAACACCTGGAGACTGAACAATAATACATTGCTACATCATTAGTGGGTCACTGAAGAAATGAGGGAGGAAATCAAAAAGTTCCTGAAATTTAATGAAAATGAAAGTACAACCTACCAGAAATTATTGGACACAGCAAAGGCAATGCTAAGGGGAAAGTTTATAGCCAGGAATACATATATTAAAGACAAAACGTTTGAAATAAACAACCTAATGCTGCATCTCAAACTCCTAGAAAAACAAGTATAACCTAAACACAAAACTAGTGGAAGGAGAGAACTCATAAAAATAAGGGCCAAAAATCAATGAAATAAAGACCAAAAAAACCCATATAAAAAAATCAAGAAAACAAAAAGCTAGTTCTTTGAAAAGATAACTAAGATTGATAAAACTCTAGCAAATCTGACTAAAATGAGGAGGGAAAAGACCCAATTTTAAGAAACAAAAAAGGGAGATCGCAACACCACCAAGGAAAATTCAGGAAACCATTAGAGATTACTTTGAAAACTTATATTCAAATAAATTGGAAAATCAAGGAGAGATGGACAAGTTTCTAGACACATATGAACAAACAATATTGAACCAAGAAAAAAATAAATCACCTAAATAGATCTATAACAAGCAATGAAATTGAAGCAGTAATAAAGAGTCTCCCAAAAAATGAAAAGTCTAGGACCTGAGGGATTCACTGCTAAATTCTACTAGACCTTTAAAGAAGAACTAATACCAGCACTCCTCAATCTTTTCCATGAAATAGACAGGAAAATTCATGCTATGAATAATACTAATCCCAGAACTAGACAAGGACACAGCAAATAATGAGAATTACAATATAGCTCTTTAATGAACCTGAATGCTAAAATTCTCAATAAAATACTGTCAGAGTTCAGCAACGTATCAAAAAAATCATACTTCATGATCAAGTTTGGTTTTATCCCAGGGATGTAGGGATGGCTCAACATACACAAATCATTAAATGTAATACAGCATATGTAAGAAGCAAAAACAAAACTACATGATCTCAACACATGCAGAAGAGGCCTTCAAAAAAATTCAGCATGCTTTCATGATGAAAGCTGTGATTACACTAGGAAGAAAAGTAATGTTCCTCAGCATAGTAAACATTATATACAACAAACCCATAGCCACCATCATACTAAATGGGGAAAAATTAAAACCATTAGCTCAAAAGTCACAAAAAGAGACAAAATATCTACTTTCCATTCTTATTCAACATGGTCCTGGAATTCCTAGCAACAGCAGTAAGACAAGAAATAAAAGGAATTTAAACAGTACAGGAAGAAGTCAAACTATCCCTATTTGCAGAAGACATGATTTTATACCTAAAAGACCCTAAACACTTAACCAGAAAACTCCTAGACATAATAAATACCTTCAGCAAAGCAATAGGATACAAAATCAATTATCAAAATCAGTAGCCTTCCTGTATACCAACAATAAACAGACTGAGAAAGAATATATGAAAATAATTCCATTTACAAATAGCTTCAAAAAATAAAATATCTGGGAATAAACATAACAAGGGATGTGAAAAATATCTATTATGAAAACTATAAACCACTGAAGAATGAAGTCAAAGAAGACAAGATGGAAAGACCTCCCATACTGGTGGATCAGTAGAATTAATATTGTAAAAATGGCTATTACCAAAAGCAATCTACATATTCAATGGATTTCAAATGAAAAGCCCAATGACATTTATCACAGAATTTGAAAAATCAACCCTGAATTCATATGAAGGCACAAAAGACCTCACATAGCCAAGGCAATACTGAGCAAAAAGAGGAATGATAGAGGTATCACAATTCCTGACTTCATACTATACTACAGAGCCATAGCAATAAAAACAGCATGGTACTAACACAAAAATAGAAATGAAGATCAATGGAACAGTAAACCCAGAGATAAATCCATACAGCTATGCCCACCTGGTTTTCAACAAAGGCAGCCAAAATAAAGATGGAAAAAAGACAGCTCTACAACAAATATTGCTAGGAAAACTGGGTATGTTTATGCAGAAAACTGAACCAAGATCGATGTCTTACCCTATACAAACATCAACTCAAAGTGGATTAAGGACCTTAATATAAGGCCTAAAACATTGAAAAACTACAGGAAGTAGGAGAAAATACAATGGATCCCATATAGGCATAGACAATGACTTCCTTAAAAGAGCTCCAATGGCTTCCCAAATAAGAGAAAAGGATGGACAAATGGACTGCATCAAATAAAAAGCTTCTGCACTACAAAAGAAACAGTCACTAGATTTAGGAGACTGCCCATAGGATGACAGAAAATTTTTGTGAGGTATTCATCTGATAAAGGATTAATATCCAGAATCCGTAAGGAACTAAAAAATCTAAACCCCCAAAGAATCACCGTCCCAATGAAGAAATGGGCACATGAATAAATAGGGAATTTTTAAAAGAAGAGATACATATAGCTAATAAACACATAAAGAAGTCCTCCCCTGGCCATAAAAGAAATGCAAATCTAAAGTACACGAAGATTTCATGTCACGCCAGTTAGAATGGCTACTTTTAAGAACACAACAACAAATGTTGGCAAGGATGCAGCAAAATAGAAACCCTTGGGGGGGAGGGTTGGGGGGGAATGTAAATTAGCATAACCATTATGGAAAGCAATATGGAGATTCCTTAAAAAACTAAAAGTAGAACTGTCATATAATTCAGTGATACCGCTCCTGGGCATATCTCTAAGGAATGTAAGTCAGGATATAATAGAGACACCTGCACACCATTGTTTATTGTAGCACTGTTCACAAAAGCCATGCTATGGAAACAAGCCAGTTGCCCTACAGCTGATGAATGGATTAGGAAAATATGATATATATATACACACACAGACACACACACACATATATGTATGTATGTAGATATGTACATAAGTCTATATGCATGCACACACACACACTGGAATTTTATTTAACCACAAGGAAAAAGGAAACTAGGTGGTCTGAAGGTAAATTAACACAAATGGAGGACATAATGTTAAGAGAAGCCAGGTTCAGAAAGAAAAAGGCCACGTTTGTATAGAACCAAACGATAAATACACAAAAACAAACATGATCATTTAGAAAGTTATATGTAAAATATGTTTGCAACAGTGGACCTACTCTATGCAACTTAGGAGAGGAAGAAAAGGAAAAGAGAATGATAGTGATTCAACAATATCGAAATAAATTACACCTGTGCAGATAGAGAATATAATGGTATGTACTGAAAGCTGCTGAATAACAGGAGGTGGGAGGGAAGCCATAAGGGAGAGTATTGGAAGGGGTTGAACTGACCAAGGTAAAACGACTAACACCAATAATATTTAGAGAAACTCCTTTGAACACTGAGTTTGGAATTAATAAAAGACAGGACCGTATAATAGTTATAGTGTATGTGGGGGGGTGTACTTGTGGGAAGGGGGAGGTTGAATGGAAGAGATGAAGGTAAGGGAATATGGTTGATAGGCTTCATATACACTATGAAATAAAACAATGAAACCTCTTGAAATTGCTTTAAGTGGGGCGAGGAGGGGGTCAAGGGGTAAAGCTGATAGGGGCACCTAACACATCCATAAGGTAAGCCTATTCGGAATTGTCATAGCAAATCCCCCCTGTAGAACAAATGTATCCTAGTAAAAATGGAAAAAAAATTTTAAAATAAAAAACCCTAAAGATAGTAATGACTAGTTTACTCTTACCTCTATCAAAGGCCACAGGCTGTGCATAAACAATTGGCCTATTCAAGGTAATGAGCACAGCTTCTCTATCTGAAGAACCACTGATTTCTTCTCGAAGAGCATTCCTTAATCCAATTCTAGTTTTAAAATAAGCAACTTGATGAAAATCTGAGCCAGCTTCCTCATAAACCTAAAATAAAATTTAAAGCACAGTAACATAAAAAATGGAAAATGCTTAATAAAAAAAGTAAGCATTGTTAAGAGCACTGTTCACCAAACAACCACAGTGCATTTTTCTCAATTTCAACTGTTAACAAAACATTCCTTATATACTATACCATAAATACTTCAAATTATTACAAAATATGAACTTCCATGTATGACATAAATATGGACCTAGGAACATGGCTCAGTGGGAGAACATTTGACAAGCACATGTAAGCCGCCTCTGGGTTCAATCCCCAGCAGAGTTAAATATGGTGATATATTAAATATTTCAAAACATGTTTTCATTTGAAAAAATTATGCTTGCTGGAGATAACAAGAAATTCCTATTAATTTTTTCTCCACAGAACCTTTAATATAGCTACTCAATTTTTCAACCGTGACTGGTATTTTTTAAATTGGTTCTTCAAATCAGAAAAGGTTGATTAAAATCTACATACATTTTAGCAAATTATAAACCAAACCACCAAAAAAAAAATCCCCAATGAGAAAAGAGCCAAAGCTAATTTTATAAAACTGTTACATGTTTAACATTATTGTACATAAAACTTGCAAATATTCTGCAGAGAAGCCATAAACCTAATAACATGCTAGGTACTGACTGATGTGAGCACATGGCATTGAAATAATTTTGAACAAATTTTAAAAAATACAAAAAATATTTATGAAGATAGTAGGTTAACTTTCATATGCTTGATCTTGCACTAAATTATGTTAACACATAAATGGGATACATGAAATTAAAAAGCTTCTGCCTAACAAAGGAAACAGTCACTAAACTGAAGACACAGTCCTCAGAATGGGAGAAAATCTTTGCCAGCTATATAGCTGACAAGGGATTAATAACCAGAATTTATAAAGAGCTCAAAAACAAAACCTCCCAACAAATCAATGACTCAATGAAGAAATGGGCAAATGAACTAAACAGAAGTTTTTCAAAAAAGAAGTGCAAGTGGGCCAAAATCACATGAAGAAAGTCTCAACATCCTAGTCATAAAGGAAATGCAAATCAAAACCACATTAAAATTTCACCTCGCTCCTATTAGAATGGCAAACATTATGAACACAAACCACAACGAATATTGGCAAGGATGCAGGGAAAAAGAAACTCATGTAAACAGCTGATGGGAATGTAAATTAGCACAACCACTATGGAAAGCAGTATGGAAGTTCCTCAAAAATCTAAAAACAGAACTACAATATGATCTAGGGATCCCACACCTGGGCATATATCTAAAGGAATGTAAATACAGATACAATAAATATACTTGGACACCCATGTTTGTTGCAACATAATTTACAGTAGCCAAGTTATGGAAAAAGACCAACTGTTCTACAAATGATAAAAAAAATAAGAAAATGTGATATCTATATATGTGTGTTTTATGTATATGTTTATATACATATACATACACACACACAGTGGAATTTTATTCAGCCACAAAGAGAATGAAATTATGTCATTTGCAGGTAAATGGATGGAAATGGATATCATCATATTAAGTGACATAAGCCAGGTTCAGAAAGATAAAGATTTTATATTGTCTCTCATATGTAGAAGACAGATCCAAATGATAGACATATACACAAATACAAGCATTAATATATATGTATATATATGTGTAAATATATGCATAAACACATACATACATACAGGACATGTACCAATAGTTGGATTGTTTGAGGACACTAAGGGGAGGAGAGATAGGAAAACAGAATGATCAAGAGCATACAAAACTGAAATAAACTGCATCTGTGTAGTAACAAGTCCCAAAATAAACCACACAATGAAAATTGCTGAACATGGGGTAGGAGGCAAAGAGTAAGGAGTTGTAACAAAAGAGGTTAGATGATCAAAGTATAATATATTCACAGGTGAAATACCAAAGGAAAATCCCTTTAAGCAATGAACATACATTTAAAACAATAAAGGACAGGAATGCAAAACAGATCATCTTAGGGGGAGGATACTAGTGAGAAGGGGAGGATGAATGACAACAGTAAAGGAGAGTGAATGTGGTTGATCAGCTATGTATGTGTACAAAGATGAATTCGGTTGAAATCTGTTGAAGTCAGTCATTTTAAGAAGGGTGTAGGTGGATTTGGAAGAATAATAGTGGGGATGAACCTAACTGGGGTATACTGTACACATGTATGCAAATGTCACAGCCAAAACCCTCTCTATATAACTATCGTATACTTAAAAAAAAAAAAAGAGTTAAAATGTTGTCATAAAACACAATGAAAGGCTAAGTAAAATTTTCAAGGCCTTCTTTTAAAAAAAAATTTTATTACGATATATTCACTGTGCAGGGGGATTCACTGTGACAATTCCAAATAGGCTTTTTTATTGACAGATCATACCCACTGTCTCTCCCCCTCAACTCCCTCCCCACCCCACTGAAAACAACTGCAAGAGGTTTCTTCTATTTCATGTAAGTATATGAAGTCCATCAATCATATTCCCTTACCTTAATCTCCTTCATTCAACCTCCCACTTCCACAGGGGGAAGTACTCCCTCATGCACTCTGTACCTGTTTTATAGTCCTGTCTTTCATTATTAATATTTAAGTCGATAAAGGTGTTTCTCAATGTATGCCCACTGTGAGTATACTTTACTTTTGTCCATTCAATCCCTTCCATTACTTTCCTCTAACCCTTTACCTCCCACCCTCACCCCCATTTTTTAATAGCTTTCAATACATATCCTTATATCCTCTTATCATTCACAGATGTTCATTTATGATATTGTTACGCTCTACCATTCTCTTTTCCTTTCCCTCCTTCCCTGAGTTCCACAGAGTAGTTCCACCATTACAAACATGCTCTACATATGAGTTTGTATATCATGATATATCATCATGTTTGGTTTTGTGTATATCTTTTGGATTTATCTTCCACATATGAGAGAAAACATGCTGCCTTTGTCTTTCTGAGCCTCAATACTTCACTTAACATGATGTCCTACAACTGCATTCATTTACCTTCAAACTACATGTTGTTGTTATTCTTTATGGCTGAGTAATATACCATTGTGCATGTATATTTTTGATCCATTTATGAGTTGCAGGGTATCTGGGTTGTTTCCATAGCTTGGCTATTGTGAATACTGCTGCAATGCACATCAGGTGTCTCTATTTTATCCTGACTTACATTCCTTTGGGTAAATGCCCAGAAATGGTATCACTGGGTCATATGGCAGTTCAACTTTCAGTTTTTTGAGGAATCTCCATAATGCTTTCCATAATGGTTGTACTAATTTACATTCTCACCAACATTGTATAAGGGTTCCTGTTTTGCAGCATCCTGGCTAGCATTTGTTGTTTTTCTCTTGAATGTGACCATTCTAACTGGAGTGAGATGAAATCCTGATATAGTACTTTAGATGTGTACCTTTTTTTATAGCTAGGGAAGTTGAACATTTCTTCACATATTTATTAGCCATTGGTACCTCTTCTTTTGAAAATCCCCTATTCAATTAATGTGCCCATTTCTTCATTAGGATGTTGATTCTTTGAGGGTTGAGTTTTTTGAGTTCCCTGTAGATTGTGGATATTAGATCCTTATCAGATGAATAGTTGGCAAAGCTTTTCTCTCAATCTGTGTGCTCTCGAGTCTAGTGACTGCTTCTTTGAGTTCTATTTAGGAAATCCTTCCCTAAGCCTATATGTTCCAGTGTATTAACTACTCCTTCCTGTAGTTGATTCAAAATTTCAGACCTTTTATTAAGGACTCTGATCCACTTTGAGTTGATTTTGGTACAGAGTGACAGACAGGGATCTAGTTCCAGTGTTACACTTGTGGATATCCAGTTTTACCAGCAACATCTGTTGAAGAAACTGTCTTCTCTATTGTATGTTTTGGCCTCCTTTTTTGAAGATCAGTTGGCTTTAGCTGCATGGGTTTACCTCTGGGTCTTCTATTCGAATCCATTGTTTTTCATATCTCTTTTTGTGGCAATACCATGCTGTCTTTATTATTATGGCTCTGTAGTATAGTGTGAAGTCAGAAATTCTGATACCTACAAGCATTGGACTTTTTGCTCAGGATTGCTTTGGCTATTCGAGGTCTTTGTGTTTCCGTAAGTATTTTAGGATTGATTTTTCTATCTCTGTGAAGAATGTCATTGGAATTTTGATAGTGATTGCACTGAACATGTAGATTGCTTTTGGTAGCATGGCTATTTTCACAACATTGATTCTACCAACCCATGAGCATGGGAGATCTTTCCATCTTCTTATGTCTTTTTCAATTTCTATCTTCAGTGGTTTATAGTTTTCATGGAAAAGGTCTTTGGTTTCCTTTCTTAAATTTATTCCGAGGTACTTTATTCTTTTTAAGGCTATTGTAAATGGGACTGTTTCCCCTGATTTCTTTCTCGGTCTGTTCACTGTTGGTATATAGGAAGGTTACTGATTTCTGTATATTAATCTTGTATTCTACTACTTTGTCAAGTCCTTCATAAAGGAGTTTTCATTAGAATTTACAGTGATAAATGCCAAGAACTTAAATGATTTTTTAAAATATAGTAATATAGGAGTCTCTACTCCTGTTTCTTGCATGGGGGCAGGAAGTTTCTCTGTTTTTTCCCTTTCCTCCCTAGTTTTATCTTCTTATACTAAGTTTCTTTCTTAATAAACTGTACAATTATTTTTACGACAAAAAATATAATAATACATAAGTGAAAGTCATTCATAATGGTATGCGACACTGAAAAGCCACAGTTGTAACATCATTATATTCTGCACATACCTGATGCTTGACAATTTGACCTAATGCCAGATTTAAATCCACTTGGCATTTACCAAATAGTTTCAGGTAGCTGCTACTTCCTGGTGAAGCTTTGGTTTGAAGTCGGTTAGAAAGTTCCAGCGCTATCAACCCAGTTTCAAATCTCACAGCTCTCATTGATGGGGTTGTGGCTGTTACTTGAATACCCTGCATATTGTATTATGAGCGGGAAAAGAAACATTAATAAGTAATATAGACTCACTTAAACACAATCTATCTACATAAAAGAAGAAGAAGTCATGTTTTAAAATATGTATAGGATTTCCACCAAAGAAGCTGATAAGACTGGCCACAGTCTGTAATTTCTCATATTAGTAGGAGTTTTTTATCTATTAAATTTGATGCTAGTATTTTCCATTTAAAATGTAGAATATTCATGAATTAAATGCATTCATTATAAGTCAGTAACAGTTTGATAAGAATGACTTTTTACTTTCAAGAATACTAATATTTTAACTATTAGAAATGTTAAGTTTTCAATTGAAGTGTTTTGTTTTGTTTTATAATAGGGACGAAACCCTTAAGTGTTGTACCAATGAGCTATACCCTGAGGCCCTAAAATATTATTATTTTTAATTGGACAACATACAAAATATTTCTTGCAAAGGAAATTATGAAATCAGTAATTGGACATATCAAATTATCATCAGAAGAGAGTAGGAAAGCAAATTGTTACAACTATATAACATACAATTCAGTAGTTCACAAAGATAAAGTTGATCTAAATATTCTGAGATGGAAATATATCTGAAGTTTTTCAAAATGCATGCAATACATAAAAGTACTAACAGTGGGACTGGAGATATAGCTTAGTGGTAGACTGCTAGCCTCAGAGTGAGACCTTGGGTTCAATCCCCAAAACAGCCAAAAGACAAATGAAAAGAAAATACTAATAGAAAAAAAAGCCCTAAAATATTCAAATTACTATTAAAGTTTTTATACTTATGTAGTTGTGATTAGCTTATTTTTATTTTCCATTCTATAATTTATATATCACATAAATTTTCTAGGACAAGTATATATTAATTAGAAAATACTTCTAAACGTATCATTATTATTTAAATGTTACCTTAAACTGTAAGTTCAGGGAATAGAGGAGAATTTTAGGCTTATCGCCATCTGTTGTTCCATCATGCTCATTCCAGAGAGGAATAGGCTGCTCTCCACCTATAACAGGTTAAATAACTGAGGGTCTGGGTACTTACTTTTCAAGGAAAAAATGTAATTATTTTGTGCATGAAAAAGACACTCGAATTAAAACAGTTTTTTTTTTTCTTTAAATTTTGAGAAAGGGTTCACTATGTAGCCCAGGCTAACCTCAACCATGTAATTCTCCTGTCTCAGCCTCCCAAGGCTACCATTATGGATATATGTCACCATGTGTGACAAAAGCAGGTTTTTTTTTTTTTGTAAGCACAACCTTCAACTGCAATCTTTAGCCAACTTACATTTCACTGGGACAGATAAATAAAAAACAGGTAATTGTCAATATATGGACACTCACTAAGAACATTTTATAAATAATTAATATTACGCATGATTTAACCAAATATGTGATTATATATCTCAGAACATATATTCAAGGCAAAAATGTAAACTGATTAATGTCTTCAATCAACAATGTGAACTTTTTAGATGTACTGCAAAAAAAAAAGAATGAAAGAAAACATAAAGGTGGAGAAATGAAAACGGTAATATGGGCTGATAATAAAGAGTGATAGCAAGCATTCATCCAGTATATTAAAAAATACTGGTGGCAGAGGATTTTGGTCATAAAATTTCTATTAAAAGTGCATTTTTTGCCCATAAAATATGGTATTCTAATATTTTATGCTATAACTTCTATTTCTACTTTCTTTTTTTGATTTGAAAACTTTAATGCAAGCTTATCTTTCAAATATTCCATCTTAAAATGATTAATTTCTTTGTATCTATGTTGAGTTTAACATCATCGCAGGGACTCAATAGGTGAGATGTGATTTTTTTTTTATTATGGACCTCAAAATGTATCACAGGAACTAAGAATCAAACAGACATAGAGCAGGTTTTGTGTTTTTCTTTTTTAAACAGAAATTAACCTCCTCTGGGTTCTTGAAATTTAAAACTAATGGTCAAAATCTGTTCAATAAGTACTATGTTAAAATACAAATTTTTTTCATGAGAACTACAAAAGAAGAAACAGGGAAAAATTTATAGAAAGAAGTCATAATCAACAGAAGGTACTTTCTAGGTAAGAACAAGACATAAAATTTGACTAAAACAAAAAAACTATGTACATAAAGATGAATAAACACACAGGAAAGAAAGAAGGAATAATATGGATGAAGAGACAGGAACAGATATATTCAGGATTATGGATCAATAATGCCAGAACATTAGTTAATAGATTAGCATTTATATTTTGAAGGAACGCGTAGACACCATGTGTCTATGCAGCCTGTGTGCTTCTGTGTAAGCTCAGGGCCTGCTAGTATACTTGCACCTTCTCTCTCTCACCTATTCTACTCTAAAGTTTGCAGCACACTGTATTTTCTTTTCCTCTACTTATAATCAGGTATTTCCCATACAACTAACTCTCTTGCCTACATTTCATCAATACTTACATTATTTACTCAGATATTGACTACCCTCCCCTCCCATTCTTCTAGTCTCTCTCTCCTATCAACCACCAAATTTTCTGATGGACTAAATTAAACTTATCACTTCTTGGACTCTCAAAGTTCATTCAAATATGGCTTTTTCTATGACCACATCATTTGGAAGTCACAATTATTCCAGCAGATGGTGTTCACCTTACATTTCAGTGCTATTTCTGATACATTAAGTCATGACTTTTTCATCACTTGAAACCATATCCTGCTTCTGTCACTATTCCCTGGACTCCCTTTTCTAAAATGACTTTCCCCTTCACTTATGTTCTGGTCTATTCGATTCATGCTTTTTCAACTATATTCACATCTTTGTCAACTCTAATATATAAGGAGAGTAAATTAACATTCAAGTGTTTACTTAGTGCTGGTCTCATTCCTTTGTCACACATTAACTTATTCAAACCTTCCCTGATTCATCCTGAGCAGATTTAGTCCTTCTTTCCCATATGATGTGTCAAAAAACATCCTCACATTTTTTGTTTTTTTATTCATTCACATAGTTACCTTCCTGAACAGACTGAGTTCTTCAGGGCAGGAACCAAATACCTTCAAATTGTTGCAATCAGTACTTTAGTGAACCCTTGGTGTTTTCCTGAATTCAATCAGGTACCTATGCTGATTCTTGATTCAACTCTTGATGAAGAATCATCAAAATGTCATTTCTCTTTCACACTCACAACAACCATGGCAAGTCTCATAACTTTCCTCATGCTCCCACAATTTTTACCTCATTCTCAATAAATAAACTGCTGTTCTTTCCCAGTTTTTTTTTTTTACTTTGCTCCCATCAAACTGTCCCTTTTCTTCTGAAATGCACTAGACAATAAAAAGCAGGATGTATTCAAGGCACAGTTCAAATCATTCCTATATGATAAAGTCCTCAATGACAATTATATCCATGAAGTGTTCTCCCTCCTTTATACTTACAACATGTAACTTTCTTATGGATTCACACTTTGTTTAAAGGTTTGCATTTTGGGGGGGGGGGATAGGGCAGGGATACAATTTGAACTAAGGGCTTTACACTTGCAAATCAGGAGCTCTAGTACTTGAGTCAGTCATACCTTCACTCTATTTTACTCTAGTTTTAGAGATGGGATCTCAAGAAATGTTTGCCAAGGTATGATCTTCCTGATCTCAGCCCCCCAAGTAGCTGGGGTGACAGGCATGACCCACAAGCATCCAGCCAAAAGGTTGTATTTATTACATATGTAAGTGCTCTTTTCAGAGAACATGTAAGTTCCCAAAGCCTGATAACTAATACATCCACACATCTTTATAACCTTGTCATCATTTAGTTTGACATTATATATTTTCTGAACAAACAACTATAGACTGGGTTTAGTTTATAATCTCTCTTATCTTATGCATAGACATAATTTATGAAGATAATTTATACAAAAACATAATTTCTAATTGCAAATAGGAAATGAATTATATCATGATCTAGAGGTAAAGAATTAATGTGGAATAACATTTGCAGGGTGGGTGGAATTAAGCCAGTAAAGTTCTTAGTTTCTCACCTGGCTCTACAAGCAAGAGCAGGTCCCATTTGATTTAGGAGTAATCATAAGGTACAAAAACCATTAACACCATATGCAATTAAATAAGAACTGTGATTCTCATTTTGAAAGTCGACTATGTTTTCCATTGCTTAATCAAATAATGAATAACTGGTACCTTCTCTAGGTAAGTAATAAGAAAAATAAATCTGTAGAAAATCTTAATATACTTTCATGATTGACTGATAGACAGATCTACCTAATTTTGCTATTTTGTGTCAATCAAGCTTTATTTCACATTATGGAACTTCAAGGAACCAGTGAGAAAACAAGCCTGCAACTATGCGATAAGGTACCGGATCATCTTACCAGAAACTTTTTGTATTACTTCATTAACTTCCTTCATGAACACTTTCTGTACAAACACCAAGTGGTTTAAAAGATCGGTTGTAAGATTATGTTCAAAAGAACCAACCTGCCAAGCAAAATCAAAGCGTTAGATTAACACTACCGAGTATACTACCTTTACACATTTTTCATAATAAAAAATCATTCCCAAAATTAAGGAAAAACAGATAATTATCTACATATTATTTGACAAGAATACACTGAAAAATGGTTTCAAATATTCAGAGTCCCTAATACTTTATTGGCCTGACAATGAAATGGGCCTTTCCCAAAATGTGTACTTTTTTAAAGTAAATAGGAGATAATAAGGTGTGAGATATTTTTAAAATACAAATAAAAATTATACTTTAACAATGTAACCTGCCAATTTAAAAATCAAAATTTTGCCTAAAGTATAATTTATGTAAATAATCATTTTTGCGCTCTTAAATGCACAGACAAGATGCTAAGAAAACAGGTATTAAAAAAGAAAACAAAAAAAAAATGCTGGATCTCAGGACATTTGAATAAATTAGCAAACCAGAGATATCCAGTCAATTTTATAAAATATGTACCATATGATTAGAATATGGTATTAATTTCTGGCCAAAAACCAGTTAGTAAACAGGTACAAGACAGTAGCTCATAACTGGAATTGAAAATTACAGGAAAGATAGATTTAAACATTCTTACAATTAAGGCAAATACTTTACCATCTGCCATTTTGATAGTGTTCATATTTTGATCAAAAAAATTGAAAGAGCAACACCTGGGTTATATAATGAGACCCTGTCTCAAAAAAAACAAAACAACAATAAAAAAAAGTAAAAGAGCATAGTAGATTTGGCAGTCTTCAATAAAAAGTCAGAGAAAAATTAAGTGTATTGGCACTTTTTTGTATACAGTAGTACAGGGCACAGGTTAATTTTCAGTTGTGTTTATTTTAGGCCATGGTAAAACATGCAATATTAAGAGGAATGCAACTTTAGACTCTGAAATGTCCTGAGTTAGCTGCAAAATGTTACTAAATTGAGACTGTGCACTTTCTGATTTACAAACTTTATTCCTTTCTAATATATAGTATTAAAAAGGAATTATATACTGCATCACATTATGTATATTTTATTTTCTTTCATATGAAACAATAATGGTGCTGCTTAAAACTGGAGTTTGTTACAATTTTTCAGAGTAGAAAGAGCAAGTGAAATACACTTTTACATGTTTTAAGTTAATCTTCAACTTGTTAGAATCTTGTACATTTTTGTGGATTCATTTTTCATATACAGAAATCCCAATTCTTAGGTACTAAGAAAAGGAGAGTCTGAAGAATGTAACTCAGTCTTAAATGTCCCCTGAAACTGTATTACTTCTATGAAAGAACCCAAGAGATTTCTTACAGATGCTTCAGATTTTTGAGAAAAAAAAATCTACAAGTAGAAAATTGTTTTTTTTTCCTCCCCACTGCATCTCTTTTTCATTTTATTACTGCTGTACTGGAGGAACATTGTGATGTTTACCATAGTTCTTATAATATACCACTGTTGAATTCATTCCCTCCATCATTCTCCTCTACTCT
Source organism: Castor canadensis (assembly GCF_047511655.1). NCBI lineage: Eukaryota > Metazoa > Chordata > Mammalia > Rodentia > Castoridae > Castor > Castor canadensis. The sequence goes on from NC_133394.1 coordinate 56,277,012, forward strand.
TCCCCCCCTCAATTCCTGGAACAGTTTCAACAGGTCTCATTTTTCCATTTTCATACATGAGTACATAATAGTTCTACTATATTCACCCTCGTACACCCCTTTCTTACATCTTCCTCCCGCCAATAGTTCCAACCCCTACACAGGAACTGTTTTCCAGAATGGGAGAAAATCATTCCCAGCTATATATCTGACAAGGAAATAATAACCAGAATATACATGGAGCTCAAAAAACTAAACTTCCCAAAAATCAATGACCCAATAAAGAAATGGGCAACTGAACTGAACAGAACTTTCTCAAAAGAAGAAATTCAAATGGCCAAAAAACACATGAAAAAATGCTCACCATCCCTGGAACTAAAGGAAATGCAAACCAAAACCACAATAAGATTACACCTTACTCCTGTTAGAATGGGTACTATCAAGAACACCATGAACAACAAACATTGGTGAGGATGAGGGGAAAAATGAACCCTCATACACTGTTGGTGGGAATGGTGACTTAGTATAACCACTACAGAAAACAATATGGAGACTCCTCAAAAAACTTAAAACTATAACTGCCATGTCATCCAGCGATACCACTCTTATGGATACACCCAAAGGAATATAAGTCAGGTTGCGATAAAGGTATCTGCACACCCATGTTTATTGCAGCATATTCACAATAGCTAAGCTATGAAAACAGCAAAAATCCCCACTACTAATGAAGGAATTAAGAAAATGCAACATTTACATAGAATGGAATTTTATTCAGCCATAAAAAAAAATGAAATTTTGTCATATGCATTTAAGTGGATGGAACTGGAGAACATACATTTTACATTAAGTTTGCCAGGTTTTGAAAGCCAAAGTCCGCATCTTTTTTGCTTCATATATGGAATATAGACCCAATACAAATATAGTCAATATCATGAAAAACAGGACAGGAAGTGTTAAAAGAAGGAAGTTAAAAAGGTGAAAGTGGTCGATGTACTTTTTATACAAAAATTAATACAGAATTTTTAACTGTTGAAATCATCATGAGAAGTGGATTAAGTAGAAAGGAGAAAAATAGAAGAATGAACCAATTTGGATTATAATACCTATATACATTGGTAAGATTGTAATTGTTTCTGACAAACTGATATGGTAAGGTAAGAGCATTGTACTATCTGGATGGAAACCACCAATGTGTGGTTCCTACAATTATTTGAAGGTTGAAAGACTGTAAGAAAGTTATTTACTCTCAGCTTTAGTTTTCTACTCTATAAATTAGAATAACAACAGAAGAAATTTCAACTATTACTTTCTGAGCAGTTGGAGTCTAAAGAAAGTACATCAGATGTACTGGTGTACCCCCTAAGTGTAGTATTTCTATTGAAGAACCCAAAGAGCTTTCGTATAGATCACCAAATCAAAGCAAATGTGTCCAAGTGATTTTAAAACTTAATAGTTGCACAGATGTAAAGTAAAAAAAAATTGATATAATCAAGTATGTCAGCTTTCAAATTATCCTGACAAAGAAATTAGTCTGTAACTCTATTTTATTTTTCAATAAAATCTGTAGATAATTCATAGTAAGTATGTCCACCTACATGAACCGTAAAACCTCATCAAGGTTTGATTTCCTCAATTTCAAAGTAAGAACAATACATTATCTCAGTGAGCTGATTCAAAGATTAGAGAAATCAATGCATATAAAGCTCTGGAACTTTAGGTACTATTTGCTTTTATAATCAAATAAGTGCTGAAAATATTGTCAAGAAGGACATTAAATCCAAAGGAAGAAATGTAAGTTCAAAGATGAGTAGTAAATATTTTAAAAAGCATATTTCAGTAAAACTACAGAGATAACACACACACACACACCCTTTGCCCTTGATTCAGTAGAGAAGTTTCCTGAAGTTAAACAATTCAATGTTTAACTTCAAAAGTTTGGATCACTACATATTTTGGTAAATCCAAATCTAGAAGATTTGGAGATTACAAAGAATAACAAAATTTAAAAGTAAACTTACTTCTGCCACACAACGTAGATAATTTCCCTGTAAATAATACCCTTGTTTTGAAGGCAGTTCATCTATACTCCACACTTGATCTGAATAACTGTCATGTTCTTCCATTATATATTTCCCTGACATAGTAACAGGTGGAAGATTAAGACTGGCAGAAGGAGGAATGGATGACATATCTGTGGCAGAAACTTTTGAAGTAAAACGCAATCTATGATTTGGCAACTCAAATGTAAACCTTGTCTGTGCCCCTGTAAGAGACAAGAAAGTTACTGTTTATGTAGATACTTTGTTTACTATTGAGTCGGTCAAAAACTGAAAGTACTTATATTAAGCCAGAAAGTATTTATTATAGTTAATGAGTGCCCAGCATTGTATGAAGTGGTAAACACCTACATATATTCTTCTTATCACAAAGGACAAAACAGAAATAATTTGCCATCATTATAGAACAGGTAGACCAAGAAATTAGTTTAAGGTAAAAAATTCCCAAATCCATATGTTGAAAATTCTTAAATTAATGAAAATGAACTCACTGATCAACTTTATCATCTTATACAAAGACATGTATCTTCGATCATAATTATTAGTGGAGCAATTACCAATTAGTATACCAAATAAAGACATGTTATATCAAATAAGAATACAGTGAACTTTAATTTATTGTTGCATAAAACCCTTATATCTGCTATTTGCCATATAGTCATTCAAAGGAATAAAAATATACAAACAACCTTTATCATTTTTCAGCCCATATTCAGGCATGAAGGAGCAATGGAAGCCTTATTACAATCAAAATCTATTATTGCCCAGTACATGTGCAATCAACATTCACATACACTTTTTAAACCAGTGAAATGAGCCCATCTGCTTCAAATGTGTCCACTCAAACATCACTAAATACCCTATTTTGCTGACATATATAATTGATTATATATTTCTAATGCTCTCACCTGAGCAAAAATAATTTCTCCTTTTTCAAAATACTAATCAAGAGCCCCTTGCTATAGATCATATTCACTATAATTACTACCTATACAATAATTTTTATACTTGGAATGAATAGTCATAAATAGAAAAGTGTCACTCACAAACTTCAGGATCTGTGAAAAGGCCAGAAAGATCCTGACTATCTTTATCTCCTATCCTTAGTGCAACCAGGTAGACTCATTTATTATCACCTGCCAGCTATAAGAGGTGAAGGCTGTCTACCACCATAAACCCCTGCCAACACTATTAAACAGAAACATCCAACAAAAGCAATCCTAGGCCTCAGATACTGTCTATCCATTCTTAGGCATGCTTTTTGTTTTGTTACTGATTTTGTCCTACTCCTTCATTTCAAGAATTTGTAGTTCTTACCTGTGTGGATATTTGACAATATGTTCACTCTGCTTTTAAATACTCCTTTTTATTTCTAATCTGCCTATCTGGCTTTTAATGTGCTGCTTCTATCAACCCTTTTATTTCCTGGATAAATGACCAAAGGAATCCAACTCATTCTTAGCTTAGCATTCAATATTTGAAAGCACAAAACTCTTCACTCTGCCAAATCCTGAAATGCACTTTACAGTGCTTTTTATCTGATAATAGAAAGTTATAAATACTAAAAAAAAACCTTATAATAAGCAAAACATGAAATAATAGGGATAGGAATATATATATTTATATAAACATATATGTATGCTTATATTCGTATGTGTAAATGTGTTTCAAAAGTTAATCTATTATGACAAAAGAAAAAAGGGGAAATATTTTCACTGCAATAGGTACAGAAGAAAGTTTCTGATTATATTCACTAATTATTCTTCATAGATACTCTTAGCATACCAGGAACAAATGTACATTTTCTTACAAAAATGTACATTTTTGTAAAAAAATGAAAACAACAAAGGAAACCTGGAAAAAAAACCCTCCAGCAAACATCAGAACCATTGGTGAAATGCTGATTACTTCAATGAATAGAAAAAAGATAAGGCAAGCACAAAAGAGCATGAAAATACAGAAAAGATGAAAATGAAAAGACGAAAGTATATTATATTAAAACAGTTTAATTATTTACAAAGCTCTGAAGAATCTACAACTTACTAGCAATAAATTGTTCAAGATGGTCTCTGAGTATATTATTAACATAAAAGCATCAGGCACATTTGTACATAGCAACAGTTAAGAAAAATGCGATTAAAAATAACATTTGTAATAGCTATAACAATAAAATAAGGTACCTAGATACATAGGTATCTATGCTATATGTATGTATATCTAGCATAAAAAAAGGTACAAAAAATCTTTTAAGAACAAAGCATTTGGAAAAATATTAAAGAAAACTAAAGAGACAGAGAAACAGACTCATTCAGGAATAGGAAGAATAAGTATCATATACCTCTACCAATTAAATTCCTATAAAAATCCAAACAGGTTTTTTCAGAGAACTTGATAACCTGATCATAAAACATGTATGGTAGAGCAAAAACCAAAACCAGCTAGAAAAACTACTCAAAGAAAAAATATCATGTAGAAATGTGTTATTGGTACAAATTGTCCAATGAAGCAGAAGAGAAAACTCAGAAAAAGACTCCCACAGTTAACTTAATATATGACCAATTTTTGGGTTATGGATCACTGAAAAGCAAAATGGAATACTCAGTAAATGATGCAAAAAGAATTGGTTATGCATACCACTTAGCACCAAATTTCAAGATAATAATGATCAATTTTAAATATAGTAAGTACTTAAATATGAATAGGAAAATTCAAAGTATTTCAGTAAGAATGTTAGAGACCATCTTCATGAAACTGGGAAGAGAGTTTTTGTTCAGAACATAAAAATACATACCATATAGGGAAATACTGATTAATTCAACTACATTAAAAGTAAGAATATCCATATATCAAAAGACAAGTAAAATAATAAGCCTCTATGTGACAACATTAAGCATGTAATATTAAAGGCTTAATACAGCATATAGAAATAACCCTTGGGAATCAAGGAAAATACAAATGACTTAACTGTAAAATGGGAAAGTAAACATATAAAAAGTCATCACCAGGCATTTCATATAGGAAGAAGTATAAGGATTTCTTAACCACATAAAAAACTCAGTTTCATTAGCAATCAAAGAAATAAAAATTAAAACACAAATGAGATCGATATCATTCTACATATATCTGAAAAGCAAAAATTTAAAATCTGAACAATAGTGTTCCCTGGAAGTACAGCAATGAAAATGATGCAAGAAGAGTAACTTGGCACAGCACTTTAGAAAAATAGTTTTGTATTTCCTAGTAAAACTGAAGGTGCACTTATCCTGTGCTCTACTTGCACCATTAAGTAAGCATCCTTGTGAAACTCTTAAAATGTGAATCAAGATATTCTTAGGAAAATGTTCATAGTAGCAAAAATGTCTAAGGAGCCAAATGAATAAGCAAGTTCTAATATAATCATTTAATGAACTTTTATATTTCAGTTAAAAAATTAATATACCAGATAGATGAAAATAGGTGAATCTTAAACTCAATGTATAGCAAAAAAGTGTATTAAAAAGTGCTAGTGTGATTCATATAAATAAGTCTCAAATTGACAAAAGCAAACTTTAAGTTGTTTATGTGAACATGCATCTATAGGAAAAATATAAAGAAAAGGATAAGACAAAATTCACAATAGTGGCTAAAGTACAAGTGGTCACAGAGATTGACTCTGAAGGAGGCTTCAAAGTACATGATACTTAATTGTTTCTTAAAGCATGTTTGTGTGTGTGTGTGTGTGTTATTTACACACTCTTGTATTTTTAATGCATTTTACAATAAAAATTAAAATTAAAAATGAGAAGCAAAGACTTTTTGGATACCATATATAAAGGTCACAAAGTCATACAGAAATAACTGTTGTAAAAAAAAATTAAGTTAAATGCACCCAATGTGAAAATAAACTAAGTAAAAATCTAACAGATGTAGAAAATGGTTCATTCCTTCAATTAAGTTTCAATTGGAGAAATGGCCTATATAATTGAATAACTTTGAGGCATTCAAAGCAGGATACATCCTAACCATTCAAGCATTTTAAACTGTATTTTTGACTTCATTGAAGACCATTAATGAAATTAAGTGTTTTGATACGAATTGTTTATTCACATATTTTTAAGAGGCTGGATTCAAGATTCAACATTACCTGTCATTCCATGACTTCTCATTCTTCCCATCTTGTATTCTGCTTTCAGAGATGGTAAAAGTGCTGCACCAATAGCAATACCATCTAACATGGCACTGAATTTAAGAACAATAGGCTTCTTTTCTAAGCCTTCTGGTAACTGAGGAAATTCATTTGTTTCAACAGGAGTTTGATTAACACTTGTTGGAGTTTTTTCAGAAGGTAGTGGTGTTGCAATATCTTCTTTCACAGGCTGTGGGCTAAAAATTGAAACAAAATTTTTCTCAAAACCAAAATTAATAGCCCACCATTGTGCTGAATAAAATGACATTTTCAGTGAAAAATAGCTAGTGAATAATGATGAGCTAGAAAAGCAAAAAAGAAGAAGTAATTTAATAATATAGACTCCTGGAATGTTATACTTCTAAGGTGATATGAACTTAGATTTCTCTGATTACAAATTCTATTATTTCTCTACTATGCACTCTACCATTGATTATAACACATACTATCAATACTACCTGAACTGCTTTAATAATAATACCAACACCAACAGTAACAATAATTACTTGAGTGTCAGGTACTGTACTAGTGTTTTATTTCATTTATCTCATAAAATCTGTGGGAACTGTTACCTCCACTTTGCAAATGAGAAAGCATAGTTAGAAGGTGGTGAAACCAAGATTTGAACATAATCAGTCAAAAGTCAAAGTCTTTTTAACTGCTATACCCTATTGACAATATAATACAATAAGGAAAATTTTACTTAGTGTATTTAAAACTAAAATTAATGTACACACAGAAATGTTTTTAAATTTTTATTACTAAGTAAACTTCAGCCATATTTTAATATTACATGAGAACTAAGCTCTAGATAAAATAATTGGGAGAAAAATCACTGAACTAGGATATAATCAAAAGACATTAATGTTTTATCACTTTATAGGATGGGAAACAGAAATTATGATAACTTTTTATTATATTTTATATACATGTTTTAAATTAGTTACAGCTTTTCGAGACCAGGAATAAGGCTAATCAATGCACATGCCATGAACAATAGTTACAGACACAAGGAAGAAAGTTAATATATGAAGGCCTAATTTATTGTCCTTTAAAATTTTTCATATGGTATTATATCTTGTCTTGAATCATATCAATAATAGCACAAAACCTTGCATGAGTCCTAAGTGATCACTGCAATTTCTTAAACTTATGCATCATAAATTTCAATGAACTCAAAGACAGTTCTAGAGTTCACCAATTTGCTTTTTTGTTAGTACTCCCCATGATGTCCAAAAATCTCTAGGCTCTCTCAAGCTTTATTTATGCAACATGGAACATTGACAATGCCTTTCTGACATTGTACTTTGATGACATCCAATATGCTTCTCCCATGACCCTATCTAACTACTCTCCAATGGTCCTACTGTCCATAATGCTCAATATTTATAAGTAACCATTCATTTTCCTCCAAACTTTAGTTTTCACAACAAAAAAAAAATCCTAAAGCATTACACAGCATAATAGCACGTGGACAAATAAAATAACTTACGCCATAGAAGGTTGTCTAATGAGGTCTGAGATTTGTTTAGATAGTTGGTGAGAACTTCGAACCATCATGCTATGTAAGGTGGCAGGGTGCTGAGGAATGTTGATGCTAATAGCTCCTACTTTGAACACAGCAGCATTGTTTGTCTTCAACCCTCTCTGGGCACTGTAGAGGGCTTGGGACTTGGCAATACTACATTTCACTACAGTTCTACCAATGAAGAAAGAGGATCATTAAAAATGTAGCCAAATGAGAACAAATTTTGAAAAAATATTGAGAACAACAGAAATACTCTGAAATCAGTCAATGAGGTAAAATAAGATCTTTTAAGTATTAAATCATATACTGAAGAAATCTTTTGCAAAAATATTAAAATATATTTATTTTATACTTCATTGAATAGCATACTATTTAATAGAAAGAATTTAGAGAACAAAATAAATATGTGCTCACATATACATGTACTGCATGTAAATAAAAGCAAAAACACTGACACACAGTGCACACACCCACAAAATTCCACTTTGATTTTTTTTTCTCCAATCCACAACTCTCCTTTTCATTTATGTTAGGACCTGTACAACCACTAAGAGAGACAGACAAAAAAAGAAAATACACTTACTATACTTCTTAAAATCTAATCAAGGAATAAAAGTAATTACTCTAACAATCATCTACTATGCTGTAAGAAATAGAAGGCAGGCTGGTCTGCTTTAAAAAGTCCTACTGTGTGAAATCCATCAGTAAAAGAAAATGAGAAAAGGTCCTTCCCTGATTAGGCTCTGTGGTAGTTTGTAACTGAGACACCCAGGGGATCTAGGAGAACTGTGGGAAATGTACTATATTGTACTGTAATTGAATCATTTAACCAGTCTTTTTGGACATCTGCTGTTAACTTTTCGTGTATATATCAGGCATATCTGGCATGCTACAATTTTTATAGTCATCATTTTATAGAGATTTTGAGCACTTGTTTCTTGTATACAGCTCTTATGCATATACTGTAAGTTGTGTGACCTAGGTTAGGTGATAACTCTCTTCAAGAATTAAAATTATGAATAGGTAACTCCTATTGGCAGCCTTCAAACTACTTAAATCCTCAGTCCAATCTTCTTATATCTTCTCTGCATGCAGTTGGCAAGTACACTCTCTACCATTTTTCAGTTCAGTGTGATCAGTGTGGGACCACCACGATATTCAACTCAAAGAATGTCACTGTCTTTACCAAGAAAGGTTATTAATTATTGTCTAAAAGTAGCCTTCCTCATTTTTTATTGATACCAGTAAATGAAAATAAAAGCTACAATTTTTCCACATCTGTCTCACTGTTTAACTTCATACCCTGTATTTTGAAGTGTGTCTAAATATGCTTAATTATGAAGTCCCTATGCAATATTGGATTCTCATTTTAAACCAAAATTCAGAATGGAAAGCTAATGAGACTGAATGCTATTCTAGTGGAGGTTCTACTGAAATATTTTTAGGGAAATTTTGAAGTTAAGCACTTCAGGGGATTGGTCATGCCCAATACTAAAGGTCCCCATTCACATGATACTCTACATAATGTCCACCACTTCAAGTGGCATTCCTCAATGTGGGGCAGCATGATACCCCTACACCAATCACTGTTCTACATCTCAATCCATTCCACTGCACTGACTTGAGCGGACAGGTTCAAAATCTCAGAGGCAGGGAGAGCAACTTGGCTTATGTTGCCTACCTCAATTCAGTTTTCCCTGAAAATCTCTTCAATGGGGATGAAGAATGTAGAGATCACATGGTATTTAGTAAAATACTTAAAATCACTGGAACTTCTTTCTCATTTGGAACCTGTACCCTACATGTTTACCCCTCTCAGCATAAAACCCTTAAAGGTGAGAGGTTGTCTATAAGTGATATCATGACAAGGACCATCTCTTATTTTCTTACTGTTGCATCCCTAAAGCTCAACATAATTTCTAGCACATAAAATGAAAGCTAATAAATAATTGTTCAATAATAAAAATTTTGAGGTAGTAAAAAATTGTTGAGCACTAAAATACTGTGGAGTAGTAAAAAAGAATTGTTAAGCTAGTAACATCATTCTTTTTAAAGTAAATTTTGATATTTTTGTTACACATCCAGAGAACTCAGTGAATAAAAGGAAAAAGAAAGAGTAAATCTCTAGCTACTATGACTTATGAAGTGGAATTAAATGGGGTATTTTTTGTACATGTTAAGATGACAGTAATGTGGACAGGTAGTTTTCAGAAAAAACTCAATTCTATAATTTAATATTACTGCATTTGTTTTTAGTACTTTTAGTTGCCAATCAATTAAAATAGAACATTGATAATCCTTAAAAAGGACTTTAAATTGATGTTTTGTCTCTGGGGAAACATATTTGTGTATAGGGAACATATTATATATGTATGTATATTATACATGTATAATAAATGTATAATATAAACTTATATATTTAATCAATATATTCAAATTTTATAGGAAATGTCCAAATAATAACTAGTACTAAGTAACATCAATTTGTAGTGGTTATTGACTCATCTAATGAATACTTAAATATACAACTCAGTATAGTTGACCACCACAAAATATCAGATATAAAATTAGCCAAATTAAGTCATTAAAAATATAAAGGTACATGTAGTAAAAGCCACAGATAGATAAGACATATCTATATGGCAATAAACTTCCATCTTAAAAACAGAATTCTAGTTAAAATATGCAGATCCTTTGTTAGTGTTTTAAAATTATTTTTGTAATTAGTGAAAACTCTTTTGAGAAGTGAAATTTTTAGTTTCTATTATCATATCAAACATTAATGCCATAACAGAAATTTTAGCACAAGCAATACACAACTACATTACAACATGTCAGCAAAAACAAAACAAAGTATGAATTACCAAAAAGATAGTCCTTACTTATTTTGTTCTTGAATATCAATAAGCTTTAGTCAATGAAAGTGTCTGAACTATGGCTACAAAACAATATCTATATACATTCACAGCCACGAAGATAATTTAAAGACTTAACTTTAATACTAACAATATTATGTTAATCACAAGCCATGAAAAAGAATATGACATACAGAAACTCTTGTTTAGCTGTACTTGTAGGAGATGTAGGAAAATCCTCCAGTCTACAGATGAAGATTCAAGAGAAAGCAGGAAAACAAAAGGAAGCAAATAAACATTTATACATAAATTAGTTACATACATGACCAATCACCTGGAAAGCTTTTCTAATTTCTCACTTTTAAAATTTTCCTTCAAGTCATTTTTAAACAATGTTTTCATTCAATTTCCTTTTAAATTAATTGCAATTGGAAAGGAAATGACAAAGAATAAATCCAAAAAGCTTTAACACTATGAGGATGCAGTGACAAATGAGTACTTGTTATTTCTCAAGTTAAACAGATGAGGGTAATGGGGGATGGAGGAAAGCAAGAAATACCAAACATAACATTAAAGACGTTTTTAAAGCTAGGTACAGCAGCTCATACCTGTAATACCTGCTAGGCAGGAGATGGAGAAGTGAGGATTATGGTTTGAGCAAGCCCAGACAAAATCTAGCAAGAACCTATATCAAAAAATAAGCAAGGTGCTGGAGACATGGATGAAGTGGTAAAGCACTTGCCTCAGAAGTGTAAAGCCCTGGGTTCAAGCCTCAGTACCACCAAAAAAAAAAAAACCCTATTTTATAAATACTAAGTATTGCAAGTCAAGAGACTATTTGAAGCCTTTTTCTTAAGAGATAATAGATGTCAGAAATAAAGAGATTCAATAGGATAAATTAACTACAATACATGGAAAATCTTTTTAAAAAATCGGTTTTCTGAGGAAGTTAAGATAACCATGATCCTTCACATTTAGCGTAAATGAAGACTATGATGACTTTCTACAGAAAACATGATGCCAAAATAGGAGAAATGTAAGGTACAGGAATCTCAATAACTTGATCTTTTGGAACCTCGATTTATTGTTCTGCACATGGGGGATAAAATCACCCCAGCTTACAAGATTGCAGAGAGGATTAAATAAAACAATGGCTGTGAGGATTGCCAGCCCACAGTAGGAACTTCACAATACTGTAACTATTATATCCATCCCTTCCTCCACACTGAATGAAGAAAGGTCTCACCTGTCACAACCATGGGAATTTCCTGATCTTTCATAAAAACACAGTTTAGTATATGTGATCTTGACCCTAGGCAATTTTTATGAAATACACTGTACTTGATTCTAGTAACATTTAAATCTGAGACGGTCTCCAAAAAAGTCTTGAGCATGGACTCTGGGGTTACTGACATTAACCAAAACTCACTTCCCAAAGCTATAGCCTATTGATAAATACCCATCTTGGGAAATGTTCCCTGGGAAAGCTATTGCAGTTCTAGACACTAAAGATATTACCAATAGAGTTCTAATTAATCATACTTCTTAGTCAATCAATGATTAATTTTTATAGCATGGAACCAAATCTTCTACTTAGTTGTTATTTGGCATGATGGATATGTTACAGGACAACAGTACCCAACATTACTAGCTACAGTATTAAGAGTAAGCTCAAAATATGACCAAAATCATCAAAACATTTATAGTTACAACATAAAATTGTTCCACTAAAAGAAAGGAAGTTAGGAATGAAGGTATATACTAACAAGGAAATGAACTGTCAAATGAGTACTTGTAATAACAATGGAAGAATGGTCTGAATATCATATATAAGAGTCATCATTATCAGAACAATTCTGAACAAATCCAAGAACAAAAAGCGAAAATAAAAACTTTCTATATGTGCTTTAAATAAAAGCTTAAGCTATACTATAAGAAGGATTTCAAAAGCTTCATTGTTAAGTTCACTAAATGCAAAAATGACAAGAAAAATTTTAAATCTAGGGTGAATATGAGTAATGACTACTTAATATAAAATTAAGAGGCAGCTTACATCCTTGCTGTACTTTTGTTTTAATTAACTATTTGAGTTAAATGAACATTTGCATCCTATATCTGAGCACAAATTTGTACTGTGATCATTTTTCCTATTCACAATCTTATAATATAGTAGGAACAGGGAGTTCATCCAAACAATTTCAAGTTTTCTCTAAAATTATAATATACAAGTATAAGAAAATAATAAAAAACAGGGCTGAGGGAATGGCACAAGACTTACACAGCACCTGACTAGCAAATGTAAGACCCTGAGTTCAAACCCTAGTACTGCCAAAAAAAAAAATACTCCCAAGAAAAGAAAAGCATAATAATAACAATGAATACACTTACTGTATATTTGGTGTAATCCCTTCAAGCAGCACAATATTTACCCCACCAATGTGAGCCGTGGCGCATGTCTCAGTCATCTTTTGGTGTAAAACATCTTAAATATGAAAAATAAATAATCATTTATTTTCTGGAAACAAGATAATTGAACTTCATATTAAAATTGCTCATAATATATCACTGGCAAAAGATAACTGTAAAGTTATAATAAAACCTGTTCAACTATTTTCAATCTACTTTTAAGAAAATTTCCTCACAGATGCTTATCTCTCTGCATTCATATATTTGTACATACTGTATATCAAAATTGGAATAATGCAGAACATATTTTAATATACCATTCATACATTATTAATTTTTGCAAAAGTAACAACTCCCTCCCAAAAAAAACCCCACAAAACAAAAACTTCATACTTGTTTTAAACCAATGAATTTGAAAGAAACTTTTATGTCAACTTAGCTGTGTTAATTTGTGTGTATTACCAATTCCTCTGCCTATATTTCTAAGGAAGGCGGATGTATTTGTATTTTACTTGGCAATTTATAATCCATTTAACTTCTACAGAGAAAGTTCTTTAACATTATATAATTTTTAATATAAAATTAGTTTTTAAGAAAATTATCAGTATACAGGGAATGAACTATAACAGAGAAGGTTATATAATGAAAAGTAGGTTCAAATCTTTTGTTTAGACCTATATATTTGGCAATGATTACATTAACAAAAAAACACATGGTGATTCATAATTTTCTTTTCTCATTTAACATAACATGTCAGGTTATTTTTATAACCAGAAAGACAAGACACTGATATTATAAAGTCATTGCTGCAAGGGAATCTTGCAAGTTCACTTTTATACAGATACTGATTCTAAGCATGTGTTTTTATTTTAGCATTTCTGAAACTGGGAAGCATTTTACAATCAATGGCATCTGACCATGTCTGGCAATATTTTCTTTCTTTTTGATACATCAAATAATGTTGCATTTTTAAAAAGACAATCTCCTATCAAGACCTGATAAAATGCCATACCATGTTTGATCATTCTTGGAATGAATGGTACACTTTCATTCACCTAGGAAATTTCATATCGATGAGTGGAACATTTCATGAAGATACTATTAAGTACTAGATTATAAGAGTTCTACTGTGGTGACAAAGAAAACCAAGTATTTTACAAACTTCACTATTTTGTTGAAGTTTTCAGTCACTTGATATATCTCCCCAGGTGACATTACAAATAGTCAAAGAATAAGTGCCACTGTGTATTTGATACATTAGCTTCATCTTTAGGTGTCTGGATACTTTCATTAGCTATCAAGACTGCCTCAATTCACTGATCTTCAATGACTTTTAAAGTCCTTACTACTCTACCTCAGGATTTTATGAAGTCTCACTAAAGAAAAAATTGCCAAATAAGAATTTCAAAAACTTGGCATTATGTGTCTTCAGAACAGTAGCATTATAGCATTAGAAAATCATCACACCTTTCATTTTTTCCTTAAGAGTGAAACTGCCATGAATCCTCTTCAGTTCTGATTCCATTGTTAGTCCACCGATATCTGCTTCTAGGTGTGTACGGTTCACCATGCCAATCCCAAACACTATTAGAGTAACATGCTGAGGTTCAGAAGTCACCAAGCTACGTTTTCTCTGAGTCTTAGTCAAACTGTTGTTGTCTTGTTCATTCTCAAACACAACTTTACATGTTGGCTCTGTAGGGCTCCGAACTCCTTTAAAAGTAAATGCAAACATACAATTTTAGATATGAAAACTACAAAACAGAACATTGCAAACATCATATTACCTGTATTTCCTCCATATTCCAACCAGAACTCTTCCTCCTCTTCCTCAACTAAATGATTACTTTTTTTAACGTATCCCAAACATCCACTGAAAAATACTAGAGGCAGATATTTGAAATGAAGTCTGACTGAATCTCCTAAGAGCAAACTATAAGAAATGGGCAGGATGGGAAGTAGGATAACAAAATACATGGATGTCATTATTATTTTCACTCCTTTGTGACTGCTAATCTCCCTGCATTTCAATCACCCAACTTGCTGTCTTTTTTAGTATTATTGCTAAATAGAAATTCTAAAGTCATAAAAATGTCTGTTACCTGCTGGTCCAAATGTTTCTGAAGATTTTTCCAAAATTCCCGTTGGATCAGAGATAAGTGAATAGAAGTTAAGCAATTTATACATATTCTGCCAGCACTCAGCTGAAGGCTCACTTTGTTCTGACACTGTAATTGAATCAGAGTCATCCATATGAATAGTCATGTGATCTACCACATCTTTTGAACCTTTCCTAGAAACTTTTGAAGTTCTTCTTTCAGATCTTCCTATTGAAGCTTTGTTTCGAGATTCCTTTTTGTTATTCTCATTGTTAGTCCGCTTGTTCTTTGCATTAGTTACTCTATTGCCACCATTAAGACTTCCTCTAGAACTGCGGCTGAAGTCAGATGAACGAAAATCCCGATGTTTTCTGGTTTTGAAGGTAGGTGTTGGAGATGCAGATCCAGCTGTATATCTGCTAAGTTTAATGTCAGTCTGAGTCGCTTTGATGTCATCTATCATTGTACTAAACTGATGAATAAGACGAACCAAAGCCATATCTACATGCTGGCTTATTGACTGACAGGAAATAGTAAAGTTGCAGTGAAAGGTATTGTAATAGCGCTTGTTAATATCATGAAAAGAAAGGGCACTGGTAGAGTTCTGAGGAGTGCACACGGATTTTTCCATTACAACAGCACTGATGCTAAAAGTTTCCAACATTAATGCCGGTTTGAACTCAAGTGGAGGAAGATTCACGTGGCCTTGCCTAAAAGGTAAAAAAAAAAAAAAGAGGACATGTTTTCACTTTATTTTTTTTTTAGAACTTCACGTTTTTACAAAATTTTTAATAAAATAATCCCCAAGGTAAAATATAGTATAAGTCCTACAAATGATTTTAAGCAAGAGAGCCAATGGATCTCATTTTTGTTTTGTCTTTTTTTTTTAAATAGGACAGTCTTTTTATAAGTTTGAATGTAGACCTTACGTCTTTCCAATTGATTTCACTCTAAAGTTGACTAATTTTTAAAATTCATTCACTTGGATTAGGAAATGATTTCAATGAGGTGATACAACAATTTTTCTTGACATTCAATGCACACCTAATAGTACTGGAATTTAGAGTTAACCATAGGTCAATTATAATAACCTACTTTAACCATGTTGCATTGTCCTATATTTATAAAATGCATAAGCTCACCAGATACTTAAGGACTGTGGTCAGAGATGGAAAAAGTGGATATTCAGAATTGGAACAAATAGGAAAACTCAAAAGAGACAAAAATAATTCATAAGTGAAAAAACAAGAATATAAAACGCATAAAGGTGGCAAGAAAATCTTAAAAGACAGGAGACTCAAGTAAATAAGATGAATAAGCTGTCATTCAAGCAAAAAGCAGCCAAATAAGAATCTGACATGGATATTTTACAACCAAAGTTACAATTAAAATTTAAAACAATTCATTAAGGTCCTCATTTGTGCAAATACTTTACTGGACACAGCAAAGTAGTAAAGAAAACTATTTATCAGACTTACTAAATATCCATCTCTGTGCTAACTGGTTCAGTAACTACCCATGCTTTACAGTACATGCTTTACAAGAGTTACATGTGTTTATAAAAGAAATTGTAACCCAAAAGTGATCTGCAATAATAAGCAGAATGAACAATGTGTTACAAAAAAAAAAAAGATACAACTAAAATCAGTGTCTGGGAAAAGCATAAGTAAGAACTTAAGGGGAAAATGCAAGACCTCTGAGAAACAAAAGCTAGTCATCCGTTACTCGTAAGAATATGGAGTACTCAGATTAATAAAAAAGTAGAAAACTAAAACAAAAGTCAAGTTTAGCTACAAAGGCAATAAAGTTCACAGAATCACTAAAATAACCTTTCAAGGAACATAAAAAAGGTAGCATTTTTGGATGAAGATCAAATATGTGGCTTCTTCTAGGACAACAAGCAATCTGCAACTATAATTGAGTTATACATATGTAAAATATGTCTCTCTATATAATATTTTATATATTACATGTACATCAGCTATAAATAATCTAAATATATGTACTCTAATTAACTATAATGATACAGGCACTGTATTTGTGTACATATGTACGTGCATTTATATATGAATACATTTTATATGAAATCCAGGTACTATAAGTAGAAATAAAAATTTAACTCATAAACTTGCTGCTAGTTCATTAGCCTATAAATCACTGCATAAGCAACACAAGTAAATCATAATCATTGGCCAATAACATTACTTTTTCAGTGTCTGTCAATGACTTGTCAAAGCACATTTCTTAGTCAGTTTATGCATTTGTTAGGCAACAAAGCATGTAGCCAGCTATACTTCCCCCTTATTTCCGATGATAAAAAACCCGTAACATTTCCAAAAAAAATGGAGCATAAAAAGAAAAAAATGGACAATGAAGAGAAACATAAACCAGAGAAATAAAACGATGATAACAACTAGGTCCCAGAGGCTCACGCCTATAAACCTAGCCACTTGGGAGGGAGAGATGGGAAGGATCACAGATCCAGGCCAGTCCAGGAAAATAATTCATGAGACTCTATTTCCTAAATAACCAGAGCAAAACAGACTGGAGATGTAGCTTCAGCAGTATATCACTTATGTTGCAAGGACAAAGCCCTGAGTTCAAACCCCAGTCCCACCAAAAAAAGGAAAAAAGTAATGCTCATAGTGAAAATCAACTGAAAAGAAATGAAGGTGGAGAAAATTTTCAAATGGAGAAGTACAAATGGCAACTATATATATGAAGAAATGTTCAACATCCTTGGCCATAAAAGAAATGTAAATCAAACAATATTGAGATTCCATCTCTCTCCAGTCAAAATGGTTATCATCAACAACACAAACAGCAACAAATGCTAGCAAGGTTGTAGGGAAAAAGTAACACTTCTATACTGTTGGTGGGACTGTAAACTAGTGCAAGCACTATGAAAAGCAGTATGGAGCTCCCTCAAAAAACTAAAACTAGGGCTGTCAGAGTGGCTCAAGTGGAAGAGGATTTGTTTAGCAAGCATGAGGGCCATGAGTTCAAACCCCAGTCCTGCAAAAAACAAAACAAAACAAAAGACTAAAAACAGAACTAATATATGATCCAGCATATAGGACTGGTTCCAGGATATAATAGAACACTTGCCCACCCATGTTAATTGCAGCACTATTTACAACAGCTAAACTTTGGAAACATCCCAGATGCACCACAACTGATGAATGGATTTACACAATGGAGTTTTATTCAGCCAGAAAGAAGAATGAAATTACGTAGATTTTTTTGTGAATGGATGGAACTGGAGAACATCATGTTAAGCAAAGTCAGCCAGACTCAAAAAATTCAAAGATACCTTGTAGGAAGGTAGACCTACAAGTCAAATGTTCATATAAATACATGGATGATTATATATACACAACCACACACACACAAACACACATACACACAGTGAGAAAGAGGACAAGTATGTACCAGTGGATCTATCTGAGGGGACTACAGGAGGTAGAAGAGGGGAAGAAAATACCAGAGAATAAAAAATATTGAAACATCCATGTATATATAAGTATAAAATAATGTACTGTAAGTTGTTGAATACTAGGGGAGTATGGTGATAAGGAGTAAGAATAAGTAATAGGTGATTAATCTAATTAAAGCACAAAATACATGCCTGAAATGCAAAGGTGAAACCCCACTGGATTATCAATATATACTTTAAAACAAAACAAAAAAAAAGAACAGGAGAGTAAAAGAGGTCTTTTTTGGGGGTGGGTACCAGTACGAAGCGGGTAGGGCATAAAGAAAGGGTGGATGAGAGTGAATATGATGCATGTATTTTGAATTCATATATGAAAACAGAAGAAAGAAACCTGTTGAAATTGTTCCAAGATGTGGAGTGCAGAGTTAGAACTATGGAGGGGCTAAATCTAACTAAGATGTATTGTAAGCACATATGTAAGTATCACAATGCATACCCCCGGCAAAACTGTTACATGCTAATAAAAAAGTGAACTATTAAACACACAATAAGAGTGAATCTAAAATAATTAGATGGAGTGAAAGAAAACAGGTAAAAATCTGCTTCCATTTATATAAAATTACAGAAGACTCCAATTAATTTGTAGCAACTAAAGCTTATCAGTGGTGCCTAAGATTGAATGTGGGGGTTAGTAGTGATGATCAATGAAAAAAGATTACAAAGCATATAAGGAAACTTTTGGGATGATGGATATTTTCCTTATTTTGACTGAGGTGATAGCTTCACAGGTATATTCATCTGTCATAATTTATGTATACTTTATTTACAAATTTATCTCATTTAAGCTCTTTAAGAAAAAAACAAACTCAAAACTACTTAATGAAGTTTAAAGTATAAAGGGTAAAATGTTGCAAATAGTCCATTATTTACTGCATTCTGACATTTTGCCAACACACAAAAAACATGCTAATTCTGTATTATTAAATTATATGATGAGAAGGAAAGAACTATTCTAGCTACTCTTTTGTAACATTTTTATGAAGATATAAAATAGTTTAATTTTTAATGTTCCTAATAGATTATACAGAATATTAGTTTTACTTTTTTTCACTTTCCTACATATTAGTAACAAATAGTAATGCTCTGACAAACATTTCCCAAGGTCACAAAACAGATTTTTCCCATTAATCTTTAAAATCACTTCATACAGTTTCAGCTTGTACAGTCATTATTATGGTACCATATTATTACAAAAAGAAAGGATACTCTGTATATAATTTTAAAAAGGCAATTTCAATGTCCCTGTGTTATTAGAAAAGCCTCAGATATTCTGAACAGAAACAAAATTTAAGAAAACAACATTTTTCTAAATGTTATTACATAGAATTTTATAAAGATGAATTTTTTACTTAGCTATACAATGGACTCATGTATGCCTTAGTATTACCACCTTGTCACAGCACAAATAGGATGAAACTCAGAATGCTGCAAAACCCTCATCATAAGTGCCACAGATGATCAAGTTCCACTATTCCTATTCACTGTGAAAAGACCCACCCAAAGTAAAACCCCAAGTTACCAAAAGACCAGTCAAATCCTATTACTACATAAATTATTGCCTATGCAGAGAGAAAAGAAACTGAAGAAATACACAAGAACGTGCAGAATGGTAGTAAAAGATGGTCCTTAACTTCCACCATGCTACATTTAGTATTCCTTCATATTTGCTTATGCTGCCTACACTCTCAATATGACCCCTACTTCATTCCTAATACAAAATAATACCTGCTAAAAGTCAACTCCGGAAAAAGGTGAGGAATATTTTGTAAATACAAAAAAAAAATTAAAACCCAGAAGCCCACAAAACTTCCATTACTGCAAGCTCAGTATGTTTACCTGTGCAACATGTACACAGATAAACAGATATTCTTCAGAAGACTTAAATATTGCTAACATGCTACAAAAATATGTGTAAAAATAAGCCTGTCAATTTATAATAGTACAACCAGTTGTTAATAAGAAAATGTAGGTACAACCTCTGTCAAAAGAAATTATCTTCTCATTTGAAGAAACTAAAATTACTTACTTGTTAGGATTATAAGAAAGTCTTCTGGGGATGGGTACCAGTGAAAGGACTGGGCATAAGGAAAGGGTGACTGAGGGTGAATATGGTGGATACATTTCATATTCACACATGAAAACAGAATTATATAACCTACTGAAATTGTTCTAAGAAGGGCAGCAGGGAGAGTAGAGAGACCCAAGGAGGGGTAAATTGAACTAACATGTATTCTAAGCACATATGTAAATATCACTGTGTATTGTACTGTACAACTATTATATGCTATAAAAAACTAACAAAAGCAAAATGGGATGGAGGTATGCCTCATGTGGAAAAATACCTGCCTTGGCAAGTGCAAGACCCTGAATTCAAACCCCAGTACCACTCAAAAAAACAAAAAAAAAAATGCTCTTTCCTGCATTATTATTTAAAGTTAAAAAGACCATAAATAATCTGAATGTTTAAGAATATTAGATAGATTTAATAAATAATAGTTAATGTGACCTGAATAAAAGGTAGATAAGAAGAAGTACACAATGTTGAAAATGAATGCTTTCTAGGTTAAATAAATATCAAAGTGATATTATAATGTACAAAAATGTGTTTTCAATGTTTTTTCAGTCTGTGTATGTTGTTTCAAGTACAAAGATGTGAGTGTATTATGTATCTCTGATAAAGATACAGACATACTAGCAAGGCACAGTAGCAAATAACCATAATCATAGCTACTTGTTGTCTGAGATCTAGAGAATCACAGGTCGAGGCTAGCCCAGCAAAATCAGAAGATGAAATCTCCAAAATGTCCAGAGCAAAATGGAGAAGAGACACTCAAACAGCAGAGTGTCTGCTTTCCAGGCACAAAGCCTTGAGTTCAAACCCCAGTTCCACCAAAAGAAAGGAAAAAAAACGATGTGGACAGACATGATATTTTGTACAAAAATGCATAAACACAATTATAAGTAACAGAAGAACTCTATTTGAGAGGCACCTTCCAAAATAATTATCAATTATATTAAGGTAATAAAAGACAAGGAAAGACTGAGGAATTGTCTCGACAAGATGAAACTAAGAAGACCCAACAACTAAATTGTACCCATAAACAGAAAACAGACACTGGAAGCAGGGGAGTAGGGAAATTTAATGTTACATTATTACATTCGTATTGACCCAACATTATTTTTTGCTGGTGATAACTGTGCCATTATTCCTAAAGTTTTTAGCATATGAATAAATAAATGATACATATGAACCATCTGCACTAGCACTGTAATTTTTCAGTAAATCTCAAAATGTTTCAAAATAAAAAAAATTTAAAGACATCACTCACATCCATATATGCTTTAATAGGCATGGAACATTTTTGCAGAGTCTAGAAAAGTCCCTTATTATTAATGTTTATTGAGGGTGGGAGAGGTTAAAGGAGAGTGGATATCATCAATGTATTTCTATGAAAATAGAACAATGAAACCTGTAAAATCATTTTAAGTGGGGGAGGGGGAGGAGAATGAGGGAGAATGATGGTGGGGATGAACCTAACCAATGTATAGTGTAACCAAATATGTAAACGTCACAATGAAATCCCCCGTACAACAAATAGATGAAAATAAAAATGTTCAAGAAATAAAAAATAGACCAAAAACAGCAGTTAGGGTAGGGCATCAGAAATCATGAGCTTTGTGTCACCAGAAACCTCCTTGAGATGTTGGAGCTACACTTGGGTAATTCTGATTACTCCTTGCCAAAATAATAACTGCCATCACATTAGGTGCAAAGAAAATTCAAAGGCTGACCCTTAAATTGTCTTTAATTGCACTTAACTGCCGCAAAAATCTTGCATAGCACAGCCAGCAAGTCATGTCTGGCCCAGGGGAAAAAAGTGCCACACCAGCCTTTTCTTCTTCTTTGTTTTCTTTTCTCTTTTTGTTTTTTTTCTCCCAACAAGCAGAAGACAGAGCATTAATCAAAGTCAAACTCTGCAACATCCTGGCCCCCTAGCCCATAGAAAGCCTCCTTATGCCACAGGGCACTGAAAAAAA
Organism: Castor canadensis; assembly: GCF_047511655.1. Lineage (NCBI taxonomy): Eukaryota > Metazoa > Chordata > Mammalia > Rodentia > Castoridae > Castor > Castor canadensis. The sequence continues at coordinate 56,299,635 of NC_133394.1, forward strand.
AAAAAAAAGCAGCTCCTCACCAGCCGGCTCCACACATGATTGGGTAAAACTACAAAACAAGAAGATGAGCATCATGCACCACACAAGATTCCCCTACCCACCCCCCAGGGACAATACCAAGAATAGCCCTTGGGCAGACTGAAACCACTCCCAGCAAAACTGAAAAAAAAAAAACCAGCAATTGTAATCTAACACTGACAGTGGATATGGGCATGGAATGCTGAATGTGCCCCAGAGGTGGGGCAAGGAGCCTAACTCTTAGCACTTAACTCTCAGTGAACTAATGCAGGTGAAGCAACAAAGGCTGAGAAGAGGGGCGGGGAAACAAGCAGCAACCCAGAGGAACTACCCACACCCAGCAGAGATTGGGAGAGGCATAAAGGCCAAGAGCAGGACTGGGTTGACAAGCCAACCTCCCAAAAGAGCTACTAATACCCAGGAGAGATCAGGAAAAGCACAAAGGTTGAGAGTGGGGGTGGGGCTATAGGTCAACCTCCCAAAGCAGGGCAGGTGGTGGACCCCACAGCTGATCTCTGGGACAGAGGGCAGCATTCAAAACTGAATTGCCCCACCTTGCTAGGGGAGGTGCTGACCAAACAAAGCTGCAGCTGAACGGCAACATACCTGCTGCCTGGTGAAAACAACAGCTCTGACCACCCACAGGAGCTGGTAGTCTTACCACACATCACAGTATCAACTAATCCTGTGTACAGAAGACCAAATACTACACACAAGCCAGACACCTGGTGAGACAACATCAGAGCTTCCAATTGTAAACCAATACCAGGATTGGACACCTAAGGAGTAACTCCAGAACATTTACCAAAAGATTGAACTTTCTGTAGTTCCTGAACCTAGTGTTTATCATTATGTTTCTCTTTTAAATTTATTTTATATTTTGTTATTTTGCTATTCCTGTAATATTAACTTTACTATCACTATTCTCTTATCCCTATTCTTACACACTTCACATTCCCTCTTTCACCTGTGCTACAATCGACTGTTCTCCCTCACAACTACTCTTTCTGCCCCTTCTCATCCATTCTTTCCCCTATCTTTACCTCCTCCTCCTATCCTCCCTGAACTAATCACCACAATACCCCTCCCTCAATACACCTAAGTACACACAAGGGCCACAAAACCCATCAGCCTCCATCCTTCTTCCCCCACCCACCCACACCTTTTCTTGGCCCCCCTTTTTTAGTGCCACCTTGACCAATTCCCCAAAATCTATAACTAGCCTAATAATCATAATTCCCCCAACTCCAACAGTTTACAAATATTATAATCAAGGGGTTTGCTATATAATATGTAAACAACTGGTCTGGCATTGAACCTGTGAATTTGTTATTGCTAAATTACACCTCCAGCTCAGGGACAGAATGAGCATATCAACCGAGCTAACAGTCAAGTCAGTCACAACACAAAAATTAAATCAGGGAGAGAAATAAGGCAATCAAAACCATAATCAAAAACACAGTTGCACAGCACAAAGTGGAGTGATGGGAAGAGGAAACAATTCTCCTCAAAGAAATAATTCAATACAGGATTCAGTGGGAAATGAAGAAAATGGATACCCAGTTCCTCACCTCAACAAACAATGATAAACATCAATAAGAAGCCCAGTGACGCCCACATAAAAACCCTCAAAGAAATTTTGGAAGATATCACTGAGAAATTCAGGAGAAGATACCTGACATGGTTAAACAGATGGTACAAGATCCACTCAAGAAATTTCAAGACACCAAAAATAAAGAACTTGAGCAGACACAGAAACAAATAAAGGAACTCAGACAGGATTTCAAAAAACAAGGATGCTATTAAAAAAAAGATATATATGAACTAAAGATGATGACACAAAATATAAGAGGAGTTGAACAAAAGATATAGAAAAAAGAATTAGAAGAAGTGCAAGACAAAGGGATATGTAATATACTCAATAAAATAATATCAGAATATTTCCTAAATGTGGAGAAAGTCTTGCCCATTCAGGTACAAGAAGCCTGAGGGCCCCAACAGACATGACCAAAACAGAACCTCCCACAGTTTATTATCATTAAAACAAAAAGCACAGAGAACAGAGAAAGAATACTAAAGGCTGTAAGAGAGAAAAAACAAATAACTTATAAAGTTAAACCCATAAAAATAACAGATTTCTCAACAGAAACCTTAAAAGCAAGAAGGACATGGAGTGAGGCATTTCAAGCACTGAATGAGTATAATTTTAGCCCCGGGATACTCTACCCAGAAAACCTGTAATTCAAAATTGATAAAGCAATAAAAATGTTCCACAATAAAGAGTAACTAAAACAATACATGACCACCAATTCAATCTTCAGTTACTTGAAGATTCTACAAGTAATTCTGCACAAAGAAGATGAAAGCAAACAAAACCACGAAAGGACGGGAAGCATCAAACCACTGGAGAAGAAAAGACAAGTACTCCGAGAGTAGCACTGATTTGGCTGCACACAATCAAATCCTTAAAAAACAAAAACAATTAAGTGGCAGGAATCACCACATACCTATCAATATTAACAATGAATATCAATGGACTCAATTCCGCTATCAAAAGACACTTTTTGGAAAACTGGATTAAAAAGACAATCTGTTGTTTACAAGAGACAGAAATAAACACTGGCTTAGGGTGAAAGGCTGGAAGAAGATTTGCCAACCCAAAGGCCCCCAAAATGAGGCAGGAGTAGCAATACTTATATCAGACAAAGTAGACTTCAAACTAAAATTGGTCAAACAAGACAAAGAAGGACACTTCATTCTAATAAAAGGGGCAATACATCAAAAGGAAATAATAATTATCAACCTATATGACCAAAAGTCAGTGCACCCAATGTCATCAAACTAAAGGACTTAAAACTCCAACACAGTGGTAGTGGGAGACTTTAATACCCCTCTATCACCAAAAGATAGGTCATCCAAAAAAAAAAAATTAAAAACAAAGAAATCCTAGAACTAAAAGTCACCATAATTCAAATGGACCTAACTGATGTCGCAGAATATTTCATCCAACTTCCACACAATATACATTCTTCTCAGGAGCCCGTGGAACTTTCACAAAAACTGATACACAAACCACACAAAGCCTCAGAAAATATACAAAAATAAAAATAACCCCCTACATTTTATCTGATCACAATGCATTAACTAGAACTCCACAACAAAAACAGCAGCAGAAAATACACAAATAATTGACAGTTGAATAACATATTGTTCAACAATTAGTGAGTCATAGAAGAAATAAGAGAGGAAATCAAAACGTTCCTGTAAGCTAATAAAAATGAAAACACCACCTACCAGGAACTATGGGACACAGCAAAGGCAGTCCTAAGAGGAAAGTTTATAGCCATGAGTGCATATATTAAAAGGACAAAAAAGATCTCAAAGAAATGACCTAATGCTACATCTCAAAATCCTAGTAAAACAAGAACAAGCAAAAAGAGAGAAATAACAAAAATAAGGGCGGAAATCAATGAAATAGAAACAAACAACAACAACAACAAAACAATACAAATAATCAATGAAACAAAAATCTGGTTCTTTTGAAAAAATAAATGAGATTGACAGATCCCTGGCAAACCTGACTAAAATGAGGAGAGAAAAAACCCAGATCAGTAAAATCAGAAATGCAAACGGGCGATAACAACAAACACCACGGAAATCCAGGGAATCATCAGAGACTACTTTGAGAACCTATATCTTGAAGAAATGTACAGTTTTCTAGATACTTGTGACCATCCAAAACAGAACCAAGAGGATATTTATCACCAGAATAGATCTATAACATAAAATGAAATTGACGCAGCAATAAAGAATCTCCCAAAAAAGAAAAGTCCAGGTGCTGATGGATTCTCTGCTGAATTCTATCAGATCTTTAAAGAAGAACTAATACCAACACTCCTTAAAATTTTCTATGAAATAGAAAGGGAAAGAATACTGCCTAACTCATTTATGAAGCCAGCATTACACTCATCCCAAAATTGGACAAGGATACATCCAAAAAGGAAAACTACAGACCAATGTCCTTAATGAACATCATTGCAAAAATCCACAATAAAATAATAGCAAACTGAATCTAACAACATATTAGAAAGATCATTCACCATGACCAAATCTGCTTCATCCCAGGGTTGCTGAGATGGTTCAACAAACGCAAATCTACAAATGTAACACAATACATTAACAGAAGCAAAGACAAAACCACATGATCATCTCAATAATGCAGAAAAAGCCTTTGATAAGGTTCAATATATCATGATAAAAGCTCTAAGAAAACTAGGAGCAGAAGGAAGATACCTTAACATTATACAGACTATGTATGATAAATATATAGCCAACATCATACTTAATGAGGAAAAACTGAAACCATTTCTCCTAAAATTAGGAATGAGACAAGGGTGCCCACTGTCCCCACTCCTATTCAACATAGTCCTGGAATTCCTAGCTAGAGCAAAAAGGCAAAAAGAAGAAATAAAAGGAATACAAATAGGTAAAGAAATAGTCAAAGTATCTCTATTTGCACACAAGATTACCCAATACCACAAAGACTCAAAAATTCCTAGACTCCATAAACAGCTTCAGCAACATAGCAGGACACAAAATCAATTTAAAAATCAGCAGCCTTTCAATACATCAACAATAAACCAACAGAGAAAGAACATAGAAAAACAATTCCATTTACAAAAGCCTCAAAAAAAAAATCAAATATCTAGGAATAAACTTAACAAAGGATATAAATGACCTCTACAAGGAGAACCACAAACCACTAACAAAAGAGACTGAGGAACACTACAGAAGGTGGATAGATTTCCCATGGTCATGGATTGGCAGACTCAACATAGTTAAAATGGCTATAATACAAAAAGCAATCTACATGTTTAACAAAATTCCCATCAAAATCCCAATGATATTCAACACAGAGATTAAAAAATCTACTCTAGAGTTCATTTGGAAACACAAGAGAGCGTGAATTGCCAAGGTAATTCTCAGCAAAGAGAGTAATGCTGGAGGTATCACAATATCTAACTTCAAACTATGTTACAAAGCAATACCAATAAAAACAGCATGGTACTGGCACAAAAACAGATATGATGACCAGGGAACAGAATAGAGGACCCAGATATGAATCCACACAGCTATGCCCACCTTGTTTTTGACAAAGGCGCCAAAAACAAATGAGGTAGAATAGACAGCTTCTTCAACAAATGTTGCTGGGAAAAGTGGTTATCTGCCTGCAGAAAACCGAAACCAGACCCATGTCTATCATCCTGCACTAGTATCAACTCTAAGTGGATCAAGGACCTTAATATCAGACTGAAACTCTGAAGTTAGTACAGAAAACAGCAGGGAACATTGATTGCAATAGATATAGGCAAGGACTTCCTCAATAGAACCCTGGCAGCTCAGCAACTAAGAGAAAGAATGGACAAATGGGACTACATGAAATTAAAAAGCTTATACACAACAAAAGAAATGGTCTCTAAATTGAAGGGACCACCCACAGAGTGAGAGAAAATATTTGATAGCTACCCATCAGACAAAGGACTGATAACCATAATACACAGGGAGCTCAAAACACTAAACTCCCCAAAAATTAATGAACCAGTAAAGAAGTGGGCAACTGAACTAAACAGAACTTTTTCAAAAGAAGAAATTCAAATGGCCAAAAAACACATGAAAAAATACTCACCATTCCTTGACCTAAAGGAAATGCAAATCAAAACCACACTAAGATTCCACCTCACTCCTGTTAGAATGCTTTTGTCAAAAACACCTCCAAAAACAAATGTTTGCTAGGATGCAGGGAAAAAGGAACCCTCATATACTGCTGGTGGGAATGCAAGCTAGTAAAACAACTTTGGAAAACAATATGGAAGCTTCTTAAAAAAGTAAACATACATCTGCATTATGATCCAGTAATACCACCCCTAGGGATATACCAAAAGGAATGCAACTCATGTTACTACAAAGGTACCTGAAAACCCATGTTTACTGCAGGACTATTTACAATAGACAAGCTATGGAAACAGCCAAGATGCCCTACTACCAACAAATGGATTAAGAAAATGTGGTATTTATGCACAATGAAATTTTACTCAGCCACAAAGAAGAATGAAATTTTGTCATTCACAAGTAAATGGATGGAACTGGAGAACATCATCTTAAGTGAAGTTACCCAGGCTCAGGCCAAAAATCACATGTTCTCACTCATATGCAGATTATAGACCTAAAACAAATGCAGTGATATTATTGGGTATGGGTCACACAAAAGAGAGAACCAGCACTGGAGGAATAGAGAAAGGGGAGGAAACCTAAAATTTGAATGTGGTTAATGTGCTCACTGTAGAGAAGTGAATATAGTAATCAGCAAACTGGCAGAGGCCACTATGGGAAGTAGCAAAGAGGTCTGGCAGAGATGAAACAATGTGGGTTGCAATACACAAGTTCATGGAAGCAACGTTAAGAATTTCTCTCTATATCTATATCTCAAACTAGCAAGAACTCTATGTCTTTGTTATTATCTCCCATTTTTATTCTTCAACAAAATCAAAGAACAATAGACTGAAACAGGTTCTGCCCAGAGAGGGGGGGCAGGGGTAGGAGGTGGCCCAAACAATGTATACACATGTAAGTAAACGTAAAAATGATAAAATAAAAAAAGAAAAGAAATTTCATGCATAAAATTTAAAACAAAAAAATGAACGTAAAAGATACCTTCTTGATTTTTTGCCTTTTCTCTCTTTGGCAGTGTCTGAGTCTACAATATCTGCTCTGAGGCAGTCCAAAGTCCCTGAAAATGAAAGGTGTTCTCCAAAGTACATTCTGTAGCAGAATGGCATTGCATCCTGTGACTGGATCCCTGTGTGACTCAGAAGAGGTTTAAAAACAACCTGAAAGACATGAAAAATTTATATTAATCAAATTTGTCAATCATCATTTACTGTGGCTTTTTTCTTAGCGTATCATAGTACATATTTTTACTAGTGTGAAGCAAAAATAAACAAAAAAACTTCATATAATCATCTTTCTTAAAACAAAGATTACTCTTTACCTTGCCTAAGTGTCTGAAAGGAAAGCAAAATTATACCTACTTTAAAACATAAGATTCTATTTTCAAAAAGAATTTGTTATAGGTTCACAAAGTAGTTTATCATCTTATTGTGTTCATATAAAAACATTTCAAATATTATATTATGAATACCTGACCCCTTTGAGAATGGTATCACTTTGGTTGTACCAACTCACTTAAAATTTGCTTTCTGACAGAGAAATACCTTTACACAGCTTATGGAAGTATGCTTACATCACTCTGCTGAGATCTCTAACTGAATTTCATAGAAGCAAAGAGATACATACAATACTAGAACTCTATACTCACGCTAAGGACTCATTCTCTGCAGCATGATTACTACTTCTCATCCTAAACTTGAGGGCTATCAGTGCTTTCCTAAGCATCCTTCTACCTTTCTCACTATACACTCTCCTTTAATGACCCTTGCCTGAAGCTTTCAGAGTCCTACCTAAATATACAAGTGCCATCTATACAGTGAAACACGTATTTTCAATTATCCTAAGTCCCCTCACTGTTTTGTGCTTGGAAAGACAGGCCACTATTGTGACAATTCTAATATCAAGAAAGAGAGAATTCAAACAATTTTACTCTAGTCTAGAAGCTTAGGGAGAAATTATCTTCTCATCCTAATGGGAAAATTCTTCTTTTCAAAGCTCAAACCATCTTTCCTAATCTTTGTCATCGTTTACACCCTTGGTTGAACCTTCATAATTACTAGGGACTTTGGTTTCTGACTGACTTTCTTCTTTTTCTTTTCCTTCTCCATTTACTGTCATCAATGACTTCATCTGCCAACATTTCAATTCCAATGTTATATGATGTCCTTGTCCCCTACAATCATGACTTAAACTCCATTTCAGCAACTTCCTGTACTTCATATTACATCTCTTCACCTTATTTTTCTCTCTATATCTGATATGGGCAAATCCTCTTCTACTCCTATGCTGAGCTGCTGAGGACAATGAGAGAAAATTATGTAATTACATTCATAGGTACTTTTCTATTAACTTAAACTGTTAACAAGATAGACCTTTCACACTATTTGTCAATCTTGCTAGGGGTTTGTGGTGAGTTCTCTTCACAATCACTCTGACCTTTACATATGCCTAAATTACCTTACTCAATTTTTAAATTTTTAACTCACATATAAAAATTGCATGTATTTACAGAGTATCATGTGACTTCTTGATACATAAATCAAGGAAAACATTTCTATCCTCTCAAATATTTATCATCTCTTTATAGTAAAAACATTCAAACTCCACTCTACTAGCTTTTTGAAAAATATATGCACTGCATTAGTATTACCTACAGTCATCTTATTGTACAACACAATACCAGAACTTCTTTCCTTATCAACTGTAACTTATGCAGTTAATTAATCTTTCCACATTGTTCCTTCCCCACTCTCCCTGGTCCTGGTAGCTACAATTCTAGTCTCAACTTCTAAGACCTAACTTTTTTATACTCTAGATATGAGTGGAGTGCCTGGATTATTTCACTTAACGATCTCCAGTTCCATTCTTGTTGCCACAAATGACAGGATCCCATCCTTTCTTATAGCTGAATATTATTCCATAGTGTATATGTACCACATTTTTCTTAATCTATTGATTCATAGGCGGACACTGAGATTGTTTCCATTGCTTGTATACTGTGATTGGTGCTGCAATAAACATGGGAGAGCTGATGTCTCTATAACATATTATCTCATTTCCTTTAGACATCTAGTTAGTAGTGAGATTGCTGGATCATACGGTAGGTCTATTTTTAATTTTTTAAAAAACCTCCAAACCATTATCCACAATGATTATACTGCCTTACCTTAGAAAACTTTCTAGTATATGATTTAATATTCATGTTCCTGACAGATTTTAGAATCTTATGGGTATCACAATGCAATCTCTAAAATGCCTCTTTGAATGCTAATAAATATAATGAACTTGGTATGCAGTCCAAAACAAAAACAAGCATAGAAAATTATTTTCCTGCTTTCCCACTTTAAAAAAAAAACAGGAGGCCCTTAAAAACTACTCCAATGTATTGGACAAATGAATCTCATGAAAATTTAAAGTGCTTACTATATTTTTTACATAAATTACATCCTTTTGTAAGAGAAAAATCATCTGTATAGTTGTGAACTATCATTACTGCTTAACCTTAGAGGAAAAAAGTATCTATTATGACTAAATAGTCTCTATTATTGACTTTAAATTCCAATACATCTCATTTCTCTACAAATCTTGCTCCATCCTCTAACCCTTCTTTCCTCTTTTTCATTTTCATTATGACCTCACTAATTCCCCCTATGTATGTTCAAGACCCAATGATCCTGAAAAACTGACCCTTCTCAATATCCACATCTCACTTCTCCCACTTGCCTTCTACTCAAACTAAAATGTTTCAAAGGATTTCAGTTTTCACTTATCATACTTAATCTATTAAATAAGACCTTCACACAATTTCTGTTTTATCTTTCCAAGCTCAGAGATCATTACCACCGTGTGAACTATTCCAATGACTCACCTTTTCTTCACTAGTTTCTTTACTTGGATTCATGTAAAGCATTGCTACTCATATAAATTCCTATATTATTTACTCCTCTGTTCTAAAATAATCAATGCCTCCCAATTATTTGCTTAAAGAAAGTATTAACATCACACATACACACACAAAAAAAAAACCTATGGAATATGATTAAATTGAACTTACTATTCATATAACTTAGCAGATTTATAGCAAATAACAAAAATGTAAGACTTTTGGGTGATGATCATCTATAGATGGTCTGTTACTTTGCACATGTAACTAATTTACATACTTTTTAAGGGCCTTTCTCATTTTCTGTTCTCTATTGTATTCTCTACCTGTCTGCAGGTAGAAAGTAGAGATTTTCACTAGAACTCCAAGTGTACCTGGTTGATGGTTCCAAAGTGCTGCAGAGAAAGGTATTACACAATTATGGAGAACCAGGCTGGCTCACCTGTGCATCAGCAAGCTGAACAGCAGGAAATCCTTGGTTTGCTTCTTCTACACCTGCCACATCATCCTGACTAGTGCTATGCTGAGAATGTGTGCCATCCAGAGTGTTCTGGTCACTAGACAAGACAGTGTTGAAATCTGAGGCTGAGGGTATCGTAGGAAGATTGGGTGCAACACCTACGAGTAAATGTTCAGGAATAAGATGTCAGTTGTTGAGAAATAGAAACAACATAAAAGAGCATAGGAAGGTAAAAGTTATGACGCCTATTCCTGTCTGATCAGCTTCTCATGCACGAAGAGTTACGGACAATGGCAGGCTACAAAAAGCAGGTGTGTCACAACAAAAGCCAAATGTGTCACAGAATCTTACATCCGCTTTCCTAAGGCAGAAAAAAACTGAAATGACACTCTTTCTTTCCTCTCTATTCCCCTTTTCATTTAAGTCCCCAGGCAAAGGACCTGCAATAGAGAACAACCATTCTGTCTCTTCCTCCTAAAATTTAAATTACATTCACTCTGTGCAGTAGTGAGACTAGAACCAGAAAGATGCTGTCTCCCTTACTTCTTCATACATTGTAGGAATCATAGTTTTTATGTCTCTGAGGACTCTGGATCAACTAAAATTATTTCCCAAATTATAAGTATAAAATTTGACTTTGCATTTTTTCCATTTACCTCCTTTTGGCATTGTAAAAATTGAAGCAGCCACAGTAAATGGAAATTTTAAACTTATTACATGTATAATATCATATTTTACATATTTGCCTTTCTACAAACACAAAGTGCTTACTACTCTGTCAATCACAATATTATCAAAGGCATTTATAAATGAACCGAATTTTTTAAAAATTTTAAATTATTCTCTGAAAAGCAGGATTTTGCTATAGCTATATGTGCCACTTAGGCAGATAAACTAAGTAAGGTAGCTCAATACCTGTTGGAAGACTATTATGTCCTGATTTTGTAACAGGAGATTCTTGTACCACACTTCCTCGATTACCCACAGCATTTGACATCCAATTATAGAAACTCACAGATGATGGCTCAGATAGCAAAGGATGTTCAGATAACATGTCAGTGGTCACTGTATTTCCTGAAAATAAAGTTTACTAAGCACAGAATTACTTATGTACTAAGGAACAGAAAAGGGGATTTATACAATTATTTTCAAATTATTAATTCAAAGAAAGCTTAAACTTGTTTGAATATGCTTTCAACTCTCATGGCATGATACTGGTGTGTAAACACTAAAGCATTAATATACATTTATTTTTATTATAAGGGGAGGGAGATTCTGTTTTGGCTGGTCTAGCCACATACCACACCAGATTGCTTAGGTTGACATTAGTCAGTACTGCAATTTTAAAATGCAAATAAAAGGCACAAAGACACCCAAAAGTTACAAAACCAAACAGAAATGTCTTCTAAAATACTTTCTCAAAAATAAAGCACAATACAAAAGATTAGTCATCTAACCAATGTAAATGTCTAAATAAACTCGTCCTATATTTTTTAATTCCCCCCATGAAACTAAGGTACAATTATCAAGTCTAGGGGAGGCACCTGTTCTCGTTAGGGAGCTGCTCTTTACAGCTGCACTACTTCTCTGAGGAGTTCCTTCTAGAAGGTTGTGCAAGCTTGGGAAGCTTCCAGTCAGGTAGCTGAGGAGACTCTCCTTCCGTGGACTCTCTTTTACTGTCATCCCTGAACGTCCAACATGCACTGGAGAATCTGTGGCAGTGTCTCCACTGGTATAGCTCAGAGAATGATATGGATGTATGCCCTAAAGAAGGAATAACACAGGGTTCATTCTTATGCAAACAACAATGACTGCTGACAATTAGAACTACTATGAATGTTGCTATTACTGCTGGTTATTCTGCACATTGATAGTAAAACTGGTTGTGTCTACTGGAACTGCAGTGACTCTCAAATGTAAGTAAGCATGTTCTGTAGTTCTGTAATACAATACAAAGAGTCACTTTTATTATTATTTACTATACTGATGCAAAATCCCTTATTTTCAGTATGTATGATTAATTCTGTTCTTACTGAAAAAACATACAGACCATAGCACAACATTTCAAACAGACTGTAACAAATAAGATACTGGTTAATGCCTAGGGAATAGTGAACAGAGTATCAGAAGTTCAGAAAGCTGTGGGTAGTGCTGAAGAACACCCCAATGGCTAATAAAGAAAAAAATGTAAGTAGGCTCAAATAATTGTACCACTGCTTTTTTACTGAATCAGCAAACTAATACCCAGATACAATCTCCATTATTTAAACTAATCCCTCTATGAAATATCTAAAAGCTGGGCATTACAGGCTCATGCCTGTAACCCTAGCTACATAGTAGGCTGAGAAGAGAAGGATCACAGTTCAAGGCCAGACAAGGTAAAAAGTAAAAAAGACCCCCATCTCAACAGAAAAAAAAACTGGGCATGCCACTGTGTGCCTGCCATACCAACTACAGTGGGAAGTGTAAAACAGGAGGATCATGGTCCACGTCAGTTTGGACAAAATGTGAGACCCTATCTCCAAAATGACCAGAGCACAAAGGGCTGGAGGTCTAGCTCAAGCAGTAGTGTGCTTGTCTACCATACGTGAAGTCCTGAGTCCAATGCACAGGTACCACCAAGATGGGAAAAAAAAGTATATACACTGAAAGTAATCTGTAAAATGCCTAATAGAAACTAGAGAAAGGAAAATCATGTACCTTCATCTGACTTCCCTGCAGGTTCTTAATACAGGTCAGTGTAGACACCTACTGGAGGGAAACTAGTGGCTTTTTGATAAGAACAGGGGAAGCAGGGGCAAAGATTACCAAGTGCTATAAAACCCCCTATGTCTTAGCTTGCTCTGGAAAGCAGAGAGATCTGTACAGTTTTACATGCCCTCAGTTAGGCAGGGAAAGAGGAAGGAAGAGTTTCACTGTCGGAAATAAAAGAGCACTTACAACATATTAAACACCTACTAAACATGTTTCATGTATTATCTTATTAAATGCCTAACAAGTTCTCCAAGGTGGAAGATTCATTCTATCTCTCAAAAGAAGAAAATCACTTATAAAAGAAAATACGGGAAAAATCTGACTTTCTTAACCTATCCTATTGATTCAATGCCAAAATTCTTCATACTATTGTTATTCCTTAATAAAAAAATCTGTGTGAAGGGTTGATTCTCTGGAAAACACTAAATACCAAAAAGAATTTCTAGCAAGTCTTTAATTTCATAATTGTTTAATCTGTTCTGTCACATCTAAGATTACCATTTCAGATCAATTTAAACTTTAGCACACACACACACACACACACACAAAAGACTAAAATAAAAACATCTTGAAAAGCAGAAATATGAAACAAAGAACTTTGAATTTCAATTGTTTGGAGGTATTTTATAATTCATAAATAAAAGAATACTAAAAAAAACTCCTGAGACAGGATAGCATTAACAATGAAATACCTGAATATGATCAGAGGGTTTTCAAATACTGTCTATAGGTAAAAGAGCTGAGACAAGTGTCCCAGGAGTCGACTACCTATATTATGGGAATAGAGTAAACTGAATAAGCTTAATATACAAGCTTAAAAAATATATATCAATCTATTATTCAATTATTATCATCAATCTATTATTTTATATCTAGGGCTTTTTAAATTAAAAAAAACTTAACTGAATACTTTAATAATAAAAAGAGCAATATTTACATAGAATAAAAATTTTAAAAGCACAAAAGATTCCATAGAAAGTCTCTACTGCATTCCATCTTCTAGACCCCTCCCGCAGAGGTCCTCTTACATGATTCTTATCTTTTTATAAATTATTTATATGCTATAAAAGGATATAGTACATATTTTCCTATATTTTGTATTAATTTAATCTATGTACTTTAGTGCTCACTCCATATTGACTTAAATATCTACTTTATCTGTTTATAGGTTTTATAGTACACATCTGTATAGTGCATACTTTATTAGTCCTCTAATGCTTAGTCATTTATGTTGTTCCCATTATTTTCCAATTATAAATATCTTTGTACATGCATGTTTGAGGATTTATGACTATTTCTCTAGAATCAATACCTAGACCTGGAAATACTAAACAAAAGGGTATAACATTTTAAATTTCATTACATCTTGCCACATTGTTCTTCCAAGGAACTGCAACTCTCACTAATACTGTAAGGGGACAAAGTGAGGGGAAACAAATGGCAAGAATTGCTTTGGAAATAAAATGGTAGATGTAACTTTGCTTTAGATAAACACAGGAAGTCACCTTTAAAGTAAAACATCTAGGGAGACATGAGAAACAGGATTTTCACATAGGTGGTTTCGTGCAGAGGTCATTTTTCTGAGAGAGGGGAAACAAAAAAAAAAATTCCCAGAGGCAGCCATTTAAGGACCTGTAAAGGAAAGTAAGAGAAAACTTTCCCAAGACATACAAAAAGAATAAAATGTAGGTGACAAGCCACAAGGACAGAATGGACTAACGAGACCCTCTAGGAATGTCCAGTTCGATAAGGATGGGGGGCAGCCAGATGGTCAGTTTCAGGAAGAAGTTAATTAGATAGCCAATTATAGCTAAACCTTCAAAGTAGAGTAGGGGCAGGTGCCCAAAATCAGGCTCCTCTATTTAGTTGCATGAGCTCCAGTCATTCTTTGGCTTAGCTCTTTCGCTAAGTCTCACTCATTAGGGTGCTTTGCTATCCTTTCAAGGAACTTTGTGCTTGCTTTACTTTTAACTCCTGGTCTGACATGAAGTTCTCTTAACTCTTAACTGCTTGTCCAGTGCCTTCAATCATCAACTGAGCCAAGACATGAACCCAGGAAACAACAACCCAGTTCAGTTTCAATTACACGTGACAGGGACTATTTTCTAACATCTTCACTTACAAGGTATATGATCAAAAGTTTTAGCTTTCCGGTCTGACAAATAAAAATGGAAATGGCATTTTATTTTAGATTTAAGAGAATATAGTTTCACATGTGCATTTATACTTTTCGGGGACTTGCCTATTTGTGTTCTTTACCCTTTTCTCCCCCATTTTGGTTTCTGGTCTTTATCTCATGATTTTGTTTTAAGAAATTTGCCCATTGTCTTGTATTTTGTTTGCTATGTATACATTTTTTCTATATAAATTTTATATTTTAATATCACCCAAATTATCATTTACTTATGGATTTTTTTTTTCTTTTTTCTTGGTACTGGGGTTTGAACATAGGGCCTTGTGCTTGCTAGGTAAGTGCTCTGTAGCAACGTCCTCCCAGTCCTCTTTTGCTTTAGTTATTTTTCAGCTAGGGTCTCATGCATTTTTACTTAGGCAGGCCTCAGACCATAATCCTCCTACCAAATTTCCTTTATTCTTGAGATTACAACCATTAACCACCACACAAAGTTTTTTTGTTGAAATGGGAGTTTCACTAACTTTTTCTCTACCCTCGAACTTCAATCTTCCACATCTCTACCCCCTCAGTAGCTAGGATTACAGGTGGGTATAATCAAATGCCGCTTGGATTCTGAATGTTAATAAGTCTACATGAAGACTTTCAAAAAAAAAAAAAAGTAAAACTATGAACTGTCTGGTCCTTTGAAATAGCTCTGTTCGGTTCTTTTACCCTTTTCTTCATTGGGTCATTGACTTTTTGAGAGTTTAGTATTTTGAGCTCCCTGTATAGTCTAGTTATTAATCCTCTGTCAGTTGTATAGATGGCAGAAATTTTGTTCCATTCTGTGGACAGCCTTTTCAATTTGGTGACCATTTCTTTTGCTGTGCAGAAGCTTTTTAATTTCATGTAGTCAGTCCCATTTGTCAATCTTTCAAAGTTTCAGGTCTTATATTTGTAAGTCCTTAATCCACTTTGAGTTGATTCTTGTAGAGGGTGAAAGAAAGGATATACTTTCAGTTTTCTACAGACAGATATCCACTTTTCCCAGCAACATTTGTTGGGCATCATATGCTTGTGATGCCTTTGTCAGAAATCAGGTGGTCAAAGCTGTGTGGATTAATATCTGGATCTTCTACTCTGTTACAATTGCCTTCACATGTATTTTTATGTCAGGACCATACTGTTTTTATTGCTGTATCTCTGTAGTACCATTTGAAGTTGGGTATTGTAATACCTCCAGCATTGCTCTTGTTGCTCAGTATTGCCTTGGCTATTCATGGTCTTTTGTGCTTCCAAATGAACTTTAATGTTCATTTTCTAATCTCTGTAATGAATGTCACTGGAATTTTGATGGGGATTGTATTAAACATGTAGATTGCTTTTGGTAATATAGCCATTTTCACAATATTGATCCTATGAATCCATGATCATGAGAGATCTTTCCATTTCATATAGTTTTCTTCAATGGTTTATAATTTTCACTGTAGAGGTCTTCGACATCCTTTGTTAAGATCGTTCCAAGGTACTTTTTTTTTGAGGCTATTTTAAATAGAATTGATTTCGTATATTCTTTCTCAGACTGTTCATTGTTGGTATATAGAAAAGCTACTGATTTTTGCAAACTAACGTTCTTTCTTTCTATATTCCTGACTTTATTTATGATGTCTAGGAGTTTCTTGGTGAAGTTTTTGGAGTCTTTTAGGTAAAAGATCATGACATTTGCAAATAGAGATAGTTTGACTTCCCTATTTTTTCAATTTGTGTTCCATGTATTTCTTCTTGTTGTCTTATAGCTCTTGCTATACATTCCAAGACTATGTTGAATAAGAGTGGATAGAGTGGACACCCTTGTCTCATTCCTTACTTTAGAGGAAGCAGTGTAAGTTTTTTTTACCCCATTTAGCCTTTATTAGGTTGAGGTACATTCCTTCTATTCCTAGTTTCATCAGAGCTTTTATAATGAAAGAATGTAGAGTTTTGTCAAAGGTTTTTTTCCACATTTACTGAGATGATCATGTGGTTAATCTCTTTGCTTTTGTTAATATCCTGTATTATATTTAGTGATGAATCTGTGAATTTGTTGGGTCAGTGAACAGAAATATTACAACAACCTAGGTAACACCCAAGCTAGTCAGAGCAAAGAAACTGAGTCAAGGGAAAGGTAGAAGGTGAATAAGACTCCCTAACTAACTAACCAATAACACATGAGCAAAGCACAAAATGGAAACATGAGGAAAAAAAAGAAGACTGGGGAATAGGACTCCTCAAAAGCCTAATAATAAAACCATAAAGGATTTGGTGGAAAGTGAAGGAATGAATCCTCAGTTGCTGCTGTCAGAACAATTATGATAAGAATGTCCAATGAGCTTAAAGAAGAATTACAAAACCAACTGAAAGAATTTCAGGAGAACAAGGATTTAAAAAACACTAGAGAAGAAACAGCAAAAACTAAATTAAAGAGGATTTTCACAAACTCCAAAATGAAACTAAGGTTGTTATAAAAAAAAGAAATAAATAAAATAAAGAAAACAGTACAAGATACGAAAGAGTTTAACAAAGACACAAACAGTCTCAAAAAAATAAAAAGAACCAAACCCTAGAAATAAAAAGTTCCTTAAGTCAAATTAAAAATACAGTTGAAAGCCACTCCGGGGGATTAGAACACATGGAAGACAAAATTTCAGGGCTCAAAGACAAAATAGAAATAAACAAAAAGCAGAAGAATTCTTAGACAAAAGAATGAGGAGCTGCAAAAGGAAAATGCAAGAACTCTGTGACTCAATCAAAAGACCAAACCTGTAAATCATGGCCATCAAAGAAGGAGAAAAGGTGTAACCCAAAGTTATAGGTAATATATTCAGCAAAATAATAGCAGAAAATTTCCCCAAGTCTCAAAAATGAGATGCCCATTCAGTTACAGGAAGCCTCCAGCACACCAAGCAGACATGACTAAAATGGAACCTCTACATAGCATTTTATAGTTAAAGTAATTAGCACAGAGAACAAGAAAAGAATATTGAAGGCTGTAAGAGAGAAAAATCAAGTAACAAAGGTAAACTCATCAAAATAACAGATTTCACAAAGTAGACTTCAAAGAGACAAAGAAGGCCACCTCTTACTAATTAAAGGAGCAATGTATCAACAAGAAATAACAATTGTTAACTTGTATGTCCCCAATGTCGGTACATTCAACTTCATTAAACATACACTTACTAGACATAAAAATACAGATAGACCTGAACACAGTAAGAGTGGGAGAATTCAATAAACCTCTATCACCAATAGATAGGTCAACCAGAAAAGGAAAAAAAAATCAACAAACTAGAATTGAATGACATCATAGATCACTTGGACCTGATGGATGTCTACAGAGTATTCCATGCTACAAGGCCAAAATAAATGAAATAGAGACCAAACCAAGGGCAAAGAATCAATGAAACAAAAAGTTGGTTCTTTGAAAAGATAATTAAGATTGATAAAATCCTAGCAAACCTGACAGAATTGAGGAAGGAATAGCTTCCAATTAATAAAATTAGAAACAAAAAATAGGAGATCACAACAAACACCAAGGAAATCCAGGGAATCATTAGGGATGTCTCAGCATACACAAATCATTTTTAAAAATGTAATACAGAGTATTAACAGAAGCAAAGACAGAAAAAAAAGAAAAAAACACATGATCATTTCAATGGATACAGAAAAGACCTTTGGCAAACTTCAACATGCTTTCACAATAAAACATTTGATGAAACTAGGAGTAGAAGGAATATACCTCAATACAATAATGGCTATATACAACAAACCTATAACCATCATCATATTAAATGGGGAAAAAGTAAAGACATTTCCTCAAAAAGTAAGGAATGAGACCAGGGTGTCCACTTCCTCCACTTTTATTCAACATACTCTTGAAATTCTCAGCCAGAGCAATAAGATAGGAAGAAGAAAAAAAAGGACTTCAAACAGAAAAGGAAGAAGTCTGACTACCCACATTTGCAGATGACATGATCTTATACCAAAAAGACCCAAAAAACTCCAACAAAAACTCCAAGACATCAACATACCTTCAGAAAGTAGCAAGATACAAAATCAATATACAAAAATCAGTAGCTTTTCTATATAGCCAATGATGAACATACCGATAAAGAATATAGGAACACAATTCTAATTACAATAGCCTCAAAAACATACCCAGGAATAAACTTTAAGACCTCTAGAAGGAAAACTACAAACCATTAAGGAAACAAACTGAGGAAGACTTCAGAAGATGTAAAGACCTCCCATGTTTGTGGATTGGCAGACTCAATACTGTGAAAATGGATATAGTAACAATCACCATCAAAATTCCAATAATACTCATCACAGAAGTTGGAAAATCAACCCTCGAGAACATTCAAAAGCAGAAAAGACCTCAAGTAGCCAGGTCAATACTGAGCAAAAAGATCGACATTAGAAGTATCACAATACCCAACTTCAAATTATACTACAGAGCCATAGGAAATAAAAAAATCCAGCATGGCACTGGCACAAAAACAGACATGAAGACCAATGGAACAGAACAGAATATCCAGATATGACTCCACACACCTAGGCCCACCTGATTTTTGACAAAGTCACCTGAAACATACAATGAAGAAGCCTTTTTTTGTTGTTGTTATTTGTTGTACTGGGTGGAGTACATTGTGCCATTTATAAAAGTTCTTATAACATATCAAACTTTAATATCATTCTCCTTTATCTCCTTCTTCCTGCCCCCACACCCACCCATTCCTGGAATAGAGTCAGCCCATTCAAAAAATGTTGCTGGGAAGGATATCCACATGTAGAAAACTGAAACTAGATCCATGTTTTACACCTTGTACAAATATCAACTCCAAGTAGATTCACGACCTTAATATAAGACCTGAAACTTTGAAGCCAGTGCAAAGAGTTGGAAATACACTAGAACTAATCTACATAGGCAATGACTTCCTAAATAGAACTCAAATGGCTGAGCAACTAAGAGAAAGGACTGACAAATGTGACTACATGAAACTAAAAAGCTTCTGCACAACAAAAGAAATGGTCACCAGACTGAAGAGGTAGCCCACATGATGAGAGAATATCCTTGCCAGCTATACATCTGATAAGGGATTAATAACCAGAGTATACAGGAACTCAAAAAAGTAAACTGCCAAAGAATCAATGACCCAATAAACAAAGCTTTTCAAATGAAGAAGTCCAACTAGCTAAAAAACACAACATGAAGAAATGCTCACCATCCTTGGTCATAAAGGAAATGAAAATCAAAACTACATTAAGGTTCTACCTCACCCCTGTCAGAATGGCCACCATCAAGAACACAAACAATAACAAATGCTGGCAAGGATATAGTGAAAAAGGAACCCTCATACACTGTGGTAGGAATGTATTATTAGTGCAACCACTATGGAAAAAAATATGGAGGTTCCTCAAAAAACTGAAAATAGATCTGCCGTATGATCCAGCAATATCATTCCTAAGGATATACATGCAGGAATGTTAGGTCAGGTTACAGAAAATACAATCGCATACCCATGCTTTCCACGGCATTATTCACAATAGCTGAACTATGGAAATAGGCAAGATGCCCCACAACTGACCAATGAGTTAAGAAAATGTGGTATGTATATATAATGGAACTTTATTCAACCTTAAAGAAGAATGAAATTTTGTTGTTTACAGGTAGATGGATATACATGAAGAATATCATCTTAAGTGAAGTTAGCCAGGCTCAGAAGTCCAAAAATTGCATGTTAGGTTCAGAAAGCCAAAGGCTGTATTTTTTTCTAATATGTAGAATATAGGTCCAATACACAATGTTTATATATATACGTATACATACATATATACATATATGTATGTATACATATATATATACCCATACATACAAAAAATACATACAGAACATGTACCCAAAATGAGACTGTTAGAGGTGACTAAGAGGAGGAAAACAAAAGAGAGATAGCAAATAATAATGAAATACATCACATCTTCAGGAACAAGACACAATAACACACAGTGAAACTGCTAAACAATGCAGGGTAGGGAGGAAAGGGTGAGGAAGTGCAATGAACAGGGGTTAGGTTAACTTATGCAAAATACATGTAAGGTATAATACCAAGAAAAAAATCCCACTGAACAATGATCAGACACCTAAATAGTGAAGGTAAAAATAAAAAACAGGTCACGCTAAAGGGAAGGTACTATCAGAAAGGGGAGGGTAAAAAAAGGAAATAAAGAAGGTAGACATGGTTGATGTACTTTCTAGACAAGAATAAATATGAAATATTTTAAAATGTTCAAATCACTATAAGAAGGGGACTAAGGTAAAAAGGAGAAAAATGGATGGGATGAGCCAGTTGGGGATATAATACATATATACTAGTAAATGTCACTGAGAAACTCGCTGTATAGCTATCTTAAAAAAACAAAAAAAAAATTTTTTTTTTCAAAAATAAAGGATAGAAAGTAAAACAGGTCCTAATTGGGGGGTGGGTACCAGTGGGTGAGTGGAAGACATAATGAAAGGGTAAAGGAGGGCAAGTATGGTGGAAATATCATGTACTCATGTGTGAAAATGAAACAATGAGACTTGCTGAAACTCTTCTAAGAAGGGAGGGAGGAGGGATAAAGCAGAACAATGGAGGGGGTGAATCTAGTTAGATTTGCTGTAAGCACTTTTGTAAATGCCACAATGTATCCCAAGTACAATAATAGTATGCTAATAAATTAAAAATAAAACTTTTTTACTCTCTGAGTAGGATTCGAACCAAGGCTTCTAAGGTGCTAGTCAAACCAATTTCACTATCTATTGTCTCTTAACAAGCATTCATTATCCTTTTTAAAACAAGACAATGTAAATAAAATCACAAAAACCTAATCCAAATCTTAGATTTCTCATGCACTGCCTATAAGACTTCTCATTAAAACTACAATCACAAGATCATCAACATTTTCAATACTGGATTTATTGTATGCAATATTCAATAAAATAAAGGGACAGCACTAAAGTTTGGTAGTTAAACCTTATTCAATAGTAATTATTAATAATACCATTTTCAGAGAAATGTGTACATTAAAAGTTACTGATCATGGTAATTTCAACATAAAAAACTAGTTGAACATGTAGGCTGGACAACAGATACTTAAATTTGGGATATCACAAAATTTCAGATCTTCTCTAAGTCTAAATAAATATAACCACAAACAGAAAATAAGAATACCTTTATTTTTAATGCAGAGTCACTGTGGGTATGAGTTTTAGAAAGTTTCCTCATTATCTCAGCTCCAGTAACAGGTCCCGAGCTACCAGGTGGTGGCCGGTTAGCTGTTCCTTCTAGTAGCATTGTGTGTTCACTGACTGTGGCTGAAATAATTCAAAAGAAAAAGTGAGCTCTGTATTATCACACATTTTCTTGAAACTTCAACCCCAATGTTCTGGGTTGTAAAGCTACAATCAGTTTTCATAATTTGACAAAAGAATTGTAGAGTTTGTCATAGTATTGACTTTTCTCTCCCCAATATCAATCCTCTGACTCAATCCCAGTAAAAGGAGCAAACACTTTCTATTAAATTTTTCATGTACCACACAAAAAATACCAGGGACCAAAAATCAAATTCAATCATCCTCAAGAACATACAGGATGTCATAGATTAACATAGGCATTTTAGATAATTCAAAAAGGACATTCACTGCACTATTCTTTCAATCTTCATGTAGACGTGAAATTCTGGAAAATAGGTAATAAGATCCAGCCAATTCCTTAAAACACATTTGTTTATCAAATATAAATTCTTCCACTTTAAGTATTTTTTCAAAATATTGTAAGATAAACTCATTAATATTACATATTGGCATAATAATAAAAATTAACCTTTGGAAAAGATTTAAAACTATGTGCATTTCAGAAATGCATATTCACTTTGTTCAGACAGAACCATCTTAGTAACATAATTGTAGTCTCAGGGTTGGCTCCCAAATTTGCTCTATACAAGAATGAATACAGAATTTTTAAATCTGTTGAAAGCACTATAAGAAAGGTAATAAGGTATTCCTTATTGAGTAAACCCAATCAGGCTATAATACATATAAACTTGTGGTACTTCCATATATGTATATATGGAAGTGCCACAAGAAAACTCCCTGTATAGCTATCCTAAACAAGCCAAAATGTCATTTTCTTCTTTTTTTTCTTATGCAAAATTGGAGAGTGGGAGGGCTGAACAGGTACTACCTGAGGGTATTGGTACTGGTGAGGGGGGGGGAGGTGGGGAAATGGTGAAGGAGAATGAACATAATGCAAATATTGTGTACACACATATGTAAATGAAGAAATAGGATACCTATTGAAACTATTCCAGGAATGGTGGGAGGGGCAGATGGAGAAGAATGGTAGAAGGAGTGAATTCAAGTATGATATATTTGATATATTGTAAGAACTTTTGTAAATGCCACCATGTACCCCCAGTGAGAATAAGAAAAAAAAAAAGAAAATGTGGTATATATTCAAAAACAAGAATCAAATGTGCACCAGGTAATAAAACAAAGGCTCCTTTAAAAGCAGATACATACACAAATACAATTTTTAAATGGAGACTTATGGGTTTCATTCAAAGCATTTTTATAAGATGTCTTTCTACTAAGAAGTCTATTTTGTAAATAGATGATATTTTCCAATCAAGCACATGTCATCCAATTTTCTGTTGATCACATCATAATATTAACCAGCAAAACTGAAAGGGAGAAATGATTGTTGTACACACTCAATTGCTTTGCATAGCCTCACGTGTTATGGTCTCAATTTAATCAGTGAAAGAATTTTGACTATTTTTAATTTGGAAACATCAAATAAAATGGACACAAATGAGAAAAGTCTTCTATATTTCACAAAATCAAACTTATAAAATCTGGTCAGTAAGAAGATTCAAAAATCATTACCATTTATTTGAATTAATAAAAATCATACCTATATAATAAAATCACAACATTTTCAAATTTAGGACACAAATTATTGAAATTATCATTAAGTATAATCTTACTAAGTGCAAAATCTAGCTAAAGGATTTGCTTATACTAACAATTTATTAATAACTATGGGAAAAATAAGCCTTAATATCTTTTAAAGAGGAATATTACTAAATAGAGATTTATTAATAGAAGATGCACATATCTGAGCCAGAAAACACCACAAGCTAGAATTACCTGCATCAAACTCAAATTCTGCTCCATCAGCACTGGTATCACTTTGAAGACCACCCCCATTGTCCAGCCCAAGTCCATCTTCATGTTCATAGTCCACAGCTGTTTGAGGTACCAGAGGCTGAGTTGGTCTGTGTAAGCTAACTCCTTTGAAGGCTGGTGTGACCACAATAAATTTCATCCACTGCCTTGCCAGTGCAACTAAACCTTTCTTTAATGTTACCAAAGCAGGAAGTCCATCACTCTATAACAACAAGAATAAAGTTAGAAGTAAACTTAAGTAGTAAGTGGCCATTCAGCACTCTGGATACGTCTAGTCATTTAAATCTCAAAATCCCTATTTAGAGATGAGGAAACTAAAGCTTAGATGTCAAGTAATCTGTATCCAAAGTTACCCAGGATCTTGAGTTGACAACAGGATCTGTATGGATTGAATATAGTTTGAGTTGTCCCTCAATGTTTCATGTGTTAGGAACTTGGTTCCCACTACGACAATGTTGAGGTGACAGCATCTTAAAGAGGTTGTACATAGTGGAGATCATGTGAGGACATTGCTCTTAGAATACACTAATGTAGTTCTGGTTGACCCTGGTTGAGTTCTGGCAAGAGGGATGTTATTAAAAGAAAAAAAAGCAAGACTAGCATCTCCTCAGTCCCTGGCTTCCTGTCTTGTCATGTGATCTCTCTCTTACACTCATGCTCCTATCGTGATGCCATCCGCCAAGCGATCCTCACCAGAGCCAAGCTGGTGCCAGTGCCATGTCCTGGAATCTCCAGAACTGTGAAAAGCTCTTCTTCATGAAGTACTCAGCATCAGATCTTTCATTATAAGTATCAGAAAGCAGACTAATACAGAACTCAGATTCTAAATATACTGCATATTTCTGTCATAAAACAAAATAGCAGTAAATATGACACTAACTATGGGGTGCAAAACTGGGATTGTTCTTAAGAATCATTTAATCCTGTTTCCTTTTTGGCCCAAAGGAAGAATCAAAATGCATTTGGAGCAATTTGGAATACGTTGAGAGGAAATAAAGTTATTCCTCTCAAAGATTTAATTATCAACATCTTAAACATTAAAAGAATTAATTACTATAAATTAAATGCTAACTAAACATACATAGACTTGCAACTATCTTAAACATTAAATACATTAGTAATAATAATTATACAGTTTAAAACACATTTTAACCCACATGATGATGATTTTAAGAAAGAAACTTTTGGCTATTTTCATGTCACCTAAAGACAAAATCACTAACTATTCTCCTTCTACTTTCTTATTTCTCATGTTAGGATAAATACCCAATTTGATTGAAGAAAGCCATTTACTAGAGGCCAGAAATCATCCCATTTAATTTCTGAGGAATATCTGGCCTGCCATTTCCTTCCTAAATATGAGGGTCAACAGGTACCTTTTCCTCTTAAGTGGAAAGCACATCTGACGGAGCATATATCCATGGGAAATGTCTGCCACTCTTTTATAAGATGAGCAAGTTAGACTTGCACTTTGACCTTCTGAGTCTTCAATTCACAAGGAGGAAACAGAACAGTCTCAGATCTAAGTATCTTTTTATAAATCTATCTCTAACTAAAGATTGACTTGTTTGGTCAATGGCATGGATGGTCATTAATAATACTGATACACCGTCTCTAATTCGACTGAACATGCTTCTGTATGCTCTACTGCCCAGAAGCCAAGAGAAGAGAAGGGATGTCCTCAAAACTCTAAAACCCTAATCAAAACACATTGTCAGCCTTTTCTAGGAGCAGGGATGAATTGTATTTACTTTGCACAATTATATATTCTCCCCTATATCATTAATTAGTCCTTATTTTATTAAGCCATTATGTGAAGTTTGACTTTTGTGATTATTCTTTGCTTGAAATCTATTCTTTTAGCTCGGAAAATATAACTTTCTTAGTTCTCCTACCTCTTCCTTTCCATTCTCAGTACTCTGTGCACTTCTATCCAACTTCCCTATCCTCCTTTAATTTTGGCATTTTTCAGGATTCCATCCATGCCACTTCCTCACTCAACATATCATACCAAGAAATCTTATCCATGTCCACATTTTCTGGTAGCACCTTTATTCTGGCAACTCCCATATCATTAATCTGAAGACACTGTTTTCTACCAACTTACATTTCTAATGACATCTCCCTTTGGACTTTACCTATACATCTCAAATCTGAGAGTCAGTATTCCTACAACAGAATAGTGACTTCTTCAAAGCTAAAGAAGTGACTTACCATTGTAGCATCATCAATGATAGAGTAATTTGCCTGGTGCAGATAGTGGTGTAGTATGTTACATAGTAAACATGAAGGATTTTCTTGGAGAAAGCGAGCAGCTTTTGTAAGCCTGTTGTATTTACTTCTTAGGGGAAAATGTACACTTTTATTCTGAAACCAAGCAACAACAACTTAGAATGAATTAGAATGATATGTATGAAAGCTTGTACAATAAAAGATATGTATTAGTTAATAACCTGCAGGTTTGACATTTTCTAATAATGATTAGTAGTAAGAGATCATTTTCAATAAGAAAGTATGTGTGGTACCTTACATGATTAAAAGACATACCTCTAATGCTTCTGTCATTATGCATCCCATAACTGCACAAATTCTCAAGGTTCCCTCAGTTTCTAGTTTGTTTAAGGATGACTTCAGTTGGTCAATGGGAACAAGCCATGCACCAACAGCTGGAGTTGCTGTGCTTAAAAGGTTCAGTTGCCTTTTAAAACAAATATAAAATTATTACAACTCTCGAAATTTATATTACAAACAACTTCCCATACCTACAGTACTTAACTGGATTTTTTTTTTGGGAGGGGGCGGGGGGATTGAGACAGTGTCTCACTATATAGCCCAGGCTGACCTCACACTCTCAATCCTGTTGCCTCAGCCTACCAACTGCTGTGATTACAGTCATGTCATGATCAGCTTTACTGGCTGATGGGCAAAATCATTTTATTTTCCTTTTAATCACTGATAAATTATGAAAATGTTAACTATGAAATGGAAAATAAGAAAAGATAGGGGAAAAAACCTATCATAAGTAAAAAAGAAAGTGTAAACAAGAATCTGAAACAGTGAGACAAGTAAAAATAAAACTGAAAGAACAGGAAAGCAATTGGGTCAAATAAGGAGAGGATAATGTGCACAGAAAGTATGAAAAAAGCAACAACCTTAGTACTCTTAGAGTATTAGATAAATCAGAAAAAAATTCAAAAAGTATATAAAGAATTATATACTATTAAACAGGAAACATCAACACACAGTACTAAACTTTAAATCTCTTTACCTAGAAAATGCATGTGTAGGAGACCTCACATTGGTGGGTGCTGCAAAACTAAACCAAATTTCTTTAATGGTCAATTTCATGCTACATGAATCTGGAGGTGGAGGCATTAGAGGTAGATCTTTTTTCAAATCATCAGATTCAACTCCTTCATCCTATATAAAATAGAATGCCAAAAATTCATTAATGTATTGCCCCCTTAAAAACACTAACACAGAGGTTTGTTAGTGTTAAGCATGAAATATTTTCATCAGTCAGGTTTTACAGATAAAATCATTACACAAAATAGGTAACGTGAACATTGCTCATCATAACCTTCTGTTGATTCTGAGAAATATCTATGAATCCTTTAAAGTTCCAAGAAGCATAGTCTGAAAAACTAGCACACTATAAACCATAAATTGGAGCTAGAAGAACAAAAGGGTTTCACTTAATCACTTCATTCAATTGCATTTGTTTAGGGATGCTGAATGATACCTCTTCCAGATGAAGAAAATGAAACAAAGAAGTCTTGTGAGGTCTCGGGATTTGTCAGAGAGCATATAACTATTAAGTTGTAGAATGGGTGATAAAAATTCAGGTCTTCGGCTTCCTATTCCAATATGCTTTCCATTTCATTTCAATAAATATTTTCAACTTCCCCAATAAAGTGCCACAAAAAAAACTATTGTGAAATGTACAAATAACACTTTATAATAAAAAGTCTTATTTTATATGCTAGTATTCTGAATCTGTATTGAATAATAAGAATATTTTTTAGATGTACAATTACTACTCTTCTTAAGAGGGGAGTAAAAAGCATAATATTAAAGAGACAAATCTTCTGCAAGTTACATCTACTTGCTAGTCACTAATTCACTTTTAGATGTTGTTGATGAAGATAAGCAAAACATTTGAATGTTTGTGGGATGATCACAGAATGAAAGTACCCGCAAAACAACTTTGAATCCTACTGCGTCACAAGTAATTACAAAATTGGTAGTCATGAAACACAAGTGTACAATCACTTACTTCTGAAATCCATGAAGTGTCAAACAATTACATCTTTCTTTTCTTTACCTGATCCCGTCCTCTTTCCTTTCCTTTATAAATGTGGCAGCAAAATCTGGTCTGAACGGATGAGGGACAATTTTATCCCACTTGGTGTTTTGCTTAATGTTAAGCAGAATTATTAAAGTATTTCAAGGTGAGCTGCCGCAGATCCCATTAGGAATTTATGTAATATACAGCATACCTACCATATTACCTTTCTTTAAAAGAAAAAAAAAAGCTAAGCTGGACATAATGGTACATGTCTGTACTCCCAGCTACTTGGAGGCTGATGCAGGAGGATCACTTGAGACCTGAAGTTTCAGCATGTGACACTACTAAGTACCTTAAAAATAACAAGACTTAGTATGTTAAAAATAAATATTGAACTGCAGTGGAAGGTCAATGGTACAGCTCTTGCTTAGCATGTACAGTCCCTGGGTTCAATCCCAAGTAACACAAAAAATAAATAAATATTAAATAAAAACCTCTGATTTTTCAAATACATCTTGTCCATAGGTTTCAGATAAAAGGCTGTAAGGCAGGCACCGGGTATACAAAGATATAGAACTTTTTAGAATTTTTAGAGGGAGGAAGACTTATGTATAATTAATTATAAAAATGTACTGGTTCATGCAAAGTAGTAACATATCTACTTTTAGACTGACTGCATTTTGGTGCCCATGGCACATGTAAATGCTGATGTTATGTAAGAGGCCACTGAACGTAATTCTGGAGCTCCAGTCAAGAAATGTTACCACAGGCATAACTAATGGAAAAGAGAAGCATCAGTACATCATGGAACTGGCCTAGAAAATGAGTCAAAGGAGTAGATACACAGCAAGAAGAAAAGCTAGGAACAGAACCTCTGAGGAACAACCATATTTGAGAAGGAAAAAGAATTCCATAAGGAAACGACCAAGAAAAGAAAGAGCACTGTAAGAAAATACTTATGAAAGTCAAGGACTGTCAGCAAGAAGGCTAGAATCTGAGAAAAAGACCAATTAAATATCTCACCAAATATTTCATTGGTGAGGAGAAGGAATAATGCTGAACCAACTGTTCCCTAATTAAAATGCTAATCCATCCCCAAACACTTCCAAAGAGCTCGAGAAAACTGATTAAAGTCTTTAACTATAAACTAAATTAAAAAAAAAAATCTCCAGGAATCTGAGGAGCAGTAATGAGTATAACCATGAACACTGGATAACTGTGACACATTTCTTAATTAAAATGTAGATTTTTTTGAAGTTTTTTTCTTTGATCTTAAATTGGTCAAATTTTAAAAATGAACAGAAGAATATTTCATGTGTGCACATTTCCTAAATTCTTATTGTGTGCTAGATACTGAATTAAATCTTCACTACTCTGTAAAGTCAATATTATTACCATACTCCTTGTCACAGCTGAAGAAACTTAGGAAAAGGTAGCTAACTCTAACCAATCAGTTAGGAGCCCAGCTCTTCTGCCATACAGAATTTCAAGTATTTTTGTTATCTGCTACTATACCCACGACTATGAAATTCTATCATATTAAAAATAAACTAATTGAATATAAGGTAATATTCACAACTCTATCTTAAATAAGCAGGTACTAATGAAAATATTTAGAACTTACATGAAATACTACCAGTAACAAAATTAATTTTTAAAAAACAACTTCTGCCAAAATTCATGAAACAAAAGACCTACTTTCTTAAGTTCCATTAATTCATGAATTCAACAAATGCTAAGTGCATAACATGAACAATGTATTATACTAAGTACTATGATGGAATATACATATACTTATAATACATTTCAGAAATTATACTCTAGTCATAGTATATTCATCAACATACTATCACTAATATTTAGGCAAATACACAAATCAAAAATGATAAGCAATTATCTTCCAGAAATTAATTTTCAATTGAGTAGTTCTCTATTTCCAAAGCATTATTATTATTATTATTATTATTAGAAATTCACCAACTTGTTCATCTGAAACAGAATTTCCATTTACGTCTGAGGCAGGGCTTGTCCGGTCACATGGAAGATTGTCTTCAGAGACATCAGTATTATAGCCACTGCCCGTTGGAGAATCGGAAGAATTATTGGAAGTTAGCACTCCACCCCTTTCTGGGACACTAGCTTTACCCATAACTTCAAAACTGTTATATAAAACAGCACCAGACTGTCTTCCTCCTGTAAAAATAAAGGGATTCGTGTATTAAAAACAATGGATGTGTGTTTTAATGCTGTACTCTACAATATAACAGAAGTTTTCACACAGACCATGTTTTTTCCTCACCAATACATTGCCCTTCTCTATAAAAGATATGTATAACTGACTTATCAAGTAAGTTAGTGTAGGCATATACAACTATTAATATTATAGCAGGTACTACACTGTATAGGACTAAATCTAAAAGTCTTCTATAAAATTCAATCTTGCTATTTTAAAATATCCTTTAAGAATATATAAAAAGCAAATATGTATTTTTCACTAAACAAAGAATTTACAATATTTACATCCCACATAAATTGAGTATAAACCCTATTTATACTCAATTCCAAAAATAAAAAAAATCTAGTTTTCAAAAAGCTGGACTTAGAATTTTATCTAAATCACAGATTATTTTGTTCAGACATTGAGGTTTGGTATGTCAGGACACATACCCTCATTTTGGAGGAAAAAGTGCCACTTGTGGAATCTGGTTGGCATATCCAACCCTGGTAAATAATCCCAGGTACCACATTCTGCTTTATTATGCTCATTCAGGTTGCTGAAACTCAAAATTGTTGAAAACATTTCCACAATGTGAATTAAATTACCTCCCTGCCCACTTAAGCAGAATTCAGGGAAGGGATTAAAAAAAAATTACCTTTTATTGTTAAATTTTCAAGTCCACATTCAAACATTATCCAACCCCATTTTTCTTGGCTGGGACCTATTCGAGTTACATCTGGAAAAGCTTGCTGATCTGTTTCATCTACAAAAGTAAATTCATCCAGTTCTTCAAGAGTAAATAAAACTTTGGACTTCTCAAAAGGAATAGCAGTGATGGCACAGGTCCCAATGTCTATTTAATCAAAGAGAGAAAAATGAATATTTTTAAAGAAAACAACAACAAAAAAACCCATTTGTAATAGCAGTTGTCTTTAAAAGAAAACTTAGCATTCTGTCAGAAAGAAACATACATGAAAGAAACTTTTAAAATAATGCTACCTGCTATATCTCAAACTAGCAAAAACACCATGTTTCTCTTTAAAAAAAATAAAAATAATGTTACCCAAAAGATGATTCAATGATTAACAAGTGATTGTACAAAGATAGTATGAAGTTGTTTCTGAAAGATCATAAGGTTACTCTAAAACCATAAGCTAATAAACTCCTAAATAATTCAGTTTTAGAAAAAAATTATTTTAATTAATTACCCAGCCTTAGGAAAAACATTATTTTCTAAGAACATTAATAGCTTTTACTACAAGAAAACTTTGTCCTGACATATTTTATTTAGCTACAATTTATCAAAGACATTCCTATGATTCCACTGCTTATAGGTACAATATGGAAACAACATCCAATGTGCCTGGGAAAAATTTTTACCTTATCTCACATCTTTTCATTTCTTTCTCTGATTACAGTTAATGAATACAGAAAAGCAAAAGTAAAATTCAAAAAAGAAAAAGTACATTTAACCACCCAAAGATTGGGTGCCTTCTAGCATTTATAGATCACTTTACAAACACAGCTTTAGTTTCCACTTTTCATGTAACAAGAACCATGGCAATTTCCTCAATTCACTAAAATTTCCTTACTATGATAATTTCCTCAGGTCACTAAAGATTCTTTAAAGATACCATTTAATAGCTATATATTGTTTTATTATATGGAAATACCATTTCTTGTATTTATGATAAGAAAAACTTTCCTGTTCTGACAGCAAATATTCACCTACATTTTATTAAATTTTCTCATCATTTAATTCTTGTATTTGTCTTTAACCTGATGAAGTACCTCAGAGGACTCTGAAGTATAGGTAAAAGGTGAGAATTTAACTTGAATTATATTTAAATTTCATGATTAGGTAATATACTCCCAAAGTTGGAAATTTCAAAAATTATGAGAGAGTATACAATAAAAAGCCTGTAACACTGCATTGCACTTAGATATCTACTTTACTTTCTATGGCTAACAAACAACCTGAGATTGAGGATTTGAGTATTCTTTGTCAGATATCTAATGGACATAGAAGCAAAGATTTTTGTTTTTTTCATTTTTACACAAATGTAGAATTTCATTTGAGGTTTGTCTTTTGAATTTTGACTTTGAGAGGTTTTTCTCTGGATGATGGATTTGAAAAGCAAAGCTACTGTTTATGGCCTTTACAACACCCAAGTGCACACTGGTTACTGCTGCAAAGTACAGAGCAAGTCATCATATTCTGTACCAGTTGTAGGACTATAAATCACGGGTGGTTATGAAAAGTCTGTCCTTTTTCATTATTTAGAGAATACTTTCATTAGTTTCTGTAATCAAACCTGCATAGGTAAGACCTTACATATTTAATACAGTACGTTAACCCCTGTACAAATGAAAAAAAAATAAGTTTAACATTTCTAGTCTTTTGAATACTCAGGTCAAATACTTTGGCCTCATACACAAGGATGGTAAAATAAGCCTTGAGAAAGTCATAGCAGTTACATACACCTAAAACACACAGGAACCAGGAAACATTCAAATTTAAGGAACCCTTTTGTTCATTCAAGATTGGTCCAGATTTTAGCATACCAATCACCCCCAAATAGCAAATTCAATGTTTTCTAGATTGAGTATGACAATCTATGCCATCTAATCACCTAAATGAAAAAATGCAGTAAATAAAACTAAAAATACTGAAATGATCTAAACAGCTCTATTTTTTAACCTCACCAGGGATTTTAACAGGAATGTCTACCACTCTTATTGTTACTAGCAATAAGACTAGGCTATAGGCACGCCCATGTTTATTACAGCACTATTCACAATAGCCAAGCTTTGGAAGTATCCCAAATGCCCCACTACTGATGAATGAGAAAATGTGGTATATATACACAGTGGAGTATCATTCAGCCACAAAGGAGACTGAAACTAGGTCGCATGTTTTCCCTCTTATGTGGAAGCTATAAGATAAATGTACATATAAATACATGTGTGATCTTATATGTAGGAATACATATATCTGTACATATGTATATATATATATATATACACACACACACACACACACACACACACACACAGAGAAAGAGAAAAAGAGAGAGAGAACATGATTATATTAGTGGATCTGAAAGGACAATGGGGAGACAGGACAGGGAAAGAGAATGTTAAGAGTGAAGAACACTGAAACACTGCATCTGTGTATGAGGATAATATAATGCAATGCACTGCAAGCTGCTCAACAGGGGAACAGGTCAACGTAGAAAGAGTAAGTAATGGGTTTTAATCTAATTAAGGGATGATATATATACATGTATGAAATACCAAGATGAAACCCCCTTGAACTACCAATATACTTTTTAAAAAAGTGAAGGACAGGAAGGTAAAACAGGTCCTATATAGGGGTGGGTATCTGCAGGAGGTGGGGGATGGCATGAGGAAAGAGGGAAGGAAGGCAAATATGGTGGATATATTTTGTGTTACTGTATGAAAATGAAAGCAGCTGAAATTGTTTTAAGAAGGGGAGAAGGATGAGGGAAAATGATGGAGGGGTGAATCTAATGTTGTAAGCACATACGTAAATGTCATAATGTATTCTCATACAACTATTATATGCCAATAAAAAGGTAATTTTATAAATATGAAAAGACTAGGCAATATGGACTTCATTAATATTATAATCCTTTTAGATAATGTTTTGTTAACAATTTTTAAAAGAAAAACTGTAAAGATCATGCTTTATCTGTTTTATAACAACAAAGAAGTTAGCCTGAAAAAAACATTTTACACAGGAGACAAAAGCAATTTGTAATTCAGAGCTTTACCACTTAAACTTTCTTACCAAAGTTTACTTCCCATTCTGCACAGAATGTGAAAAAGGATTAAATGTTCTGTGTTTCAATAGGCATAGAAATATCTCTCTTTCTACACAATATTCATATTGTATCAACATTCATAGGAAAAAAATCATCTTCCCTTCTGCAAAGTCTCCTTAAATTTTTATACCCCAAAGATAAATGTATTTGTTATAGAATTCTACCTGTTGTATCAAGACCCCTAAGTTGCCCATGAACTCGATGAATGTTTAACTTGGCTGCAATTTCTTTGCCTTTTTCTGCTCCCGCATTTGATCTAAGAGATCCAGATGACTGGGGCTGCATCTTAGTGGCATGAACAAATCTATCAAGATTTGATGTTTTAGTAGGGTCTGCATTATTTAAAGTCTCTTCAACAACACCTCTTTATGAGAAAAGAAAAAGCACATAACGATTAACATTTAAGTAATACAGTTCAGTGAAAACATTTAACTAAGTGGTTTACTTTTTAAAAACCACTCTAATGACTTCATTAAAATACTAATGATAAATTACTCAATTTGTACTGAAAAAATTAGGAACAAAATACAAATTTAAATCAAGCTAAACCAATCTATAAAAGGCAGATTTGAAATTCCAGAATCAGTTTTGAGTTATAAAGTATAATTTGTAGAAATGTACTAAAAAAAATAATCAAGGTCTGTTTTTACATACAGCAAAATAATCATGGCTCAAATTTCTCACCTATTCATACGAACTTGCGTAGCAATTCTGTCAAAACACAATGCTACTAAGGAAACATGTGTCACACTTCTAGGAGCTGTAGTTGGAGATTCTTCCACTGAGGCTTGTAACAAACATAAGTTTACCTAATACACAAAATGTCACAAATTTCATAGTTGAAAAGTGCAAAGGCATCACCTAAACCTAAAATGTACATGAGAATGAAAAACTACTACTATTATCTGAGAATGATAAAGATAAAACTTATAATATAGGTTTCTCAGACAATAGTTAATAATTACATTTTTACTGGAAACCTATGGAATATTTTACTCAATACTGCCCAATATTCTGTTTAGGTAAACTATTTACAATATATGATATCATCAAGAGTGTGGTGGCACAAGTTCATAATCATAGAAGTTGTAGACCAGACCAGCCTGTAGGGTCTCAAAGTTCCTGAGACCCTATCTCAAAAGCAAAAAAGAAAGGAAAGGGCTGGAGGGAGGCATGTCTCAAGCACTAGAGTTCTTACCTAGAACGTGCAAACACGTAACTAGCACTGCAAAAATAAATTACTTTTTGATCTTACAAACTCTGCTACTACTCTGGGAAATGTAAAGAATAAAGAGCACTGAAAATGTTCTACTGTTCTAGGAAATTTGTTTCAAAATACACATTGTTACCTTTGGTATGCTAACATTAGCCTGAAGACCTTTAATTGTTACATTATCTTGCTTGGTTACAAGATTTGTCTGAACTTGTCCTTGGTTAGTTGTTCCTATTGTAAGGTGCTCAGCTTTTGTCCCCCGAACATCTTGTTTGGAAGATAACTAAAAGATTGAAAATGAAGTTATTTCACAGGTCTTTCACAATTTCTATATCATCCACAACAACTTGTTTATTCACTGTGCCCCATATGCCCATCCATGCCAGCTAACATCTGGTTTAACACCCCACCTTAAAATCTAAACCTTAGAAAAGTTAGAAAATAGACCAACTGAGGTTAAGAAAGGTAATAAAGTAAAATTGGCGTACAGAGAAACACAAAGAAAATGATGAGAACAGCAATTATTAGCTTATGTTTCTCTAGGATTACTAAACTCTACTGTCTTGAAGTCATCCTTACTTTCTGGTTCCTCCTTAGCCAGGAATAGTTCCAAATTTCTTTTTGCCATACTTTGTTACCCTACCTACCTATCACAAATTCTACTACATAATGAATAAATGATTCACTAAAAATAATCAGCTTCACTTTTATCTCTTCTTTGGTCCCTAATCAAAATATGGTACAAAAAAGTTTGAAAGTCCAATGGAGAATCACCAGAAGAGCACCAAGATTTGACTAAAACTGGATTCATTTCTAGAAGCATCACACAATAGGAGTTAGTAACTTGATTGATTTGGCTGACATGAATAATACCCTCAAAACAATACTAAGGGCTACAGGAGTGGCTCAAGTGGTGGAGCATCTGCCTAGTAAGCACAAGGCCCTGAGCTGAAACCCTGGCACTGCCATTTAAAAAAAAAATGCATCTTTGCTTCTGAAAAAATTAAGGTACTAAAACTAAAGAATGTTGACTCACTTAGAGCCAAGCTTCTTTAGTAAAGGTTTAGAACTAAGTTACATTCAAAATAAAAAGGAAAAATAAAATTGCACTTGTGAAAATAAGAATTTTTAGTGCAACTTAATCCACAGTAGTTATTTATGCTATCCTTTATATAGACAAAGAAATATAAATATTTTTGCAACATGTCTAAGGATTCCAATTTGACTAACAAAATTTTAATACATTCTTACATTTTCCGAGAAAGTATTCTTGCTATTTTGGACTGCTTCTCTAAGGACTTTAACATGAAGATGATCAACAATTGCAGCTGGATGTTGGGTGCTAGCACAATGAACCATTGCTTCAATATATCTGAGGGAAGAAAAAAACTAAGTGAAAAATTTTAATTTCACTTAATAGTATGACCTACTTTACCTAAACATTTCAGTAAAATTTAGCATGACTTGAATATTCACAATCCTTTACTCTGAAATGAGAATGCCTAAATCGTATTTTTAGAAATTATACAAGGATAATATTTAAGAGATTTTTCAGCACCATCACCCTACTGCTCAAGATAAAGCACTCCAGACTGGGGATGGTCTTTTGTCCCCCAACCCAGGTAAATAAAGCTTCATATTTTCCTACCAGTAGCATTACTGTTCGGTTACTCACACACACACACACACACACACACACACACACACATACACACACATGTAAATGATAAATAAAAGTGTAAAATCATACAAATAATGGGATACCATGTAAAAATTGTGCAGTGTTTAAATCATGTTAAACATATCTATCTCCTCAAATGTTTATCAGTTATTTATGTTGAAAATATTTAAAATCCTTTCCTCTATGCACAGTACACCATTATGACCTATAGTAACCCCATAGTGCAATACCACACCAGAAATTCTTCATCCTAGCTATAACTCAGTACCCATTAATAAAACTTTCCCCATTATTCCTCCTCCTCTACTCTCCCTGGCCTCTGGTACTGTAAAATTCTATAAAATCAACGTAACTAGATTCCACATGAGTGAGATCATATGGTATTTGTCTTCCTATGCCTGGCTTATTTCACTTAACATAATGACCTCTAGTTCTATCCATATTGTCACAGATGACAGGATTTCATTCGTTTTATGGCTGAATGTATTCCACTGTGTATACATGCCACATTTTCTTTTCCTATTCATTGTTGATGAACACAGGTTTCCATTTCTTAGGTACTGTGAATAGTGCTACAGTGAACAAGACATGCAGATGTCTCTTCAACAAAAAAATTCCATCATCTTTGGATGTATATCCAGTAGTGAGACGTCTTGATCATATGGTAATTTTATATTTGACTATGTGAAAAATGTCCATAAATGGCTGAACTAAGTTACATTCCCCACTAATAGTGTGTAAGAGGAGCATTTTCTTTTTTATATAGCTATCTTACTGGAATAGGGTAATATCTCATAGTGGTTTTGATTTGTATTTCCCTGATGATTAGAGGTGTTGAGCATTTTTTTAAAATACCTATTGTCCATTTGTATACTTCACTTTGAGAAATATCTTGCCATTCCAATGCCCTGAAGTCTTACCCAAATGGGTTCTTCAAATAGATTCATAGTTGCAAGTTGTATATTTAACTATTTAAATTTGAGTAGACTTTTTTATACACGGTAGGTCTTTTATAATCTCCTAAAGATGACTTCCTATAATCATTTGTATGACATCTCTTAACAACATTAACAATGTAAGTTATCATTAAAAACTATACACCTTTGCAGTAAAATGAAGACTTTCAAAATAACTGGTCCCCAACTAAGGCTCTTCTCTTCTTAACTCCTTCAAAGCTCAGTGTGTTCCATTATGGTCCATCCTGGCTTTTATTTGTGTTAGTTCTGCCTCCCTAGGTAAACTACAGGCTTCTTACTGGACATAGTATCTAATATTTACCCTTTACGAATATGAATGAACATATTCATATTCATACTCAGGAACACAAATTAGTTCCTGAGTTTGTGGTCATCTTATGCTCATTAACAAAATGCAAATATGTATATAATTTTGCAATGTAATTTTTTAGGTGAAGAAATTAGCAGGTAATTCACCAGCTGAAACACAGAGCTCTTAAACACATCAAAACAGCTATTATCAACAAGCTTCTATATGAATATATATCATATACACTTATGATGTCACATACATATGTCCCTTTATAAAGTAATACTGATATTTGTAGACAAAATTAATACCTGTCTAAAGCTTCAGCCACTAGCGGAGTCAGTACAATATCAACAGTTCCTTTGACTTCAATTATGGCTGTTGTCCTGGTCTGAGAGACTGGTTGATCCAAGGTCCACTCTTCTGTTACTGTTTCATCATCTGTGTTATCAACAATTTTCTTTTCAAGTGGAGTATATGGTGTACTACATAATTTAACAAGCAAAGAATATATTTTAAAAAGACAGTGAACAAGATTAGGAACTGAAGCTTCCTTAAGATATATTAACATTTAAACTTCATTTATTTCAATGAAAAATTTCATGAAATTGGACCCAATGTTTCATGTCTCAAATACTTTTCAAAGCAGGCCTAACGAGGTCCTAAAATGCAAATAAGTCAAAGACTGCTAATATATCAAATGAGAAAAAAATAATTTGTACATCTTTACTTGCTGGTTCTGTTCTAAAATATGACACGCCAAGTTACGACTTTTATAGTGTTTTGTTTTTTGTTTGCTTTCTTTTTTTTTTTAATGTAACTGGGGCTTGAACTCAAGGCCTACACCTTAAGCCACTCCACCAGCCCTTTTTCTTGTGATTTTTTTCTTTTTTTCAAGATAGGGCTTGAGAACTATTTGCCCAGGCTGCCTTCAAACATGATCCTCCTCAGTAGCTAGGCATGCAGGCGTGAACAAGGAGCCCAGTTCATGGTATGTTATTGGCTGCCTATACATGTAACCAAAGCCATGATAGACAAAAATAGTTAAATTATTTGGGATAATTTATTCTTAAAATAAGGCCCAAACTCAGTAAGGAACGCTCAAAACTCAGAATAAATTGTACCTATCTCATAATAAAAAAATGACTGACTTGAAGCTTAAAAATTATGACTTTTTTTTTGGTAGTACTGGCAATTTGAATTCAGGGCTATGCACTTGATAGGGAGGTGCTCTACCACTTAAGACATACCTCCAAAAATGTGAAATTTTTATCTTAGCACAGTGGCATTGCATTTATACTCTAAGTTATTCCACAGGATGAGATAAAAGGATCCCGTGAGCCCAAAAGTTCAGGATAACACAGAAAGACCCCCTCAGTAAAAGGAAAAATAAAGAAAGAAATAAATAAAAATATCTAATTCTTACTTACTTTGAAGTTGATCCTGAAAGTTGCATGCCTCTATCTAGCAAAGAATTAGCAGTGAGCCCTTGTTTTATAACCTAGAATATAAAATATTATAGTCTAATTTTAATATCATTTGTCTAATTTTATAACTGATAGTTATGAATACCCAAATTACCTTTTTAATATAATTTTGATATACCTAAAATAATATTTGACAGAAAAATTGAGAAATTAACAAAACATATTTAATTGGTAATTTCATTTTCTGTTAATTCAAATAAATGATACAGCAGGGTTGTGAGGACTGAACAATGAGACTAAAAGCATGCAACTAAAACAAGAATTTCAACTACATTTCCTTCAGAATTCTTCTGTAAGTTGAGCTTTTCTGAAGCTAATTTTCTTCTCCTAGCACAACCAAATTTTAAGTAGAAAAGAGACTCAGAGACAATTATAGGACAAAGCAGACATGAATTTTCTATCCACAAATAATAAATAAGTAAAATGAATAAATGAACCTGACTAACCAAGCTGAACCCTTTATAAATGCTAGTTGGTTGCTGAAATTTAATGGAACAAGCTTCTTTCTAAGTACTATATTTGAAGTTGTCTAAACACAACTTCCTTGACCCATCTTCTCCGGAGATTTGAATGTTTAATCAAACCAGAAATTTTTTTAAATACTGAAATAATTCTATCCTCTCAGGATTGTACACAGAGAAAATTCTCTTACTAGCAGTGTCTACATGAAATAAAAGGAACATTTTGAAATCTTAGCATGGGATATTTATCTTGGGCAAGATAAGAAATTATCGGAATCTTAAAATCAAGACTTTTCAATGCCACTAATGTTTCTCAACATTTTAATACACGTCCCTCAACTGTCAGTATGTCTGTAAGATACTCAACTCCACTGTAACATTTGTATCATTCCTTGTATATCTTAAGTCCAAGCCTTTGCAATGTCTTGCACAGATTCCTGCAACAATTTTCCAAGTTATCAACCATTCCTCTTTAATTTAATGATAATTCAGTTTCACTTGGTAGCCAAAGTTTGTGAGATAATATACAAAAATTGCATTTCCCTAAAGTTCTCAAGACTTTCTCAGTGAAATTCAAATTTAAATTCTTAATATCAATGTTTATAAATACAGAATGATCTGGCCCATGTTTTGGTCTCCAACCTCATCAGGAGCAACTCTCAGAACTCACTACTTCTCAGGCACACTGACCTCTTTCCCACTGCAGGGCTTTAGAATGATCATTGCCTCTGCTTAGAATGCAATGTCCCTAGGTTTCCCATCCTCAATTACTAATTATCCTTCAATTTTCAGTTTAAATATTATATCCTTAGAGCTGGGTGGTGATGGATCAAACTCATAAACCTAGCAATCTGGAGCTGACATCAGGAGGACTGCAGTTTGAGGCCAGCCTGGGTACATAGTTCGAGATATCCAATCTCCAAAATAATCAGAGCTAAATGGACTCAAAGTGTGGCTCAAGTGGTAGAGTGCCTGCTTTGCAAGTGTGAAGCCCAGAGTTCAAATCCCAGTCCCACCAAAAAGAAAAAACAAATCCTCAGACCTTCCCCATAATTCTCTACTCTAGCATCCCTTGATTATCTTCATAATATCCCTTTAATTTGAAACCATATACTATCTATCTACTAATTCTGTCTCCCCACCTCAAATTATAAGCTCCCAATCTTGTTTTCCTCACCATTTCACATCAAATACCTGGCACATAATACTATATAATTAAGAATGATTGAATAAATTAAAATTTCGGTAGTTCAAATAAATAAATGTCTACACACATACATGTACATGCATGTACATTCCTAAACATGATCAGTTTTATAAAACTTTAATATGCAAAATTTTAGTCTTTAACTTCATAAAAATTATCTAATAATTCATCAACTTAAAAATACTTTTACATTTATCACTAAATTTACTGAGGTGTCTTTAGCTTTTCTTAATAAAGTCATTTGTAGAATATAGTATAGAAACAGGCAATAATTGCATTCACACAAAATTATAAGAATTCAAATATAAGGTGAGCAAAACTGGATAAATTTACAAAGGGAGACTTAGAAGTACTATATAACGTAGATGGACTACATGTCAATTTACTACCTTAACACAATCAAATCTTAAAACATTCTTCACTTTATTTGCTTAAATTAATGAAACCCATCAATAACCTTGAGTCGTAACTGTTGGACTTCAACAGCGAAAACTTCAGAAAATCTATCTTTTACAAAGATAGCTGAAGTACCTTAGTTTTGAAAACAATTTTTAAAAATCTATTTTTCTAAATAAATGTCATTAGAAATTAGTAATTTCATTTGTACCTTAAACGTTGGAACAAAAAGCTGTTCAAATGAGGAAGAACTCTCTTCACTGGTTGGTGTATCCAGATCAAGGGGACGATGCAATGAGGACTTAGAGGTTCTTTTGTTGGTTGGGTGTTTAACTGACCAATTAATTACCTGAAATTGAGTAAGGTAAGTCTGATAACAATTCATCACAGGTTGTTGAGAAGTAATCTGTTCAGTCTCTACTGTTTTCTCTCCTTCTACAATATATAAATGCTCTATGACATCATCCTCTCCACCTAATGCAGAAACAAATGAAGCCTGGGAAGGATGGGTTTTGAATGGCAGACTCTGGGGATCTGGAATGCTTTCACCGTGGCCAGTAAGTGGTCCTTCTACACTGTGATATATGGAACCTCTACTGTAGTCAATCTGCTGTGTTTGCTTTTTCTTCTTTTTTCTACCAGGATAAGTTCCAGGGCCTTCATCACTGCTAATTGGCTCAAATTCTTCAGCTGCAGAAAAGTAGGCTTCACTATCAGCCATTGACATGCTGGAATCCATTGATCGATACTGATGAAATGAATTAGAGTCAGCAGATGGTGTGTAAGGGAATGAACCAAAACTTCTCCTCTGTTTTG
The DNA here is from genome assembly GCF_047511655.1 of Castor canadensis. Taxonomy (NCBI): domain Eukaryota; kingdom Metazoa; phylum Chordata; class Mammalia; order Rodentia; family Castoridae; genus Castor; species Castor canadensis. The sequence goes on from NC_133394.1 coordinate 56,342,736, forward strand.
GTGAATCCAGTACATTCTCATCACTTCGAGAGACATCACTACTAAACTGAACTCCAACTGTAACAGGCTGCTTGTCCCCATAAAAAGCAGCAGTAAGACTCTTAGTACTTCCAAGTCGGGTGGAACATACAGAGGCTTGTCGCTTCAAAGGAGATCTAAGAGGAGATTGACCTGTTGATTTATCCTGAGTGTTAGGAGACACAAGGTTGGTTCCTGAAATTTCTGTAGGAATACTAAAACAGAGAGCAAAACGATTTCTACTGTCATAGCATCATATAATTCAATCACAAACATTATTACCTATAAAATCCTTTCATTAATTCTGACCATTTTACAAACAAAATGTAAAATTTTACAGTATTGATCAAAGATGCAAAACATAGCAATATGTATTCATATCCCCCATATAGACCCACAGAGCAGCTTAAACACAACAGTGATTTAAAGGAACCCAGGGTATATTCTTTTATCCAAAATCCATGGACACTAGTACAATTATAGATTTTTCTTTCCACTTTCTCTAAAAGCTTATCCAACAAACTATTCAGGGTCTTTCATTGAAGGAGAGGGACTGAAAACGAGAAATAACTAAGTCACAGATATCCCAATATTTCTGATTTTAACAACTGATGTAGTAGTGCCATTTGCTTAAGCAAAACAAGTTGACAAAGATAGGAAAAAGTCAATTTTTACATGTTCAGTGAAAAGATCTCTCCGTGAAACATTCAAGTATAAATATAAAGAAGGTACCAAGGCTTGTAAGGAAAAAGGTTTTGGCTTGAGTTTTATGTTTAAAAGATGTTAGCTACATTCAGGGCATCAGGACAAGAAGATCAGTGTTTGAGGTCATGCAGGCAAAAAGTCAGCAAGACTCTATGTTAACAAACAAACAAGCTAGGCACACCTATAATTCCAGCTATGGAGCAGGCCACGCAGAAGTGTGAGACTCTACTTGAAAAAAAAGTCACTACAAAAAGAGAAATTGAGGGCAGGCTCAAATAATAGAGCACTTGTTTACCACCAAGTGCCAGGGCTAAGTTCAAACCCTAGTATCTTTAAAAAAAAAAAAAAAAAAAAAAAAAAAGGACTAAAGATCACAGTTAAAGCCAAACAGCTATTGTCTAGAGAAACTATGGAATGAGTGGAGAAAAGAATTACAATGGAGTTCAGAGGGACAACATTCAACAATGGCAGACTGTAAGAGGAAAAGTAAGGGAAGAAGAAAAAATGGGGAATAAGAAGGAACAGAAAAGGAAAAAGGAGGGAATTCTGAACTATGTTATCAAACCAAGAAGAAATACAGTTCAAAAGAAGATAGTAGTCAACTATTGAGGAGCTGAAGAATATCCACAAGACTTCAAAGATAGCATCTGAATGTTAACAATGATTCACTCTGAATGGTGGATAAGAAGAAATACTTCTTTCCATCTTTTATATTTTCCTAATATCGGTAATGAACATATATTTCATATACTTTTATTTGAAAAGATAAATTGACATTTCAAAACATATTCAGGTACAAGAAAAAATTTTGTAAAGTGAAGGGTAGAGAAGGAAGGAGTTTTTCATGCCGCTATTTTAATTGTAATTCTCATATGATCATTGCTACAACTAATTGAATACTGACCTTACTTGGCCATCATCTCTTTTTGTACCTTGCAAGAAGTCTTTTTGAACCAAATGATCATCAGCTACAGAAGATGGTCTTTCCTGTTCGCTGGCTAATAAAGGCTGTGCAGCACTAGAACTACTATTTTCTTCTGAAGAAGAGGATGAACTATGAGAACGTGATGGTACTTGAAGACTAAGGTGCTGATTTTTCCTCTCCACTTCTATTCCCACTGATTTGTTTTCCCATTCTTTCCTCTTTAAACCATTCACATTACCTAAACAAACAAAATGGGAAAAAGTTTCAAAAGCAATATATAAAAATATGACAATTTAATATAAATTATTTTAAGACATTTTTTTTAAGTACAAGTATCAAATTTCACAAATCAACATGTTAAAGAATATAAAATGATATCCATAAAGTACGGATAGTGAACTTTTTCTCTTTTTTAATCTTTTAATAAAAATTTTCAGGACTAGGAAGTTGCTCAGTGGTAGAGAATATGCTTAGCGTGCGCGAACAAAACCAGGGTTCACCACCCAGCACCAAGAATAAAGAAAATCAAACTTATAGAAAACTTTAATACCAAGGACATCACCTCATTCCAGTCAGAATGGCTATCATCTAAAACAAACATCAAATGCTGGTAAAGATGAGGGTGGAAAAAGAACTCTTATTCACTGTTGGTGGGGATGTAAATTAATGCAATCACTAAGGAAACCAGTATGGAGGGTCCTCAGAAAACTAAAAATAAACCTACCATATGATCCAGTGATTGTACTCTGGGGCATATAACCAAAGTAATGTAAGCCAGGACACAATAGACACTTGCACACTCATGTTTATTGCAGCAATGTTCATAATAGCCAGGTTTCAAAAACAACCCAGATGCCCTAAAACTGACAAATGGATTAGGAAAATGTGGTATATATACACAATGGAGTATTATTCAGCCTTAAAGAAGAATGAAATAATGTTATTTGCAGATAAATGGATGGAAGTAGAGAATATCATGTTAAGTGAGAGCCAGGCTCAGAAGGGCAAAGGTCAGATATATATAATAGTGGGTCTGTCTAAAGGGTTATGGGAAGGCTAGAGAGGAAAAGAGAATGATAGAGAATAAATAATATTGAAACACTGCACAACAAAATGCACTGAAAGCTGTTGAATACTAGGTGAGCAGGGCAATAGATAACAGATAAGGTTAAACTGATTAAAGTACAATATATACATGTGTGAAATATCAAGGCAAAACCTCCTTGAACAATCAAAATGAAGGACAGGAAGGTAAAACAGGTCCTGTCCAGGAATGGGTACCAGTGGGAGGGGGAAGGGTAAACAGACAGGTTGATGCACTTTGTATACATGTGCAAAAATAGAATAATGAAACCTGTTCAAATTATTCTAAGAGGCGGGAGGGAGGATGAGGAAGGAATGACGTAGGGGGTGAATCTAATTAAGATACACTGTAAGCACATATATAAATGTCACAATAAAACCCCCCTGTACAAGAAATATATGATAATAAAAATTTTTAAAAGGAAAGTTCTTATAGAGGCCTATAGAATCCCATCCTCCCACACACCAGAATAAAACTTGTTCAACTTCCCCTCTTCTCCAGTAATCCCTTCATTACCCAAGGAAAAGGAATAAAATACCCTGAACAAAATGCATTTCAAGATTGAATTCTAGGGGAGGGAAATCCTATGAACTTAAAATATAAGTAATATTGTTTACTTCTACTACCACAAATGAAGAATAGAACAACAAAAGTCAAAAAATAAATGTGTCTGATCCATCTGTATGAGATAGAAACTAAATGGATCCTTAATTCTATGATTATGAACTTCTTTTTGCTATCCTGACATGGTATATCTATTCTCAGCTGGTGGATGATTCAACAATCATATGTAGGGACTAATTCCAATCTCCTTTGAACAAGAAACCTAGGGCAATTCAGTGTCTTCAATTTGCTACTGGTGATCACCAAGAGGGATGGACATTCCCTATTAAACATGCAATAACTGTACTTAGCTTTACATTCTTCAGTATTACAAAGGGAAATTACTATTTTTCCACTTGTATTATCTTTAAATTCCCAGTAGATATTCTTCCCTGAGTTTGTGATGATTAAGTTTCAATCAACAGATTAGAAAAGGCAGCATTCCATATAATTAGTGCCAGCTTTAGCAATAAAGAAAGAACACCAAAGTGGCTTCAAAGACCCTGATTCTAGTTTCCACTCAGCCATACACTTTGCTGCAGGACTTTGCACAAGTCAGCCTCAACAAAAATCCTCAGTACATTCTGTATAAAACAAGGATAATAATAACTACTTCACCTGGCAGCTTGGTGATTAAATGAGAAAATGCCATTATAAATCTTTAAAGATGAACATTATTCAACTACAAAAAGCTTACTTATACAAAAATAACTGAATTGTTAGCTTTCTTTTTATTCTCCTTTATACCAAGGAGTTTTGGTTATTCCTTGATTTTAGAAGATAATCTGCTCTTACCCTAGTAACAATGTTGAAGTAAAATGATCTTAAAATAACAGGTACATGCTAATGCACTGCTGCTCAGTAAAAAAGTACTTAAATGAGAATTTAGAATATATAGCACGGCTCTTTAAGGGCCCCTATGCATGAGAAACAAATTTGATACACTATTAAAATTAAACTACTTCCTTAGTATTATTGTTGTCTACTAGCAAAAAGCAGAACAAAGTTCATGCTTCTTTTAGAAAAGATTAAGGGAAGAAGACTAAATACTGATGAAATATCAAGACTTTTTTTAAATTCACAGGTTGCAGTATGGCAACTTAAGCAATAAATTTTACATTAAATTTTATGAATAAACAACTAAGAAATAAAGGGGGAAATTCATTTCTGAAGCCTTTGGAAAAAAGACAGTAGTTAAATGTAAACTAATACACATAAAGCCTCCAAACATCATTCATGACAAACTACCATAAAGATTTGCAAAAGTAGTTGGTAAAATAGGCTCAATAATGTAAATGCTAGATGGATAAGTTTTCCTATAAACTAAAGCTGGTAAAACAAAGTCAAAGCACAACTATTCCTAAGTATATCTCTCGAAGCTGGGTAATAGCCAAATAATAACATATAAGGAAGTATTTAGAATAACCTTTTGAGGAAAGCTACCCATTGTCAACAGCAGGGAATCTGAACAGTACCTATTTTGGCCCTTTGCATCTCTGAAAAAGATTACTAGTCTTATCTGGCTGTAGATAAATTACCTGTATAATAAATGTGGATTAAACAAAATGCTACCCACGATTCTAGGCAAAAAACTAAGCTGAAAAATTAACACTGAAATTCTCTCAGGAATTAAGCTAGTAAAAGATTAGTACAAGAGATAAAACAAACATTTTCTTACCATCTATAATTTTGGGAATTTCTTTAGTAATAATCCATTCTCCAGGTTGTAGCAAAGATTGTCCATAATACATATCAGACTCTGCACTTGTGCTTGAAAATGCAGAGCTACTGGAAGGGGTCAACTCTTCAAGTTTGAAGAAATCTAGGCCAGCTACTGTGCCACCAAAGAATCTGCAGCCACCGAGACAACCACATTTATTTCTACATCTCTTATTCTTCAGGGTATCATCTGGCCACAAAAACCACAACCTAAACAGAACCCAAAACAAACCAAAAAATAAGCAAAAAATTAAAGTTTTAATTACATTGTAGTGTATCATTTTAATAATTTTACTTCTTATTAAAAATAATCTTGCCACAGCAAAATACTAGTTTTCTTTGAATTCTCTGTGCATAAATATTACAGTTTTAATCAGATCAAAAACTATCACATAATAATTCTTGAGGAAGGTACAAAAGATCAATTTGTAGTTTAGAAAAGAGATCAAAGCATTAAAATTCCAAGTACTGTTACTACAGTTAAGAGTCAAAGCACTCCTCTGGCTCTACACATCAGAAGCATTGTGAAAAAAACAGAACAGTCAGCACCTGCTTGAGGTTAGGAAGATGGAAATTGATGATCGTTTATTTCTGGTAATTTTTGTGCATGTTTATTTTCAAAAAATGGTGCAATACAGAGCAGAAAAGTGAAGTTAAAGACACAAGGAAAAAGAAACTGAATTGTATTATTAGACAATCTGGCAGTGCAGTAATATATGTACTAGAATTAAAATTTGGATGAAGATGACAAAAATGTGGTTTGTTGACTGGGTGTGGTGATACACACCTGCAATCCCAGCACTTCAAAGGCTGAGGCAGGAGGTTTGGGAGTTCAAAGCCAGCTTGAGAGACACTTTCTCAAACAAATAAACAACGAAATTTTTCTTTTTAGTGCTGAGTACTAAACCCAGACCAGCATGCTTGAACAAAATCTTTTTAATGAAATAATTCACTCTACTACTTCTTTCCTGATGGACACCAACAATCCCATCTACCTCCTCAGTTCCTTTTCTGTGTGTGAATGCACTGGGATGTTTTCCTCCAAGTCAGAAGTTAAAGGGAGCTATCCAACGCATTTGTGTGGAAGCTTTTAGTGAGCCTGTTGTTTATCTATGTTCCAGTCTCTCCCATTAATCATTTATTCAAGCTCCTATCATATTTGGCAAATCTATAAACAGAACATCCTGTGTGTAAACCCCTACCCTGTGTCTCCTTATACTGTTATACTTCAAAAGTTATTCCTAGTAGTCACATAGCTAAATAAACTCAAGGATGGAATACAAGATTAAATCATTAAGCTAAAATACTAAGGAAACTCAGCCAACCAGGGACTCATTTTCTTTCCTAGGGCTTGAGGAGTTTCTCATGTTTTGGCAACACAAAGAGACAAACATGTAAATAAAGGCTCTACTGGAGAAAGTAGAAGGGAAACCATTTCTTTTATATCTACATTGTACAGAAGATCCACACTACTAACTGCATTAAACTATAAGCAGTGGAATACTTCATTCTTCTCACATGCTTGGGCATGTTTGGGAGACTGCATTAATTCAGAGACAAGCTCCATGGACTAACTAAGCTCCTAACCATTTAATGGTGGGAGAAGATGGGAATTATTAACAAAACCCCCAGACTTTAAGGTCAAGCTGGATCTACACTACACACACATACAAAGAAGCAGCTGTTACACCAACACTTTTTGTAGCTACATCTTCTCATCATAGTCTCACTGCACGCACACATGAAGATGTTATCATGGGACCTGTTCTACCCACCTGTTCTCCAATTTTGTAGAAGAAAAAAGAAACAGAAGTAAAAATTGACATTTTTTGCTTCTTTGAGATAAAGGCAGCAATGTAGGGAGTTTCCTTGTGGTACTTCCATGAACGTATGTATTATAACCCCAATTAGTTTATCTACTCTATTTTTCTTCATTCTACCTTAGTCCCTCTCTTATGGTGGGTTCAGTTGGTTTAAGAATTCTATATTCATTCTTGTATAGAGTATATCAACCATATTCATCTTCTCAGTTTCCTTCTTTTACCTCACCTGCCTCGTACGTGACCTCCCCTTAGAATGGCCAGTTTTTCACAATATTGCTGTATTTGTATTAGGTCTATATTCCACATACGAAAACATGTCACTTTTTGTTTCCTAAGCCTAGCTAACTTCACTTAAGATGATGTAATCCAATTCCATTCATTTACCTGCGAATGACAAAATTTCATTCTTCTTTGTGGCTGTGTAAAATTCCATTGTATTTAATTACCATATTTTCTTAATACACTCATCAACAGTGGAACATTTTGGCTGTTTCCATAGGTTAGCTACTGTGAATAGTACATGGGTGTGCAGGTGTCTTTGTTGTAACCTTATTTACCTTCCTTTGCCCATTTCTTCACTGGGTCATTGATTTTGGGGGTTTAGTTTTTTGAGCTCCCTGCATAATTTGGTTATCAGTCCCTTGTCTGATGTATAGCTAGCAGTGATTTTCTCCCATTCTGTGGGTGGCCTCTTCAATTTAGAAACCATTTCTTTAGTTGAGCAGAAGCTTTTTAATTTCATGGAGTCCCATTACGCAATCCTTTTCTTAGCTGCTGAGGCATTTGAGTTCCACTGCGGAAGTCATGGCCTCTATGCCTATTGCTTCCAGTGTATTACCTGCTTTGTTGTCCACTAGCTTCAAAGTTTCAGGTCTTATATTAAGGTCTTTAATCCACTTTGAGTTGATACTTGTAGAGGGTGGCAGACATGGATCTAATTTCAGTTTTCTGCAGGCAAATACCCAGTTTTCCCATCAACATTTGAAGAGGTATCTTTCCTCCATCATATGTTTTTGACACATTTATTAAAAATTAGGTGGGTGTAGCTGCATGGACTCATATCTGGGACCTCTATTCTGTTCCACTGGTCTTCATATCTGTTTTTGTGCTGGTACCATGCTTTTTTTATTGCTATGGCTCTATAGTACAGTTTGAAGTTGGGTATTGGGATACCTCCAGCTTTGTTCTTTTTGTGCAGTATTGCCTTGGCTATTCACGGTCTTTTGTGCTTCCAAATGAACTTTAAGGTTGATTTTTCAATCTCTGTGATGAATGGCATTAGAATTTTGATGGGAATTGCACTGAACATTTAGATTGCATTTGGTAATATAGCCTTTTTCACTACATTGATTGTACCAATCCATAAGCATGGATTTTTCCATCTTCTCTACTCTTCTTCAATTTCCTTCTTCAATGGTTTATACTTTTCCTTGTAGAGGTCTTTCACATCCCTTGTTCTGTTATTCCTAGGTATTTAATTTTTTTAAGGCTCTTGCAGATGAAATTGTTTCCCTTTTTTCTTTCTCAATCTGTTCATTGTTGCTGTATAGAAAGGCTACTGATTTTTGCAAATTGATTTTGTATCCTGTTACTTTGTTAAAGCTGTTTATGGTGTCTAGGAGTTTTTACGTGGAGTTTTTTTGGTATTTAATAAATCCAGTTTTAAAGTAACAGTAAACACTCTAAAAGATAAAAAGTTTTATATTGAAAAATTATTAAATTTTTAACTGATACCTAATAGCATTTAAAATAGTATATTAATAGGCTGAAATGAATAAAACCCCAGACTCTACAATTCTTGACAAAGTATAGAACTGAAACCAACCTAAATGAACCACTTGGGGTATCCTAAGTCACCAAGAGCCAATGCCTTAGCTTCCTTAGCACCTCCCAAAGCTACCCACAGACAGGCATTTTGTTTAAACTAACTGGTTACTGAGCAATAAATAACAAAGAATTATTAGTTATTAGTAAAGAGCTGTTTGTTTTCTTTTCTCAGTGGTACTGGGGATCAAATCTAGTGCTTTGCAAAATCCCAAGTTGTTCTTTTTTTTTCCTTTCTTTTGTTGGTACTGGGGTTTAATTCAGTGCCTCACGCCTGCAAGACAGGTGCTGTAGCACTTGAGCCATGCTCTAAGCCTTTCAGATTTTACTTGTTTTTCAGGTGGGGGGGGGTCTCACATTTTCTGTCCAGATCAACCAAGACCATGATTTTATTGAAGCTTCCATGTAGCTGGAATGGCAGGTGCACACCACCATATCCATCTGATTAAGCTGATTGTTGAAATGAGATCTTGCTGACTTTTGCCCTGGCTGACCTTCAACCCCAACCCAACCCCACCTCCCCCTCCACACCACATACACACAGACTCACACACTCCCTCCTCACAACCATTTTCACTTTCAGAGTAGCTTTAGCTGGGATTACAGTCATGAGTCTTCATGCCCAGCAACCCAAGTTCTTTTGAACAACATTCTCCACACATCACCTTTCATAATCAGATTTATGTCTCCTTAAATCAATTAAAAAAGATTAATTAATCGCAATAAAAATTAATGTCAACAGGTTTTTTTTTTAAGTTAAAAAATAGTTCCCAAATTCTTTAGCAAAGGTAACAGATAAAATTAAACATTTTGTAAGACAGAGAAATAAGTGGATATCTCCTTATCTAGATGAATGCAAAAAAAAAACACCATAAAATGAAGATGGATTCAAGCTTCATATTGACAAATGGAAAATAAGTGCTATTTGCATACTAGCAAATGAAGTGTCCTCTCACATTAGTACAAAAATTACAATGGGAAAGACATTTTAAAATTAAAATCTGAGTAAGAACAAAAACAAACTGCAAAATATTAGCAACAGGGATCACAGAAAAGGTTGTGATTTAGGAGGAACTCTTAAAAAGTAGAAAGAAAAAACCAAGTCTCCAATAATTAAATGCACACAGACCATAAAGAGAAAATTCACAAATAAAGAAGTCAAATTAGCTAATAAATATAGGGAAAGCATTATCTCAGAAGTAAATAATTATAAAATAAAGTTTACATATCTTTCACTTGTAATAAAACACTCAAAAAGTAGCAAAAGTACACCTGTTTGAAAAGCAGATGTAATCATTTCTTAAGGACAATGACAAAAGATCTAGGTACTCTTACTCTTCCCTGCAACTTGGAATGCCCACCAAAAGGGTTTTTTATGCAGAGAACTAGGGTAAAAGAGAAAGGGTAGTGCTTTATGGAATCTTATTTGAATTCGTGTCAGTGTTAAAATATATAGTATAGACTGAGGAAGACATCAGAAAATAACACTATTCACCAACCGCATCATCACTACAAACAATATAGGATGGTTTATTTAAGTATCAGGTATGATAGTAAAATCACATTAAATCTTTACTTAAAATATTCATATTCCATTCCTAAAAGCAGAATTTCTTTTACAATTATGTAGCAATTTTCATCTGACCCTAAGACTACTACCATTTTTTAAATTTTCACTCACCTCTTAGTTCTGCCATCATGAGTTTCCAAGAAATGCCTCTGGGCCTCATGTTTAAAATGATGATCAGCAGCTAACGCAATATCAACAGTAATAAGTCCTAAATTGGCTGAACCAGCTTCAAGCCAACAGGCCCTCCTTAGCACTGCAGGCTGAAGTCCAAGTTTGCAATTATTTAATTGTTCAATGTACTGCCTCACTTGAAAATCCTGAATTGCAGCACTTATTCCTTCTCCAACGGATTGATTGTGGAGATTACAGTTTGCAATCCGGATTGCACCCATCTAAAGTTGAATGAAGAAAATCAAACAAAACTGTAATTTTAGAATTTTTAAATATCATGACATAAACTATAGTACAGGTAATTATTTCAAAGAGTGAAAGACAAGTGGAAGAACAACAAAAAGGAAAGAACAACAGGCAGGAAATATACATGCATAAAACCTAAAGACAAGAGCCAGGTGTGGTAACACATGACTGCAAACCCAGATACTCAGTAGGCCAAAATACAAGGATCTTGGTTGGAGTCCAGCCCTGTTAAAAGTTAGCAAGATTGTATCTCAAAAACATGCAGCCATGCATGTTTCCCAGCTACTCTGAAGGTGGAGGTATGAAGTTAGTGGTCTGAGGAAGGCCCCAGACAAAAGCTCAAGGCTCTATATGAAAAATAAACTAAAAGCAAAATGACGATGAGCAGGGCTCAAGTGGTAGAGCACCCAAGCAAGCAAGCTAGGAGGCCCTAAATTGCTTGGGTAGAGTACCCAAGCAAGCAAGCTAGGAGCAGGGCTCAAGTGGTAGAGCACCCAAGCAAGCAAGCTAGGAGGCGCTAAATTCCTAGTCCTGCCAAAAAAGGAAGAAAAAAAAAATACCTGAAGATATTCAAACTAAAATATTTTTAAAATACTACCTGTTTGTAAGACTGACATAAAGGCAAACTGCTACTTTATGTTTCTGTCATAAAACACTGTTACAATAGATCTGCCATATGATCCAGCAATCATATCTTTCAGGTATATCTTTGGGGATATACCCGAAAGAATGTGACACAGGTTACTCCAAAGGCACCTGAACACCCATGTTTACTGCAGCACTATTCACAATAGCCAAGTTATGGAAATAGTCACTATGTCCCACTACCAATGAATGGATTAAGAAAATGTGGTATTTATACACAATGGAATTTTACTAAGCCACAAAGAAGAATTGTCATTCGCAAGAAGATGGATGGAACTGGAGAACTTCATTTTAAGTGAAGTTAGCCAGGCTCAGAAGGCCAAAAATCATATGTTCTCCCTCATATGTGATTACAGATCTAAAAGAAATGCAGTAATATCATTGGACATGAGCCACACACTAAGGGGAGAATGCAATGCATACAGGAGGAATAGGGAAAGGGAAGGAAACCTAAAACTTAAAAGTGTTTGATGTGCCCACTGTAGAGGAGTGAATAAAGTAATCTCAAACTGACAGAGGTCACTATGGGAAGGTGACTGGCAAGTAGTGAAAAGGTCTGGTAGAGAGGAACCAATTCGGGTTGTAATACACATATGCATGGAAGCAATGCTAAGAATATCTCTGTGTAGCTATCTTTATCTCAAGGTAGCAAAAATGCTATGTCTTTCTTATAATCTCTCATGTTTTCTCTTCAACAAAATTGGAAAAGAGGGCAGAATAGGTTCTACCTGGAAGCGAGGAGGGTGGGGGAAGGGGGGAGAGATGGCCCAAACAATGTATACGCATATGAATAAATGTATAAACAATTTTTTAAAGTTCCTGGCACATAATATAGGTTTAACTGAAAAAAAAAAACTGTTACAATAATTCAATTAGAGTTAAAAAAGAGGTAGAAGTACTTAAAAAAGCAAAACTGGAAAAGAACGTGAGTGAGTAAAAAACAGGAAATTATCTTCAAATATTTTGTGGCAATCTATGAGAAGAGAAACTACAAATATAGTATACTACATTTCAAGATATGGAAGGTTGGTTTAGTAACAGGAAAAAGCATTACATTGGCCAAGAAAAAGACAAATGTTTACCTTCATATTTGTAGCACAACCATGCTCCACAATATAAATATCAGCTCCATCTACAGCTAAACGAGTCATAGTATATTTTAAATCATCTGAAGTTGGACATGGCCCAGGAATACAACTCAACTAAAATAAAAAATGATACTACAATTAATTTACCACCATCAGCTCATTATTTAATCTCCTTATTTAAATAAACAATATTCTGTTTCCATATGTATCTTTTAAAAAATAACTCAGTTATATTTCATTATTTTATAATGATAAATGAAACCATCAGCAAACAAGCGTTACCAATTAGAAAAATAGTCATAGTAATGGTGTACCACTTCTATTCAAAAGGATAAATAGCAAATCTAATTGACATAAAACATATGTAACTTATAATTGAATAAAAAACAAAAAGTCAAAAAAACGGATAAACAGTATAACAAGTTTAACAAGAACGGCACAAGAGTTTTATAAAATTCCCTTATGAAAACCACACAGACTTACTTGTTTTCAAACCCACCAATACATATATCACTATATTATGGTGATATCTAGGACAATACACACAGATTTAATTTTATTTACTTCTAAATTACGATTTATTAATATTTAGGTTGGATGAAAACATACATTTCACCGACTTTAGTAAACTCTTTTTTTTTTTTGCAGTACTAGCATTTGAACTCAGGGCCTACACCTTGAGCCACTCTACCAACCCTTTTTTTGTGAAGAGTTTTTTTCAAGGTAGGGTCTCTCAAACTATTTGCCTGGGCTAGCTTCAAACCGTGATGTTTCTGATCTCTGCCTCCTGAGTAGCTAGGATTACAGGAGTAAGCCACTGGCACCCTGCTTCACTGAACTTCTTGAGGAAACGGCAGCCCTGAGTAAACCACTGGACCAATAGAATGTAAAGACTCACTGGTAGTTCAACCAGGACTAGACACAGGTGCCTTACAGTACAGTCAGTGCTCTACACGGATACATTTCCTCCAGGAAAAAAACAGGGCTAAACAAACTAATCTGAAGTGACAAAAAACAAACCAGTGGTTACATTAGATAAGAGCTGGTTAAAAGATACACAAAGGAATTTTCCAAGGTGATAGAAATATTCAGTATCTTTACTGGTGATGATGGTTACATTTATATAGCATTTATCAAAACTTATAATTGTACAGCTTAAAAAGGGAGAATTTACTGTACATACACTGTGCCTCAATAAACTTAATTATTAAAAACTTTAAAAGAAGAGTAACCTTTAATTTGTAATATTATAGCAAACAAATATAGTTTGTATAGTAAAAGACAAAAAAAGGAACGAAATATGTTAGGAGAGAAATAAAAAAAAACTAAGCTGTTAATAACTTGATGATTGCCTTAAAACTAGGGTTAGGGTAAGTTATTCTTTTTCTCTGAAGCAAGGTTTTTCTGAAACAATCATACTTCCAAAATCAGGGAGTAAATGCTCCCACCTCCAAATTCATAGGGAGAGAATTTATTAATAATGGTATGCATTTCACTTTCAGTATACAAGGTTTTTAGGAATTACTGCCTACTTTTTATAATCCTTGTGAAGGTACTATAATGATCCTAAGTGAAGGAAGCTCAGTATTATGAAAAGAATGAGATTTGAACTCAGGAAATCTGGCAAATGCCCAATATTTTGAATTCCATCACAAAGAAAACAGACAAGTTCCAGAATGGTCTGCACCTCATGTCAAGAATTTAGCCTTCCTCTTTCCTTAATTTCTAAATCTTCTCCATATACAGCCATACTGCAATATGGATTAATATAATAATGCATTAAGACATGAATTTTAACAGTAAAAGAGATAAGATAAAATTTTTATATTAACTCTGTTGGTGAATGGGTATATTTTAATAATTACTTCATATTTTAGATACAACTCAACTAAAAATTTACAAAATAATCAACTGAAAAATACTGAACAGTACTATTTATTTCATAATATTTCAGTCTTTCATCTTTAAAAGCCATAAATGTTTATCGTATTGTTAATGTATGTTAACGTACCTTTGATTCACAAAACCGACGATCGATTCCATGCTGACATACTATTACTGATTTTGGTCTTTCCAGTTCATACTCCCGACATACTACATGAAAAACAAATGTTTGCCCCCACTCCAGGAGACATGACAGCTACAGATAATCAATAAGAGGTTGACAACACTGTTAGCATCCTCAACAAGTGTTACCATTCAGACAATGAACAATATTAACACAACTTGAAAGAACTCAAAATTCTGTCTTATACCTGCTGTTCAATAATCTGTTTGTTAGCCAATGACATCATTTATAAGGCTGGGTTACTGTTCATTTGTGAATGACAAAATGAATTGCCAAAATGAAAACTCATTTCAACTGAAAAATTCTACTTCAACAGCTTCTACAGCAAATATTATTTTTCAAAGTAATATTCACCTTCTTATACAGCTAACTGGAATCCAATGCACACAAAGGCACCTAAAGTCCTCAATCTAATAATAAAACCTCAATTTAAAATTTTGGGATATCTATCTTCAAATTCTGGAAAAGTAGTTATTTTGAAGATTAAATTACTTGTATTTATGTAAATAGAATTGTAAGTAAGCATATGTCAATTTTTCAAATCTTGAGTTTAAATTAATACACACATTGGCTTTATAAGTGAATTGTTAACAATAAACATATTGAGGGATGCGTATACAACACCGTCCTCCCAAAGCAGCACATAATTTCTACTATTAGATAATATGAATTTCACTTTTAAAACATACAAAAAAAAGAACAAACACAAAGTATCCACAGATGCATAAAGCACACAGGAAAGAGTAATGCCAACCATCTTGTGCAGAAAGAAAATGTCATGTTAGAATAAGGACAATTTATAAACATACAAGATTCTAGCAGTTCTTAGGATAAATGATTTTTTGCCCAGTCTTATAGGATCAGCATGCCTTCATGCTCTTGCCTAGAGAATATGCTGCTTTATGCTAAACCTCCATTTTTAGTTGTATATTTAAGGACAAGAAATAGAGGGGAGTAAGGAGAAGACAGTTACAAGACTAGTGCATATTGAATATTTCTTTTCAGACATTTTTATATACATCACTATACATTCTAATATTACATTCAGGTATCATTTGACTCTTAAGATATTCCTTTCCAACTCTAGTCATAATACTATTTTTTGCTACCATCTTACAATTTCTTTACACTATATAGAGTGCCCAGATACTTTAACATTCTTGCTACAACTACCTAAGCACTTTCTTGTCTATTGATATGCCAAGGTAGGGATTTGTATTAGCACAAATGTATGACTCAACAGATGAAATGTTACAATAATAAGGCCATTCAACTAAATTTCTAGAATTAAATTCTAGAAATTAAAAAATGTTCATGGCATCTGAAACTTCTAACAGAACGTATCCAAAAGGATACCTAGCACTCTAGACCATCTTCGCTTACCAGTAAATTTATTTTTTAAAACTAGTATGCATTATCACTAATAATAGGCATAAATTATATTATCTTGCTTTGGGACATGATAAGTACTGTGCTGTCTAATCCTTACCATGGAAAGGATTACTTTCAAATTCTACTTAGAAATATACAAGAAAACAAATTCCTTAGAGAATTATTCCACATACTACAAAAAAAAAAAAATTGTTCCAATAGTGGAGGAACTAACTAGTATAATATATTTACTTGATTTCTAGATCTGTTCTCATCTTGAGTTTTCCCAAACAAAGTCTCAAATTCTCATATTATATGGAACTACATAACATTACACTACATAAAACTTGTGACTCAACTATTGCTAAGAAAATGTGGAATGGCAAGAATGCCTTTCATCAGAAAGACATTGGTGGAATGCAGTAAACATTCAACCTGGTACACAAGTTATACTAAAGAAGGTGGGTAAGGAAAGGAAAAGGAAAATACATTAGCATACAGACTATGAGAATCTTACCTGTGGTGCAGTGACCTTAGCTGTAAGGCTTCCAGCCTGCACATCAATCAGCCATGCATATTCTAAAGAATCACTTCCTAAAGGAAGACCTTCTGTTGAGAACATAGCATGTGCTCTCAGCTGGAGACCTGACAAATTGATGTGACCTTCCCTGAGCACATCATCCACAGGGGGTCGCTGCTGAAAACAAGAGTAAGACAGTTAAGAAACTTAAGAAAGTAACACTGCAGTTTCTGATTGCTTTATTCCCCCAAAGATGAACGATAAAATCACACTATCTAGAAAATAAGATTGCAGAATCCACAAGGTCTTAATGCAACCTTGCATTCATAAAAATCAAGTGAGTTAAACTTCTTTGGTGACAATATCTATGAGAGCCCACACACACAGAAAGACTGCTAGGTCCCAAAAAATATGCAGATTCTCATTGTTAACTGCCTCTAAGAATAAAAAGAAACTAAGAGTATTAGTATTAGTATTAGTCAGGGAATACAAAAGGTCAATCTTTGTAGGAAGGCTGGGAATCATGAAATTAAAATATCAAAAAGAAGACAATGGGGGAAGAACAAAGACCATCAGGATCACAAAATATATAAAGGGAGGAGAAGGGGAGACCATATAGATTTTGAGAACAATGTAAAAAATAATTTTATCTCACAGGGAAAAATCATATGTTCACTACCAGAAAGAAGCATATATTTCAGTGGGAAATTTTCTAAGACATATTCAGAAAGATAAAGGATATATCTTAAAACAGGGTACTCCATGGAACTAGTTCCACAGAACATTATTAAGAATACTGAAGCTGGGTGTCATGGCTCACACCTGTAACCCCAGCTACACAGAAGGCAGAAGTAGAAGGATTATGGTCCAAGACCAGTGTTGGGGAAAAACAGCATAAGACCCAATGTGAAAAAAATTACAATGTACATTGAGACAGTTCATGGATACTTTACAATCTAATTTCAGTATAGTATTCTTCTCTGTGTATATGTGTAGGCCATCTCTCAGGGTTTATATTCCTGACTTTCAACACATTTGTATAACTGCCTTGTTTAAAAACAATTTTTTTAAAGATAGGGATTAAATTGAATTCATAAGGACTCTTTTTTTTTTTTTAAGTAAATTGCAAAATGTGGCTTCAATATTAACTCTAGAAGCTTCTCTGGTACAATATTTTATTTTTACCCAAACTGTATGACTTTATATAAAACTATCTTATTCTGTTTGCATCAGTTCCCTAACCTTTCATCTGAAAAGGCTAGAGAATGGTCAATAAAGTTCTCTTCTGGTCAAAATTTGGAAGGATTGTTTTTTTGCTCAAAAATACATGCAAATCTTGATGTGTCCTAAGATGGAGCCTACCTAATAATCCAGTAAGGACTATAACTTAAGTGTTATTATGGCTGGCACCACATTGTAGACTAAACTGCAACTCCTAAAAGACAAGACTCACAGTTCTGAAAACTGTGCATGTGAGATTTTTCGAAATATGGTTTATTGCAGATATAATCAAAGTAAGATGATGTACTAAATTAGTGTGGACTTTGTGGGACCAGTGTCCATATAAGAAAAGAAAAACTGAGACACAACAATGAAACCTGTTGAAATTTCTCTAAGAACATGGGATTGAGGGAGACATAAAGGTGAAAGAAGTAGGGATGAACGTAAGTGTCACAATGTACCCCCTGTAAAACTATAATATGCTAACAAAAAAATTTTAAAAAAGATATCATGAATGACATATCTTTTTTTTCTTTCTTTGATTATTTTGAAATATCTTTTTCTTTAATGAATTGTCATTTATACCTTAGGTTACAGAAAGCATGTCTCAAAAACTGATGATACATCTGTGCATGAACACAGTATAACAAAATAAAAGGTAAACTGTTAAATAATATGGGAGCAGGGTGATAGAGAAAAAGAAAGTAACAGAGAGGCATTAGAGCACAATATGTACATGTCTGAAATACCAAAGCAACTGGCATTTGATATTGTTCAAATCAATATACACTTAAAAATTAAGAACAGAGATAGGCACCCATGACTAACACCTATAATCCTAGCTATTCAGAAGGCAGCGATTAGGAGAATCTCAGTTCAAAGCGAACCCAGGCAAATAGTTTGAGACGCTTTCTGGAAAACACTAAACACATAAAAAAGTGGGCAAGAGTACCTCAAGTGGTAAAGTGCCTGCCTAGCAAGCATAAGACCCTGAGTTCAATCCCCAGTACACCAAAAATAAATACAAGAAAAGAGGTTCTGTCCAGGATACCAGTGGGAGGAAAGTAAATGAAGAGAGTGAAGAAGGGAGAATATTGTGGATATATTTTGTATTAATGCATGAAAACAGAACAATGAAACTTGTTGAAATTATTCTAAGAAGTGGGAGGAGAATGAAGGAGGATGAAAGGATGAGTCTAATTAACATATATTGTGCACACATATGCAAATGTCACAATGTATCCTCCCTGTATAAGCATTATATGCTAATAAATGAAAAAAAGAAAAAAATCTTGTAAGTATATTAGAATAAATCATTTATCACATAGATGTTTATGTTTTAAACTTTTGTTACTGGTTAATAAAATGTTTCCCCTTTTATAAATACATTACAAAGTTATAAAGTATTTCTTTCCATTTATAAAAGCAAAACATAAAAAATACAATAAAGGATCAAATAAAAAGCAAAACCAGACTCCTGAAATAATTCTCATATATGTAGCTATACACAAAACTTAATATTAAAGTCTATAGCTTTTAGAAAAGCCATACATTCCATGCACAGAAACTGAACGCACTGTTTTGATCCAATCAATATTAACAAACGATCTCTAAGTCTTTAGTCGTATCTCACTTTCACATTACCTGATAGCTGTCACTGACAAACACACTCAGGGGTGACAGGACAAGTTGCAGCATGGTCTCCCCGAATCCTTTTTTCATTTCAAAACATACTCTTTCCAAGAAAGCTGTAGGGCACTCAGGACCATCAGCAGTTCCATGCTACAGTCAAACAAAATACCACAATCAAAATATAGAAAAAGCTATTAGTGAGAAATTATAGGAAAATAAAAATTATTAGCATAATTAAGAGAAACTGATTTTTCAAGGTAAGCAAGAATGCATGCTGACAAAAACAATTATTCTGTACCCCAGTAAGGACACTAAGCACAAAAGGTGACCTCTGCTATGCAATGCTGATTCACCATATGCAGCATATTGCTCTAAGACCACCTCCTCCCTAATTGGCCCTGCTCCAAATTCCCTGGGTTTGGGGAACATTATTCAGTCCAGGTCAACAGACCCCAGGGCTCAGAGTGAACCAGAACACCATGCTGTATCCAAATGTGTGACACAGTTCAACCTACAATAATTGGTCCACTATCAGGCCCTCAAACTGGTCTGGGTCTCAGGATAAAAGTTAAGAAAATATAAAGTCCTAGGATATCCATCAGATTAGCTGTAAACATTAACAACTCAATACTATGTCAAAATGTCCTAAAGTTACACAGAATAGGAAAGAAGGCGCTAAAATGAAAGAAGAAAACAAAAAGTAAAATCACCAATGATCAGGTTACCGGATAATGAAGAAAACAAGCCAGCTTTCTAAGAGTGAAAGGATAAATCCACAAGTTTTTGAATCTGACTCTTCTTTCTTATATAAGTACACTTGAGCATACCTATACAGTTGCCTGTGCTAGACAGGTGCCATAATACTTGAGACCACATTGATATGCAAAAAACTTACAACGGGAAGACGTCCATGAACTTTGTACAAATTAACAAGTACAGTAATATCCCAAGGACGCAAGGCAAGTGGATGAACTGACTTCGCTGAACTTTCATTTTCCTTTTTGTCATTTTCCATTCCAACAGCAGTCCAACCAGAACTGGATGATGTTGACAGTGACAGAACGGGGCTTGAAATAACCTCTTCAAAATCCATATACATGTCATCTTCCCCAAAGTAGTTTTCCTATAAATATTTTTAAAAGCTGCCATTAAAGACATGAAATAAAATTTTACCTATGAGCCCTAAATTTGTAACCTATACATCTCCCTAAACTCCTTTATTTAATTAAAAGCATCAGGTTTATTTCTGTAATATGAAAAACTACATATGTACCTTAGTAAATAAATACTCAATAGCAAAAACTGCAGAATATTATACAAGTTTAATGAGCTATTAAAAACTTGTAAATTAGATCCTCAAAAAGACCTATGACAGCTCAAATGGTTCAACAGTCTTTAATCTTTGCTTCTCAGAGTTCTGAGGCATGAATGTCCTCTAAGGAAACCTGATCATTTAAAATAAATTTACCTAAAAGCGATTAGTTAAAAATTGTAATTTACATATTCCAGTTGGAATATTTACCACAAATGTTTCAACTGCTTTAATAAGAATATCCAATTTCAGTTACCAATGAATTAAAGCATGTGTTATCAACAGTTACCAATTTTTTCACATTTATCACACAAAAATATTTTAACTATTAATATTGTGATTTACTTTGCATCAGAAATTAAAATGAAAGTTTCAATTTAAGGAACAAATTTAATTTTGATTGAAATTCCTTTTTCTTTATGTTGATTGTATCAGTAGTAAGGAATTCCTATTACAATGTTAACTATATTATCAAACCTGACAACAAAGTCAGTGTTTTGGTAAATTCTACAGCTTAGTCATTGACAAATTTATTTTCTGATTAGGTTATGGGCATCAGGCCATAATATGTTTTCCTAGGAAAGGACAGTGAGAGACTTAAAATCATACAATTAGCGGGAAAAATCCCAAATCTATTGACTCATAAAACCAGTACTCTTCCCTTATTGATGAAGCTCTCTAAGTAAGAAAAGATGCAGCTTGAAAGCTGCTTGAAATCTCAATAACTGTCCTTCTAATCCAGAAGCATGGACAGATTTAAGCACAAACATAAAGACGAACAAACATTGGATTATATCTTAAATTCCAACAGCAAAATTTCCAAACTGAATACAAATGTCTAATTTTTTTGTTAATCGAACTTTTTCAAAAGAATTCAGAGCAGTTTTCACTTCAGATCTAAGTTCAATTTTCAGATTTAAGATTTCAATTTAGATCTAAATTTTCACTTTCATCATCTGGGAACTGTTCCAAAATACAATGCTATCCCAGTCCTGGAGACGGGTTCAGCAGGTGCACAGAAGGCACAGAGGCCAGAGACAGGTACTAAGTGGAAAACATCCTTTTGTCACTTTAATCTGCAATAATCCCAGCCCCACTTCCCCTTTAAACAACCAGTCTAAGGGGTCAATGTACATTGCTTATGTTTACTAGCTTAGAATGTTTACCAACAAAACAATTATCAGTTCTTATTTTAACTAATCCTTAATGATCTTAGTTTACAAATCTCTTACTAATAAAAATTCCCTTGGAAGTCATAATATATTTAACTTTAAAAAATATAGATTCCTATAGATTGTTATAATGGAAAGAAAGATTATTCAATTTGCTACTATACCAATTTCTACTTATCTGACAGAAATAACACATATTAAAATCTTTAGAGAATACTAAATGCCCAATGTAGTAGAGGAAATTTACTAATTTTTATTAACTGTATCACGACTATGTTCTTAAAGAATTAGAAAACACTAAGAACCTTTCTTTTTTTTCATTGTTTTTGGACAGGATCTCACAACATAGCTCAGGGTTGTTTGGAATAATTGATCCTCCTGCTTCATGCTCCTGAGTATTGCGATTATAGGCGTGCATCACCATGCCCAACTTAACAGCCTTTTATGAGTTAACAGATTTGTACCAACCGAACATTGTACTTTTAAAATTCTAACACCCTTTAAAAGCAAGCCTAATATTACATGTTTAATGCTGGGTGCTTAAGTTTTCTTTCTCTCTTTTTTTTAATATGTAACTTTCATCTGTAAAGAGTTAATTTCTTAAGGATTCAATTTAAAAAATTATCACAATGTTAACCCAAGTATAAGGTAAGTGGTAAAATATTACATGGTATTTTAGGACTAATATATATACACAAACATTTAAACACAGTTATAACACTTTCATTTGATTTTATGACAAGTAGGCTACAAAATTAAACAATCTTTGAAATAAATTGCAAACACCCCAAGAAAAAAAGTATTGGCTGATAGAACCAGGAAAATGTGTTCTTTTGACAAGTTGTTAGCATGTATGAATTTAAAAATGATAAGTTATATTTATATAACTTATATTTATATTTATATTTATGCCTGGGGAAAACCCCAGGCATAGGGGTGCATTTCTATACTCTCAGTACTTGGGAGGCTGAGGATTGGCAGTTGGAGGCCAATCTGGGCTATTCAGTAGGACACTATCTCAAAACAAAACAAAGAGTTCTCTCAAATAATATTTTCCTAAAGATATTTTGTTTTATGAGTACCAAATAACAGGAGACCGCCACGTATTTCCAAGCTAACAATTTCTATTTATTGAATTATACTCATTTCTGAAAAAAAAAAATTTCAATAATAGTTTAAAAGGTGATGCTAATAAAACAGAGAAGCAAGGAAAACTCGTATATACAAGTACTGGTTTCCAAAACTACACTAAACAGTACAGAACTAGTAAGCTTCTGTTAAATTCTATTAAAAGTATTTTTAACAAGGGAAATATATGTGCCACACATCCCCTTAATCCACAGTTAGCATTTGCTATTACCAACATGCTATCACTATGAAGTCTAAGATTTCCTTCTCCCATAAACAAAAAGTACAATGACACTAAAAGAAGTCAATCCAGAAAGGTAATGTTAGTGGTAGTGTTATCCAACCTATATCTGCAGAAATGACATGAAGTTTTAATATGACTGAAATGACTGTAGACTACTATTTAGTTATGTTGTCTACATCTGAGAAGAACTACCATTTCCATAAAAAGTCCTCATAAATTTTAAAGCATGGTATAAAGAAGTATATATTCTTCTTAGAATTCTTTGTAATGATGATGCCAGAGCCAGGTTTTGGGTCTTTTTTGGTTTTGGAGCCTTTTGGGAGATGTGTGTATGTTCTAGAAATCATTTTTTTCAGTACAATCAAGTATAGTGTAATTCTTTATAAACAGTTCTTTAATTTTGATAATTAAGGAACTACCACATCAATTTCATGAATTTTCACGTTTCCTTGATTTTTCTCATCTACATATGTGAATTTCATTACATATTTTATAAATGATATACATAATGCCTAACTTCCAAAAAAGTTTTAAACATAAGTTACACATTAAAACAAAAAAATTAGGAGAAAGACATTTAAGCTAGAATAGCAGTCCCATATCAGCATGGCACTATATGTACAAAAAGCAGGAACTTAAAGAAATACATATAAGGAAACATAGAGTGCATTGAGCTGCACAAATTTTTCCCTGTCAAGTTTTAAATATACATTTAGTAAATGTCAAAACTCAAAATTTTACAGTTTGTTTTAATAGACATTCAATACAAATTCTAATTTGATGGTTGCAAAACTAGCATTTTCTTTATTGGAACACAAAATTTTGGTCAAAACACAGTAAACTATTAACAGAGGCCATGTCTTTGGAGTATTTGGAGTAGAATTTATAAAGAACCTTAAAATTGAAGCATATACTTCTTTCTCTGTATTTTTCTATTTTGGATTTCTTCGTTTTGTTCTTTAAAAAAAAAAAATGAGGTTCAAGGGAGGCAGAGACAGAAGGATTTCACTTCAAGGCCAGACCAGACAAAAAGTCAGCGAGACCTATCTCAAAAATAAGACCAGTGTGGTGGTGCATGCTTGTAATCCCAGCTACTTACGAGGCAAATGTAGGAGGATTGTGGTGCAAGGCAAGCCCAGGTAAAACCTTGAGACCCTATCTAAAAAAAAAAAAAAAGATTGGGTGCACAGCTCATGTGGCAGATTGCTCAAATAGCAAGTGTAAGGTCAAGTTCAAGCCCCAATACTGCACAAAACGGAAACTTCAGACCTGATATGGACATGGCAATGCAACAAACATCAACACTTCTTTAGTAGTATTCAAAAACTGATGTCATATCACTGTAACCACCATTAGCCTGCTGATTAAATCATTACTTAAAATATAATTCAACCTCTTTTAACAATAGCTAACTACATCTTGATCCTGTTACAGCTACTCACATGCAATCCCAGGAAAGGCAGATGTTGAAGGAAATACTTGAGGAACATTTTAGGTCAAACAATGGTCACACCTAGAAGAATGTATGTGTGTGTATTTTCCCACTGAACCTAAGAATTACTCTTTTAGGAATCCCTTTATAAAGTGCAAAGGGAAAGACCAACAACAGGAGAGGCAGACAGAGAAACATTGTGGTTCAAGCCCAGCACTGGCAAAACATTAGTGAGAGCCTATCTCTAACAAGCCAGACATGGTGATTCACACCTGTAATCCCGGCTACTAGAGAGATGGTAGCTAGCTGTGCAAAAGCTGGATCCTATCTGAAATACAAACTGAAAGCAAAAAGATTGGGGTTGTGAATCAGGTGGTAGAGTACTAGTGTACCAAGCATGAGACCTTGCATTAAATCTCTAGCACTACCAAAAATAAGTAAAATAATAACAAAATAAAATGTAAATAAAATCAAATGCTAGGGAAAGAAAAGGTAACCAACAGAAATTCTAAGTTCCCACAAATATTAATCACATACATTTTCCCTTGCATCTTTATCTTAAGCTATGTTATCTCACATTTTATAACAGTTTTAGTAAGCATAAAAGAGTAACTTGAATATTGAAATTTTATATAACTTCAAAACCCAATTTAGCCAGCACTTCCTCCAGAAAGTCTTCACTAACAAGCCCTGATCTTCTCTCCCCAACCAACATTTATCATCGTAGTCCACAATAAGTTACTCTTTCTTATTACTGTACATTATATAATTCTCTGTTAACTAAGTACTTATTATCTCTGCAGTTATGAAATTGCAAAAGGAAGCAAATAAGTCAGCACTATAAAATTAGACCTGCACAAAAATCCCTGCAGTAGAGATCTACTGTTCATGATGAGAGATAATCTCTCTTTCATTCAGATATAGTTAACAACCAACAGTTCAATGAAAACCAAAGACAAAATAAATTTGCAAAGCCCTGGGAAAATGCAAAAATTTCATGAAGGTGGTCTGAAGTAATGCTGGAATACTACTGTGATCACAGGCAAAGCTATCAGTGATAAGCAGTATCTAAAAGTTTAGAAGGGAGTTACCAGAAATAGTAAAAAATTAGTAAGACTTAATAATAACTTACATAAGGCTTTTCTAAGGTTTATTTGAATATTAAAGAATAAAAGTTTTTTCTAGAAAAACTGAAGTCCTCGAATATTCTTCCAAATGTAATCTCTCTATGTAAGCACAATAGAGATATTAACCTTAAAGCGTTCTTATACTGTGCAATCACACAATTTCAGTAGAAAAACTACAGCAAAGGATCAATACTTGATTCACTCTCTGATCAGAAATGTACTGCACATTTATTCAGAACTGAAATTTGACAGGCATATTCTGATACAAGCCGATTTTCATGTATTTATTTCTATTTTTAAAATAAAGCTCCAAATAAATCTTAGCTCATTATTTATAACGAAATGTTTTTAATGGATGTACTGGAAATACACTTTTCCTGGTTCCAATTATTCCCAGGTAACAAAAAGTACTTCTAGTTGTACAGTATATATGAAGTGTTAAAATTTGTTCATGTATTTTGTTTACTTATCCCTCTAGCTAACAGATACTTATCATCTTGATCTCTAGCAACTAGTAATTTCCTAAAACATAGTTAAAAAACAAATTTTTTAAAAAGCTAAACTGATGAGCTCTATTTTTACTATGTAATTTTGTAACTGATTAGCATTTCAAGTCCTGTCAACATATAAAATACATGCTCAACAATTTAAAATATCCAATTGGCTATTTCAAAAGGCCTCAATTATCAATTGCATTTTGAACTACTTTGCCAACATTTAAAAACAGATTTTCTTTTAAAAACCATACCTTTATACATAAAAATGCATTTAACAGAGGTCCATAGAGAGTTATCTGAGAGTCTGGGGAAAGTTCCATTTCTACATGAAGTTTATCAGGTGGAAGTTCTGAGGGATCAACAGGAGGACGTGAAGAAGTACAGGGAGAAGAAACAACTCTGTCTGATGTTTTCTGGCCTGGCCTTAATACAGATAGCATTGTTTCTTCCATTTCTGACACTGTAATAAATTGAGGGGGAAGATTAATATCTGAGGGAAGTAGAAAATGATCTCCTAAAAGTCCTTCAAGGAAGTAAGAAATTTTACTTTGCAAGTATAAAATCAAATAATCTTGATATAACTATACTGTATAATGAAAACAGACCCAAAAAACCAATAACTAAGAAAGGAAATAAGGAACAACTTCACTGAATATGGAGTTAAATGCATAAATCAAACTGCACAGGAAAATGAAAAGTTCTTGTTAACATGAGCAACATTCTTAATTAAGTCCCTAAAATATATACTTGGATAATAAACAGGCCTTAGCTATATTTGGGCATAAAACTAGAAAGTTGTTTTCACAAAAATACCTATTCAAATGCACTGTGACCTTATTAACACTATACATATGAAGAATTTTGAAAACTATTCTTTGAAACTTAACACATAAGACAAAAACACATACACATAGAAAAAAATCAACTGACTCTGATTTTTTTTTTTTTTGGACAAAGGAATAAGGCAAATTACGTTCACAAAACTATAAATTAAATGATAGCTGTCAAAATGTAAGAAACTAGTATTTCACAAAATCAAGCATCTTAAATATGCAGATTAATAAATGCTTTTCCATCTCTGCTACTTCAAGTTTGCCAAACCTTGAGAAAAGTACTTATACCTTTGCTGAGCATATGTCTTCAAGTCCAAAATTTCAAAAATTACAGTAGCTACCTCATACAGTTGTTAATAAAAGGTAGCTATAATTATTCCAGAATATTTAAAAGATTATATATTTTAGAAGAATAAATGAATTTCTAATTGTCTTATGTGTTTTTGGAATCTGATGAATATCAAATAGCAGCTGTTTCATTAAAAAAAAAAAACTCTTACATGATTGTTTTAGCTGTTCATCTGCTTTTTGTGGATAAATTGGATGCCATGCATAATCAATTGTAAGCATGACGCTTGGGACAGTCCAGCATTCAACCCATCCAGCCCTTTGAAGAGTAAAAAAAACAGTATCTGGTCAGATATTCATTTCCTTCATTACATGTAAAAACTAATTACAGATAACTAAATATTATTATTATTTGAAAGAAGACACTTCTCTACCTATAAGCACAAAGTACTTAGGTCATTAATTTAATGTGCTCACTTTTCCTGAGTAATGTTGCGCCATCTGGGCTTAACTGTTTTCTGGCCACTCTGACACTCAGCAGGAATAGCAGCATCATGAATCATCTTATTTGTATGGCAATTCTTTACCAACATAAATAATGAATATTTACTAGGGTGACAATCTGGTAGAAACAAATGAAGATCCACATCTTCCCCCTAAAAAATAATTTAGAATAACCCAGATAATAAAGTTAGTACATAAATATGTCAGACACTATTTACAGATAATCTATACAAAGTGTAACAACAATGAAAATATATTCAACATAAATAAAGTTTAAATGGTATATTTTAAACTGAACAGTCAGGTAAACACTTGGAATAAGATTTTACATTGACAAAAATTAAATTGTAAATGCAAAATAAAGAAAAAGCATTAGAAAAAGAAATGACATAGTTCCTCAAAAACAGTGAAAATATTGTCTTCGATCCATGGATAACATTGATATCTTACGTGAAACTCATTTTAAAATTTAAAAAAATAAAAATAAACTTAAAAATAGAAAGAAAAAAAAAAAAAAGCCAGGTGCAGGGGCTCACACTGTAATCATACCAACTTGAGAGGATCATGGTTGGAGACCATCCCAGACAAAAATTTCACAAGAACCCATCTGAAGCAATAAAAAGCTGGATACAGTGGTACCCACCTGTTATCCACCTATGCAGGAAGTGTAAATAGGATGACAGCAGTACAGGTTTCCCATGGCAAAAATGTGAACCCCATTCAAAAAATAATGAAACAAAAGGGCTGGGCTTTGGTTCAAGTGGTAGGGGGGGAAAAATGTGGCACGTCTGTAACCCCAGATACTCAGGAGGTACATGAGGCCCTATGTTCACTTTCCTATAATACAAAAAACAAACAACAACCAGAACAAAACAAAAATAAAATGAAAAAAACACTCTACTCTCTAATATAAGCTCAGGTGAAATATGTTCTGTATTTTTTTTTCATTTCTAAAGTATCTTTTTTTGACTTTTAATAATTCTAAGTTTGTATATGAGAGAATCTTCATTGTGTTTCACTTTTTTCTTATAGATCCTCTACTACTTGTGCATTTTGATGCCTATTGTCTTAACAAACAGCATAAAAGAGTGGCTAAAAGAAAACAGATCCCTAAGCTATGTTTACAGAGTTCAACATCCAAATTGGCAATTCACTAGCTCCTCAGTTCTTTCTCTCTCTCTCTCTCTCTCTCTCTCTCTCTCTCTCTCTCTCTTTTAATGCAGTGCAGGCTGGTCTTGCATTTGTGACTTTCCTGCCTCTGCCTGCTGAGTGCTGGGTCTATAGGCATGTTCCACTACACCAAGCTACTGCTCTCATTGCTCATTACAAGATTATAGTAATAAGTAGCTCAAGAAGGCTGTTTTGAGAATTAAATGGTTACTACATGTAAAGCATTTGGAACAGTCTCTGGCACAAAGAAAATGTTTGACATGCTTCATAAGTGTTAGATGTTCCCACTACTATTGCTACTTTTACCACCATAGCCTATACTGCTACAATTGCTAACATTAGGTGTTCCACAAAGTTGTGAGCTTGGGAGACATATATAAGAGATGTCTCTTCCATAAAAGGAAGGAAAAGTATTATGGTTTGTCCCTGAATTCAAGGTTCAATGAGGAATCATATAAGGAAGCATAAAATTAGTTCATAGACCATTAGGGCTTGAACAGATTCTTAAGAGAACACACAGAACAGACACAGAGATAGAAATGACCTCTAAGAAAACAATCAGCTCAGGACTTTTTTTTTATATTAGCCAAATTCTTAAGGGCAGTTAATTACAAAAAGGAAACAGTGGGAATTCTATGACACTGAAACAAAAGGGAAGAACATTAAGGTTGCAGTGGGATGGGCATGGAAAGGTAAATATAGATTGGGAAATCAAACTTAACTAACAAACTTCTGGAATAAACAATGCACCCAATTGTACATACTCTTAAGGAGAACTTGGTATTACATGTAGCGGGAACAA
Source organism: Castor canadensis (assembly GCF_047511655.1). NCBI lineage: Eukaryota > Metazoa > Chordata > Mammalia > Rodentia > Castoridae > Castor > Castor canadensis. The sequence goes on from NC_133394.1 coordinate 56,372,478, forward strand.
AATCCGTAAAAGGCAAAGAAAAA